>NC_138168.1:86558613-87758613 GCF_964165515.1 Mesoplodon bidens | reverse complement strand
CAGATTAAAAGATTAAATACACACACACAAACATGCATACCCACATGTACATACATGCACACAATAACATGAGAAATTCTAGAATTAAAAACTATAATAATTGACACAAAATTGCCTAAATGGGCTAAACAGCAGGTAAGTAGGTGAAAGAGCAATTCTAACTTAGATCTGAAATTTGCCCTGATAAAATTACTCAAAATGCAGGCAGAAAATATAACAGATTTAAAATATAAAAGAGAAGTTAAACAATATGGTGGATAAAATTAGATTTCCAGAAGAAAATAATAGAGAGAATAGTGGAAAGGTAATATTTTAAAAGATAACAAAGCAGAGCTTTCCACAATTTTTAAGACTCAAGAATCCCGAGGAGTAGGAATAAAATGAAAGCCCCACCTAAATCGATCACTGAAATTGCAGAACAGAAAGATTCTAAAAGCAGCAGAATGAAGAAGACTGGTTACTACACAGGAGAAACAATCGATAGTTATTAAACCAACAGCAACATCAGAAGGCAGATGACACAAGAACAATATCTTCAAAATGTTGAAAGAAAATAAATGCTAAACTAAAA
This sequence comes from Mesoplodon bidens, assembly GCF_964165515.1. NCBI lineage: Eukaryota > Metazoa > Chordata > Mammalia > Artiodactyla > Ziphiidae > Mesoplodon > Mesoplodon bidens. The sequence goes on along the minus strand of NC_138168.1, from coordinate 87,758,042 downwards.
TTGTATTTAAGAAAAACTTTTTAAAAACAAAAGACAAGGTCAACAACCAAAAAGACATTTTCAGGTAAACAGAAACTCAGGGAATTAACTTCCATCTAAACCTTTCAAATATTTTTAAGTTAAATTATTTCAGAAAGAAAGAAAATGATCCCAGAAGGAAAGCCTAAAATGCGAGAAGGAATGATTGGAAAAAATGTAGAGAAACCTAAACAAAATGTAACAATCAGTATGATAATAATTGATTAGCAGAAATATATGCAAAGATAAATAAAGTTTCTGAACAATATTGCATATAAGCATCGAACATAAAGTTAAAGCATTCTAGGATCTTTGTACTTTTCACCAGAAAGGAAAGACAGTGACTAAAATTAAACTTGTTTTTGGTACATGAATGTTCATAGCAGCTTTGTTTGTAACAGTGCACACTGGAAATAACCCACATGTCTAACAACAGGTGAGTGTGTAGACAAACTGGAAGAGCCGTACGGTGGTTTACTGCTCAGTGATAAAAAGGAAGTCACTGTTGACACACACTACAACCCGGATGGTTCACAGAATAATTATGCTAGTGAGAGAAGCCAAACAAAAAAAGGAGATGCTGCGTGATTCCAGTTATGTGAAATTCTAGAAAAAACAAGCAATCTACAGTGATAGAAAATAGATCAGTAGTTGCCTAGGGACTGGGTCGAGGCAAGTAGAGCATGAGGATGGGACTCAAAAGGGCCCAAGGAATCTTTGGGGATGAGAAATTGTTCAGTATCTTAATTGTGGTGTTGGCTTCATGGATGTATATGTATGTCAAAACGTAGGCTATTTATCCACGTGCAGTTTATTTGATGTTAATGATACCCCAGGAAAGCTATAAAATAACAATGCTAACATTTTATACAATTATGAGATTTCACATAAAAATTCAAACCTCAAGCTCATCCTGAAAAGCCATAAGATCAGGCAGCTCTGCGTTGGCCTCTTAGCCAGAGTTCCTCACCCCCGTGCACTCCTCAGCTGGCTGCCGAGGTGTGTTAGTGAACTTGAAGGCTTTCCTCTGGTGTGTAATTCTGAGGACACCTCACACTCCCGACACGTTTGGGGTTCTTCTCTCTTGTGAATTGTCTGGTGGTGAATAGGCTGCTTCTCCTCAAAGGCCTTTCTGAACACCATGAGTTTATAAGTTCAGGCCTGGGTCTCATGTGCCTTGGCCAGGTTCAAGTCCTTGCTGTCCAGTGTCCAGGCTTCCTCACCATGCCCCTGCTGGGGGACCATGTGGGGTTGGGGGCCTCAAGTCCCAGGGAGGGCAGGAGTGAAAATTCGTCCAGTGCACAGCATGGTAGATGCCCCTCAGGGTGTTGTCACAAAACCCCTCTTCTCCCAGGAGGGGCTCACAACCACACCCTGCAAGGTCATGGGTCCCATGCCAGGTTCATCACCTCCAAGTTCAGATGACTTCATCTGAACCATGACCTGAGGCCTCCTCAGAAGCTGTCCCGTATAACCCACTGGGAAGCAATTCCTACCCCAGTGATCTAGTTATACCAGTCATTTTTAACATGAAACTTAAGTTAAAAATGCATTTAAATTGTATAGAATTACCATCTAGGGGATTGAAATACAATACAGGTGTCAAGTTAGAAAGAAGGAAGGGTGGGAGGGAGGGAGGGAGGAAGGAAGGAAGGAAGGAAGGAGGGAGGGAGGGAGGGAGGGAGAGAAGGAAGGAAGGAAGGAAGGAAGGAAGAAAGAAAGAGGGAGAGAGTGAATTAGAGGAAAATGGGACAAATAAGTAGCACACACCGAAAAAAAAAAAAAAGAGGTAGAAATAAAACCAAATATAACAGTTAATGAAATTAAATGTAAATGGACTAACTAAAGTTTAGAAGACAGATTATTAAACTGGATTAAGAGAAGAAAATCCAGCTTTATGGAGGTTACAAAAGGTATACCTAAAACATACGAGAACAAAAATATTGAAAGTGGAAGAATGGAAAATGATGTACCACACAAATAGTCACTGAACACAGCTGTTGAAACTATTTTAATTGCATATAAAATAGATATAGGGAAAAAAAGCATTATTAAAAGTTAAGAAACATTATTAAAAATAGATTTTGATAAAAGGTTCAATAACCCAGGAAGATATAGTAGTTTAAAAATTGTATGATCTCAATAACATGGATATAAAATACATTAAGGACAAATTGTCAGAATTAACAAATTGTACAGATGAAGCTGTAACCATGAGGGAAGATAGTGAGCTAACTCTCTGAGGAGTTGAGGGCTCCGGCAGTGCAAACTCAGGAAGCCGTAGCCTACTAACACAACCACTGAGCAGGGTGGCATCCTGAGTGCTACACCCAACCATGGGGGGCACCCCTTTTTTGAGCACATATGGAACATTTCAACAATTGATCATGTTTTAAGTCATTTAAATATCAATAACGGAAACATAACCCTAAAAACCTCTTAAACATGGAAATTCAATTAACTTAGTCAATAAAAAAAATCCAAATGGAAATATAGGATCAAACAATAATGAAAATATAACACATATCAAATCTTTTGGGATGCAGCTAAATTAGTACTTAAAGGGAGTATTTAGAACCATAAATGCTACTTTTATAAAAGAAGAGAGGATAACATTATTTAAAGATATTGTTTAAGAAAGGAGGAAAAAATTGTCATATCCAACTATTTTTTCCCCATATCTAATGAACATAAATAAATGTTGGTTAAATAAAGGAAATGAAGGTTTGCACACTTCTGAATAACTATACCAGTGGGTGGGCAGAATTGCTCAATATGAGACGTTTAATTCCTTCTTCTTTGCTCTTAAAACCATTTTTCTGGATTGTATTTTTACAGTTCAGCTAAATGTAAACCATGATTTCTATTTTCTAAAGCATTGTGTGCAGTGTTTGTTTCTTAAGAAGGTGAGAAGATAGGCACTTTAACTAGTTTATCATATTTTAATTTGTAGAGTATTTTAAATTTTGACAGTATTTTATACACTATGTATTATATTATTATAAAAATGTTTAATTTCTATCACTTTAATAAAATATCCATATATTTAAAATTCAAAAGAGCAGGGTCTATAATGTATTCTTAATTAATATTTAGGCACTTAAAGGTAATTTAACTAGATCATTTTAAATAGCAGTAAACTTTCACCTTGGTTTTTAAGACTACAAATATAAACTTGACCCTACCTACACTTTAGACAGAGAAATCTGAAACAAATTCAGTTCTACACTAGTCACTGTTATCTTAGCAGGAGCATCACATTAGTTCTGAAAGGCATCTTACCTTATTATAAAAAGAATTCTAGTCAACTCCAAGGGTGTGTGCTTGAGATTAAGAGGGACAGAATCAATTAGGATTTTTTTTTTCCATTAGTGAAATTAATTCAACTTTGGATATGATATAGACTTTAAGTTTTCTGTGTAAATCTTCATTTTATATTTTACCTATGATACCTTAAACAATGAAGATATTTGTGTTTGTATGTGCGTTGGAGGATATATATTTTTCTTACTTGCACACATGTAAGCTAACGCAAACCCAGAAGCCTTACTCTCTAGGAATTATTCCTGAGTTCTGAATCATAACTTTTAAAAGTGAGTATTACCTGTCCATCAAACACTCTCCTGTGAAGACATTTGGCTTAGTGGTGCTTTTGTGGTAATGAAGGGTTTCTTAGCCAACTGTGAGATTGTTGCTTTTTCCCTCACGTCTGACAGTGGGGTTTCGGATAAGGGATAGTCCCTGGGATGAAAAAGAAATCAATTATATCTTGTCTTAGTCTGTTCAGTCTGCTATACCAAAAATACCACAAATTGGGCGGCTTATAAACAACAAATACTTATTTCTCACAGCTGTGGAGGATGGAAGTCCAAGGTTAAGGCACCAACAGATTCAGTGTCTGTTGAGAGCCCCCTTCCTGAGCCTTAGATGGCCGTCTGCTCAGTGTGTCCTCAAGTGGTGGACAGGGTGAGGGAGCTCTCAGGAGTCTCTTTTAATAAGGGCTCTGACTTCATGACCTAATCACCTTCTAAAGGCCCCAACTCCAAATACCATCACAGTGGGAAACAGGTTTCAATATATGAATTTGGGGAAAACACAGACATTCAGATCGTAGCAAACCTCAAAGTAATAAATAACCAAGGTCATGATTTTTATGCTTATTAAGGGGTGTTGATTTCACTACTCAGCCTATAGCATACATTATATTTTATGTTTTTGAGAAGTAATATTTACTGAAATTCTGTGTAAAACAATACAAAACTTTCTTTTTTAGATTGCTTGATTTTGACCAGAGTTAAGCTCTTTTACATAGAACTTTTCTTTCTTACCAGAAACAGTAGAGATGAATCTGTTAAAATAGCTCAAAGACGTATTTCAAGTGAAGCTTGATACTAAAAACTATCCCCTGAATTATAATAAATGACATAATTATTAAACTCAGTATAGCAAACGGAGAGTTTTCATCTTACTCAACATGCATTTATTTCTTGCATTTTCCCTGTTAGGCTCAGTATATGTCAACTGGCACATTAGTTTGAATACAAGTTAATTAATATTCATAGTCTCTATCTTTGATTTCATCTTCTGGGAAGATGTTGACCAGAACAAAATGAATAGTAAATAAGTGTCACCTAATACTGTACATTTTTTTATTTATAGGTCATTTGCATATTTTATGTCCGAAAAGTTTCTTATTAATGTTTTAGTTTAATCGAATTACTATCCTTGAAGGGCTCTGTGTTTCTTTTGGTTGCTTTTTGTTGTTGTTTTAGGCTTGATTGGGATCTCACAAAATGAGTCTCAGGATTTTTCAGGATGGTTTCCTGGTATAAACTATATGTTCTTATTTTTTCCAGTATCTAATAATAATGGAAGGTTGGCTTCGTTTCGTTTTTAAGAAAAGATCTGAGGTTGACCAAGTGTCCCTGAGGTAGTCACAAATGAAAGCCTTTTTTTGCACAATGTAAAAGGAGCTCCATATTCTTATGTTGCCCAAACTCATCTGCATAATGCAATAACTAACGTGGCACAAACATCTCCAAATATGTATTTAAACAATCCCAACCCTTGTGGTTCCAGGAGAGCCATTGAAACCAAAGGGCTGCTGGGTGCTTAAACGTGGAGGGTGGAGAATGGAAACAGAAGTAAAAGAGGAAAGAACACATTGACTCCTCTCTCATTCTGCCCTGCTCTGGTCAAAGAGAAATGGTCTCCCTGTCCTTACACTGTTCCCTACAGTCATATTTTCTAAATTCTAAATAAAATTGGATTCTGAAAGTTTTGCAGTCAAACTCAGATTATGATTGAATGGTATCTAAGTGGGACAAAATGTTCTTTGTTTTCTGACATGCAATTTGGGTGACAAACTAGAAACTTCTTATAGCATTTTTCAAAAACTGATCAAGTATTCAGACTCAAGGACAGTTCATTTCTAAATCAAGTTTTGAGTACTTGAAAACAAAAAGTGTCATTTTTTTAAAAATTAAGGTAAAATTGAAAGATATATATTTTATTATGGAATTGGATGAAATTTTGCAAATTTAAATAAAAAATTTTAAATTTTGTTTATAAATAAATTAGTCTGCTATGAAAAAAATGTGTCATTTTTTAAGAGTACTAAAGAAATTGAAGTAGTTTTTAAGAACTGACAGGTATTTGTGCAACTCTGAAGTCTAGACTCAATTCCATTCAATTTTTCATTTTCTGTGACATAACCCCATTTTTATCTGGGCTCTTTTATAACTTCGTGGAAAATTAAATCCGCAGTCATCTTCAAATGGTATTGTTAAAGACTCTTCTACTGTTACATGAAAAAAACTAATCACCAAGGAAAGGGAAACAGGTACCAGAAATCCGTGCATGTATATATAGCAGAATACCTGTGCACATGAGATAACCAATATCCACAGTGTAGTCCCACAAACATAACCTTGGTTTAGTTTACGATGCCATTTTTCAAGCAAATGGGTGGTTTCCATAATGTATATTTTAAATATTGAAAATAATTCTTGCCTCCTCAATTCCAAGAAAATTCTGTTGTGTGTGAATTGTAAGTTGTTTTTTCACTTGATGATCTGTGATTCTCTGTGCTATAATTTATATCTTATTTCGTATACAGAAGAAGATCATGCATATTACCACAATGCTGTTTGGATACGATCAACTTTTATCATCCCCAGAGGCTTCAAAAGTTACTCCTTAATTTCTCATCTTTCCATGGAATGATTCCAAAGCCAGATATGTCAGTGAGGGGCTGTGTTGAAGTTTTGTTGTGGCTTTAGACAAGGACACCAGACAACAAAGACACAACAAAGGAATTTATCATGATTAACCAGAAAAAGGTGCACTTTGAGATGGTTAGGTTTTAGATTAGGGGCGAAGGTATATGGATCTACCAAAGAAGATAGCAATAGATATAATAAGATAATTTCAGTAGATTTACAAATGAAATTCTGAGAACTGGAACAAAGAAAGATTAAATACTACTGTAAACATCACTGAATGTTTCCACTGGGATGGTAGGTTAGACCTAAATGGAAGTATCAGGGATTGGGAACTAGAGGTCAGCCTGCGATAGCCTCCATGCAGACGCACAAGAGGCTAATGGAGTGAGAAGGATAGAAGGAAGATGTGGGAGTAATGGTCCAAGAGAATGAGGCCTGCTTCTCAACCAGGAAATCACCCTCTTGATCCTTCAAGCAGGTGATTGATGGCTCTTGGAGACCCACACTTCATCATGCCTTGATGGCAGTCATCAAGAAACCATCATCCCTCTTATTCAGGTCAAGCTAGCTCTCAAAAAGTTATCAAGGGCCATGATAAAATTTAGTTTTTCAGATATATGCTGAAAAAAAAATACTTAAAGCTATTTTACCAAACTTGAGAGGTAGAATAGAAAATATAAACATATGGAGAATAAAATCAAAACTGAGAAGAATTTCATGCACTATTGACCCACATGTAGTGAAACATTTACTTCCACTAATATTTCTTAGAAAACAAACATAGTTTGGGGTCCTCAGATCTGAATTTCCTAAAGTAGGTAATTATCATCCCCCTCAGTACTCAGAGTTCTAGAAAATAAACTCAGTGATGACCATAATACATGAGTGTTTTTATGAGATGAAGACAAAACTTTTATGTGTAAAGATTGAAAAGCAAAATATACTTTAAAATGTGTGTGTTTCCATTCAGAGAAATATAGTTATTTTCATAACAGGTATTTATGTGTATGTTATGCACTGTGTAGAAAACAAAGACTGACCTTCAAGCACCGGAAGTCTGGTTGGGGAGATAAGACTTTACAGAAATGACTGCAACCCAGATTCAGCAACACAAGTAAAATATGCATTGAGCATGTCTTCTACGCCAGGCTCTAGGAATAGAAAAGGGAATATTTCATTTAATGCTCTCATCATTTGGGGAAAATGTCAGGGTGGGATCGGACATGTAGGCCAGTGATGATTTTTTACCATGAACTACATCTTGATAAAGACAGATATGAAGGAGTGTAAAAGACTTCACTTTGTGAATAAGAGAGAAGAAATAAGACAAATTGGTATATCACAGAGGCCATGAGACAAGCACAAAGAAGTGTTCTGTGGGAGTCCAGAGAAGGGAATTCCTTTAACAGAGGTGACCAAAGAAGGCTTTGTGGAGGAGGCGGGCCTGAGGCATGGGTAGTGGAAATTCCACAGGTAGTGATGTCGTCAAGGTTAGAAGCATTTTGTGAGGCAGAGGAAATGACAGGAATAAAGAGATAGAAAATTAAGGGTCATTCATCCCGTGAAGTACTGTTAGCTGCCTGCTGTCTGGTAGATAGTAGGCTCAGCACTCCTGTGTGTGCAAAGTCAACATCCTCTGCTTCCACGGAGGTCCTCTCAGCCCTGATGACCTTGGACTTATCACGAGGAAAGATGGAAAAGAAGCCCAGGGTGTTAAAAGGGTGTGAAACAGGGCGTCTGCCTAGAATCTGTGAGTAGGGCACCCTTGACTGGAGGACTGGAGGCCAGCCCTGGGATCTGCAGGCTGAGTCAGAGTTACTGGTGGGGGAGTGGGAGGGTAACTTCCAGCAGGAAAGACCCTCTTGCAAGAGCCCTGCTGTGGGAGGCTCCTTGGGGAAAGCATCTGGAATTTGGAGGTGACAGAGGAACAGGAGGCAGTGCGTTTTCTCCCTTTTGTGTGTTTGTTAATTGTTTTGTTTGTGAGTTTTTATGTGGAGGATTATGACTAGTAATAGAAGGAATCTCACTACATGGAAGTTTGGATATTTTGAAGGCTGAGATAGAACTTGAGCTGGTTGGCATGAGGGGTAGGGTAAAGAACAAAGAAGGAAAAAGAAAATCTTGAGGTATAAAAATAAAGAGATTATTTTTATATACTTTACTATCTTAAATCCCTGGTAATGTGCGAATAAAGGTAAATGAGAATTAGCATTTTGCCTTCCTTAAAGCTAGAAACAACATACAAATGAAATTTTAGTTTAGAACCGATTAGAAGCACCACACTTTTCTTGTATTTATTGGGTCATTAAGAGCAGCCATATGGTTGTCTTCTGTCTTATCTATTCACGCTTCTCCAGTATGTTCCTCAGTGAGAGTCTATTTAGTGGTTGATTGGAATTCTATTTTTATTGGTAACTCTCTGTTATCTGTAATCGCCAGAAGTAGATGATCCAGTATAAAGAGTTTCCTCTCCACTCACTTTTTGTCAACCTTACTGGAAAACTGAGACCTTTTTCTTTTGCCATTAACTTTTGAAAATATTAGAGGGAAAAGAAAATGGGTTACTGTGTGAAGTAAAATTTGAGACTATCTGAGAATCCATCCCTTCTTAAGGATAATGCAGTTGGCTGTAATTGTATGCTGAGCAGTTTGAGGAGTGCTTGACTGAGAGTTGGGAAGTCTGTAACTCCTTCTGTTTCTATGTGCATGTCGATTAACTTCTGTTCATTTCCAGTTCTCCAGTTGGACAGCAAAGATATCCATCACTCTTGAAATTTCACTGAGTGTTTGTGGAGATTTGGCACTCAATAAAGCTTCCTCTGTTTAAAAAATGAACGACGTTCTGTTGGGATCACATAGCTGTTGATATCTGTCGATTTTCATACCTTATTCAGAAATGCCTGTATTTTCCTGGGTCCTAGCATTGTCATTTTTCCTGACAGTTATCTAATTTCTTAATTTTATACCCGCCTTATAAAAACATACCATTTCTGTCAAAGAACCATTTCTCCATGTGCTTTTATTACCATTTCATTAAAACTTACACTGATGTTCACAGTTATAAATGTCATTAAATGACTTTATGTTAAGCAGTTAAAAGTCATATCACTCAGTACAATGTCCAATATATGAAGACCATTTAGAGAATCAATTCTAATTTAGTATTTAATAGTGAGTGCTAATAATTATTATAATGCATGCATTTAAATTTGGACATTTTCTTGATTGAATAATGAAATGCTTTAAATGAGCTCATTACTTAAGGACTGCAATTCTCATGCATCTTATGAGATAAGATGTTTACCTCATATGGATATAAGCAGATATAAATGGAGAAAAATGCATAGTGGGGTTCATTGCAGGGCAGTGGTTACAGCATATGACTCTATAAGAACAAAACCACAATAGAAATACAAAAAGTACATTTTTTTGGAGTTGAGCTAAAGAAACTCCTTAGTGATGGCTTACGTTTACTCTTATGGAATAGCAGAGTCAACTGAATTGTTATAAAGAAGTGGCCACTGTAGAATAGGGTTCATCAGCCATGGTTATGGGACTAGATGAATTCTATGACTATCAGATCCCAAGGGAGCAAAGAAAGATTACCCAGACCAGAGGATTAGTTAGGATACTACAAAGTCATGATTACTACAAACTAGGATTTATAATCCACTAATTCTGGTTATGATGCACTGTTTAAAGCATGGTTCTTTAGAAATCATGGAATGACATCGTATTGAGAACCGTGATTTAGTCTGAGTTTTCCACATTTTCTTTTCAACTGTCACAACTAAAGTACTTCCTAGGATTCTGCCATGGTTATCACAGCTGTCCCTCCAAAAAAAAAAAGCCTAAACAAAACTAAACAACAATTATAACCAAACCCTTCATAATGGTGAAAGCCAATCTCTATTTAAAAAGAGATAGCAGGAAAGAGAGAAGGGGAGGGGCAGAGGAGGTAATTAAATAAGTTGAATAAATGAAAATTCATTACTCTCTTCACCAAATGTTTCTTTGTGGCTGGAGACATGTCAAAGAGAAAGGTCTCCAGCTGGTAAGGACTACCATGGATCTGACCAAAAAGGTTTACAGGTTCAGGAACTAACTTTTAGCAACTCGGATCTTGAAGAGACTAACTCATGGGCTAACCAACACACAAAAGACATTATTTATGAACCATGATATTAGTTCATTAATGTATACTCTGGGAACAACATCTTGAATTGCAGAATATTCATATCTACCTGCCCAGATATGTTTGTTTTCCTCCTCCCTTCTGCTCCCCTCCCTTTTCTTCTTCTTTCTCTCCTTTTGTTTTAAAATGTGTCTGCACAGTCTTTGACACACCTCTCGTCAAATGTTGGGTTCTAATTCCCCACCCCTTGGACCTGGATCAGCCTTAGTGACCTGTTTCTGAAGAATAGAAAACAATAGAAGTGATCCTGTGTTACTTCTGAGGCTGGGTGACAAAAGTCACAGTAGTGTCTGTCTGACTTTCTCCTTGGGACACATACACGAGGAGCCTTTAACCAACATGGATAATGCCTGAGAGACTGTATGGAGAGGCCACGTGGAAGTAGCCAGAGGTGACTAAGGAACCCAGGGGTTCCCTTGACCAGCAGGTTAGCCTTCCTACCAACTGCCGTTTGTGTCAACAGTCAGCCTTCAGACCTGGCTCATGAGCCTCCCCAGCTGATGCCACAGGAGCAGAGATTAGCAGTCTCCACCAAACCCCACTTAAAGTGCAGATTTGTGAGCAAAATAAATTTAAAAAAATTTCAAACCAGTAACATTTGGGGTAGTTTGTCGCACAGCAACAGATAACTGGAATACTTCCCATAGTGTTCTCTGTGATCATGTGATTATACCAAAGGCCACACACACTCTCATATATAGATATGTGTGTGTGTAGGTCATAGTTTTATAAAAGCGGGTTCAAATTAGAAATGAGACAATGATTTGATGATGAGAGTATCACAGTAGAATTATATGGACTTGAGAAACAGTTTATTCATGCTGGGCTTGACCATTTGTATATCTGAAGCATGTCTTTACGTTGGATGGTGTCTTATAAACAATAACAAGCACTTTCCAGTCAACTCCCCCACTTACTAGATACCAAATGCACCATGTGGTCATGCCAGAGGAATTAAAATGCAGCTATATATCTATCTAATTTAATTCCATCATCTCTACCTGAGGCTACATCCTGGGCTCTGAGATATCTGTATGTATTTCCCAAGTCACCATTAACAATATATTTCCAAATGATTTTGTCTGATGGTTTATTTTCAACGTGGTTAGTGTGTAGCATAGCAGACAGGAGCATGGCCAGTGGAGTTAGAGAAGCTTGATCTGAACTTTTGTTCTGATACTTATAGTCTTATGGTCTTGGACAAAGTCCTTGTGCCCCTGTCAGTTTCCTCATTTGTGAAACAGAGTTAATCAGTGCCTTTTATACAAGGTGGGTGGAAGGATTAAATGTGATAAAGGATATATAAAGTGCTTACCTCAGAGCCTCTCATTGTAAGGGATCAATACATTGTAGCTATTATTACCATAGTTGTTCGTATTCTAATGTGTTGACTTTTACTAGACTTGATCTCTGGCCTTTTCCACCAGTACTGTGTTCAATTGACCATAATTCCCCTGCAGTTGATTGTCGTTTATACAAATAACACAAGGTATTCAAATTGATAAAATTGCTCTGACAATAACTTTGTAGCAGACTGCAACATCTGTAGTTTCCTTAAATAAAAATGTACTCAATTTGCATTTTATATAATACATGCAAGATTGTGATATAGATAAATTTCTCTACCAGCTGATCTGGAGGAAAAAAAATAACTTAGTCATAATGACTTAGAAAAGCACTGCTGTTGATTTTTTTTTTCAGAGCCATGCACCAGCAGGATTATTGTTATAATATATTATTGTATATGTTATACTCAAAGTGCAGTTTAAAGTTATGATACCTCCATTATTTTCATAATAAATGTTGCTTTTTCTGATTATAAGAACATGATATGGGCTGAAAAAAAATAGCCAGCATACTTTCATATAAAGAAAAGGCTAAAAGTCATGTTTAATCAAACCACTAGAAGAAAATCACTGTTAACATTGGATGTACATTCTAGATGGTTTTCAAGGTGTACATGTGTATGTGCACATGAACACACATACATTTTTTAATGAACTCATATCTTACATATTATTTTGTAACTTGTATCTTTTACTTCATATAGTGTACTCATTTTTCTATCAATAGATAAAAGTCTACATGATTATTTCATGATTGATACCATTCTATTCTGCTGAAGGGGTCCACCATCAGTATTTAAGCTGCTCTACATTTCACTCCAAGAGCCACACTTTCATGATCTCTCTTATGTACATCCCTACAAACGTGTATGGTCACATTTTTAGAATCTAATTTTAGAAGAAGAGTTTCTGCGGCAAAAGTATTTTTCATTTAAAGTGTTATCATGCGAATTCCAATAGTTCCTCTGGAAAACTTTGCACCTGTTTTCACTCTTCCTAAAACTATTAGAACAGTTTCTTCACATCCTTTACCACTAGGTGCTTTCATTCTTAACTTTTTGTCAGTGTTTTTGGTGGAACACTGTATCTCATGTTAAATTGCCTTTTTCTAATTACTAGGAAGCTCCGGTAGGTTTCCATTGTTTATTGCTTATTATTGTGGCTATTTCCTTTCTTATAATTAACCTTTGTAAACATTTCGTATAGTAACCCTTTACTTATCATATATGTTGCAAATATTTTTCTCCAGTAAGTAATTTAATTTGAAAGTGCTTTAGAACAATTTAAGCTGTAAATTTTGATGGAGTTAAATGTATTGTCTTCTCTGTAGTATTATGTCTTTGCGGCCATCCTTAGCAGAATCTTCTTGACACACAAGATCATTATAGATATTTACTGAAAATCTTTCCTAGTTATTTTATTTCCAAGTTTCTCTTTTTTAAATATTTGATGAATGTAGATTTAATTATAGTGTGAGGGGTTTTATATGAATCTAATTTTACTTATTTCTCCTCCCAAAACCTACAGTTTACTTTTTTGGCATCATTTATTGAATAAAACACATTTCCTCACTGATTTGAAATAAATCCCATCTTTATATTATATTAACTTTGGGGTTTTATCTCTAGAGCCTATCCTGCTCCATTAACCTGTTTATTCTGCCTTCACTCTACATTGTCTGGATTACTCTCACATATAACACATTATAACATATTTAATATCTGGTAATGTCCGTTCTCCAAATTGCTGTCACATTTTTCTTGCTATTCACACAAATTAATTTTTTCATATGATTTAGATTTTTAAATAAAGTTTGAAAAAAAATTTCATGAATTTGTTTGCATTATATGAGTTAAGCATGTCATCCTAGAGAAGTCAAGAGAGAATGTAATTTAAACATAGATTACATAATGGCGAGGTGTATCTTGTTTTTGAGTTCTGAGCTGTTTCTAGAAAAACTAACACTCCCCCAAATTAATTCCTTAGCAGTTTATTATATACATAGTACAAGCTCTTGGCTAGTATTCCTGACTGACCAGTAGTTCCAAGCCATTAAAATGTAATCCCATAAAAGTTTAACATCCCATGGGTTATATTTCTTTTTTTTTACTTGACAAAGTACAGTACTCGATAAAGTTAACTGGAAGACTACTGTTCACTAGATTACAGATATTCAGTATGTTTCAAGTTGAATGAAGTTTGTTAAATCAGTTGTTTTATAGTAGGTTTTTTAAAAATTATTGTTTCTACTTGATTTGTAATATTACTTATAGGGAAGTTAAGTATTAATAAAATTAGTACTTCACTGCTCTTTAGCATTTCATCTTTCTAAATCTAAGGGCTCCTTCTGTCCATCTTTCAAGTATTATCATGTAATTTTCTTAAGTAAATGGAATTTCCAAAAATGCAGATAAGCAGGAAGGAAATGAATAATTTATAAGAACTATGCTTGTTTTTATTTTCTCTACCTATTTTGGATCAATTTAGTAAGGCAGTGGAGTACAGCCTTAAAAGGATTGGAACATGGTGACGTGGATGGACCTAGAGAGTGTCATACAGAGTAAAGTAAGTCAGAAAGAGAAAAGCAAATATTGTATAATAAAACATATATGTGGAATCTAGAAAAATTGTATAGATGATCTTATTTGCAAAGCAGAAATAGAGACACAGACGTAGAGAACAAATGTATGGATACCAAGGGGGAAAGGGATAGGGTGGGAGGAATTGGGAGACTGGGATTGACACATGTCCATTATTGATACTATGTATAATGTAGACAACTGATGGGAACATAGTGTATAGCACAGGGAACTGTACCTAATGCACTGTGGTAACCTAAATGGGAGGAAAGTCCAAAAGGGAGGGGATATCTGTATGTGTATGGCTGATTCATTTTGTTGCACAGTGAAGACTAACACAACATTGTAAAGCAACCATACTCCAATAAAAATTAATAATTAAAAAAATGCATTGGAACAAGAAAGACCTAGATTCAAGATACTGCTAGTTGTGTGACCTTGAACACAGTCTTAGTTCTTTTTTTTTAAAGCCTTTTAAAAATTATTGAGGTATAGGTGATTTATAATATATTATTTTCAGGTGTATAATATAGTGATTCAAAAGTTTTATAGGTTGTATTCCATTTAAGTTATTATAAAATAATGGCTATATTCCTTGTGCTGTACAATATATCCTTGTAGGTTTTACTCATAGTAGTTTGTACCTCTTAATTCCCTACCCCTATCTTGTTCCTCCCCCTTGCTCCTTCCCTCTCCCCACTGGTAAACACTAATTTGTACTTTATATCTATAAGTCTGTTTCCATTTTGTTATATTCATTTGTTTGTTTTATTTCCTAGATATCACATATAAGTGATAACATATACAGCATTTGTCTTTCTCTGTCTGACTTCTTTCACTAAGAATAATACCCTCCTGGTCCATCCATGTTGTTGCAAATGGCAAAATTTCATTCTTTTTTATGATTGAATACTATTCCATTGTGTGTGTTTGTGTGTGTGTATAAATGTATACACACACATATATCTCACATCTTTTTTATCCATTCATCTCTTGATGGACATACTTAGGTTGCTTCCATATCTTGGCTACTGTACACAGTACTGCTATGAACACTGGAATGCATGTATTTTTCGACTTAGTGTTTCCATTTCCTTGGGATACATACCCAGCAGCGGAATTGCTGGATCATAAGATACTTCTGTTTTTAGTTTTTTTGAGGAACGTCCATACTATTCTCCATGCTAGCTGAATCAATTTACATTCCCACCAACAGTGTACAAGGGTTCTCTTTATCTGCATTCTCTCCAGCATTTGTTATTTGTGGTCTTTTTGATGATAGTCATTCTAACAGGTGTGAGGTGATACCTCATTGTGCTTTTGATTTGCATTTCTCTGCTGATTAGTGATGTTGAGCATCTTTTCATGTGCCCATAGGCCATCCGTATATATTTCCAGTAGACATTAGATGCACAGATATTCAGGTTTTCTGCCCATTTTTTAATTGAGTTGTTAAAGTGACCATACTACCCAAGGCAGTCTATAGCTTTAATGCTATCCCTATTGAAATAACAATAGCATTTTTCACAAAACTAGAACAAATAATTCTAAAATTTGTATGGAAGCACAAAAGATCCCAAATAGCCAAAGCAATCTTGAGAAAGAACAGAGCTGGAGGTATCATACTCCCTGACTTCAAACTATATTACAAAGTTATAGTTATCAAAGCAGTATGGTACTGGCACAAAAACTGCCACATAGATCAATGAAACAGAAGAGAGAGCCCAGAAATAAACCCATGCTCTTACAGTCAATTAATCTACAACAGAGGAGGCAAAAATATACAATGGGGATAAAGTCTCTTCAATAACCAGTGCTGAGGAAAGCTGGAAGGCTACATGTAAAACAACGAAATTAGAACATTTTCTCATCCCATATACAAAAATAAACTCAAAATGGATTAAATACCTAAATGTAAGGCTGGAAACTATGAAACTCCTACAAGAAAACATAGGCAGAACACTTTTTGACATAAATCATAGCAACATTTTTTAAATCTATCTCCTAAGGCAAAGGAAACAAAAGCAAAAACAAACAGATGGAACCTAATTAAACCTCAAATCATTTG
This sequence comes from Mesoplodon bidens, assembly GCF_964165515.1. Classification (NCBI taxonomy): domain Eukaryota; kingdom Metazoa; phylum Chordata; class Mammalia; order Artiodactyla; family Ziphiidae; genus Mesoplodon; species Mesoplodon bidens. Next base: position 87,741,612 of record NC_138168.1, on the reverse strand, counting down.
TACAGCAAAGAAAACCATCAAAAAGACAACCTACTGAATGGGAGAAAATATTTGTAAGTGATATGACCAGTAAGAGGTTAGTAACAAAAACATATAAATAGCACATACAGATCAATACAGTTCTTCTTTGTTCAACATAGGAAATAATAGTATCTGCCATGAGGGTTGTTTTGAGCATCATATCAGGTGATATATATATACACACACACACACACACACGCGCACACATATAAAGCAACTAACACAGTACCCAACACATAACACGCACTCCCTAAATTTTGGCTATTTTTATTATTAGGCAATCTAATGACAATCCAAGAGAGGCTACTATTGTGTAAAGTATGAAAACATATAGTATGCTTGTTGCTCTCCTCTATTTTTCATAATTCTCAAACAGTATGATGCTATATTCTCAAACATTGTTTGTGCTATATTGTATCAATTAACTTAGTACTGGTTACACCAAAGGGCAGTTTCCATGTGGTATAATATTTTGTAGGGCTAGAACAGAGTTAAAAGAAAGATCTTATTTATATTGACCATATTGACTCATGCATTCAACAAATATTCATCGAGTAGTTAGGCATAATTCTAGATTATAGAAATCAAGAGGCAAACAAAGTAGAAAAGATAGGACAAAAGCATACAATATTATATACAGTCAAATGAATGAAGAACAGAATTTCAATTGATAGTAACTGATATAGATTTCCAAAAATCTGCAAACTAGTATTCTGATAAATTATTAAGAGGGAAACATTTCTAAGACAATGTCAGTCAATTAAAAAATCATCTTTTAACTACAGGAGAACCTGTGAGAATGATCAGGACTCAAAAATCTTTCCATTTCCCTTCCCCTAAATACTCCCCTAGAAGATGAAGTGTTGGGGCTAGATGATCTTCAAAATTCCTGTAAACTTTAAATATCAGTGACCTATATTTTTTCTAAAGAGGAAAGAAACATATAAGTTATAACTACGGTACACAAATATAAAATAAAGTATACATGTGAATTACAGATCATAGATTATAATATAATGCTCTACCAATGTTGTATATTCCTTAGCAGCACATCTAGCATATTTTAAAAGATTCAATACAATTAACAATTATTTATATGAAGTAAAAATATTCTCTTCCTGTTCTCCTATTCCAACAAGTTATTAACTGAAGATATTAATAAATGTCTTACATGAAGAGAGATTCTTCAGAAGGATAAAAGCAGGTCAGATTTCTGAAATGTTAACTTGTCCTAGACTCCGATGTGCTCACATACAATCTATGGTCAGCACTCGTGTCAGGTTTTGTCTTCTCAAGACATTGAGAAAAGTGATGGAAGGGAGATAATCATACAAATGGGATAGATGATCCAGGAAACAATGTCTGCAAAGAAAGAGGCAGAGAGATTGATCAAGGATTCCTCTAAACCAAGAATAAACAAGTGGGTCAGATTAGGGAAAAGCCAATTTCAGAGAAATTGGGTCAAGCTTCTTTTATATTTTACAGTCAAAATCAGGAGTATAACAGACACAGCACGAGAGGTCTTCCTGCATGTCCATGTATGAGCATTGAGCTTGTTTCAAAGGAAGAGTGATGAAAACTCTCACTCTGGAATGTTCAGGGAGAGCCAGGTAATATGTATTAGAGCTGCTTGATACGCGGGTGACACAGAACCATGCAACACCCTTCACCCTTGTCAGAGAGCTAAGAAAGTCTGCCTCCATTGCCTGCAACTGGAGGGTGGCACACAGTGAAAGGCTCAGTCGCAGTCCTGACCATAACGTGCCATAGAAGGATATTGGTGTAACAGGGGAGGGTAATGGCAGAGGTAGGACATGCCTTGGACCATAAAGGTTGGAAGAATGTTTGTACATGTTTAAGAGCAAAAGGAAAGCTTGATTCCAGTAAAGATGGGTCTTCAGCAGAGGTACAAAGAGGAGAATGAAAGTGTCCTATGACAGCAACAGTAAGACTGGTCTCTGAGAGCAGGAGGCAGACATGAATAATAGCAGCTTCTGAGTTGTTCCCAGTAATTGGGACTATTTTATGCTCAGAGCACACCCAGTTCCCAGCAGTGATTTCTTAAATGGAGATGTACAGATACCAGGAGCATTTCGTAATGTAGAGGCAAGATCAGTTGTCAAGGGGTGGGAAGAAAATGTATTAGTGTTAGGGGAATAGAAAAGATTTTAGACAGCTGTTCTGGGAAAGTTCCAGGAATTCAGGGAAAAATATGCAACAAAAAAGAGTGTGGGCTGTTTTATCAGCTGTGCCTAGGTTCCAGGTCAGTGAGCATGGCCTGGCCCTGGACTTGGTTCTGCAACCTTTGCCAGTGATACTTGGTGGTCTGACTTGAGGATCAAGCTAAGAGTAGAACGGGGACATCATGGAGGTGGAGACAGGCAGACATGGAAGGAAATGCAGGGGTTGGTGAGGTGCTGACCTTGGGGCCCTATGGGTGAGGAAGGCTAGCTTTGCAGGAACATGGCAGATGGTCACGCTGCTTTGGTCTTTACAGATTGAATTGCTATTGAATGTGCCTTATTTTCCTTCCTCAACATTCACAGCCAGAAAGTGACAGTGATCTCAGCTTCAAGCCCAGCCCACACACTGATCTGGTCCCTCAGTAATGAGCAGTGGGACTAGCATTTGCAATTTTTATAAATTATTGAGGTGATATAATTGATGCATTTTTAGATTGTGGTATGTACTAGCAAGGAGTTATTAACATTATCCAAGACAAAATAATAAATGACATCTAAGATAACCCTGGACAATTAAAGTACAAATATAATATGGCATTTAGTGGGAACAAAAAGCATATCGGCCAAAGTCAAGATTGAGAGTAAAGGATGATGCAGAGGCACAGCTGGAAAGGAGCTAGTCCTCATAGACTTGTCCTGAGAGTGCAGTCGGCTGTTCTGGATTAATAGCACCTGGTGCACCAGCGCAGATGGTAACACTGACAGCGAGATGCAGTGTGTGCAACCACGGAGAGTTTTAACACAGCGTGTATTCCTTGGGTTCTCACCCGTAAGTGTCAGGTAACCTCCTGTGGGAGATGCAAGGAGGCCAAAACCTTACCTTTGGGGGCTCACCTCACCAACGAGCTAGAGACAAAATATAACCTGAGGAAAAGGCCTTCGTTGGATGTCTGATGCTATTTGTCCCCATCTGTTTCTGCAAATTTTTACCTAGTTTTCCACAAAGGTGTCTATAAGACAGAATTACCTGGGAAGTTAAAAAGAAAATGCCAGACCCAGTGACTCAATTTCCACATGCAGTTCTGGGAGGGAGCAGGGATAGGGGAGCGGTGTAGGGAGGGCTCCCCGGGTGAGTCCTAAGCTCAGAATGCTTTAATGATCAGCAGACGAGCACGTAACTGGTGTGTCCCAGGTTCTGATTATCTTCGGGTACAAATACAGTCATTCTGATGACTGGTGACAAAATTACAATGGTGGAAGTCTGTTCCAGCTGAATTTCTGGCATATTTTATCCTATCATTCTAAACATCATCGTAAACATCGCCATAGTAACTATTTCTGGGACGAAGAGCTCATCAAATGTGCCGTCAACTCACCATCTTTTCTTCAGTTTCCCCATCGCCCCTGCCATGTTCTTTTCCCAGCTGGCTTCCCTGGTTACTGTCCCCTGTCCACTGTCGCCCTGAAGCCAGTAAAGGATCCACCCTCTCGACTTTGCTGGAGCCCATTTTGTGAAGACAGCAGTGCCCAGATCAAGGATACCCACTCCTGATATGCCAAGGCTGATGCTCTGGGGTCAAGAGTGAGGGGCTCTCCATGGCATTGCCCATATTTCTTTTTCTTTAGTTACCAACACAACAGAAGGTAATCCTTATTTCTTCTACTTATGCCTGAGTGCCATTTTATTCACAAGAATGTATAGAGGTTTGTCATGCCAGTAGGAAGTAACTGAAAATAAATAGAAATAAGAAAAATTTTCTGGCAGGATAAATAACTAGGGGTACCTTAAAAATGGTTATTTTCTGAGGATATTGCAAAGCATCAATTTAGGATGCTTTGTGATTATAAACATTGAAACATACCAAAATGAATACAGTAGTTAAATTATACACAGACTGCATTATCCAAAAACAATCTTAAAATGAAGTCACATTAAGTGAAGAGGCTGAAAATGCAGTTTGCTGACATAAAAAGAATAACATTAAGAGTCTTGAAACACAACTGATTGAAATGGGGTAGGGAGAGTGGATTTTTGGTGGTTAAGGATGAGGGCTCTGAAGTTATAAGTGCAGGTTTGAATCCCAACTCTGTAACTGAGCTCTGACCAGGGGCAAAATAGTTAGCTCTGTTTTACTTTCCTCGTATATAAAATAGGAATTCAAAATGGTGGTTTATAGGTTTGTTATAATGATTACACAAGAAAATACTTGAAGTACAGTCTCCTACCCATAGAAAACACCTGCTAAGTGTTAACTGTTATTGTCATCATTATTACATGGAACGGAAGCTATTAGCAGTGCATCTCTGGCAATGTAATCCTGATTGCCAGCAACACGTAAATCACTTGCTTTTCACATGACCTGATAATTTCCAATATTCCTAGAACGTACATAGTTGGAGAACATCAGCAGGGCAGTTTCTTTAAGTCATCACTATCTAACTAATCTTGAGAAATATTCATTTACCAAAAAAAAAAGAAAAAGAAAGAAGCAGATAAGTACACATTGATACGACCATTGTGATGCTTCACTTTCCTTAATAAAAGTATTTTTCTAAGCAATATTGCTTCAGAGCATCATGGTTAAAACAGTTTAGAATATTTACAGCAAAAATGTCCCTCTTAGGAAATTTAAGGTTAACATGTCTTAAAGTATGAAGAGTCTTCCAGATGGCCTGTGCGCGGACTGCAGGGCATATGCTTTCACATAGCCAAGGGAAACTTAAGTACCCGAATTCTGGTTCTTTTCAGGAAAGTTTATGCAGACCGGAAATGGCTTCATTTGCCTGGACTTAACAAACAAGAAGTGATGAGTGCATAATTGCAGTGTCCCTGGAAGACAGCACATTTGTGCCTCTACATCTTAAGGAAAGCCAAATTGCTTCTCAGTTGTCACATGTGCATACAGATTCAGGAGCTCATGGGACCCAGGGCTCTTTTTATGCAGAGCTGCGGGAGTGAGCGCCTATGAAGTTCCAGTGACCTCATTGTATTTCACTGGGGAAATGAGAGCTGCAGGAGCTCAGGCCTCTGGCATCCCAGTCTGGTGAACAATTCTGCATCTGGCTATGTTGATAAGTAATTTTGTTTGGCAGGACATATGAGCCCACATCTGCCCCAGCAAGACTGAGTGTTTGCAGTCATGTGAACACAGGAGAGTGATCAGCAGTGTCCTGGTTTCCTCAGCTGCCTGCCACCAAGCCTGACCATTTGCTCCTGTATTCATAAGGCACATTGAACATACTCCAGGCACACTGGCTATAGGCAGATCACAAGATTCACCAAGGCGATCTCCTTAAGCATCTGACAGTGATGAAAATGATAAGCAATAGAAGGAGGTCACTAAAAAGACGGAATGGGTTGGACGGAGTTCATAGGGAGAGATGTGACACCGCTAAGATGAACGTCACTTCCTATACTGCACAGGAAGGGAGAGAATAAAATAATTTTTCAGATTTGATGGTGAAATGAGAGTATTTTTGTCTTTTGAAATGATTTATAAATAATATGTAATAAGTATATATTGATAAATTTACATAATATACAAACAGATATACATATATCATAAAAATTAAATATGTAATGAATATAATTCACAATTTTAAAAAAAGGCTTTCAATGAGTGCACATGCTGGGAATAAAAAATGAATGGGATGGGCTTCCCTGGTGGTGCAGTGGTTGAGAGTCCGCCTGCTGATGCAGGGGGCACGGGTTCGTGCCCCGGTCTGGGAGGATCCCACATGCCGCGGAGCGGCTGGGCCCGCGAGCCATGGCCGCTGAGCCTGCACGTCTGGAGCCTGTGCTCTGCAACGGGAGAGGCCACAACAATGAGAGGCCCGCGTACCGCAAAAAAAAAAAAAAAGAAAGAAAAAAAGAATGGGATGCTGGACTCATCTTTGAGATGCTCACAGTTTAGTCACTTATTTGTTTGTTTGTTTGTTTGTTTATTGCAGTACACGGGCCTCTCACCGTTGTGGCCTCTCCCGTTGTGGAGCACAGGCTCCGGACGTGCAGGCTCAGCGGCCATGGCTCGCGGGCCCAGCCGCCCCGCGGCATGTGGGATCCTCCCGGACTGGGGCACGAACCCGTGCCCCCTGCATCGGCAGGTGGACTCTCAACCACTGCGCCACCAGGGAAGCCCTAGTCACTTATTTATAATGATTGATTTTTCTTTTTGGTTGCAAATGCTTCAGGACTTTGAAGAATTCAAAATTCATTTTTAGGTATAAAATTAGGTCTTTGTCAGGGACTGCACCGGAGTCACTAGGGTTCAGAACTGATAAATCTGTATGGTTCTGAAATTTCTGAGACTAAACAATGTTTGTGGGAATGCTAGGGCATCATCACAGGGTGTGAAAGGAAAAGATTCTGGCCCTCAGAAGGCACCTACTCTAAGTGGGCACTGGATGATTACCTCAAATTTGTGCTGAAGCAATTATTCTAATGCCTTTGTTAAATGCATTTGATTCTTAATCACTTATTTAAATGCAGCTTTAATATGATATTTTAATTATTTGTTTTTGTTGGGCAGCACAGAGATATTGAATAATATCCTCTACACTGAGAAGGAACTTTAAGAACGAAAAAGGCAACTCCATAAAGTGCAATTAGGAAGTTTATTGTGGGTAACCTTCATACAGGCAGAAAGGATCAGGCAGACAGTCCAGAGGCTGGATCACAGCTGCACTCCTTGCCGCCAAAAGGGGTACAGGGATATTTAGAGGGTCCAAAGCTAAAAACAGAATCTGACTGCTAGGGAGAAGCAGGTTGCACCTTTGGGAACCAGGGGTTTTTCCTCCCCTGGGGGGCTCATTACCATTAACCATCTGCACCCGCAAAAGGCATTCTTCCAGTTTTCATACCAGATGGAGGCAAAGGTAAAGATTGATAGAGAACTTACCTGGCTTGGCCACATTCCTAGTGAGTTAGGCTAAAGCTCAGTCCTGCAGAAAGAAAGGAGGTAGGCCTGGGGGCCCATCGTGGAGCTGACAAGATGGAGTCCGTGTGGTTGAGCCCCAGCCTTCTTACCAATCAAAACATGTACAGAATACATTTTAACAGAGAATTCAAAGAGAACCACTCCTATTGGTCATGGCATCTCCAAATTTTGAAATAGAGCAGTACGGATAGAGTATTCATTCTACATTTGAGAAAAGCCATTCCGTTTTCCTAATTGTAGCACATACTATATTGTTTCACTCCCCAATTTCAATATTTAAGATTTTAAGAAAGATTTTCTCAAGTAATTAGGTTTGGGTCAGCTAAATTTTCTTAATATACTTAAGCATATCTTTCCCCCATCAAATTCTTTCAAGCTATAACATAGCCAGAGAAATGTCTGTTTAGACTATCAGTCACCTCCAGCTTCACCAACCACTTTGTGATATCCAAATGAAATGCCTTTGATATCATCTACACAAGTACCTAAAAAAACATTGATATTTTAAAGTGGGATTTGGCTCATTTTAAGACTTCATTTGTATTTTCCTTTGTTTTCCTCTGTTCCTTTTCTTTTGAATTCAAAAGTCAGTTCACATTCTGTCACCGTGAATTCAAGCTCTATCCTTGCTGTACCTGCATTTCGCTCTCGTTAACTGCATATCGCAAGTGCACCCAGTGCACCGCAGTCACAAACTGTGTTGGGCTCACAGACCAACCGGAAACGCACAGCAGAAATGTACCTCCTCACAGGGCGAATGTGCCGCCCCCATCGTCGGGAGCACAGGTTGCAAAGGTGAACGAACTTACAGGGGCAGCTGCTATTGGATCAAAACTGAGCAAAACTTCTTTGCAGTTTTTTTGGTTTTTTGCTGTATGCGGGCCTCTCACCGTTATGGCCTCCCCCGTTGCGGAGCACAGGCTCTGGACGCACAGGCTCAGCGGCCATGGCTCACGGGCCCAGCCGCCCCGCGGCATGTGGGATCCTCCCGGACCGGGGCACGAACCCGTGTCCCCTGCATCAGCAGGCGGACTCTCAACCACTGCGCCACCAGGGAAGCCCTCTTTGCAGTTTTTAATAAGTAATGTAATCCAGCACGTGTGGGATCACTGAGTAAAGGCTTGTTGAAGTCTGCTGTGCTAATAAAGTGAGAACGGAGGACTCCCTAAGCATCCCTTGGCATGCCAGAGCTTAGAAGCTTGGGAAGCGCTCTGTAGCTATGGCTTGTCACCGCTCAGCAGATTAATTACACATCAGCGCAATACGCCATAACGTGCCGGGGGCAGTTATTGTAGTTTATCATTTCAGTGATCTGTGGATTTCGGAGTACTGGGAGGCTCGTTTTGAACTGCACCTTTCAATCCATCTCTTAGTGCCTTGAGGATGCACTGAGGCATGCGAGAGCTGGAAACACTTCGGTACCCGTCAAAGTACTCTTCAGACACCTTAGCCTGGGCCTTGCATGGTTCTGGGGATTCTAACGACACGCCAACAGCTAGAGCACTTTTTATTTACTTATTGAAAGCATAGTCATCCAGGGTCCAAAGGAAGAGTGAACAAGGAGGAGAGCGAGGCTAAGTCTTAACACTTAAAGCTTAAGTGACAAATAACCTTGGTCTCCATGTAGCTCATTTTTTTCTCTACAAAATATCAATTTAGTAATAGAATTTTAACACTAGTGATTATGATTCTGACAGCAGAAAGAAAATATCTTGGTAGGTCATCCTGAAATGTGTGAGCCAGTGAACAATCCGGGTGTGGTTGATCACCAAACTGGATGAGAAGGAAGAATGGAATGCTTTGCAGAAGAATTTGTGTAGCCATTTAAATGTCAGAGACTGAAATGATATTCAGGTAGTGCATCAGGGTTAAGTTATGGGGAAATAATCACATAAAGACAGGTGCCTTTCTAAATGTAGTGCCTTAGATTTTATGTTTAACTTAGACTTTCAGATAATATTCATAAAGTCTTTACGTAGTTATCTCATTATTGTAGAACCCATTTATTTAGGATTTATTTAACGATATAGGGCTATACTCAAGATATTTTTAGGCTCTTGGGGGTTAAAAGTGTTCTAAGTACGTAAGAAATATTAGAGACAATTATGAAAATTTGAGGAAATTCACAAGTCACTTGAAATAATCAGTTTACATGTTATAATTCTCCACAGCAATTGTAAATCATGTTGCTTTTTTAAAGCAGGCCCTAAGAGACATCTGTCAATATTATAGGAGCTTAATTTGTATTATCATAAAGAATTAAAAGTAATAAAAATGCTTTTCTTTTAAAATATTTTGTAATTGAGACTCTTCAACGAATCCAGAAATGGGTTTTCTCACCATTAGTGTAAATTAATCTTCTTTTAACCACATTTCCAAAGAATAAAATATTAGCACTGGTACATTTGTTTTTAACTTGCTATTGAGCCTCAAGACTCAGTGCTTTGCCTCCCCGTGGAAGTTTCTGGAGCCTCTGTTCTTCAACACTGGTACAGATTTTCCCCACTGGGTCTATGTGCTTATTGCAAGGCAACCAGCTCCCTCAGCAGGGTGTGTGCAGGCAACAGTGGCTGTCCCCTGGGGTTTCTTTGTCCATACTTGTACTGGTTTATTTTAAGATGAACACAGCTTGTCTTATTGGAAGTGAAAAAGAAAAAGAAAAGCTAAGTGACTGAAAAGGGTTGACTATGAAATGTAAAAGCCTATAGTCTCTCGCTGTGACAGGCAAAGTTTCAGAAAATGATGGATTTGATTTTCTCAAAGGAATCTTTTAATGTGATGGAGAAAACATCTGAATTAATTAGACACAAAAGCCAGTGCTGTTGAGCCTCTGCTGAGAAAAACTATGTTCTTAGTGAAGAATTCTCACATCGATTGTTAAAACAAACCTTGGTTTTCAAACATTCTTGAAATAGTTTTAATTTTTTAACTTTTAGTTTTGTGTTGAAGGTGGTGATTTTCTATCATTTGGTCTGAATTAGACATTTTTTCACAATGTTCATGAGATGACAATGATGGATACAATTAATTGGGCGCTTAATCTTGTCAGGCACCATGTCATGTGCTCTCTACACATTTAATCGTAAAGAAACCCCACGTGATTCTGTTTCCTCATTTTACAGACAAGGAAACTAGGCCTAGATTAGCAACCGTCTAATAATGGTAATTCCTAGAGCTGGATTTCAAAACAGTTTTGGTGAATGCAAAGAATAGACTCAACTACAATGTAGAGCAAACTCCATAAAATTGATCTCTCTATTAAAGTTCTGTAAACAATGATTTACAAAAGATATTTTGCTTTTTCATAAAGCTTAACAAGTAACAAAATGAGTTTAAAACATATAAAAAACAAAAGATTGATCAGTATGGTATGATTTAAGTATTCAAGACAAATTGGTTATGAGACAATCAGACGTTTGATCAAGCTTGTGATGGAGGTATACATTTAAAGTCAGATCTGTGCAGTCTGTATTGAGTGGAAGTAAGCAAATTTGATAGTAGAGACTCTGAGAGTTTTGTTGGGTTGGTTTTGATGTATTTGTTATACAGCCGTCCTGCCCATCCCCTTTCATTACTGCACGTTCCTTGGGGAACCATACGTAGAAGCAACTCCACGAAATAAACAAAGGACCACCTTACTGATAGCCAGGCCTGTTCCTGAAGCTCCACGCATGTCTCCCTAGTGAAGACTAGGTTGGACCACATGGCCTAATTAGGCTTAAGGCCAAAGAGGACCTTCTGGTCCCCACCAAATATAAGTTGTGATCTCAGGGTTTTTATCAGTCAGTGACCAGCAGGCTTGGACCACGAGGAGAGTGCCCCTGGGTCATTTGCGTGACTTTCTAATCCCCCACTTCCAATTACAAGAAACACGGCCCAATTAGTGAGCTAAATTTGGTCATCAGCTTAGCACTCTCTGTTCTTGGTGATGGGAGTTGAAGGAAGTTGGCATAGGCCAGGCAAGGGTGCTCAATAGTCCTGTGCCCTTTATACCCATCAGGACCAAAAGGAAGATATGTGGAGCATTTTACCCACTTCAAAGAGTGTACTTTCCCCAAGGGGAAGTCTGGAAGACTCTGAGTAAAGTCATGCCTTGTGTATGGAAAATGGGTGGTGGAAATAAAACTCATTGATTATCTGACCTAACTGTGTTTTGATGAGTCTGTTATTCATTTGAATCTGGTTCATATACGGGACCTATAAATGACTCGCACAGCTTACAGAAAGGCAATTGGAAAGGCAACAGATACGTTACCTTTGCTATGGATTCACTGTTTTCTTAAAGCAAGAATTAGTCCTGCTTTTTATTCCTCTGGCAGAGAATTGCCCTATAACATAAAACTGACTTTCATAAAATACCAGTAAATCCAAAATGCCAGATGGAGACCTTCATCTTGGTGGTTGTGAACTGTTCTTTTCCATTTTAGAGGCTCAGAATGAATACTTATCTTGTCAGTTTATGGTCTGTTGCACAAAGGTTCTGTTTTGTGTAAACGAACTTAAGTCAATTTAAAACAAATTGATTTCCATCTCTAAGAATGAAATATCCTATGCTACAAGTAGACACTTTCTATGAATATGTCATTTACATTCGATTTCTGACCTCAGCCTTATATATTGACGGTAACATATAACCATTCATATTTTTAGTCCCAACGTCAGAAAGTCCTCAGCTTACTATTTTCTCACCCAAGGACTTTGCTATATTATGTTGTTTATATCTGAATAAATCCTCGGTCCTTCTAGCTTGAATCTTATAGAATACATTGCAATTTGCTTCTATTTCACAAAATAGAAAGGTGAGCTGTTAAAGGTGACAGTGGAGCAAGGAAAGGAATAGTAATACATTTTTCTTGAAATAAGAACATAGCAGACAGTCTCCAGTTTACAAATGTCATTTTCTGTTGGAAATTAAGCTAAAGCTGAAACTGGACCTCAAAGGGGAGAATATTACAGCCCTGAATACAGTTGGTTTTGTACTTCTGACTGAAAGCTGGTATTGCTGTCCTGCTTTTCCTTTTGCACTTACTTGATATACATCTCTGTTTGTTTGTTTGTTTTTTCCTCAAGTACTTGACCATCATCTTTAGCTCAAACACATGTTACTGCAACTGAAGAGAAAACAATCCTGTAATCTCAAGAAGGTCCCCCACCAAAAGAGTGAAGCCCAGAGATGCACTTGGTTTGTGAGTTCCTTTTCTTCACTGAGGCAATGTGCTGGTTTGTTAGCATAAAATTTCAAAACTCATAGTCAGAGGAACTTAACCCACTAGTTCACTAAAGGAAACACTTGATAAATTTGAACAGTTGCCTTCTAATCTCCCTTCCCCATAAGGACACCTCAGCAGAGGAGCCTGGAGAGAACCTTAGCTGAAGGCCTCAGATAAAGAGACCCAGGAATGAAGGAGCTGTAGGTATGCAGACTTGAGAAAGAGCGTGACCAGCCAGGCGGGCCTGAAACCTTTGCTGCAACTCCCTTCGGTGCTGTTGTGCGTTGGCTGCACTGAAGCCTGGTGTGCGGAGGGCAGCTTCCCCCCTGAGGCCCTCTGGTAAGGCCTCTGAAACTGCTTACGGTCAGGCCTGAAAAATCACACATAGGGTTTTAACCAGGAGCCAGACTCCTCAGAAATAAGAAAATATACATGTGTCTGCTTTTTTATATTACAGACACAGGATGAATAAACCAGAAACAAGTGAAATTGATCCTCTATAGGGGGTGAGTTGGAATTGACTGAAGGCACAGGGGGTAGCAATGTTGTAGAATGGGTGGCGGTAAGGAGAGTGACTCTTCTCTGAATGTATATTTTTGCACAGTGTCTTTTTATTAAGTATTTGGTTGTGCCAGGTCTTAGCTGTGGCAGGCGGGCTCCTTAGTTGCAGCTTGCTGGCTTCTTAGTTGTGGCTCACCGGCTCCTTAGTTGCAGCACATGGGCTCCTTAGTTGTGACATATGAACTCTTAGTTGTGGCGTGCATGTGGGATCTAGCTCCCTGACCAGGGATCGAACCCTGGCCCCCTGCACTGGGAGCGCGGAGTCGTACCCACTGTGCCACCAGGGAAGTCCCCTACAGTTATGACCTTTGGAGCCACATCAATGTTTTATGATTCTTTTTTTAAAGAGAAATCAAAAAGGATAGAGGAGAAAACAAAACAAATATTGAAAGGAAAGAGTCTAGATTAAACTCTTCGATGCTTGATTGGAATTACAGATCTTCCTCCACTTGTAATGAGGTTGAATCCCTATAAACCTAACATAAATTAAAAATATTGAAAGTCAAAAATGCATTTAATATACCTAACCTACAAAACCTACTCTGACTTTGCTCAGAACACTAACATTGGCCTATGGTTGGGCATAATTATCTAACACAAAGCCTATTTTATAATACAGTATTGAATATCTCATGTAATTTACTGAATACTGTACTGAAAGTGAAAAACATAATGGTTGTCTGGGTACAGAACAGTTCTGAGTATAGTGGTTGTCTACCCTTGTGATGGAGGGGCTGACTGGGAGCCGTGACTTGCTGCCACTGCCCAGCATAACAAGAGAACATTTTACTGCATATCGCTAACCCAGGAAAAGATCAAATTTCAAAATATGAATTACAGATTATGCCTATTGCTTTAGCATCACTGTAAAGTGAAATAATCCTAAATCAAACCATTCTAGTTGGGGATCATCTGTATAGTTATCACTATGAACTCAGCATTGTCATAGATATAGATATTAACACACACATATGTCCTAGTTTTGTCTTCTGAGAAGATCTAGAAGCAATGGTGTCCCAGTAGCAATGAGCACACCTACCATTCAGGTCTTGGTTTCTAAACATTTTCTCCACTAAAAAAAACATTGCAGCTCCTTGGAGAAATGGTTGATTCTGGGAGAGGGTTGATTTCAGGGAAGGTATAATATGAGCTTGGAACATCTTATTGCACCAGAAAGTAAGGAAGGATGCACATAACCACAGAGATATGCCAAAAAAGGCATAGGGTTCAGCTTGAGGGGCATCCATCAGCTAAATCTAAGAGAATTTGAGCATCAAAATAAATAATGATTCACAATCAACAGTTTATAACCCAGTAAAAAATTGGAATCCGTGGGCTTCCCTGGTGGCGCAGTGGTTGAGAGTCCGCCTGCCGATGCAGGGGACACGGGTTCGTGCCCCGGTCCGGGAGGATCCCACATGCCGCGGAGCGGCTGGGCCCGTGAGCCATGGCCGCTGAGCCTGCGCGTCCGGAGCCTGTGCTCCGCAGCGGGAGAGGCCACAGCAGTGAGAGGCCCGCATACCGCAAAAAAAAAAAAAAAAAAAAAAAAAAAAAAAAAAAAATTGGAATCCGTGTGTCTATATAAATTCAACCAAATAAATGTATAAGTAAATGAATGGTTAGAGGGCTTCTTCCTCTCAGTAAAATGCCAAATGTAGAACAAATGATACGTCTAGAAAATCACAGTTTGGCAACCATTGTAATCATAACTGATTCAGACAAGTTTCTTCAGTGAGTAGATGTTTGATTAACAACAGGCCATTTGCATAACCTTAATTATCTCCTCAGAAAATACTTACTCATAATAAAAGGAAAATTAGTGACTTAACAGTAGACAAATTTGGCAGATACCACCTCAACCAAATGATCAGAGTTGACGTATTGGGACAAGTCAATGGCATGTGTCTCCTGATATGAAGAAATATAAGACAAACACAAACTGAGGGACATTCTACACAACAGCTGGCCTGTAGTCAACAGAAAGTGAAAATGTCATGAAAGAAAAAGACAGGTTGAAGAACTGTACCAGAGCAGAGGAGATTAAATGGACAGAACAATAAAACTCTAAGAATAGTACTTTGTAGATAATAACATTATTGACATAATTTGTACAGTTTACAAATAAGAATAAAGTTTGTTAAATTAGATAACAGTATCATATCAATATTTCCTGATTTTGATAACTGCATCATGTTTACATAAGAGAATTGTATTATTCTCAGGAAATACAAACTAAAGTATTTCGGTGCAGAAGAACATAATGTCTGCAATTTACTTTCAAATGAGTTAGAAAAAAATTGTATGTACATAAAGTGTATGTAATTTTATATGACATGTGTATCTAGAGAGAGAAAAAAACTAAATGTGGTAATGTACAAACATTTGGGGAGTCTGGATGAAGAATGTATCACTTCTGTGTACAGTTCTTTCAACTTTTCTATAAATCTGAAGTTATTTCAAAATTTTTAAATTCCAGGGACTTCCCTGGTGGTCCAGAGGATAAGACTCCACACTCCCAATGCAGGGGGCCCAGGTTCGATCCTGTATCTGGAAACTTGAACCCACATGCTGCAACTAAGAGTCCGCATGCTGTAACTAAGACCCGGTGCAGCCTAAATAAATAAATAAATAAATATACTTTTAAAAAATTTTACAATTCCGTAAGAAAAAAAACAAATATAGGCTTTGGCATCAGACTAAGGCTGGAGTTATGGTTATATTGTCACTGTAAGATTAAATGGTGAAGTGAAGGTACCCACATGACAGATTTGTTGAAGCATCTACATATAACAACACATTTAGAGCCTTTGGAATATCATAATATAACAGTGTAGTGTATTGTAATTTAAGTCAGTCTATCCATATTTGTCTGTCTATCTATCTATCAATCTATCTATCTACCTACCTACCTATCAGGTTGGCCAAAAAGTTCATTTGGGTTTTTCCATAAGATGTTACGGAACCCAGTATTTCCTCCAAAAGTAAGTTTTTAAAGCATTTCTCCATTAAAGTACAGTTTTGCTAGTCAAAAAAAAAAAAAATGGATAAGTAGAAGTAAAATATAATCAGATAGTTGCTATTTTAAAAAGCTTTGTACACCTTTAGTTACTTCTTATGGTCAGAGTACACAAAATGTTTAAAATTTTTAAAATACAGATTTGTTTCTTATTGAAGTATAGTTGATTTACAGTATTATATTCATTTCAGGTATACAGCACAGTGATTCAGTATTTTTACTGATTATACTCCATTAAAAGTTATTACAAGCTAATGGCCATAATTTCCTGTGCTATACAATAGATCCATGTTGCTTATCTATTTTATACAGAATAGTTTGTATCTCTTAATCCCTTACCCTATCTTGCCCCTGCCGCCTTCTCTCTCCCCACTGGTAACTACTAGTTTGTTTCCTATATCTGTAAGTCTATTTCTATTTTGCTATATACATTTGTTTGTTTTATTTTTTAGATCCCACATATAAGTAATATCATACAGTATTTGTCTTTCTCTGTTTGACTTATTTAACTTAGTATAATGCCTTCCAAATCCATCCATGTTGCTGGAAATGGCAAAATATCATCCTTTAAGATATAGATTTAATCTAAAGAGAGGTTATTAACCCAAAGCAACCCTTTTAAATATAGTTTTAAAATAGTACCACTGAGCAAACGAAGCTATCAAGATTTTAGCTGTAAGAGTAGGGATGGTTATTCTAGCCACCTGTCAATTATTCACAGCACAGTAAACAAAGTAAAATGGATCATTAAAATGCCAAGCCAATATTTAAACTTAGTTTTAGTCTCAAAAGTTTCAGTATCTTTATAAATCAGAGTTTTATTCTAATAGCCAAGGATCTGATTCTGGGAGGGTCTCCCCATGCTGACAGCAGGCCAGGAAAGTAATAACTATGGCAGTCTCATGGGGGAGAAACTAATTTGTGTCTCAGAAACGTTCCTTTACTTTGTCCAAAAGATTTTCATTTGTTTGTTTGTTTCAGTAAATAGTAACTCCAACCCTATGGGAAATTAGCATGTAAGAATTAAATTTACAAATAACATTTTATAAATATGCCTTGTCATAAACCAGAAAACTTTTATTTCAATTCACACACCCTCCTGTGCCCGTGAAGAGCAATTTTATCTTCAGTATGTATCACAAAGGTTGAAAAAAAAAAACCTTTGGAGAGACCTTCAAGATGGTGGAGGAATAAGGCGTGGAGATCAACTTACTCCCCACAAATACATCAGACATACACCTACATGTGGAACAACTCCTACAGAACACCTACTGAATGCTGGCAGAAGACCTCAGACTTCCCAAAAGGCAAGAAACTCCCCACATACCTGAGTAGGGCAAAAGAAAAAACAGAGGCAAAAGAATAGGGAATGGGACCTGAACCTCTGGGAGGCAGCTGTGAAGGAGGAAAAGTTTCCACACACTGGGAAGACCCTTCACTGGTGGAGATGGGGGCTGGGCAAGGGGAAAGCAATTCTCATATCAGACAAAATAGACCTTAAAACAAAGACTATTACAAGAGACAAAGCAATCTTGAGAAAGAAAAACGTAGCTGGAAGAATCAGGCTTCCTAACTTCAGACTATACTACAAAGTTACAGTAATCAAGACAGTATGGTACTGGCACAAAAACAGAAATATAGGTCAATGAAACAGGATAGAGAGCTCAGAGATAAACCCACACACATATGGTCACCTTATTTTTGATAAAGGAGGCAAGAATATACAATGGAGAAAAGACAGCCTCTTCAATGAGTGGTCCTGGGAAAACTGGACAGCTACATGTAAAAGAATGAAGTTAGAATACTTCCTAACACCATACAGAAAAATAAACTCAAAATGGGTTAAAGACCTAAATGTAAGGCCTAACACTATAAATCTCTTAGGAGAAAACATAGGGGAGCACTCTGCTGTAAATCACAGCAAGATCCTTTTTGACCCACCTCCTAGAGAAATGGAAATAAAACAAAAAATAAACAAATGGGACCTAATGAAACTTAAAAGCTTTTGCACATCACAGGAAACCATAAACAAGACGAAAAGACAACCCTCAGAATGGGAGAAAATATTTGCCAATGAAGCGACTGACAAAGGATTAATCTCCAGAATATACAAGCAGCTCATGCAGCTTAATATCAGAAAAACAAAAAACCCAATCCAAAAGTGGGCAGAAGACCTAAATAGACATTTCTCCAAAGATATACAGCTTGCCAGCAAACACATGAAAGGAGGCTCAACATCACTAATCATTAGAGAAATGCAAATCAAAACTACAATAAGGTATCACCTCACACCGGTCAGAATGTACACTACCAAATGTAAAATAGAGAGCTAGTGGGAAGCAGCTCCATAGCACAGGGAGATCAGCTCGGTGCTTTGTGACCACCTAGAGGGGTGAGATAGGGAGGGTGGGAGGGAGACGCAAAAGGGAGGGATATGAGGGTATATGTATACGTATAGAAGAGTCACTTTGTTATGCAGCAGAGACTAGCACATCATTGTAAAGCAATTAGACTCCAATAAAGATGTTTGAAAAGAAAAATTACCTGTGACTTTGTATTCCAGGTTCAGCTTTTCTTCCTTGTGGAAACTGATATTCTTTTCCCTCCCTTTTTGCCTTAAGTAATTGAAGAATTGCAGTGCTGATGGTAGTGGTTTTATTTTCATTTTGCTGAAATTTCTGGAAAGAAGTATGTTTCCCTAACTTGCGAAATGTGATGAGTCCTTGATGGTTTCCTTCTGGGAGTGAGTTGCTTTGAGTTCCATTTTTCCAAGTTTTATTTCCAAATTTCCATTTGCCTTCCAGGTCTGAGTCTAGGTGCTGTCTTCTTTATGATCCTTCTTGTAGCATTTATTTTGTTCCTAAACCCACAGAACTATTTTAAGCATATCCACATTTTTTGGTTCTCAGAAATAGTTAAGCCTTTCTCTACAGTAGTCATGTTCCTTTATCTTTGCTGATACAATTCCCTTCAAGTACTGTCAGGCTATGTAAATAACATTCCTATTATAAAGCCAATATTTTTATCCCCATGGAAGGCTGTGGTATCTTCTTCTTGTGTGACACATTCTTCAGGTTTATGTTTCTATTCCTAAGTCTATTTTCTTTTATTTTAAATTGTAAGTATTCCATACAGAATTGTATTTTAAATCCAAAGAAGACTGATTAATCTAACTGAGTTTGCCCACTATAGTCTTAGTTGTTCCAGCTTCTATCTGGGGGTTATTGATCCCAAGACTTTGGTCAGGTTCCTGGTTCAACTTCTATTTTATGGTAAAAAATCGTATAAAATCAACACTAAATAGTATGCACATTGCTACATTTTTCACTCCTCAGTCATGGCTGTTATACACAGTGAGAACTGAGAAATAAACACCTCTCCAGTTTCTTCTGTGACCAAAGCAAACAAAAAGCTCAACTAGCCCATCTAGGGCAGCTTCCTGGGACAGAGAGCAGAATCAAGAGGGTGGAAAGGGGATCTGAAGCGACAAGTAGCAGATATCCAGCCCAAATAGTTTCCAAGCACATGTTTATGTTTGTCACTATATTGTGAAAAATTTTCTGACACACCTTCTATCTCGTTTCTGAACTTCTCCCATCTCTTGAGAATTTACAAGGAGTTTCATGATAAGCTTTGTAGTTCTGCTTTCCTACTTCTCTTAAAATTGCCAAAAGAAGCTCAATTTGTTGGTCTTAGACCAATTAGTTATACCTCCTTTCCCTTGGTAATTTTTTTCAGTTGAGCTTCATTTTTTATTTTAGTATCTTGCCGAAGTGTGGGGTATCTTATAAATACTCCCCTACGGGCATCTGAAAATGTATCCACAGCTATAATTTTCAAACTCAGGTTGTATAGGAAAGCCTTTCATTCACCTATATCAGAATGACATATAAATAGAGCACCTGGTTGTTTTGAATGTATATTGATTCTGTTTTTTTTTAAAGGTATTCAAAATTTAGTGTTTATGGAATGAAGTTATTATAGATGACTCAGGATAGCTATAAATTCAAATTGATTTGGAACCATATTGCTTGCCTTTGGAGATGCTAAGCCATTCTCTTTACTTTTATCCTCCAAATATTGTATCATTAAGGTAATAATGTTGTCTGCCAGAATTTGTTGTGATGAGCAGATGGATTACTAATACTTTGTTGATTGATTTCTTACTCAGCTCTGCTATAAACTTAATTGATGATTCTGCCATCAACAGTTTAAATGGTAGCTATTAAGTTTAGACTTGGAGACTGAAAAACTCTTACCTGTTAAATTTGTTTTTTCATTATGTTTTCATTTTTAGAAATATATACTCAAAACACCTTCTTTCCCTAGCTGAAGAAACATGTGTCAATCTATAAAATTATTCTCTGGGATGGGGGCTTTTTTTTTTAAATAGCTTTGACTTCTTGCCTAAAATGTGTGTGCTACTATGTTTGTGAATGGTATTATTATTACTATTACCTATTATTATTATTATTGAAGAATATCTTCTTTAAGTTCTTAGCATGAAAGAATGAACCCCATGGCCTTTCTTTAACCTGACATAGTTGTATTTCCATGAGATGCTTTTTCCTTCCTTTCAACATGACCACTATACTATATTCTCAGACCAGTGGCATTTCTTTAAAGGCACAGCCCTTCATTAAATATAGAGAAATGAATAACAGCAACTTTGCTTTTCAGGCACAGTTAAAATTTGTTTTTAAAAAATGCTCTTTTTCTACCACCTTTTGGATCTTGGCTGATAAATAGTGTACTTTTCATTCATCCACCCATTCATTTATTCATTCATTCATTCAACTATTCACTGGTTCATTCATTTAGCTGTATATATGTGCCTGGTAGTGCTCTGATTTCTAAAAATACAGTGATAAAAAAGAGAAGGTGACTGGCCTTGTATATTCGCAGAGTGGGGTGGGGGGTGAAGGAAGGCAAATCAAAAGGAGTTTTAAAATGTTTATTAATTAAGATAATGTCAGGTAGCGACAAGTGCTATGATAAAGATCAGTATGGGATCACGTCATCAAGAGAGAACAGGGTAGAGGTGAGAAGCTACGTTAGATTGAGTCTCAAATACCTTCAGTTGACATCTAAATGGTAAGAAAGAAACAGGCATGTGAAGATCAGAAGGGGGAGAGCTCTAGGCAAAGAGACAGCTAATGCAAAGCGTCTTAAGCAGGGAAAGAGAAGGGCGTGTCTGAGGAGCTGAAAGAGGAGGACCAGTGTGATGAGGATGAGGAGTATGGCCAGGATGATGGGTGGAGACCAAGCTGGCCCAGATCATGCAGGCTTGTCTGCCAAGTGGGATGTAAAATTAGAGACTAAATAGGGAAAGAATATCATCTGGCTTATGCTGTTGAAAGACTCATCTTGCTGTGGGAAGAATGTGGCAAAGCATCAGTTTCTTGTGTAAGATTATTTCCCTTTCAATTACATTTTAAAATCCCAATAACTGCCAATGGTTCATTCAGTTTAATCAACAAATATTTATCAATCAACTGCTGGATATTATGGAACAGTGCTAAGTGGGAAACAAAATGGAACAAAACAAAACCACACAAATAAGTATACAATTTTATTTTAATTGTTTAAAGATAAACTTTTGATGCATTTTATAGTGACTCAGAGAGAAACACATTTACCTATTTTTGTTCAAATAGGATAGTTATGTTTTCATATGCCTTATTTTTAATTAAATTTAGCAATATCACAACATCAAATGTCAATAGATATATGATACCATTTTATATTATTTTGAATTCATAAATGGCTTTAAAATTCTACAGTTATGAAGTCATATTATAGGATTAGACAGATTTAGATAATAGAAATAATATACATTTTTTCTCTTTACCATCTTCTAACCCTTATGTCTAGCACCAGTTTTTAAAGTTAACTTTTTTTCCCCAAAAAGGTCAGGTTTGATATATTAGCAGAGACCCTGCAGTCTGTATCTCAAGTGCTTTAAAGCTAACTTGGAAAAATAAACTGAGCCCAAGGAGCTTTTATCATGAATGCAGTCTTTCTTCTTTGTAGCCAGAGGCATTCTTGGCAGGACAATAAGTTCAGTTGTCAACACTCAAGCAAGAAAGCAAGTGGGAGCTAAAGAGTTTCTCTCTCTCTCTCTCTCTCTCTCTCTCTCTTTTTTCTCTCCTAGCAATTTAATACTGCTGCTGAGAGCAAGAAAGAGAGAGAAAGAGCAAGAGAGGTGATTTGTATTTCATTGAACCTAATCTCCCAGAGCCTTTCTCCTGTTTAAGCAAAGTAACAGGTCAACTTAATTTTTAGTGATATGGTAAAATGTCTTACCATATGTTATAACATGCTTCGTGAGTCAACAGTTTTTACCTTCTTTTTACAGAGCTATTTCTTACAAAATTCCTAATTTGTTCAACTTTCCTGGCATTCTACGTTGTCCTTACTCCCTTTCTTATCAATTAAAAGTTGAATGTATGGGCTTCCCTGGTGGCGCAGTGGTTGAGAGTCCGCCTACCGATGCAGGGGACACGGGTTCGTGCCCCGGTCCGGGAGGATCCCACATGCCACGGAGCGGCTGGGCCCGTGAGCCGTGGCTGCTGAGCCTGCGCGTCTGGAGCCTGTGCTCCGCAACGGGAGAGGCCACAACAGTGAGAGGCCCGCTTAATGCAAAAAAAAAAAAAAAAGTTGAATGTAGACCAAACTAAAAGCCCTCAAAGTTAGAGACCTTATCTTGGAAGAAGCACCTGTTTGAAATATTGCCATTTTTCTCTTTCTAATTTAATTGTACTAATATACTTAAAAGTTTAGCTCTATGTTTTGTATTACCTTGTTATTTTCCAGATTAATATCTTGATTTCAAAAGCAATTACTATAATATTTATTTCATTTAAAATAAGTTATTGCCCAAGAAAGTTTTCTTTTTTATCCCTAAACACAAATAATCTGTTTATACTAAGAGCAAACTGTATATTTTTAAGTTTTTTTGCAAAATAATCAACAGCAATTTAAATAAAACATTATCTTCAGACTTTTCCTGAAATTTGCTTACCCTACTGACCTCAGCATAAAAAAATATTTTCATGAAACTTATTTTCCATTCACAATCAAACCTGGGTCTGAGAAGGCACTTATGAAGTGAAGCTGATTGATACCCAGTTTTCAACAATCATTGCTCATCACAGGGGAAGAGTTTCTGCAGTGTGATGGATGACTTACTATGTGGATTCCAAGTGCTCCAGTTCAATAGTTCCTTTCCTGAGCTACTATTTTGCAACAGATGTTTCTAGAAAACTTTTTGTGCTGTCATTACCTCCAGGGAGTTTAAGAAATTTGTTTATCCTGTTGTAACTCTAAACACTCATTATCCTCAAGCAAATGATTACACAGTAGTTCTCAACTATCATCTGCCAGCCAGAGAACGTTTATAGCATTCTCTCAGATAAATTCTTAATTTCTTTGTGTTGAGTGTGCTAGACCCCAAGCTTTTCAGGTTTGGACATGAATTGCTTCAGGGTGAGAATACCTTGCAGTCTTGTTTATTCATCTCTTTCCAGGCTGACATGAGTCTACTTCCAAAATTTATGTGGGGAAAACATAAGAAAAGGATGAAGCTGGGGAAAGGTGAACCTTGTTACCTACCTATTAACCTAGAATAGTCTGAACTGAATGAAACTATGTAAAGAGTGTTGCTTCTGTTGATTAGCACATTCATGTCAAGCTAGGTTTTTAACAATTGTTATAATAATAAAGTGTCTGTCTTTCACTTCCATCAAGATGGTGAATCAGGGACTAGATTTACCACTTCCTGATTAAAACCAACAAAAATTAGGCAAAATACATGAAATAATGGTGTTCAAGACATCAGCAACAAAGGACAGTGATTTCTGAGAGACAGAGAAAAATGTGATTTCTATGATTGCCCCAACTCACTGCCTTGAGAGGGTGTTCAGGCTATGGCACAGGGAGGAATAGCCCAGACAAAGCCCAACAGATTCCTTCAGTTGAAAAGACTGATCTGAGGACCTGGAAGCTGGAGTTTGTAGGACAAAGTCCAGAGATTAAAAAAAAAAAAAAAAAAAAAAAAAAAAAAAAGCTGTATAGAGGAAGAATCCATAGATTATACTAAGTACTATCTGAAATGATTAAAGAAACAGTAATCCAACTCTCACACAGGGCTGGAAACACTGCTTCTCTCTCGCAGCCAGACTGGAAAACTTTATGAGCCACTGTATAGAATACTCAGAAGGACTTTGCCTCAGTAGCGTGAAATATTTTTTTATAAACTAAATACTTCTTTGGATCCAACTACCAAAATTTTTAAATTAGTTTCTGCTTTATAACAAAGTGAATCAGTCATACATATACATCTGTTCCCACATCCCTTCCCTCTTGCGTCTCCCTCCCACCCACCCTCCCTATCCCACCCCTCCAGGCGGTCACAAAGCACCGAGCCGATCTCCCTGTGCTATGCGGCTGCTTCCCACAAGCTATCTACCTTACGTTTGGTACTGTATATATGTCCATGCCTCTCTTTCGCTTTGTCACAGTTACCCTTCCCCCTCCCCATATCCTCAAGTCCATTCTCAAGTAGGTCTGTGTCTTTATTCCCGTTTTACCCCTAGGTTCTTCATGACATTTTTTTTTAAATACCATATATATGTGTTAGCATACGGTATTTGTCTTTCTCTTTCTGACTTACTTCACTCTGTATGACAGACTCTAGGTCTATCCACCTCATTACAAATAGCTCAGTTTCGTTTCTTTTTATGGCTGAGTAATATTCCATTGTATATATGTGCCACATCTTCTTCATCCATTCATCGAATGATGGACACTTAGGTTGTTTCCAGCTCCGGGCTATTGTGAATACAGATGCAATGAACATTGTGGTACATGTCTCTTTTTGAATTATGGTTTTCTCAGGGTATATGCCTAGTAGTGGGATTGCTGGATCATATGGTAGTTCTATTTTTAGTTTTTAAGGAACCTCCATACTGTTCTCCATAGTGGCTGTACCAATTCACATTCCCACCAGCAGTGCAAGAGTGTTCCTTTTTTTCCACACCCTCTCCAGCATTTATTGTTTCTAGATTTCTTGATGATGGCCATTCTGACTGGTGTGAGATGATATCTCATTGTAGTTTTGATTTGCATTTCTCTAATGATTAATGATGTTGAGCATTCTTTCATGTGTTTGTTGGCAGCCTGTATATCTTCTTTGGAGAAATGCCTATTTAAGTCTTCTGCCCATTTTTGGATTGGGTTGTTTGTTTTTTTGCTATTGAGCTGCATGAGCTGTTTATAAATGTTGGAGATTAATCCTTTGTCAGTTGTTTCATTTGCAAATATTTTCTCCCATTCTGAGGGTTGTCTTTTGGTCTTCTTTATGGTTTCCTTTGCTGTGCAAAAGCTTTGAAGTTTCATTAGGTCCCATTTGTTTATCTTTGTTTTTATTTCCATTTCTCTAGGAGGTGGGTCCAAAAGGATCTTGCTGTGATTTATGTCATACAGTGTTCTGCCTATGTTTTCCTCTAAGAGTTTGATAGTTTCTGGCCTTACATTTAGGTCTTTAATCCATTTTGAGCTTATTTTTGTGTATGGTGTTAGGGAGTGATCTAATCTCATACTTTTACATATCCCTGTCCAGTTTTCCCAGCACCACTTATTGAAGAGGCTGTCCTTTCTCCACTGGACATTCCTGCCTCCTTTATCAAAGATAAGTTGACCATATGTGCGTGGGTTTATCTCTGGGCTTTCTATCCTGTTCCATTAATCTATCTTTCTGTTTTTGTGCCAGTACCACACTGTCTTGATTACTGTAGCTTTGTAGTATAGTCTGAAGTCAGGGAGCCTGATTCCTCCAGCTCCGTTTTTCGTTCTCAAGGTTGCTTTGGCTATTCGGGGTCTTTTGTTTTTCCAAACAAATTTTGAAATTTTTTGTTCTAGTTCTGTGAAAAATGCCAGTGGTGGTTTGATAGGGATTGCATTGAATCTGTAGAGTGCTTTGGGTAGTAGAGTCATTTTCACAATACTGAGTCTTCCAATCCAGGAGCATGGTATATCTCTCCATCTATTTGTATCATCTTTAATTTCTTTCATCAGTGTCTTATACTTTGCTGCATACAGGTCTTTTGTCTCCTTAGGTAGGTTTATTCCTAGATATTTTATTCTTTTTGTTGCAATGGTAAATGGGAGTGTTTTCTTGATTTCACTTTCAGATTTTTCATCATTAGGGTACAGGAATGCCAGAGATTTATGTGCATTAATTTTGTATCCTGCGACTTTACCAAATTCATTGATAAGCTCTAGTAGTTTTCTGGTAGCATCTTTAGGATTCTCTATGTATAGTATCATGTCATCTGCAAACAGTGACAGCTTTACTTCTTCTTTTCTGATTTGGATTCCTTTTATTTCCTTTTCTTCTCTGATTGCTGTGGCTAAAACTTCCAAAATTATGTTGAATAACAGTGGTGAGAGTGGGCAGCCTTGTCTTGTTCCTGATCTTAGTGGAAATGGTTTCAGTTTTTCACCATTGAGGACGATGTTGGCTGTGGGTTTGTCATATATGGCCTTTATTATGTTGAGGAAAGTTCCCTCTATGACTACTTTCTGCAGGGTTTTTATCATAAATGGGTGTTGAATTTTGTCGAAAGCTTTCTCTGCATCTATTGAGATGATCATATGCTTTTTCTCCTTCAATTTGTTAATATGGTGTATCACATTGATTGATTTGCGTATATTGAAGAATCCTTGCATTCCTGGGATAAACCCCACTTGATCATGGTGTATGATCCTTTTAATGTGCTGTTGGATTCTGTTTGCTAGTGTTTTGTTGAGGATTTTTGCATCTATGTTCATCAGTTATATTGGCCTGTAGTTTTCTTTCTTTGTGACATCTTTGCCTGGTTTTGCTATCAAGGTCATGGTGGCCTCGTAGAATGAGTTTGGGAGTGCTCCTCCCTCTGCTATATTTTGGAAGAGTTTGAGAAGGATAGGTGTTAGCTCTTCTCTAAATGCTTGATAGAATTCACCTGTGAAGCCATCTGGTCCTGGGCTTTTGTTTGTTGGAAGATTTTTTATCACAGTTTCAATTTCAGTGCTTGTGATTGGTCTGTTCATAGTTTCTATTTCTTCCTGATTCAGTCTTGGCATGTTGTGCATTTCTAAGAATTTGTCCATTTCTTCCAGGTTGTCCATTTTATTGGCATAGAGTTGCTTGTAGTAATCTCTCATGATCTTTTGTATTTCTGCAGTGTCAGTTGTTACTTCTCCTTTTTCATTTCTAATTCTATTGATTTGAGTCTTCTCCCTTTTTTTCTTCATGAGTCTGGCTAATGGTTTATCAATTTTGTTTATCTTCTCAAAGAACCAGGTTTTAGTTTTATTGATCTTTGCTATCGTTTCCTTCATTTCTTTTTCATTTATTTCTGATCTGATCTTTAAGATTTCTTTCCTTCTGCTAACTTTGGGTGTTTTTTGTTCTTCTTTCTCTAATTGCTTTAGGTGCAGGGTCAGGTTGTTTACTCGAGATGTTTCCTGTTTCTTAAGGTGGGATTGTATTGCTATAAACTTCCCCCTTAGAACTGCTTTTGCTGTGTCCCATAGGTTTTGGGTCGTCGTGTCTCCATTGTCATTTGTTTCTAGGTATTTTTTAATTTCCTCTTTGATTTCTTCAGTGATCACTTCGTTATTGAGTAGTGTATTGTTTAGCCTCCATGTGTTTGTATTTTTTACAGATCTTTTCCTGTAATTGATGTCTAGTCTCATAGCATTGTGGTCGGAAAAGATACTTGATACAATTTCAATTTTCTTAAATTTACCAAGGCTTGATTTGTGACCCAAGATATGATCTATCCTGGAGAATGTTCCATGAGCACTTGAGAAAAATGTGTATTCTGTTGTTTTTGGATGGAATGTCCTATAAATATCAATTAAGTCCATCTTGTTTAATGTATCATTTAAAGCTTGTGTTTCCTTATTTATTTTCATTTTGGAAGATCTGTCCATTGGTGAAAGTGGGGTGTTAAAGTCCCCTACTATGAGTGTGTTACTGTCGATTTCCCCTTCTATGGCTGTTAGTATTTGCCTTATGTATTGAGGTGCTCCTATGTTGGGTGCATAAATATTTACAATTGTTATATCTTCTTCTTGGATCGATCCATTTATCATTATGTAGTGTCCTTCTTTGTCTCTTCTAATAGTCTTTATTTTAAAGTCTATATTGTCTGATATAAGAATTGCTACTCCAGCTTTCTTTTGATTTCCATTTGCATGGAATATCTTTTTCCATCCCCTTACTTTCAGTCTGTATGTGTCTCTAGGTCTGAAGTGGGTTTCTTGTAGACAGCATATATATGGGTCTTGTTTTTGTATCCATTCAGCCAATCTGTGTCTTTTGGCGGGAGCATTTAGTCCATTTACATTTAAGGTAATTATTGTTATGTATGTTTCTATTCCTATTTCAACTACCAAATCTTAAAAACAAGACCCTAATTGATCAAACTATTACCAGGTAACTAACTGTATTCCAACACAAACTCCAAGAATATGTCTTAGAATATAAAAGTCCAACGTGGCTAGTCAACAATGCCTAGCATTAAATCAAAGATTACAAGTCATGCAAAGAAGCAGTAATACATTACAATAATAATGAAAAACACTAACAATTCAAAATTCAACCAGAACTGACTCAGATGTTATAAGTGGGGCATGGAAACATTAAAATAATCACTATATCTCTATTCCATATTTTCAAAGAGTTAAATGGAGACATGGGATTTATTAAAACAGACCTAATTTGAACTCTTAATGAGGAAAACCACAATGTCTGAAGTGAAAAATACACTGGATGGGATTAGTGGCAGGTTAGACTTTACAGAATAAAAGATCAGTGAATTTAAAGACATAACAATGGAAACTATCCAAACTGAAACTCAGTAAATAATTTTTTTAAAAGAAAAGAGTATCAGTGAAATGTGGGACAATTTCAATCAGCCTAATATATGTGTAGTGAGTTCCTGAATAAAAGGAGAAGAGGAGAAACAAAACTATTTTAATAACTAAAGACTGAAAATTTTTCAATAAACATGATGAAACTACATCATACACATGATAATCAAAGGGCTTAAAACCAATGATAAGGAAAAAAGCTTTAAAAGTAGACAAAGAAAACAGATACTTTATATACAGAAGAACAAAAATAAGAATGAAAACATACTTCTTATAGGAAAATACCAAGAAAGAAGACAATTGAGCAGTAGCTTTAAGTACTGAAAGAACAAAATCTATCAACCTAGATTTCTATACCCAGCAAAAGTGAATTTTTACAATGACAGTAAAAGAGACTTTTTCAGACATAAAAGCTGTGTTTATCACTAGCAGATAAATATAATAAATATTAAAGGAAGCCCTTTAGGCAGAAGGAAAATTATGTTGGGTGGAAACATGGGAATAAAGTGCACCGGGATGGTAACTACATGATTAAGTATATAATATTTTGTATTTCTTAAACAATTTTAAATAATCAACTCTTTAACTAAAATACAAGAATGTATTACAGGGCTTGTAATACATGTATAAAAATGTATGACAATAGCACAAAGCTGGGTGTAGAAAAAAAAAATGAAGAATACTCTGGAAAGTTCTTACACTCTGTGAAAAGTGGCATAACATCACTCTAAAATAGACTTTGATGAGTTAAAAATGAATACTATAAAAAATATATATACTTGCATATAAATAGTTATATATAATTTATAAATAATATATACAAATAATAGTATAATAATAGTATATAAGAATATATTGTACTATAATCCTTAAGCAATGACTAAACTATTAATAACAAAGAGCTATACCTGATAAGCCAATAAAGAACATAAAATAGAGACAAAAATAACTAACACAAAAAAAGGCATAACAACAGGAAAAAAGAACAAAGAATAGATGGGAAAAATAGAAAGTAAAAAGTTAAGATGCTAGACTTAAGTCAAACCATAACAATAATCACATGAAATGTGACCCACAGGATCCAACACGTTGCCTGACACAAGGAAGATGCAAAGTGAATGTCAGTGCATGAAAAGACTTGTGAGGAAATGCTCATCCACGCAGAGATGAGGATTTGCTGCTGTGTGCTCTTGCTTTGGGTTAATGTTCACTACAAGTCACCTTATATTTTTCAGGAGTTGTGGAGCTGGAACATGGCCGGGACAGTCATTCTTCTTGACATCACTATCACTTTTCTTGATATCACTGGCCAGTACATTTCAGTGTACAGATGGACACAAGTGGCATCAGCACCCTGAAATCCATTGCAGAGGCATCCCCTTTGGGTTACTTGTCAATTTTACATCCATGCAGACATATTTCTTCTGTAGGCAGTTGCTGATAATTTTTCTTTTATTGTTACTTCTGAGTCATGATAGCTCACTATGGCAATGATCCTTAAAGGGATGAGGAGGGCCGTATAGCAAACCCTTTGTGATAGGTGTCAGCTATGTATAACCTTGTGTTGGAGGTGCTGGAAATCTCTCTTCATTCACCCTCCCTTAGTCTATTGAGCATCTACATATATTTCCAGCAAATGCTTTTGTATGCTAAGAGCACAAAATAAAATAGAATGGTTTTTATTATCAAAGGAACAAAGAATGATTATGGTAGTGTAGAAAAATTATCACACATACTCAATTCACTCTACTCTTTCTTGGAAATATAAACTAACACAATAAATCACTTATTTCCACAATATGATTTCCCTGAAGATCCCACTTATATTGAGGCATTTTAGGGGGAGGAAATATACTACCAATGGACCCTTTGACACATTTACACTGCAAATATTTATACAATGATTGGATTTCTCATTCACTGTCTTTTATTCTCTTGAAACTTTACTGGAGCCCAGAAAATTCATCTAAACTTTCTCTCATTTAATGCATGAGTAAAGGTTGCTGTTGTTTTTTAAGTACTGCAATCTCAGCATAGTGGGCAAACTATAGCTAATGAAACCTGGTACCAGAGTAGAAAGCTGTAACCAGCATAACTGGTACCAAGCCCTGGCAACACATTCACTGCTTGCTTGAGATTATACTGATATAGTTTGATTTATCTTTGTCAGACAAACAAACATAGAAATTTGGCAAAACACACAAATGTTTATTTATATTCAAACATATATGGAATTTCATACATACAGCTAATATTTCATTCTCAGTTTTATAAAAAGTGGTTATTATGTATTTAGCAAACATGAATTCATGTCAATTATGATTTACACATAAATGAAGAATCTCCTAGCAGCCATTCTAGCACAACTGAAGACTTCTGACAGTGTATCTAATATGTGGGCACAAGGAGTTGAAGCTGATAATAGGCTAAAAATAGTCAACTTATAATTTTTATATCCAGAGATTATCCAAAAGTGTTCTTGGTATTAATTCCCCACTAAATATAAACTAGTAAAGCTCATATTTTCCAAAAGCCTCATAAAGAAAAGACAAGATGAAATAATATATTAAAAGTGCTTTATAGTTACCATATAAATGTAGATTTTTTATATTTTATTTCATAATATGTGTTTTCTGTATCTCCACATTATTGTCTCATATAAAACATTTTTTTTATTTTTTATGAAAGCAGCTCTCTTGCTTTCATAGGGTTATGAAGGTCATGAAAGCTCATTATTGCCTGGCACTCATGTTTGAAGACACAGATCTGGCCAACTCTGAGCCGGCACTTGGCCATTTTTGCCCAGATGGGCTTATTTATAACCAGCCAGGTAATGATGTATTCACTGAGCACCAGATGTTTGTGATGAAAAAAAAAATGTTTGCAGCCAAAACATATTGACAGAACTGTCCATCTTGAGATTACTTACATATATATTTTGGTTTGGGAATGGTGTCTCGGCCAGCAGTATAAGCCTAAGTAATTGCCAGATTTCTGAAAAGAATCTAGATTTACACGAGTGGGGTAAGGAAGAAGAGCCCACAGCAGCAACAAAACAGTAGGTGCCTGACATAACTCAATGTGTTCTGCATAGACTGATTGACCCAACTGATTTGAAAAGTATAATGGAAATAACACCCATCAGTCTTCTACTACAATGCCTTGAGGTATGCCAACTAGCTGGCTGATACTGAATGGTATATTATTGTGGTAAATTATAGATGATTAGGTCAAATGGCTTAGATAAAGCCTCTAGCAGTTCAGAAAAGTTAGCAACAGAACCCAGATGCCTGGTTTTTATACCTCCTGTTCTAAGTAGAAGATTGTAGTATATACCCCCTGAGTAACATAAAATTAATGTTTTCCTATGCTTCTACTGCAGTATAGAAAGTTTTTCTTTTGCAGAAGTCACTATAATTAATGAGTACATAGATCTCTGTATATAGGGAGAAGAACTTCATCTAATTTAATGCACCAACAGAGAGAATGGGATATGTCTATGAAATAGAATACTGTGTTATACATGTTGGTCACCTAGATCTCAGTGTAGTAGGTATTTCATTGTATGCACTTGGTGTCGTTCATGAACTTAAACTGAAGCCTACTCTTTTATATACACAGAAGTAGAGTGGGTTGTAAAGATTTATGGGTCATTTCAGTTGTGAGCTACCTGCTGATCTGAGTACAATATCAGGGGCACATTTTGTGGTTGGGTTGTTTTCAGTGTGACTTCCTTTTGAAGTATGATGATTTAGGTGCTTTCTCCATGTTCATTATAAACAACTTTTTTCCCAGAAAAGTTTATAACCTAACCATAAACATCTCCTTTAGGCTAATGCTTGATATATGAAATCCCAAGCAAAAGACATTCTGGATGGCGGTTGTTTTATATACTTATATAATTTGCCCTTCACACATACTATCTAATGCTGAATAGTATCATTAACTGTGTAAACATAAAAGTACATAAATAGTAATATATATTAATGTAACTTTCTTAAATTCATAACAAATTGAAAGATTTACCCTCTGAGAATCTGCTATCCTTCATATAATTAACCAAATATTACTTAACACCAAGTACATATAAATTTGATTATTAAGAGGTGCTATAAATCAGAGAAAAGTAGTTAAGAACAAATAAAATTCAGTAAGTTTGGAGCACTGTTAGAAATTATAATATTATTTTTGATCAATCAACCACATTTTGGCTTATCAGCCGAAAAGATAATAAATGTGGTCTAAAGTAAAGTACACACCAGTGGCTTGATAAAGTGCATGGGAACCTTTAGTCTGAGTCATACACTAAAGATCAGGTAACCAGATTGGGGTTGGTGTTTCCCATACATTCAGGGAAGTCTTTTACTGAATATCCCAGCTGAGCAGGGGACCTCTAGCTCCGAAGGGAGGGTTAGGAAGTGTTCTTTTGTGTGTATTCTCTAACTAGGCAGTGTATGCATTATTTCTAACCTGATCATATCACCTGCCTGCTTAAAATCATTCACAGGCTGCCCATTCCCTTCAGGATGAAGCCATCTATCCCCCTGAGGGCGCAACATCCTTTCTGATCTAACCTCTGGCTCCCCAGCCAGCTTGGTCTTGTGCCGTGTTCCCCCTGATTTTCTACCCTTCAACAATCTCCAAAATTCATCCTCTGGACTAGTGCCCATCAGTTTGTATTTGCTTTGTTGCTGTTATCAATGTCACTTGTCTTTATTTTGAGTACTTTATTTTCAAAGAGTGCATACCCTTTGTAACAATTTAAACAACAAGAAACATGTAAAGAAAATAAATTGTTTTCTCTGTTCTCCCAGTTTCATTCCCCCAAGATGATTAATGTGAACTTTTTTTTCTGTTTATTCTTCTATACATTGTTCTGTGCTCATTTTAAAAAGCAGGCATATTTGTATGGGTGTTTTAATTCTCTTTCTTGAAATGGTAATGATACTATATTTATTTCACCATAACTTTCTTCACATAATAGCAGTTCCTATAAATCTTTTAAGATCAATACATGTATATAGATCAAACATTCATTTTAGTAGCTTCATAATATTCCATAACATAAATATTGAACAAATCTGCTCTTGATGGGTTCTTTTTTTCTGTCCAACACACTATACTGAAGTAAAATCCCAATGAGTAAATTTTTATACATCGGTACTATTATTTTTGTGAATCAGAATAACTGGATAAAACAATATGTACATTTAAAATTTTCATCCAAACTGCTATGATGATTTTCCAGAGAACTTGAGGCATTTCCCACCCTCTCACACAGTGTTCTCATTTAACACACACTCACTAGCATTGAATGCTAGTGCTAGTGTGTGTTGAAGTCAAGTGTGAAAATGGCACGTGCTTGTTGTTCTTAATTAGCATTTTTCTGACCACCAGTAAAGGTAAGCATCTTTTCACGTTATTACTCTTTTTGAATTTTCTCTTCCTGGAGTTGCCATCTCATATTCTATTTGGTATTGAATTGGACTGTTTGCTATTTTCTAATGTAATTGGCAGAAATATTTTTTAAGAGTAGGTATATTAACCCTTTGTCTAGTATGTGTTGTATAAACATTTTAGTCTTTTTGCATTGCAGAAAGTTTTGAAATTCAGAGCATTTTCTTTATACAAGGAGACTTCATTTATCTTTTTCCAAAGAAGCTCTCCCCACCACTCATTGCAATTTATATGAATTTCCAACAATTTTTTCCATTTAATATTTATTAAACTTTTTGTTGTTTGTTTTCATATTTAGATATTTAATCCATTTTGGAATTCTTTTCTTTAATAATGGCTGACCATTTATTCACTCCAACTATTAGCTATTCAGATATACCCACACCATTTGTCAAATAACCCATCTTTGTCCCACTGAATGGAAATGCCAACTTTGTCATATAAGTTGCATATATATTTACAGATATTTCTAGGTTCTCTATTCTGTTCCATTGGCCTATTTATGTATTTCTACACAAATACTATGTTTCTTTGGCTATTATATTATATTATTATATTATATAGCTTAATAAGTTGTAACACCTTTTAGGTGTTACCCTCACTCTCATTATATAAAAATGTAAATTCTCACACCTTTATTTTTCATATGCTTTTTAAAAAATCTTTGTGAAACTAACACACCATTGTAAAGCAATTATACTCCAATAAAGATGTTTTTAAAAAAATGACCAAAAGAATAAATATCTTTGTGCCAATCTTCTTCTCTTCCACCAAAATAATTCCACCTAGGATTCCAATGTGACTTGAACCAAAAGTGTATATAAATTCTAGCACTATTTTTTCATTGATAATAACCTTTACATTCAGGACTCTGCCTCTTCATTTACTCAAGTCTTTATTTTAAATACTTGTAATACATCCTTTGCCTTTCTTGTTGAATAAATGTACCATTATTTTATGGCTTTTGTCGCTATTAGGAAAGGGATTTTTTTCTATTTTCTTTTCTAACTGAATTTTGCTAATACAGGGAAAATCAATTAATTTTTACTATATACTTTGTATTTATCCATGTAACAAAATTTTCTCGTTAACTTTCGTAACTTTTAATAGAGTCTCGAGTTTTTTAGGTATGTCATCATGTCATCTAGAATAAAGATAAATTTGTCATTTGTTTTCAACATTGATGATGTGTGTTCTGTTTTCTTCTTCAACCATGGATAATACTAGTACTAGTGAGCATTTTCATTTAGTTGAAATGATTTCCTGTTGATAGATGACTTTATTAAATTTATGGTAGCTGAATATTATTTTTCATGTTAGTGTAGCTGAATTTTCTTCTTATTTTATACAGGATTTTTAGGAATGGCTTCTGATTTTGATCAAGTGATTTGGGTTTACCATTGACCTAATCACAAATATCCCCTTTAAGTTTGGATAGTATGAATTAAATTGACAAATTTGTTAAGGTTGTTGCATCCTTGTACTTCAAAATACATCGTTCCTACCTTAGTTTCTTCTTGCAGTCCTCACTGTCTGGAAATATATCACATATTCATTTGTTTGTTTATGGTCTTTTCCTCATCCTAGAATGTTTATACTATGACTGTTTTGTTTATCATTGTATCTTTGGCACCTAGAATAATATCTGGCACAGAGATGATGCTCAGTAAATATTTGCTAAATAAATAAACAAATGTTCAAGGCGTATTCGTATTTTACTACAATGCTAGTATTAATTTGTGGGAAATATATTTTGAATTTTTGCATCATTCATGAGTAAATCAATATATTGTATTACTTTTCTGGTAGCTTTATTGGCCTTTCAAATTAATATATACTAGTTTCTTCATGTGAATTATGATGTTGTTTTATCTTATTCTATGGTTTAGATTTGTTTGGGTAGCTTACAAATGTCAATGCTTTCGCTCACAGAAGATTTTCTGTGTTATTTCTTTAATTCTTCTCTCTGTTTATGATTTGCATATTGATGTACCCATTTTCACATTCATGGCTCTGATCTTTTCACTCATGATTTCCATTTTATTAATAGTTTTTCTCTGCCTTCACTCTTGGAGCAGTATACATTTCTTTCATTTGTTTGTTTTTAATTGAAATTTTAAATTCTTAAATTATGTTCTCAAATTACACCTAAACCTGATTAAAACACTTTATTGTGTCCCAGTTATATTTCCTTAAGAATTTTCTTTAGATTAAAAAAAAAATGCTTCCCAAGGGTATAACTTACCCCAGGGCTACCAGCCATCATCAGGAGGAGTCTCTCCTGCATGGATGCAGAGAGGGGGTCTGCCGCCTGGTCCCTGCTGGCAGTGGACTAGAACTGCCCTGGAGACTTTCCCCTCACACACAAACCTTGCACAGATCCCTTCTCTGAGAATTAAGTAGGCTTAATGATAAGCATACTTAAGAGATAAAGAGGGTCACACTGATATTTCCCCACAATCCCTAATTTTGTTTGTTTGCATGTTTATTTTTACGTGTTTCCTTCCTACTAGACTATGCAGTCTCAGGGATGAGACTGTTCTTCATCTTTGTTGCTTCAACATAACATGCATTTCTCAAAACAATTGGGATAAATGTATAAACATTAACATATGTATTTTAATGGTACTCTCATGACTTAAAGGGTTTGATTTTTTCCTTATTGTTTTACTTACTGTGAAAGATAGATAGTATAAATTTATTTGACTTTTAAATTGACCAGTCAATGAGAAATATACATATTTATAAAACATACATGCCTACACACATCTATACATATTCCATAAGGAGAATGGCTAATTGGGTTTTTATTTCTTGCATTTGTAATTTGTTATGCTGACATAGAGAAAATACTGTGTCATACCTGATATAGAGAAACTAGAAGCTTTCCTGCTAAGATAAGATATAAGATAAGGAATTCCCTCTCACTACTGCTTTTCAGCATCATACTGGAAGAGCTTGCTAACACAACAAGGCAAGAAAAGTAAATAAAGGTTTACAGGTTGGGAAGGAAGAAATAAAACTCTCTTTGTACAAAGATGGCATGATCATCTATGCAGAAAATTCAAAAGAATCAGGAAATAAAACCCCAAATACTCCTGGAACTAATAAGTGATTATAGCAGGTTGTGGGATAAAAGGTTAATAAAAGTCCATCACTTTCCTATATAACAGCAATGAACAAGTGGAATTTGATATTAAAAGCACAATACCACTTACGTTTGTATCTCAAAACAAATATTCACATATAAATCTATCAAAATGTGTATAAAACCTATATGAGGAAAACTGTAAAACCCTGATGATTGAAATCAAAGAAGTAAGAGTAAATGGGAAGATATTCCATGTTTGTGGATAGGAAGACTCAATATTGTCAGGATGTAAGTTCTTCCCAACTTGATCTGTACTTGCAATGCAATTCCAATCAAAATCCCAGCAGGTTATTTTACAGATATCAACAAACTGATTCTAAAGTTTAGATGAAGAAGAAGACCCGGAATAACCAATACAATATTGAAAGAGAAGAACAAAGTTGGAGGACAGACACTACCTGACTTCAAGACTTATGATGAAGCCGCAGCAATCAAGACAGTGTAGTATTGTGAAAGAACAGACAAACAGACCAGTGGAACAGAATAGAGAACCCCCAATAAACCCCATAAATATAATCAATTGATCTTTGACAAAAGAGCAAAGGACAATACAATGGAGCAAAGATAGTCTTTTCAACAAATAATGCTGGAAAAACTGGAAATCTACATTCAAAAAATGGAACTAGGCACAGACCTTACACCCTTCACAAAAATTAACTCAAAATGCATCATAGACCTACAGGTAAAGCACAAAACCATAGACCTCTTAGAAGATAACATAGGAGAAAACCTAGATGACCTTGGGCCTAGCACAATGTTTTAGAT
The DNA here is from genome assembly GCF_964165515.1 of Mesoplodon bidens. Lineage (NCBI taxonomy): Eukaryota > Metazoa > Chordata > Mammalia > Artiodactyla > Ziphiidae > Mesoplodon > Mesoplodon bidens. Next base: position 87,703,387 of record NC_138168.1, on the reverse strand, counting down.
ACAACATCAAAGGCACAATCCATGAAAGAAATCATTGATAAGCTGGACCTCATTAAAATTCAAAACTTTTGCGCTACAATGTCAAGTTTATGAGAAGATAAGCCACAGACTGAGAGAAAATAATTGCAAAACACACATCCAATAAAGGATTTATCCAAAATACACCAAAATTCCTTAAAATTCAACAAAAAGAAAACAACCTAATTTAAAAATGCACCAAAAACTTTAACAGACACATCACCAAAGGAGACATACAGATGGCAAATAACCATATAAAAATATGCTCCACATCATATGTCATCAGGGAAACACAAATGAAAGCAACAATGAGATACTACTACACACCTATTAGAATGATCAAAATCTCAAATATTGACAACACCAAGTGCTGGAGAGGGTGTGGAGCAACAGGAACTGTCATTCATTGCTGGTGGAAAAAGAAAATCGTACAGCCACTTTGAAAGATAGTTTGGAGGTTTCTCACAAAACTCTTACCACATGATCCAGCAATCACATTTTTTGGTATTTACCTAAGGGAGTTGGAAAATCTATGTCCACACAAAAATCTGCACATGGATGTTTATAGCAGCTTTATTCAAAACTACCAAAACATGGAAGGAACTGAGATGTCCTTCAGTAGGTGAATGGATAAACTGGTCCATCCAGATGATGGAATATTACTCAGTGCTAAAAGGAAACGAGCTATCAAGCCATGAAAAGACCTGGAAGAACCTTATGTGCATAGAACTAAGTGAAAGAAGCCAATCTGAGAAGCCTACATACTGTATGATTCCAACGATATGACATTCTGGAAAAGGCAAAACTATGGATAATAAAAAAAAAATCAGTAGCTGTCAGGGCTTGGGAGATGGAAGAGGGATGAACTGTTGGAGCACAGAGGATTTTTAGGGTAGTGAAAATCTCTAAAATACTGTAATGATGGATACATGTCATTACACTTTTGTCCAAACCTGTAGAATGTGCAACACAAAGAGTGAACAGTAATATGAACTGTGGACTTTGTGTGGTTATGTCATGTCAATATAGGTTCCTCACTGTGAAAAATGTACTACTCTCTTGGGAGATGTTGATAATAGGGACGCTGTGCATGTAGGGGGTTGGGAGTATAGGAGAAATCCCTGTACCTTCCCTTCAGTTTTGCTGTTAACCTAAAACTCTTCTAAAAACTTGTTTTAATTTTTTAAAAAATCACTCTGTAATATTTATTTCCGAATGTTATTCATCTTAGTTTTCCTGTATGTATATAGTTCATAGGTAAATTTATAAATCGTACTTTATTTTTTTCCTTTTATAATGAGGAAATAAATGCAGAGAATGCAGGAAACTATTAAAGTATATAAAGGACTTGCCTTTGCCCAGTTTTGTCTTGAGTGGAGTGTTTATGGTTACTTGTGCTGCCTGCAATAAAGAAAACAGGAATAAAAAGAAGCTTTAAATCCTACTTGCCGAGGAAACAAGGGCTTTCGAGGGGAAAAAAAAAGTTTAGGTTCCAAGTCTAAAGTCATTTAAAATGTTTTAAAGCTAGGCTTTTGTTGTTGTTGTTGTTCCATATCTCTCTTTGCTTGTAGCCAAAAGCAAGTTACGTTATCATTCTGTGAATTATTGCTACACAAAAGTATGTTTCTCTTGCACTTTCCATGTCTCGACTGGACACTTTGAAGTTCCAGTGGCTGCATGTCTCAGCCTCTGGCTACGAGAGGAAAGTGACAGGATCATTCTGCCGCTGGATCCAGGGACTGGGGACACTTTTCCTGACAAGCAGCACAGTGGATCCAACAGCAGGAACCACAGCAGCAATAAAAGCTCAGAGGAAGGCACAGGCCAGCAAACATAGAGGAACGAACACAATTCCCAGGAACACAGAAGGCTGTGATTCAGAATTTCTTGTCCATCACTTTCCCCAGAGCATGTCTCCAGGCCCAAGAGAGTTCTTCTGCACCTTCTTTCTTGCTCTTCAAATACGCTGGGAGAGCTCATTCTTTCGACCACTCTGACACCTACAGTGTACCAGGCCCTGTGCCAGGCACCTGCATAAAATGCCCTCAGCTCATTTGCCCTGTGATGAGTCCACTAGACAAGCAGGTGCTCTCAGTCCCACAGGTAAGGGCTCCGAAGGCACTAAACACGGGGCAGGATAGAAACAGAAGATAACATGGAAATAGCTCTCACCCAGCCCTGGGAAATCAGGAAGGCTTCAGGAGCTGGTGACAAGGAAGCTGAGGCGTGAAGGACACTTGGGGGTTTTAAATGAGTGGAAGAAGGAGGACAGTCCAGGTAGGAGGAAATCTTGTGCAGGGAACCAGAACGAGAGAGAGTGCAGCCTTCTGGGTGACAAGAAAAGGTCCTTCTGGCAGGACTGCTGGCAGGACTGGGAAAGCAATGTGGAGGGAAAGCTGGTGAGACAGGTGAGTGCTGGAAAGGCTTCAGAAGCCTTGCTCAGGCCCCTGTGTTTAATATGGAGGATAAAGAACCAGGAAAATATGATTAACTAGTTCCTTTACATTATTTACCATTGTTGATTGGAGTAAGTTTTTTGCACATTTAGAAGCAAACATGAAATAACTGCCAACTTCTAGAGATTGCCTAGAAAATGGTAGGAACACAGTTCATCTAGGGATGGTGAGTCATTGTAAATTTTCAAAATTATGACCCGTCTCCTCAGTTTCTTGCAGATTATTATCAGCTAACAGATACTTGTTTATGTATCCTCTCTGGAAGGTTGACTCAAGTAATCAAAATTACAAAGGAAACATTCTGTTAAGAACAAAATATTTTAACATCTCATTTTATTTATCAGAGAACAGAAGCAGGAAAGCTTTGCTTAAACATGAAACTAGCAGATGCTCTGATGCCATTATGTTCCTTCAAGCTGACACATTATGAGGGCTTATGAAACCTTTAGCTTCTAAAGGAAATAAAGCACAATTAGAATAATGAATATTGTCTTTTGTTGTCTGGCTGGGCTACAAAATTGAAAGAAAAGATATGCTCAACTTTTACACTGAGCAGATGACATCACATAAGTAGTTGCTGTTGTACTGTGGTTAGAGGGAAGCTAACATTATTAGACATTATTGGAACGGTGATGGAAATCCAGGGCAAGTTAGGACCATGCTGGAGCAACTAACCAGTCAGCTGAACGTCAGACCTCGGTAAAGAAGACTAACAGCTGTAGTGTGTGTAAATAATTAACCAGATTCTCCTGAAATGGCTAGTAATTACTGAGAATAAGTTAGATGTCAGGAAAAGCTGTGTTCTCTGGCCATTAGGTGCCTCTCAGCTCACAATACGCTATGGAATAAATACAACTTTGAAAGCTGTCCTTAAGTTCCAGAAAGATTGGAGTCCAGGGCCTTTAAGGAATGTTAAGGGCAAGATGATTATGCACAAGCTGAGACACAGTAACAACCATAGTCAAAGCATTTGCTCTCAAAATTCTGCAGTGATGTAATATCTAGGGCACAACCACTGGGGTGAAACTTTCTCCAAGATAATAAAGGAAAAAGAAAATCCCTGTTTTCCAGTCTGAAAGATAATGTGGACATTAGTCTTGGAAGTTTACATGCACTGCTAAGTTAAAATCAAACACCTGTTTCGAAAACGTGATCGTTTAAAATTGCTGACAAGGAAATAGTCGTGGTTCCTATTCTTGGCTGTCACACCTTTCTCTCGTTGAAGAATGACAGTGAAGAGTCACATAAGCAACATATTTCAGGTTCTCAAAGCACTAGCATGAGTTGGATGGGGTGTGGCCAGTGTTTATGCGCACAGAAAATTGCAGATTTCCCATCATTCCCCTGCTCAGGCGTCCCAGGCTCCGGCGAGTCTCCTCCCCTCCCCCAGCACACTGTTCTCACGCACCTTTGCTCCCGAGCTCTCTTCTCTACCATCTCCACCTGGCAAACTCTGACCGTTTAAAACCCACTCGAACTATCCCTTCAAAGCGGAGCCTTCCCGTTCTCCCGTAAGCTGCTCCGTGTTCTCTCGCCCCTGCCCAGATGAGTGTTCAGGTGTCTGGAAGGTATTTACCATGTTTTAATTTTGTTTAAATATTTGTTGATGTGTCTCGTTATCCTTCAGGCTTATGGACTCCTGCAGGGATTTTGTTTACCTTTGTATCCTCAGCTTTTAGTTGAGGGCTGAGCAAGGAGAAAATATCACACTTGTTTCTGAATGAGTAAACATTGGGGGGAAAAAATCCCCAGAAGCATGGTTATGTCTTGAGGTGGATGTAAATAAACTAATTAACCGGGCCACAGGCACAGCTAAATCCAGGACATGAATGTGGTCATGGGCTCTGCCTTTCTGTCTCTTGTCCCTGTTCCCTTCTGAGCACTGGCTTCATTCTTGGACAGGTTCTCATGCTGTGGCTGCAAGAGGAGGGATGTTGTGTTCTGATTGAGAAACCAGAGATGCCAGTTCACCCTGGGCTGAAGGAGAAGGGGAGGAACAGGGTCTGAGGGTGTCTGAGCAGCTGCCTGAGCTGAGAATGATTGTTTTTTCCCACCTGAACAAAGACATTTAGTAAATAAGCGTCAGTAATGACCCCAAACCTTCTAGTTTACTCTTCAGGAATCATTTGATATGTCTCCTTCAACAATTCCCACCCCCCCCCCACTTTTTTTTTGTGTGTGTGTGGTATGCGGGCCTCTCACTGTTGTGGGCTCTCCCGCTGCGGAGCACAGGCTCCGGACGCGCAGGCTCAGCAGCCATGACTCACAGGCCCAGCTGCTCCGTGGCATGTGGGATCTTCCCGGACCGGGGCACGAACCCGTGTCCCCTGCATCGGCAGGCGGACTTTCAGCCGCTGCGCCACCAGGGAAGCCCAACAATTCTCCCTTTTATTTGTAAATTATAAGTAGTCAATTATGACTGAGTAGTATTACTTTTGAATAAGCCCTCATCAAGGCACACTGAAGAACTTACAATCCAGGTGTAGAGGGGAAGATAATCATTGTATTTGTGGCTTTTGTTTTGAAGTTAGACTTCTTGAAGGTATGTGGCATTAAAGGTTTTCAAATTGTTTATGTCTGGCATAAAGGGAAATGTAGCAAGTGCACATGGATTTATTTATGTACATATTTCAAGTAGACTAAAATTATTCATTTGGACTGAACTAAAGGTACCATCGTAGTGATTCACATAAAAGACTGTGTGTAGAACTTCAAGGATCACCCTGCTGGATTAGTAAGAATTTAAGACAATTTTATGTTGCAGAATCGTAGTCACTTATCTACTACCTGGGGGCCAGAAGTGTTTTAAATTTAGAAATTTTTAGATATTAGAAATATTCTACACTTCATACATTTTAACTGAAATACCTCCAGGAATGTCTACACCCTGTCAGTTTTTTAAAAAATAGTAATTTTGCAGTGAAAAGCATGAATAGTGACACTAGGCTGGATAAATATAGACCAGAAACAATGTCATGCCACTTCATGTCAGGTTTTTCCATAAATAAATTTTCATGCCAAGTTTAGAAAAAAAAAATTGTGTTTTCAGAGCCTTTTGGATTTTTTTTTTTAACATCTTTCTTGGAGTATAGTTGCTTCACACGGGTGTGTTAGTTTCTGTTTTATGACAAAGTGAATCAGTTATACATATACATATATCCCCATATCTCTTCCCTCTTGCATCTCCCTCCCACCCTCCCTATCCCACTCCTCTAGGTGGTCACAAAGCACCAAGCTGATCTCCCTGTGCTTTGCAGCTTCTTCCCACTAGCTAGCTATTTTACGTTTGGTAGTGTATATATGTCCATGCCACTCTCTCACTTTGTCACAGCTTACCCTTCCCCCTCCCCATATCCTCAAGTGCATTCTCTAGTAGGTCTGTGTCTTTATTCCCGTCTTGCCCCTAGGTTCTTCATGACTATTTTTCTTTTTTTTTTTAGATTCCATATATATGTGTTAGCATACGGTATTTGTTTTTCTCTTTCTGACTTATTTCACTCTGTATGACAGACTCTAGGTCCATCCACCTCACTACAAATAACTCAGTTTCGTTCCTCTTTATGGCTGAGTAATATTCCATTGTATGTATATGCCACATCTTCTTTATCCATTCATCTGTTGATGGACAATTAGGTTGCTTCCATGTCCTGGCTATTGTAAACAGAGCTGCAATGAATATTTTCATACATGACTCTTTTTGAATTATGGTTTTCTCAGGGTATATGCCCAGTAGTGGGATTGCTGGGTCATATGGTAATTCTATTTTTAGTTTTTTAAGGAACCTCTGTACTGGTCTCCATAGTGGCTATATCAATTTGCATTCCCACCAACAGTGCAAGAGGGTTCTCTTTAATCCACACGCTCTCCAGCATTTATTGTTTGTATATTTTTTGATGATGGCCATTCTGACCAGTGTGAGGTGATATCTCAATGTAGTTTTGATTTGCATTTCTCTAATGATTAGTGATGTTGAGCATTCTTATATGTGTGTGTTGGCAATCTGTATATCTTCTTTGGAGAAATGTCTATTTAGGTCTACTGCCCATTTTTTGATTGGATTTTTTTTTTGATATTAAGCTGCTTGAGTTGCTTGTATGTTTTGGAGATTAATCCTTTGTCAGTTGCTTCATTTGCAAATATTTTCTCCCATTCTGAGGGTTGTCTTTTCGTCTTGTTTATGGTTTCCTTTGCTGTGCAAAAGCTTTTAAGTTTCATTAGGTCGCATTTGCTTATTTTTGTTTTTATTTCCATTTCTCTAGGAGGTGGGTCAAAAGGGATCTTGCTGTGATTTATGTCATAGAGTGTTCTTCCTATGTTTTCCTCTAAGAGTTTGATGGTGTCTGGACTTACATTTAGGTCTTTAATCCACTTTGAGTTTATGTTGTTGTATGGTGTTAGGGAGTGTTCTAATTTCATTCTTTAACATGTAGCTGTCCACTTTTCCCAGCACCACTTTTTTTTTTTTTTTCGTGGTACAGGGGCCTCTCACTGTTGTGGCCTCTCCCGTTGCGGAGCACAGGCTCCGGACGCGCAGGCTCAGCGGCCATGGCTCATGGGCCCAGCCGCTCCACGGCATGTGGGATCTTCCCAGACCAGGGCACGAACCCGTGTCCCCTGCATCGGCAGGCAGACTCTCAACCACTGCGCCACCAGGGAAGCCCTTCCCAGCACCACTTATTGAAGAAGCTGTCTTTTCTCCAATGTATATTCTTGCCTCCTTTATCAAAGATAACATGACCATATGTGCATGGGTTTATCACTGGGCTTTCTCTCCTGTTCCATTGACCTATATTTCTGGTTTTCTGCCAGTACCATACTGTCTTGATTACTGTACCTTCGTAGTATAGTCTGAAGTCAGGGACCCTGATTCCTCCAGCTCTGTTTTTCTTTCTCAAGATTGCTTTGGCTACTCGGGGTCTTTTGTGTTTCCATACAAATTATGAAATTTTTTGTTCTAGTTCTGTGAAAAATGCCAGTGGTAGTTTGATAGGGATTGCATTGAATCTGTAGATTGCTTTGGGTAGTAGAGTCATTTTCACAATGTTGATTCTTCCAAGTGAAGAACATGGTATATCTCTCCATCTATTTGTATCGTCTTTAACTTCTCTCATCAGTGTCTTAAAATTTTCTGCATATAGGTCTTTTGTCTCCCTAGGTAGGTTTATTCCTAGATATTTTATTCTTTTCTTGCAGTGGTAAATGGGAGTGTTTTCTTAATTTCACTTTCAGATTTTTCATCATTAATGTATAGCAATGCAAGAGATTTCTGTGCATTGATTTTGTATCCTGCAACTTTACTAAATTCATTGATTAGCTCTAGTAGTTTTCTGGTAGCACCTTTAGGATTCTCTATGTATAGTATCCTGTCATCTGCAAACACTGACAGCTTTACTTCTTCTTTTCCAATTTGGATTCCTTTTATTTCCTTTGCATCTCTGATTGCTGTGGCTATAATTTCCAAAACTATGTTGAATAATATTGGTGACAGTGGGCAACCTTGTCTTCTTCCTGATCATAGTGGAAATGGTTTCAGTTTTTCACCATTGAGGAAGATGTTGGCTATGGGTTTGTCATATATGGCTTTTATTATGTTGAGGAAAGTTCCCTCCCTGCCTACATTCTGGAGGGTTTTTATCATAAATGGGTGTTGAATTTTGTTGAAAGCTTTCTCTGCATCTATTGAGATATCATAAGGTTTTTCTCCTTCAATCTGTTAATATGGTGTATCACATTGATTTGCATATATTGAAGAATCCTTGCATTCCGGGATAAACCCCACTTGGTCATGGTGTATGATCCTTTTAATGTGCTGTTGGATTCTGTTTGCTAGTATTTTGTTGAGGATTTTTGCATCTATGATCATCAGTGATATTGGTCTGTAGTTTTCTTTCTTTGTGACATCTTTGTCTGGTTTTTGTATCAGATGATGGTGGCCTCGTAGAATGAGTTTGGGAGTGTTCCTCCCTCTGCTATATTTTGGAAAAGTTTGAGAAGGATATGTGTTAGCCCTTCTCTAAATGTTTGATAGAATTCTCCTGTGAAGGCTTCTGGTCCTGGGCTTTTGTTAGTTGGAAGATTTTTAGTCACAGTCTCAATTTCAGTGCCTGTGATTGGTCTGTTCATATTTTCTATTTCTTCCTGGTTCATTCTCGGAAGGCTGTGCATTTCTAAGAATTTGTCCATTTCTTCCAGGTTGTCCATTTTATTGGCATATATTTGCTTCTAGGAACCTATCATGATGCTTTGTATTTCTGCAGTGTCAGTTGTTACTTCTCCTTTTTCGTATCTAATTCTATTGATTTGAGTCTTCTCCCTTTTTTTCTTGATGAGTCTGGCTAATGGTTTGTTAATTTTGTTTATCTTCTCAAAGAACCAGCTTTTAGTTCTATTGATCTTTGCTATCGTTTCCTTCATTTCTTTTTCATTTATTTCTGATCTGATCTTTAAGATTTCTTTCCTTCTGCTAACTTTGGGTGTTTTTTGTTCTTCTTTCTCTAATTGCTTTTGGTGTAAGGTTAGGTTCTTTATTTGAGATGTTTCTTGTTTCTTGAGGCAGGATTGTATTGCTATATACTTCCCTCTTAGAACTGCTTTTGTTGCATCCCATAGGTTTTGGGTCATTGTGGTTTCGTTGTCATCTGTTTCTAGGTGTTTTTTGATTTCCTCTTTGATTTCTTCAGTGATCTCTTGGTTATTTAGTAGTGTATTGTTTAGCCTCCATGTGTTTGTATTTTTTACAGCTCTTTTCCTGTAATTGATATCTAGTCTCATAGCATTGTGGTCAGAAAAGATACCTGATACAATTTCAATTTTCTTAAATTTACCAAGGCTTGATTTGTGACCCAAGATATGATCTATCCTGGAGAATGTTCCATGAGCACTTGAGAAAAATGTGTATTCTGTTGTTTTTGGATGGAATGTCCTATAAATATCAATTAAGTCCATCTTGTGTAATGTATCATTTAAAGCTTGTGTTTCCTTATTTATTTACATTTTGGATGATCTGTCCATTGGTGAAGGTGGGGTGTTAAAGTCCCCTACTATGATTCTGCTACTGTCGATTTCCCCTTCTATGGCTGTTAGTATTTGCCTTATGTATTGAGGTGCTCCTATGTTGGGTGCATAAATATTTACAATTGTTATATCTTCTTCTTGGGTCGATCCCTTGATCATTATGTAGTGTACTTCTTTGTCTCCTCTAATAGTCTTTATTTTAAAGTCCATTTTGTCTGATATGAGAATTGCTACTCCAGCTTTCTTTTGATTTCCATTTGCATGGAATATCTTTTTCCATCCCCTTACTTTCAGTCTGTATGTGTCTCTAGGTCTGAAGTGGGTCTCTTGTAGACAGCATATATATGGGTCTTGTTTTTGTATCCATTCAGCCAATCTGTGTCTTTTGGTGGGAGCATTTAGTCCATTTACATTTAAGGTAATTATTGATATGTATGTTCCTATTACCATTTTCTTAATTGCTTTGGGTTTATTATTGTAGGTCTTTTCCTTCTGTTGTGTTTCTTGCCTAGAGAAGTTCCTTTAGCATTTGTTGTAAAGCTGGTTTGGTGGTGCTGAATTCTCTTAGCTTTTGCTTATCTGTAAAGCTTTTAATTTCTCCATAAAATCTGAATGAGATCCTTGCTGGGTAGAGTAATCTTGGTTGTAGGGTTTTCTCCTTCATCACTTTAAATATGTCCTGCCACTCCCTTCTGGCTTGCAGAGTTTCTGCTGAAAGATCAGGTGTTAACCTTATGGGGATTCCCTTATGTGTTATTTGTTGTTTTTCCCTTGCTGCTTTTAATATTATTTTTTGTATTTAATTTTTGATAGTTTGATTAATATGTGTCTTGGCATGTTTCTCCTTGGATTTATCCTGTATGGGACTCTCTGTGCTTCCTGGACTTGATTGACTATTTCCTTGCCCATATTAGGGAAGTTTTCAACTATAATCTCTTCAAATATTTTCTCAGTCCGTTCCTTTTTCTCTTCTTCTTCTTGCACCCCTATAATTTGAATGTTAGTGCGTTTAATATTGTTCCAGAGGTCTCTGAGACTGTCCTCAATTCTTTTCATTCTTTTTTCTTTATTCTGCTCTGCAGTAGTTATTTCCACTATTTTATCTTCCACGTCACTTATCCGTTCTTCTGCCTCAGTTATTCTGCTATTGATCCCTTCTAGAGAATTTTTAATTTCATTTATTGTGTGGTTCATCACTGTTTGTTTGCTCTGTAGTTCTTCTAGGTCCTTGTTAAACGTTTCTTGTATTTTCTCCATTCTATTTCCAAGATTTTGGATCATCTTTACTATCATTACTCTGAATTATTTTTCAGGTAGACTGCCTATTTCCTCTTCATTTGTTAGGTCTGGTGGGTTTTTGCCTTGCTCCTTCATGTTCTGCTGTGTTTCTCTGTCTTCTCATTTTGCTTAACTTACTGTATTTGGGGACTCCTTTCTCAGGCTGCAGGTTAATAGTGTCCATTGTTTTTGGTGTCTGTCCCCAGTGGCTAAGGTTGGTTCGGTGGGTTGTGTAGGCTTCCCGGTGGAGGGGACTGTTGCCTGTGTTTTGGTGGATGAGGCTGGATCTTGTCTTTCTGGTGGGCAGGTCCACGTCTGGTGGTGTATTTTGGAGTGTCTGTGGCCTTATTATGATTTTCAGCAGCCTCTGTGCTAATGGATGGGGTTGTGTTCCTGTCTTGCTAGTTGTTTGGCATGGGGTGTCCAGCACTGTAGCTTGCTGGTTGTTGCGTGGATCTGGGTCTTGGCATTGAGATGGAGATCTCTTGGAGATTTTCGCCATTTGATATTACATGGAAATGGGAGGTCTCTTGTGGACCAATGTCCTGATCTTGGTTCTCCTTCCTCAGTGGCACAGCCCTGACGCCTGGCTGGAGCACCAAGAGCCTGGTTCCACCTGGCTCAGAATAAAAGGGAGAAAAAATAGAAAGAAAGAAGAAGATAAAATAAAATAAAGTAAAATAAAATAAAGTTATTAAAATAAAAAATAATTATTAAGAAAAAAAAATTTTAGTAAAAAAAAAATACGGACAGACAGAATCCTAGGACAAATGGTAAAAGCCAAGCTATACAGACAAAATCACACACAGAAGCATACACATACACACTCACAAAAAGAGAAGAAGGGAAAATATATATATCGTTGCTCCCAAAATACACCTCCTCAATTTGGGCTGATTAGTTGTCTATTTAGGTATTCCACAGATGCAGGTACATCACGTTGATGGTGGAGATTTAATCCGCTGCTTCTGAGGCTGCTGGGAGAAATTTCCCTTTCTCTTCTTTCTTCATAAAGCTCCCAGGGTTCAGCTTTGGATTTGGCCTGGATTTGGCCCCGCCTCTGCGTTTAGGTCGCCGGAGGGCGTCTGTTCTTCGCTCAGACAGGACGGGGTTAAAGGAGCCGCTGATTCGGGGGCTCTGGCTCACTCAGGCCGGGGGGGAGGCGGGGGAGGGAGGGGCATGGAGGCGGGGCGAGCGTGCGGCGGCAGAGGCCGGCGTGACATTGCACCAGCCTGAGGCGCGCCGTGCGCTCTCCCGGGGAAGCTGTCCCTGGATCACGGGACCCTGGCAGTGGCGGGCTTCACAGGCTCCCGGGAGGGGAGTCGTGGAGAGTGACCTGTGCTCGCACACAGGCTTCTTGGTGGTGGCAGCAGCAGCCTTAGCGTCTCATGCCCGTCTCTGGGGTTCGCGCTTTTAGCCGCGGCTCGCTCCTGTCTTTGGAGCTCCTTTAAGCAGCGCTCTGAATCCCCTCTCCCCGTGCACCAGGAAACAAAGAGGGAAGAAAAAGTCTCTTGCCTCTTCAGCAGCTCCAGACTTTTCCCGTACTCCCTCCCAGCTAGCCGTGGTGCACTAACCCCTTCAGGCTGTGTTCACGCCCCCAACCCCAGTCCTCTCCCTGCGCTCCGACAGAAGCCTGAGCCTCAGCTCCCAGCTCCGGCCGCCGGGGCGGCCGAGGAAACAAGCCTCTCGGGCTGCTGAGTGCTGGTCGGCACCGATCCTCTGTGCGGGAATCTCTCCGCTTTGCCCTCCGCTCCGCTATTGCTGTGCTCTCCTCCGCGGCTCCGATGCTCCCCCTCTGCCACCCGCGGTCTCCGCCCGCGAAGGGGCTTCTAGTGTGTGGAAACCTTTCCTCCTTCACAGCTCCCTCCCACTGGTGCAGGTCCCGTCCCTATTCTTTTGTCTCTGTTTATTCTTTTTTCTTTTACCCTACCCAGGTACGTGGGGAGTTTCTTGCCTTTTGGGAGGTCTGAGGTCTTCTGCCAGCATTCAGTGGGTGTTCTATAGGAGCAGTTCTACGTGTAGATGTATTTCTGATGTATCTGGGGAGGAAGGTGATCTCTGTGTCTTACTCTTCTGCCATTTTGAAGCTCCTCCTCACCTTTTGGATTTTAGAATTTCATTTTTATTTTTATTTTATACATTGGACTAGGTAGCAGACCTGGCTTATACTTTTAACTTTGGTAATAGGATAAAATTTTTTAAATTCTTTTGGAATATAACAATAGCTGTATTGATATGAAAATGGCTGTGCCATTGGATCTGATGCAGTGGTGAGATGAGAAAGCTGTGTGCTTGCTGACTTCACAGCTAAGACTTTTTCCTGCTTAGAATGGCTTGGCTTGGCATGTTGAGTGTCTGGTGCGTTTACATGCCTGTGCACATGTGCATGCTTCTTTACATGCATATCATCTATTTATTTGTTGTTAACTGAAGGACTGGCGGCCTTGGAGGAGGCGGAAAGCCTTCTGTAAGGTTTTGGCAGTGGTTGTGATGCTTACAGGCAGCAACTGACCTTCTCAGCAAAGGTCTGACATGATTTTGCTTTTTGTGGGAGTATGTTGATTTTCTTTCTCCTGGTAAACTTTGCACATCATCTAGAGGCTTTATTAACACCTACTTAAGAGAAAACAAACTTATCATTGAACATGATAGCAGACTCGTTATTTCGAGGTTTTATTTGTTTACTTAGGTGTAACCTAACTTTACAACTGGCATTGTTAAATTAGCAAAGTCTACAAGTCTTATACAACCTAACAAGTTGCATAGTTATTTTATATCCAAGCTTATATAATTATTTCCTGGATTTACATAATATAAAGGGAGTCTAACACATCAGCATTAAAATTGAGATTCACTAATAATAAGGCACAGATGCGCAGGTCATGGCATGGCTCATTTACAGGTTTTTTTTAATGTGCCCGGCAGAGATTATGGTAATTATGCTCATATGTCATGTTTTAGCTTAGAGAAAATTAAAACTATCATATTCACATTAATAATGAGATTTCTGAGTGGATAATGAGACTTAAAACTAGCAGTTGCTTCTTACAAAAGAATCTGCAGATAACCAAGTGCGCAGCTGTTGGAGCGGGCAGGCTGAGGAGAGACGGACTGAGGACACTATGGACAGAATTTCTAGGCTCATGAGAGACATTTAGATTGATTCTAAGTGACACTTTGTCTGTTGTAACTTGGTAACCGTGAGGACCTCTTTGATAGGGATGTAAGATGCTTATTACTAGTTTTCTCATAAATAACAATGCCCCTGTGTCCTCATGCCCTCTTAGTTGAAAATTTGGGTGGGTAGTCTTTTGACAGGTTTAGTATTTAGTGTAAATATTTATGTATCTTTATTTAATACATTTTACAGAACCGTATCTGAATGTATCATTTTTCCTTTTCTGGAGGCTGATTAGAATATGTCCCCACTAACAAGCAGTGAATGTTGAAGACTTTTGACTTGGCTTTGCCTCCTGACAGTGCACTAGCACGTGCTGGTGGCGTTCAACCTGCCCTTCCTCTCTCTGCTGGCACGTGGGCTGGAGAGACAGACCCCCTCTCCTTGCTTCAGGCAGGCTTTCCCCAAGCACAGCCTGGTGGGAGATAGGAGGGCGGAGAGAGGGCAAAGCTGGGATGTTTCTCCCTTTCTCTTTGGGAGGGGTCTTTGGCAGGGGCTGCATCTTATCCATCCTCCCACCTACCCCCCGTCCCCCAGTCCCTGGTGATTAGATCACCCTGCACTAATGCTGCTCATGGCAAGGAGCTTCCTGCCCTGGTTTAGTTCTTCAGGGTTTCCACCACCTTTGCAACTAGATCTCAGTCAGCATTAAATTCTCTCAACTGAACTAACTGGTATGGGCCCTGCTTCCCTAACTTGACCCATACAAATGTCCAGTTACTTCTTTAGTACAAACCGTAGATCCACTGCAACCTTAGAGTGAAAATTGTGTGTCCCTTTTATTTTATCAAAAGAAAGCTACGTTGCCTTTGGGGGATATTAACTAAGAAGGAGTTGGAGACTAACATGGGATTTAACTCTTTGTAAAGAGAGACCATTTTTATGTGGAAAACATGTAATTGTTAAGCAATATCTATTAAAATTGTTAACTTTAAGAAATTCGATAAAAGTTGTTTGAAGTTTCATGAGGGAAGAAGTCAGGTCTCACTGCTGTTTTTTCAGGTTTGTGAAACTAGATTGTGTTTGAGACAAGCAGGGCTTGCCAGATGGTAGTTGTAAGTTATTTTTATAGAAATTTGGAACACATTAATTTGTGTTTAGAGTTGACGATTAGCTTCTGATTATATAAGTTTTTGTAAATTGGGTTCTTGGTATTAATCCAATTCAGATTTTGCTGGTTTATTTATTCGTTTCCATACTTTTCATTTTCCCCTTTGTTTGTTAGAAACACTGGCAGTGTCTTGAGTCAGGTAGCAGAATGGAATGAGGAGAAAGAGGTAGCTTCCAACAGCTGAACTGTTCACAGGTCTTTCCCTTGGTATAACATTGCCTTTTATGGGCGTCATTCAGCCAGCGGGCTAGGCCTCCAAGATCTGAAAGGAAAGGATGGATGGGTTATGATAAAATACGAGGCCTCAGCAAGAATGGAAGGAAAGAATCGTAGCCTTGTCCACAGAAATGGCAAAAATATGAGTATGTTTCTAAGAACTTAAAGAATATAACTCTGTTGTATTTTGGATTTTCTCTTTAGTATTAATAAGGTGAAAAGCATGTTATGGTACTGAATAGCATTTAACAGAGTCACATTATAAACCCAAGCACATTTTTTAAGGTCTTACTCTGGGATTTTTTTTTTTTCATTTTTTAAAATAGTTCACACTATCATTTTGGGGAAAAAAAAATCCTGGCCAATTACTGTCATAGATTTTAGCTCCATAGCTAATTAGGGCCTCCCAGAACTGAGTATATGGATCCAAATGAAGTGAGCCAGCCAGTGGGAACTACAGCTCCTGGTTAGGTGGAGGAATTCATTTCATTTACTGGGACTTGATTTGTTTGGTTTTCTTTCTTGTTTTTTTGTAGCTGATTTTACCTGTGAGATGGCATTTGTGAAAGATGGGTGGGTCCCTTTGGGATTCTTTATTTATCCAAATAAGGATCCTATATTTCCTTCACCAGAATTGACAGATGTCCCTCTCCACAATGAACAAGAAGTTTTCTCTGCTGCACCCATAGGGGACTATATCCCTGGTGGTATAGAAGTAACTTTGCTTGTAAAACCCAGCACCCACTGGAACTAGAGTAATGCCACCTCAAGCAGCCAGGCCCTGGGGCACAACCGCTGTCATCTGGCCCAGAGTGAGCTGTTTCCTAGGTCCTTGTGGGGATCAGCGGGTGTCATGCTCCTGATGGCCAGACCTCACTGTGGTGTCAGCTTTCTGACCACACTGCTGAGACTCTGGCTAGAAGATTTTTCTGGCTTTGGCATCCTTGATTTTTTGATCTGAACAATCAAGAGAAAAACATCATAGAAAAGCAGAATTCATAGACGATTACTCCAAAAGAATCATGCAGCTGTGTGTGAGATGACAACTCTACATAAGCAAGTTGAAATACCCAAAGTAGAATTTTTCAACAAGGTTCTCCTTATTTCTGTTGTGTTTTGCTTTATTGTTTGTGTGTTTTAGATGCAGCCTGCAAATATCAGAAAGATTTTGAAAATGCTAACCCATTGATTGTGTAGGACAGGAAATGATCAGATCGTTCTGCTGATTAGTCTGTGGGAAAAGGTGTTAAAACTACTGGGAGACACTCCTCCAGGGTTCTCTCAAGCTTCTGCACAACTTGTGAGGGAGCACTAACTACCCTTTTTTACTGGATAATCTCTTCAAGGAAATTGTATAGCAAACGACCTGGAAAATAATGATAGTATCTCTCTCTAGAGTAAAAGGTGGACCTGCTTATTGTTCAGTATAATAAAGACAGTGTCTCCCTTCAGGGCAAAGGGGAAGTTGGCTTATAGATCCTTTTAAAAGATCTGGGTTCCCTAAGCTCAGGGTCCTCAGCTGTGATGCAGAAACCCCCCAGCTGGCTTGGCCTGGCCACTTCATCTCCTGGGAGTTGGGGTGCAGAGAAACTGACATAATCATGATGTCCATACTTCATTCTGCCTGGGCTCTGAGCCATGCAGTTGTTTTGTCTCATGTCTTCTGCCAGCATCCCTGAGATGGTGGCAGGCTAACCTTTTAGCTTGCAAGCTGGGCAAAATCTCGGACCCTCCACCAGTTTTGCTACTCTAGCACTAGAAAAGAACCTCCTTTCATAAAAACTGGTGGAGAAGGCCCGGAAATTCACTGATGATTGATACATATTTAATATACAGAGTTGGTAATTTGTATTTTAATTCTATCACGCCATGTGAATTACTGGAATTTTCCAAACATTTGTAACTTATTATACCATTGTTTGTAAAATCCCTACCTCCGTTAAAAAGGATTTTGGCTTTTATCTGACTTTTAGCTGGTGTTGGAGCAGTATGTGATTTGTTAGCTGAATGTCTACCAGTAGCTTTCTGCAAGCTAAGAAAAAATATAAATACTATCTATTTATCTGTATATGAAATACCTTCTCAATAGTCCAGCCAACTCAGCTATTTTGGAGGAATTACTTTTCCTTATGAGTGAGCATTTTTTTCATATCTGCAAAAAGCAGTCACAGCTAGCTCTGTGTATTTCACAAGGATCAGTCATGTCCTCCAGACGTCTTGTTTTGATAGTCAAGGTTTGCCTTAACTCTTTTTCATAATACCCTTGAACTGACCTTTGAAGGATGTATATCATTTCAAAAAATTGAGTGAAAAGGGTGGCATTCCATGTTAAAAGAGAAAACAAAAACAATCAGTATGATTTCCATGCTGCTTCAAGGGAAGCCACGTTGGACTTTACAGACACGCCTGACGGGCTCCCGTCAGCTGCACTGCACACCCCACCCACCATAGCAGGACTGTTGGCACAGCCTCATCTTCGGGGCTGAGGGCTGCAGGCTGGCAGGTTGGCTGCTCTGTCACTTGCCCCAGGTAGGATGGGTTCTGGCTCACTGGCAGCTCTACCATCTGGAATTGATGAGACACTTGTTCTTAAGAACAGCCTGGGTTCCTAACTCCTGGCTTGAGGACATTTCTCTGCACACTCCAGATTTTTAAGAGTAACATATTTTCCCTGAGACATGACGTTATTGTCACATGTGATGAGCGAGGTCTGCTACAGCCACTGTCTCCCGAAAGAATAAGTAGAGTTCACTCCCCTCACCGCTAGCGTTGCTGCGACTCAGTGGTCCTCAAAAGTGTGGTCCGCAGAGCAGTAGTATCAGCATCACCTGGCAGCTTGTTGGAAATGCAACTCCTTGGCCCCGTGTCAGGACATCCGGGGCGGCTCCCAGCGATGTCTGGTTTAACAAGCCTCCTGGGTGATTCCGATGCCCACGGGTGTGGCTCACTGTGTCTCAGGTCAGAGGACGAGGAGGTTAGTTTGGTTACAAGCAGGGAAAGGATAGATTAAGAGCGGTGGTGTCAGATGTATAAAGAAACACGGGTAGCATTTATTAAGTAAATCTATTGTTTTTTTTTTAATTTAAAAAAAATATATCCAATGCTTGTCCTGTATACTGTTAGGATACAAATGTGAATAAGACATTGCACAAATATCTCAGGGTCTTTTGGTTGGACAATCTATGCCTGCAGGCAAGATCCAATTTGCCACATGTTTTTGTAAATAAAGTTTTATTAGGACACAGCCACATCCATTCATTTGCATATGGTCCATGGCTGCTTTTAGACAATAACGCAGAGTCGAGCAGTGCAACAAAGACCATATGGCCCGCCGAGCTGAAGACATTTAATATATGGTGCTTTAATAAAAGTTTGCTGACACCAGGTCTAGGGTGTAAAGGGAAAATTCTTTCTATATCCCAGTAGTTATACACAAACGGAGCTGAGGATTAAGTGTAGATGCAAGGGTTCTTCTGTCCTCCAGTGTTACATTGGTACAGAAGCTCTGCAGCGGCACACAATTTAGCTTCATGGATGTTATTACCATGGAAGCTGTACAGATGTTTGACAAGAAGCAGAGTACTTACCTGTCAAACACTTTGGTGTGTGAGAGGGAAAAGGGGTGTGTGAAAAATACAGAAATAACAGAAGATAAGAATAAGAAAAACAAAAAATATTTTCTTTGAGAAGGGAGAATATTATCAATCAAAAGATATATCTTGGGAATTCCCTGGCGGTCAGAGGTTAGGACTTCACACTCTCACTGCCTAGGGCCAGGGTTCAGTCCCTGCTTGGGGAACTAGGATCCCACAAGCTAAGATAAAGGAGTGTGTGGCAGGACAGGGCTGGGCAATGAACTAAGAAGGAAAGAGGTGCGGGTTTAGAACATTCCTAGCTGCCTGGCAGGGGGTGGGCAGGTGAGACTCCCAGGGAATTCTGGGATGCCAAAGGGGGCACAACGAGGGGAGAAGCACACTCTGCTCCTCCATAAGTCTGCAATATTTGCCTGCTTATCAGTAGTTGAGATTGCTAGATTTCTTACCCTGCACTGTATTCTTGCTGCTAACTGACCAACTGTGCGGTGATCCTGTAGAGAAAGCACTGAGTTTCCCTTTAAGAAGCCTGGGTTACTTCCTGGATTCACCTCTGACTGTCTGACTTTGGGCAAATCATTTCGTGGCTCAGGGTCTCCTCTTCCTCATTTTTGAGATGCTATTTCAGGCTTCCTCCTGCATCCACACTGTGTTATTTAACCAGACTCACTTCTCACCGAGAGGTGAGCTAGGGGCACACACAGAGTGTTCCCCCAGCAACCTGGCTGGAAGAGTAAAAGAAGAAAAGACTAGCAGACAATTGGACCCTTCTAAAAAGAGGACTTGTTGAATAGTTTGGCACAAGGGCATTAGTTTCCCTCAAAAGAGTTGATGTTGATTTATTTCAGACTCACACCTAATGATAGATCTCTTCTCCTCCTGAAGAGGTTCTTTACTGTGAAAATGTGTAGAGGGGGAGATGGCCAGCCGGATTCCATGTCAGCGATCGTATTTCTCATTCTTTCAGGAATTTTTCTTTAAATGTGGAGCACACCCGACCTCTGACAAGGAAACATCTGTAGCTTTGAACCTGATCACAACAAATAGTCGAGACATCACCTGCATAACATGTATGGACATCAGGTAAGGATCTGAAAACTGTTGCTCTCAACATCTGGCTTTCTCAACTTCTCTGAAAACAATAGGTAATTAAAGTCACTTTTTAATTTTTCAAAGGAGAAATCGGAAACATTTTTCTATAAGTCAGAGTGCAGCCCACCAGCCAGTATTTTAGAACCTTCCATTAAAGTTGATAAAGATGGCATTAAAATATGTAATGTTGATCATATTATCTTACTAGGAGCATTGCCTCTGTGTTTCCTGCTGTTAAGCTGTGACCTTTATATTAATAACTTGCAACATCTTTCTAAGGAAATGAACCACCTCCCAGATACACAAGGAGACAATTGCTGGAAAAATAATATTGTCTCCTGCAAGAAAAATTTTCCTGTCATTATTTTTTGGAGCTTTTATAAATAAAAGCTACTGTATTCATACACAGCTACTATACATACACAGTTAGATTTAAGTGTGTATGTATAACTAACCACTTGATTGAATAAGGCCCCTTCTCATATCAGGCAGCAGAGGAATGCCCTCTCTGTAGGTTAGAGAAAATGACTATTTCTCCTTACTTTGACAGATTCATGCATAGGGATGTCATTAAAGCCTGCATGAGGACACCCCAATATTCTGCATTTGTATTTTGCTGATTGTTGTGGTTTTTTTCCTGTTAATGCTTTATTTTTTATTTTAGAAATAATTAACTTAAAGTGTTAGAAATTCTATCCTCATGGTTAATAAGATTTTGGTTTAATTCTTTCCAGTATCTTGAGTATGCCTGAACATTTGCATGTCTGTATGGTGCCTGTGTGTGTGTGTGTATGTACATATGTGTGTGTGTGTGCTATATGTAATTGTATATAGAGTTTTGTATATGGCTTTTTCCATTTAACATGGTAGCATGATAAGATATCCCTGTCATGGAATATTACATGAAAACACATTTTTATAGGTACCTAAGATTCCATCATATGGGAATATTTTACTTTATTTAGTCATTTCCCTATTACTAAGTAACACTGAACTCCATACCCCTTTCCAGAAATTATTGCATGCTTTGAATCTAAGAACACAGGCAAAGGAATTGGAACAGGAGGGCAGTGGAATGGACATGTTTAAAGTTCTTGATGCATGTTGCCAAATTTATTTCCAGAGTAAGGTTGCACCACTTTAGATTGTAAATGTCCATGTTTATTTTATTTATTTTCACATGTGTACCAATCATACATCATTAGTCAAATTAGACATAATTAACCACATAATAGATCAAAACCAGAGGATAGTGTTAATTTACCTGTAAATATTTTTTCTGTATACTCCTTATCATACTAGTGGAAGGTAAGAATTTTAAAGACATTATTTTTCGAGCAGTTTTAGGTTTATAACAGAATTGAAAAGAAGGTACAGAGATTTCATATATACTTCCTGTCCCCACGCATGCATAGCTTCCCCCATTATCAACATCCTCACCAGAATGGTACGTTTTTTACCAAGGTGGAACCTGTCCTGACATATCATAATCACCCAAAGTCCATGGTTTACCTTGTGGTTCACTCCCAGTGCTTTATATTCTATGAATTTGGACAAATATATAATGACATGTCAGTGATTCTATTATCATATAGGGTATTTTCACTGCCCTAAACTTTTTCTGTTCCCTGCCTTCCATCTCTGTCAACCACCGAACTTCTTATTGCCTTCATAGTTTTGCCTTTTCCAGACTGTCGTATCGCTGGACTCATACAGTATGTAGTCATCTCAGGTTGGCTTCTTTCACTCAGTGACATGCATTTAAGGTTCCTCCATATCTTCATAGCTTCACAGCTCATTTCTTTTTAGCACTGACAATATTCACTGACAATAAGGTCTGTGTCTAGGTCCATCTTTGCATGTAGATGTCCCATTTTTCCAGCATTGTTTGTTGGAAAGAATATCTTTGCTCCATGGTATTGCCTTTGCTCTTTTGTCAGAGATCAGGGTCTATTTCTGGGCCCTCTGTTCTGTTCCACTGATCTCTATGTCTGTTCTTTCACCAACTCTATACTGTCTTGATTACTATAGCTTCATAGTAAGTCTTGAAGTCAGGTAATGTCAGTCCAACTTTGTTTTTTCATTCAATATTGTGTTGACTATTTTGGGTCTTTTCCTCTCCAATTGAACTTTAAAATCAGTTTGTTGATATCCATAAAATAATGCTGGGACTTTGATTGGAATTTCATTTCATGTGTGCATTGATTTGGGAGGAACCCACAACCTGATAATATTGAGTCTTCCTACCCACAAACATGGAATACCTCCATTTATTTAGTTCTTCTTTGATTTCATCAATCAGAGTTTTGTAGTTTTCTTCATACAAGTCTTATTTCATATTTTGTTAGATTTATACCTAAGTACTTCAAATTTCAGGTGCCAATGTAAATGGTATTGTGTTTTTATTTCAAATTGCACATATTCATTCTTGGTATATAGGAAGGCAATTGACTTTTGCATATTAACCTTGTACCTTGCAACCTTGCTATAAGTGCTTATTACTTCCAGGACTTTTTTGGCGATTCTTTTGTATTTTCTGCATAGATGATCATGTCATCTGTGAACAAAGACAGTTTTTTGTCTTCCTTCCCAATCTGTATACCTTTATTTCCTTTTCTTGCCTTATTTCATTAGCTAGGACTTACAGTATGATTTCGAAAGGAATAGTGAGAAAGCACATCCTTGTTTTGTACCTGATCTTAGTGGGAAAGTTCAAGTTTCTTACATTAAGTATGACATTAGTTGTAGATATTTTGTTGACAGAGTTTATCAAGTTTGGGGAGTCCCCCTCTTATTCCTACTTTACTGAAACTGTTTATCATGAATGCATGTTAAACTTTGTCAGATTTTTTTTCTACATCTATTGATATTATCATGTGATTTTTCTTTTTAGTCTATTGATGTAATGGATTACATTAATTCATTTTTCAGTGTTGAATCTGCCTTGTAAACTCTAGGGTAAATCCCACTTGACCATTGTGTATAATATTTTTTATACATTTTTAGATTTGATTTGCTATATTTTGTTGAGGATTTTTCTTCTATGTTCATGAGAGATATTGGTCTGTAGTTTTCTTGTATTGCTTTTGTCTGGTTTTGATATTAAGGTAATGCTGGCCTCCTAGAATTTATTAGGAAGCATTTATTCTGCTTCTATTCTCTGAAATAGTTTGTAGAGAATTGGTAGCAAGGTACGAATTTTATTTACTTTTATGCTTACAAACATGTACTTTTGTATAAAAAGAGATTGGCATTTTTCATCTACCTTCTTAATAATAATTCTCTCTTTTTATGATTCTTTACAAGTGTATAATAACATATTCAAGGAACTCCAGTGCCATTAAGCTAACTTTTTGACCTAGCAATGTAACAATCTCTTAAGCCTTCAGTTTCCTTATAAAACCCAAGAATTGAAGTAGGTAATCTGTAAGGCTCTGACTGGCTCTGAAGAACTGCAAAAGGTAGAAACAGTCCTTGTTCACAGCCTATAAATCAATAGTATCATTTGAGAAAGCACTTGTTTGTGGTCCTGTCTTCTGACAAATGCAGAAATAAAAAATGAGGTTTTCAATGATACTGCCCTCCACATGACACATATGTGGTTGTAATATGTAGAAAAATGTATAAGATAAATGTGCTATTCATTTCCAGATGTTAGGCTTAAATTTTAATTCAGGTACGTGACTTGTGTCTTTTGAGTTTATATTGTATATAAAGTATTTTCCTGTCTCTTAAAGAAAAAAAGTGAACTATTTGAGGGCTAAAACGTCCTGAGGTTTTGTGTGAGCCATCAGGTTCCCATCTGCCATCCAGCCTTGCAGTCCCCACTCCTTATTTACAGTAGTGGCTTGATCTTCATCCAATTGAGGTTATCAGTTGATAGTCTTAGGTTTATGAGTAAATAGTGAATTGAGCCAAAAGCAAAAACTTGAGCCAAAACCAGAAATTACAGCACTTGAAGGTATAATAGCTGTGCTGTTAAGTATTTACAATAGAAATTATATCAGAAAGGTTCAACACATTCCTGGATACCTCAATTGCACTCAGAAATAACAATATTCAGCCACAAAAAAATGACACGGGCAATGCCAAAGTAAGACTTGTATTCCTTCCCCAACCAGTATGTATACCTTGGGGCTCAACCTGATATCAGGTAGCTTCAGGGGAAAACAGTATTTCTGCACCGTGAATCTTACTTTACAAAATGAGCCTTCTTAAAATTTAAAAATATAACAAAATAGAAAAATTATTACCATGATATCATTTGGCAAAAAGAAAAAAATCACCACCCTCCTTCCATAGCTTTGCTTCTTCTAAAGCTGCCTAGTGCGTCCCTGTACTTTTCACCTTTATTCATTATTCCTCGGTTTCCAAAGCTGAAGACAAACTAAAAAACAACCATGTTTACAGTCAAAATTTCACCTTCCAGAAACATGTTCTATAGTCCACTTCCCAGTAGGACATTAAATCTAAGAAGCACTACTACCTTGTAATCTTCTTTAACCCTTCCAAAAAAAGTCTTATGTTTTCAATGTCATTGTTGTTTGATATAAATGTTTTAAAATAATTTTCTTGCTTTCAAATTTGTGTTAAGGTTCATTCAGCCTACTGAAGCAATGCCTTGGATTGCACACTTAAAAGATTTACTTGGGCTTGGAGATTAGTAAAGGTTTATCTGAAAGCCTGTTTGGACTTGTTCTTGGTGTTCCTGGGGGAGAGTGATTTGACTATGATTTGATAGTATTTTGGTATGAATTCATTTGTTGATTTAACAAAGAGAGATGGGAAATGGGTATCTTAGTTATGTTCCCTTTGAATACATTTGTTACGTCTACACTTCTCTTGTCAATTCTATATAGAAGTTCCTTTTATGTTGCTTAATGGCTATCTTCTATCAACTTTACTGTTTCTTGACATTTTGGTGTCAGATGAAAATGTATGATTTTATTCATCATCAGGCTCTGAAGAGCATTGTGAGAGACTGCAGGTATATTCACATAGGATTTAACTGCAATCTTTTTTTTTTATTGGAGTATAAATGCTTTACAATGTTGTGTCAGTTTCTGCTGTACAGTGAAGTGAATGAGCTGTATGTGTACATATATCCCCTCCCTCTTCGACCTCCCTCCCACCCTCCCCCACCCCACCCATCTAGGTCATCACAGAGTCTTTTTCAGTAAGTGGCTTTATTTCTGCAATGGAAAAATCCTTGAAATTGTGTGTGTGTGTATGTGTCATAGCAGCAGTGATATTCTTTGAGCATACAGATCTATATATTTCTCCTATCTGACCCAAATAGTATGTGTACTCCTAGGTAATGTAACATGCCAGGAACAAAAAATACTTCCCTTTAAGTATGGGAGTATCTTGGAGTGTCCATCTTACATAGCATTCTAGAGAAAGGTAAATCAGAATACCAAATTAATAGGAGAATAAACAGGAGTACCTTCTATAGCAGAATGGAATATCATAACTGTTTAAGATGAAAGAGGAAACTTCAAAGGTATGTCTTCTAGCTTGAAACGAGTTACTTCACACTGTGCCCAGACCCCATTGGAGTAAGATCTCTCTACTTAAGCTGGAGATTCTTTCCTGAAAAAGTGTGGCACACCTCAGTCTGATCCAATCTTGAGGGAGAGTTGTTATAAACCCTTCCAGAAAGGAGAATCCTTCATGTGGGTAAAGCCTTACATTAAGGCAATTGCATTGCCTCCTTTGAAATTCGAAGGTGGTGCTTAATGACCTGTAATTCTTTAATTTCAAATTCTTTGAACGTCTCTCTTACATATGAAGAAGTTGAGGCTAAGACATTTTAAAAATTACACCTGGTCTTACCATGAGGAACTGGCTGAACCAACCTACACGTCAAGGCCTGTGTGTTTTTCTCTCATCACACCTTACCCCCTGCATGGTCCCAGTTTTCTCTGGACAGTAAAAGGCAAGCTATCTGGTGAGGTTGGAAGGTGGGTTTGCATGTGAAAAGGAAAATACTAGCAGTAAAGTGAAATACAAAGACAATTTAAACACCAGTAAGAGTTGAAGAAAACAGCTGTATACATGCCTGTCCACTCTAAGTTGTAAGCTGCTAGAAGGATGAGGTCCAAGCTTGACTGATGTGCAAACCTGACTGATGCTATTGATACAATGTCCTGCACAAGTCTTTGCATCCAAAAGATTTAAATAAATATTTGCTGGTTTGGATTAAAGTAAAGCTGTTTTATTCAGTGTGACAAACAGAAAACAAATTCTTTTTATATGGAACTCTCTACTTTTAAAACTCCCTTCTGAATCTAATGGAATTTTCCAAACTGAGTTAAACAAAATAAATTAATCAGAAATCAATAGAGAGTTTTAAGGCACTATTAGAAATAAGGGAAAAAGCCAAATTTCAGAGTCGTACTCATAGGAGACAGATTACTCAGCTATATTGTTTGGGGTCAGTTACTTATAAAAACAGAAGAAGTATTTTATCAACATTGAGACTTTGCAATGTGAGCCATGTCAGTTTTAATGTCAGTCAGTGACCTTCATTTCTCCTGCAGTGAACCCTGTAGATTTCAGATCCAAGTGGCTGCATCAGCGGGGTTTCCTGGAGATGTTACAGGTGCTTGTGCATGAAATTCATAAGCCTCACCTTTTCATTTAACTGTCACTGCAGGTGCACAGCAGCCCCCGCTGGCACTAGTAGGACATTATTGCAAATCCTTCTGGACCAATTTTGTATCTATTAAGGTCAACCTTCCATGTTGTAACCGTCTGGATTTTAAGCAGTTAATTTTCTGATGGTGGATGTTAAGAAGCGGCTGTATTCCTAAAGCATCCAAGTGGCCCTCACTAGGACTTTGGTGACAGCCGACCATTATTTTTAAGGTCCATTTTCATTGGAAATAAATGCCCACAGAGTCTTTAAAGAGCTATTTTTGCTTAGAAAAATATTGTGACTTGTGCATTTGCTTTTAATTGCAACTTTATCCTTATAATTAGCAATTCATTATAAACGTGTTGAGGGAAAGAAATTATGTGTATTGCAAATAATATTTGCACTGATTCATATCCTCAGAAAATTTAAACTGCTGGGATATTTCTTATTGGTAAGCAATGATATCATCTACCTCACCCTCTATTACATCATCTATGTAGTTCTTGTTTCCCATGACATTTAGAATTATGTATTTGCAGATTTGTCCTTTGTGGCTTCACAGCTTGTAGAACTATTTGCAACCAAATAAACAATAGTCTCAATAACCTGGAGGCAGAGAAGTTATTTATTGAAGTAAGGGTCATGATGTGTTGATTCTGTTTCTTGTTAATTTGACAAATTCTATGTCAAAGAAAACATGGCCTCGATTTCGGCATCTGAAGTACACTGGGAATGGAATTTCAAGGGTTTCTAGGTCTAGACGTAGATTTTCACAGCACTAAGGGCTGCTTCATGTGCTGTTGTGACAGTCCTTACACCATCACACCCACACATTGATGTGCAGAAGTGTGAACACAGAAGCCAGCATCCTATAATATCAATATCATGGGCAAAGCAATTTTATTCAGAAGTCTATTGTCTTTAATGCCTCCTTCTTTTATAGAGAGAACTTAAAAGTCAATCAATCTGTTCATGCAACAGATATTTATTGAGCTCATCTGTGACTCAAGGAACTGTTTCAGGGGCTTCAAGCTGAGATAAACATGTTTTTAAGTCAGATGCAGGGAGAGCCAATGCCAGCTGCACAGGCCTGTAGATGAGTAGTGTGGTGGACATGGGCTCACCCAGGCAAGGCAGAACTTGACATTGCAACTTCAGCACATTCTCGGTGTCATTGCTATGAAACAGGGACCCAAACTTAGCTCCTTAGGCCAAGATTTCCCAGTGATTTTTTTCACTTGACCAAGACAACATTTTAAAAATACATAGGATAATTTGCTATCTTACATCCAGCCAGCTAGATACTGACATTACCTGCTATGCTGAAGCCCTTCCTCCTTTCATGTCACCCTGGAAAGAACCTTGACCCTTGACCCCAAAACTAAATTCTTACACCTGGTGCTGTCATTATCCATCTCCATCCAGTTCCTCCTCCTGAGCGATTTTGTTTAAAATGTATGTTTGTATTTTTTTAACTAAAGAAAACAAAAACAAAAACAAAAAAACAGGTGCCTAAAGTCTTCTTCAGTTGTAGTGTGACTAGAACATTTAAAATTGTTAATGCCTCCAATGGATATTTCTCTACAGATCATAATATTTTTATTTTAACTGAGGAAACCTACCTCTACTGGCAGCAAGCTCAGAGAAGATTTTGATAAAGTAATCTCAATTCTAACATGTTTTTAATTAAAATGAGCAAATATTTCTGACAGAATATTATCCCAAGTACTGTTTTCTGCTCCACTCAGAGAGCCTTTCTTTGACAAGCGTTTTTACAAAACAGAACTTGCCAAATAAGTTATTTTTATTTATGCATATTTTGAAAGTTCTACCACATTTAGATACAGCAAAATCAGTTTTCTCAATTCCACTTCTTTGTGATATCAATATGGAAACTACAAATTAAAAATAGAAGTTTCACTGAAAAATTCTTCCCACCAATTGAAATATTCCAAAAGTTCAGTTATAGATTTCAGAATGTAAATCCAGTGTATCATTTGAGTTCTCATCATTTAATCTTATCAGTTTCCCCCCTACTTTTACAGAGATTAGTTTCAGTGTCTTCTCGCAGACCTTTTCCAGTGATTTAGTTACTTGAGCCTTCAAAAGCTGAAGATTTGGGGCACTCATTTGTTGAATTCTTTGATTAACGATTGCTAATTGATTTTGAACAAAATGCAAACAAATATAGAAGACTCTTATAAAGTAGTTAGTACTATTGTAGTGTAGGGGAGGAAAAAAAAATACTTCTACCCTTCTAGGTTCTCCAGCTGGGGTTCTGACAATAGACAGAATAAAAAGAAAAGAAAAAAATTTATTAGTACATGCAACACACATACACATGGGAGTACCCAGAGATGAGTAACTCAAACAGATGGTTAGAACTTGGGCTTCTGTAGCCCCTTAGCCAAAGAACAATAAATTTGTGGAGAAGCAACAAGACAAAGGAAAAGGACATTGAGCTTCTATGGCAACAGATTGGGGGAAGGTAAATATATGGTGGAACTAATGAAAGGTAAGGACTAGTTAGTAAAGTTTGTTGTATAGACTCCTCTGGTGCCCTCTGGGCTGATAAGGATCTAAAGTTGTCTCCAGTGATTAACTTCTGTCCTTGATAGAGAGGGGAGGGGGATACATTGACAAATGTTTGTCCTGCTTTTAGGCAAATAAGGGAGGGCAGAGAGCTTTTCTTATGTCTGCTCCCTCTCAGTCGGCTTCAGCTCAAAATAATTCTTATGCCAAAGTGACACATTTTGGGCTGGCATATTTTGCCACCCTTCAGTTGACACTAGACTTGATTTACAAAATAGTTTTTTCAAGGCTGAAACTTTCCTAGAAGTTGGACTGATAATGAGCTGCAGAGAGACAACAGAGATGCTTTTGTATCCAAAGTCTGTTTTGTCACAATTTTGTGGTTCAGTTAACTGTCTTTATAAAAATATTTGTAAATTTTGACAACTGCAGCTTCTGCTTTGATCGGTAGAATATCACAGCTTGTTTGAACACAATTATGAGTTAGATGCATCCCATGATTACTTCCAAGCATGTTCCACACATTCCTCAACTTAATAAGGACATTGTTCTTAACCGTAAGGCT
This sequence comes from Mesoplodon bidens, assembly GCF_964165515.1. NCBI lineage: Eukaryota > Metazoa > Chordata > Mammalia > Artiodactyla > Ziphiidae > Mesoplodon > Mesoplodon bidens. The sequence goes on along the minus strand of NC_138168.1, from coordinate 87,673,694 downwards.
GTATCCCACTGGAATATAGATTCACATCATCACTTTAAAAACAAAGAACATATTCAGTGTGGAACTTTTAAACTGAATTTGCACTAGAATTCACAATAAATTCAGATATTTCACCATCAAGAGAATAAATTTCCAAACGCTTTACTTTGAGTCGATGAATTACGTGAAAAGAAAAATGGAACAATTATTGGATTTAACAGGTTTTCCATTTTTATTATACAGTGACATTGACAGAAAACTATTCAGTTTAACTCCTTATGAAGTTCTTCTGCTAAGCAAGCTACACTGACAGCTATCACTTAACTTTTTGTATATGCACAAGAAAACTTGGAATCAAAACTGAGTAAATTAACTGTCATTTGATCTAAATGAAAAGTCACACTTCACTGAAGAATATATAAGTGTACCTTCTGAGCTGCATGTGTGAAATTGAATTCTTTGTGCATAGTATTCTTAAAATAACTAAAGACTTTGTAGTAGACGCTGATGCTTCTTCAGTAGGTTTGTGTCTCTGGTCTTTGTCTGGTCAGTGATATTTTAAAAGCCCCTCTGGTAGATAAAAAATGTTGACTAATACCCAGGCAACTTAAATAGTCATCATTAACTTTCTTGAGAAATAGAAATTCTGTACTGCAATATTATGATTTATAATAAGAAATATTTGTTCTCTGTCCCCCATCAGAGCCCCTAAAACCTTTGGAATTCCCTAAGTGCTGAGAGCAACAATGGTGACTTTCATTATGTTAAGGAGGTTACTTTGGGTTGCACCTGAGAATGGGGGCTGGCTGCCAGGGGAACCAACCTTTGTGATTAGAGGGTTGGAACTTTCAGTTCCAACTTTCCCACATACCTTGCCTTTGCCTCTCTTCCACCTGGCTGTTCTGAGTTCTATCCTTTCATAATACACTGGTAATCTAGTATGTAAAATATTTCTCTGAGTTCCGTGAGCCACTCTAGCAAATTACTGAAACCAAAGGAGGGGTCATGGAACTTCCGATCTATAACAGTGGGTCAGAATCCCAGGTGACAACCTGGAGTTGCGGTTGGCATCTGAAGGTGGGAGGGGGTAGTTTTGTAAGGCTGAACACTTAGTTGGCAGAATCTGATGCTATCCCCTGGTAGATAGTGTCAGAAACGAACTGCAGGTCCCTCAGCTGGTGTCGGATCATTGTTTGCTGGTGGTGGGAAGCCTCCACACATTGGCATTAGTATTAGAATCGTATGTACTTAACATGTACTTCTTTTAACATATTAACCTATTAAACTACTTCTTTTAACATATTACTGTTGGAAGGGTTGATTCCAAAATAAGTAACTGATACCAACAATCACAGTAAACACTGTTCTAGATTTGTAATTAATAAGTGACAAAAAGCCCTGCAGCAGAAGCCTTCTGACTACTTTTCCGTGGTCTCTATACTGTCTGTCTTCTATCTGTACACACTTCATGCAGAGTGAACCTCTAAATTCCTACAATTTCCACTGACCCCACCAACTGTTGGCCTGGTGGCTTCGTGCATCTCTCAGACTTCAGACCAGTCCCAGCACAGATGGACACATGTACTTCACATGCTCTAGATGAGACAGTGGCAGAGAACATAGAAGTACGTGTGTATGTGTACCCAAACCAGTCCAGCTTATCTGAACGTAGCTGATAATACTACTACTACTACTTTGAATAATGGCAAATCTAGGATAAACACTAAATCAGACAGGATGCACAGACAAAAGCAAATATTGGGGTTGTCTTGGGTATACCCTGTCATATCGTCCTCCTATGTATGCCTCTGAGGCCAGGGGTTCTCTGGCTCCACATCTGGTAGCCCGAGTGCCCAGAGACCAGAGGAAGGAGATACAACACTAGCACAACACTTCTTACGGGTAAACACCTGTGAGCTGAGACCCAAAAGTCACACTTGCAACCCTCTCCCTCCTCCTTTCCGAGGTCATGTGTCACTGTTTATTGGGGGAGAAATATGAACTTGAATGTGAGAAAGAATGAAATGGGAGGGGATGGTGACAGTTGCTGCAATCCAGAGAGGGCTCAACTTTCATTAAGCTCCGCCCCTCAGTCTGAGATGCTGCTAGCCTCCTTCTCCAATGCTGGCATGCAAGATGAAACCATAACGTTTCCCAAAATTTCACATAACAAATCTGTCTCTCTCTTCACTAGATTAACCCCAAGTTGTGATGCTAGAACCACTGGGGTTTGGGGAGGGCCCAGTATAGATAATAATAATTAGTGTTATACACAAACAAGGGCCTATGACAGGGTGTCCCTGCATCGTCCTCCATGCTCATTAGTGAGAATCCCCAATGATAAGGGAATTATTCTTTTTGTTCCTAAACAACATTAGAAAAGCAGCCTGCCTACTGGCTAGGTAAGGGGCTGGCATTTGGTTTTCTTATGTCCACAGACTGACTGATTCCTTGTTCTGACAAAGACACTTTATTCCAAGCAAGACAGATTGACTTTCTGTCCCCAGTGAGCAGCAGTCCTTGATTGTTCCAGCACGCCCCCTGTGCTAACAGTAACTAATCCCCATTCCACCTCACTTTCACATTTAACTTAAAGCTCATCTCTTTCAGAATACCTCTTCTGGGGAAGGCTTTTCCTATTTGTATCACGCTCGCGAGTACAGAAGTATGTCTAGACCATTAATCCAAGAGTTATTTACAGACATGTATTATTGCATAAGTGGCCTTAAAGCATTCCCTAAATGCTTATATCCTTACTGCAGAATTTATCCCTGAGAGCTAAAGAAGAGTTAGTCTGCTTCTTCCTTCTTCCCCTCCCATTTTCCCTCTTTTTTTTTTTCATTTTTAAGATTATGGGGTCTTTAGTTTGACTCCAATGGCCTTCCAGACTCCTGAGATGGGCGGGTGGTATAGTGGTTCCAGGCGCTTTATTTGAAGACAGACTGTGTGGATCCAAAATGCGGCTCTTTCCTCCCCACCCCATCTTTCCAGATGAGAAGAGCGCCTCCTCATTTTCACAGAGTTACTGTGAGGATTAAGTGCGTCAAGCCTTGCAATTTCAGCCTCAGATGGTGAGTTCCAAAGTTCTAATTTCTGAAGCCTAGATTTTACGCTCCCTACCCCATTTCCTCAGAGAAAGTAGAAATAAATGCATTACACTTCACAAAAGGTGTGCAAGTGTGTAGGTGGCACCATCGGGTGCAGACAGCTCCAGGAAGGGGGTCATCAAGACAGGTTTTGCCTGCTGAATCCACCAGCAATTGATGATCTGACTTGGGGCACATCAGTTAATTTGAACTTCATTTCCTAAACTTGGTTAATTCCTGAGGTGGTGTTAAAATCAAGTAAGTTAATTTCTGTGAATACACTTTGAAAATTTTAGATCTCTACTCAAATGCAGCACATCAGTTGTAATGATTATTATTAATAATCCTTTTCCCCTTGGGGAAATATATGTACATAAGTAGTTTTCTTAGAAATGAAACATTAATCCAATTGGGAATATCTGGCCCTAAGTCTCCACTCAGAGGAAATATTTTGAGTTTCGAGGGACCATGCTGCTGCAGGCAAAAGAATTTTGATATTAATGGGAGGAATTTTGTGGGCATATGACTGTATAAAAAGTGATTGTAAAAGAAATTGGGCCTTGGTGACTAAAATATATTTGGGAAGGCTAAGACTTCTTTAATAGGATAGCTTTAGAAATTTTAGTAGAGATTTAACTTCTTAAATGTGGCTACTGTAAAAGCTGTGACAGGGGACATGTAGCAGGTTGAGTTCTTCAGAAGCAGAAATTGAAACAGAAGTTGATGTGTAAGATTCTTTTACTTATTCATCAGAGCCCAAGGCCTGTGAAGGGGAAAGGGAAGGAACGAGTTTGGCCAGCTGCATGGGGCGCTCTGGAGTGAGTGTGGCCCACAGAGCGCCCAGGGCTGAGTCGAACCAAGCCCTTAGCTCCTGCCTTGCTCAGCCTCACGGCATTGCTGCTGGACGGTCACTGACGCAGTTCCTGAAGGAGCTGAGGGCTGGGAGCACCTGCTGACCACACGCCCCGCAGCTGGGCAGCAAGTCCTTTGAAACGGGATCTATGTGGTACCACTCTGTATTCCCTACAAGCCATAGACAAGAGGCATGAAAAGAACCCGAGAATCCTGAGAAGAGTTATTTAGGACAGTATTAGAAAGTAGAGTGTACAATATGTATTTCTGGACAAGAATTAACAAATATAATCACATTTAACCTCTTCTGGTAATTGCTGTAATGTGATTACCAAGAACTTACTCCATTCAGTGGAATAATATACAGTTTTGAGAGCAGAAATAGACTGAACTACCATATTCCTTACACACCTGGACCTTACATAAAATGCAAGTCCTGTCACAATGCTAATAGCTGCAAAAGAAAATCCAAGTTTTAGTCATTCACATTTTTTTGCAAATATCATGATATTGATTTCATGTAGAAACTACTGTAAATTTTTACTGTTATATGTGATATAAATGATCACTTTTAAAAAACATAAAATACATAATCAAAATGTATCGTAAGTTTAGGAAACAAACTTCAAAATTTAGTTTCAGATTCAAAACCCATATGGTTTAAGAGGCATGAGAAGAGATGAAGGATCCACGTGCATTACAAGAAATACTATTGTCACCCTAAAACTTTACCACAGTACAAATAATCAACAATGTCACTCATAAATTACCCTAGTAAATTAATAATTAATTCACTGATTCTTAAATGCAAACATTCTGTATCTCCTTAATTGTGCCTTTTCACTGTTCAAGGACTTGGTATCAAAATTAACATCTTAAGCTTTATGGAATTCCATGAGCTTCTGGCATGTGGAATTACATTTTGTTGTCAACTAGACTTTCCTAATTTGAATTGTTTTTATGCCCATTTTTAAAGGCTATTATATTTACAAATATATTTTCTCAGTGATCATTTCAAAGGTTAACCTCAAATTATGTCCATAATAAACCTGTCTTGACTAAGTTAAAGTAATCCTCTACAAAAGAGGAATGGGTAGGTTAATGGATCCACATAGCCGAATTAAAGCCTGGACTGAAAAGGAGTTGAGAAGACTTTCCCACTGAGTTGATTCCTTTGTCTCCTGGTGGCATGATGGGGCAGAAAGCAAACACAATTGAGGTCAGACTGGGACTTAATTACAAGCTAGTCATTCACCCCTCAGCTACCGTTTTATCCAGTGAGGCTGATAATGCCCACTTAAAAGGACTGTCAGGGTTGGGGTGATGGTCCAATAATAAAATCTGTGTAAAGGTGCTTGGTAAACTGTAAAATGGTATTCAGTGTTATTAGCAATGGACAATCTCCCCCAGATTTGCCAGCCCCTCTTAGAGCTTCTGCTACTCCAGAGGTTTGCATGTTTGAACTGAGACAGGGTGCTGTAGAGTGCTGTCTCACTCCAGTTCTGTGCTAGGAAACTAGTGTGATGCTGGCTGGTTGATGGACGCGTCCTCCTAGTAGAGGTCTAAGGAATCAAACCTCCGCATTGTCATGGAGTCCAGTGTGTAGGCGTCTTGGGGAGCTGTGCATGGAAGAGCGAGCCAAGACGCTCTCCTGGACCAGATGCCCATACTAAACTTTTAAGTTAAGATTGTCCACAGACGTTTCCTTAAGTGTCCTTTAAAATCAGTAAGATATTAGCTAGAGTGGCTCTATCACAAGTAACTCTTATTACAGAATTTATACAGAACGGTATTCTAGGAAAATGATAAAATGCATGGCGTGTGATGATCCCATCATACACATTAGCTTTCACAGAACTGTCAGTGTTCAGCTCTAATCTGGTTTTCTGGAATGATATTTTTGGCTCCTGCAACACCAAGTCCATATGGAAAGAGATTTTGATTCAGCAAATTAAAAAAAATAAACTTCATTCTTTGAACCTTTTTTTTTGTATACTTACTAAATAGGTGGAATTAGCCTTTTGTTTATCTTGAAAACTCAGCTTAGTTAAGTTTATTTTCCCATAAATATATTGGAATGCCTTCCTTAGCACTACAGCTTGCTTCTTGTCCATTTGCAATGTCTGTTTTACACCAAGCTTGTTCTGTAATGAGACTAGCAGAAGGCACAGAATTTTCTCTCCTCCCCCAGTCTCTCACTATGTCTGATTTTCCTATTTCCCAGTTTCCACTGACATTTGTTTCTGAGCATGGATTGATTTGCCCTAGAGCCACTCAGTGATGCCAACCGAGTCAGCCTCTGATGAACAGAGACTGTGATGGAGAGCTTAGGCTCTGGAGGAAGAATGCTGGGTTCGAAACCTGGTTCCACCTCTAATTAGAACAATTGCCTTGTTCTTTGGGCAAGTTCCCCAGCTTCTCTGAACCTCTTCAAAAGGGTCTGAAAAATTAAATGAGATACAATTTGAAGAGTGCATGCAACATAGCAAACACGGTAAACACTAGCTAAGATTTTGGCTCTGAATTGCTAACTAAAAGAGCATATTGTAGGTACGTTTTTACTGATCTTGTCTCCTCTATATTTTGCTCTCCAAACGTACATCAACCTTGGCTATACGAAGCATAAGTAAAGAGTATTTAATCTTTTCTATGACTGGTATGTCTGCCTCAACTTCCCAGGAATCATCTGACAAAACTTCTCATGAACAAGCCTTTCATTAGCTCGCTGAATGGGAATATTTCTTTTCCTCTGAGAAAAGTAATATTTTTAAGGCCAGTTCTATACTTTTATGGGTATAGCTATGACTACATAAAATTTAATTGACACTCCATGCAAACCGACTTTTCTCTTTAATGATATGGTGTGAGGCAAGAACACATAGATATAATGTTCTTACATGGCTGTAGGTTAGTGCTTCTTACCCAGGGGTGGTTTTACGACGTCGGGAGACATTTTGGATTGTCACAGTGCAGAGGTGGAGGTGTGGTGCTAATGCCATGTGGTGTATGGAGGCCAGGGATGCTGCTGAATATCCTACAATGCTCAGCGCCCAAATCAAGGAGTGCTGAGGCTGGAAAAGCCTGCTGTAGGTGGAGGCAGTGGAGCCCGCCCACCTCTGATTTCAAAAGGCAGGAAGCTCACTTCCTGTTAGACTGCTATCTCCATCTGAACTCTTAAACCTTGCATTTCAAACTCTACTATTTCTCTAAGTCATTTAACAAACTTAGTTCCAAACTGCAGATTGTGCATGTGAATGCCTTGCCCTTTATATTCAACCATGGAGCTGGCTCTTTTCCATTGGGTTTTGATAAAGTAAGGAAGAAAACCCGGCTTAGCGAGTGTTGGAAAACACGCTTGGTGGGTCTCAGGCAGTGTAGTGATTAGGAAGTGTGTACTGTGAAGAGAGGTTGAATCTGGTGCACAGAGATAAACAATTCTGAAAGTCATTTTCCTGAGCCAACCAACTGTAATTTTTAAGTTCTGTATTTTAAATAAATTTGAAAACCTCAATCAGATTTAAAAGGTGTCACCCTTAGAGTTTGTGTTAGCTGTTTTTTCCCCTATGGTGGAAGTGAATCCGTAAATTCCTGAAGAATGGAAACAAGTTTGTGGTTCTCTAATAAACCAATTACAAAAGTCATTTAATTTCATTCTGGAAGAAAAACCCTCCATTATACATCAGTGTGATTTCAGAATTATTGCAGAATTTTTTTTCATGCTATTTGGTAACTAGAAAGCAAAGAGAATGAAGGAGGAAAAGAGGTCAGGCAAAAGAGACCTGTATGAAAGGGCATTTGCCATCCTTCAAATTCAGCCTTACTGGGGGTCACCCATGACAATACTGATGTAGAAGGCAGAGTTTCTGGTTGAAACCTGATCCCTGTCAGGATTATAACATTATTATTATTATTATAACACTATTATAACTAAAGATTATTCTAGTCTTTAGTAGGACTGATAAGTGAGACCCTGCTCGGGGCTGCAGCCCACTTCTGCAGAAGCCATATGTTTCCAAGTGCTTAGCTTCCATGGGTCGTGGAAGCCACATTTGAGCTGCACATGGTGATATGAGATTCCCATCAACTAAGTCCCGTATTCTGCCGGAGCCGCGCCGGGCTGTGAAAAATCTCCTCCTGAGCAGACCTCTCAGTGGTCGTTCCTGCTAAGTGTGTTTGCAGGTATCATCTCCTTTAATGCTCAGAACAGTCCCGTGAGGCAGGTACTGTTACTGTCCCTGGTCCTCACATATATCAGCTGAGGCTTAGTGGGAGGAGTTTTGGAAGTAAATCCTAAATCGAATAGCTGACAAGTGACAACAGAGTCTCAATCCAGGCCTTATGCTAAAATACGTATTCCTGAGCACACTCCACGCTGCCTGGTTACTGCTAAATGCACCCAGGAAGGACCTTATTCAGGGATCTAAGATTCGGGTGCATCATGCCACATTGTCCCCCGCCTTGGTGCTTTTTGTCTACCCGCTGTTGTTCTCAGAATACACTGATGCATGCGATATAAATACTATACGTGTGTGGCATTTCATAGCAATACAGTTCTACCATGCCTGCTCTCACGTGCCTCGTATGTTGCTTTTTCCTACCCGTTGTATTTTGGCACTTTCCATGTCAGAACCGACAGGGCTCGGGGTCAGCAGGTATGCAGAGATATGACTGAGGTCCTGGTGAGTGGACACTTGATGCATAGCTGTTGCCCTGACAGTGAGCATGTTTTCTGGGTAAACTGGCTATTTTTATTGGTTCTTCTGTGAATGTCTTGTTTTGGCCTTTCCCCGCCAAGCTTTCTTCAATGTTTGTCTTTTTTTCTTTTTTAAAAATAAATTTGGAAGGTTTCTTTACATGTCAAGAATTCTAGCACTTTTCTATACATATAATAAATGTAAATGTTTCCCCATTTATCGTTTCTCTTTTACTCTGTTTTTAGTGTTTTTCCATACCAAGTGTTACATTTTTATGTATTCAATTATCGGTGATTTTGATTTTTCTGACCCCTTAGAAATTTCTTTGCCAATGCTGGGTTACTGATTCAATTTACCTGTGTTGTATTCTCAACTGTTTTACAATTCTATTTTTTTTAAACATTTGATTTTTTGACCTACCTAAGTATCTGTGTTGAGGAATGCAAAAACTTTATTGTCATTATCATCCCTATATTAACTATTCTAATGCCCCTTAGCAAGTCATCTAATATCTCACTAATTTGAAATCACACAGATATATTTGTATCTCTTTTAGACCTCTATCTGGGCTTCTACTTCTGTTCATTACTCATTCTGTGCCAAGCACATAGTTTAATTACTGTAACTTTAAGTAAAATTTGAAATATGGTTAGAAAAGTCATTGGCCATCTTTTTCATAACTTTTTTTGGCTAGTCTATGATTGTTCTTCTTTTAGGAACAAATGAATTTTTTCACGCACTAAAGAAAATGAGTAGAAACAGAGGGGGCAACTCAAATTCCCCCGGTCACATCCCGATGGTTCAGTGGCCATTACCTTTCTAAGACTAAACTAAACTCCGTTTTCAATATGGCATCAATATTAATGTACAAGGATCAGGCTTCAAATATTTTTGTCAAATGTGGGACACTGTTTTACTGTTTTTAAAAAATCCTGAAATTATGGGTTTGTGTGTCTGAAAGCTATTTGAGACGTGCTATCATTTATATTTCTCCCTACAGATAGGCACACAAGAGAGAGGAGGAGTTAGCCTTTATGTTTTAAAAAGGTTTTAGCTTATCTATTCCACACCACAAGCTTATGTCTGGTTTGACCTTGAGTCTCCTCCAAATAAAGTGACAATTTCTCTACTTTGGGAGACACTCTTGGGCAACCTGCTGGGGACTTTTCTTTCAAAGACTAATTTCCTGAATCTCTGGCTAAAGAGAGAAGGTTAATAGTTTAGGGAGTTTGTTCATAGGCCATTAGAAACAATTAGCACATTGCTGAGATTAAAAGCACTTCTACAGAATGTTGGACGGCCTAGAAAGGAAACAGCACTTTTAGAAACATCTATTTTTAACACCTAATTAAGATAGACTTGGAGATTCCCCATCCTCTCTTGCCACACTATTTCATATTTTAATTATCAAGAAATTCTTAATTTCCTCCAAGCTTAGTTCTGCCTAAAGTAACTTAAAGTAATACTAACTGGGACCCTATCCATGGATTCTTGGGAACAAATTTTTAAATCACCTCATAACTTTTTTTTTTTTTTAAGAAGATGTTGGGGGTAGGAGTTTTTATTAATTAATTTTATTTATTTTTGCTGTGTTGCCTTGCGTCTTCGTTTCTGTGTGAGGGCTTTCTCTAGTTGTGGCAAGCGGGGGCCACTCTTCATCGCGGTGCGCGGGCCTCTCACTGTTGTTTCCTCTCCCGTTGCGGAGCACAGGCTCCAGACGCGCAGGCTCAGTAGTCGTGGCTCACGGACCTAGTTGCTCCGCGGCATGTGGGATCTCCCAGACCAGGGCTCGAACCCGTGTCCCCTGCATTAGCAGGCAGATTCTCAACCACTGCGCCACCAGGGCAGCCCCCCTCATAACGTTTTTTAGGCTGATTATTTTCATCCTGGTACTTTTTTCCTTTTCGACAATATTTTCTTAATATTCTAATTTCTGAATGATTTTCCTTTTCTCCAAGAATCACCTTCGTTCCAAGTAGGCTGTTCTCCTTGATGCCTCTGGAACGTGCCAGCCATTCGTGTTCTCGTTTTAGTGCTTTAATCCTGCTGCTGCTGCTCTTTCTCCTGAGACATCCACCTCTAGCCCTTCACCCCGCTCTTTCAATGCTTGACGACACAATGCAAATTCTCACACACTGTGTGAAGTTTCTGGAGCCTCTTTGTTTGGGGCTCCCACTCCCTCTGTGTCGGTACTGCCTGATGCCCAGTAATCGCTGCCCCGGTCAATGCGCCGCCTCCAGCTGTCACATGCCCTGCACTACCACGCACCTCGTGACCTTGCAGCAGGAAGAATTTGTCAACTCAAATTTTATCAGTGCCCCTACTATATTTTGGTTTGTAACCATTATTTTTTTCCTCTTCACTACTGTAAAGATAGAACCAATTTATTGTGATATAGAGTTGGATCCATTTGTGTTTTCTATGTTGTATATACTGCAGTTCCACATGGGTGTTGATCAGCCGCCAGTCCAGCTGAGAAATAATGAAATGAGAGAAAAAGGCAGTTACCCCCAGTCACCCACCTCTACCCACCTCGACACTCAGTCTTCAGAAACATAATCAGAGCCCCCTCTGCTGGCTCCCTCTTACCTGCCTCACTCGCCGCGTCCAGAGCCCTGCTCTTCCTCTAGTTCTTCCAGCAAACCCTGCTCCCTCTCGCCACAGGACCTGGGCACGTGCCGCTTCCTTCACGTGTAACGTTCTCCCAATCTCCCTCACCTTAAACCCACTCCCCTCCCAACAACTTCACCTAATGAGACGAAGCTTTAAAAAAAAAAGAGCTTCTCTGTCAGGGACACCTGGCATCAGCACCTGTAACCCACTGACCACCACTGACTTGAGCTCACCTGGATAACCAGGTGGGTATCCTCTGTTTTCCTCAGTGCCCTGTGCCGCCCTGCAAAACTGTGACTCCCAGGGGTCAGAGGTGGCCCGCTGTCTCAGAAGATCAGCGGTAGGTTAGCAGGCAGGGTGGTTCACTCGTCATCCCTGCAAGAGGGACGCACGTGCGGCGTCGCAGAGAACCGTGTGTGTTGTCCCAGGTGGGGAGCAGAGGAAGCTAGAGTCTGGCCTCAGTGACCTGCAAGTAGACAGTGTAAGAGAAGAACTTGGGGACCACTCGAAAAGGGTGTATATCCTCCCCAAGAGTAGCTGCTGTGTCACTTAGCCACTGGGAAGTCACTGGAATTTTAAGTTAGGAGAATATAATGGCCAGTTTTGTGTCTTAGAAAGGTAATTCTGGTGGCTGGGAGGGGCGGCGGGGCGGGCAGGGGGGAGCAGGATTTCTCCATTGTGCAGTTATGCCCTACGTAAAAGCATCCAGCTGAAATCATTCATCCCAAGCTGTGTTCACCTAGCAGCCTGGAACCCGAAGTTTCCATCAGGTCCCCTGCAGTCCACAGCCTATCCTCTCTGGTCTGCTTCCCTCTAGTCTCTTTGCCTCCCAGGAGGAATTAGAGAGCTGCACTTCTGTTGAAATTCTAGGGCAAATTTCTAAAGAATTTCATGTGACATTTTATATGACATAAGAACATATACAGTTAATTACAGGCCTATTTGGTAAATGCAAACTAACTGCGAGAAAGATCTAAGCTGAGATGCCAGCCTTATCATGAAAGCCTGAAACAGACATGTATTTACTGACACGCATCCGTGCCCATGTCACATCTCCTCTCCTATCAGAGTCCTTCGTCTCTGTGCTCCAGACTCACAGACTTGATTCCCATTCCCAGGCGTGCTCCAAACCTTTCTGCACCTCAGGGCCTTTGCATGTCTCATTGCTAGGAAAACCATATCTGGCTTTTCATGCATCTGACTCCCACCCAGTCCTCAGGCTTCTGCCTGCGCATCCCTTCCACAGACAAGACCACCCAGTCCTGATGCCTGCAGCCTGCCACCTAATGTCTCACTTTCTTCCTTTCTCTTCCTTCATGTATCAAAATACGGTTTGATATTCTACTTTCATTTATGACATCATAGAATTACAGTCTGTTGCCCTCAGTAGATTTGAACTGTGTCTGTTATATTCACGCTTGTACCCCAGCACCTAACAAAAGTGAATGAAAAGAAGTAGGAAATTAATAAATATCTCCTGAATGAATGAATGAGCCCAGAATGAAGATCTACAATAGTTGGTGAGAGCTGTTATTGAAATTACATCCTGTGATGTATAGTAGGAAAACAGAAAATAGACATTCTCAGCCCAAAATATGCTCTAAGAGGCTGGCATAGGAGAATGTGCCTCCAGTTTGATCTCAAGTTCCAAGCTGAGCAGAAGGTGTGCGTGGTGCATATTAGGTATTGTTGAGTGTGTGAGTGTAAGTTAAACATTTGTAAATCAAAGTACATTTCAAATGTACTAAGGCAGCTTATTTAAAAAGGTAAGTCTATATTAAATCATCTTTTGATGTGAAAAGTACCCTTTTAAAATTGAATAACCATGCTATAACACTCTGTTTCACTAAAAGTGAACTTTCTTTCATTTCATAAATCAGTTATAGTGGCCAGTTTAATGTATGAATACAAGACCTGGTTCGATGGCAGGCATCTGAGTATTAGAGCATTGTGTTAGTGTCACATGCACGTCATTTCTCTATAACTCGTTCAAGGAGATGAGGGTGGACAGGGCCTGTATGCATTTTCAAATGCTGTAGGTTCAAGGCAGGTTTAGGTCTGTTATTTTTTAGTATTAAACATATATATATGTGTGTGTGTGTGTGTGTGTGTGTGTATGTGTATTTCTCTCTTTTTTTTTTAATCTTTATTGGAGTAGAGTTGCTTTACAATGTTGTGTTACTTTCTACTGTACGGCAAAGTGAATTAGCTGTACCTATACATATATCTCCTCTTTTTTGGATTTCCTTCCCATTTAAACTGTCACCAGCATTGAGGAGAGTTCCCTGTGCTATACAGTAGGTTCTCATAAATTATCTATTTTATACATAACATCAATAGTGTATATATATGTCAATCCCAATCTCCCAATTCATCCCACTACCCACCCCCCCTTCCCCTTTGGTATCCATACGTTTTTTCTCTATGTCTGTGTCTCTATTTCTGCTTTGTAAATAAGATCGTCTATACCAGTTTTTTTCAGATTCTGCATATATGCGTTGATATATGATACTTGTTTTTCTCTTTCTGACTTACTTCACTCTGTATGACAGTCTCTAGGTCCATCCACATCTCTACAAATGGCACTATTCCATTCCTTTTTATGGCTGAGTAATATTCCATTGTATATATGTGCCACTTCTTCTTTATCCATTCCTCTGGTGATAGACATTTAGGTTGCTTCCATGTCCTGGCTATTGTAAATAGTGCTGCAATGAACAATGGGGTGCATATGTCTATCTGAATTATGCTTTTCTCTGGGTATATACCCAGTAGTGGGATTGCTGGGTCACATAGTAGTTCTATTTTTAGTTTATTAAGGAACCTGCTTCCTGTTCTCCATAGTGGCTGTATCAATTTACATTCCCACCAGCAGTGCAAGAGTGTTCCCTTTTCTCCACACCCTCTCCAGCATGTATTGTTTGTAGATTTTTGTGGTGATGGCCATTCTGACTGATGTGAGGTGATATCTCATTGTAGTTTTGATTTGCATTTCTCTAATAATTAGTGATGTTAAGCATCTTTTCATGTGTTTGTTGGCCATCTGTACGTCTTCTTTGGAGAAATGTCTGTTAAGTATTCCACCCATTTTTTGATTGGGTTGTTTTTTTTTTTCATATTAACCTGCATGAGATGTCTGTATATTTTGGAGATTAATCCTTTGTCAGTTGCTTTGTTTGCAAATATTTTCTTCCATTCTGAGGGCTGTTTTTTGTCATATTTATGGTTTCCTTTGCTGTGAAAGTGCTTTTAAGTTTAACTAGGTCCCATTTGGTTATTTTTGTTTTTATTTCCATTTCTCTAGGAGGTGGGTCAAAAAGGATCTTGCTGTGATTTATGTCATACAGTGTTCTGCCTATGTTTTCCTCTAAGTTTTTGATAGTGTCTGGCCTTACATTTAGGTCTTTAATACATTTTGAGTTTCTTTTTGTGTATAGTGTTAGGGACTATTCTAATTTCATTCTGTTACATGTAACTGTCCAGTTCTCCCAGCACCACTTATTGAAGAGGCTGTCTTTTCTCCACTGTACATTCTTGCCTCCTTTATCAAAGATAAGGTGACCATATGTGCATGGGTTTATCTCTGGGCTTTCTATCCTGTTCCATTGACCTATATTTCTGTTTTTGTGCCAGTAACATACTGTCTTGATTACTGTAGCTTTGTACTATAGTAAAGTCAGGGAGCCTGATTCCTCCAGCTCCGTTTTTCTTTCTCAAGATTGCTTTGGCTATTCAGGGTCTTTTGTGTTTCCATACAAATTGTGAAATTTTTTCTTCTAGTTCTGTGAAAAATGCCAGTGGTAGTTTGATAGGGATTGCATTGAATCTGTAGATTGCTTTGGGAAGTATAGTCATTTTCACAATGTTGATTCTTCCAATCCAAGAACATAGTATATCTCCATCTGTTTGTATCATCTTTAATTTCTTTCATGAGTGTCTTACAGTTTTCTGCATACAGGTCTTTTGTCTGCTTAGGTAGGTTTATTCCTAGGTATTTTATTCTTTTTGTTGCAATGGTAAATGGGAGTGTTTCCTTAATTTCTCTTTCAGATTTTTCATCGTTAGTGTATAGACAATCAAGAGATTTCTGTGCATTAATTTTGTACCCTGCTACTTTACCAAATTCATTGATTAGCTCTAGTAGTTTTCTGGTGGCATTTTTAGGATTCTCTATGTATAGTATCACATCATCTGCAAAAAGTGACAGTTTTACTTCTTCTTTTCCAATTGGTATACCTTTTATTTCTTTTTCTTCTCTGATTGCTGTGGCTAAAATTTCCAAAACTATGTTGAATAATAGTGGTGAGAGTGGGCAGCCTTGTCTTGTTCCTGATCTTAGTGGAAATGGTTTTAGTTTTTCGCCATTGAGAACAATGTTGGCTGTGGGTTTGTTGCATATGCCCTTTATTATGCTGAGGTAAGTTCCCTCTATGCCTACTATCTGGAGGGTTTTTATCATAAACGGGTGTTGAATTTTGTCAAAATCTTTCTCTGCATATATTGAGATGATCATAAGGTTTTTCTCCTTCAATTTGTTAATATGGTGTATCACATTGATTGATTTGCGTATATTGAAGAATCCTTGCATTCCTGGGATAAACCCCACTTGGTCATGGTGTATGATCCTTTTAAAGTGCTGTTGGATTCTGTTTGCTAGTATTTTGTTGAGGATTTTTGTATCTATGTTCATCAGTGACATTGGCCTGTACTTTTCTTTCTTTGTGACATCTTTGTCTGGTTTTGGTATCAGGGTGATGGTGGCCTCGTAGAATGAGTTTGGGAGTGTTCCTCCCTCTGCTATATTTTGGAATAGTTTGAGAAGGATAGGTGTTAGCTCTTCTCTAAATGTTTGATAGAATTCGCCTGTGAAGCCATCTGGTCCTGGGCTTTTGTTTGTTGGAAGATTTTTAGTCACAGTTTCAATTTCAGTGCCTGTGATTGGTCTGTTTATATTTTCTATTTCTTCCTGGTTCATTCTTGGAAGGTTGTGCTTTTCTAAGAATTTGTCCATTTCTTCCAGGTTGTCCATTTTATTGGCATATATTTGCTTCTAGTCTATCATGATGCTTTGTATTTCTGCAGTGTCAGTTGTTACTTCTCCTTTTTCATTTCTAATTCTATTGATTTAAGTCTTCTCCCTTTTTTTCTTGATGAGTCTGGCTAATGGTTTGTTAATTTTGTTTATCTTCTCAAAGAACCAGCTTTTAGTTTTATTGATCTTGCTATCGTTTCCTTCATTTCCTTTTCATTTATTTCTGATCTGATTTTTATGATTTCTTTCCATCTGCTAACTTTGGGGGTTTTTTGTTCTTCTTTCTCTAATTGCTTTAGGTGCAAGGTCAGGTTGTTTATTAGAGATGTTTCGTGTTTCTTAAGGTGGGATTGTATTGCTATAAACTTCCCTCTTAGAATTACTTTTGCTGCATCCCATAGGTTTTGGGTCATCGTGTCTCCATTGTCATTTGTTTCTAGGTATTTTTTTATTTCCTCTTTGATTTCTTCAGTGATCACTTCGTTATTAAGTAGTGTATTATTTAGCCTCCATGTGTTTGTAGTTTTTTACAGATCTTTTCCTGTAATTGATACCTAGTCTCATAACGTTGTTGTCGGAAAAGATACTTGATACAATTTCAATTTTCTTAAATTTACCAAGGCTTGATTTGTGACCCAAGATATGATCTCTCCTGGAGAATGTTCCATGAGCACGTGAGAAAAATGTGTATTCTGTTGTTTTTGGATGGAATGTCCTATAAATATCCATTAAGTCCATCTTGTTTATTGTATCATTTAAAGCTTGTGTTTCCTTATTTATTTTCATTTTGGATGATCTGTCCATTGGTGAAAGTGGGGTGTTGAAGTCCCCTACTATGAATGTGTTACTGTTGATTTTCCCTTTTATGGCTGTTAGTATTTGCCTTATGTATTGAGATGCCCCTATGTTGGGTGCATAAATATTTACAATTGTTATATCTTCTTCTTGGATCGATCCCTTTATCATAATGTAGTGTCCTTCTTTGTCTCTTCTAATAGTCTGTATTTTAAAGTCTATTTTGTCTGATATGAGAATTGCTACTCCAGCTTTCTTTTGATTTCCATTTGCATGGAATATCTTTTTCCATCCCCTTACTTTCAGTCTGTATGTGTCTCTAGGTCTGAAGTGGGTCACTTGTAGACAGCATATATATGGTTCTTGTTTTTGTGTCCATTCAGCCAATATTTGTCTTTTGGTGCGAGCATTTAGTCCATTTACATTTAAGGAAATTATCGATATGTATGTTCCTATTCCCATTTTCTTAATTGTTTTTGGTTCGTTATTGTAGGTCTTTTCCTTCTGTTGTGTTTCTTGCCTGGAGAAGTTCCTTTAGCATTTGTTGTAAAGCTGGTTTGGTGGTGCTGAACTCTCTCAGCTTTTGCTTGCTTATAAAGGTTTTACTTTCTCCATCAAATCCGAATGAGATCCTTGCTGGGTAGAGTAATCTTAGTTGCAAGTTTTTCTCCTTCATCACTTTAAATATGTCCTGCCAGTCCCTTCTTGCTTGTAGAGTTTCTGCTGAAAGATCAGCTGTTAACCTTATGGGGATTCCTTGTGTTTCATTTGTTGTTTTTCCCTTGGTGCATTTAATATGTTTTCTTTGTGTTTAATTTTTGACAGTTTGATTAATATGTGTCTTGGTGTATTTCTCCTTGGATTTATTCTGTATGGGACTCTCTGTGCCTCCTGGACTTGATTAACTATTTCCTTTCCCATATTAGGGAAGTTTTCAACTATAATCTCTTCAAATATTTTGTCAGTCCTTTTCTTTTTCTCTTCTTCTGCTGGAACCCCTATAATTCGAATGTTGGTGTGTTTAATATTGTCCCAGAGGTCGCTGAGACTGTCCTCAGTTCTTTTCATTCTTCTGTCCCTAGTCTTTTGTCTCTGCTTTTTATTTTTTCTTTTGCCCTACCCTGGTATGTGTGGAGTTTCTTGCCTTTTGGGAGGTCTGAGGTCTTCTGCCAGCGTTCAGTACGTGTTCTGTAGGAGTTGTTCCACACGTAGGTGTATTTCTGATGTATTTGTGGGGAGGAAGGTGATCTCCACGTCTTACTATTCCACCATCTTGAAGCTCCAGCTGTATATTTATTTTCATCTCAGCAGTTCCGGACCAAGGTATCGTTTTGCCTAACAGCACCTCTATGTAAATAAATTTTAAAAAGCATGCTAAATAAGAAGATTCAACATTTCCATGCTTCAAGGGTGTTCCATTTATGCTAATCCACTGCCCTTTAGTGAAATATTGAGAATATTCTGAAGTTTCTGAGATAGACAGAATTCCTACTTGTATTTTAAAGGAAGAAAAAAACTTGACAGTTTCTACTCATTTAGTTACAAGTATTTGTTGAGAACTTTCTAAGTAAGTCCGAAGTACGGTAAGGGATAAGAGTAATAATAAAAAACCAGGCTTTACCATAAGGAATTTTTCTTTACCATATCGAATTGATGGGAGGGATAAGACATAGGAATTTAAAAAATATTTCTAGGGACTTGGCAAGACAGTGGGCAATACAAAAATTATAACAAAAGGCTCATTCATGCAAGGATCTTAAAATGTTCAATGTGACAGGTATTGTGAGTACAAACATTTCTTTGATACTCTAGACGAGGTACGCCATCATTCCTGGCTTCAAGCTGGATGTACAATTTGAACTGAACCTTGAAGTCCAGGGAGGCCTTTGATGGGTGGAGGTGGAGAAAAGAGCAGTATAAGTGGTGGCAAAGATTAAGCAAAGTGAGGGAAACAGGAAATATTTATGTATTGGCACATAATCTGGCTTGCCTGGAACTTGGTGTATGCGAGAGAGAAACTGAGGATGAAAGGAAGGTTGGGTTAATGTCAATGTGGAAAGCTTTGAATACAGTATAAGGACCTTCCTCGTGTGTCATGGGAGCTATTGCATATTTGGGATTTTCTCAGCTGGGCTTTAGGAAAATTAATCTTCTCAATGATACTGCAGAATGGCAGGAGAACAGAGCAAGGGAAACGAGCTGGAAGACGATTATACCAATTCAAAGAGAACATTCTGATACATCTTGAACTATAAACCAAGCAGCTTTTTTATAGGTGATACCTGGCTTAAACTGAGTTGATAATTCTCTTAGAGAGCCATAAGGGCTGTATCATAATTTACTAATGAATGAGAAATGAAGTTCAAGCTACTGAATAATTGGAAGGTAGATACAGAAATATCATGAATCAGGAAAAGTGCTACTACATGGAGTTCTGGCCTCCATGAACCTGGGTAATGGCTCCTACAGAAAGAGCAAACATTAAGTCAGCTCAAGGTGAAATTTGTATACAAGGTAGAAACTCAATCTCTGAACAATCCCAAGAGACCGTGGTGGAAAATGCACTCAATGTACCTTAAGGA
Source organism: Mesoplodon bidens (assembly GCF_964165515.1). Lineage (NCBI taxonomy): Eukaryota > Metazoa > Chordata > Mammalia > Artiodactyla > Ziphiidae > Mesoplodon > Mesoplodon bidens. The sequence continues at coordinate 87,654,061 of NC_138168.1, read as the reverse complement.
AGTGAAGAACTCCTCAGGAAGAAATTAGGGAAGAACGTGAGGAGCTCAAGTTCTTAAATAGGGTTGGGAACTGGAGAGAGTAGCAGTTGATTCACTGTTGAGCATTTTTGATTGGGAAGCACTGTGAAGACACTATGAGAATTCTCAGAGGAGGTCTGCCTGAATTCTGTTGTTGCTGCTGTTGCCAATGATGCTGAAGATTTCAGTGATGATGTGTACCTTTCCACTTTAGATGAGAACCCAGGCCCTTATCACACCATAATTGTGGAGTGGATGCAACTCAGGGGGAAGTTGTGAGAGGTGCTGAGCTGTGGTGCACTGGAGTTGGCCCTACTGGCCAGAGGGAATCAGTTGTTAACTTTTCAGGAATTTCATGAGCCAGTTATTAAACACAATTACTTTAAAAATTATATATTTAATTTAGTAAATTGTATTTTTAAAAGATAATAAATACTCTAAACTCATCATTTAGTAATAATCTTACTACATTTTGCTGTTATCTCTGTTCTTAAAGTAATTTTCATCTACAATGTGAAGATGGTGGAAATGCTGTAGGATGGTGGGCTACTGAGCAGCTCTGCCCAACTCTGGTTCAGTGGCTTCAGATTGGCAGCTTGAAACTGACCCTGCAGGAGTATTTACACCACAGAAATCAGCGAAGCCTACAAATCAGGCCTTTTTATCCCCTCGGAAAACCAGTTGTTAAACATTTACCATGTGACCTCTGACTCTTCAGGAGGAAAGGATGACTGAGATGTTTCTAAGTAATTCCTACTCATTTATTGCTTCCTTCTGCAGTTCCTTGGGTGTCTGTCATGTTCCGGTATCATACAAGACACCTGCAAGTGTAATGTTGTGATCACCTTTATACTATGCCCGTTTTCACTGACCAGGAGATTGCAGCTTTTAGTGACTATGAGAACTTGGACAAGTCACAGTCTCTCACTCATGGTTTATTCATCCTTATCATTCATAAGTTGACGTAGTTTTCTCTGGTGCTTGACCTTGTCTTTCAACCTGGATTCTTATACCTCTTCAACCATGGACCCTAATACCTAAACAAACACCACTGGTTTTGAGGAGGAAAATTTCAGGTAAATGAGAGTTTGTGTTTCATTTTATCCCATGTTTATGGGATATCTGGGCATCTTTGCTTACTCAAGCTATGTGATCTATGCTTGAGCTTACTATAATGCAGGGCTTTGATGATAACACAATTTTCTTATCACCTTGCTAGAACAAATGAAAAACATTAATTTCTGTATGCAAGTAATAGGATGTCCATTACTTCTGATTCTTATTTGAAAAACGTCTTCTGATGGAGCCTCAAATAACTGAGACTTCCTCTCTCCATTTCAGCTTCTTATCCAATATTTTTTAAAAGTTTTTTATATTCAGTAGGCTTTAAAGTCAGTCTTGATATTTTCCACTGTTATGATTCTCAACTCTAACTGGATTACACTGACAATACAGACAAATTTAATCTTCTTCATATATAACTTGAAGATAAAAAGTCAAAAATAAAGCATGTTTCTCTCCTCTCCTACAGATAAAAATGCAAATAGCTAATTTCCTTTGAAGTTTGTAAATACAGCATGTATTCTGTGTTCTTCGTAGCATTAAATAAATAGGTCATTGTGATCCAGCAAAAGTTAACTCATCAAAGTCTCTGCGAGGCTGAGAAAAGGGTTATTCTCTTCTAATATTAACTTCTTAGTTGTGATGAAATCAATCATGTGACACCTTTTTGGCTTTACAAGGATCCTGTTCATAAAGTGCCTATTTTGGACAGACTCTTTCTTATTTTATTCAGACAATTCAGTGATATCCTTCTTATCAGACTTGGCCCCAAGTCTTACTGTGCTCGGGCCCAAGAAAGAGAGAAATTCAGTCTATACCATTGAAAGGCTCACAATCAAGGAAAAATGACAGTACAAGGTGTTGAGGTTATAGCTGAGGTGTATGGACATCACAGAGAAAGGAGTCAGGACTGCACTCTGAGTCGGTGATGCCCCAAGAAGGAGGCAGAACAGAAAGGAAATGATGACTAGAGCAGCAAGGAAAACAGCAGCTACTCTGTATTCAGCATCTAGAATGTGCCAGGCCTTGCAGGGAGGTGAGGTTGAAGGCCTGGGGTTGTAAGAGCCCTGCAAATTATCCTGGTGAAATCTTCCCCCAATCCTTTGTCAAATTATCAGATACCTTAAGCCTCGAGGTGCAGAGTTTTAGGAATAAGATCTTGATATTGTATCAAACTATAGATTATGGATAATATAAAACATGGTGGGAGAAGATGGGATAAAGTCCAATAATATAACTTCCATTTTCAGCACAGTCTGAGAAATCTGGCATGCTTTCAACTTTTACCTACTGCAAAACTCTTTAAAAGCATAAAGTGGTAGTTTGTGAAATAACATTAAACTATTATATTCTTCAAAATATACTCTCCAGATATTACTTGGCATATCTAAAAACTACTTATTCATTTGTGCATTTGCAAAAAAGACGTAGGTAAAAATAAAATGAGTGATAAATAATGTTATTTCCCTCCTCTGCTAACACAGTGCTTGGCACAAAGTATGTCAATAGCATTTGATGAATGACATCAAATAGAGTTTTGTAGTTTCTTCATGTTTTTTTCTAATTTGACCAAATCATTTTCTCCCTCCTGCCACCTTCATAGAGGAGTCAAGATATTGGCAGGAGAACTGTAATATATCTAAAATAGGCTGATGGACAGCAGATTTAATGGAAAATCTTCAAGTTCACTCCAGAGGTTAATAAGCCTAAATATCTTAAAACTAAATTAAAGTACTTTTTGCCTTAAGAAGGCATTAAAAAGAAAAGTTTGATGGCATTTTACCTGATTCTAGAAGTAAGTAGCATTTGTATGGCAAAAAGTACCACTTGCAACGCAGATAAGAATAAAGATTTTTTTTGCCTTCCCTGAATGTATCTTTGAAAGAAAACAATCCTCACTAATCATTATCCTTGCAAATGTCTAATTTAAATTTTACCTTAAAATACTTACTGATGGGTACTCCAGCTAATTTTTTGTGTGTTTGCCTAATCTTAAAGGGATACATGCTGTATTTTTTATTACCGATATTCAATATAAATTTTCCTGTCCTTATTTTAGATTGTGGTTTCCACCTTAATGTTTCCAAATAAATGATATCAACCATATTTTTTCATTTACTTTGTTTTGTGAAGGAGTTCATATTTCTTCATGAAATCTCTTGAGTTTTTCCATTTTGAGTAACTACAATAAGATCAATTTGCAATTCCAGCGTCTTGCACTATATTTGAGTTGGAACAAAAGGAAGCATCTAAGAACAAAGCCTTGTTGAGTGGAATAATTTCAAATGCCTTTAGTTCAAATGAATATTTTGGTGGAAGCAGCAGGAAAATGCTCTGCCTTTCCCCAGAGATGCCTATTGTTTGCCAGTGAAGAACAATAATCTGTAATTGTAAGTACTGCAGACATGTGCCAGTAAATTTGGTAGCTCCAGTGTCATATTTCAAATTTTCTATAATTTATAAGAATATATCTTTGTTTTCTACAAACACTGGCACTCTCTTATGCTTTATTGAGAATATTATTTTATAAACAAAATGTTTTAACTAAAAACTTAGTCCAAAATTAAAATACCTACTGGTTTGCTTCATTAATAAAAATTTCTATCTTGTCCTAAAATTGTACACTCACCTATTTTTGCACACCCTTTCCTCCACATCCCATCTCTTCATTAGGATCTTTATCAATGTCTCTATCCAGTTAGTTCTGTCAGCAACAATATTATGTAGCCAAACAGAGTAGCATAGATGAATTTCATGGCCTGTGAAGGGAGAGTCTAATATAGCTGGGAAACAAGAGCACCAAAGTGTGTTTTTTTTATATAGTAGTACCTCTAAGAGTTAGCCATGCAGAAACTGAGGATTTGTGGATGTTGTATTTCAACTGTGAAGACGCAGAGAGCAGGAATTTACCTCGTTTCTTGCCACATGTAACATAGACCTTCTAATTTCTGAACAGGCACTTTCTGGCTCTTCTTTTTAGGATTCTGGGATGACAATTAATATATGTCAATGAACTGAATACATTACTCTTTTATGAAGTGTCTGAAACAAAGGAGCATAGAAAATATAAATTGGTTAAGCATCTGAGAAACAAAAAGCAGATTATATGTTATCAAAAGCCTAGGCATTATTTACCCTTTATGGTCTCTGGTTCTAAAACTTTCAGTCAGTCCCCAATATTTTTAAATAAATGAAGGGTTGTTAGAATGCATTCAAACTTAAGAGATCATCAGCTTAAAATAATCATATATATAAACCTCATGGTAATCACAAACCAAAACTCTATAATAAATACATACATTAAAAATAGAAAGGAATCCAAACATAACAACAGAGATAGTTATCAAAGCACAAGGGAAGAGAGCAAAAGATTAACACAAGAACACAAAAGAGCTACAAAAACAACCCAAAACAACTAACACAATGACAAAAAGTACATACCTATCAATAATTACTTTAAATGTAAATGAACTAAATGCTCCAACCAAAAGACATAGAGTGCCAGAATGGATTAAAACAATCAAAATCCCAAGACACATATATATGCTACCTACAAGAGACTCACTCCAAATCTAAAGACACACACAGACTAAAAGTGAAAGGATGGAAAAAGGTATTCCATGCATATTGAAACAAAAAGAAAGATGGCATATCAGTGCTTATAGAAGACAAAATAATACCTTAAAATAAAGACTGTAGCAAGAGACAAAGAAGGACATTGCAAATGATAAAGGGATCAATTCAGCAAGAAGACATAACAATTGTAAATATATATGCACCAACATAGAAACACCTAACTACATAAAGCAAATAACACAATAATAGTTGGGGACTTTAACAATCCACTTACATCAATGGACAGATCATGCAGTCAGAAAATCAATAAGGAAACACTGGCCATAAACAACACATTAAGTCAGATGAACTTGATATATATATAGAGAGAGATCGAGAGAGATATATGTAGATTTTTCCATCAGAAAGCAGCAGAATACACATCTTGTCAAGGACACATGGAACATTCTCCAGGATAGATCACATGCTAGGCTGCAAAACAAGTCTCAATAAATTTAAGAAGACTGAAATCATATCAAGCATCTTAACACCACGAGGCTAGAAATCTACACAAGAAAAAACAAACTACAAAAAGATACAAACATGTGGTGGCTAAACGATATGCTACTAAACAACCAATGAGTCACTGAAGAAATCAAAGAGGAAATTTTAAAAATACCTGGAGATAAATGAAAACATAAACACAATGATCCAAAATCTAAGGGGCACAACGAAAGCAGTTCTAAAGAAAATTTTATAGCAGTACAAGCCTACCTCAGGAAACAATAAAAATCTCAAACAAACAATCTAAACTTATACCTGAAGGAACTAGAAAAAGAAGAACAAACAAAACCCCAAGTTAGTAGAAGAAAAGAAATCATAGAGATCAGAGCAGAAATAAATTAAATAGAGACAAAAAATAGAAAATATCAATGAAAGTAAGAGCTGATTCTTTGAAAAGGTAAACAAAATTGATAAACATTTAGCCGGATTTATCAAGGCAAAAAGAGAAATGTCCCAAACAAATAAAATCAGAAATAAAAAAGGAGAAGTTACAATGGAAACCACACAATATAAAGGATCATAAGAAATTATGAACAGTCATATGCCAATAAAATAGACAACCTGAAAGAAATGAATAAATTCCTAGAAACGTACAGTCTTCCAAGACCAAATCAGGAAGAAATACAAAAATAATCAGACCAATTACCAGTAATGAAATTGATCAGTAATTTAAAAACTCCCAATGAACAAAAGTCCAGGACCAGATGGCTTCACAGGTGAATTCTACCAAACATTTAAAGAAAAATTAACACCTCTCCTTCTCAAACTATTTCAAAAAATTGAAGAGGAACTAATTATGTGAGGCCAGCATCACACTGACACCGAAGCCAGACAAAGATACCACAAGAAAGAGCGAAAAAAAAGTTACATGCTAATATCCCTGAAGAACATAGATGCAAAATTCCTCAACAAAATATTAGCAAACTAAATTCAACTGTACATTAAAAGGACCATACACCATGATCAAGTAGGATTTATCCAGGGATACAAGGATCTTTCAGTATTTTCAAATCAGTCAATGTGATACACCACATTAACAAACTGAAGAATAACCATCATATGATCATCTTAGTAGATGCAGATGGTTTTGACAAAATTCAACAGCCATGTATAATAAAAACTCTCAACAAAGTGGGTATAAAGGAAACATACCTCAACATAATAAAGACCATTTATGACAAACCTACAGCCCATATCATACTCAATGGTGAATAGCTGAAAGCATTTCCTCTAAGATCAGGAACAAGATAAGAATGCCCACTCTTGACACTCTTGTTCAATATAGTACTGGAAGTCCTAGCCACAGCAATCAGAGAAGAAAAAGCAATAAAAAGAATCCAAATTGGAAAGGAAGAAATAAAACTGACACTGTTTGCAGATGACATGATGCCATATGTAGAAAATCCTGCTGACACCCAAAAAAGCTATTAGAACTAATAATTAAGCTCAGTAAATTTGCAGGATACAAAATTAATATATAGAAACCTGTTGTGTTTCTATACAAAAACAATGAACTATCAGAAAGAGAAATTAAGAAAACAATTCCTTTTACAATTGCATCAAAAAGAATGAAATACCTAGGAATAAATCTAACCAAGGAGGTAGAAGACCTGTACTTTGAAAACTATAAGACACTGATGAAAGAAAGTGAGGACAACACAAACAAGTGGAAAGATATACTGTGCTCATTGACTGGAAGAATTAATATTGTTAAAATGACCATACGACCCAAGGTAATCTATAGATTCAATGCAATCCCTATCAAAATACCAATGGCATTTCCACAGAATTACAACAAATAATTCTAAAATTGGTATGTGAACACAAAAGACCTTGAATAGCCAAAACGATCTTGAGAAAGAAGAACATAGCTGGAGGTATCGTGCTTCTTGATATTATGCTTTCAAACTATAACACAAGGCTAATGTACTCAAAACTGTAAGGTACTGGTACAGAAACAGACACATATATCAATGGAACAGAATACAGAGCCCAGAACTAAACCCACACTTTATGGCCAATTAATCTATGACAAAGAAGGCAAAAGTATAATGAAGGAAAGACAGCCTCTTCAATAAATGGTGCTGGGAAAACTGGACAGCTACATGCAAAACAGTCAAACTGGACTATTCTCACACCATCTACAAAAATGGATTAAAAACTTTGAAGGGAGACCTGAAGCCATGAAGCTCCTAGAAGAAAACATAGGCAACATGTTCTTCGACATTGGTCTTAGCAATATATTTTTAAAATATATCTCCCCAGGCAACAGAAATAAATGCAGAAATAAACAAATGGGATTACATCAGACTAAAAAGCTTTTGTGCAGCGAAGGAAACTACCAACAAAATGAAAAAGGCTGTTTATTGGACAAGAAGAGATATTTGCAAATTATATATCTGATATTTGGTTAATATCCAAAATATACAAAGAACTCATACAACTCAACTTTAAAAAAATAAACAATCTGATGAAAAAATGTGTGTAGTACCTGAATAGACATTTTTCAAAAGAAGACATACAGGTGGCCAACAGGTCCATCAAAAGATGCTCAAAATCATTAATCATCAGGGAAATGCAAATCAAACCCACAGTAAGATATCACCTCACACCTGTCAGAATGGCTATTGTCTAAAAGACAACAAATAACAAGTGTTGATAAGGATGTGGAATAAAGGGAACCTTCATACGCTGTTGGTGGGAATGTAAACTGGTGCAGCCACTATGGAAAACAGTATGGAGTTTCATCAGAAATTTTAAAATAGAGCTACCATACTATCCAGCTGTCCCACTTCTGGGTATTTTTCAAAAGAAAACAAAAACACTGATTTGGAAAGATATATGACCCCCTATGTTCATTGCAGCATTATTCACAATAGCCAAGATATGGAAGCAACCTAAGGGCCCATCATTAGGTGAATTGATAAAAGATGTGGCATATATATATATATATATATATATATATATAATTTTTAAAAAAGGATCAAATCTTGACATTTGCAACAACATGGATGGACCTAGAGGATATTATGCTAAGTGAAATAAGTCAGACAAAGAAGACAGATACTATATGAGTTCACTTAGATGTGGAATCTAAAAGACAAAACAAATGGACACACATAACAAAACAGAAAAGTCATAGATATAGAGAACAAACAGGTGTTGCCCGAAGGGAGGGTTGAGGGGCGATGAGTGAAATATCATGGAAATTAATAGGTACAAACTTTCAGTTACAAAATATGAGTCACAGCGATGAAATGTATAGCGTGGGAAATATAGTCAGTAATAACGTAGTATCTTTGGTGACAAAGATGGGCAAAAATTTACAGACTTCCAGTTACAAGACAAATAAGTACCAGGGATGCAATGCACAACATGATTAATATAATTAACCCTGCTGTTTGTTATATATGAAAGTTGTTTTTAAAAAAAGAACCCTGGAAATCCTGACTCAGTCTGTTGATATATCTGAAATTCGTCTAAGCACTGTCGGCTCAGAAACCTATACCCAAGTGATAATGATTTGAAATGTCAATCGTAGTCGAGAGTACCTTGTACAGTCCTTTTCTAAAAAGTTCTGAGCTTCTACTTTGTTGAAGACACATGCTATGCTCTGTACCATAGAGCGGAGCCTTAGGAAGGCATCGGAGTGAAATAAAACTTTATGTGGATTACAAAGACTTGGAAGCTGTTTTTACTGTAACCAATACTATCAAAATGGAAGAGAATGAAATTCTCTACTCTCAATGAATTTATGTGCTCGTCCCCTGATACTAAGAACATATTGTAGACAGAAAGGGCACTGTGAAATCTCCAGGGACTTTCCGTAAAGCATACAATTTCTGAAATATTTCTATTTGCCTATACAACCATAACAGAGGGGCTGAATTTTTCTTCAGATCTGACAGTCCTTCTCATGCAACTCTTACTATAATAATACATTAAGCAGACCTATTTTCTTCCAGTGTCTCTATAAGATAAAGGAATAAACCTTGGTGATTTTCCAGGGTTTTGGGGGAAACCTCAAAGATAGTTTTAGGCAGAGAAAGCATCCTAAAATTTTTCTTTTCTTTTTGGTAATATTTGAGGTCCAGTTTGGGGAATGAAAAAAAAATTGTTAGAGGAGATTTGGTTACCAGGTTAAGATAGGATCAGGGATGTGTGAGAAAAATACTATCTTAGCAAAGTGACAACATATATTTAAAATACAAACATAGAAGACAAGGCAATTGTAAAGAATCTCAGCTCTTTCTTAAGTGATGAAACTTTTTTTTTCTTAAATAATCAAAGGCATTATAAAGTCATTCTAAAGCACAGAAAATTATTATGGTAAGACACAGAATCTCTGCTAGGTAGGCAGATTAGACCAAAGGTAAAGGATACACTTTCATAGAATTTGTTTTTATATTGTGGGAGAAGTCCCTATATGGTGGGTGAAGGCATTAAGCAAACCCATCACAACTGAGTAATCTTTGCTAAAATTTTAACATATTTTTATAGCTTCTTTTCAGATACAGTTTTTATATATAAACCAAGGCAAATAAAAACCACTCTCTAAGAGTGGCCCTTCAGTATGTTCTTTAATACTGTGGAAGAAACAATTTGCTTTCTAACGAACTGTGGCCCAAGGACTCTGAGGGTCCCTGAGATGTTTTCAGGGGATCTCTGGGATCAAAATCATTTTCATAATGATAATAATATAGAGAGTTTACCAGAGGCTACATGATCACAGTAGATTGAATGAAGAAGCCAATTTGAAAATCCACCAGTTGTTTGTTAAGCTAGACATTCAGGATATTTTTGTAAAACTGTTAAAGAGTGAGACTTTCCTCTTAAAAAACTTTTTGCTTTAGAAATATTATGTTGTTTATGTTACTACCCAACGGGTTTATCCTTGTTATTTCCCAGTACATTAATAAATATTTTTAAATTCCTGTTTTGATTCTTGAACTTAAATATTGATAGTTATAACTCATAAACCATTTTAACAAAATGCCGGTAGAGTCCTCAGTAACTTTTAAGACTCTAAAGGATATAGAGACCAAGCATTTGAGAGCCACTACTTTATAAAAAAAGAAAACAAAAAAGAACATATGCATTATATTTCTCTGTAGTTATGTTATTAGTATAGCTGTAATCATCCATATTAACTATAACTTAACATCTACTTCACAAAGATAATTGAAGAATAGATAATTGAGAACTATCTGTCATATACAAGAATTTAGTAGACTAGCAAAGTTCATAGACACACATAATATAATTTTTACAGTAACCTGCACTCCTTTTATACTTTGTAAAGTGGGAAAACTGAGTATAGTCATTAACGTAATCAAAAGATATGGCCTCACTGTAGCATATAAAAAAAAAAAAAGGAAAAGTATACAAACTTGAAATTATGCCTGATAGTTAATATTTCAGTATTCTTTCCATCTTACTTTGAAATTGTCTAAGTATCCAGTGATTTTCCATTAAATAATTTAATATTAACCCAAGGTTGTAAGGTACCTAAAGATCTTGGAAATTATCTTTAAGCTGATATTCTACAAAACACAATTACAATTTACATAAAAAAGCATGTCAGAGTAATGATTCAATGAACACAAATATATATTTTTTCTTTTTTTTATAATCTTAAACATTATGTAGGAGTAATGTTATGGTATTTGAACAGTATAGTGTATAAGTTTGGGAAACACAAACCCACATAAAATAAAATGCATGATTGCTTTATAATTAATGGTGATAAATTAGAGAAAAGACATATCTGAATTTTTTAAAGACTTTGTTGTTTTAGAGCAGCTTAAGGTTCACAGCAAAATTGAAAGGGAGGTACTCCCCATACACTCCTCCAGCCCCAAGCCTCCCCTACTATGAGCATCCCTCACCTCAGTGGCATGTTTGTTACTCTGGGCCTACATTGACACGTCATTGTCACCCAAAGTCTGTGGTTTATGTTAGGGTTTACTCTTGGTATTGTACATTTTGTGGGTTTAGACAAGTGTATAATGACATGTATCCATCATCATAGAGTATTTTCATTGCCCTAAAAATCCTCTGTGAAGTTTTACACCAAAACTATTAAACTAGTTTCATGTGCCAAAGAGTTATCTTAATTGTATGGACTTGGATTTAAAAAATATTCCTGAGTTATTTTTGTAAGAATAAAATTTATCTAGCACACTTAAAATGTCAGAAGATTAATATCTTCATTTTCTGAAAATTGTAGTAGTAATTTCCATTTTTATAAGCACTTATTTATTATTGTAAAGGTAATAAGAACAGAGCTCTTTAATTAAGAGATTTTATCATCTAACTCATTAATGCTCTCTGGAATTAGGCAAACATTTCACACCCTTACAGTAAGAAGTGAAGGCCTTTCTGCATTATGGACACACACACACTCACAGACACCTAGAGAACTTAAGACTTCAGTTTCTTACAACTTCAGCTGTGTGTCAGGAGTAAACAGAGAAACACCACAACTTACTGGTCCAGTTATCAAAGAGCTGTTCTTTCCAATGGGCACAAAATTCTTCATTAATTTAGAATCAGACTTGACAAATAGACAAACAAATAAAAACAAAAGTGATTTGTCTGTCTCCCAAAAGAGAATACGTTTCTGTCAACCATCCACAGAAGTCACCAAGTGGACAACTTACAAGACCAAGTTCCCAATCACTGATGCCACCCCAGGAGGATAACTAGAAAGAAAAAGAAAACAAAGACTGTGTAGAGAAACAGAGTCAACAAAGTTAAAAATCTATTGCCACTTGGAATTCACTCTGAAAGCCAATAGAGGCACACCTGGGCTCCCACTTCCTGGGAAGTGTCCTTCTCAGCCACGTAGCTTACCTGCCCTGTCAGGTGAATTCATTGGACATCTTGGTGGATGATATCCCAACGTGTTAAGATAATTTTAAAGGTGAATAAAATTATGAGTCCCATACAAATATAAAATGGACAATATCAAATAACTTGTTAACTCATTAATTACAAGAGAACCAGTAAACTATTAAAAACCCATTCAAAGGAGAATCCAAACAGCAGAAACATACACAAGCACTTATGAGTGCTGACATGAATTTAACGGATGCAGAACTGGCTTCTTTGGGCTGAGGAGGGAAAACAATTCCACCTGCACCAGACAAAATTCACATTTGTATTCAGGCCACTCTTCTACACCCTTCAGAGGAGTAAAATAGCTCAAAGTTAATGAAAGGCACAGACCACACTATAAGATCAGGTAACTTAGAGTGTTAGACACAGCCCAGAATTCTAAAGGGCACCCTGGCTGGTTTTCTTTTAAAATGCGCCACCTTCTGCATTTGTCTGATTAATTCTTCATGAGCAGGTTCAGGTTAAGCATTTTTGGCAAGGCCACTTCATAGGTGATGAGCTTCTGATATTGTTGTGATCACGGTCCCAGGGATACAGTGCTGAGTCTCTGCCGTCTTAGGGCACGCTTTGTAGTTGGGGATCCAGATATGGGACAGTTATAACTGCACTTCAGTACTCCAAAGTATGATGAAGTTTTCTGACACACCATACCTGAGTGCTCAAGGATCAGAGAAGAGAGCTGTAGCAACTAACATTTTACTCGAGTTAACTTTGGTGTTGGGAAGGGCATATGGGGGTGGGGTAGAAAGGAGGGGAGAGGAAGGAGGTACCTGGGAAAGCCCCAGGGATGGAGCCTGCGGATCTCAGTTTGAACAAAACCCAGAACAAGTAGCGAGACATCAGGTGATTTCTGAGAAGTCAGATAACGTGTAAGCCCATTAAGAATTTCAACTCATAGGCTAAGAGCAGTGGGAAACTACTGAAGCATCTAGGCTGCAGATCACCTGATTCTGTTCGTGGATGTTCGACTGTCACTCCAACATCACGAGACCTAGGACTGGAGTGGAGCAAGAGTGGGAGGAGAACTCCAATTTAGGGGCTCCTGGACTGTCCAGCGGAGAAGGAATCATGGCTTAGACTCGGGCTTTGGCGTAGACACGAGGGGGAAAAGCATCTATTGGGGAAATCCTCCAAAGCTACCTTGTCTTGTTTACCTCAGATTATATGGCAATTAAAGCCCATGGCTCTGGCTAATCCTAGGTGATTTACGGTTCCTGGATGGCTCCCACTTTCTCTCAACCACCCCTTCCTTCTCCACCAAAATGTCCTGTCATCACACACCAGAGATTATCGTAGAGCAGCGTCACCTCCCGCGGAAAGAGCCCTAGGAGCCCTCGCGGCACCCCCTTCTCATCTCGTGCGTGAGGTAATAGCGAGGCACTGGAGAGTGCTGGGCGCTCCGTGAGTGGAGGACTTACAGCTGACACTCAGTTCCCGTTCCTGTCTCACTTGTGTTTCTGTGCTTTGCTACAAATAAAGCTGAGTGACTGGCTTGTGTCAGTGAAGAGCTCTGTGCAGAAGTCAGTTTTAGCTGAGTTCTGAAAAATGTACAGGATTTAGCCAGCTGAAGAACAATCCAGCCCAGGGAAGGAGCTGTGTAAATGTGTCACTGTGGGGAAACGTGTGGCCCCTTAGCTTTGTCTCCTTAAATTTGCACCCTGGGTGCTGCCCGCTTGGTATTATAGAGGATCTGGAAGGAGGGCAAGGTGGCTGCCTGGTGGTGGCGGGTACAGAGGCCAGACGATAAAGCGCATTTACTATGCAGACTAGTATGTATAGAATGGATCAGCAACAAGGTCCTACTCTAGAGGGCAGGGAACTATACGTAGTATCCTGGGATCAAACATAGTAGCAAAGAATATGAAAAAGAATATGTATGTGTGTATAACTGAGTCACTTTGCTGCCGTACAGCAGAAACTAACGCAACATGGTAAATCAAGTAGACTTCAATAAACTATTTTTTTTTCAAGCGCTTTTACTAACAGCTCTACCTGGAACTGTAGGTACTAAGATATGAGAGAAATGTCAGTTGAATGTTTGGACCGAAAAACAAATAGGTCCAGAGACAGAAGAGGAGAAAGAGAGGAAGGTAGAGCCAGGGGGGCAGCGTTTGAGGAGGAGCTAGGGCTGGGGTGTTGACTGATTTGGGGGAGAGCCTTTCAGCCCTCCGGAGGGTGGAAGGCACCAGGTGGGGTGCAGACAGATGCCAGTGAGTAAAAGACCTGCCCTCAGAGGTAGCAGGAAGTGGACAGAAGAGAGCAGTATTCAAAGAGAGCTCCCAAGTGAAAACTTGAAACAAATTATTTTATGAAGCTAAACATCTGTTATTATTATGGCGACCATATAGTTTGGGGATGAAACGAGGCATTATGAATAATTTTCTGGGCAACAGGAAGAAACTGGGGTTTTCTGGGCAGACAAGACAGATGAGACATCATTCAGTTTGGCTCTGTGAGCACCTGAAATTCTCAGTGGCACAGAAGAAGACATGTTTCTTGCTCCTGTGTCTGCAGGTCAGCTGGGGTTTGTTTCATTGGGCTCCACAGTGCTGGGCTCAGGTCCACTCTGTGTTCTGGGAGCAGCAGCCAGCAGGAGCTGTCCTTCCCAAGGTGACGGCAGAAGTGCAAGAGGGCAGCCCGGCATCTCACCCCTGCTCACGTCAAGTCCCGTTGGCCCAGGCGCATTCTGGGGAAGTCAACAGTTCACCCACCATGAAGACTAGAAGCCCGTGGCAGGGTGTTGCTGCTATTTACCAGTAGTAAATGAAGGGAGTGAGAACTGAGACAGACAATTTCACCTTTTGCACCTGATCGTCCTAGTTATTATGAATATAGATTTTTTTAACAATTCAGAAAAGAGAAGTAGAAATTAATAAGGGTAAAATTGGTATTCTATAGGTGGGTCTGATTTTTTCTAGCCCTACACTCTAAAATAGCTTTAAATTTTCACAAGCCTTATCCTCATGCTGCAGTCACTTTCTTTTGTGTGTCTTATTCTCCTTACTGTTGTTATAATGTCATTTCTGTTATTTTCTTTTTGTTTTCTGTGGGGTTTTTTTGATATACTCTTTTCCCTTATTCTGCAGTTGTGTAGGGTCTGGTTGCTCCCCAACCAAGAAAAAGAAAATGAAGGCATTTCCATACAGAATTGAGAAGAATTTCTTGTGCTATTATCTCAGTTTCTACCAGCCTTTAAACTGTGGGAAGTCTTTTGGATTATGTGACGATGCTTCCTTAAGCTAAGTGAAGTCATTTTGCATCTCTCACACTTTGTGTGACATCGTTGCATCCACCTCCATGGCTCTGGCGCCTCTTCACCTCTTTCTGTTATGAATGCTCTCCCGCTAGACTCCAGATCCCTGGTACTTCTCTCTTGGCCAGATTAGAGCGCTGCTGCGCACGCCCTCTTTAGCCAAGCTTTTGACTGACAACGTTGAAGCATCTGTAAACTTCTTAAAGGAATAGTTTGACATGGGGAAACTGCTGAAGGCTTTTTTCCCTGTCCCGCTAAACTCCTGGATAAACTTGACTTCAGTGGATGCATTATTTTCCTTTCCTTTTCATGCTCTGCAATCTCCTAATTGGTAAGAAATGAAAATGTTTAATTCTCTTGAAATCACAGCTTTGTCTTTAACATCATGTTTGTATGCACTTTGATAATCATGGCTGTTGAAATCTCTCTGCCTTCCAAAGGGGACAGTCTAAGTGGTCCACAGCAGTCACCGTCATCAATACTTTCATACTTATAAACTATTATTAAACATTTTGATTTCTTTTTAAGTTTAGAGGAAGTATCCACTTCTGGTTTCTTTCAGAACAGTATCTCTTCCAATGGCATTGTTAAAATGGAGAACACATTTTTCTCAGGTTTGTTGTTGGTCGCACAGAGCAGGAACATGTGATGCTATAGGAGCCTGTGGGTGTCGGCACCGCTGGCAGGTGGGGGAGAAGTGGCTACACTCAGGGAGCTCCCCCGGGGCCCTACTGACGGTGTGCCAGGCAGAAACAAGAGGGGCAGACCCAGCCCTCAAGTCTTAATGATAAGGTAGACTTTTGCTTTTTTTTTTTTTTAAGGAAAAGCTCTTTGTGTAGCAAAAATAATACCAAAATCACCCCCAGAAACCATGGAGGTAGTAAAGAAAAAGGAAAAGTAATCACTGCTAAAATGCCTTCTGGTTGTAAACCCATGTGATGAACAATTCACAATGACTTAGCCTTTTGACAGGCCTGCATCTAACAGCTCTTCAGTATAAAGGAAAAACACCCCTGTGTGCATCTCTCCTTTACTCTCCCACTATCACCACATAATACTTCATCCTATTACCACGCAGTACTTTGTCCTATTACCACATAATACTTCATAATATTACCACATAATGCTGTGTAATATTGCCACATAATACTAACATTACCACATAAGAACGACCCCAGATGTGTGGGTTTTCCCACATCAAGCAAATTTCCGATACCAGCTAGGTACCCTACAGTTCAACTCCATTCTGACACGATCCAGAGTTAAAGCAGACCCCACACATTAAGGGCCCGTCCCACAAGACCACCCCACTTCAGATGCCAATTGCAAGTAGCAGGTGCCCAGGTTACCCACAGTTTTTGTCTGCCTTAGCTACAAATCAGAGGTTCCCCTGACCCCGCCTCCTGGATTCAGTCATTTGCTAGAACAGCCCACAAAATTCAGGGAAACACGTTTACTAGGATATGCTAAAGGATATGGATGAACAGCCAGATGAAAAGATACACAGGACAAGGTCTGGAAGTGTCTTGAATGCAGGAACTTTTGTCCCCATGAAGTTGGGGTGCACCACCCTCCAGCATGTAATAGATATGTTCACCAACCCAGAAGCTCTGCAAAACCCAGACTGTTGGGGTATTTTGGGAGGCTCCATCATGGAGGCATGATAGATGATTAACTCCATCCCCAGCCACTTCCTGAAGAATGGGGGCTGGGGGAAGAAGTAGAGCTGGAAGTTCCAAGCTTCTAATCAAGGCTTGGTCTTTCTGGTGACCAGCCCCCATCCAGGAGTCCAAGAGATACTTCACTGGAACAAAAGACATTACTATCGCCCAGGAAATTCCAAGAGATTTAGGAGCTCAGTGGCAGACACTCCTGTCACTCAGGAAGTTGCAAAGGTCTTAGGAGCTCTGTGTTAGGAACCAGGGACAGAGACCAATGTATATTTTTCTTGTTGTATTACACTCAGTTTTTTATCTAAAAATGTATGTTTCATCTCCTTATTTGGATCCATGGTATGTAGACCATTCTTATTGTCCAAGTATGCACCATAAAGATGGGGTGTTTGCTCATACCTGTCTTGTCTCCAGTTATACTGATTAATCTTTTCTCTTTTCCTTATAGGTTCTATTTCTGATTTCTTTAGTAATTTATTTTTACCCACATCCCTCTCTTCACTGTCATAATCTTCTTTAAAATGTGTACTCTCCAGTTGGAATACTCAAGTCCATACCTGTGAGCACCTCAGTTAGCACCCGATATCCCAATGTATATGGTGATGCTCGTACGCCAGGGTCGACAGGACCCTGCATGGCTGAATGTGGGCTCAGATGCAGGTTAATCAGAGGGTGTCCCTAGTCCAGTTACTTAGAATTTCTGGGGTTATAGAGAATCTCTTTGTGGTAGCAGTTTGGATAACTTGGTCCTGACTGCTGTGAGGGAACCCCAGGGATTCCAGAAGCTTCCTGATAAAAGATGTGCTAGGGCCCTCTCTAGGTAGGTAGTGGTTCTGACTATGAGTCCAAATGCCTGGACAGCAGTGGTATTTAGCATCACAGCTAAATGTCTTGTTTCACTTCTTATTTTGGTTCCTGCATAGTTTTATGCAAAGAGTCACTCAGACATCTCTCTCAGCTTCTTCAATGGATTAGTGTAATAATGCTGACTTCAGCTCCTTATGTGGGAAATCGAATGACCTGTAGGTGAAAATGTTGTGAATGCCACACACACCAAAAAAAAATCTGAATTATGTAAGGGTAGTAATGATGTCTTTACTAAAAAAAAAAACCCAAAAAACAAAACACACTGCACTTAAGAGTGGCGAGGTCCTGATCAGGAGCTACCTGGACAGCATCAGCAGCCCTCAGGCCCCCTTTCTCACTCCCAAATCTGGCTTCTCTCTCGTCGGCAGCCACCTGCACAGAGGGCAGCACCAGAGCCGCTGGGAGAATGGCTGTGTGTGCAGACTCGCCTCCCAGTCCCTTCGTGGGACTTCACTCAGGGCCTCAGGGTGCACCAGTGCCACGTCTGCTCTGACCACACACAACCATGGGTTCATTCATTCAGTTAGTCATTGTATTAGTTTTCTTTAGCTGCTGTAACAAGTGACCACAGACCTAGTGGCTTAAAAACAACACAGTTTATCATCTTGTCACTGGAAGGAGGGACCCCTTTTAGGGCCGAAGAATAGGGTCTTGTCTAACACTCAGAAATGAATTGTCCGAGGAGACACACATACTGACAAAGCAAAAGACTCTGCGGGGAAAGGGCGCCCAGGTGGAGAGCAGGAGGGTCAGAGAACCCAGGAGGACTGTTCTGACGCGTGCTCACAGTCTCAGGTTTTATGGTAATGGGGTTAGTTTCGGGGTTGTCTCTGGCCGGTCATCTTTCTTGTGCCCATATTTGGTCTGACTCAAGGTCCTTTCTGGCGGCGTGCACATCTCTCAGCCAAGGTGGATTCCAGCGTGAGGGTTTCTGGGAGGTTGGCAAGACATATTATGGGCTGGCGTCTCCTCCCTCCTTTGGGCCCCTCCCAAGTTCTCCTGGTTAATTTTCAGCAGCACCATGTTCCTTATCAGGCCCTCCTGTTGTGAGACAGCTCAGGGAAGCGGTTGTTAGCATGCCTGCCCAGGACAGGTGGTTTCGGTCAGTGGTTCCCTAACAGTCTTACTGTTCTATAGGTTAGAAGTCCTAAAATCAAGGGGTCACAGAGATGTGTTCCTTTCTACAGGTGCACAGGGAGTTTGTTTTCTTGCTTTTTCCAGCTTCTAGCAGCTGCCAGCATTCCCTGGAGCTAGCCCCCTGCCATCTTCAAAGCCAGCAGTGGCCAGCTGGGTCTTTCTCGCACTGTTACCATTTTAACACTGACCACTCTGCCTTTCTCTTCTGCCATTTAAGGACCTTTGTGATTACGTTGGTACCACCTAGATAGTTCAGGCTACTCTCCCTATTTAAGGTCAGCTGATTATCAACACTACTTCCATGTGCAAATTTAATTCCCCTTACCATGTACGGGGACATATTCCCAGGCTCCTGGGATTACGTCACAGACGTCACTGGGGTTCATTGTTCACAGTCATTCAACCAGTCATGATTACTCAACAATTCAGAATTTCTACTGCGTGCAGGAACACTGGTGTTACCATGAAGTGCTGAGCTCTGTAGGTAGAGGGGAAGAAAACATATCCCATCACACACTGTTGGATTTAAGTGGATTAAGTTAAATGTGATAAACTTTTGATCCAGTATGACTCCAGCTCGTTTCCCAGCCAACATTTGCAGAACACTCAGAAATGAATTGTCCGAGGAGACACGCTCGGACACACACCCTTACCAAACCCGCACCCTAATCCTAACCCGTACCCTAACACGTACCCGTACCCTAATCCTAACCCGTACCCTAATCCTAACCTGTACCCTAATCCTAACCCGTACCCTAACACTAACCCATACCCTAACACGTTTTCGTACCCTCACCTGTACCCTAAACCTTACCCGTTCGCTAACCCTAAACCTAACCCTTACCCTAACCTGTACCCTAATCCGAACCCGTACATGAACATTAACCCGTACCCTAACACGTACCCTGACACTAACACGTTTCCATACCCTCACCTGTACCCTAAACCTTACCTGTTCACTAACCCTAACCCATACCCTAATCCTAACCTGTACATGAACACTAACCCGTGCCCTAACACATACCCTAATCCTAACACGTTTTCGTACCCTCACCTGTACCCTAAACCTTACCCGTTTGCTAACCCTAAACCTAACCCTAACCCTAACCCTTACCCTAACCCGTACCCTAATCCTAACCCATACATGAACACTAACCCGTACCCTAACAACAAATTTTCATTTGTCCGTACATCACTCCTAATGTATTGCTTTGCATCAGGTACTTTCTGGACACTATTTAATCTTATACCTATTATATACAAGATAAAGTCATACTTTATTTCATTTCACTAATAAAATATTAACTTATAATTTGGGGGGAGGTAGAAGATAATGTATCAATCACTTCTCTGGCCTAATTTCATCCATTTGTATGGATGGATAGATAAAGTGACACCAAGAGGGTGTGACCTACCCAGTTCACACACTTCCTTGAACAGAGCCTGGAACTGGTCTTCTGATCCCTATTCTGGCACATCAATGCTTTTCTGCCCGAGGAAGAATGCAGGATTCAGGAAGATCCAACTCAGTTGCTAAAGATTTTCCATCTTACTGAAAATTCAGTATGCAAAGGCAAAGGAAACACCTCCCTTGTTTATTCAATTATGAAAACAGGGAATCCTAGTTATCTCTTATAATTTGTAAAAGTGCTTTGAGCCTATTTTTTTTGAGGTGAAATTCACATAACATAAAACAACTTTAAATAATCTTTTTACGGGATGAACAATGTAAGGGTGTTTAGTGTATTTCCTATGTTGTGCAACCATGACCTCTATCTATTCAAAACATTTTTATCACCCCAAAATAAAACCCCATCCCCATTAAGCAGTTACTCCCACTTCCCAGTCCTCACAGCCCCCTGCAACTACTAAATGATTTTCTGTCTCTATAGATTTATCTTTTCTGAGTATTTCATATCAGTGGAATCATACAATATTTGTCCTTTTGCGTCTGGCTTCTTTCACTTAGCGTAATGGTTGCCAGTTTTATACATGTTGTCCCATGTACCAGTACTTTATTTCTGTTTATGGTTGAAATATATATATATGTTGAAATATGTGTGTTTATATGTAGATATGTATGTATATATGTGTGTGTATGTGTGTATACAATTCGGTTATCCATCTGGTGATGGACATTTGAGTTATTTCCACCTTATGGCTATTATGAATAGTGCTGCTATGAATATTTGTATAAGGTGTGTGTTTGAGTCTTCGTTTTTACTTCTTTTGGGTATATAGGAGTGTAATTGCTGGAACACATGGTAATTCTGTGTTTAACTTTTTAAGGAACTTGAGCCCATTTCTCACAATGGGTCCAGGACAAGTTTAAGAAACTCCAGAGTCCCCTTCTCAACTCCAAAGGCTTAGCGGTGGTGAGATGCTTTGAAAAATAAGCAGATTCCAGTCCTGCCTCTGGGGATCTATGTGACCCTTATCACGTTCCTTAACTAGATTCTGGGCCTCAGTTTACTCATCTGTTAAAGCTGAAAATACACCCTCCTCTGTAGGTTTTTCCCTGAATTTATTAGGGAAAAAAACAATATTTTTCCCAGTGAGTCTTGACCTTTGACCTCAACAATGATGTCTGGCAAATTCTAAGCATGTTCTTGAACTGCCGGAGGCTGCATTTGCGTCCTGTTTGTAGGAGCGCCCCATGGCGGTGTTTGAAAGACTATTATGTTTCCCCTTTTACTCACATGGCACTTCCACAGTTTACAGTTTCACTGACTTCTTGCTGTTTTATTTGAGTACCAAGTGGATTGTCTCAACTTCCTGCCTGTTAAGTTTGTTTAAAAAACAAATCTAACATTGGATTTAATGCTGAGGAGATGGTGAGAAACTGACTGCTCAGAAGAATTAATTTCCTCCTGTGTTTTTAACAGCTTGAAAATCAGCACACAAAGTTTTGCACTACGTGCAAATAACTTTCCCTGGGTATTAGGGTATTTTGGAGCTCCCTGAAGCATGAGTATGTATTCTACACTTAACCTATCTGGACTTTCCCTGAAAAATCAATTGCCAACCTAGTTTGGGAAAATTATTTTGTCCATTAGATCCTGAAATTCATTCTGAATTCTGAATTACTGATCTTCATTCATTGATTCAAAAAGTATTTATTAAAACATTTTCATGTGCCAGACACTTTGCTAAATACTAGGCTTATGAAGTTGAATAAGTCAAATTTAGTCACTATTGCAAAGACTTCAAACACGGTCTAGAAGAAACAGTGATAAAAAAATTCTTCAAACAAATTATGGCAGGTAAGTTTAGAGGGAAAATACAAGATAGCTAGATGCACAGGCAGGGTTACTAAATTCATACTTGGGGATCAGTGAGGCCTTCCCAGAGTGGGTGAAATTTAAGCTAAGGTCTTAAATGAATGGTAGTAATAGCAGCAGCAGCAGTACAACTAGTAATAGTACCAACAGTACTAGTACTAGTACTAATAGTAGTAGCAGTGGTAGTAGTAGTAGTAGGAAGAGGAGGAGGGGTAAAAGTGAGTTTTAAATGTTCACCTTTCCCAGGCACTCTTCTAAGCTCTTGACCTAAAGTATCTCACTTTGGCCTCACAACAATCTCACAAGACAGTTACTTTTTCTAATCCCATTTTATAAATGAGAAATCTGAGCCACAGAGAGGTAACCACCCCATGTTCCCACAACTAATAAATGGCAGAGCCTGGACTCAAATCCAGACAGAGATTCATTAGCAAGTTCAGCTGAGGGGAGAACAGAGCTGGCAAAAGTATCCGAAAGTAATGGAACTGCACTTATGAAGGACTGAGAGGGAGCAAGAGAGTGTGGAACATCAAGGAATTGACAGTTGAGTACACTAGAGCACAAAGTGCAAAGGCACTGGGGCAGACAGGGAAAGATGGGGCCGGATGGGCAAGCTGGGCCAGATCATGAAGGAACTTGTAAATTACATCAAAACTTTGCATTAGCAGAATTTGATGATTACCCAGTGGTTAGATAACAGAGCTTCCTTTTTCTTAGGAGATACTCACTCAATTATTTGGGGTAAAGGGTCATGATGTCTGCAACTTGCTCTCAAACAGCTCAGCAAACATATAACAACAACAATAATAATTTATATATACTAATAAATATATATTATCTATATTAAATAGATGATGATGATCATGATGAGAGAGAGAGAGAGGCAGATAGAAAGCAAAGTTTTAGAATCTACCTGCACAGTCTTTTTTTCATGCACGGTTTCTACACACTGGGTGTCATTTCTACATAGAATTTTATACCCTACCCTTTTCATCTCAGTTATAGCTGAAACATTTCCCACATTGTTGAACACCCATCATAAACATTATTTTAATGGCTGCATAAGATTCCTTTTATCAATTGCTTTTTGTTCTTGCTCTTCTTCTTCTTGACCCCTTTCACCCATTTCTCCCACCCACTACCCCCCAACTTTGACAGCCACTAATCTGTTCTCTGTATCTGTGAGCTTGGTTTTTTATTTGGTTTGCTTGGGTTAGAATCCACATATAAGAGAGATCATATGGTATTTGTCTTTCTCTGTCTGACTTACTTCATTTAGCATAATGTCCTCAAGGTCCATCCATGTTGTCACACATGGCAAGATTTCATTATCTTTATGGCTGAATAATATTTCATTGTGTATGTGTGTAAATATTTTCTTTATTCATTCAGCAATCAATGGACACTTACCCATTGTTTCCATGTCTTGGCTATTGTAAATAATACTGCAGTGAACATGGGGGTGCAGATATCTTTTTGAGTTAGTGTTTTCATTTTCTTCAAATAAGTATTCAGAAGTGGAATTGCTGGATCATATGGTAGTTCTATTTTTAATTTTATGAGGAATTTCTACACTGTTTTCCATTCTGGCTGCACTGATTTACATTCCTAGAACAGTGCATAAGAGCTCCCTTTTCTCCACATCCTCACCAACACTTGTTATTTATCTTCTGATAATAGCCATTCTAGCAGGTGTGAGGTGATACCTCGTTGTGGTGTTGATTTGCATTTCCCTGGTGATTAGTGATGCTGAGCATCTTCTCATGCACCTGTCAGGCGTCTGCATGTCTTCTTTGGAAAAATGTTTACTCAGATCTTCTACCTATTTTTTAAATCAGATTGTTTATTTGCTGTTGAGTTGTATGAGTACTTTAGATATTTTGGATATTAACCCCTTATCAGAGATATGACTCGCAAGTATCTTCTCCCATCCACTCAGTTACATGTCTTAACGTTTTCAATACACAGGTCTTTCACCTCCTTGGTTAAATTTATACCTAGGATTTTATTCTTTTTGATGAAATTGTAAATGGGATTGTTTTGTTAATTTCTCTTTCTGATAATTTGTTATTAGTGCATAGAAACATGATAGATTTTTGTGTAATGATTTTTGAATCCTGCAACTTTACTGAATTTATTTATTAGTCCTAACAGTTTTTTGATGGAGTCTTTGGGGTTTTCCATATATAATACCCTGTCACCAGCAAACATGACAATTTTATTTCTTCCTTTCCAATTTCATGTTTTCCCTCTTGGCTAATTGCTCTGGCTAGGATTTCCAATACTATGTTGAATAAAATTGGCAAGATTGGGCATCCTTGTCTTGTTCCTGATTTTAAAGGAAAAGATTTCAGCTTTTCATCATTGAGTATGATGTTAGCTAAGAGCTTGTCACATATGGCCTTTATTATGTTGAGGTATATTCCCTCCATACCCACTTTGTTGAAAGCTTTTATCATAAATGGATGTTGAATTTTGTCAAGTGCTTTTTCTCCATCTATTGAGATGACCATACAATTTTTATCCTTCACTTTGTTAATGTGTTATATCACATTGACTTATTTGTGGTTCTTGAACCACCCTTGCATCCCTAGAATATATCCCACTTGATCATTGTATATGATCCTTTCAACGTATTGTTGAATTCAATTTGCTAATTTTTTTTTGAGGATTTTTGCATCTATGTTCATCTGAGATTTAACATCCATAGACATCCACAACAGGAAATAGTGCTAAGCAAACTGGATTGTGGTCTGTTTAAACTTCAATGGTGAAATATAATCATAGTTAAAATAACAGCATCCATTTTTTAGTATAATTAATTGTCTTCTTTGTTATAAATTCCAAAATGTGTGAAAGTTGAAAACAAACTGAAATCTCTCTAAAACCTTCTTGGTTAACTTTGCCTAATGCTGGCCCCTTTGTTCTTAACCCCTTTGTAATCATTTTCTGTATTTCCAGACTTAAGACCTCCTTACAGGTTACACAGTATCTAATCATGAGTAATGTGTATTCTAGAACTTTTGTATGGCAACATACAATGCTGACATATGTTACTCCATTTCATTCACTAATTACTCCATGTAGCTATGTCATGTCTTAAACAAATTGTGAAATTCTGGGTCAGGACCTAGAAATTTAGGCTCATTTCCATGTGCACACACAGCGGTGTGTGCGCATGCACACACACACATTCACATCTATGTTTATGCCTACCCTTAACAAATTACTGTCTAATATGAGAGAAAGAAGTAAGTATGAGTGTCTGAATGCAATGTGAGGAGTGACAGACATTGGTCTTACACACCATGGCAAAAATGTGGGGCAGCAGCTAAACAGACTCTGAATAAGGTAGCTGGAAATGAGGGCACATTGGAGGATTAGGAAAATCTTTTTTTAAAACCATAGACTTAATGAGAATGGTAAGGCACAAGCAGGGAATAGTTAGAAAAAAAGATGGGAAATAAAGTTTTCCTAGGCAGCTGATGCTCTGCCAGATGCTCCTACATTTGACAACAGAGGGGTTTACTAGAGTCTCTTTTGTTTGAATCCTGAGTGGCAACAAAATGTTAATCGTGTATTACTTGCCTTATTCTAGGTAACTGTTAATTTTCTGGGCTTTTTAAACATGAATCAGAATTAGATGTGGGATTTCTTATTGCTTATGAGAAATTCAGTCAACATTTCCCAGGTTTAACCAATTGAAGCTGACATCTGCCTTGTAGCATCCTCGAGAATCCACTTTCTCTTGGTAGATGAACTGGTGTTCTACAAGAAATGGTGCAAAGGCCCTTATATCTGTGTTCATTTCAGTTGTCAGCCTATCATATGCTACTTGTGTTCTTACTAAGAATTAGGAGTAGATCAGAGGACGATGTTTCAGAAAGCTTCAACAAGGAGATTTTCTGACAGATCAATAAATGCCACCCTATGGTGTAGGACACATTCCTGATGATTTTCCTCAGAGGGTGAAGCAGAAGATCATTTTCATGATTAAAAACCCATGCTCACCACCCTTGCCCTGGAGGAGAAGAACCTGATCTCTCAACTCTTGCCTCGGTGTTGCTGTCACTACTTCAAAACTGTTGAAATGCTGACGCAGTTCTTTAATCAAGTTGTCCAGTTCCCTGGAAAATCTCCCTGGCACTTTTCAGCATGAGCGCTTGCTCTGTGAGGTCATTGGAATAGCTTAGTACATATTGTTGACTGGCCGACTGAGGATCTGGCTGCCCCTTTAAATTGTAGGCCCTGTACTTGGAGCATGTCTGAAGACTTCTCAGTGGTTTGGGAACAGGAAAATGCATAGTGGTCTGATCATAAAAAGGAATACCTGAAACCTTTCACCATATAGAGCAAGCTATATTCTTAGCTTTCTGAAGGAAAGTCTCAGGATACCCTCCCTAGGAGAAAGATACTGCTTTTATTAACGTGTAATTACAACAGTTATTTATTTATTTATTTTATTTTTAAACGTCTTTATTGGAGTATAATTGCTTTACAATGGTGTGTTACTTTCTGCTTTATAACAAAGTGAATCAGTTATACATATACGTATGTTCCCATATCTCCTCCCTCCTGCGTCTCCCCCCCTCCCTCCCACCCTCCCTATCCCACCCCTCTAGGTGGTCACAAAGCACCGAGCTGATCTCCCTGTGCTATGCGGCTGCTTCCCACTAGCTATCTATTTTACGTTTGGTAGTGTATATATGTCCACGCCACTCTCTCACTTTGTCACAGCTTACCCTTCCCCCTCCCCATATCCTCAGGTCCATTCTCTAGTAGCTCTGTGTCTCTATTCCCATCTTACCCCTAATTTATTTATTTTTAAAGTAAACTTTTTACAATTTGTGAACGTGTACAAGCTTCACAAATCTTGTTTATGCCTTGATGCATTTGATAACTTTATTGGGGTATAATTGACAAATCATACAAATCAGCCGGTGTAAGTGTACAGTTACACAGTAAATATGTACCATCATCACACACAGTTTTAGAATGCTTCTGTCACCCTAAAAAGTTTCCTCCTGCATATTTAAGACATCCCCACTCCCACCCTCAGCCCCAGGCAATCAGTGATCTGTTCTCTGCTTATAGAGTTTTGCCTTTTCTAGAAATTCCATATAAATGGAATCATACAATATGCAATCTGTCATCTGGCTGATTTCCCTCAGCATAATTATTTTGAGATTTTTTTCAGAGTGGTTTTGTGTATCTGTCTTCTTGATGAGCAAAATCCCACTGAACGGATAGGAAGCATTTGGTGTATCTGCTCACCAGTTGATGGACATTTGTATTGTTTCTAGTTGAGATTATTATGACTTGAGCTATGGGCATTTGTATACAAGTCTTTGTGTGGTTAAATGCTTTCATTTCTCTCAGTTGGATATCTCGGAGAGGAATCACTGGGTCCTATGGTCATGTGTGTTTAAGATTTAAAAAAATTACTTAAATGTTTTCAGCGTGGCTGTAACATTTTACAACCCCATCAAAGCAGAGGGGTTCCAGTTTCTCCACATCCTCACCAACTTGATATTTTCAGTCTTTTCCATTCTAGCCATCTTAGTGGGTATGTAGCGGTCTTTTACTGGGGTTTTAAGTTACATCCCTCCAATTACTAGTCCTATTGAGCATCTTTTTCATGTGCTTATTAACCAGTCATATATGTTGTTTAGTGAAATCTCTTTTCAAATATTTTACCTAATTATGGCATTTAAAAAATCATACAACATGCTGGAATGTTTGCTGTGTACATAGAAGTTGAGATGCCCTTCCTTAGAAGTAAAAGAACTCGCCCCACTGAGCTTTTAAAGCATTTTATGTGATACAAAAATGATGCACCATGGTCATGTCAGTTAAGAGATATTTGTATACAAAACACTATTTTTCATAGCTAACGAGATTCTAAATCTAACTTTTGGCATCAAAATCATTATTGTTCTCCCATTTGGTTCTCTGTTTTGTTATAGATTTGTTCATAATTCATGGTTAAAAAAAGCATAAAAGCTGTCTACCTCACAAGGGGCTGAGCTGCATCTCCCCTGCAACTTTTCCATGAGAACTACTTATTGTTAATTATGATTAAAACAATAACTCTTTAACAAAGCATGAGTAACTTAGATTAATCAGCTGCTTTCCAGGCAGATACTTCTGGGATCCCTAGGGTTTTTATCAGCAAATTGTAGTAATGACGCTGCTTTGCACAGTGCTTTTGTTTTAGTGGTAAATATGTGAATTGATTACCCATGAGCCCAGGTTGTGATGTACTGTTGTTTTGCTTTATTCTTTATTATGTTAGGAATCCTAAACAGCAGGGGGCTGATATCTACTACACGGTCACCTTGGAACTTCTAATATGAAAATCTAAATGAATTCTTTGTTACCGTAAATTACAAACAGAACAACGGCAGCCTGCTTCCACACTTATAAATATGTATGTCCTTCCCACCCATGAAATTACGGTGAAGGATAGATCAAAGTGAATTAGCACCTGTCAAGGAAATTTGATAGGTCATTCTGTGCTGTAATGTTATTCCCTTTTCTTCTGAGTGTGACATAATAGCCAAACCCTGCATCTAGCTCTCCTTCGCCCACTGTGGTTAACAACAGTTCAAATGTGGAAATGAATCACCTGGTATATTACTTCTATGCAGCAGGAGGCAAATTGAAAACTAAATTTTTACAATCAAAGTGAGTTTGACTGTATTTAGACTCTGGCTATTGCTAGTGTTTGTAGCTACTGTAGTGTTACGCCATTGTGTATCTAAATGTTGTAAAACCTGTTGCTATGAACCTCTTAGGTTTTCATAAAAACCTGAAGCTAGCAGTCCTAAAAATCTATTCACTTGACCATATAATTTTCCTTGCCTTATTGACAGTAAGAATGCTTCCATCATCGTAACCTATTGTTTTCACACATCAAACTGCCAAGAAACCATCAAATAAAAATCTCATTACTACCACAAATATTAATCCCAAAATGTTTTTTAAATGTTATGAAATTTTTAAAGGGGGAATCCAAAACACATGGCATAAATTTGAGGTGGAAATGAAACAATTAAAAATAAACAACTAAATGGTTTATGTTTATAAGATCGGTATAATTCAGAAAAGAAAGATAAAGAAAGTTAAAATGTAAATAAAGGAAGTAAAAAATAAAGAACAGAAGATAGCAGGGAAGAAAGAATGAATAGTAAATAAAGGACCAATTTTGACTAAAGAGCAAATACCAACAGAACCCAAACTACTGTAGTAGACTCGTAACTCCTTTCTTCTCGGCTTTATCCTGCATCCGTCTAATGACATCATTTTAAAAATTCAAATGTAATCATATAAGTCATTCATGATAATATTTTTCCACTTAATGGCTTTAAATTTTTATTTACTTCTTTATTTGTTTGCTTTGAATTTGGCTTGCAACACTCAGCTACTGGCAATGTACATTGTATTCTTACAGAGTTATATTGCAATTCAAACTACTTTCCATTGTCCTTGTTCAATTATATGTGAGCTTTGCTGTTTCATAAATGGTTCCATCTTGATATTCTCATGAGTTTTTTCTCAATCTCACATTTCTCTATAAGCCTTCCAGAGTACCCTTTGGTTCTATGGAGCCTGAAACACCAAAATAGACTTAAATTTTCTTTTTGAAAAATTCCCAAACATTCATACATAATACAGCCTTCAAACATAACAAGAATGTTAGTGTTCTTAACACCTTTTGTGACATTTGGTTGTTCAGGGTTCCAACTGGGTGTATCTATTCTTTTCCTTTTTTTTTCTTTTGTCTTTCTAACCAAATAGGAGTAATGCTTTTTTTTTTTTTTTTCAGTAAATGCATAGCTATTTTCTTTGCCGGTTGATACAGTTAGAAATAAATCTTATATATGTTTGTTAGTCATAACTCGGGTTCCACATCTATGATCATCCTTCCAGTTTGCACTGTGGGTTCATGCTCATTCATTATTTGATTTGAAGTGACTCTCCCTCTCTCTCTCTGGTAACTATTCATATTTTTTATCATGATACTATGTCTGTTGGGACATTTCCCTGTTATTTATTCACATATTCCAGAACGTTTTCCAAATGAGAATGCTTAATGAAACGATCACCCCAGTCATACAAATTTGCATCCGCACCGCCCTGCTAGATCCACAAACTGGTCGCATACCCGTTAAACACACAGTGTGGTGTGGGGCATGAAAACATTCCAGTTCCACAAGATTTTCAAGGTCTGCTTGCCTCTGACGATGTTTTAGATTTGGTCCGTCACACACACCTAGAAGAGATCATTCAGTTCCCACATTTACAAGGGAAGACACAAAAGATATTAAGAAACCTAACACTTTGATATAAAGGCTTGTGTTTTTTGATAAGAAGATTAAAAATCTGCTTTGGTTTTCAAGCCCTTAAAAATACATCAGAAAAGCTTCTGGGAATTTGTCGACTCTGCTGGGCCTCAGCCTGATTCTGTGATTCTCTGAGCTACCCTGATGCTCAGTGCTTCCCAAAACATCTTCTCCCTGCAAGTTGATTGGAAACCTCTGGAGTGCCCGGGGTGAAGTCTGAAACTGGCCCCGAACTCAAAAGGCCAAGAGAGACTGAAGAAAGAGGCTTCCCACTCCAGATTGATATTGTGGCTGGTCACCAATTTGAAGGGAATTCTGTGATTCTTTGGATTTGCATGTCTACTCTTTCAGCCGTGTGGTTGACAGGGTCTTGGGGCTCCAGCCGGGTGTCAGGCCTGTGCCTCTGAGGTGGGAGAGCCGAGCTCAGGACATTTGTCCACCAGAGACCTCCATTTCCACGTAATATCAAATGGTGAAAGCTCTCCCAGAGATCTCCATCTCAATGCTAAGACCCAGCTCCACTCAACGACCAGCAAGCTACAGTGCCAGACACCCTATGCCAAACAACTAGCAAGACAGGAACACAACACCACCCATTAGCAGAGGGGCTGCCTAAAATCACAATAAGGTCACAGACACCCCAAAATCCACCACTAGACATGGTCCTGCCCACCAGAAAGACAAGATCCAGCCTCATTCACCAGAAAACAGGCACTAGTCCCCTCCACCAGGAAGCCTACACAACCCACTGAAACAACCTTAGCCACTGGGGGCAGACACCAAAAACAATGGGAACTACAAACCTGCAGCCTGAGAAAAGGAGACCCCAAACACAGTAAGATAAGCAAAATGAGAAGAAAGAAAAATACGCAGCAGATGAAGGAGCAAGGTAAAACCCACCAGGCCTAACAAATGAAGAGGAAATAGAAAATATAAATAGACTATTCACAAGCACTGAAATTGAAACTGTGACTAAAAATCTTCCAACAAACAAAAGCCCAGGACCAGATGGCTTAACAGGTGAACTCTATCAACATTTAGAGGAAAGCTAACATCTGTCCTTCTCAAACCCTTCCAAAATGTATCAGAGGGAGGAACATTCCACAACTCATTCTACGAGGCCACCACCACCCTGATACCAAAACCAAACAAAGATGTTACAAAGAAAGAAAACTACAGGCCAATGTCACTGATGAACATAGCTGAAAAATCCTAAACAAAATACTAGCAGACAGAATCCAACAGCACATTAAAAGGAACATATACCATGATCAAGTGGGGTTCATCCCAGAAATTCAAGCATTCTTCAATATACACAAATCAATCAATGTGATAAACCATATTTACAAACTGAAGGAGAAAAACCATATGATAATCTCAATAGATGAAGAAAAAGCTTTCAACAAAATTCAACACCCATTTATGATAAAAACCCTCCAGAAAGTAGGCATAGAAGGGACTTACCTCAACATAATAAAGGCCATATATGACAAACCCACAGCCATCATTGTTCTCAAAGGTGAACAGCTGAAACCATTTCCACTAAGGTCAGGAACAAGACAAGGTTGCCCACTTTCACCACTATTATTCAACATAATTTTGGAAGTTTTATCCACAGCAATCAGAGAAGAAAAAGAAATCAAAGGAATCCAAATCGGAAGAGAAGAAGTAAAGCTGTCACTGTTTGCAGATGACATGATGCTATACATAGAGAATCCTAAAGATGCTACCAGAAAACTACTAGAGCTAATCAATGAATTTGGTAAAGTAGCAGTATACAAAATTAATGCACAGAAATCTCTTGCATTCCTGTACACTAATGATGAAAAACCGGAAAGAGACACTAAGGAAACACTCCCATTTACCACTGCAACAAAAAGAATAAAATACCTAGGAATAAACTTACCTAAGGAGACAAAAAACCTGTATGCAGAAAACTATAAGACACTGATGAAAGAAATTAAAGATGATACAAACAGATGGAGAGATATACCATGTTCTTGGATTGGAAGAATCATTGTGAAAATGACTATACTACCCAAAGCAGTCTACAGATTCAGTGCAATCCCTATCAAACCACTAATGGCATTTTCACAGAACTAAAATAAAAAATTTCACAATTTGTGTGGAAACACAAAATACCCCAAATAGCTGAAGTAATCTTGAGAAAGAAGAACGGAGCTGGAGGAATCAGGCTCCTGGACTTCAGACTAGACTACAAAGCTACAGTAATCAAGACAGTATGATACTGACACAAAAGCAGAAATATAGATCAATGGAACAGGATAGAAAGCCCAGAGATAAACCCATGCAAATATGGTCACCTTATTTTTGATAAAGGAGGCAAGAATATACAATGGAGAAAAGCCAGCCTCTTCAATAAGTGATGCTGGGAAAGCTGGACAGCTACATGTAAAAGAATGAAATTAGAATGCTCCTTAACACCATACACAAAAATAAACTCAAAATAGATTAAAGACCTAAATGTAAGGCCGGACACTATGAAAGTCTCAGAGGAAAACATAGGCAGAACAGTCTATGACATAAATCACAGCAGGATTCTTTTTGACCCACCTCCTAGAGAAATGGAAATAAAAACAAAATTAAACAAATGGGACCTAATGAAATTTAAAACTTTTGCACAACAAAGGAAACCATAAACAGGATGAAAAGTCAGCCCTCAGAATGGGAGAAAATATTTGCAAATGAAGTAACTGACAAAGGATTAACCTCCAAAATTTACAAGCAGCTCATGCAGATCAATTTCAGAAAAACAAATAACCCAATCCAAAAATGGGCAGAAGACCTAAATAGACATTTCTCCAAAGAAGATATATAGATTGCCAACAAACATATGAAAGAATGCTCAACATCACTAATCATTAGGGAAATGGAAATCAAAACTACAATGAGGTATCTCCTTACACCAGTCAGAATGGCCATCATCAGAAAATCTACAAACAATAAATGCTGGAGAGGGTGTGGAGAAAAGGGAATGTAAATTGATATAGCTACTATGGAGAACAGTATGGAGGTTCCTTAAAAAACTAACAATAGAACTACCATATGACCCAGCAATCCCACTACTGGGCATATACCCTGAGAAAACCATAATTCAAAAAGAGTCATGTACTACAATGCTCATTGCAGCTCTGTTTACAATAGCCAGGACATGGAAGCAACCTAAGTGTCCATCGACAGATGAATGGATAAATAAGATGTGGCACATATATACAATGGAATATTACTCAGCCATAAAAAGAAATGAAATTGAGTTATTTGTAGTGAGGTGGATGGACCTAGAGACTGTTATACTGAGTGAAGTTAAGTCAGAAAGAGAAAAACAAATACTGTATGCTAACATATATATATGGCATCTAAAAAAAATAGTTCTGAAGTACCTAGGGGCTGGACAGGAATAAAGACGCAGCCATAGAAAATGAACTTGAGGACACGGGAAAGGGGAAGGGTAAACTGGGACAAAGTGAGAGAGTGGCATGGACATATATACACTACCAAATGTAAAATAGATAGCTAGTGGGAAGCAGCCACATAGCACAGGGTGATCAGCTTGGTGCTTTGTGACCACCTAGAGGGGTGGGATAGGGAGGGTGGGAGGGAGACGTAAGAGGGAGAAGATTTGGTGATATATGTATATGTATAGCTGATTCACTTTGTTATAAAGCAGAAAGTAGCACACCACTGTAAAGCAATTATACTTCAATAAAGATGTTTATATATATATATATATATATATATATATATCAGAACAAGCATAGCTAAGTGAAGCTTGTGAGTGGGTGTGATTCTGTTTGAACATCAAATAATAAGGTATTCTCCCACAGAACACCTTTCAGCTTCAGGAAAATTAACCTATGGTTAAAGAACATGTGAAACAACATAATTGTTAATGATACGGATCCGTTTCCCTCTGAATTCAGAACCTGGGCTCAGGGTGTCAGGAGTCTCTTAAGTGCTCCTTAGCGGCCTCACTGCTCCTTAGGCAGGTTATTACTGGTGAGTCTGCGGTGGGGAGGACGGCACCCCTTGTCGGCTTGTTAGTGGAGCCTGTGGCTGCTAGTGTGTGTCTCAGCATTGGGAGCCAGTGGGGGATGATGTGCTGTTCTTATTCTCCCAGAAAGTCCAGCCTTCTTCCAAATCCTCCTGTTTCGGCTCCACCCTAGCAGAGAGGGATGGTGTCTGCATAATGTCACACAACACAACTCTGTGTGCATATGTGAGCCCAAAGAACAGATAAAGGTTAACAGTACTCCTGTGTTCTGAGCTTGGGGAACGGCGGAGCTCTTGGCACAAAGGCCTTTGGAGATTTCACTATTTTTTCTTTTCTTTTTAATAAAAGTTCCATGTTAACTACTAACATGTACAGATGGGTGTAGAGTGAAAAGTGTCTGTTTCCTCTCACACCATGTTGTCCAATTCAGTACTCCCAGTCCTCAGAGCTAATCACCATTAATAGTTTCTTGTGTCTACTTAGAAATGTTATACAAGTATACGTGTGTACAAATGTGCAATATGGGTGTGCTTGTATTCCTTTCATAAAAGTTGACAAATATTATCCTACCGTCTATTCTGATCTACCTCTTGATTTTTTTTCACTTTATTTACATCTAGATATCCTCCTAAATCGGTATGGAAAGTTCTACCTTATTCTTGTAAATAGCTACACAATAATATATTGTATAGCTGTGCTGTAATTTTTTAGTAAGATTCTTATGGATGGATATGTGGAAGTCTCCAACATGTAAGATATTATAAATAATGCTTAATGAACATCTTTGTTCATGTCTTAGTCTGTTCTGGCTGCCATAAAAACATGTCATATACTGGGTGTCCTGAAAAACAGAAATTTATTTATCACAGTTATAGAGCCTGGGAAGTCCAAGATCAAGGTGCCAGCAGATTCAATTCTGGTGAAAGCCCTCTCAAGAATTTCTTGCAGATGACCACCTTTTCACTGTGTCCTCACATGACAGAGAGAGAGAGGGAGAGGGAGAGAAAATTCTCAGATCTCTCTTCCTCTTCTTATAAAGACACTAATGCTATCATGGGAGACCTACCATCATGACTTCGTCTAAACCTGATTACCTCCCAAAGGCCCTACATCCAAGCACCATCACAGTGGAAGTGAAGCCTTCCTCTTTGTAAAGACAAACATTCATTCAGTTCATAGTATTTCATATATGTTTGCATCCTTGAGTTAAATATGTTATAAAACATCTTGTTAGAAATTATATTGCTGGGTCAAATAATATATGCACTGCATTTTTATAAACACTGATAAATCTCTCCCAGCAAGCAGTACATGAGAATACTAGCTCTGTATCATCTCCACTCTGTTAATTGTTCAGCTTTTAAATATGTTCCAATCCAACAGGCAAATAATGGAATCTCATTGCATTTTTTTAAAAATTAAGAGAGCTTGAACATCTTCCAAAAGATTATTGACCACTTATATTTTGGTCCTTTGAATTACTTCTTAAATCTTTTTGTTTATTTTTGTATTGAGTTATTTGTCATTTTTCTAATTGATTTTAAGATCTTTTTGTATATTTAGGAAACTAGTCTTGTGATATATATTGCTTGTACTCTTCCCAGTTTGCTGTTTGACTACTGAAGTGTTCCAGTTACCTATTGCTTCATGAGAAATTATCCCATGTCTTTAAAAAAAAAAAAAACGAATTTTACTTCTCAAAATTCTAAGGGTTGTGAATTTGGACAGAGCACAGTGAGGATAGTGTGGTTCTCTGTGTGATACCATACCTAGCTAAGAAGTTAAGGTGGCTAGTAGCTGGCTGGAATGGCTTGACCACGGTCATAGTTCTGGGACCTTGTGTCAGCTAGGTGTCTTGGTTTTCCTCAATGTAGATAGACATAGGGCTCTCCTTCCCACATAGCCCCTCCACAAGATCTCTTAATCTGGTATCTCCTGCAGAGTAGCTGGACTTCTAACTTAGTAGCTCAGGACTTCCAAGAGTGCAAAGGCAGGAGCTTTGGTCTGAACCGTCTATCACATCCTGTTGGTTAGAACAGGTTATACACGCTGCCCAGATTGAAGAGGAGGGAGCTCTACAAGGCAGCTTTCTACAAGGCATGGGGTTTTTTGGCGACCACCAATATAGCAGACTACCAGAAGGTGTTTTGGGTGGTTTTTTGGTTTGTTAGTTTTATTGTCATAGGAAATTTTAAAATCTTTTCTTGGTAGTCAGATAATACTTCTTCAAGGCTTCTGGTTTTAATGCCACCTTAGAAAGGATTGCACTATTCCAAAACTACAGAACTTTCATTTATTGTTTCTTTTAATATTTTCAGTGCTTTGATTTTTTTCACATTTAAATTTTTGTCCCATCTAGATTCACTTTATTTTTAAAGATGAAATGGAGATATGAATTAAACTTTATTTTTTGTTTATTTCAATGCTGTCTATGGAATAATCCTTCATTTACCACTGATTTGAAGCAGCATCTTTATTATATACTAAATTCCAATATTGATGTTTATTTACTGCCATACTCTTTATTTGCTACTCTTCCTGAATTTCCCTACATCAACAATAACGCCACACTGTTGTGAATGGTAGATACTTTCAATGTTTCGAAATACATGGAAAACAGAGAGACATTTTCCAGGGTTGGGTGACATGAGATGGACAGAGGAAGCTCTTGCAAGAGGTGAGATATCTAGCTGGGTGCAGCAACTCAGAAAGAGAAATGGCTAAGAAAACACAACCCCTGGCGTCACCACTTCCTTTTCTATAGAACACAGGAAGGAGATTTAAGCCTTCTTATAGATACTAAAATAAAAAATGAGCAAGGAGACTATATGACTGTGTCCATCTGAATTATATGTGGTGGGTACAGCTGCACATCACTCTATCTGATGGTCCCACTCTATCAGCAGTTCCCACCTGTGGACTTGTGTCAGCTGTATGTCATGGGTGACTCCTTCACCTCCTCACTAGGGCAGTCTAGGTAGGATGGGATGGGATGGAACAGGCCCATGGGTCACAAGTCTTGGCTTCTTCTCTAGGACTGCCCATACCTGTTTTCTCTCATCTTCTGGTTCCTTCAGAAAATGGGGCAAGTGAAAAGAAATGTTCTCCTGAGTTAGAGAAAGTTTATTTTATATATGTATGTATTTATAGATCATACCCCACACAAAGTTATTATAATACTATTGACTATATTCCCTGTGCTGTACATTATATCCCTGTGACTTATTTTATAACTGGTGTGCAATCTATAAAAATATCAAATCACTATGTTGTACACCTGAAACTAATATAATATTGTAAGTCAACTATACTTCAATAAAATTTGCCTGGAAGTACATAATTTTACTGCTGCATGAATAGTTGCAAAATATTATTGGTACTGATTTCTTCACTGAAAATAGCTCCTTCTAGCACTACCAATCTATATTATTAATGTACAGAAAAAATATTTAAATATTTCACGATTGCCAAGGAAATACTGGCATCTATAACCATGATAAAAGTCATTAAAGCACTGATTCATTCTTTCATTAGTTTACTTACCAAGTAGTTATGATATGTTCCCTCTATTACAGAGTATGTATAGAAATGTATTACCACAGAGGCAGGATCTCCTCTGGTCAGGTAAAACCTGCTTTTAGGGAGGAAAAATGTTCATACTTTTTTCAGCAAGTGGGAGTCATCCCATGTCCTGAAAGCTTAGGAAGGGTTCTGATCAGAACCACCCTGCAATCATGCTAAATTTCATATGTCCAAATTATAGAACTGTTACTTCTTTCTTTGAAAAGAGCTCTACTGATTTTTGTGATAATTACATAAAAATCTGGATTTTAAATTAAACTCTTAGATTTTTAAAAATCACTTCAGGCAGAAGAAGGATGTAGTAAAATGGGGAATAAAATATTTTTAACCTCTGCCAAAATAATTTCATGCCATTTTACTGTACCTCTGTCATCAAATAGAATTCACTAAATCTCCAGAATACAGTGTATTTGTCAAATAGCAGGAGATGCTTTAGAAGAGTCAGAAGATAGGACTGTGCTCTAAGTAACTGACAGTGTGGCAGGAGAGAGAAAGAACACACAGAAGAATTTGCAGTGGACGACATAGGCTGTGTAAACAAGGTACTGATTGTGGATCCAGC
Source organism: Mesoplodon bidens (assembly GCF_964165515.1). Classification (NCBI taxonomy): domain Eukaryota; kingdom Metazoa; phylum Chordata; class Mammalia; order Artiodactyla; family Ziphiidae; genus Mesoplodon; species Mesoplodon bidens. Next base: position 87,615,250 of record NC_138168.1, on the reverse strand, counting down.
AGATTCTCTGAGACCAAGACTCCTCTAGGTGTGGTATGTGTACCTGCGATCAGACCCTGAGACTCTCACTTGCTCTACTGGTTCTTGGTGATTCAGAGCTAAATTGATTAAATACTGTTGTTCACACATATTTCACAAATTATGAATTTTATGTTTCAGTTTCATAGAAAATCCTTTATGTTCTTAAAGTTATACCTGTGCTAAAAGGGCTGTTGTGGTCTTCTTAACCTCAGGAAATATGCAGAACTGTGCAGACAGTCCTGGCTCACGTCCCATGTCACTTACATGTTATTGTTTATGTTTATTCTACCGTTGTCCTTTCCTGTATCTCCAATGCACACACATGAAAATAAATCAATGGCACAATGTTTTATTTTAAGCAACAAAGTAAAGATGAAAATATGAAAATAAATTCTATAATTTAGAATAACTTAGCAAATGTAAATTGTGAGCAAAATTTCAGTACAAATATAGACTATGTGTCTGTATGTGTAAGGATTAGACATCTGCAAGTGTGGTTATTTTGCAGAAATGATTTTTAAGCGTATATAGTAGTAAAGATGTTAATTACCTTAACAATGAATAATCCATGCAATACTTGTCTTCTGTTATCTTTTTTTTTTCAAATAGTGGCAAAGCCATTGAAGCTTTTGCCTCATTTTTAGTCAAAGCACACTGAAGTTTCTGTTAAATCACTGAAATTCTTCAAAAACCAGCACAAATAATGCACTCCAAAATGAAGTAAAGCAATTTAGTCTCTAAAGGCAAAAAAAAAAGAGAACAAAACCATAGAAATAGTACTCAAAATTTCACTCCTCAGAGAGAAACTGAATATAACTCATACTATTCCCTAGAAGGTTATAAAATCAATCACAAAATTAATAGCAAAAGAAGCTCTTGGAAATAGCATTTATCATCTGACCAAGAGCAATCAAAATGGAGCCTCAGAGTAGTGTCTTCCTCTTGCCCTTGGGCAGGATCCAGCCTGTCTCCTTGAGAGGTCTCCGACCTACAGCAAAGTGAAGCTGGCTGACTCCAAAGTGCTACACACACACACACACACGGAAGTCCACTGATACTGATGCTAGAGTCCAGGAAATGCTGTCAACATTTGGAGAGGGATTTGTTTTCAACATGGAATCCTACCCAAGTTTTTATTAAGTGTATAAGTCTACTAGTCAAGATTCTTCAGCGAATCTCTCTCTATATATAGATAGATACATACATACATACATATATGTGTATATATATATATATATATATATATATATATATATATATATATACATACACACACACTAGGGAGAGATTGATTTCTTAGGAGGAATTGGCTCACACAATTACAGAGGTCCAGAAGTCCTATGACCTGCCATCTGCAAGCTGGGCACCCAGGCATGCCAATGGTGTAATTCCAGTCTGAGTACAAAGGCCTGAGAACCAGGGGAGCCGCTGGTATAAATCTTAGATCAAGGGCAAGAGAAAACTGATGTCCCAGATCAGACAGGTAGGCAGGAAGATAAAAAGGGACAAATTCTGCCGTCCTCCACCTTTTTATTCTATTCAGTCCCTCAACAGATTGGATGAGGCCCACCAACATTGGAGAGGGCAAAATGCTTTATCTAGTCCAAAGATGCAAATGCCAGTCTCAACCAGAAACATCCTCACAGGCACACCCAGACACAATGGTTAATCTGGGTGCCCAGTCAGGTTGACACATACAATTAACCATCCTAGTAAGTAAAGACATATGCAGATGTGAAGAATCCAGAAATTTTTACCTCTTATGCAGCTTTTCTGAAAATATTTATTATGTGATCTAGACTCCAACAAAGACAAGGAAATCAACACCACCAAAAGCATAGGCAATTCAGAGTAAATAAAAAGAATTATTAGAGGAGACAAAAATGACCTAAAAATCTATTCCTAAAGAAATAAAGTTGAGACCCAAGATAAAGGAAGATAGGGGATTCACTAAGATAATTCCAGAAAGACATCTTGGTGGCAGACCTGAAAAGGAAGGAGTCCTTTTAGAATAGTCAATTGATGAAATGGTAAAAGAGCTAGAAGAGCTTAGTGTTCAGACAGAGAAGACATGTTTATTCTGTCAACAAGAAGAAAGAAAGGCAATTTGACACTCAAGAAAAGCAAAAGTTTGTACCAGAAAACTATCCATGTATAAAGCAAAAAGACAAAAGTAGTTAATTGAGTACAAGAAATAATAATTCATTTGATGTGAATTTTGGAAACTTCCTCCTTTGAGTGACCCATGTTTCGTAACATAGGAGTGGGACTCCTCCTTAAATTCCAACCAGAGAATACAATTGGCATAAATTTAGTATAATGAATGTGTTTATTTAACTTAACTTCCAGAATATACCTTTAGGCAAAGCATGGAAGATATAACCATTTTGGAACAAAAGGTAAATGTTACAGATCTTGAAAATATAAAAATAATGGTGGAGCTGAAGAAAGCTCAGAAGTGAGGGGGAAGGGATGGAGACACCACACAGACCCTCATTTCTTCATTTTACATTATGGATAGTGAGGATAGGACCAAGTTACTGGGTCAAGAGGTAGATAAGTCTTAAAAATCAACATATGTTCGCAACTAAGACCCGGTGCAACCAAATAAATAAATATAAATAAATAAATAATTTTTTAATTAAAAAAAATCAACATATGTTTAAGGTAAAACATCAGTCAATGTAAGAATTGAAAATAAAAATGATAAACAACAATTGGGGGCGTGGGGGGAAGAAATCAGTAGTGGAGAGTCATCCCCTTGGGACGTTTAGCCTCTGCTGCTCTGATCTGATCGTCGTTCTCACCCCCTCAGCCCTCCTGTTCCTTTGCCCTTGTCCTCCGGACCTTAGAGTCTGTCATCAGGAAGTTCTCTGTATCCTTCATCTCCGCACATCCCTTCCCTCCTTACCTCTGTAAGCAAGTCAAGCTGTGTAATTCTGAGGCAAATGATTGGTCAGCTCTTTTGACCACAAATCTAAGCTACGATTTTCAGTCGGCCTTACTAGGAACAGAATATAAGTTCATGTTCCCTGTCTTACCCTTTTTTCTGTCTCTAAATTGATTAGCAACTCAACAAATAAAGCTGAACATTCATTCACCCTCAAAACCACATGACCCGCAGAGGCTGCAGGGAAGCCCATGGCTGTTTGCTGTCAGCTGGGAAACCAGCTACTGCACTTGCCTCGTTGACTCAGTACACTTTGACTTCTGTTTCCTTCAACAGGCCAAAGTTTTCACTTTCTGGACTCAGCCGGCGTCCATCCAGTGGTGCTGACAAAGGTTTAAGGATCAGATCTCTGAGGAAAATAGCCTCCTCACCCATTACCTTGTCTCATCATACCTGTCCTGCTTCATCTCCACTTTAATCTCTTCAGAACTGTTGAGTGGATTTTCCTTCCTACTCACAACCCACTAGTTTCCAGCCTCTTAACTGTACTCGTTCAGCTTCCACCAACTAAGCTGCCTGAACGCCCTCCAGGGGTCTCTTCCAAGTTCCTTCATCTGGATAACCCTTGCTTGTCCTTTGGTGCTTAGATTCTCCAGAAGGCCTTTCCTCACACCCTGTCCCTCGTCCCCACTGTGCCCTTACTCATTCATTTATTCGCTCATCTATTTATTCAGTTATTTGCTTAACAAATATTTATTGAGGCACAAGTAGGCACCACAACTAACTACAGGTGGGGAAGAGCATGAGGAAGGATTAGCTGGGCGATCTCATTAACCTCAGAAGCTAAACTGGGAACTTGGGTCTCCAGGTCGTGTAGCAGTTTTGTGTTGTGGACTCTCAGCGTTAGTAATATCCTCAGCGTGCAGGCAGGTCAGGCCACAATTAGCAAGCTGCAGCTTCATGAGACCAGTGGTGCAGAGTGTATTCATTTTCTTTTGCCAGCCACTCAGCTCTCTCTCTTGCTGCCTCCCAGTCAGTGGGAAAAAGAGAAAAATTGCCTGGCTCAGTAAAGTTGGAAGGAGGTTTGATCAAGGTGTTTAATAACTAAGGTTGGAATTAAATTTTGAATTTTCCTGCTGCGGCAGTTAAATGTGAGGCTTTGTATTTCCATTTCTCTTTTATTCCTCTCAGCTTTATTTTTACTAAAAAATTTCCCACTGGTCATGAAGGCAACTAAATGTAAAAAAAAAAAATCAATAAAAAGATTTTTAAAAAGCACCAAACAAGTGTTGTATAAAATATCATGGTTATAGCATAGAGTGAGGTGTGAACCTCTGAGATAACATCTATTACCACCTCACAATTTGGATTTGCTTCAAATTCACCATTTTAAAGGCTTGGTGTAATGAGCACATCATTAGATTTTGGGACAGAACAAAATAATGTCAGCAGTATGGGGCTTCCCTGGTGGCGCAGTGGTTAAGAATCCGCCTGCCAATGCAGGGGACATGGGTTCGAGCCCTGGTTCAGGAAGATCCCACATGCCACGGAGCAACTAAGCCCGTGCGCCACAACTACTGAGCCTGTGCTCTAGAGCCTGTGAGCCACAACTCCTGAGCCTCTGTGCCACAACTACTGAAGCCCACATGCCTAGAGCCCATGTTCTGCAACAAGAGAAGCCACCGCAATGAGAAGCCTGAGCACCACAACGAAGAGTAGCCCCTGTTCGCTGCAACTAGAGAAAGCCCGTGCACAGCAACGAAGACTCAACGCAGCCAAAAATAAAATAAAATAAATAAATTTAAAAAATAATAATGTCAGCATTAAATGAATAGAGTTATAAGTAACGAGCTATGTTTAACCAATATTACAACCATTTTAATGCTTGTAAATAATAATTAGAAAATGATTAAAACAATATAGCAAGATAGACATTGACAATGATGTTCTCATAAGCACATACAAGAGATCAGTAAGAACTGTGACCATTTGGAAGGGTGATTTGAAAAGGTTTCATGGAGAAAGCCTAATTTCACTTGGAACATAAAAATGGAAAGAATTTCAAGGGTGAAGATATTGAGAAGAGCATGTTCCAGATACAGAGAAGTGCATGAGCAAAGAAAGATTTGGAAGAAGAAAATATTTAAGATGAGCTAAGGTCCAGGCAAGGCACCAGTAAGAAATGAGTCTTGGAAAGGAAGGCAGGCGCCATATTGAGCATAGCTTTGGATCTCATCCTGATGGGTTGGTTTCAGTTTAGAAGGAAATGGAACTCCATTGAAATTTTTAAGAAAGTATAAATGTTCTTGCAGCTATGACTGAGGAAGATTAATATTTTAGTCACTTGTAGTCTGAATTAGAGTTAAGCAAGATAGGTAGAATACCATAGTGTGCTAAGAAAGCAGTAGGATTGAACGGGAACAGTGACTGGTTGAAGGGAAGGGGTGGATGAGAAAGCCGCTGAAGGCAGTGGCCGCCAGAAGATTCCCAGCCACCTGATGGTAGGGCCGATGGTGCGGAGGGGTTTACAGGGTGAATAGTACAGCTAATGAATAGAGCGGGTGGTATGACAGGTGCCTCCAGGGTTTAGAACTTTCCATCTGAGAGTATAGTAAACCCCCCTCCTTTTAGAACATAAAAGCAGCAGCGTGCTGGGCTTAGCCAGGATGGCAGTGGGCTCCATGACAAAGATGGCTTTGACTCAATATGCTTGTTCATTCAGAAATAATGTATTGTGTTCTTCTGTGTGCCAAGCGGTGTGCTAAAAAGTTGGCCAATGCAGAGATGACTTACACAGTTCTTTCTAGGAGAGCACAAACAGCTTTGAGGAGAAAGGCATGAGGTGTCCTGAGCAAGTCTCAGAATAAGCACAGTAGCAGAATCAGAAACACTGGCTCCTTTTGAACTCCACATCATTATTTCTTACTTGCCCCGTGACCATGGTTGGTCATGATCATGATTGTAGTCATACTTCTGTTGAGTTATTGTTCACTGAGCACCAAGCTATGTGTGTTAAAGATATTTTATTATTTAGTCGTCACAGAACCTGCTGACTACATAGTATGTAGTTCACAAATGGAAACTGGGGCTCAACCAAGATCAGTGACTTGCCCAAGGTCACACACGTGGTCAGCCCCTATTCCTTCAACAGTGAAACAGATAATCTTATGAAGATGCAGACCGTATATGAGGTTTAAGCCCAGTATCTATTTTAAACCATATCCTCTTTATTATCAACATAATGCATCTATGGGATATTTTGCTTCCTAGTGAGAACAAAGCCAACTGGACGACATGGGGTATAAACCAGTGACCAAACCTCATAAGTTCTGTGCTTTAACTGGCTAAGCCAGTCATTGATGCAGTAGTACAGTTTTGTATTCGCTCTACTTTCAGGTTACTCAGTAAAATCCCAGTGATTGAGACTAGCTATAACTTTGCTTGACAGAGCTTACTGAAAGCAGCTTTTGATTTAACACTATAAAAGGGGAATACAGAAAAAATTCTTCATTAAGCACATTTAAAATAAATTGTTGGTTTCTGTCATTAGATATGTTCTCTAGAGCCTTTAATTGATGACCAGTTTCATCACAATACATTACCATTATTTTAAGAATAGTAAGAGAAAAGCACTTAGAAAAGATGAGGATTTATAATAACAACATTGGGGATTGTTTGCCTTATTTCAAACTTCAGAATGTTTGCTCCTTTACTGGATATAGTTAAAGGTCATCCAAGAGTCTATTGGGATATACAGGAAGTATATTGGGAATTTGTAAACCATCCACTTGCAAGGAGACTACACAAGAATATTTGTAAGAAATCTAGATAAGGACGAAACAAGGGCATTGCTCTTAAAAGCCTGCGATGGCATCAATCTCTCAAGGTTTAACAGTGCTCTTTTTTTTAAAATTGGAGTATAATTGCTTAACAATGGTGTGTTAGTTTCTGCTTTATGACAAAGTGAATCAGTTATACATATATATATGTTCCCATATCCCTTCCCTCTTGTATCTCCCTCCCTCCCACCCTCCCTATCCCACCCCTCTAGGTGGTCACAAAGCACCGAGATGATCTCCCTGTGCTATGCGGCTGCTTCCCACTATCTATCTACCTTACCTTTGGTACTGTATATATGTCCATGCCTCTCTTTCGCTTTGTCACAGCTTACCCTTCCCCCTCCCCATATCCTCAAGTCCATTCTCAAGTAGGTCTGTGTCTTTATTCTTGTCTCACCCCTAGGTTCTTCATGACATTTTTTTTCTTCTTAAATTCAATACATATGTGTTAGTATATGGTATTTGTCTTTCTCTTTCTGACTTACTTCACTCTGTATGACAGACTCTAGGTCTATCCACCTCATTACAGAAAGCTCAATTTCATTTCTTTTTATGGCTGAGTAATATTCCATTCTATATTTGTGCCACATCTTCCTTATCCATTCATCCGATGATGGACACAGGTTGTTTCCAGCTCCGGGCTATTGTAAATAGGGCTGCTATGAACATTTTGGTACATGACTCTTTTTGAATTATGGTTTTCTCAGGGTATATGCCCAGTAGTGGGATTGCTGGGTCATATGGTAGTTGTACTTGTAGGTTTTTAAGGAACCTCCATACAGTTCTCCATAGTGGCTGTACCAATTCACATTCCCACCAGCAGTGCAAGAGTGTTCCCTTTTCTCCACACCCTCTCCAGCATTTATTGTTTCTAGATTTCTTGATGATGGCCATTCTGACTGGTGTGAGATGATATCTCATTGTAGTTTTGATTTGCATTTCTCTAATGAGTAAAGATGTTGAGCAATCTTTCATGTGTTTGTTGGTAGTCTGTATATCTTCTGTGGAGAAATGTCTATTTAGGTCTTCTGCCCATTTTTGGATTGGGTTGTTTGTTTTTTTGTTATTGAGCTGCCTGAGCTGCTTATAAATTTTGGAGATTAATCCTTTGTCAGTTGCTTCATTTGCAAATATTTTCTCCCATTCTGAGGGTTGTCTTTTGGTCTTGTTTATGGTTTCCTTTGCTGTACAAAAGCTTTGAAGTATCATTAGGTCCCATGTATTTATTTTTGTCTTTATTTCCATTTCTCTAGGAGGTGGGTCAAAAAGGATCTTGCTGTGATTTATGTCATACAGTGTTCTGCCTATGTTTTCCTCTAAGAGTTTGATAGTGTCTGGCCTTACATTTAGGTCTTTAAGCCATTTTGAGCTTATTTTTGTGTATGGTGTTAGGGAGTGATCTAATCTCATACTTTTACATGTCCCTGTCCAGTTTTCGCAGCACCACTTATTGAAGAGGCTGTCCTTTCTCCACTGTACATTCCTGCCTCCTTTATCAAAGATAAGGTGACCATATGTGCGTGGGTTTATCTCTGGGCTTTCTATCCTGTTCCATTGATCTATCTTTCTGTTTTTGTGCCAGTACCATACTGTCTTGATTACTGTAGCTTTTTAGTATAGTCTGAAGTCAGAGAGCCTGATTCCTCCAGCTCTGTTTTTCGTTCTCAAGATTGCTTTGGCTATTCGGGGTCTTTTGTGTTTCCATATAAATTGTGAACTTTTTTGTTCTAGTTCTGTGAAAAATGCCAGTGGTAGTTTGATAGGGATTGCATTGAATCTGTAGATTGCTTTGGGTAGTAGAGTCATCTTCACAATGTTGATTCTTAACAGTGCTCTTAACCTCCATATTTGCTTTTTTTGATACAGCCAGTTCTCTCTATTAAGAGCTATAATTAGATCTAACTGCTTTCTCCATAGGTTGCTCACACACTTTAAGGCTTTCACCTCTGAAAACCCCAGATTATGTCGGAGCAAAGATGTCTCTGTCTCTTCCCCTGCAGATGCGCATGCCCTGCCCTAAGCCATCAGGTGGTTTGGCTGCAATTTGAAGTCCTTGAAAATTCGGTAGGAGTATCTTAGTGCTTAGATGTGTTGGGCAAAAGGGCTGATTCTTGGAGGACATTCTGAGAACAAGCTTTCCATAGTTTCTGAAGAATTACTCAAGCTCATAAGACCTTGAAGCCTCATGTTTAGGAGAATAGGTATCCAGCAAAATAACCCTAGTTCTTATCTTTGATATCCAGTTTTCAGTCATACCCAGATCAATAGGAAATTGGAGGAAGTAAACAGAAACTGGCAGTGTTCACTGGTGTCTTAGCTTTAACCTCTTATTACAAAAAGTGCTTTTTGGTTTTAAAAGAAGAGTCACTTTTCTAGTAAGATTGTTTTGAACAGCTCAAGCTGTGCCTGGTGTTTCCTCAGGCATCCATGAACTCAGTTGTGATACTATCAACAAAAGTGAAACAGCAAAGCAAATGCTGAGCTGTGGCCCTCCTGGGGCCACCACCATCCCACCCTCTCCCCTTGTTTTTAAACATGGCTGAGTTCTGACTTGATGCAGCCATAAAACTCTCCCAGTAGCATTTTAGAGGCTTTTAAAAGAATGCCCCTCACAATATGTCCTATTATAGTGGTGATTGTTATTGTTGTTATTTCTTACTTTGTAGCAAGAGTGAAATCTCCTTTGGGATATATATTGAGAATGGATTGAGACATACCCACCATAGATCATAGATGTCACTTCATTTTCTGCCCTAAAGGCAAGTTCTAACTGCCGTCTGCTCTCCTGGTTGGCAGTGTCCTCCTCTGGAAGAAGTGATTGTTCTAAGACCCTGGAGACAGAGAGAAGGGGAATGGAGCTGAGTTTGCTATGAAATAACTTGACGGGAAGTAAGCTCTACTAGAAAACTAAAGTGATCATTTCCCTATTGTCTTGTAGATCCACTTACTGGGATTTAGAGTTAGGTTCCCCAAATGAATCAACAGTGCTTAGAACAAAATAAGACAGACTTCTGGGGAAATCCCTGAGAGGGATTTATGTTCAGGGTGCAGACACCTAGGAGGAAAGTTGGCGGGGGTGGAGGGGAGTCACTGGGTCTCTCTGCTCATCTCTGTTAGGACCACATTAAATCTGAGTGTGCACCGGCCCTTCCACAGCATCTCCCCGGGGTTTTCATACACCTCTGGACACACTTCATCATCAGTATGTGAGCCTCTGACTCAGCATACTTTTCCCAATGTGTAACATATATAAATTGCTGTATTTGGACCCCGTTTACTCCTTTCTCACCCAAAACAAAGCTATATGATTGTATATTTTTGTCACTTGTAAAAATCTCACCATGTTTAAGAGTATTTAAAAATAATATGTATGCACCCCTGTTTTTCTTGATCATTTACTCATGGCAATACAATTAGCATACGTTTTATTTTTATTCCAAATCACTAGGACACAAACTTCTTTTAGGCTTGGTGGAAACGATGCCACAATTTTCCAGGGCTCTGCCACATGCACACTCAAAAACAAATGCGTTGGGTTCTTCCACTCCAGACGTCTCGTCTTGTCATCATGTTGTGGCCTCTGCCACTGTTGATTATAACTGCTGCTCTTCTGGGCATTATGGTGTTTTTACTGGTGACCAGCTCAGATGACCCCAACTTGGGCGTTGGTGATGGCTGCTTCCCAGTTTTCTCACATCATAGCTAAAAGAAGCAAGTTCGAACTGTTACAAGACTTGACTGAATGCTTAGAGATAATAGAAGTAATACAGGAAAGGTAACTAACAGCTACTTCTAGAAGCTATTTGTAACTGCCAGTACCTGATCTCAGAATCTCTGCCTAACTCATGCTGGTCTCCAGCTGTGGAAGGCCTGTCCACCCAGTCTCAGTGGACATCTCTAAATACCTCTCCCCCTCCCAGAGTCTAGGCCCCAGTGCTTCCCTGGTCCCAGAGGATGAGGGATTTCTCTCTTTCCTCCTCTGAGATCCAACTCACTTGGGATTAACCCATTTTTCCCTTCGGTAATGAACACCAGCTTTTACAAAAAGAAACCTAACTCCCAAAGCCTAGATAAAACACAAGCCTGCCTTGTACAGATGTCTAAGGGGTGCACTGCACAATGGTGCCCACCTCTACAAGGACATTTGTGGTATAGTCACATGGTTACTTATTTGGGAGCCAGAGGCCACGCTCCCCAGGCCCCCATATCTAGGTGGGATCAAGGGACAAGTTCAGGTGAAGCCCATGGAAAGTGAGTAGAACTGTTACAAGTCCCTTCCTGGTCAGTGCAGCAGAAAGCAGGTGTTACTTCTCCACTCTGCCTTTTCCTTCTGTTGGCTGGGAGCAGAGAACTGAAAACCCAGGGGTTGGTGAAGTCACAAGATCCAAGGAAATTGGGTCCCTGAATCATATTGGGAGGGAAAGCCAACAGGGTAACCAGAACACTTGTGTGGGACAGTTAGAGAAGTAAGACAAATAAATTTATATTGTTGTAAGGAACTGAAAATCTTGTTGTTTATTTATTAGAGTCATTAGTGTGAGTAGAACTAATTCAGTCTGAAATGTGTTGATATTTATTTGGAATTTCACCTCCATTTAGGGCATTAGAAAAGGCAATGTGTAGGCATTTACCCTAATCACTATAACTTAAAAGCACCCTCTATAGTGGTCTTTGCAGAAAAGAGAAGCCAAAAGAAATCCAGGAATCTGTCCCAAGGACAAATTATAGTTGTTGTTGTTTTTTTTTTTTTTTTTGGTGGTACGTGGGCCTCTCACTGTTGTGGCCTCTCCCGTTGCGGAGCACAGGCTCCGGATGCACAGGCTGAGCAGCCATGGCTCACGGGCCCAGCCGCTCTGCGGCATGTGGGACCTTCCCAGACCGGGACACGAACCCGTGTCCCTTGCATCGGCAGGCGGACTCTCAACCACTGCACCACCAGGGAAGCCCCAAATTATAGTTTTCACTGTAGAATGCAGAAACCCTTTATTTGCAAGTATTCCAGCTTCAAAACAGAAAGTCCAGGGTCTCTCTACATATAACCTTATATATGCAGTAAAGTGATACTAGATTCTTCTTTGCCCAATTTTGCTTTGAGTTAAATTATATACTTATTCTTTGCCTTTTAAAAAATGATCTATTTCCCAAACATTTTGAGATTTTTTTTCCTCTAAACATTCTAAATGCTTGACCTTCACCTCAGTTGTGGAACCCCAAAGGCTGGGATATTTGGAAGCTGTATATCATTTACTGAATGCTAAGGGACACCAAGACCCCAGGCTGCCACGTCCAGAATATTGTCTGAGATGGATTTAACTCACCTTCATCCCAAAGGAAAAGAAGAAAGTTCACCAGCTAAGATGAGATTGGCAATGAGAAGAGGGACTCTTTCAGGAATCAATCTGATTTTGAGAAATAGCATCTTAGGAAGAAAAGATAGGAAGTAAGATAAGAGGAGTTTCAGAATACTGTAAAGTAAGAACTGATTTTCATAGGACTCGAATATATAAATCATCTCATTGCTTTTAGAGTCGTACAAGGGAGATGGCAGGATAATAGAACTGGGGATCTGGAGAGCTGTGATGAGAGCAGCTCTGACTCCACAGGCCTAAGTGAGAGGCCCGGGGGTCCCAGCAGCCCTTCAGGCACATGTCATTTTCACATATACACTGATTTATTAAATGTATGATTTTTTGGTTTAAAAAAATTACTACATTTTATTGTAACCTTCTTTGCAAATAAAATATAAATCCTTTAAAAAGATTTTCAAGGAAATTACAGATAATTGGAAGTTGTACCTTCATCAGCCCTCAACTCTCCTAAGCCTTTTGTACCATTTCCTTAAAGTTCTGAATAGTGGACTCGACGCTTAATGAATGCATTTTCTCAGCACGATTTTTCTTTTAATGGTCTTACAGTTTGACTTGTTTTTTGATGTACAGTTGAATTTAACACATGTGTAAATTAGTGTGACTACCACCGTAACCAGGATTCAGAACTCTTCCTCAGCCCAGATTCCTGGCGCTCTCCCTTTATAATCATCCCCTGCTGTGCCCCTCACTCCTGGCACTGTTGGTCTGTTCTCCATCCCTGTAGTTGCCTTTTTGAGATTGTTACATGAAGAGAACCGTATAGGAGGCAACCGACAAGACTTGCTTCTTGTACTCAGTGTGACCCCTTTGAGATTCATCCATGTTGTTCCGTGTTTGCATAGCTGGTCCCTGTCAGTGCTCAGTAGTGTTCATTGTACACTGATCCCACTGTATGTGAGCATTTACTCACTAAAGGACACAGTTTGTCTCCAGTTCCTCACAATTTTGACTATAACTACTGTAAGAATTCATGTACAGGTTTTTGTATGAACATAGGTCCCCATTTCTCTCTTTTTTTTCAGAATGTGATCATTTGGTCCACCCTTCCATTTTGAAACTTTCTTCTGGGACATTTAAATATCATGCTTCTCTAAGTCTCTGACCTCATCGTTGCTGTGTTGGATTTTTTTTCTTTTTACCTAGTAATATAATTTTTTTTAATTTGCATGCTTCTATTTCTTTTTTTTTCCCTTGCCAATCTTCAAGTGCAGGTTTTATGCAAATAAAATTGTGTTTGGGTAATTATGTTTAAATTCAGACCTGTGGGTACGGATGTGAATTTTTATCTGCCCAATGTCAACTTCAGAGGCAGGCACAGAATAAGAAACAAACTATAATCATCCACATTTGGGGATTTGCCAGTAAAAACTATGAAGAAGAAATTCAGCAAAGGGATTGAGGAAGCATGAAATCTAAGTTGGATAAGGAGGGAGCTAAGAACATGAAGATTAATGGATAATGAAAAGTTGATAGGGTCAATGGATTGAAGGTTCTAATGAGGCTGAAGAATTATTCAAGTGAGATTACTGAAAGGATTGATTACTGAGGGTAGGAGATGGTGATCAAAGGATGCTTAGGGATTATGGAGATTATGGGTACAGTTATTGGTAGTGACAGGCCTAAGCCAGAGGTTTTCTGTGCATTAAAATCAACTGGGAAAAAAATGTAAATACAGCTACCCATACTCCACCCTTAGAAAGGCTAATTCAGTTGGTCCTGGTTGGGGCCACAGCAATTGCTGGGGGTTGAAAACCATTGCTTCATGTAACTATGAAGAGGAGGACAAAGTAGAGGAGGGTTCAACCATTTGATGTGAGGAGAAAAAGAGATTGAAGTCAGACTGGGTGAATGTTTTACATGAATGTTGAGGTCACAAAGCACGATAACAAATTAATATTGGAAAGTTAGAAAATAATCTTCATGCCATCTAGGAGGGATGCAAAGAGTTGTAATATGGATGGGCTGAAAGTAAGCTCTGACAGTCAGCTGTCACACTCTGGCATAGAGGAAGACGTTAACTCACAAAAATAATTCCTCCGAATGGTAGGACCATGATGTCGGCTGCCCATTGAGTCACAGTATTAATGTTTGAATCACATTCACTAACTAGGCAAAGATTTTTCTTGAAATATGAGTAATACGTTTCTTCACTGATGTCAAGCAATTTTAGAAGGTGAGTCATTCTTGCATTTTTAACTAAATAGATTCAAAACTCACTGAAACCTTTCATTTGAATGATTTTTAAACAGAGAATACATTTTAATTCCAAGCATTTTTAAGGGTGAAGGTATGACTGTATTTAATAATACTATTTTTTAAAAAGAAAATCATAAAGGAATGAAAACATTTCCAAACCTCTGTTTTCAAAGTGTTCTCAATAAAGCTCAAGTTCCTTTAAAAGAAATAGGGGGAGGGCTTCCCTGGTGGCGCAGGGGTTGGGAGTCCACCTGCCGATGCGGGGGACGCGGGTTCGTGCCCCGGTCCGGGGGGGATCCCGCATGCCGTGGAGCGGCTGGACCCGTGGGCCATGGCCGCTGGGCCTGCGCATCCGGAGCCTGTGCTCCACAGCGGGAGAGGCCACGGCAGTGAGAGGCCCGCATGCTGCAAGAAAAAAAAAAAAGAAAAAAGAAATGGGGGAGATATTTTTGTGCTGCATCTACCCTAATGAGACAGAGAACTTTAATTTTTTCAAAAATATCTCCTAGATTGCATTTTTTCTGGTAGCCATGTGATATCACAGAAAAGCCAACCACTATCCCATGGGGCAGTTTTATGTAGTTTTTTAATATAATTTTTTAAAACTTACCCTTCCTCAAGATATTGCTCTCAGTTGGAAATTTGGGGGTGGGGGGGGGGTAAAAAAGAAATGTGAATCTACAAATTATAAATCATATAAATGTAAATGGTACCTCCTGAAATTGAACAGTGCTTCACCTGTACAATCACACATGAAGACCTGGAAAAGATTAGGAAATTTGTTATGAGCAAAATGAGGAACTGTAAATTTCACGATACTTACAAAGTTTGTACTATGAGTTAACTAGTGAAACTCTGCCTGGTACAAATAAGTTTTATGATCACTCCCTATTTTAACTGAACTACTGGGGAAAAGTCTGCCACATTACGGAAGTCTTGTTTTTATAGAAGAAAGTACATTAATGACACCTGTAGCACTTTTTACCTCTGGCTTCAACTTCTTTTCTCAACGTCTTACCCATAAATCATGTGTTGAATGAATTCTCTCTCTCTAAGCACTCTGCTTGAATATTTTTATCTGATCAAGAGAGCCACCTGATTAGTGGTTAAGTCACCCCACATAAGCATCAAATAATACTTTCTAATCCAAGAAACTTTATATTGAGACCACATCTTTTAGAGTAAAACTTTACTTAGTGACTTAACAAAAATAAGTTTTTCATCTTTATTATTGGAAGAGAACAGGTAAAGTACTATAAGCTGACACATGGGAGAAACATGTATATCCAACATTATAGCACATCTTCTTTACTGTATCCATTCTAATATCTGCTTCTTCAAGTCTTCAGTAATAATTTCTATACATCTTTCAATAATTTTAACAAATATATACCAATCTATTGCCATATTATTTTCTGTATGATTTCAACCACTTTTGTTGCAGTAGGAAAAAAGTTCCCCTAAACTATATCTTTTCTTCTTTCACTATTAAGAAACAAAAAAAACCCAAACATAATAAAAAAACCTCAGAATCGACTTCTAGATTATTATTGTTAAAATCTGAGAAAATTTTAATATTGAGATAAACATCACATGATTTAAAACTTTGAAGAAGTTTATTTTCACGTTCTGAAGGCTTAGCTTTTAAAAGTTTTGCTAATAACAATGACTTCCTCCAATTATTAGCTGAAATCACCAGGTACTTTACCTCCTTAGAGAGAGATTTATCATTAATGACAGTAAATATGAATCTATGTTTCAGATAATCACCATTTTATTTATCATTACAAGTTGAAAATTTTAATTCTTATTATTTTTACCTCATAATGTGGTACATGGATAGAACATACTAGATAAAGAAATAGCTCTCTCATTTCCTTGCTGTTCAGTTGTGCTTACATTATTGGTACTATTTTAGTTTTTGCAGCTTCTGTGAGGGAAACACTTGAAAGCATTTGTTTTGGGAGGATTCATTCAGTTAAATCTAGAGAATATATTTTACTCAATCCTACAAGTGTAAATCAGTATTATATATCATAGTTGTTGGAAAGAAAACAGATTTGCACTGATGGAGGCACCACTGCCTGCCCTCTATGGGGTGGAAACCCTGTTCTACCTTCAGGAAACTCAGTTCTCTGTACATCCTGAGGGGCATGCAGCCTGAATGAGGGCACCAGTGTTCATCTGCATGGTAAATAATAGTAATTCTTTTGCTTAGGCAATATATGGTTGTTTCTTGTATAGATAAACATATGGATAACCATCCATCTAGATTCTTTTCAGTACTACAGATTCAGAAAAAGTGTGAGAGCTAATTTCATTGTATAACATTATGGGCTAAATAATTACTCTCTTAGGAGTAGATTTTCTATTTCAATGAAAACAGGAAGTGTAGAAAGCAGGATATTAAAAACAAATTACTTGAAAAAATAATGGCAATTCATATTGAAGTCTTACAGTTAAAATATAGCCCTACATCAGAAGTTGCATAGCTGAGCAGAAGCAAGAAGAATTACAGTCCTGTATCCTGTGGAACAAAAACCACATTCACAGAAAGATAGACAAGATGAAAAGGCAGAGGGCTATGTACCAGATGAAGGAACAAGATAAAACCCCAGAAAACCAACTAAATGAAATGGAGATAGGCAATCTTCCAGAAAAAGAATTCAGAATAATGATAGTGAAGATGATCCAGGACCTCGGGAAAAAGAATGGAGGCAAAGATCGAGAAGATGCAAGAAATGTTTAACAAAGATCTAGAAGAATTAAAGAACAAACAAACATAGATGAACAATACAATAATTGAAATGAAAAATACACTAGAAGGAATCAATAGCAGAATAACTGAGGCAGAAGAACGGATAAGTGATCTGGAAGACAGAATGATGGAATTCACTGCTGCAGAACAGAATAAAGAGAAAAGAATGAAAAGAAATGAAGACAGCCTACGAGACCTCTGGGACAACCTTAAACGCAACAACATTGCATTGTAGGGGTCCCAGAAGGAGAAGAGAGAGAGAAAGGACCCGAGAAAATATTTGAAGAGATTATAGTCGAAAACTTCCCTAACATGGGAAAGGAAATAGCTACCCAAGTCCAGGAAGCACACAGAGTCCCATACAGGATAAACCCAAGGAGAAACATGCCAAGACACATAGTAATCAAACTGGCAAAATTAAAGACAAAGAAAAGTTCTTGAAAGCAGCAAGGGAAAAATGACAAATAACATACAAGAGAACTCCCATAAGCTTAACAGCTGATTTCTCAGCAGAAACTCTACAAGCCAGAAGGGAGTGGCATGGTATACTTAAAGTGATGAAAGGGAAGAACCTACAACTAAGATTAGTCTACCCAGCAAGGATCTCATTCAGACTAGATGGAGAAATCAAAAGCTTTACAGACAAGCAAAAGCTAAGAGAATTCAGCACCACCAAACCAGCTTGACAACAAATGCTAAAGGAACTTCTCTAAGTGGGAAACAGAAGAGAAGAAGAGGACCTACAAAAACAACCCCGCCCAAATTAAGAAAATGATAATAGGAACATACATATTGATAATTACCTTAAATGTGAATGGATTAAATGCTCCAACCAAAAGATACAGGCTTGCTGAACAGATACCAAAACAAGACCCATATATATGTCTACAAGAGACCCACTTCAGACCTAGGGACACATACAGACTGAAAGTGAGAGGATGGAAAAAGATATTCCATACAAATGGAAATTAGAAGAAAGCTGGACTTGCAATACTCATATCAGATAAAATAGACTTTAAAATAAAGACTGTTACAAGAGACAAGGAAGGACACTACATAATGATCAAGGGATCAATCCAAGAAGAATATATAACAATTATAAATGTATATGCACCCAGCATAGGAGCACCTCAATACATAAGGCAACTGCTAACAGCTCTAAAAGAGGAAATCAACAATAACACAATAATAGTGGGGGACTTTAACACCTCACTTACACCAATGGACAGATCATCCAAACAGAAAATTAATAAGGAAGCACAAGCTTTAAATGACACAGTAGACCAGATAGATTTAATTGATATTTATGGGACATTCCATCCCAAAATGGCAGATTACACTTTCTTCTCAAGTGTGCATGGAACATTCTCAAGGATAGATCACATCTTGGGTCATAAATCAAGCCTCAGTAAATTTAAGAAAATTGAAACCATATCAAGCATCTTTTCTGACCACAATGCTATGAGATTAGAAATCAATTACAGGGGAAAAAATGTGAAAAACACAAACACATGGAGGCTAAGCAATACATTACTAAATAACCAAGAGATCAATAAAGAAATCAATAAAGAAATCAAAGAGGAAGTCAAAAAATACCTAGAGACAAAAGACAATGAAAACATGACAATCCAAAACCTATGGGATGCATCAAAAGCAGTTCTAAGAGGGAAGTTTATAGCTCTACAAGCCTACTTCAAGAAACAAGAAACAAGAAACATCTCAGATAAACAATCTAACGTTACACCTAAAGGAACTAGAGAAAGAAGAACAAACAAAACCCAAAGTTAGCAGAAGAAAGAAATCATAAAGGTCAGAGCAGAAATAAATGAAATAGAAACAAAGAAAACAATAGCAAAGATCAATAAAACTAAAAGCTGATTCTTTGAGAAGATAAACAAAATTGATAAACCATTAACCAGACTCATCAAGAAAAAGAGAGAGGACTCAAATCAATAAAATTAGAAATGAAAAAGGAGAAGTTACAACAGACACTGCAGAAACACAAAGCATCCTAAGAGACTACTACAAGCAACTCTATGCCAATAAAATGGACAACCTGGAAGAAATGGACAAATTCTTAGAAAGGTATAACCTTCCAAGACTGAACCAGGAAGAAATAGAAAATATGAACAGACCAATCACAAGTAATGAAATTGAAACTGTGATTAAAAATATTCCTACAGGGCTTCCCTGGTGGCACAGTGGTTGAGAGTCCACCTGCCGATGCTGGGGACACGGGTTTGTGCCCCGGTCTGGGAAGATCCCACATGCCGCAGAGCAGCTGGGCCTGTGCACCATGGCTGCTGAGCCTGCGTGTCCGGAGCCTGTGCTCCGCAAGAGGAGAGGCCAAACAGTGAGAGGCCCATGTACCGCAAAAAAAAATAAATAAAAAATAAAAATCTTCCAACAAACAAAAGTCCAGGACCAGATGGCTTCACAGGTGAATTCTATTAAACATTTAGACAAGAGCTAACACCCATCCTTCTCAAAATCTTCCAAAAAATTGCAGAGGAAGGAAAACTCCCAAACTCATTCTATGAGGCCACCATCACCCTGATACCAAAACCAGACAAAGATACTACAAAAAAAGAAAATTACAGACCAGTATCACTGATGAATATAGATGCAAGAATCCTCAACAAAATACTAGCAAACAGAATCCAACAACACATTAAAAGGATCATACACCATGATGAAGTGGGATTTATCCCAGTGATGCAAGGCTTCTTTAATATATGCAAATCAATCAATGTGATAAAACATATTAATGAATTGAAGAATAAAAACCATATGATCATCTCAATAGATGCAGAAAAAGCTTTTGACAAAATTCAACACCCATTTATGAAAAAAACTCTCCAGAAAGTGGGCATAGAGGGAAACTACCTCAACATAATAAAGGCCATATATGACAATCCCACAGCCAACATTGTTCTCAATGTTGAAAAACTGAAGGCATTTCCTCTAAGATCAGGAACAAGACAAGGATGTCCACTCTCTCCACTATTGTTCAACATAGTTTGGAAATCCTAGCCACGGCAATCAGAGAAGAAAAAGAAATAAAAAGAATTCAAATTGGAAAAGAAGAAGTAAAACTGTCACTGTTTGCAGATGACATGATACTATACATAGAGAATCCTAGAGATGCCACCAGAAAACTACTAGATCTAATCAATAAATTTGGTAAAGTTGCAGGATACAAAATTAATGCACAGAAATCTCTTGCATTCCTATACACTAATGATGAAAAATCTGAAAGAGAAATTAAGGAAACACTCCCATTTACCACTGCAACAAAAAGAATAAAATAGCTCAGAATAAACCTACCTAGGGAGACAAAAGACCTGTATGCAGAAAACTAAAAGACACTGGTGAAAGAAATTAAACATGATACAAACCAGTGGAGAGATAAACCATGTTCTTAGATTGAAAGAATCAATATTGTGAAAATGACTATACTACCCAAAGCAATCTACAGATTCAGTGCAATCCATATCAAATTACCAGTGGCATTTTTACAGAACTAGAACAAAGAATCTTAAAATTTGCATGGAGAGACAAACGACCCCGAATAGCCAAAGCAGTCTTGAGGGAAAAGAACAGAGCTGGAGGAATCAGATTCCCTGACTTCAGACTATACTACAAAGCTACAGTAATCAAGACAACATGGTACTGGCACAAAAACAGAAAGATAGATCAATGGAACAGGATAGAAAGCCCAGAGATAAACCCATGCACATATGGTCACCTTATCTTTGACAAAGGAGGCAAGAATGTACAGTGGAGAAAAGACAGCCTCTTCAATAAGTGGTGCTGGCAAAAGTGGACAGCTACATGTAAAAGAATGAAATTAGAACACTCCCTAACACCATACACAAAAATAAACGCAAAATGGATTAGAGACCTAAATGTAAGACCAGGCACTATAAAACTCTTAGAGGAAAACATAGGAAGAACACTCTTTGACATAAATCACAGCAAGATATTTTTTGATTCCCCTCCTAGAGTAATGGAAATAAAAACAAAAATAAACAAATGGGACCTAATGAAACTTAAAAACTTTTGCACAGCAAAGGAAACCATAAACAAGATGAAAAGACAACCCTCAGAATGGGAGAAAATATTTGCAAATGAATGATCGGACAAAGGATTAATCTCCAAAATATATAAACATTCATGCAGCTCAATATTAAAAAAGCAAACAACCCAATCCAAAATTGGCAGAAGACCTAAATAGACATTTCTCCAAAGAAGACATACAGATGGCCAAGAAGCACATGAATAGCTGCTCAACATCACTAATTATAAGAGAAATGCAAATCAAAACTACAATGAGGTATCACCTCACACCAGTTAGAATGGGCATCATCAGAAAATCTACAGACAACAAATGCTGGAGAGGGTGTGGAGAAAAGGGAACCCTCTTGCCCTGTTGGTGGGAATGTAAGTTGATACAGTCACTATGGAGAACAGTACGGAGGTTCCTTAAAGAACTAAAAATAAAACTACCATATAACCCAGCAACCCCACTACTGGGCATATACCCAGAGAAAACCATAATTCAAAAAGACACATGCACCCCAGTGTTCATTGCAGCACTATTTACAATAGCCAAGTCATGGAAGCAGCCTAAATGCCCATCGACAGATGAATGGATAAAGTTGTGGTACGTATATACAATGGAATATTACTCAGCCATAAAAAGGAATGAAATTGGCTCATTTGTAGAGACCTGGATACATCTAGGGACTGTCATACAGAGTGAAGTAAGTCAAAAAGAGAAAAACAAATATCGTATATTAACGCATACATGTGGAACCTAGAAAATGGTACAGATGAACCAGTTTGCTGGGCAGAAATAGAGACACAGATGCAGAGAACAAACGTATGGACACCAAGGGGGGAAAGTGGTTGGGGATGGTGGTGGTGGTGTGATGAATTGGGAGATTGGGATTGACATGTGTACACTGATGTGTAGAAAATGGATGACGAATAAGAAAATAAATAAACATTAAAAGAGGAAAAAAAAAGTTGTATATCCAAAAAGAAGTTGCATATCCAACATTTTAATGTCACATAAAGTAAGATGAAGGTATGAAACTTTGAGTTGAATTATATTAAATACACAAGAGTTGGATTTAATATCTTTCTCTAGCTAAATACGTCTCAGAATTTTAAAATGAAACTAAGCTACAAAATGAAATTCAACTCATTGCAGTGGTCTGCTGTGTATTGTAATAGGACTTGAAATTTCATTTTCATGCTATATAAACTGATAGGCATACTTAACTGGTAAAATGAGTTAAAAGGAAACATCTTCACAAAAATAACTACACTAGAATCATACCAATGCACCTCAGAATGTGATCATTTTCTATCATCATAGTGTATTTCTTGAAGCTGTACAATGTATTAGGTGATAAATAGTGCCATTGTGAAAAGTATACCCTAGAAGGAAATCCTTGCAGAAATTATTAAGTAAATTAGGTTTAGTTGCCAGTTAATTCAATGTTATATTTAATGTCACTTTACCGCCCACTCCATAGACTGAATTTTCAAGAGTGACAAAAAGAAAATAATCTTATCATTCTCTAGCTCTTATGTCAGTAGTTTCTAGTTACTACTTCCAGGTGTATGTTGGTCACCAATCATCAGTGTTGTGTTTCAGAGATTAAGTTTCAGAGATTAAGTTTGATTAAATCAAAGTTTAGACACTCTATTTTATTCCATTATGCTTGTTTACCAAAAATGTTTGTTAAATCTCTTGGTTAACTATTAAATTTTAACTGTATATTTTTCTCTCAATGGACAGATGGATGGATAGGTAGATATACAAGGCAAGATTTAACACCTACCCACAGTTATTTATTTAACATTATTCATCAGTCTTCACATGATTTTGCTTTAGTACAGAAATGAGAGGAAACAGCTGAAACATGCTTGGCTCCCGTGGCTACATCCTCTCCCATAGTAATTAAGACTTGAGAAACCTGAGGCTGACTTTTATTTAGTTTAATCCCTAAACTGAGAATTACCCCCAGACTGGGATAATTGATGAAAAGATGACTGGAATGGGCAGTGCCTGAGCTCTCTCTGGAGAATCTGCTTTCCTGTGGAAAGGCCTGTGGGGAGGCTGCTGCTTTGGGGTCAGGCCTTTCTGCCTCTCCCAGGGAAGGCAGGGGAGGGGGCGGGGGGTGAGGAGGTACGCCTCCTGCCCAATCCTGATGGTCCCCTGGTCCCAGGCCATCACCGTGCTCAAGGTGTTCATGGACTTTGACGTCAGAAAGTACGTCCTTGCACATTGTGGGGAAGTCTGAGAATACAGAATACAGAAGTACAGATATAAAGAAAGTAAAGGGTAGCCTACAGGTGTGTGGTCTGTGTGGCTAGAGGTGTTGGGCTGGTGTTCCAAAGCACAAGGCTAGACATGTTTTGTTTTGTGTGTATTTTACATTTGCTGTTTCTATTCTAGAATTAAGGCAATTAACAAGGCCCGATACAGCTCTTCTAAAGAATCAGTTAACTGTATTAAGTGATGGTCTGCCCACCAACAATGTTCACATTTTAAAGCAGGCAAGGGTGGAGTGGGCAGGGACGTAAATTTCAGATTCCCATCTCTGCATCCTAGCGTTCGTGCATGACCTGGCCAGCTGCCCTACTCCTCAGCATCAGAAAAGAAAATACCCAGGCTGGGTGTTCAGAAACCTCTGGGAACTTAGAAACCTGTGGGAACGTGGATAAACGGAAACAAAGGAGGAATGACTTGTTCTGTTTTCGGCTGACGTTTCTGAGCCTCAGTTTCTTCATCTTCAGTCCTTCCCATTCCATGGCTATTTTGAGGCTCTAAGGAGCCCCTTCATGTGTATATTTTCTGACCTTATTATTGAATTCCAATTTTCCAGGAGACAATAAAGTATAACTTTCCTTTTTTTTAAAGAAGATGCTGGGGGTAGGAGTTTTTATTAATTTATTTATTTACTTTTGCTGTGTTGGGTCTTCGTTTCTGTGTGAGGGCTTCCCTTAGTTGTGACAAGCGGGGGCCACTCTTCATCGCGGTGCGCGGGCCGCTCACTATCGCGGCCTCTTTTGTTGCGGAGCACAAGCTCCAGATGCGCAGGCTCAGTAGTTGTGGCTCATGGGCCTAGTTGCTCCACGGCATGTGGGATCTTCCCAGACCAGGGCTCGAACCCGTGTCCCCTGCATTGGCAGGAGGATTCTCAACCACTGCGCCACCAGGGAAGCCTTCCATTTTTTTAAGTTGTTGATCATTGGATCCTTACGGATCTTAGTAAACTTCGGCAGAGGTCTTCCCTTTTGTCCTTTCCCCTCTGTAATGCGGGAGGAACCATACTTAGCTGGATTCATGTTATCTGGTCTTTTGTGAGGAGGACACTGCTCTAAACCATTCCAGTCCCACCCATTCTGGGAAGCACTGGCTGATCTGACAGGGCTGCTCTCCTACCTTACAATCTCATTTTTTTTTGATGCCGGCGGTTTGCACAAATGTTCTTCCCCTTTATGTGCCACCTCACCCACAAAAAAGGGGGAAAAACCTTCCTGATCCTCTAAACAGAATTATTGATAGTAAGCCTGCATTGGATTCCAACATCTGTGCCTGTTTCCAGCAGCTGCCTGACTACTGATGTGTCTCCAAACAGGGAACATTCAGGAACCAGGTGTGCTCCTTGTGACATCTGTTTTCCAGGGAAACTTGTTTCAAGTTCTTAACAGAATTTCACGGAAACTCTGAACAAGGGAAATAGGGCAGAAGATTTGCAGGAGCATCGATACGGCCTTTCTTTCTACTCTTCATGTGTCCTAATGGTACAGTTTAAAGTTTTCGTCTTTACTTCAAAGCTCTTCTTTAAGTATGAAAGCTTAGAAAATGAAAAAATACTGAATAACTGGTTTTCTCTTCTCAGAGTGCTGTTTGAAGTAACTGGTCAGGTGTTAGTGGGGGAACCATGGCAGAAGCTCTCCCAGTCTTGGACATCGTGACTGAATCTAGAGGGTTTTTCTGGGACTTTTTCAGAACAAATGACCCCGCCCTTGTTTGTTGCCATGTGCCATAGACTGAAAGTTCGTGTCCCCCCCTAAATTTGTATGTTGAAACCCTAACCCCACTGTGATGGTATTAGGAGGTGGGGCCTCTGGGGGGTGATTAGGTCATGAGAGCAGAGCCCTCATGAATGGGACGAGTGCTTTTATATAAAAAAAAAAGCTCTAGAGAGCTCCCTTGCCCCTTCCCCCAGGTAAGGACTCAGCAAGAAAATGGCCTGAGAACCAGGAGGCAGGTCCCTACCTGACACCGAATCTGTTGGCTCCTTGATCTTGAACTTCCCAGACTCCAGACTGTGAGAAGTCCATTTCCGTTGCTGATAAGCCACCCAGTCTATGGAGGTTCCTTATAGCAGCCGGCAGACTGAAATACCACGAAAGCACAGGTTAGGTTTCCTTCCTCTTTCCATGATTACCAGTAACTCTTCAGCGGAAGCAAAGGGAAGGGAAGGAAAGGGTAGGAAGGAAATGTCTACAAGTGCATTCTTCTCGAGACACTGGGCCACATAAACGGGCCTCCTTCTGGACAGGAAACCACCTCTGGCATCTTAGGACCGACCACGGTAGGAAGCCCACCACCACCAGCCAAACTGTGAGCCAGTGCTTTGCCCCAGGCAGTGTGGCTGTGACCTCACTACCTTTCCGGAGACAGGTAATAGGATAATGCCCTGCTCTCCCACTTGAAAGGAGACCTTAATACTAGTTCATATGGGAAGATGTAATAAACATTCAGAGATGTGCATATTTCTGGTATAGAAATTACCCAGGAACTCACACTTCTAAAATGAAGACAAATGTATGTGACTAACAGGTTGGATACACTACAAAGAATATGATCACATCTCTCTGTGTTACAGAGCTTTACATTTATGCTTTATAAATGTGCTAGTTTAAAAATATAATTTTGGAAAGATGGCCCAAAATACTAATTTTTATAATCTATCTTAGCACGTTATCTAACAAAGAAAAACATATGCACCTATACATACGCCATGTGGCAGAAGGAAATTTTCTTTTATGAGTGATTTTTTGCTTTGAAAGCACAAAATATTGAAAAGTGTTGCCGATTAGCATTTTAAATAGGATATTTCAGAGACAGGCTCGTTTACATATAACATCCCCATGGATGTGGTCTTCTAAAATTAAACATGAAAAAAGCACAAATATGATAATTTGAACCCCAAGCTACTGTTTATATCGCACATGGTGTCAGATTGCAAGCTTCTTTTCTGAAGTTCAATATAGTTTTGACAGAATTCCCTTTATTCTGTACATTTTCATTCACTTCTAACTTGCAGATGCCTAAAATGTAGGAAATAGAAGAAAATGGCACGTTGTTGCTGAGTGGTTATCCTACAGATTTGAAACAGAAAAAGAAGAACTTTAAAATATGCTATAATTATGTAAAATGGTGTGATTTTACTTTGATCATCTAAAATAAACATTAGAAGGTTGAAAATGAAAAAGACTCTATAATGGTAATTTTCAAAGTGTGTTTTCAGAGTATCAAGTTTGTAACTCAAAGTCACCACCTCGTCCTCTCTCATAAACCCTTGCACTCTGCCAGTGCAGACAACGCTGACCCTTAGTTTCATGGAAACGTTGGAGCAGTCATGCAAAATGTTCCTGGCCTGGGTACTTCTAGGCAGCTTTGTTGTCACTTCCTTGTCTTCCTGGCAAGGTAACAATCTGGCCTAGATATTCTCAATCCTTCAACTTGTATTTGACTCCCATGCACTGAGGACATTTTTTGGTCCATCACAAGATAGCTCATTTGTAAGGTTTTGGTTTGTTTGTTTGGTTTTGGTTTTCGGCTTTTTTTGTTGTTGTTGAGTTGGGTCTTCGCTGCCGTGCGCAGGCTTTCTCTAGTTGCGCCGAGCAGGGGCTACGCTTCTTTGCGGTGCACGGGCTTCTCATTGTGCAGGGCTTCTCTTGTTGCAGAGCATGGGCTCTAGGCACGTGGGCTTCAGTAGTTGTGGCATGCGGACTCAGTAGTTGTGGCTCGCTGGCTCTAGAGCACAGGCTTGGGCTTAGTTGCTCCACAGCATGTGGGATCTTCCCAGACCAGGGCTCGAACCCTTGTCCCCTGCATTGGCAAGTGGATTCTTAACCACTGCACCACCAGGGAAGTCCCAAGACAGCTCATTTGATTAGCAGTGATTCCTAACTTGGCTTAGTGAAGAATCCTTTAGGGAGCTTTGAAAAATACTGAATCTGGAGAAAAAACTCCATTGGTATGGATTTAGTTATGTCCGGAGTAGAGTGTAGGAATCTACTTGAGCACATCTCCAGGTTGAAAAAGAGAAAATTTCAAGTGCTGGTGAGGGTGTGGAGCAGCTAGAATTCTGCGGAGTTTGGAACTGTGTAGGAGGAAGCGTAGATTGGTACAACAAATCAGCGCTTGGATCTACCAAAGCTGAACACAGGTGTACATTTCTGAACAGAGAAATGAAGCCTCAGGAAAGCTAAATGGCTTGAGAAAGTGTCTCTCTGCAAGTGAGAAGGTTTGGATCTACATCGGGATTCAGAAACTGAGCTATTGCATCCTTTGTCATGGTCAATGCATATGATTATAAA
Source organism: Mesoplodon bidens (assembly GCF_964165515.1). Taxonomy (NCBI): domain Eukaryota; kingdom Metazoa; phylum Chordata; class Mammalia; order Artiodactyla; family Ziphiidae; genus Mesoplodon; species Mesoplodon bidens. Next base: position 87,587,542 of record NC_138168.1, on the reverse strand, counting down.
AATGACCTGGTCCCTCAGAAGGGGTTCTTTGGATTTCAAACTAGAATTTCTTGGTAGCCAATATAAATACTTCTAAAAATTGTAATGAAAATATTTCAAAAATAATTGCATTTTAATAAACTGTTGAAATCTTGCTTTGAATGTGAAAGATTTCAATGGTTTCCAGATGTTATTTTTGAAAAAGGAGAGTGGGATCTTTATCAGTGTTTGATGTGATCCATTATTTTATAAAACTTAAAATATTTCACAGATATTAGCCTTCCTGAAAATCACCAGTGGTATGAGAGTAGAAAAATTACTAACAGTAGAAAGTAAAAATGAAAAATATTTTCAGAATCGTAAATGTGTTCAAGATGGACCTTGGCCTAGAGCTATATTAGATGCTATGCATTTTTGAACATGAAAAGTGAAAATTATTGCTTTAAATGCAAAAAAAGGAAGTCAATAATCTCAAAATCAAGGGTGGTGGTAAGTATTTGACTGATATTAAATAATATATTGTTAAGTACTCAGAAGAACCAATACATTGATAATACTCGATATGACCTACAAGAGGGCCAAAATGTTAAACAAATTTAATTTGGCAACCTTTAAAGAAGGAAAAGGAGTACTGTAAGATATATGTACTTAAGTACATCCTTATACTCTCTACCTCTTCAGCAGTGTTTCCCTAACTGTGAATATAAGTCTCAGGTTATACAGCTGTTGGGTAAAGGCAAAAAATCACTGGTTAGCTAATTAAGCCCAGTGAACACTTGGTAACATCCTACCAGAGTCCAGATGTCCCCAAGTGGGAAAGAAACTAGAGGTGGTCACAGTACCTGAGCTTTGACATCAGACAACCTCAGTTTGTATTTCATTGCCTCCACTTACTAATTATATTGGATTGGCCAAAAAGTCCATTCGGGTTTTTCCATAACATCTTACGGAAAAACCCAAATGAAGTTTTTGGCCAACCCAACGTAACTGTGGGCAAGTTTCTCAGAGAAGTTTGGTAAATGGTGATAATAATACCAATGTCATTGAGTCATTAGGGCTGCAGGTGAAACAGTGCAAGACGTGATACATGTTAGTCTCTCGTCCCATCCCATTTCACAAGTGGATATTTTTTGAGAAGGACCATGATTATTGCTCAATGCATCAGGCGGAGATCCTAGCCCTTTTTAGATAGTCAGCCAGCTGGTAGGTGCTGATGAAAATGTATTTATAAAGAAAAGTCGTCTTCAAAAAAATCTTACATGTATCATTTAGATATATAAAATAATCACAAGCCTCTAGGAAATTTTAGAACCTTGGAGGAAACAGAATGTCTAGGGCTAAGCTAATAGTAGACAAAGGGGAAATTTGAGAAAGGTTTCAAGGGACATAGGACCTTTTCTTTTTTGTCTTTTTTTTTTCCACCTATAACTCTGAACCCCATTGAAATAGACATATTCCCTTCTAGTGCCAACACAAGACATTGGACCTTTTCTGACAAGTGTCATTTTGCTTATTACAGAACATCAGTTCTGTAATCAAACACCTCAGCCAGCAAACTAGTGTTTTTTTCTTGGTTTTGTTTTGTTTTGTATTACAGTTTGGAATATGAAATAATTATTTTCTTTCTAAAAAGGGGATTCCCATTTTCTCTCACACTATCAGTGTGACTCATGCTTGGTGTAAGGCAGATACTAATTAAGGTTTGCCTTTCTCTTCCTCAGAATTTCTCAGATATGGTTAGCACAGCATTTATGACCTTATTAAGTAGAACTGGGTCTGAAAGATTAGTTCTTTGTGTGTCTTGCTCTCTCTCATGACTGTATACATTTCAGGCTAACATGGTTTCCAGTGAGTCCACACCACAGTTTAGGCCTTGTGACATCTGATTTAGGATTAAGCATGTGCCCAATAGGAAGACAGTTTCTGGGTATAGGAGACACCAGTTTCTACAGAGAAAGGTCCAAAACAGGAAGTCTGGGAAAGTTTCCAGAAATGAAAACTGCAAAGATTGACGGGGTGCTTGGAAAGAAGAGATAAACAGTGAATGCAATTAGAGTTTGGGGTGGTGGTTTTGGGGAGTCAGCATAGAATTCATTGAGAACTTGCTTTTATTTCATTCTGGATTTTCAGCTGATTCATTTTATCGATCACCCTTTCTAAATCTCACTGCTCTCTCATGGCTGCATTGCTAGTAGCCCATCTCCTACCTGATAACCAACAACATACTAGCTCACATCTAACTTTTTTGAAAGCAATTACTATATTTCTTATGGCCATCAGTTCACAATTTAACCAAAAATTGCGATAGATTCTTGTAAACCCTCAGGAGAATAACTCTATTTGCAACACTAAGAGAGATGAAAAATGAAAACAGGCCATCTCCCTTCAAGGATTTGGGTGTCTAGGAGGGGAGTGTCAAGGTCTGGACTCCCCAGGAAACAGAGTCTCTGTGCTGGGTGGTACCCCGTGTCTGCCCACCAGCCCAGGATGCAGGAGCGAGGGACATGGGGGCAAAGTAGGGAGACTGAGGACGCCTTACGGAGCTGGTCAGTGCTAAGTGCAACTGATTGCTCCATACAAGGGGCCACTGATTAAGCATTGGGGTACCAGGACATATCTGGGGCAGTGTGAGCAGGAAAGCCCAGCATGTGAGGCAAAGTGCTGGGATTAACTGTGTGCAGGTGGCCAGGACCCACACAGATCCAAGGATAGGAGGAGCTGATGTGTGAGGCAGTCTGACACAAGGGTTAACCCAAGTTCATAAAAAGATTTGATATTTGATGCCAGAGACAATATTTGAGAAATACGAAGTGATATAAATGTCCAACATTGTCCCTATTAAATTATCAGTTTGTGGAAGTACAGGTTTTCAAAGTACTGTAAATGCATTATCAGGATGACTTTAGTAACGTTGGTAGTTACTTAACTACTCATGGCTCTTCCTCTCACTTTTGCAAGTCCGCTCAAGGAGGCATCTTCTGACCACTTTCTGCAAAATAGGCCCCCACTCACATGCTGTCCCCTCCAGATGACTCCATCCCCCCATCCTGCTGCAAGTTCCTCATGTACTTACTGTTGGATGATGTCATATTGTGCATTTGTTTGTCCCTTTGTTTATTATCTCTCCCCCTCACTAGAATGTGAACCAAATAGGGCCAAAGTTTGTGTGTTTTGAGCAACACTGTTCTCCAGTACCTAGAACAGTCCCAGGGAAAAGCAAAGGCTCTGTGAATAGTCATTGAAATATTTCCTCATTGAGTTTGTAACAATGAAGATGTCTATTTAATTGATTTCTGTGAAAATTAAATGAGAAAATTATGAAAGTGGGCTGCAGAGTCTTTGCACATAGAAGGCAATCAGTGAATGCTAGAATTTTCCACTTCCTGATGCCCACAGTGTACCCCAAAGACAAATGTACAGTTGGAGTGTTAAAAATTCTTACCACAGACATGTTAAGAATTCTGCACATGGACTAAACCAGCTGAGAATTACACACTAAGAACCCATGGTGTGATTTCCTACTCTCATCCATAGTAGGAAAAGTAGACACACATCTTAAACTTTATGCAATAGCCACCAAATATCTTTAAATGTATTATATGTACTTGTGTCTCAAAATCCTACACAGAGAGCTTTGTGCTATAAACCCCATGAGGAAAGGGCTCTGGTCTTCTAGTCCTCTTGCCCACAAAGGATCCCTGGAAATATCGCATCTTTCTTCTTTCTTCTTTGAGTCACATTGTAAAATGGGGTAATTTTTATTGCACTTTTAAAAGTGTAGTACAACATCATAGCTTGAAATGAGGCTGGAACAGTGTCTAAAACCATGTAGGCTCAGTTCTAAGTGCACACGTGACTTTACAGTGGCTGAAGCAATGGTTACAAGGTTTCATCACTGAAGGACCTTTCTTGGTAGACCCCAAATTAATGCAGACTAGGATAATTTCATTGTATTCTTTTAATGACTGCATCGGTGATTCCATACGGTTTCTCTCTGAGACTTCTGGGGGCCATTTCACTGGAAATGAGATGTATACCTCTACTAATATAAAATATGTATCATTCCACCATTGTGTATTTTCCAGAAAAGAAATGATTAAGATATTTTTCAGGATAATTCATAGCTCACTGAAAACCCTAGGAATGTTTTGTACACTTTTAGAATGTGATGCTGTTAAGTCAAAGGGATGAAGTTTCTGATAGTAATGAACCATCTGTAAGGCTTGTTCCATTGAAGTGTCTGCTAAACATATGGTGACTTCCACTACCATTCTTTCATATTTGGTTACAAAACACACCTATTTTTCGTTCACAGATTCTGTTGGAAGCTTCTTAACTAGTCCTATTCATTTTCTAAAATCAGGGTATGTTACTGTTTTTTAAAATGTATGTATATAAAACTCTTTTTTATGTTTTCCCTTTAATAATAGTTAGAAGAAAGAGATGTCCCCCTTACCTGGAAAAGCTCTTCCATCTAAGTTTTGATTTTTTTTTTTTTCAGTAGAATATCTCAAGAGAGACTGTGCTTTGTCTCTAGAGCAACTTGGCATTTAGGGTGGGGAAAGGAAACGCTGTTCTCTCCTCTCTCCTTTCTCTGGCCTCCTCCTCCCCCGTCTAGGAGGGAGTTATGCTATGGAGGCTGCACAGGGCACTGGGGACAGTGCGACAGTGGCACCGACCACACCTGAAGGCAAATCCTGCTTGTCCCCCACAGCCTTTGAGTGATGATGAGTGAGATTGCATGCCTTTGTTCCCTCGGAAAAGGATGTAGAATGTCTTAACCTCTGTTTCCTGGGCAGAGGACAGAAATCTCCAACCTTACAGGGTTGTTGGCATGACTAAAAGTAATGTATGCAAAGTTCTTAGCTTGCTCTTCAAGTTTCTTCCCAGTTACATTGTAAACTTGGTGAAACCTGAGGCTGTGTATGTCTTGTCACCTCCAGTCCTTGTCCCCAGCCTCGAGAACAGTGTCAGGACATAGTGCAGTCACAAAATAGGCAGCATGAATGGTTGCAGATTGGTCAACATCTAGGGCATTTTCTTGGCCCACTGAACAGAGCTTGGAGTTTTTTCTAGGTGAAATCTTCTTCTTTCTCTCTGACAATGTAGTTTCCATATAGTCAATGGGTCTGTCTGTCTTGTTCTCTTTCTTGTTCCTAATCTCTCTCTCTCTCTCTCTCTCTTCCGCTCTCTGTCTGTCTGCCTGTCTCTCTCTCCCTCTCTGTTCTCTCCTCTCCCTTATCTGTCTTCTGTCTTCAGCCCTTCTCGTCTGACTTTTCTAAGTAGGTGGTTATTCTACCTCTAAATTCATCCTGCAAGAAAAGCTTTCTTCAGTGTCCACCCCCCTGTTTGTAATTTAAGCACAAGGGACTTTCCATGATGCCCAGACTAACTCCCCAAATTTCTCTAGTTACCTCTAAAGACAGTCCTCATAATGAGACATATCACCAGTGTTCCTGGTGGGAATTAAACTAGATGAAGTCCATGAAAACATTTAGCACTGTCCCTGGCACACAGTATAATATCAATAATTAATAGTTAATCACTTTTCTTATCGCCTTCTGTTCACAGACCAGAACAATTTTTAAATAGCTCCACTGATATCTTTTCTCTGCAATTAATATGAAATATTGATAGCCCACTGATCAGGAGGCATATAAAATATTATTTTGGTAGAGGTGTAAATAAACTGTGTTAAACTTAAGCTGGCAATTCTGACTCGTGCCAACAAAAGAAAACCATGCATAAATAATTCCAAAAAGAGGAGCATGAGATAATTATGTTGAGTGCATTTGACTGGGGAGTGGGCAAGATGATTCCTCTGGCTTTGTTTGGTGTGGCCTAATATGTACTGAATTAGTTTACATGTCTAATTGAGTATGAAGTTAAAGCACATTAAAACACAATCATCCCCTTTTCTTTGTAACCCACAGCACTTGGAATCCGTATCACTAACTTGGCTGATCATGTGCTGAGCTATGGTGGGCTTCCTATATTGTCATTTTCTTTGTACTACCTGTCTTCTCAGTTGTATTGTAGGCACCCCTAGGACAGGCTGTGATCTGGACATTAGGATACATTCTTTTCTTCCTCTCAACCCCATTCCATAGCTGGCTGGTATTTTATTTTATTTGTATACAATAAATGCTCAAAATATATTTATTGGTTGAATAAGAAGGGAAGAAAGGAGATAAGAAAACAGGGCTGAAATCTTTTGAAATCAATTCATAAACTGAATTAAACCTTTGCAGATAATCTGACTCAGTGCAGCTAGGTTGCCCTGGGCCTTGAACCATTTGAGGACTGCCTTCACTTCTCCCATTCATAGAAGCCTTGTCTGGATCCCCACTGTGTGCCAGACCTGGCGTCTGTCCTGGGAAGAAGACAGTAAAGAAGTTGGCAGGAAAATGAAAGAGAATTGATGGCTGAGGAGATTTTTCAAAGGAAGGACCCACAGGGCTGGGAGCCTGAGAGGACTGAGAAATAAAGAGAGGGGAACCAAAGATGACCTCAGGTGTGTGAGTGGAAGAAATGTGGTTCTATTGACAAAAACAGCAAAGGAGCAAAGCCTGGGTGGAAGCAGGTCAAAGATGACTTCTAGGTCATCCACGTGTGCTCCAGTTACAAAGGAATCGAGTATGATAGAGAATATAATTATCATGGGGCCAGTTTACCCTTGGGCTTCATCATCATCCCTAGACACAGCACAAATGCTCTTAGAAACATGTATAGGTTGACCATATACCCCCTTTATTTATTTTATTTTCTATTTTCTGTTTCTTAGCATCTTCTACTTTAGAAAAATGTAAAAATGTGGTTCAGTCCCAGTGAACTCCACATTATTATTTATTGACCATTTATTATGCCATTTATAGGGTGTGTGCATGCTGTACAGTACATTGTTTTTAAAACTGCAATTATAGTTATATTGCACTGTAAAATACACCACGTCAGCCATTAAAGTCTAAGTAAGTAGGACTTCAGCACCTGCAGCAAGGACCTAATCCTGTCAAATGCTTTTGATGGCAGCAAGAGGTAGGCTATCTATCCCAATATTTTCTCCTCCTTTTAACTGGACTTCTCTGCTGCATAATTTCTGTCTTACTTTGATTTTATATTTCTTAGCTTTTTCAAAATGTGTGCTTGGTGATGATCTGTTGCAAATCATTGGCAAGCTTAAAGGCTGTGCTCTTTTACAAGTACCTTGTGCATTAAAGACAAATTAGAGACAGGCATTCATTTTCAGTTGTACCAGTCACCTTCTATTTTAAAAGCTTATCTCTTACAATCGTATATAAGTAAAACAATAAATAAACAGGTAACTAGTTATACAGGGGGAAAAGGAGAAGCTATAAACATAAGAATGGAATAATCTCAGTGGTAAAATTGATCTTAGAAATTTTATAATCCTTTTCTATTATTTTATAGGAGAAAAAAATTAGATTAAAGAAATTAAGTGATTTCCCAAGACTACTAACAGGTTACAGATAAACTGAAACTGGAACCAGTTCTCTTGGCAATAACTTGTGCCTCTCACTGTAACGCCAGGCAGTTCCTTACAGTGGCAAGCATTTATCTGCTTATGTCATTAATCTAAACAGACATCATCATCATCACCTTTTTATTTTACTCTCATCATCATCTTTTCATCTGTTTAAAGCCATACTTTCTCATGACCTTGTTGTAGACCAGAGGACAGCGAACTACAGCCCATGGGCTAAATGTGACCAGCTCATGAGCTAAGAATAGATTTTACATATTTAAGAGGTTATAAAAAAAATTTTTAAGAATGATACAGCAATACATGAAAATTACAGGCATACATTGGAGATACTGCAGGGTCAGTTCCAGACCACCTCAATAAAGCGAATGTCCCAACGAAGTGAGTCACACAGATTTTTTACTTCCTGAGTGCATATAAAAGTTATGTTTGCACTATACTGTAATCTATTAAGTGTGCAATCACATTATGTCTAAAAAAACAATGTACATATCTTAACTGAAAAATAATTTGTTGCTAAAACATGCTGTCAATCTGACAATGCAGGGTTGCCACAAACCTTCGATTTGTAAAAAAAAAAAAAAATCCGCAATATCTGTGAAGTGCAATAAAGCAAAGGACGATAAAACGAGGTGTGCCTGTGTTGGGAATCCAGTTTTCAGTGCCCATAAATAAGCTTTGGAAGGACATAGCCACACCCATTTGTTCTGGATTGTTGACAGCTGCTTTTGAGCTACAACAGTAGTTAGGTAGTTGCCACAGAGACTGTCTGGGACTCAAACCCTAAGATACTTACTCTCTGATCCTTTCAAGACATTTGGCAGAAAAAAAATGAAAATATTAAGATCAAAGACAGACGTTTTCAAGGCTTTATAATCTCAGTATGAAAGATGGAGAATCATTCCACAATGTAGAACAGATAGCTATATTAAAAATACAAAGACTGATGACTGGAAACATGTACACACCTTGTCCAGTTTCTGCAAGAATACATGGCTCAGGGTCTGGATCAAAATCAAGACCCACCACACGGGCTCGAGGGCTGATTGTGGATCAGTCAACAGCAAGGGCACTCTAGACAGCCGCGATTGCGGTCCACATGGGAATCTGGACCCTTCCTTGCTCCTGGAGCAAGTCTGAAGGGAAAAGTTAAGAAGGCCTTTTTCAGAGTCTGAGTTATTTCCAAAGGTTAATGTCAGATAGCCGTCCCAACCCTCCTCATAGCCAATTATAGCAGTCATCTTAGAAATTGTAGACCTTAAAGTGCTCAAGCTTCTCACGGACCACAAGCCCCCTCCCTGACCTTGTAACTTTCCGACTTGGGGGACGAGTTGAGGATGATGGGGATTTTCCACCCCTCCCCTGCTGCAGTGGTGCTGATGACGGGGTTATTATCAGATACAGATTGCCTTCACTATCACCTCCAGGAAATACCACTATTTTTCAATTTTGAGAAATCACATAGCTAAGTATCTTCCTGAACTCATTTTTCCTGAAGAGTAGGACACATCCACAGGAAAAGGAAGGCATAATTGTTAAGCATAAATTATTTTCCAGATTTTTTGTATCTAATTAATTCATGTTTGTGAGTTCTGAGCAGATTGTTAATGTAAAAACTTATAGACAACAATGCAGAACTTTTTCCTATTTCAAAAAAAATCAATGAACAGTAGTGATGAACAAGAAAGTAGAAGTTTGTATCAAACTAATATATATTTATATTTTTATCTTGTGGAACAATCTTTTTTTCTCTTTTTTCTTTGTTTTGGAACAATCTTTTATATTCTTCTTGTCTTAAGCATTGAAAATCTTTTGGGATAAATGTGTTATAGAAAAGAACATCACAAAAATAGATGGAATAATTGCAAGCAAATAATTTTCAACTTACACTTTCAAGTCTCTTTATTTTGACTGATGTTTTCATTACTTTGAGACACTGTTGATAATGTTAGCTCAAAAGCAGTTTGGTTCTTTGTGACCTTTACATTTAGGTTAAAATCAGTTCATCCTGTGCAATAATATTAAGAGTTCGTAATGGTCTGATTACCTACATGCATTACTGTTTTATGTGTACATCTACCATGACTATTGCTATATAATCATGTTCTCTTGTGTCCTTGACTGTCATACTCTTTCTCTTGTTAAAAAAGAAAAAATTCGGGCTTCCCTGGTGGCGCAGTGGTTGAGAGTCCGCCTGCCGATGCAGGGGACACGGGTTCGTGCCCCGGTCTGGGAGGATCCCACATGCCGCGGAGCGGCTGGGCCCGTGAGCCATGGCTGCTGGGCCTGCGCGTCCGGAGCCTGTGCTCTGCAGGGGGAGAGGCCACAACAGTGAGAGGCCCGCCTACCGCAAAAAAAAAAAAAAAAAAAAAAAAAAAAAAAAGAAAAAATTCTACTGAGTCAGTTTAAAGATCTTCCTGGCTTTATTCATTGTTCGTGGATCAGGCAGCATCCCATCTAACAAGTAGAAAGGCACTTGGAAGAGCTGTTCAAAATGGAAGGTTTTAAGGCAGAAAGGCGGTGGCACAAGGAAGTCAAAAGCAAAGAAAAGGATTGTTTCAGGGAGGGTCACCTTCCTTTGAGGTAAGGGTGGCAGGGGTCTGTCAGGCAGATTACCTCACTAACCAGGAAATTCCAGACTGATTGGTTTAAAATCCTGTTCCTTGGGGGAGTCTGCAACTGCAATTAGGTTAGGTATTTACTTTTGGTTTGCTGCTATGGGGCTTAGCAATGGAGTGGGTTGAATGGTGGCCTCCAAAAGGATATATCCACATGCTGATCCCCACGACCTGTGAATGTGACCTTATGTGGAAATAGGGTCTTTGCAGATTCAGTGAAGTTAAGGAACTTGAGACAAGATCACCCCGGACGATAATCCAGTGGGCCCTCAATCCAGTGACAAGAGTGAACGGGCGGCGGGGGGCACTTCCCTGGTGGCGCAGTGGTTGAGAATTCACCTGCCAGTGCAGGGGACATGGGTTCGAACCAGCCGTAACTACTGAAGTCTACGTGCCTAGAGCCCGTGCTTCACAACAAGAGAAGCCACCGCAATGAGAAGCCCATGCACCACAACGAAGACCCAACACAGCCAAAAATAAATAACTAAAATAAATAAATTTTAAAAAATAAAGATTTTTTTTAAAAAAGAGTGAACGGGGAGACAGAGACTGGAGTGATGTGGCCACAGCTCCAGGATTGCCAGGGCAGCCCTAGAAGCTGAAAGAGGCCAAGGATGGCTTCTCCCCTTGAGCCTCCAGAGGAGCCACTGTCCTGCAGCATCTCAGACTCTGGCCTCCAGAATTGTGGGCGCATAAATCTCTGTTGTTTTAAGCCACCAAGTTTGTGGCAGCGACAGGAAATGAATAGTCACTCTGCCTCGTTGTCAGCTCAGCTGGGAACTCATAGACCTTTTGCAGTTATTGTCAGGTCTATGAAAGATGTGTAACATTTCTATCTCACCCGAAAGGAAAAAACAGATTGTGCAACATTTTAAAGAAGAATCGATAGGATTTGGGGATTGTATGCACACGAGAAAGGGGAAGAAAGGGTTGTCATACAAAAGAAGGGAAGATAAACACATTCATTTTGCCTTTTGCAGGGTAAACAGGTTTTATTCAGTAACTACTGACAGTGGGGGCAGGAGGCTGGGGATGGAGCTGAGCTCCAGTCCTGCTCATGGAGAGGAGACTGGGCCTTTCAAAGGGCCTGGAGGCAAGGGGAAGCAGGACTCAGGACGGTCAGGAGAGTGGCGGAGCTGGAAGGACCGCTCCCTGTAAATGCGCCAGCTGCAGCTGGCAGCTCCAAGTTACAATTCTCTCCTCCCTCAGGGACTGGGAGACAGAGGCCCCGCCCTCCCAATGAGTGCGTTTCAGAGGAAGGTCTCTCAAGTCCTAGAGAACACTTCTGAGTTGTAAGAGATACATCCTCACAGAGTAAGCCCTTTTTAATAAATGCTCTGAGAAGGGGGGCTCAGGGGCCTATCTCGGGGTGTTGGCTAACAGTCAATTCTCCTGGCAGCTTTGAGCTTCCTTGGGCAGGTGTTTTCATGGGGGCTGGGGTCATCCTCGGGCTATGCTAGAGTTTGGCCCAGTCTCTTAGTTGCAGGGTTTGGGCGCAGTTGTTCTCTGCTGAGAGTTCTGCAGTTCTCAGGGTGCACGTGACTTCAAGGAAGTGATGATGGAAGGAAGGTGATGGTGTCGGTGCCAGAACGAGGGAGCTCTGTGTTAGGGATGTGAGAAGGAAGGACACTCAGTGAGTTGTTCTAGAAACGGAAAGTTTGAGCTGGCAAAGAGTAAACTGAAAAATGAGATTAAAAGGGCATATGAATTTTCTTTTCCAGCTCCTTATAACCACATGTGTGTCAGACTCTCCACTTGCATGTATACATGGACTTCTTTAGCTAAAACTTACACACATCCAAAGAAAGAGTCTACTAAATGGAAGTACTTTGCAAATGGTCTGTCAGAAGTAGACACTCAATAAATATTAATTAAGTGAATAAATAAAGAAATTAAAATACCAATATAGGGGCTTCCCTGGTGGCACAGTGGTTGAGAGTCCGCCTGCCGATGCAGGGGACACGGGTTCGTGCCCCGGTCTGGGAAGATCCCACATGCCACGGAGCGGCTGGGCCCGTGAGCCATGGCCGCTGAGCCTGCGCGTCCGGAGCCTGTGCTCCGCAACGGGAGAGGCCACAACAGTGAGAGGCCCGCGTACCGAAAAAACAAAACAAAACAAAACACCGATACCGTGAAAGTCCTTCTCTTTATCACAGTATCTGTATTTTCCCTTCCTTCTATTTAGTATTTCTTTTGCAATTAACATTTTCTTAATGATAAATTTAAAAACTGTAAATTTGCCATTATACACTACAAGACTTTAACTTGTAAAGTTGAAGACATGATCATTTTGAAGTGTCTGAAAAAAAAACTCACCAAACTAGATTCTGCAGTTAACCAAAGAATAGCAAGCAGTTATGCTAAGTTCTTAGCTCTACTATAGAATATTTTAAGATTAACCAAGTTCATTTTTTCCGAGATTACACCACAGAATTATTACTGCCATTATCATTGCTTTACATATAAATATTAGAAACATTTTTCTTGATATACATTCATTTTTCTGTCATGATAATATCATAGTCTTAGGCACGCTAGAAAACTATTAGACATGCTAGAACACTAAAATCAACTGGATAAGCGTAACCATAGGAAATTTAAAACGTGACCAGCAAGTAAGAAGCAGGAATGTTTCTGTTAACTTTTAGAAACACAAGAAATCTAGTTTCTTGTTTTAAACAAACTGGAATATGAGAAGAGAAATGTATGCAGTTAGCTCACATGGCCCATTTTAATTGTGCCCGACATGGTCCAGGCTTTTTGGCATATGCATAAAGACGCCATAAAGTTTCAAACAGGAAACTTTGAGCGGAAGCTTTACTTAGTCTGACAAATCAAAAAGCACAACTGTGGCATAGGTAATTGAAAGGCACAACACAGCAATTACCCACCAGCCATCATCTTATGACCCTAAGAGAAGAGCAGTGTTCTTCCTCCTCTGAGGGAAACAGAGATTAGAACAAAGAGGGACGCTTCTCCCAGCCAACCGAGAGAACATTTCACTGAAGAAAGTGCCGTTTCAGGCTCACTCTGGAACAGAATGTACATGGGCTCCATTAGCATCATTAAGGGAAGAGGCAAAGAGGGGATACTCAGCAAGCAGAAGTCTCTAGGTCACTCTGGCCTTTACTATCTTGATGGCTAGAACTATTCCCAGAGCATCAGAGGCTCTCCAAACCATTCAGCATATCCATTTTCCATAGGATGTGCTGACGGACTGACGAACTAACGTCTTAGTCGGTAGAGTTTTTGACGATGATTTCAAGATGAGTACTATCTGATTTTCTGCCTACAAATATAGAATCGGTGTTAAAAATTAAAAAGAATCATATTTCTATTCTGTAACCTAGTAACCAGTGTATGGACAACAAGAAATATTTTGCAATTAATATTTTCTAAGTGATAGAAGAGTTTCAAAAGGACTCAACTACGTTATCAAGTATCTTCAGTAATGACAATCCTGTAGTTCTTTTGTTCCATTATCAGTGCCTGCTTTATACATTCCTGTAGAGCAACTTACGCATGAGAAGGAGTGATGGTAAATATGTTTTTTAAACTCAATTCATGAATTTAAGATCCTTGGCCATTTGTTACATGCTGTCTACTGAGTGACTTTTTGCCAACCTGATAATTGGATGCTACCACAAAACTTGCCTAACTGATACCTGGTAGACATTTAACACTTACTCAATGTTAAGGTCATGAATGATTTGCTTCTCCATGAAGTTGTATTTTCTCCTTTATAACTTCACACTTTGGCAATAGACTTGAATTCACTTGAAGTGATCATTACCTGAAGTCACACTTGGACTACTGTTAATGAACCTGATGGGAGAAAGTGTAGAAGTGGCAGTATTAATAACACAACACATATGTTGTTATTTTTCAAACTGAGTCTTTTAGAACTGCTTTGAGCTGATATTCTGCTTATGTGACCTGTGTCTAAAAATGTTAAAATCAAATTGATGTAAGTCAGTGTGTACATATGCACACACATACACACACACACTCCATGTCAATTGAAAATGTGTGCCATTTGAAAAAATATCTTATTCGTTTGAAATAAGTAGAGAGAGACTTGCTCATGCTCACATGAAGCCTCCTTTCAGAATAGGACACACCTATTCAATGGGTGAACTACGTCTAAGCCCATGGTTGGCATACTAGGGTCCATGCACCAAATCCAGCCCACAACCTGTTTTTGTAAATCAAGTTTTATTGGAGTACAACCAGACATATTCATCTATGTATTGTCTATGGTTGCTTTCATGCTACAGGGGAATAATTAAGTAGTTCTGATAGGGAACATATGGTCGACAAAGCCAAAACATTTACTATCTGATCCTTTACAGAAAAATGTGTCAACCCCTGATCTCAGCAAATGCACATTAGTATTAGCAGTGACCCTAAAGACAGTCTGACTTTCAGGAAGAAATTGTTTCTAATGTGTATAAGCCCTGGTATCTTAGTGCTTGGAATCTTCCATTTTAGGTTGTTGAGTGGGAGAGAAGGGAGAAAGGAGAAACAGATGGATGAGTTTGGTCTTCCGAAGCACCTCAAAAGAAACAAGCAAACTAGTCAGTTTTACAGCAGGAATAATTCTTGAATCATAGAAACAGAAGAAACCTAGAGATCACTTTACCCTGTGATTACACTCTGGGGAGAGGGGGATGTGTATTTGTAAAAATATATTGAAAATCTTGTTTCATCAGTTTTACTCACTACTTATTATAAGTACCACTGAATTAAAAAAAAACACTTTCAACATACATCTCTAATAGATTAAAACTGGTATATTTGATAAATTTATGGAAGATTTTTAAAAACCCTTGAGTCACAGAAAGCATATACAAGCACTCTTTTTTTTTTAATTCTGATGAAGTTCTCTAGAAGATACAGTCCATCTTCTAGCTTAATGTGGAGAATATCACCCTAAAGAATGTCAGAAAGCTTATATATGAGTTGTGTGGTTGCAGGTTGGGGGGTACTCAGAGTGCAGACGTGGTGTGCATTATTAGACTTTTAAGCTTATTACAAAAAGGAATGCATTTTAAAATGTAAAGAATACCTACTATTGTCTAATCTTATTTTATCAGTGAAGAAAAGGAGTTTCAGGGAAGGAAAATGATGCAACTGGCTGACTCATCCAGTTGGTGGGAGAGCCAGTAGCACCCAGCTGGCAAGTCTACTGCACCTTTCATTTTGCCTACTGTTTCATAACCGTTTATAAAAACTGTGACGTATTGTTAGATAGTATGTAATTTATACTTAATGTGTGAGAAGGTTGAGGAAACTAGAAAATAATCCTATATGTTACCCCCTCAAAAAAAAAAAAAGACACACTAAGTTTATGGATTATTTTGGGAAGAACTGGTATCTATACAACTTCAACTGTTCTCCTTATTGAATGGAGTATATCCCTTCATCAAATCCACTTCAAGGTTCTTTAATGGAATTTTACAATTTTTTGATAAGTTCCCTTTGATCTCTGGGGATGTATGTAGATAAGCCTGTCATCTGTAAGTAACATTTTTTCTTTTGTTTCTATTCCATGATAATCCTTATACCTCTTATTTCTGATTCTTTTCTTATTGTATTGTCCAGGACATTTGGTAATATACATTAAACAGTAGGAGTAATACTAAACATTTTTATTTTGTTCCTGACACTGAAAGAAATGGGTCTAAAGTTTCTTCATTAAATGTGATGTTTCCCTACAAAAGCAAGAGGATTTCTTTTGATAGATACACTTTATCACATTAAGGAAGTTCCTTTGTCTTCCTAGTTTTGCGTCAGCTTCATACATCTATATCTATATCTGTATCTATCTATCTACACACACAAATATATATATATTAATGTTTTGTCAGCATCTTTCAAGGTAGCATTTTCGAGCATTTTCTCCTTCAGTCTATTAATTTCACGAACTACACAAATTTTCTGATGCTAAACTATTATTGCATCCTTGGGATAAGCCCTTCTTGATTCTGTTTTTTTAAATGTACATTTTTTCAGTTAGGTTATCTTTCATAAGGATTTTCACTCTGTATTCTTATGTGAAATTGGCCTGTGACTTTCTTATAGTGTTGTTATCCAATTATATTAGTATCAAGATTATATTAGTCCCATAAGTTGTTTTCAGTATTTGAAACAAGTGTAAAATAATGATTATCTGTTAAATATTACTATAATGGAAAAAAATCCAATAAAGAACAGTGTAGAAAAAGGGGAATTATATTTGAGCTTACCCTAAAGCATAAAATTATTGTCACTATAACAGTGAACAATTTTTTTTAAAGTGACTCAATAAGCAGGTAAGGATTTAGCAACCTGTGTCTGGAGTCCTTTTCTAAATTCTGGGGTATGAGATATAAGTGTGTGTGCAACAAATAAATGAATTAATGGTTTTGGACATATTAAATTAATTTTAATACTGTTAGGATCCCTATCCAAATTCTAAAGGAAGAAGAAAGTGGTAAAAATAGGGATTTGAGAATGAATGAAATAAGGAGACATTAGATGTCTGATAAAAGATGCTTCAAACTTACTCCCTGTAAACCAATGTTTGTTAACTCTGGTGGCATATTAGAATCACTTGAGAAGGTCTTGTAATTATTAATGTGCAGACTCCATCCCAGACTATTGCGGAGAGAATTTCTGGGTGGGGAGGAATGGAAAACCAGCATCAGTTTTTTTTAAAAAGCTCCCCAAGTGATCTTACGATAGGACATTAAAGTTGTTGTATAGGTTACAAGAAGAATGGGTGTGAGGACCAAGAGAAAGCTCAAGGAATAAATTAATCCTGATGTTGCCTTCTAGAAGGCTATCCATAATGGGAGTTTTCCATTTTACTCTTTACTATTTTGAAAAAACCTTAACCTAAGTTTATATAGGTTATATAGTAGTTCACCTACCTACTTGCCAAATATAACCATCTGATCATTATGGGTTGCATAGATACAAAATACACTTTTCACAAGTTTTGTTGGCTTGTTGTTGTCCTTCATGCTCATTCCTTCTAACATGTCATGACATATGCAGCAGCAGCATCTCTCATTTTCAGTCAGTTTTTCATGTTTAACATTTTCTGTCCTTCTGTTTTCATTGTCCTAGGGCTACCTCACTGAATTAACACTTGAAACATTGTCACTGCTTTTGCATTGACCTGACATGATGGGATTAATAATGTTTGTGTAAAATTCTTAGAGCTGAGCATAAAAACCTGTCAATATTTTGCAGATTGACCAACAACTCAATGCTTTAGTTCTTTGCCTTATTTATGAAATTGTGTGATATGAGTGTTTTTAAGTAAAGACCTCCTACATAATGTAATGATAGTTGGAAAGCTATAAGGACAGTAAGTCCTGAAGGAAGTCATTCTAGTTTCCAAGAAAAAAAGTCTAAGTAACTCAGCCTTTGCAAATTGGCAGTATTCCTAGAGCTATGAAATACAGCCATATTGCATACTACAATTTCAATTTAGTGCTTGACCTAAGACTCTGAAATATACTTGAGATAAAAGCAAAAGGCTTGCTGCCTCTATAGTTTAAAAATGAATACTGACTTTGAAAAACCATTATGTTCAAATATGTCATTGTCCAAACTTATGTGAAACAAAACTTTTTTTGTTGTCTTTTAATCTCTCAAAACTTGCTTAACAATATTATCAGACTGTTGCATTTATAGACCCAAAAGTCCCTGAATGACTATCTCTAAGCTATCACTTGAATACAATAAACTATATGCAGAAAAATACTTTCCCTAAAAGATGTTAGTATAAAGCCAGGGTGAAATCACTGAGAAAATAAAATTGTTTTCAGTAAAAGATTATATTATATCAGAGCTCCTAAGTCTCGCTCCATATTGCCATATTAATACAAAATGTATAGCTTCCACCTGCTATCTTCCAATATTCAATTCTTAAATTCTTCCAGCAATATAATGAAGTTATTCTGCTACTGAAATGGGCAGCACTTCTCCATCAAATATATACGCTTTTAGGAAAACACCAGTTTCCTTTAAAGTTGACATAAAACATGAAAACCGGCTGTGATGTGTTTTCTCCTGTTATCCTGGCTGTCTCTTTGCTGCTGCCTTTTGTTCCTCATCTCATTTCTCAGCCTCCTTCTGTTTCCCGCCCTCTGATGCCCATTCCGTGCTCACTCTGAATCCTATTAGCTGCATTTGACTAACAACCAAAACTGTTCTTTCTAAAGTTTTTCAAGTAGATATTACTAGTTAAATTCAGAGCTATTCCTTCTGTTTTTGCTTTTTTGTTTGTTCCTTTTTATTCCATACCACTGTAGGAGGCATTTTGTTATATACTGTCACACATTCAAAGGTTTTATATGTACATTTAATATTTCTCTAGAGAATCTAAATTGTTTTAGGACAAGAGACTCATATTACTTTTATATTCACTGTAATACCTACTAGATTGTTAGTCCCTATTTGCATTTCAGTAGATGTGTTTTGGCTCTATGCTTAGGACCGTGCTGGGGTGTGGGGTTTATGATAGGACCAGTAGCTGATGACCATATAATTCTTTGTCTGGACCAGGATACTTTTTTTTTTTATTGAAGTATAGTTGATTTACAATGTTGTGTTAATTTCTGCTGTACAGAAAAGTGATTCAGTTATACATATGTATACATTCTTTTTTATATTCTTTTCATTATGGTTTATCACAGGATATTGAATATAGTTCCCTGTCCTATCCAGTAGGACTTTGTTGTTTATCCATTCTATGTATAACAGTTTGCATCTGTTAACCCCAGACTCCCACTCCATCCCTCCACTAGCCCCCCTCCCCCTTGGCAACCACAAGTCTCTTCTCTATGTCTGTGAATCGGTTTCTGTTTCATAAATAAGTTCGTTTATGTCATATTTTAGATTCCACATATAAGTGATATCGTATGTTTCTTTTAGACCAGGATACTTTTGAGAGTAGTAGGGGGTTCTATTAATAATTATACTGAGACAATTGACATAAATCTGAACTGTTCCAGGCACATCAGGACTTATAGCGTCTCTCACCCACCTCATTCTTATCTTTTTCAAATCCAGTTATTCTCAGTTTCTTCACAGTCTTTCTTAAATTGTAGGGAAACATGAATATTGTACTAATTGAAGTCTATTCCATATCAAAGACAAAGTGCCCCAGACAACTAAGGAGATAAATTTTATTTAGGTTATTACCATGAAGAGAGCATCCATTAATGAGTCTCAAATAAAATGAAGGAGGTCTGAGTTTTTGTAGAGGCAGGTAAGCAAGGGAGTCATCCTTTGTTTTCCTGGGGAGTCATTTTCTTTGGGGACTGGACCACAGCTCTGTCAGAAACAAGTCCCTGCCCTTGAGAAGTGCCTGCAGCCACTGAGGACAATCAGACAAGCAGGCTCCCTGGTCTTGCCTTTGCCCAGCCAATTCCTACAAATATACTGAATGAAAAAATGCAATGCTTTAAAGTTGCAATTAACTTCCAATTCCCATTTCCCTCTGTACATCTTCAGCTCAGCTTACATATATCATATCAAGTATCCTCTATGGTCTGGAAAATCCGGAAACACCAAAACCATCAAGAGAGGCCTATTTATGAACATTTTATTATAGTTCTTCTGCTTTGA
The DNA here is from genome assembly GCF_964165515.1 of Mesoplodon bidens. Classification (NCBI taxonomy): domain Eukaryota; kingdom Metazoa; phylum Chordata; class Mammalia; order Artiodactyla; family Ziphiidae; genus Mesoplodon; species Mesoplodon bidens. Next base: position 87,567,820 of record NC_138168.1, on the reverse strand, counting down.
AAACCTCTTGGCTTCTATTAGCATAATCAGGGGCTAGTTCAGATTCCCCAGGGAGGTGCTACTGGAATTTTTTCTTAAGCATTGGATGTAAGACATATCCATTTGGGAAAAACAGAGACATATTTCTAAATGACATACATATAAATGGAGTTGATTTTTATCAAGCTAAATCAGATGAGGTAAGAAGAAAATGTTTGATTGTGATTTATATACCGTCCATGTTAAACTCATAAAATTTGAAAAACAAAAAGGATTTAAAGAGTCATATTTTGATTTCCCTCTGATGGTAAGAGAATGCATTATATGACAGTATATGAAGGTAGAGAAGGCCTTTTTTGATGCTTTATCAATTTATCCAGATATTAGTGACATCAAATTATATAAATTATTGGAAATGCAGAATTAATTTTCCAGTAAGAACTAATCGTACACAAATGAGGGAAAAATATGCAAGAATATGAATTTAATAGGAAGCAATTATCCAAAAAGAACAATATAACTTATAAAGAGGAAAAAGACAAAATAAGGCTAAAATGCTCTTTTATCTTGACCTTCACAAATGCCTACTGTTGCTTTCCTGAGGAGGTAGTAACTGAGACCCAGTGCAACAGACTGTCACAAGCCTGGGGGCCTCCAATAACAAACTCCGTCTCTGTTGATAACTAGTTTCCTCACTTGCAAAATAAATGAGAGACCTCAGTCTTCCCTAGAGCTCCACCAGGGGTGCCGAGAGCTCCACCATCCAGTTCTCCTCTTATATACGAGCTACGAGGTAATACTTTGGGTATATTTTCCTCACTGGTGACAGTGTTGAATGCTCCTCCAAGACATCAATGGATCAGAAATTTCCCCTACTATTGAACAGGTGCTCAGTAAGTATTTTTACTACAAACAAGATTTTAAAATCTCACAACACATGAGAAAATTTCCCAGCCTCCAGTGCTATTCATGGGTGTTCTGGAATCCTTGCTAATTTGGGGCATAGGCCCATGTGGCTTTTCCCAGAAAAATACTTCCCCAGTTTGTTCAGTACTCCCCACGTTTGCCTCATGGCACACAAGGAAAAGAGATGGTAACATGTAGGCCTCACAAGGGTGGAAAGACAGTGCTGCTTCTGGACAGAGGTCACCAGCCTGGAGGCTGCTGACCTGGGGCTCTGACTGTTCTGGACCCACTGTAGCCCTGAGGCCCTGGGAATTGAGTTCTTGGCCCAGGGCTTGAAGTGCTCAAGTGCAGGCCCATTTTAGTGATTAGTGCTTTAAGAGCCCATTGATGGTGAGTCAGACAGGGGTGGGTTTAAGCTGACTCCACCATTAGTTAAGCTTGTGATCTTGGCTGAGCTGTTTCAACTTTCTAAGCCTGAGTTTCCTCTAGTTCCTCGATTGTATTAGGCACCTTTCAATTGCTTGGCTGCCATGGTGGCCAGTGACTAGCATACGGTCAGAGCAGATAAAGAACATTTCCATCAAAGCAGAAAGTTCTACTGGCCAGGTCCGTAAACAGCCCCTCATGATGGCTGTTCAGTCTTAGCGTCTCAGCCCAACCGCCAGGGGCAATGTTGGCTCTTTAACAAACTGGATGATTATTTTTCTTAGGGGTAAAATATTCTGCTCCCATTCTGTAGACATTTATTTTTGGTTTTACAGCTACCTTATACTTTTAGGTGACAAGGGGAAGAGTTTTTGACACTTTTATAAACAAAGAATACATTTTTGAAAGATTCCTTTTGCTCTTTAAACTTTTAAGGTGTCTTTTTGTTCACTTGGCTCCATGCTTATTAAAGGTGATGGGGCAAAACTGCAGCCTGAACCTTCACCTTTATATGGCCTGGAAGTAACCCTTGTTGCTCATCTCTGCTACTCTCCACTCTAACTTGTCTTGCTCCCTTAAGCGTCAGGTTCTCCCTCTGTCCTCATCTACACACAAAGACTTTACTTTTTAATTTTTAAAAAATTTTTATTGGAGTATAGTTGATTTACAATGTTGTGTTATTAGTTTCTGCTGTACAGTAAAGTGAGTCAGTTATACATATACATATCTCCACGCTTTAAGATTCTTTTTCCATATAGGTCATTGCAGAGTACTGAGTAGACTTCCCTGTGCTCTACAGTGGGTTCTTATTTGTTATCTATTTTATATATTGTAGTGTGTATATGTCAATCCCTATCTCCCGATTTATCCCTCCCCTCCCCCTTTCTCTCTTGGTAACTGTGTTTGTTTTCTACATGTGACTCTATTTCTGTTTTGTAAATAAGTTCATTTGTACCATTTTTTTAGATTCCACATATAAGTGGTATCGTATGATATTTGTCTTTCTCTTTCTGACTTACCTCACTCACTACGACAATCTCCAGGTCCAAATGTGTCGCTGCAAATGGCATAATTTCGTTCTTCTTTATGGCTGAGTAATATTCCATTGTATATATGTACCACATCTTCTTTATCCATTCTCCTGTCAATGGACATTTAGGTTGCTTCTATGTCCTGGCTATTGTAAATAGTGCTGCAATGAATATTGGGGTGCGTGTGTTTTTTTGAATTATGGTTTTCTCTGGATATATGCCCAGGAGTGGGATTGCTGGATCATATGGTAGCACAAAGACTTTAAAGTTGAATTTGCCAGCAGGGCGGGGACCATGCCTTGAGGCTTCCAGGCAACTGACAGCCTAATCAGAATTCCTGGGGAGGAGAGGAGGTTCACCAGAGATGTAACCTGCATCTGAACTGGCAGTGACATGCTCACAACTATACTTTGGCATAATTTAAAAATGGAAGGTGGATTCAAACAAGGAAGGATAAGAGAAAGAGTCTTCTTCTCAATTGTCCTAGTAAGAATAAAAATAAAATAGAAGGGTTGTGGAAGAACTAGTGACTAAAAATCTAACTACTGATAAATGATTCCCTGAAGAAGCAGAAGGTATCTTTCATGCCTCTCTGACTTTGAGAGTGCGTAGCTGGTAGAATAATGGCACCATTAGCTTGAACAAAGCAAAGTCACAGTGTCAAGCTGGCTTCAGAGGTATCATATTGAGTTTGGTTCCGGACCTTCATGAGAGGCTTAAATTATGGAATCCTTTTAAGCTTTTCTGAGTATAAATTATTAACCTTTTTTGACCTTATCTTTGTATTTACTTATCTAGGTAAGGCCAATTTAAATATGGTAGTGGCCCATCCTTCAGAGTTCTTTTCTCTAAGGAGCCCCTGTCATAAGTAGCACTCTTCAGTAGATTAAAGATGAAAGTGCATTTCACTAAAGGAAATAGCTGACAAGATCCTGAACCCATTTCGGCAGAAAACTTAACATTCAGCCTCAATCCACGGAAACTGCCAAATGAGAAGGTGCATCATCATGAGGAATACAGAGGAAAAGGAGAGGGAGGAGGAGGAGGAGTCCTCAGCGGGCCAGGAGGTCGGAGGCCCGGGAAGCCGACAGGCAGGCTCGCTCTTGATGAAGGCCCCGATTTTTCACTTGGATTACCTAGTGAACACTCTTTTCTCTTGTTTGCTTTATTTTCTTATATTTGAGATCGGAATTTGGGCTTAGATAAATTCACACAGCCATTTAATACATGCAACGTAAGTGCAGGCATGGGGTGCTGTTTGCATCTTGCTGTAAGGAGCAAGGAAAAGAAACTCAGGTTGGGAGATATTCAAACGTGTCCATTCCCTTTTAATCCCCTAGTGCTGCTGCAGTGACCTTTCACCATGCTTCACAGTGCCTTCTGTTTTGTTCCTGGGTTTTATTAAGAGAAATGGGGCTTGACACCTGTGATGTTGGTGATCTTCCAGATAGAGTTTTTCCAGCTCTCGGCTGTGCAGAGTAGGTTGCTCCCAGGATAATCAGGTAGATGTGTTTTAGCTGCTGGTTCCAGTTGCTGCAATAATGTGCTAATCTGTGAGTGTCCAGAAACAGCCTGCTTGTTAACTGTGATGCCCCCAGTACCGTCTGATGTCTCCACCCCTCTGTAATTACGCTGTCTGCACTTTCCATTTGATTGGCTGCCTGCTTGGCCAAGGGGTTTCTGTTGAGATGAACTTGCGCTAAGTAGGTGATGTTGGGGGACTGAGCCCTCCTTTGTTCCTTAGCAGGTAGGAAAGATGCTTTCCATTTTGGCTCTACCAGTTGTAGGCAAGCAACCCCTGGCATATGAAGGGCTGGCCTGAAGATTATGGAATGCTCTTTTTTGGTATGTCATCAGATAACTTGATAAACACAAAATTGAATCTGTCAGACTTCGATGCCTGAGTTTGAAATATTGCTAAAGCTCCCTTAAAACTGTCACTGCTAATAAAATTTTATAATATGATACATTTTGTGTATTTGCCTACTAGCGTATGCCTTCTGATTCACCCATCGGATGCTTTTCTGTGGTGCCCAGGAATCAGGATCAGTGCTACCTGAATGTACTCATCACCCATCTCCACTTTGCATCCAAGCTGTCTCTCCTGAACCCAAGAAGGCTTTCAAGGGTTCAAGCTAAGTTCTGAAGTCAGAGGATGCCCCGAGGCATACGACCTGGAGCGTTAGTGGGAGGAGTTGGATATAAGTCTGTCTTGACGGCACATGTCATTTTTTAAGCCACACTGCCTCCTGATGAATAGGGTGCCCCTCTGTTATATTACAGGTCAAGCTGAGTTTTCAGAATGGCCCTAGTCTTGGAAGAATCTATAGTAAGGATTAAGAGGTTGGACATGATTCTGGACAAGTTACTTAATTCTCTAGTGAGGATTACAATAATATTTATTTTTTTTACAATAATATTTAAATCACAGCGTGCTTTAGTGACTAAATGAGTCAAAGTATATGGAGCAATTGAAACAGTGTCTGACACATAGTGTAAATTCGATGAGCATCCCCTATTTCAGCAGTCATATAATAATAACAGTACCACAGCTGACAGGAATGATTAAGAAATGCACGAGGCAGGGCCACTCCTGCTCTCCTGTTTTGTCCTGAGCAAGGGGGTTAAGTCTAAAGAGATGACGTATGCAAAGCTTTCCTTCTCCCGATGACTTCACACGTAGTTTCCTGCCACTGTCATGCTCAGTGTCTCAGAAATAACGTAGAAAAGCCCATTATTCTTGCTTCCTCAATAAGATTACCTGCACTTCTTGTTCTGAAAACATTAAAAGAGCTTCCAGAGCTATTATTTCCTAGTATTTTTATGCAGAGCAAAGTACTGATGCCAATGGAAACGTGGCTTTCCTCCCTCAGACTTGTTTACCAAGTGGACAAATTGAAACTTACCAGGGTTTTGCCAACCATTTCGGGAAGTCTCTTCTCACCGTTGATCTTTTATTATCCATAGTCTGAAGTTCAAGAACACATAAACATTAACTGCTTGCTACTCTTCCCTTTTAGTGTATTCAATATTGGGGATTTTTTTTTTTAAACAGGCACCCAGGAAATTAAGAAATTTAGCCATTCTACAGTGGCCTGAGGCTGTGAATGAGGTTCGCAGGACTAAAGACTTCATTACTTGAGTCAAAGTTTGATTTAAATTGTAAATTCTCTGTTGATACCTAATTTCAATCTCAGTTGAAGTGAACTGAATTTTAAAGACCAAACAGAGGACACTTGCAGACAGTAGCCCCATCTAGAGGTGGAACGTCATGGTTTTCCTTCTTTCTCATTTTGTTTTCCTCTTCCATGTTCATTCACACCATCCCATCCGTGGGAGGAAGAGGGACATTCACAGATCTGCAGTCATGAGAATTATTTGTCATCCTCCCAGAGAAGCTGAAGGCTGTCTTAAGGAGAGGTGGACACGTGTGAGGGGAGCGGGGGTGCCCGGGGGGGCTGCCCTAGCGTGTCACTGCCAGAGCATTACCTGTGCTGAGAAATCAGCAGCAAGATGCCCCCTCGTTCAGTGCCCAGGCCGTGAGGCAGTGCAGACGTGGATGAGCTTTATAGCGAGAGGCACCGCATGGCAGGGTGGGCGACGCAGGAGTGAGAGGCATGCAGACCCCAAATGCACAGTGACGCCTTGTCAGTTTCAAAGGTGCTGTCACAGACCTGGGCACCTCACCTGCCCCACTCACTTTACAGCCTGGCCTATTTGGAGGAGGAGACACCTGGCAGGAACGGGGTGGTGCTTCCAGCCCAGCGGCCAGCAGGACAGGGCATTTTCATTTCTTCCTACTTCCCCCTTCCCTTTCGGTGAACTCACTCTTAGTTTTTGTTCCACGCGGAAATCCTGGAGAGGGATGTGGTCGTTATAACCGTGTCTGGTTTTACGCTTAGAAAATCACAAGTTAGAATAACGAGCTTTAAAAAGCATCTGTTTAGGGCTTCCCTGGTGGCACAGTGGTTGAGAGTCCGCCTGCCGATGCAGGGGACACGGGTTCGTGCCCCGGTCCGGGAAGATCCCACACGCCGCAGAGCGGCTGGGCCCGTGAGCCATGGCCGCTGAACCTGCGTGTCCGGAGCCTGTGCTCCGCAACGGGAGAGGCCACAGCAGAGAGAGGCCCGCGTACCGCAAAAAAACCAAAAAAACAAAAAACAAAAAAAGCATCTGTTTATTAAAGAGGACCCTGTTTCATCTCTATCCAAATGCACTGAACTCTCGTTCACGCTTTGCTTAGAATGAGGTGATAAAATTGAAAACTGCTTGCGTGTAGGAGGCCAGATTTAATCCAGGCCACTCAAGCTGACAATTTTAACTGAGTCATGTGTGGCAATTTCCCCTCATCTGGAGCGAGTGTTCCTGAGTGGAAGGCGTAACCGGATGAGGGAGCTCCCTGTCACCGCGGGCATGACACAGCTTCACGTGCTTCTGGAGTATGGCAGGGCTCCTGGGACCCTGGGTGGGGATTTAAAAAAAAAACGAGGAGAATAACATTACACTCAGATGGAAAACACTGGGCTTAGGAGCAGAATGCACAGATGTAGCACTGCCGAAGGTGGCTGTGCAAGGGAGGCTGCAGTGATGATCACACCAGGCAGAGTGAGCGCTCCTTCAGAGAGGAAGCCAGTTATGAGCTCATAACTACCCCCTCGCCCCATTTAAAGACAAAATCCTGCTACCTTTGTGGCAAAATGCATTAAAAATACCGAGAGAACCCTTGCTGGGAAGTGATACCAAAAAATATATTGGGCCTTTAAGACAACTGGAAATGTGTCTGTGTGGGCGGCTTCAAATCTCTGTATACTGGAAGCTGCAGGCCCTTTCTGTGAACTGTAACGACAACTCCCACCGCCCGTTAGTGTATCTGCAAAATCTCCTGACTCAGGAAGACAGAGGTCACCCCCGACCAAGAAAAATCAAACAAAAAAGGCTTTTGTGTTCTAAGCTTAGACGCTTGTTCTCCTAGCTGTTATAAACAGAATCTCTCCGATGCAGACCAAGGCAAAATGTTAGATTTCTGCCCAAAGCCCCTCTCGGGTCCCTTCACCAGCGTCAACAATGAACAGAGTCCCAGAGGCCTCTCTCGACAAAGCCACTGTGCGCACACAGGCCACGTCGCAGACACACAGTGTGGGAGAAGCGTTTTGCCGCTGCCAGTGTGCTGGGCCTTACATCACTGTCGTATTAGTCTAAGCAGAATAGAGCAGATTGTTTATTTTGGTTTAGCTGCGCTTCAGGCTGTAACATCAGCTGTAATTCCTTGAATGACAAATTCCAGTGGCAATGTCACAGATTAAACAAGGGGAGGAAGATCCCGGGAGCATGTTTCCCCACAGCGGGTGCAGCGGGCGTTGCATCTGGATCTGTTTGCAGAATTATCCCTGGTCCAGGCAGCCCCTCCTTTGCATATTAGAATCAGTTCCCTTTTACCTGCATTAATTAGTACTAGTCATACCTTCGTAAGAGTTAAACAAGCCAAGTCCCTAACTTCTTTGAAAATACTAATTCGAGATGATTCCTCCCTTTTCCTTAGAGCATATTTAACTCTTTTCATATCTCACACTTTAAAGAATTTGCAGAATTGTTAAATATCGTGAAACTCCAGGGGTAAGAAAGAATTAGTGCAAATCAGGAAGTAGCAGGCGTGGGCTGCTACTTGTCCATGGGGGTGTCGTGACGCCCAGTGAGTGCGGGCTAAGCCCCGCCTCGTGAGGGCGCCCACGTGTTTATTTGCTGCATGTTTAAACGTCACATAGCTCTGCAGGGCAGCTAGACCTGCAACCCCACTGCAAATCCTGGGGCGGGCCGTGGTGTTGGGCACCCTGCTCGGAGCATGCTGGGAGTCAGCTGGGCCACGTGCCCCAGACGGCTGCCCAGGTCCCAGGGGGCCACCTCCACTGCCGCGAGCCCATGAGGCAAAGCCTTGTAGCATCAGCTTCACACGCATCATCTGAAACCCTTCAAACCGTCCTGCAAGAGGGTATCATTATCCTCATTTCACCCGAGACTCCCTCTATCCCACACGTAGAACAATTTGGGCAACGCACCGTCTGCAGAGTAACATCGAGAGCTTCCAGCCAGCTTGTTCTTAATGAGCGTTCACGTTTCTCAAGTAGAAAAATGATGGTAAAGGATCTCGTCTCACTGAAGTTAATATTCACACTGCACATCAGTTTATTACATTTTCTCAAACAAGTTACGGGTGAGAACCGTGGAAGAACCACTGTGCCTGACTTCCACAGGCTTTTCTAAGAGTGTGAAGATCGGGCCGGTGTACTCAGGTTTTTTTTTTTTTTCTTCCTGTAAATTAGGTGTGGTTCATTGTGGAGTCTGAGATGGTCTCACCCATCAGTTTTCTTGTGAGACTGTGTCCCAGCCTTTAGACAGCAAAGGGGGAAGGCGTTTTTCTGTTATCTGGCTGTGCAGATCCACTTGGAGAGAAGTGCTTTGACAAACACTTTGTGTTTATCCAGCACGTCTCTGCTTCTAAGTCAGTGCCTAAATGTGTGTGGGCGCTAGAGAAAGCTTCCCTCTGAAGCTGCCCGGAAAGGATGGAGGAGCTGAGATGTGGCTGATCCCCACCCGCTACCTGTGTACCTGAGACCCAGCTACCCCGTGGCTGTCCTTACCCTTCTTTCTTATGCTTCTTACAACGCAACTCTCTTGGTTGAGACATTTTTTAACCACAGTGTGCTTTTTCTCACCATCTTCTACTTTGATCATTTTAGAGGTCTGGAGTAGCATGTTTTCTAATTAATTGCTTTCCCATGGAATCAGAACCATGTCATGACCATGGCTTCAAAAATAAATAATGAATCATGGATTCCTTGAAGTTGTTAGGTTAACTCTGAAGTTCACGTCTACAATAAAGGACTCTGTGTAAAGTTCTAGTAGGAGACCAGAGTGCCCCCCAGCAGCCTGGTGGATGGGAATTGAGCCCTCGCCCTCCTTCCGGCACACCTTATGCCCCGTACCTGTGATCCCAACAGGCCTCAGTGGCTGTAACCCCTGCAGTAGATGCTAGCCTCCAACTCAACTGCTTAATTATCCATAGAATGGGTCAGATGCTGCGGTCTTACCTAATGTCTCCACGATGCTGTAACCAAACTCCTACCCCAGACTGCTCACTCCATCCCCAGCCAGCTGCCCAGAACCCATGGAGGGGGTGGTCAGAGAAGGCTGCTGCTGGGGAAAAGCTCTCACAGTATTTGAACCAAGGAAGGCAGACACAAAAAGGTCAGTATTTAGGACAGCAACTAAGTGCTAAGGGACCTAGACCAGCATTGGGTTAGAGACGAGACGTTTTAGTCAAAACCTTTTCATTTGCATTTTTCTAGACGAGACATTGCACCTCGCATTATAAGCAGCCTAACTAATCTCAATACAACCTCGTTCTCTTTTTTACAAGAGCCTTTCTGAAGGTGTTAAGCATAAGGATTAGGAGATAACTCAGCCTTCAGGGCAAACGCCTCGGCACAAGGAGAGTCATTTGGCCACACAGGAGACTGCATCTGTGTAGGGCCCACACAGAGACTCCAGGAATGGGGGGCCCCTGAGGCAGGGGTGGTCTTGCCTCCCGGGATTCGGCCGGGATTCGGGGCTTCCCTGGCTTGTAAGCCATTCCTGCCAAGTCAGTCGGAAAGGGGGGAGGCTTCAGTCAGGGGGTCAGGCGACTCTATCTCGTTCACCCCAAAGCCCCTTACTTGATGCCTCACTGGTATCGTCTAGAATGAGCTCATTCTTTTTGTTTTTTTTACATCTTTATTGGAGTATAATTGCTTTACAATGGTGTGTCAGTTTCTGCTTTATAACAAAGTGAATCAGTTATACATATGCATATGTTCCCATATCTCTTCCCTTGTACACCGCTCTGTGTGACCCCGGGCAAGTGCGTTCCTCTCACTAACCTTCCGCGTGATTACCTAGCTGTGAAGTGGGGCAATAATAGTACCTCTTTTGCCTTCATTCTAAGAGAGTAGGTCTTGAAGGGGTGTGCATGGAAGGGTAGGGGATCCCCCGAGCCTGGGCATCCCCCCTCCCCGCCCCAAGCAAGACATTTGGCAACATGTGAAGACATTTTAGGTGGTCACAATTGTGGGGCAGGGCACCGTTGGCGTCTAGCGTGTGGAGACGAGGCAGGGCTGCTGCCGAGCGTCCTGGGCTGCACAGACAGCCCTACAACAGAGAATCACCCAGCTGGCCACACGTGTCATGTCGGCAGTGCTGAGCGAGGACCCTGTGCTGGGAGGTCGGCCGTTAATGTATCCAAACACACTGTGACTATAAAGCCCCGAGGAAGCTTAGGGATGTGCCTCTGTGCCATCTCTCCAGCATACGCCACTTAGGTCTCTTAGCACCTGAAAAGCAGTGCTGTAATTCTCATTAATATACTTCCATTCAGTAAAGTATTAAGATATTAAAAAACTGTTGCTTCTCTGGGACCCCAGAAAGTTATTCCTACTTGGATTTTAAAATTCAGACATCTCTAATAAACATTTGCATGTTTTTGAGCTTGCACTTTTGCAAAAGTGGTCGCCAGTTGAAAAGTTTCAGGAGGAAATAGTGTGGCACAAATGACTTGAAAAGGAAGGAACGTGTGAATGCAGTGACCTGACACTTTCTTGGGTGCTGTCCAGCGGTAACAGGTGAGTCCAACTGGTAACTAAGAAGCCAAGGAGATCCTTCATGGGAGAAATTTCAGATGGAGACGAACTCAAGATTGTCAGACAGCCGTTGGACCCCAGAGAGTGGGGGACATTCTGAGGGAGATGCCCTGGGACCTCTGTGGCTCCCTGGCAGGTCCTGTGTGGCCACAGCTGCTGCTACCAGAAGCCCTCCCAGCGGGGCTGTAGACCAGGGCGGCTGCAGGCCTCCTCTGTGATGGGAGAGGCAGCCACACACCCGCCCCCAGCCCGATCTGTTTCCCGACACTCCCACCCCCGTTATCCCCTTCCTCTCTCCCATCCCCCTCCCAGCTTCTCCACCACACCTGTCTCCCTCCCTTAGCTTCTGTTGCTTCAGGGCTCTGAGGAGGGTACCGAGCCAGCTGACATTTACCTGTACAGCACAATGAAAAGGATCCATCCAGATTACATCTCACTTCCACTTAAGTTTGCCCCTCCTAAGACTAGACAATCAGAGTCCAGAAAACCTCAAGAGGAACAGAATGTCTGCTTCTCCTACACACTCAGTGCTCCCTCTCCAAGCCCTGGGGTTCAGAGCTGATTATTTTGAAATGCATTTCCTTGAAACTCACGGCCGATGTTACGGAAATCAGGAACCTCAGTGGGGGCCCGGGATTTGTCTAGTGTCAGTTGACGTGTCAAGGTGGTTTTGTGAGCAGAATGCAGGACACCGATATTTCCTCCCTTCTATCACTTCATGTTGCCGTTGAGCTGGATATGTGAGGAGGAAGCAGATGTTCTGTGAGCAGCTGATGAGTCACATGGACTTAGAAATACATCTGGACAAAAAACAGCCTCACATCCAATAAACATCAGTCGGGTGATAGAGGCCAGTTCTTAATACGAAGCTCTTCTTTTTATTTCACTGTGTTTTGTTTTACTAATGCTGTAAGTGGAGGCTACAGGGCCCCTGTGTGTTTCTCTAGTAACCTGAATCTCTCGATTAAAAAGCATCATCTCTGATGAGGCTGTGTGGGTTCAGTGGCCCCGTGGGCCCGTGAGCGGCTCTTTCTTCCATCTGGCAGGACCACGTTGCCGTTACCAAGGAGCAAATGTTTGCTGCTAGTCGACAGGGAGCTGGATGCAAGTGAGATGAGCCGGGACCCAGGAGCCCGGCAGCCTGTGTTTCTCCCCGGCCTGTGCACACCACTGGCCTGATGAGCTGGGGACCAGGCCCTGCGTCTCAGGGGACGGAGACTGTGGCCGCCTCTGTGTCAGGACTCACCCAGGGCCAATTTCTTTGTTCTCCTTGATGAGCTGGACACCATTAGAAGGAGATTGTGGACAAAGCAAATACAATCTCATGCGAAGAAGTTTTCTGCAGGCAGCAGAGAGACCCTTAGGATTGAAGATGTCTCGTGTCAGGTAACAGTGTCCCAGGGAGACTTTGCCATTGCTGACATATGACAGACTAGGTGGCAGGGGAAGTGGTTCCAGGGAGGCCTGGGGACAAATCCTAGCACTTCTTCACTGTGGAGCATGATTTGGGGCAAATTGATTTTACCTCCTTGAGACTTACTTAGCTCAGCCTGAAAATGGGCTAACAGAGTATGATTGCTCTGCAAGGTGTGTGAGAGAATCACAGGACAAAGTCGCAAATTAACCAAGCAGGGCACCAGCACTTTCTCCTGCGTCTGACCCAGCGGAGGATACCAAGAGCGGTCGTTATCCGCAGCCCTGTGGGGATAAAAATCCCCGGTTTAAACGTGCCGTGTGAGGTGCATTCCCGTCCCAAGCCCTTGCATTGGCCTGCGCTGGCATTCAATGCTAAGTGGCGTGAAGGCTTACAGATTTGGAGGCCCCCAGATCCCAGTCCTGGAGGCTCTGACAGGCTCCCAAACGGCTTCCCTGAGCTCCTGGTTGCAGTTTGCTGGCCCCGAGCTGATCCACGGGCGTCCTGCCCTCTAAGCTCTGGGTGAGCGGGAGCTAGCCTGGCTTTCCCCAGAGGCAGCGGCTGCCAGGGGCTTCCGGGGCCCTGGAGCCCACCTGGAAGGGGGAGTGGAACCTGCAGGGCCCTTTCAGCCAAGGCGGCCTCGGAAATGAGCTCCGACTCCAGTCGTATCCGGCATCACTCACTTGTCTGATTGTCAGGCCGCTGCGAAGAAGGCAGGGAGCCCACATACATGTGAAACGTGCCCAAAGCCCAGATTTGTAAAAAAGTCTCGGAGGGAAATAGGAAACTGTCTCAAAAATCAGTGCCATCATTGGGATTGACATAGATACACTAATATGTATAAAATGTGTAACTAATGAGAACCTGCTGTATAAAAAAATAACTAAAACTAAAAAAAAAAAAAAAATCAGTGCCATCGAAGCAGTTTGCTCCGAGGAGGGCCCGCAGCATCTGGTAGCCCGTGAGCGCCCGTGTGTGAAAGGCACGCACCTCGTCAGGGCTTCCTCTGTTACTGTTTCTCGTGCCGCTCCCAGCCCAGCAGGTAGAAGCAGCAGGTCAGGGAGAGGGGCTGGGATGCAGCACGTAGCAGTTTTGACAGGGGAGGGGCAGCTGAGGGAGGGGGGGCCGGACAGCTCCGCAAACGACCCCTTTAGACAGAAGCACAGGGAGCGCGGCCAGTTAACCTGCAGGAAGCAGCGCCCACTTGGCCTCTCCCAGGGGCCTGGCTGGGCCCAAGTTCATCACTACTCGTCCGGAGGTCCCTGAACCACATGAGTATACATGGGATACTCTCGGCAACAGGGGGGCATGTCAAAGATGTACTTAAAATACGTAAGGTTGAAAATGTTTGCAAGTTTAAATCTCCTTTATGTGGGTTCCTCTTTTTCTAAAAATAGCAGAAAACGAGAAAGTACTATGCTAAATTACTCTTATTAGTAAAGCTTTATTGTGACTTAGCTGACTACATTTCTCATTATTTGCGGAGAGGAACGGTGTCTGATGGGTCGCTTACTGCCCACGGTATTTTGCTGGTTACTCAGAGGTTGTGCGGTAAATAGTGTTTGATTGAAAGGGAATCTTTCTACCTATTCCCATCCTTATTCTTAAAACATGAAGTGAAAGGTGACTTCTTCATTCCTAAAGGTCCCAAGCTTGTCCTTTTGTTACCTGGGGAAATATCATGGGAACAAAAATAATTTCAAGTTATTGAGCAGACCAGTGGCGTTCTAGAAAAGGAAGGACTGAATAAACGTGGTAGTGATTAGTAACTCTGGTAAGTAATTAGTAAATAATCTTGGTTGGAAACAGAATTCTGTTGTGCTTTGCTGATTTGAACAAATGGGCTGCAATTTAAAATGGCAAATTAATTTAGATGAATCTGAGATGGAGCCCTCATTTCTAGTACAAACTGATTATATTTTTAAAACTCCAATGACACAGTGGATGTATTTATTCTCTGAATACCTACCTGCACTGATAATTTGCTCAGGGTCTAGAAAATTGTGTCTTCCTACACTTTTCTGTCGATTACATTAAAATGCACCAGTGGAGAACCTGGGCTCTTGGAGTGTCTGTGACCTGAGAGGAAAGTGCCATTTGCAAAGGACACCATTAACGTGGTCTTCAGATTTGCTGCACCCCTTCAGTAACTTGTACTCACTATGACTAAAGTGCGAGTGAGAAGGCTTCCCTGGTGGCACAGTGGTTGAGAGTCTGCCTGCCGATGCAGGGGACACGGGTTCATGCCCCGGTCTGGAAGGATCCCACGTGCCGTGGAGCGGCTGGGCCCGTGAGCCATGGCCGCTGGGCCTGCAGGTCTGGAGCCTGTGCTCTGCAATGGGAGAGGCCACAAGAGTGAAAGGCCCGTGTACCGCCAAAAAAAAAAAAGTGCAAGTGAGAGCAGTTGCCAAGGACCCTTATTTTAGACGTGTTAATTATGGACACTGTTTGGCCATGGAATGCATGTTAGTCAGGCAGACAAAATTCTACGGTTTCTCTTATAGATGTGGTGATCCTCCAAGCTTATTATACAACCACAGTTCAGAGTGTACTCAGCATTAGGACCATCATTCTGAGGTCCCTACCTGGATGCAGCACGGTGCCATCTTGTTGAATTATATTCCCACACTCCAAACGCAAATCAAAATCACACACTCCATGAGATTTATATTTCCAGAGAGAGGGGAACATAAGTCTTCCTGTTTGGGGAGGCCTATTTCAATCATGCATTTTTGCATTGCTTTCTCCTGTCAAACTCAGCTCAGTGCGTTGGTTTCTACATGCCCCTGTGTTTAATCTCTACATGCCCCTGTGCTGTCAGAAAGGCTACCAAGCAAATGTATTTAATATTTGGGGAAGGGAGTTATGGGTTAAGGCCAGATTCAATCTTTGTTTTGGCATGATTTGAAAATGCGTATTGGCCATCTGTCTAGAACTGACTGGGTGAGCAGGCAAGCTCGCCCTACTTCTGAGACAGGAGTGGCCACCACTTTTCATGGGAGAAAAATGACAGCAAATAAAACACGGGTGCAGACGTGCACAAATTGAACTGTTAGGAACCTTCACTCTTGCATTTGTACAGGAATAGGTTTTCCGCAAGAATGAACATAAATGCTTTATTTTTGCTACATTCATAGTAGGTGTATCTGTGTGTTTATAAATACGTGCTTTATCACAGCTTAACCCAAACTTTGCTTTATCAAAACAAAGTCTATTTTTATACTTTCATTCTTCAAGTTAATAATTTATTTTTAATACAATATTCCTCTCTTTTAAAATGTATTTTTTTTCTGCCTTTTAACTGAATTCCATTTATTGTTTTTATTTCTTCTGTGGGTCGGCCAAAAAGTTCGTTCGGGTCTTGTGTAACATCTTACAAACGAACTTTTTGGCCAACCCAATACAAGGTCATCTGACAGTGCCGTGTTTTGATGTGGATGATCGTGGTAATGACAACAGCTGACAGTAATGAAAGCTTCCTATGTGCTAGATCGCCAGAACTTTTTCATTTTAGCCAAAGTCTTCTACAGAGCAGAGCCTGAGGCGGGGCGGGGGGGAATTATTCGTTATTTGGGAAGTGGAAGCTCAGAGTGGCTAGGGTAAAAAAATAAAGGGAATTGAGCAAGAAGACCTGCTGAGCCAGTCAATGCATTCGTTCAGGCTACTTCATGGGAGCATAAAGAGACAGAGGGCTTTTGGGGAAAATTTGCAAGGAAAAAACCCACAACTTGGATATCCCTCAGAAGGCAGAAAGGAGGGATTTACCTGCCAGCTTCCTCCGGTCTCCCATTACCTTTGATCAAGGGGTGCCTCACGCAGAGCTGAACCTCCCCCCACCCACCATTTCCAGTTTGCATCCCCAGATTGTTTTGCAAAAGTCCATGCCCAGGAGATGATGACTTTTCATTCAAGCTCAGAAATGGAGAGGAAGCTTCAAGCTGAAAGGGCTCTTTGTGTGGGGCTGAGGGCCAGATAAGCCCAAGACCTTAACTCTGATTAAAGTTAAATTTCAAAGCATTTAACCAGGGCAGTCCCTGCAAAGGCAGCTAGGGTGGTAAACAGCCCGGTCCAGAAGGTGTTTCAGAAGTATGAGGGTGGCCAAGAAGGCCTGGGACGTCCATAAGTAGAGACGGATTCAGTTTTTCTGGGATCTGAGATTACACCACTTTGGGGGTCCTTTTTTAGAAAAAGAATACAAAATCATTTTATAGTTGAGAACAGGAAAATAAATCCTAACAGATTACAAATTTTAAGAAGCCAACAGTCACCATAAAAATCACACTTTTGGAAAAGTGGCCTTGTGTTTATATTTAGTAAATGCCTAACACTCCGCTGTAATGCTCTTCTGTCTACACTTTTCGGTTGCATACTCTTTGATGGCCTCTATATAGCAAGACTTTTGTAGTATCATTTTCTGTAGAATGAATAGAAAGATAATCTAGCCTTTCCCCTTAGCATGGTTGATTAAAATTTATTTTTTATTATTGATGGTTTTGAAAGTAACTTTCAGTTTCACAACTTATTTTTGGAAAGATAAAAAATTTTAAGCTTGTTTTCAAATTTGAGAAAACCTCTAGTCATTTTCTTTCACATAAGGTCTGTAAGATTTCAGAGCATTCAAGTTTTCTGGCATTAGTGACTACTCTTAAATACTCCATACATTGAGAAAATTCATCAATAAATTTCAGTCTTCCTCATACTGGTATATTATGAGTTCAATGTTGTTTTTGTCAATGTTAGTATATCATGTCAAGTCAGCAAAACATTTCAATCTTTTTGCATAATGGCCCTGTGATTATTCCTCTTCAGTAATTATCAAGTCATTGAAAAGCCTGTTCATTGCTACGTATAGATATTTATTGATGAATAAAGTAGGAATTTGGTCAACGGAATACAGTACTTGCTTCTTGAGGCCCTTTGCTAGACTATGGCAGTTTGTGTGCTGCTTCATCCAGAGACCAGATTTCTTCAGGTTAAGATGTTGTTGGATGCAGTAGGGCACGACCTGGTACATCGGGACACGTAAAACATGCAGCTTCCTAGTTGGCAGGCACATGCACTGTAATCATGCTGCAGGTTTCTGCTCTTCAAACACAGGAATTCTATGTAAATTCTATGTAAATTCTGGCAAATTCTATGCCAAGTGATTTCCTTTACAAAAGAAAAGAAAAAGCATCAGTGTTGCATTTATAATCATATAAACTGCATTGTCAAATGTATTCTTGTCCCAAAAGAACTTCCATTACACACAGTGTTGATGGGAATCAATCTTCTGCTTATCATTGTACACATCTGATGAGTAGAAGAAATATTCCTAGACTAGCTCCACCTCCCTTAAATTTCCTACCTTGTTCCTGTCCCCCATCCACATATGTCTGGTGCTGGTGATGGGCGCCATATCATAACCCTGATCCTGACCTCGGCCAGGGCTGTTGACACAGTCAGTGCTAGGTGATCCCTGGAAGGTGTTCCAACCCTGGGATACCTGGCAGAAAGTTAATTCAATGCAGAAAGAACTGTAAACGACAAGCAAAATGTAGAGCCAGCTCCAATTCCCCTTTGCTAGATCCCCCAAATGCCCAGCACCACGCTAAAACCACCTAGCACAGGAGGACTGTACCAGAGAGGGCACTGGAGTGGAAAGGGACACCTGTCCTAACCAATTGCTGTTCAAATATCTTTTCAAATTTCCAGAAATCCCTGGCCGTGTGAGCACATTGCTAGATCCCCACTAGAGCCACGAAGGGGCCTATGCAAGTAAAGAGCATTAAAGCTTTATCTTCAGTAACTGAACAGAAAATCTGCCCAGGCAGTGCACTAGGTTTGTGTCCCAATAGAGTGTGCTTCTCAGTATTTGTATCTAAGGAATGACGTGGGACTTACCAAATGTGGTTTTAATGCAATACCCTAAGAGTTAAAAATACTGAGATTTTGAGATTATTTTCCATTAAAACAAAGCTGAATACTATTCTTCTAGCCAATAGAAGCAAGAAGTTAGAGTTTTTTCCTTTATTGAAAATGAGGAAAATATCTTCATCACCTAGGATAACTGTAATAGCAAATATATACATATAAACAGAAAGTTTGGGGAATTTTCCTTGTTTATTTGGGTTCCTCCTGGTATCTGCAATGCACCTCCCAGCCACCCCCATCCCAAGCGTTGCCTTTGGATAAAAGTTGCACAGAGTAGTGAATTATTAAGGTGATGTATGAATGAATGAATAAATGGATTTTATGTAATTTGTTTCATAATTTTCTGTTGGCAGGCAAAGAATATTCTATCTATGTTTTGTAAAGAGCTTCACATCAATAAGAAACAAAACGAGAAAATCTGGCAAAGGATATTTTGTCAGTGAAGATTAGGTTAAATTGCAGATGATAGAAATTCCACAATAAAAGGGGCTTAAAAACACACAAACATTTAGTTCTCATTTAAACAATGTCTGAATCGTCCAGGTCTGGTAAGGAGGCTTCTAAGTCACTATCATGGTCTAAAACCCCTCTATTTTTCTGCTCTAACATCTACAATATTTGTCTTTTACAAACGGCTCAAGATGGATGCTTAAGTTTCAGCTGTCTTATTCAAATTTCAATAAATAGGAAGGTGATTGCACTCTTTTTTAAAAAACACTTCCTGGAAGTAGCAAGGTTTTTTTTTGTTTTTTGTTTGTTTGTTTTTTCTTTTTTTCTTTTATTTTTATCCCATTGGCCAGTATTTAGGTTACATGGCTATCCTTTTAAGGAGACTGGGAAATGTAATCTTCATCAAGTATGACCTTGAGTCCATTAAAAATAGGGATGTTATTACTAAGAAAGACAAAGAGAATGACTATTAGGGAACAGTTAATGGTCTCAGCTCTAGATAGAAATAGGCTCTTCACAACAGAAACATAAATGACCCAGCAACTTTAAAAGTCAACTCAGTAATTTTTAAAAACAAATTAAACTATTTCTTAATTCACAAAAATGAAACAGAAAGAAAATGTTCAGTCAGGGTTAAAGGGATATAAGTTCTCTCATGTACAGTTTTTGGAGGTGTAAACTAGTGGGGCCAGTTAGGAGGACAGTTTGACAGTATCTGTGAAAACAAATGTACAATCCCTTTTTCCTAAAAATTACACTTCTATGTGTGTTTCCTAAATAAAGAGTTCAGAGAGAAGTGTACTAACCTATTCAGGGCAGCATTATTTGTAACAGTGAGTCTGGATAAAAAAATAAGTGTTCTTGGGCTTCCCTGGTGGCGCAGTGGTTGAGAGTCCGCCTGCCGATGCAGGGGACACGGGTTCATGCCCCGGTCCGGGAAGATCCCACATGCCGCAGAGCGGCTGGGCCCGTGAGCCATGGCCGCTGAGCCTGCGTGTCCGGAGCCTGTGCTCCGCAACAGGAGAAGCCACAACAGTGAGAGGCCCGCGTACCGGGAAAAAAAAAAAAAAAATGTTCTTTATCTTGGGGTGGGTTAAATTTCTGTATAGCTGTGGAATTATAACCAGACATTAATAAGAATGAAGATTATATACTGACTTGAAAAGATCTCCAAGACATATCAATATACACAGCATAATCACACTCATACTTTTTAACATTACATATTTAAATATATTCTACACTTCACACTGACATCAGTGGGTGTGGTGGAGGGTTGGCAAGTAAGTAGATTATTGGGAATTTTGGTAATTCGGGACTTTTACCTTTTGCTTCATATAATCTTTCAATATTTATATTTTTATCAGAATATATTTTCTTTTTAAATTTTTTTAAAGAGAAAATATATCAATAATATTTTGGTATTTTTGTCCATATTTTTTACCTGCACAGACGTGTGTGTCTGTGTATAAATACATGTCTGTGTTTGTGTACTGTTATGTTAACAAGATAGAATCATGCCATATAGAGAGTTTTATATTCTGATGTTGATCTTAGTACAAGCATCATGCTAGGAGCATCTTTCAAAGTCATTTACATTTCAAAAGGTTTATTTTAATGTTTTTCTATAGTGTAGTGTATTTAAACTACAAATACTATATTGTATTTAATCACTTCCAAATCTTGGAAATATAAATTATTTGCAATTTTTAAAATTATTTATAAATAATGTTGTGATGAACATATTTATACACAGTGCCTGTCCCTATCTCGGATTGTTGTCGTATATACGAGAGACTGCTAGAAGTAGAGTTGTGTTTTTAAAACTCTTGATATAAACCATATGACTAATTTGTTTTTCATAAAGATTTTGCTAGTTAATACTCTCACTAGCAGCGTATGACTGAGCCCATCTTACACAACTAACAGCCATTGAATTTATTTTTGAAAAGCTTATATATTTGATAGGCAAAATTATATCTTATTGTTAAGTTTAAATTACTGTTAATAATAAGGTTGAATGAACAGTTTTGAGTATTTACTGAGAAAGATCTGTATATGTCATTGGTTTTTTTTCTGTAACCGTATGATACTATTTTTTACTGAGTTATAAGAGCTCTTTATATATTGAGAATAATAACGTTTTCAGTTTTGTTCATATTTCTTCAACTTTTACTTACCTAGTTACTGTTTTTTTTCATTTTTTTATTGAAGTGTAATTGGTGTACAGTATTACATAAGTTACAGGTGTACAACATAGTGATTCACAATTTTTAAAGGTTATATTCCATTAATAGTTACTACAAAATACTGGCTATATTCCCTGTGTTGTACAGTACGTCCTTGTAGCTTATTTACTTTATACATAATAGTTTGTACCTCTTAATCCCCTACCCATATTGTGCCCCTCCCCCACTCCCTCTCCCCACTGGTAATCACTAGTTTGTTCTCTATATCTGAGTATGTTTCTTTTTTGTTATACTCACTAATTTTATTTTTTAGATTCCACATATCATACAGTATTTTTCTTTCTCTGTCTGACTTATTTCACTTAGCATAATACCCTCTAAGTCCATTCATGTTGTTGCAGATGGCAAAGGTCCATTCTTTTTTACGGCTGAGTAGTATTCTATTGTGTGTGTGTGTGTATATATATATATATATATATAAAACACAGCTTCTTTAACCATTCTTCTGTTAATGGACACTTAGGTTGCTTCCATATACTGGCAATTGTTAATAATGCTGCCATGAACATTGGGGTGCATATACCTTTCGAATTACTGTTTTCATTTTTTTCAGATATATACCCAGGAGTAGAAATGCTGAGTCACATGGTAGTTCTATTTTGAGTTTTTTGAGAAACTTCCATACTGTTTTCCACAGTGGCTGCACCAATTTACATTCCCTCCCATAATGTACAAGGGAAGGGTTCCCTTTCCTCCACATCCTCACCAACATTTGTTATTTGTCTTCTTTTTGATGATAGCCATTCTGACAGGTGTGAGGTGATATCCTGTGATTTTAATTTGCATTTCTCTGGTGATTAATGATGTTGAGCATCTTTTCATGTGCCTGTTGGCCATCTGCAAATCCTCTTTGGAAAAATGTCTATTCAGGTCTTCTTCCCATTTTTTAATCAGGTTGTTTGTTTTTTTGATGTTGAGTTGTATGAGCTGTTTATATATGTTGGATATTAATCCCTTATTGCTCATATCATTTGCAAATAGTTTCTCCCCTTAGGTAGGTTGTCTTTTCATTTTGCTTATGGTTTCCTTTGCTTTGCAAAAGCTTTTAAGTTTAATTAGGTCCCATTTGTTTGTTTTAGCTTTTGTTTCCATTGCTTTAGGAGAAAGATTCAAAAAATATTGCTATGATTTATTTATGAATAAAATGTACATTTTCAAGAACATAACCCCAGTGAATTGAGGGTTTAAAGCATTTATAGAGTTAGATGCTTTGCATCGAATGTCTGCATGCCCAACCAGAGCGTTAGACAAATAAGACCATTTTAACCTGTACACCGGCTTCTGCTGGCTCTCAGTTCCCACCTGTATAACTGTACCTACCACATCTCCCCCATCACTGTAAACCTTCCTCAGTTGTTTGCAACTCCACAGAGTATGCAGAAGTAAGTATGCTTAAGTACAAAGCCCCTGCTTTTGGAAGTCAACTGCCTTCTAGTTATCTGAGGGAAAATATTACACCACGGCTACAGTTTTAGTGCCCTCTGTGAAAATGTTTTTCCTTGCTAAATTTTGCTTAAAAGTGAAGAGGATGCCCAGTCTTTCCCACTTTGTTTTAAACTTCTGTCAGCATGACTCCAATATCATACTTTTTCTGCTCTGAGTCTCACGAGGACTTTCCCTATCAAAAAATGGCCCCTGAGCTTTCATCTACACACACTTTCCTTATGGTGACTCAGACCTGGTCTCTTGGTTGGGGGCTGCGGGGGTAGAAACAGCCACTGGACTGTTGTCTGTTTCCTTCTTTCCCTCCCTGCACAACCTGATTAGGTTTGTGGATACTTGATAATCTTGTATTGCTATATGCAGTCTTACTAATAAAATGTATGTCTGTATTATGATCCAAGCTTATCCTTCATTATTGCCAGTGTTGGTCTCTGCTTCCATGGCCCCTTCTCCAGGATACTTTCAAAGGAATTATTAGTTCCCTTATCAGAGCTCTGCATCACCAGACATTCAGTGGTCTCCTCAGAGCAACAGTGATTATCCTGATTCCTTGTTTGTTTTGTCTGAAAGCTGGACGGGTCAAGCTCTTTTTGAAGATATTGCACTGAGGAAATTAAATATGAGATTTCTTACACATAGAAGTAGCATTGTTATTTGTAACCATGTGCAATTATGTTCAAACTTCTTTGTTTTTGTTACAACTTAGCCTATATAGACCAAAATCAAAATGTCAATAAAATTTTTCATATGTCCTGAAAAGCAGTGATAAAGCCAGGACTTTGGGGTTTTACAAACAAAGTAATGTTCAAAAAAAAGAGGAGGAGAGAGCAGTATAAGTTTGCGATGTTTTATTTTACCAGGTGAGGATGTTTAAAAACACAATAACAAAAGTGTCTACTCTCAGTATCATTCATTATAAGGAAAGTATTTCAACATAAGGAGAAAACATAGCCTCCAAATAAAGGATTTTCTTTTAAATGAAAAAGTTGGCTTCATCACTAGTCAGGGGTGAAAACCACATACCCTGTGGACTGGGCTTGAGGAAGCATGCGCTGCCCTGTTGACTCTGCCGATGGAAGGGGCCGCTTCACTCCACCTGAAAGACTCAATATCCACCATCGTTTGGAGCCTCTTAAAATTGAAGCAGGATCGATGCCCAGAGATTATTAGAAGTCTGTGAAGACACAAAGACACACAAAGCACAGTGATTTTTTTCTTCCTATTCATTTCCTCCAGAAGTGGCAGTGGTGGGATGTCAGGACTTTTTATGTGATTCCAGATTAATTCTCTTCCAATGCACTGGGAACACATTTCAGAAATGGAATTGCTCAAATCCTATGACCCAGCATCTCCCCTTGAGAAAATGAAAGCAGAAATCACAATAACAGAACAGAACAAAAATATATATCTATGCACATAAATGTGTATACATATATGCATGTGATGTATGTGTGTGTGAGGAATATAATTAAAGCTTAAAGCAAGACCTTATTTCTTTAGTTCTGTTTTGTAGGGGGGGCTGATTTGTGTGCCCCATTTGGGAGGACAGGAATCAAGACATATGGCAGATTATCACTACTCAGCTCTCTTTGTGAAAAACCCTGTCGCTATTTGGGGCATCTGAAATAGAGCATGCTTTCAAATGAAGCATGGTAACAATTCTTTTATATACTGCTCAGTAACTACAATGGAATTAAGAAAGCAACCATGTATGAAAGGATTCTAGTTGCTGCTTCCCTCTATCTAGATTGTGAGAAGGTAGTCATGTATGAAAAACCTTTTGTTAAAGAAACCATTTCATTCTTAATTCACTTTTCATTAAATTTTTTGAAGTATAATTGACATGTGATAAAACACACATATTGAAAATGTGCAATTTGATTAGTTACGACACATGTACACACCTGTGAAACTACCACAACCATCAGGATAATGAACATCTCCATCACCCCCCAAAATTTGCTCATGTTTCTTTGTATTTTCTCCCTCCCACCCCTCCCTGTCCCCCCTTCCCATCCCCTGCAAACCACTAATCTGCTCTGTCACTCAGGATTCGTTTCCATGTTTTAAAATTTTTTAATGGAATCATACAGTATGTACTTTTTTTTTTGGTTTTCGGCTTCTTTCACACAGCAGAATTATTTTGAGATTCATGCATGTTGTTTCATCTGTCAACAGTTCATTCCTTTTTATTGCCAAGCAGTATTCCATTGTATGGATATACCACAGTTTATCATTCATCAGTTGAGGAACACTTGGTTGTTTCCAGTTTGGGGCTATTATAAAGTTGCTATGAATATGCATGTACAAGTTTCTGTGTGGACATATACTTTCCCTTCCACTGGTTACATATTTAGGAGAGGATTGGCTGGATCTTGTATTGGGTATATGTTTACCTTTTAAAGAAACTGCCCAGCCATTTTCCAAAGTGGTTGCACAATTTTATGTTTACACTTGAGAGCAGCCCCCCGTGCAGTTCTCTCCTCTCCTTATTCAGTCCTGTACACTCTAGCTGCATGGTCCTCCCAAGAAACCCAGGTTTGTCCCCTCGGTTCTGTGAGTCCCCTGGGCTTTTCCTGGGTTCTCCTTCTCCAATCCAGGGCCTGGAAACTCTTTTAGGACAGTAAGCTGAGGTGGGCATAGGACTCAGCTCATTCGTTTCCTGCCTCTCATGAGGTGCTGTCCTTCATTGCCATCCAGTGTCTTGAAAACCACTGCTCCCAATATTCTGTCCAGATAATCAGGTTGCCGGGGGCAGGAGGATAAATCCAGCACCTGTTAATCCATCTTGGCCAGAAGTGGATTCTGGTAAAGAAGTTTTGAAAGTTGACTAAGTAACTAATTGGATATTAGGAGCTGATAAGTTAATCAGCAGGGGAAAAAAAGTAATCTGTTAAATAACCTGTAATCAATCCATAAAGGAATGATAATTTTGCTTTGTATAGGAGACTTAACTGAACATTATTACATAAATACATAGTTCTTTGAACTCAAGTGTATCATCTCTGGTTGTATAGAGCTAGGTGAAAAATGTGTAGTATTAATCATCTTATACATGTGAAAATTGGTGTCCGAAGAGTCACTGTGGCTGTCCTAGAATCAGAGGAAGTAAGGGCTGCCACTTGCAGTTGTGCAAGTTGTGTACTGCACAAGCAGGGCTGGCTTTGAAGATGAATTGGGCTGAAATCCATCTCATACTCTGCTCTCTAAACTTAGTGCCCTGGTATGTGGTTGCATCCACCCAAAGAGAATCTCTCTCATTTTCACACAAGTTCCTCACAGACCCCTACACGATGTAATTTTTAGAGAAGAAAATGTGTTTTTTCAGAACCCTGTTAAGTCATAGCACATTTGCCTTCCAAGAGTTATGCCTCAAATAGCAGAGTTGTTCTGGTCTGGGCATTAGTATTTGCACTGTGCTTTAACAAGGATGGAAACAGGAATGGAGAACAGCACCGTATTGATTCTTTCATAGGATAATAACTGTAGTAAGAGTAGAAAACTAGGTGGCCAGCCTTGCTCACTGCCCCTGAAGACAGGTAGTTAGTGCTGCTTTGATGTTTGCTCCCAGAGAAGGGACATTCTAGCACTCACCAGAGACCTACCTTCTGTGAGCCAGTTTCTAAGCATGAGATAAAGGATCCTCTTCTAGTTGATAGACTTGCTCCACCTCTGTCCATTTTACCTTTTGAGACTTTTTGAATTCTGGCCTGAGCAGCAAAAAGAATCAAAGCAAATCACGCTAGATGCTTCAATGAAGAGATGTGTTTGTACAGAGGTGTGACACGAATAGTGAGGCACCCAAAAAGGCAACTCCCTCATCACCCAGAGTCTGGAAGGAACGGAGAGGTAATTAGCCCTGCGAGTTGTGGAGGAAGAGAGGGTGCCCAAAAGGACTTACAGTCCTGGAGGGATAAAGTCACTGTCAGAAAATGTGGTCCAGAGCTTGGGGGAGTGCGGAGCTGGCAACCAGAGAGCAAGGGAGCCCCACTGATAAACCCTGAGGGTTCGGCTTTCTGGGACACAGAGCAAGCCTAGAAGGGCAGAGGATAATTGCACCCAGGTCATATGCGGCAAGGCTGTAGAGGCAAAGGGGAAATATCACCAGAGTTTTCCAATGCAATTTTCCCACAAATTGATGAATTTACCTTGCAAATTATAGAAAGTCATATGGATTTTTTTTCTTTCTCTTGAATAAGAGAGGAAGAAGAGAAGTAGGAGAAACTCTACTACCATGAGCACCATCCACGAGCCAAGGAGTGTGTTAGAAGCTTTCCACAGATGATCTTGTCACCTCTCTGTGACCCTATGCAGCCAGGCACATTATTCTCATTTGATGGATGAGGAACCTGAAACTAGAGCTGGGTGAAGGGAGACTGGCAGGGCCTGGACTAAGGCTGGGTCACGTGGCACTGAGGAGTCTAAGGCAAGTCAGGTCTGGTACCCGCTTCGTCACTTACTATCTCTCTAAGCCTCAGGGTCCTCACCGGCTCCTCTCTGAGCTGGGGTGTTTCACTGCTACTGCTGTCATGAGAGGAACAGGGGAATCCTCCATGCATTCACTCAACAAATACTTTTGAGCTCCCCCTACAAACAAGTGCTAGGCAGTGAGACTGCAGAAGAGAAAACACAGATATGGGCCCTGCCCTCCTGAGGCCGTATGGTTCAGTGGATTAAATAAATAATGCAGAAAAAGCACTTAGCAGGGAACCTGGCATAGTAGAGGCATCCAATAAATGTTTAAAAGGAGAAGCTAGACAAAGTGCTGGAATCTCCTTTCTGCCTCGGGTTAATTAACCTCCGAATCTTCTCAGCTTTTCTTCGCGCGTATCTCCGGTATCGACGATATCAGTGACCTGTTTGGAGACTCTGATCCCCACAGCCTCACCGACGTGGGTGGCGCTGACACAGCCTGCGGTGGGTCATCAGGGCATCTCTTGTCCCTTGATCTATTCCCCACACTATGCCCACTGCCTGGCTCATTACAGGAGTTCGATGAATAATGGAATTATAGTTTTAAATTTTTATTAATGTGCTATTTGATTATCAGGTTCACTATCATTTAATTTAGGCCCTAAGTGAAGATTTTGAATGAAATTTGTTTAGAAACCACTGGAAAAATCTCCCTCTCCGTATAAGGTAATTTGAAAGGTGTTAATTTTATAACAGTGGTCCCTTGATTTGGGGACATGATCCTGAGGTTTCCTAAAAGTGGAGAAATTCACAAATATTAGTAAAAAAGGAAAAGAGCTCGGCAGGAGACATGCAAATGCTGTGTTGTCCTACACGTGTCCTCCACCCGTCCACGTCTCTCTGGCCGCACCACTTAGTCCAAACCACCCTCTTCTCTCCCAGGAGGACGTCACAGTGTTCATGGGACTCTCCCGTTCTTCTCTGCCTCACTGTAATCCATTCATTATGCAAAGTTAGAGGGATTTTCTTAAACATAAATGACCTCGTGTTGCATCCCTTCTTTAAATTTTGTGTGGCTTCACATTGTCCAAGAGTCGAATCCTGTTTAGACAAAGGCTTCACGCGCTGCTCCCGCCTCCTCTAACCTCACCTCGCGCCACTCCCCCCTTGTTGACCGTGTTCCCATTGCACTGACCTTTCCTTTAATTCTTCAGACATGCCCAGGCGTTCCCCCCTAAAGGGGCCTGTCACCAGCTGCTCCTTCCCCGGAGCCTCTTGCATCAGATCTGTGCGTGGCAGGCCATTCAGGGGTCAGTGTAAATGTCCTCTCTCCAGGCCTTCCCTGACCACCCAATCTGTACCAGCCACCAGCCACCGTCACATGGTTCCATCCTATTTTCTTGCAATCACTTTCCATAGCTAATCAACGTCCATTTCCCTTTTCCTTTCTATCATGTGGGTGTTGCAAGCGTTGGACACCCTCTGGATGAGACCAGATAGCTTAATGAAAAGAAGTGGCCTGGATGAAGGAAGATGATGTTTGCAGTCTTGAAAAGTAGTATCGAAGGCTTAGCTCAAATCCAGCTACCTACTGCACACCGCTTAACACTGCAGCATCGTTGGCCTCTGGCTCGCTGGTGCTTTTCCTGTTTGCCTTCCCTGTGTGTCCCTGTTCCTTCATAGTCATTCATTCATCCAGTCAAACAGCTAGGGAGTCATTCAGAAAACGTGCATTATTAACACCAGCCACAGGCCAGGCACTGGGGATACCAGAAGGCAGCCCTTGTGTTAATGCAGGAAAGTCCTCGAGCAGGAAACCCTTTCGAAAAAACGCCAGAAAGTAGTTGAGGCTTTGTGGTCTGTACAGTCTCTGTCACAGCTACCCTCCTCTGCCTTTATAGAGCAAAAGCAGCCATAGATGATATGTAAAAATGGCTGTGTTCTAATTAAACTTTATTTACAAAAGCAGGTAGGGGAGGCAGATTTGGTCCCCAGCTGGGGTTTGCTGACCTCTGTTTTAGTGAGAAGGTAGACAGTTAAACAAATAACTGCCTGCTCTGGGGTAGGGGCTGTGAGAGAGGCTTGGTGAGGCATGTGGGAGCAGGGAGCACCACCGAGGCACCTGCCATTCTGTCTCTTGCTGACTCCAAGCTCCAACCAACTTACTAGAAAAAACAGAAGGAAAAAAGCGCTTTAAAATTAAATTGCTAGTTGTTGAAAGCTATATGAGATATTTTGTTGCTTTTAAAAAAAAAATACCCAGATGCCTTTTCTGATTTTCCTTCAGTACTCTGGCTCAGGGCCTTTCTCCCAACACGTCTTCCAGGAGGTGAATCCCAGAAATCCCCAGATTTTAGCCTTGCCAGCAGCATGTGTGTGTTCCTTCATTCACAAGGTGTAAAGCTGGAATTCTAAGTGTCTTTTGTACATTGTTTCAAGTAAGGTTTAAGTTCCACAAGTTTACAAGAAGGAAGAAATGTGATCATATAGGCTGAAGATTCTAACATCTCAGTATCCAAAAGGTCTCCAGGGATTGCCAGAGCGAACCTGACACTTTACAGATCCCCATTTACAAAACTGGGCTCCCAGGCCGGCTTGTGGTGCAGCCACTCACAACCTCCCAAGGTTCTCTCCAACCTCCCCGACCTCTGATATCTTGGGATCCCCCTTTGCAGGATTCCTTATCTAGGTTTTATATGTGAATCCATTTGGAAATGTATGACTATATCATGCTGATTTTTATTACTTTTAGGGAAACACTTTATCATGCTATACATTGCTTTCCTGGCTACGTGTAAAACAAAACAACTCAATTAGAATAATTTTATCTACTATGCACCACAAATTCTTAAATTATTAATATTTTAATGCCGAATCCATCTAATGATACCTCAGAAATTTTACAGTACCTCCTCATTGTTAAAGATTTTCATGGTAGAACTGTTTTCAGATGTCTACAATCTTTTATTAGATGCGTTCTTCATTTTAAACTATTCTACTTCAGAGGACCTGGTTCATAATGTTTCTCTGATAAAAAGAATGAAAGACCCAACATTCTACTGACATTCATTCATTCACTCATTTTAAGAATGAATGGAATATTACTCAGCCATTAAAAAGAGTGAAATAATGCCATTTGCAGCACCATAGATGGACCTGGAGATTATCATACTAAGTGAACTAAGTCAGGCAGAGAAAGGCAAATATCATATGATATGCAGAATCTAAAAATAAAAATTACAAACGAACTTATTTACAAAACAGAAACAGACTCACAGACTTAGAAAACAAACTTATGGTTACCAAAGGGGAAAGGTGGGGTAAGGGGAGGGATAAATTGGGAGTTTGGGATTAACATCTACACGCTACTATATATAAAATACATAATCGGGCTTCCCTGCTGGCACAGTGGTTGAGAGTCCACCTGCCGATGCAGGGGACACGGGTTCGTGCCCCGGTCCGGGAAGATCCCGCATGCTGCAGAGCGGCTGGGAGAGGCCACAACAGTGAGAGGCCCGCGTACCGCAAAAAAAAAAAAAAAAAAAGATAATCAACAAGTATCTACTGTATAGTACAGGGGACTCTGCTCAATATTCTGTAATAACCTAAATGGGAAAAGAATTTGAAAAAGAATAGATACATGTATATGTATAACTGAATCACTTTGCTGTACACTTGAAACTAACACAGCATTGTTAATCAACTATGCTCCAATATAAAATAAAAATTTTAAAAAAAGAATTAATGAAAGACCAGTGAGAAACCCTCTGTGAAAGGTTTTTGTGAACTAGTTGCAAAAAAAAAAAAAAACACATATCTTTTTAAACCACTCTGTGTCAGTAATAATTTCTTAGGTTAAATACCTCCTAATATTCATAGCCACTGAACTGATTCTTAGCACATTAATATTTCCTGTCATGAGATTTGGGGATACACTAGAATAATTTATTTCACAATGGGGTTCTTATCTAAACAAGATCTGTCCTCACATCTTTCTCAATTTAGCAGAATGCTACTGCAGCTCCTAGCTAATCCTAGCTGTTTTTCACAAAAGAAAAAACAAAAACAAGATATATGCATGAGTTGGTATGTGTCACTGATGGCATCTCCAGTGGCTACATAGAGCTGTTGTGTGGCACAACTATGCAAACGATGTGACCCCTAAAGTATTCTATGTTGAATCTGGTTTCAGCTTTCTTTAACTATACACACTGACAGCCTGAATAGAGTGTGCTCTGAGATTATAACTCAGAAGCACTTAACCCATAAATATAATTCTGAGAATTGAAATTAATTCTATTAGTTGGGGGATAGGAAAGAAATATGATAATTTTTCATGAGATACATTTTCATCCCATAGGCCAATACCCTTTGGAATTTGTAATTTCATTTTGTTACATGCAACAATTATTATCATTTACCTGCTATTTACAATTATTTATCAGCGTCTGTTTCGCAGTATAAATGCCTTAAGGAGAAAAGCTGAGGTGTTGCTGGGAAATCAAATCATTTTAATGAATTACTACAACAGAGGGTTGACCGCTTTGCTTTTAGAAAATTTAACTTATTGGGCTTCCCTGGTGGCACAGTGGTTGAGAGTCTGCCTGCTGTTGCAGGGGACACGGGTTCATGCCCCGGTCTGGGAAGACCCCACATTCTGCGGAGCAGCTGGGCCCGTGAGCCATGGCCGCTGACCCTGTGCATCCGGAGCCTGTGCTCCACAATGGGAGAGGCCACAGCAGTGAGAGGCCCACGTACTGCAAAAAAAAAAAAAAAAAAAAAAAAAAAATTTAACTTATTGATACTTTTAAAGAAAGAAAAGGTGTTTATTTTTTAATTGTAATATGTGTCAATATATTGAAATGTTTGCAATCTAAAATTCCTAGAACTTAATAGTTTATATTTGGGTTCAACATGTCAATAGTTATATTTAGAAATACAATATACAAGCTATACTAAAGTCAAATAGTATTCTCAAAGATGGACATCATCTGGAGGAAATTAACAATCCATGAATTCCCTCTTGTAACCATGGCTTCATATTTTTATTTTGCATAGCCTACTTATTGTTAACGGTTCAAAACAACCTAACTCAGCTACACTTAAGGTAGTATATAAACCTAAAACATAGACTTACATTATGTGGCTTGTAGAAGCAGTATCTTTACTTTGTAGTTTCGTTTTTAATTTCTGGAGGAATTCAGAACTTTGATAGAGGCTGAGGGGGTGATATGAAATTATACAATATGGTTCCCTAACCTTAACCAATTTTATTCCATTTTAAGTGTTTTTTACATATTTTCTCACTGCCCTCTAGTTTCTTGGTCAGGCTACCTCATTCTTGCCTCTTAGGTCTTAGTTTATATTGTCCTTTTTTAGGAAACATTCTCTGCCTGACCACCTTTGGATTAAGTTGCCTCTCATTAGTCTCCCAAAGTGCCCCAGACTTATTTATCTCACCAGCAAATAGAATTCCTTGAGGAGGAGAACTATATCTCCCCGTCCCCATGTTGAGCAAAAGAACCGTCCCCATGTTGAGCAAAAGAACCGGCACACAGGAGCTTCCCAATTACTATGTGTTGAATTTGAGTTTGGGGACCTGACATGGGCTTATAAAAGTGATACAGAAGAACAGGAATGATATGCAGCAAAATACTAAATGGAATACAAAATGACGCTTTATAAGCAGAAGCCTTACAGGAAATTAGGAAGTGAGTGGGAGAATCCATGTTAGCTGGAGTCTCTTATTGATAAAAGCTTCCTAAAAGAGGTTGGATTGGAGCTGAACCCTGACAATTTTTTTTTTTGGAAAATGAAGACAAATAGAAGAATCTTACACATAGAGATAAGAGCGTAAAGAAAAAGGTGGTCCAGAAGCTGCAAAGAGACTGACCTGTGAGAAACAGAAAGATTTGTAATTGACAATATGGGAGATACATATTGTACGGTGAATCTAACCTACAGAGGACTCTGAAAGACAAAAGGAAAACCTGGGGTCTTAATACATTGGCATTGGGTAATTAATTCATAATTTTGGCCAAGACCTGCCATGATGAAAGCTACTTTAGAATAATATTGCTATAACATATTTATTATATCATTTTTTAAAATTAATTTATTTATTTTTCCTGTGTTGGGTCTTCGTTTCTGTGCGAGGGCTTTCTCCAGTTGTGGCAAGCAGGGGCCACTCTTCATCGCGGTGCGTGGGCCTCTCACTATCACGGCCTCTCTTGTTGCGGAGCACAGGCTCCAGACGCTCAGGCTCAGTAGTTGTTGCTCACAGGCCTAGTTGCTCCACGGCATATGGGATCTTCCCAGGCCAGGGCTCGAACCCGTGTCCCCTGCATTAGCAGGCAGATTCTCAACCACTATGCCACCAGGGAAGCCCTACTATATCATTTTATATATTTTATTCACAACCACTGCACCACCAGGGAAGCCCTACTATATCATTTTATATATTTTATTCAAAGCCTTTATCAACAAGGGAAGCCATTTAGTTTGTTCAGTGTCTTGTCTCTACAGGGACTGAATGCTCTGAGGCATAAGCCTTCTTGGAAGCCCTTCCACTGACCCCAGAGACAAGTTAGGTGGTCTCTAAGCTCATCCCTATGGTAGCACTTACTACACTGAGACAATTACTTTTTTGTCTTCAACCCTATAGGACCCTGAGGGGAAGCACCATGCCTTGTTCAGTTTTACGTGACATCAACAGGACAGTGCCTGGCATGTAGTGGTTGTTCTAAAGTATTGGCAGGATGTATGAATGAAAGTGATTCAAAAATGTAAACATAAAGCGTCTTCATCCTGGGTATGTTGTGTACGCTGAAACACTAATACCCCTGCAATTAAGCTTACAGAGCTGGAGCCAGCTCATGGTTGTGTGTGTGTGTGTGTGTGTGCGTGCACACACGTGCAGCAAAGTGGACCAGATAAAGCCACGAGGACATGAGCAGACGAGGCAAGGAGAAACTGGAAGAGGTAGTTGATGAGCTTGTTCAGGATCTGCCAGGGCCTTAATAGGATTCTGATTCCAAGGTGACTAAGGGGCAAACGAACTTACTTCAGGATTTTAACTTGACTGCTGGAAGGAATTTTGAAGGTCATTCAACTGTTGAAGCTTATTTTAATTTCTAAAGGTTGGGTCTGTCAATTAGTATCTTGGATCAGGGGCCTCTCCAGTGACGGGGACTGCTCACTTGGCTAACTGAAATAATGAATTCACATGACATATGTGGGCGAAAATGTTCTCTCTGGCTTGTCTGCAGGCAGGCGCCTGCTTGGATACTTCTTTGTAGGTAGTGCATTTGGGCAATTAGTAGGTAATGTGGCTAAATACAGATGAAATGAAAAGGCATTTGGTTTCTGAGATTTCAGTCATTTATTTACTTATTGTTTATAAGCTATCTCTAACTAAAAGGGATTTAAAGTGACAGTTGTTAAGAAGACAAATTCAAGTTATTTAATGGTGCAGCTCTCTCCCTCTAATTATTTTTATCTAATCAAATGCTTTATTAAATTCCCAGGAGTCATAGTTGTTCATGCACAGGGAGTTTGAAGAGAGCCTCGAAAGATTGCTAACTGGGGCATAACATCTGTGTTACTGCCACACAAACTAAATTCTGTAAAAACAACATGTGAAGTTTCAAGGGTCAAGTGTTAGCTAAATTTAAGAGCTAACTATCCCCCTCCAGGAAAATTGTATTTTTTATCTCCTCAGTGATTTTGTACTTAACATTTCCATTCTAATTGTCATTGCTTTTCATTGTATTTCAGATTCTACTACCCCTAAATATAATATTTATATTTAATTTTGCTTTTCACTGGGGGAAATGAAGAAACCAGCTGTACTACATAACTCAGCTTCCCTCTTCCATGCCCTGTACTTTTGCAACTTTGTGTCTTCTCTTGACCTGGAATGTTTTCTCTCTCTCCATGTACTGGAATCTTGATCCTCCTTCAAATGCCACTACTTTTATTAATTCTTTTCTGATCTGCTATCTTAACATGATCTCTTCCTCCTCTGAGCCTGTGTCAGTTATATATTGCTGCATAAAAAAATATCCCAAAGCCAAGTGTCTTAAGACAACAGTCAGTGTTATCTTGTACAATTTCAGTGGGCCAGGAATTTGGGAGCAGCTTATCTGGATGGTTTTTGCTCATGGTATCTCATGAAGTTATAGTCAAGACTCAGCCAGGTCTGTAGTCACCTGAGGGTTTGTCTTGGGCTGGAGGATCTGCCTCAGAGATGATTAACTTGGGTGGCTGCCATGTCAGTGCTGGCTGTTGGCAAGAGGCCTCAGTTCCTTGCCCTGTTGACTTCTCTATAGACTGCTTGAGTGTCCTCACAACATGGCCGTTCACTTTCTTCAGAGAAAGTAACCCAGGAAAGAGCACAGACAGAAGCTGTAGTGTCTTTTCTGGTCTAGTCCTGGAAGTTGCATATTGGTACTTCTGCATTTTCCCCACAGATTAAGCAAATCACCTCACATAATGTGGAAGGAAACTACACAAAAGGAAACTACACAATACCTGGGGGTGGGGATCATTGGGGAGCATCTTGGAGGCTGCTTACCATTTCCTACATCTCTAACATAACTTAAAATATCCTGCTCTGTATTACAATTATGTGTGTCCCTTTCCTACCCACGCTATTAGTTTTTATTTTCTTTAGAGTTTAGACTTGCTTCCTTAGCTTTACACATCATGAAATTTTTGGCACATTGTGTTCAGTATGTGTCACATTCAGTTGAGAATTTGGAACCACAGCCCCTCTCTTAATGGGTATAAATGAAAATGTGCATGTGGGAAAGAATCAGACAGAGACAGAGAAATAGATAGACTTTGGCAGAGAGAGGGTGTGTAAAGAGAGCAAATGTGTGTGTGTGTGAGAGAGAGAGAGAGAGAACAAATGAGGTAGAGAGCAAACTGCCATTTTATCAGACAAATATGAAAAAATTGATACTATTTTGTAGGTACTAGAGAACTAATTTTACAAGAGTTTAAATGTTTGAACTACTGCAGACAATATTCTACTTTGTGTCGTGTGTGTGAATGGCTCGCCATATATTTTACTAAGACTCCTTCAATTATGCCTAATACTTTG
The DNA here is from genome assembly GCF_964165515.1 of Mesoplodon bidens. Lineage (NCBI taxonomy): Eukaryota > Metazoa > Chordata > Mammalia > Artiodactyla > Ziphiidae > Mesoplodon > Mesoplodon bidens. The sequence continues at coordinate 87,531,821 of NC_138168.1, read as the reverse complement.
TGAATAAAGGGTCTTTGGATCACCCCTTTAATAAAAGCAGAGAAATCATTGCTTACAAATAACTCTAAAGTAATGTCAAGTACAGCATTTATAATTCCTTTTACATATGGCTGAGAACTTTATTTAACCTTTGATTAACTGCTCTATAACCTGGCTCACTGGAGTGAAATCATTTTCTAGAATGGTCAATTAACATTTATGTACAATTGGAGCAAAGGGCACAGAGGAATGTCAGAAGGAAAAAAAGACCCATGAGACGGCAGGTCCTGGCAGGTCCTCCTCAGAAATGTCACTCTTATCAATCTTCTCATTTCCATTCCTAGAACCACCAGCACACCATGGTCTAATTCCTAGGTAACTCCTGTCTTAAAATGACCTCCAATGACTTTTCACGACTTCTAATTTCTTTCCCTCCAAGCTTTCCTTGGAATTAAATTTACTGAAAAATCACTCCCTTCCCATGCTTAGATGTCTTCAGCAAATTCCACGACCTAGAGGTTATCTACTAAGTTTGTCTCCTAGAATCCCTATGCCACTGTCTCTGTGTCCAACTTTGTCATCTCTCCTCTCACTCTTTTCCTGATACATCCTCTCAGTCAGCCCAACTCGTTACTTTTTTGTTCCAAGAATTCTTTTCTGTGTCTGTGTTTCCTCCCTTGCCCAGGAGCCATGTTTCTCTCCAGTGGCCTGATGTCACTTTTCCCATCCTTTTAAATTCAGCTCAGGTTCCCTCATGGTACCATTCTGAGTCTTACTTCCCTCCTCTCCTAGCTTCTGTGGCAACAGAGTTTGGTGACTGCATATGTTTCCTTGTAATTCTTGTTCCACATGCATTTTGTGTCACCCAACTATGCCTTCGGATTGTGTATGTGTGTGTGTTTCCCAATGCTTAAACCAATTCTGACTAGAAAGTGTTTACTCATTCACTCAGTGCCATATTCCACACGTATTTATTAAGTGCCTTCTTTAGCCAAGTAGATGCTCAGTAATTAATTGAGTGAAAAATGTACAAATGGGGAGCAGAGAAATTATAAAGTAAAAACATGCCATTCATTTATCCACTGGTACAATCAGTAACTGTTGATAATGTAACTACCATGGGCTCAATGCTGTATATGGTGATGCTTGGGTCATGAAAGGGTTAAACAAGAATGACCTCTGTTGTTTCATGACTTTTCATTTAATGTTGACAGTATTCACCTCGAATAAAAGTGAGGAGGTAATATCTGAAACACATTGAGAATAGACCTTACAGATAAATGGTAAAGAGAAAGGGAAGAATTAATAAAGAATGGGAATCCAGAGAAAGTCCCTTGGAGGTCTTCACACTTGAACTGGACCTTGAAATTTAGAGTTTTGATTTCAATATAAATATATCTGGATGTATTGTACTGTAGGAATGCATGCTAAGGAGCAGGGGTGTAGGAGTAAAGGAGCTAGAAGTGTATGCTGAGGTAGGTTAGGACCACGCCCACAGAGAGGGAGGGGATGGAGAAAGGAACACGATGAACAGTAGAGTCAGGGGAGTTGACTTTAGGGGAATGAAATGGAAAAAAACATGTGTGAAGTTCTAGCAAGGTCCCTAACCCAAAATAGGTGCTCATAAATACCAGTATTTCCCCCTTTCCTCTTTCATCTAGCTCCTGAGAAATTAATTATGTAGTCCCTCCAGCCATGATATGATTTTTACTCATTTCATTTTCTCAGATGATTAATAACCTTTCTATGGGTGTCATGTTTATCACTCACCTAACTTTTTCATAAATACTAAGAATATTCTTAAGAGATGAGCAGTCTTACCTCATAACTATATCAAGAAAGCCAACTGACTGATAATTCTATCTGAAATATGTGCATATACTACCTCTATCTCTATCATTATCTATTATCTATCAATATATACATATATCTGTTCTATCTCTGTATATCTACATATAAAAATATGCATATGCATGCATATATACATACGTGCATATGTACATACATATGCACACATATATGCATCTATACATATATGCACACATATGTATGTATGTATGTGTATATATATATATATAATATATATCCTAAAGGGTCTCAAATCCTGGTCACCATGCATTTCTTAAGCCATAACTGCTGCCCTTGTCCATTTGCCATTAAAAGTGTATAGGAGTATCAGGAGATGTCCCATGGAACCACCTAGATGCCATGTGAATTTTTGCCGCCCCCATGTATAACAGCAGCTCTTGCCCTTTCTGATGATTAGGGTCAATTACCCCTGCCAGGATGGTCAATTTTCCTTCCTGCCTGTATTCCAGTTTAAGGAGGCTGAAGGGAACTGGTACCACTGGAGCTTAATTTTCCACGGGATGTTTCCTGTGTCCCCAGGAGCATGTGCTCCACTCTGTGGGAACCACAGCCTCTGAGGGTCCTAGGAGCCTGTGATTACCTTGTACTTCATTCTTAGTAGGGGGGCACAAAGTGACTACTGTGTCCTTTATTTTGTTAGGTGTGTCCCTCCATGCCCCAAATATTAGACCTCTGAAAACCTTCTCTAATGTAGTTGACCCCTGAATCTGCATAGAGTTTATCTCACACCATGGCCTCCAGTATATTTACCATTTCTTGCTAATCTGTTCCAAATAGCAGGATGTAATCAATAAACCAGAGCAACTGATGTTCTTTGAATTGTCTAGATAGTGTAAGTTCTTTTTGACCATATTTTAACTGAAGGGCAAAACTATAAATGTGTACTGTTGTCCATACATGAAAGAGAACTCTTTCTATTCTTCCTTCTATTAATAGGGATGGAAAAGAACACATTTGCTAGATCAATGGCTACATGCCATGCATCTTAACATCTCTCTGGGACACTGTGGCAGAGTCCACAGTCCACACTGACTGCTTTGGCTTTTATATAAGTTTTCTTTTTATATTTTCTACAGGGTAATTGCCAAGCTTTCTTTTTAACCTTGTTATATATAGGAACATTTTTATAAATGATCTCATAGTTTCTCCAGTGTTTCTGTGTATTGATAACAGATCAAGAGCATAAAGTTTGAGTCGACCATGTTGCTAAAATCAGAATGAAGAACATTTTTCATAGAACTTAGCTCTGAAAGAAGGAGGCAAAATATAGCAGCTCTATAGGGTCACACAGAGGGAATGAGGTGTGTATGCGCTTGTGTGCGTGTGTGCCTGACTCTCCTGTTAGATATAGGAAAGCGTTATATTTTATCATCTTCAAGGGGAAGTTGTTAGAAGGGAAGAGGCTGAAAGTTCAGAACACAGTCATCACCTAATTGAAAAAGGCCCTGGGAATGGAAAGGGCCCTGAAGGGACATCAATAGGCTCAGAGACGGGAAATGAAAACACATAAAAACCTCAGGGATGCTTAGATGAAATTGACCATCATCCTGTAGATCCAAGACATTAAAATACCAAGGGTTTTTTTTTTCCATTTTGTTTTGTGTTATATATTGTTTTGAAATAAGTGGGAAAACAAAATTTTGAAAATCTTGTAATTGTTAAGGAGTTATCTTCTACTAATATTAATGTTAATATCAGTGTTTTTTAGGGAAAGGGCTTTTGAAGAGCTCTTATATCTGTTAAGAATTGGGTATAAAATGAAAAATACTTTGTATCTTGTTATCATTACATAGAAAATAGGTTTATCTAAATAAAATCCAATGACTTTCTTACTATTAAAATTGCCTTGGGGCTGATCTCAAGTTAATATATTCATTTTGTCTCCTTTTTGTCATAAAATCATGTGGTTCATTTACTAGCAAAAACGTGGTTATTCAGGAGATATTTTTTTCTACAAAGTGTTTTAAGGAAGTTCAAAATTTTTAGGACTTGTGCATATTGATTTGTTAGTAATCCCCTAACTTTAATTTAAGAAATTGAATATTTGGGTGGATGGGGGTAGCACAATAGACAAAATCTTATAATAGAAGGATCTCTGCTAGATAATCTTTTATTTCTAAATTCTACTTTTCCATTTGCCAATGAAATGTGAATGACTGTTTAACACATTTACTTTGTTTGATGCAGTAGTAGTTTTTCTTTCGACTTTGGGGAAGTTCAGATTCTATATATTATTATAACTAAATTCAAGGAACATTTATTTAAAAACTTACAATGCCTGGTGCTTTGAGAATATCAATATAAAGAAGACAGTGTCTATTTTCAAGGAGATCACAGTCTACAAGAGAAGAGAAACATATCAAGACTACAATGTAATAATGGATCAATCGAAATATATGTAAGTGGATGGAATGATGAGCAGGTTAGTCAGGAATTATAAGTCAAGGAAGACTTCTAGGAAGAGCTGGTATCTGAGCTTGGGTTTAAATAGCTGATTGCTAAATGTGGTCATGTAAAAAATATAAAATTAAGAACAGCAATCTTCTTTATAGCTCACAAGGTGTTTCCAGTTTTTAAGATGTAGCATTGATATATATGAGCTCAGTGCTTAGCAGCACAGGTCTTTACATAGAGCGTGCCCTAAGCAACCCTACGAGATTACAGAAAGTGTTCTACTTTACCTCCACCAGAAGCCCCGTCCTGGTTTTCCAGTGCAACTACCGCCACGTGATTTGCTTAGACTGTTTCCACCTGTACTGTGTGACGAGACTCAATGATCGGCAGTTTGTCCACGACCCTCAGCTTGGTTACTCTCTGCCTTGTGTGGGTAAGTCTAGCACTTTTCCCTCCATTTCTAATTCTGATTAAGAACAGAAAGAGGAAAATTACTGAAATAAAACTATCTTAGATATACCCAGTCCCTACTGAGGGGCTGAAAATTCAGAGATCTGTTTGAACATTGCTAGGCAAGAAAATTAAAGCAAGATTAGTTTATGCAAGCAGGGGGCATTTATTTCTAGAGCCATCACTTCCTTTTTTAATTTTTTTTTTTTTTTTTTTTTTTTTTTTTTTGCGGTACGCGGGCCTCTCACTGCTGTGGCCTCTCCCGTCGCGGAGCACAGGCTCCGGACGCGCAGGCTCAGCGGCCGTGGCTCACGGGCCCAGCCGCTCCGCGGCATGTGGGATTCTCCCGGACCGGGGCACGAACCCGCGTCCCCTGCATCGGCAGGCGGACTCTCAACCACTGCGCCACCGGGGAAGCCCTTTAATTTTTATTTTATATTGGAGTATAGTTGATTAAAAATGTGTTCGTTTCAGGTGTACACCACAGTGATTCAGTTATATATACATGTATCTATTCTTTTTCAAATTCTTTTCACATTTAAGTTATTACAGAATATTGAGCAGAGTTCCCTGTGCTTGTAGGTCCTTGTGCTTGTTCCCTTAGCAGAGGAGGTGCTTGTTGGTTATCTATTTTAAATATAGCAGTGTGTAAATGTCAATCCCACACTCCCAATTTATCACTTCCTTTTAATGACAAAGTCTATATCTAACCACAAGTGATGGATACTCTTGCAATGGAACCCACGGCTTGAATCAACTCGTTCACTTTTCTGACCATGGGGTTTGCATGAAGCCGTAAACGGGAGACTCACTGGTAAATAAGATTTGAATGTACTTGCTGGTTGTATTTCTACTTGGGCATAGGCCAAAGGATATTTTGATGCTCACAAACTAGAATGAATTATTCTGCTAGGGTGGCATGGGTATGATGTGAAGTACGTATCTATCTCTTGCACAGCCCTGTTCGAGATTGTTCTTCCTCATTTTGTGGTAAATGCAGCTATTTGACCCTCACACTTCCCCAGATCCATACAAAACAGCCCTTTCCCCAAAATTCATTATTTAATATCTCCAGAGCCTGGGAAACAAACCCTTCTTTAGTGTTTGAATAGTAACATTATGAGAAAAAAAAACTGAGATCAGTCTTCTGGGACTATTAACTATATATCGAAAAATAGAGTCTGTGTGTAGAATTAGCGAACTATTTTTCCAATAACACTGGCCCCACAGAAGCCACAAAAGAGGGGTATAAAGCATTTATTTCTATTGCTGTATGACTCATGTACTAAATGTCTTGCTAACAAAGTGTCCATATAAGTTCACCATTTCTGTATAAAAGTCTGATATCTCTTACCCCCAAAACATATGTAATAAGATGTTCTTTTTTCCAAACCTAGTCTTTCAAACCTTTCTCAACCACCTTAAGCTAAATGCCTTCAAAGCTCAATTTTAGACATATGTATTCTTCAAGGTGTGACTAGTCAACAGTGAACCAACTTTTTCCATTTGCATAATTTTTATGATGAACAATTAAAACTGGTTCAAAACACCTTTCATATACAAACTCTGCTTCCTTTGTGTGAGCTCCTCATTTGACCAGAAATTTTGTTATGCTTTGTAAGAGTAGGATGCTGAATTTTATTTCCCTGAGAGTAAAAAATAAGCAATGATTAGAGCCGTTACTGAGTATTTACCATATATAAGATACCACTGGGATGCTTACATACGTACATCCATTTAATCCCCACAAAGCCCTGTCGGAATGGATGTTGTCATTCTTCCCATTTTATGGATGAAGTGTTTGAGGCTCACAGAATTTAATTAAACTGCACATGGTATTACAACTGGTAAGTAACAGAGCTGGTATTCAGAGCCAGCTAGTGGTGGCTCTAGAACTTGGACTCTTACTCACTATATGAGTAGATTAGCCTGTAAACAAAAAAGTACTATACCTCTAAAAGTTATATGGAAAGGAAGTTCAAGGGAAGAGTACCTCTAATTTGGGGGCACTTTTTCCATATTTAAACCAGCAGCAAACTTCACAAGCAGGAATTATTTGTATTTTTCAGAGGAAGAAGTAAAGTCTCAGTAGGACTGAGCACCCAGCATCACAGAGTCAGGAAGGGTAGAGCTGAGACTTCAACGCAGGTGTGGTTGCTCCAGAGCTCTGTGTTCCCCCCACCCTCCCATCCCACTTCTCTCTGGGCAGAGTGCTCAACCACAATGCACATTTCAATAACATGGCAGTTTTTAAAAGTCCCGATGCCTAGGCCATGCCTCGGGGGACAGCCCTCAGTATTTGCTAAAGGCCCCAGGTTTGAAAGTTTGAGCACTGCTTCCAGGGTGAACATTCTACAGGCAATAGGTATTTTCCATGGGAGACTGTAGCACTAGCAAGCGTGAAAATACTCCCTCTCCCCGTATCTATTTTGTCCACGAGGGATCTGACTTGCTAACCAGCATAGGTTTTTCCATAAACGTTGATGGATTTGAAAAAAAGATGGGCAAACACAGCCAAAATGGCCTCTTTCCAGAGCCTCTAACAAACTCTTGCATGAAGTTAAGGGCTTTGGGAAGAACTTCATAATTATTTTGAAATATTCGCTGGCTTTTTGCTCTACCTACTGTTATCACGTCCTATGCTAGGGATTAACTTGAAACGCCAGAGCCTTTTGTGTATCTTCTCTTAGCACTGAGTGTCACTTACCCACCCCAGTGGAGCCTCAGAGATTCAGGTAGATTTACTTTAGAGTGTAGCCAAAATAAAAATAAAATTTATATGATGAAGACTATGCAAAATGTGTTCAGTCCATTCAGAGTCCTGGTCACACAGATTTCCTATAGCAACGGGGAGTCCATGGGAATAGTTCCCACCTCCCCTATAATATGCCATTGGCATTGCCACTGGTGCCATCCAAGTGCATCCCCGCCTTCAGTGCTTCACTTTTTTTTTTAACACTTCTCCTCCCAGGTCACTTTTCATGTAATTCCCATTTTCATATAACATAGAAACCATTTCCTTTCTATGGAATAAGTCCACTCACCAGCTACAGTCCAGTAGTGTCCCAAGTGTCTTAGTCGGCAATACTAAGCACGAGGCAGATAGTTCTGGCCCTTTTGAGAATCAGAGATATTCTTGATGCCTGGAGAGTCAAGAAGGCTGGTTTCTAGTCAGCTTTTCAGGGAGCTAAGCATAAAACCCAACATAAATGATCATTTTGGCTTTAGAACAGTGCTTTCCCAAATACACACACATAATCCAAGTCCATATAATTCCTAAAACCACATTGAAAAGTAGGAAATTTATTAAAAAATAGATCACCAAAGAAGATGTGCAAATGACCAGTACGCTTATTGAAAGCTCAGTGTAATTGGTTTCTAAAGAATAGCCAATTTTAAAGCATAAAATATAATGTGATAGACATATATTCACAAGAGATAAAAAATATAAATTTAAATATTTCTGTAAAGCAATTGGGCAAATCATATTATTAGCTTTAAAATAGTAACAAACTGCTTAGAAGCCTGTCCATACACACATTCCCTATGTGTCTGTCTCTGTCTCTGAAATATACAGCCTATTCTCTTCCCAGCTCCTAGATCTTGAAAAACTGTGACAGTCACCATGAAAATGGCAGCGGCAGGATTCAAGCAGCTGAAGGGCTTCCAGTCCAAAGTCAGTGTTCTTTCTACCTCAAAATTATTTGAAATGAAATCAAACTTCCTAATTTTCTGAGGGTAATGCTGAACTTCTTGTCTTATTTTTGGGGTGGTTTAGCAAGTTTGGTAGTTTTGCTGTGGTTTGGATGTATGAGGCAGTGTAAAATCAGGCTAGTAATCTAACTTCTCTAGCAAACGCAACACTGAAATCACAGAAGCAAGGGGGATCTTCTCCCGTCCATGCTCCGATGCGGCTCGGCTCTGCGGCCTCTGCCCCACCCCATCACTCAGGGACTCAGACTCAGCCTTCTGTTACCTAGTGGTTTTGCCATCCTCAGTGACCTCGGAGTCCCCACTGGGTCCCCTTCACCCAGGCTGACCGGACCAGGAAGCCAGAGCAGGGGCATCATGGAGGGGCGGGGTGGGGGGGTTGAGACCAAGCCTGGAGACGGAGCCCATCACTTCTTCCCACGTTCCGTATTCCGGAACTGATCCCCGCAGCCCCTCCCACCCGCACAGGGTGTGGGCAGGGGGACCGGCAGAGGGGGGCTGTGGTCTGGCTGTGTACCCGTAAGGGAGCCCTGTCTCACGCTGCGCAGAGGAGGATGGATGGGAAATTTACTGAATGTATTTTTAGCTCTCCTCCCCCCACCCCCCAACACCGCCTGCGATCAGAACAACACTCCATCAAGTAGCTTCATTCTAAGGAGTGACTTGTACACGGACAAGGACCAGAAAAAGAGCTGTAGGACAGAATTGATGGTGCCCAGGAGCTCGTTCTAGCTAGATCAACAGGCTTTGTCTGTGCGCTCGTCTGTCTGGCCTTGGAAATGCTGCCTTTGTGGAATCTGGCTTCACAGGGGACAAAGGACTTGAACATGTGTTTGATGCTCTCGCCTGTGTCTTTAGCGTTTTACAAACGAAGTGACTCCATGCGTCTGTCTGAAGTGGTACCAGCAACAGCGCTGCTCTCTTTATCCTTCGGAGGAGCCCACCTCTCAGTAAACTGCTCCCCTGATTCTTACTTTGCCTGGGTTTCTACCTTCCAAACTGCCTTTCATCTTCTCTTGCATCTTATTAAGTAGTTAAAAATACAGTAACATTTTAAATAACAGCAGTAAGGCGGGCATGCCTTGAATAGCTAGCGGAGAAGGCAAAAAGCATTTCTTTCCACCTACTTCTGACCTTACTCTTAAGAAGAGCATTCTACCTTTGTTTTATAAGGGCGAAAGCAAACCAGTTTTAAGTATAAATTTATTACTTATCCAAAGGGTTCTAGAAAGATGCTTGTAAAATCCTTAAGACAGCTCCAAGAGTTGTTCAAAACAGCTGTCTTTAGGCTTTCTTCTTCTTTTTATTAAAATGTACGTAACCAAATTCCTCTCCCTGGCCTTCTTGGCAGCCAGCATGATTTTGGAGTCTGTACACTTGGCATTGTCAGTAGAGAGGCTGGAAGGATTATAATCATAGTCAGTAGAATATTAATTGACCTGTAAGTGTATCATTTTAAATGGCTTGATGCATTCCTAAATTTATTATGAGACATACCATGCATACACAACAGTGTTTAAGTACATTCATATTGTTATATAGATTTGTATAGTTACAGAGGACCTCTGGTACCACCACCCAGGTCAAGAAAGGCAGCATCGCCAGCATCCCGGATGCCCTCCATGTCCCCTCCTCAACCCCCGCCTCCTCCCTCTTGCCTTGACGCAACTATGATCTTGACTTTCGTGATATTCATGACCTTGCTTTTCCTCATAGCATCACCGCCTATGTCTATACATTCCTAAATAATACAGATATTTGCCTGCTTTTAACTTTCAAATTGTTGCTTGAAAGGTTTTGCCAAATTTCCCTGACCAGAAGCAATCTCAATTCCAGTTACACCCCTAGTCAGAAAACTCTGAACACGTGTGCAAAGTATTCCAATATTCAGGATTTTCAGTATTATTTTTGTTATGTGTATTGTGTTAATCACGCTAGAGAATGGCTTTGTTTATGCTTATCTTCCTCATCTCAGGTGCTGTCGTGTGTGAAAACAGTTTTTTAATTAGCTTTTTGAACAGGTAAATTTTGAGTTCACATTCAGAGGTATAAAAGAAAACCATAGTAGGGACCCTGAAGAGTTACTTAGACAAGAAGATCAATTTTATCACAATTTGGCGAAAATAAGAATCTTATACTCAGATTATGAATTTTAAAAAAGCACAGCTCACCAACAATGTTAAATACGCTCCTTCATTTGTGGGTAATTCTAGGTGACGCTATCGACAGTTTTGCATTCAATTTTTGGGGGGTTCCATGGCAGCTGTTGCACGGTTTATATCAGGGCATTCCGGCTGCGGCTTACAGCTGCCAAAGAGGCTCTCGGCAGAGTGTGGCATGAAAGACGCAGCGGGCCAGACCCTCTGTTCATCTCTCCAGCGTCTCAGGAGAGGAGAAGTGTGTTGTATCTTCATGAGCCACACGCTTCTGGAGCTAGTTACAGCTTTATTCCGAATAAATCACGGCTATCTGTGGCCTCTAGGTCAAGAAAATTTAAGTTTATTTGAGACAGAAATTGCTTTGGATTTTAAGTCCACATTTCCTGATTTGGACAGATGTTGCTTTTTAAAAATTGTTCTAATTGCAGAATGTTTTCCTTTACTACTTCTCTTTTCCCATCATCATCCACAGGCTGTATTCAGTGCCTGATGGTTCTGTGTTTAGTTCTGCACGTTGGCCACTTGAAACACACGTGCATGCGCACACACACACACATACACACGCAGTAACTGTGATAAAACTTTATTCTTCCTTACTGTGTGATGTCTTGTATTAATGAGACTTCATGCACAGAAATTGCTACGAGCTGGTGACCTCCAGCTCTCTTTGAAATAATTAATAATGTGCTTAGAGAGTTGATCTACAGATTCATGCGCGTTTATATCACTTGGTTCCTAAGGAGGACAGTAAAACAATTTAATGTTTTAAATGCAGACCAATTTAGCAGGAGGAGGAGTGGTTCACTATTCTAATGTCAAGATGGATATAAATATATAATATCTGAATCAAGTAATTATGGTATATTTTCCTAGTAAAATCTGAACATCTTTCAGACCATCTTATATGCTCTATCATTGACTCCATTTAGGAGTTTGGAAAATGAATATTTCTTATATTTTCAGCTTTTCAAGCCTTTACTAGAAATCATCTATCTTGGAATTATATATTTATAGAGGGAAACATTGTGTGAAAAGAGTTGCAATATTGAAGGGAGGGGAGATGGTAATAGTGTTCAAGGAAATGGTATCGTTCTGTCTGACTTCGCTCTGCAACTCTCTTCTCTGCCCCTCTTGCTGTCAGAAACGGCTCTTTCTTATGGCTCACGTGTAAGAAGGCTTTTGTAATTGGTCACTGTATTAGTTTTCTAGGGCTGCCATAACAAAATACTACAGACTGGGAGGCTTAAATAACAGAATTTTATTTTCTCACAAGTAAGAAGAGGCTGGCACTCCGAGGTCAAGGTGCCAGCGGGTTTGGTTTCCTCTGAGGACTCTCTCCTTGGCTTGGGGATGGCTGCCCTCATGCTGCCTCTTCACGTGGTCACCTCGCTGTATGTGCAGCCCTGGTGTCTCTCTGTGTGTGCTCATCTCCTCTTACAAGGACACTAGTCAGGTTAGAGGAGAGCCCACCCTAATGGTCTCATTTTAATTTAGGGACCTCTTTAAGGCCCCGTCTCCAAACACGGCCACACTCTGAAGCTGGGGCTTCAACATATGAATTATTCATATGTATTCACAGTACTCAGTTGTGTCCCTCAAAATGAGGGACACAATTCCATCCACAATAGCCACCTTCTAGACTCCGAAGCAGTTTGCACATGCTTCGCAGCCCGAATTCTGAGAAGGTCCCCTGGACATGAGCCCTGCATACAGGCCCTGCTCCACAGGGTTTAACTTCCCCCTGTTCCTAAGATACGACTTGTTCTTCATCCTCCCTCTCGCCCCACCCCCTCCCGTACTCAGTGTTGGCTGGTTTCCCAGGTAGCAACACCCATATGCCTGAGGAATACAGGAAACTTTTTGCCAATTATCTAATTTTAAAATCTGGGCTCACTGACAAACATTCCAGGGAGGATCCTCTGAACTTTTCCATTCTTTGTGAAAATAAAAATACAATAATCATCTCTGAGGTGGAGGTGGTTAGGATGGCATTTGCAGCCCTTAGTCCTTGGTTCCCCCAGATGGATTGTCACAAACAGAGGCCCCTAGAGAAAGCTCTACCGGATGCTGTAGTCTAAAGGGCTGTAACCAGCAGGACCTGGATGTCACAGCGGACACACAAATGCAGCTCAGTTCTTGCCCGGGTGGGAGGTGGGTGCTTTTCTTCAAAGTGGTGCTTCTACTTTCTGGCTCTGCCATCCCATTAGGACTTATCGCTGCCTTCATGGTCAGACTGGCCTCCACATCCAGGGTCCAGCTGGCAGAGGGGAAAGAAATAATAGATGAGACATGCATCTTTCTTCTCAAACCTGGCCTGGAAACGGCACATGACTCTTCATTCGTTGCCTAGGACATTGCCATTTGGCCTTGTGGGCTGCAAAGGAGCCTGGAAAATGAGGTCTAGAGAAATACCTGGGTACAGAGAAGAAGACTTTGAGTAGACACCTGGCAGTCTCTGTCAAAGGTCTTCCTTTGGAGGGTTGGGGCCTCAGCTTCCAAGGCAGTAGATGTGGCTGCATCCACGATTCAGGGATCGTGGGACAAGTCCTGACTTTGCAGTCAGATGGTGCTCATCCAACTTCTGACCTGCTCTACCAGCCGCTGAGCTGATTTCCTCATTTAAAATGAAAATAAGTCTTAACTCAGAGAGAATGAAATAGGATTGTATATAAAAATGACTGGCACACTTCCTGAAACAGCATAGGTATTCTATATGTGACAGCTTTCCAGTCAAGACCAATTATGGGCCCCAATTTCAGATTGTTTTCTAAATACTTACAATTCTAGCAGGAAACTTAAAGCTGCAACTTGGGTTTAATTAAGGCTTCCTGGCTAAGAAGTGAAAATATGATTTCTTTTTGACATTTTCTATGTTAGCACGTTAACAAGTAATGGAGATAATTAATTCCTATGAATCAAGAATTAACATCATAAGAAGTTTAAAACATTACCTAAATATAATCCTGTAAAAAAAAAAGCTCTGTTATTGATACAAGATCTTATTAAAATTATTAAATTAGATTCACTCTATATAACCAGATTTCCCAAATTAGTCTTTTATATAGGGGACATATGTAGAAATATAAACAGTTGCATTAACAAGGCTACCATTATTTGGTATTTCTCTTCTTTTACTTATAGTATCAACATGCTGTCTTACTAACTGTTAGTATAACTTTTAAGTCCTTCCTCAAAAATTTTTTATTCTGAATAGGCCATCAATAAGTAATGAGTAAATTTCCCTCAAGTGCTTTTGGACTATAATCAAGTATAGTATTGAACAAGTATGTAGTCTGAAATTTAAATCATATTATTCTAAAGGAATTGAGAGATACACTAAAAGAAGTAAGCTACTGTGTGACGCAGGAAGAAAATTTTACAGCCGCTATTTACTTTTTTTTTTTTTTTTGCGGTATGCGGGCCTCTCACTGTTGTGGCCTCTCCCGTTGAGGAGCACAGGCTCCGCGGCCATGGCTCATGGGCCCAGCCGCTCCGCGGCATGTGGGATCTTCCCGGACCAGGGCACAAACCCGTGTCCCCTGCATCGGCAGGCGGACTCTCAACCACTGCACCACCAGAGAAGCCCCGCTATTTACTTTTTATATCATCCTTTAATTTGTGTATGTGTTTAAATGTACATAAAATAGTAGCAATATTTATATTAAATTAATATTGGGATTCATATTCAATTTTTGTTTTCTTACAAAAATTGGTAGAGGTTCCCAACCAAAATTTTGGAGAGCACTGATTTAGACCAGTGGCTTTCCAACATTTTGACTGCTACCCACAGAAAGAAATATATTTTACATCATAATAGGGTAAATATATAAATTATACACATATATGTAATTGAAAAAAAGTCTTCACAAAACAATATTTTCCTACTATATGAGACACACTCTGGTATTTTCAGTTTTAACCTATTTCAGATGCATCCAAAACAGGTAAAAAGTTAGCCCTATTTTAAATCAGCTCATTTTAAGCCCTAACCCTTCAAAGGAATACCACAACTTCCCTTAGGAGCCCATTTTAGTGTTCAGGCATTTCAAGTACCAGAGATATACTCAAGTACCATACTGAAAAATAATTTTTATATAATTTTAAAACATAACTCATGTCTTACTCTGAAATAAAAAAAATTAATTAAATAGACTAGGTTTGAACAAAGTAGAAAAACAAAGCCATCCATCCATTCTTCTAGTCACTTAATAAAAAAATGTGATAAAGCATGTCAAATTTTGACACAACTTAATTAATAAAAAACCACATTTTAGGTATACATTTAATTTTCAGGAATGCCGTTACCAAAGATAGAGACAACGTGGAAGCTCTAGGAATACATTCCTGGATGGAGCTCCCCCCCGACTCACACACAGGTGTGGGAGGGTGCTGCCTCCAGTGAGGAGGTCAGAGGGCTCCCACCTCCTTTCACTCCCAGCCACCTCCAAGCCAGACAACTTCATAACTGTCATTCAGTAGAGTAGCTTTTATAGAAATATAATTTAAATATTCTCCTACCCTAAAAGGTAATGACTTCTAACAACATTTACTTCTCCATTGTGTTTTAATTTATAAATAAATTCCCTGTTAGAGACTCATCAGAAATACAATGGTTAATGTTCACAACTTTGTCTCCGAGTGTTATTTTTTCTGCCATGATAATTCTTCTAAGGGAAATGGTAACAGTAGGCTTAATATTTGTTCTTTGGGACCTGCAATAAGATGGATTCATTAGTTAACTTGAATTTGTTTCTCAAACTAGACTACTGTTGTAGAAGCAGTGCTGAACTAGAAGTCCTGACACTAGTCCTGACTCTACCATTAGATCAACACCTTGTTAATTTTAGGTCAAATCACCTGCTAGCAACTGGGGACTGGGGCAGGCCTTGTGTATACGTAACCTTATTTAAACTTCATTATGACTTTGTGTGGTCGGCATTAATAATCCTATTTATCAAGTGAGAAAACTAAGGCTCTCAGAAGTGAAATTCAAGCACAAGTCTGCCTGACTCCAAAGCTAAGTTTTCCTCTCCACCTTTTATTCATGAAATTCATTTCATCTCCAGGACCTCTGCCACCTCAAAAATACTAAGATCCTTGACTCCTGGCCCCTAAACCAGGAGTTACTTTTTTACTTCTATGAAATGTATCAGACTCAGAGTAAAAAACAAAATCAATTCAATAAGTGAACAAAGCACCTCCTAATAGATGTATAAGACATACTAACATCTCACTCTCTATGTGGTGTCTTTAGATCAGTGGTTATCGAACTGTGTTCCATGGGACCATGAGGGGTTGTCCATATGGCACATCAAGGATGATTTTATGTAGAAGGAAGTGGATGGACAGTAACAGTATTCCTGTTATGTTACCTGTGGACCTGTGTCAATACTTACCAAGATTATACCAGGCAAAATGGGTCTACAGTCCTCAAGTCATAGCAGAGAATTTGTTTACAGTGGTGTTGTTTTCTTTATATTACATTTTTTGAAGAGTAAAATAAAAGAACTACACACTTTGTATTGTGAATTAAAATAGCATAATTTAAAAGTGGCCAAGACTAAATTTTAATTGCCCTGTAGAATTGACATAGAAGGGAAACTTGAGTTTGTTACTATTAAAATATTGTGTTACAGAACATTTTTAGTAGGAACAAAAGTAAAAGAATTTGGGGCACTTAACCCTGTAAAACAACTCAAAGTAATGTATCCTTTGGATTTCTTACTCCTTGTTCTAATTTGAACGTGCTCATTTCAGTTAGAGACTGTTATTCATTTTCACTTCAGTTAAATCAGTGGTCTTGGTGAGTTTTTATCATTCATACAAACCTAGGCAAGTAGTAAAAGATATTGGTTCAGAAGGAATAAGATCTCTTGTTGATGAAATACCACCACCATCATCAGAGTGTATTTACCTAATATACCACTTTAGAAGGTACTGTTTCAGGAACTGGGTGTTATTCTAGGCTATGCACAGCTTCTGTAGCTACCTTCATATCAATAGGAGTAATTACCTATAAAGTATGCTTAACTGTATTTACATGCTAAGTGTAGCACACAGGCTATAAATCAACAACAGCTAAATTCAAACTTTATTTTCCAGAGAAACCTCTAGGCTGCAATTTTGCCGTTCTTCCTTCTGATCCAAAAAACAAAAATAAATCAAGGTGGAAAAACAGCTGTAAATCTGATAATGAGATTTGCAACCAGCTAAGACACGATCTAAATCATGAGAAAGTTTAAAAGTCCTGTTATTCATTTTCCACTGTGCCTAAAATCCAGAAAACCCCAGTTCAAAGAAAAGGAGGCCCACCTTGCCATTTAAATAAGGAGGCTGGCACAGGTAGCTCTGTTTTTCATGATCTACATCCCAAGTCATATGATGTGTTTATGGGAAAGTTAGAGGAACGCTGACAATTGCAGAAGCTTTTTTGGGGGATAATAACCATTAACAGGGATATTCTCTTTACCAGAGAGACTGCAGTGAGACTCAAGTAAATAATAAGCATTTCAGAAAATTACCCAATTACATATTTAACCACTCCAAGGCATTCTGGTCTCCTGAGGAAATAGCGTGCATTTTACAAAATTGCTTATAATTGTGACTTGTGTGTTTGCGAAGGAGCCCAGCGTGCTGGTAGGAAGCACGTTTGTCAGAGCTTAGCGATGGAGGCTTTTTTTTAGGGACTTTAAATATAAGAGAAACATTTGCAGTTGCTTTCCAGATGCCAATAAAATATGCTTCAGAATGACATATTATTCTAGAAAAGTCTACAGAGCTATTTTGATGCCTGAGGGGTTTAATTCAAAGTACACTTGAAAGCATTTAGCTATTGTTTTAAGAATGTTATTTTTCTGATGAGACTGTACATTGTAAGGAGATAGATTTCTAAGTTGCAAATATTAATTATTTATATTACAGAAAGCACCCTAATAACTTTGCTCTTTTTATTTCATGTAGAAGTGGAAAATTTAATTACCGAATCCTTAAAAAGTTATACAAATAGTTTAATGTTCTCTTACCTTAGAAGTGGACCTTAATTTCCATTAAAAAAATCTTCATGGTCACATCTTTAAGAAATATGTTGAACCATGGCATCTTATTGAATAATAAGATGCGATTTATGTATATATCATCTGACTAAAAACAAAGGCATCTGTATAGGCCAGATAAAGCAGATCTTACCGTCATGGCCATTTTATAGGAAAGAGCATCTACTACATCCCAGGCTCTGTTTGAGTCAAAGGACAAACAACAGTTCACAGAAAAGGTAAGCTTGTTGCCCTCCTGGAGCTTACAGCTCAAGGGGGTTCCAGACATTCATCAAAAACCATGAGTTACGCAATTACTGACTGAGGAAAGAGGTAGAAGAAATGGAGGAAGTGGGACGGAAAAGGGGCAAGAGTTCTGACCAAAGGAACATCCTTAGGTAAAACCTTGAGGCAGGCGGGAACGAGGAGGTTTGAGGAGTGGAACACAGACCAGAGTGGATCAGGGTGAGAAAAGACCAGAGAGTGGGCAGGGCCGTGTTGGCCACACCTGAAGTTGCTGTGAAGACTTTGGTCTTTCTTTAAATACCCTGGGAGGAGTTGAAAGCCTTGAAGCTTAAGACAGGAGAAGTGGCATGAGCAGATTTGCATTTTTAAAAGATCAGTCAAGCGGGAGGAGGGAAAACTATTTCAAAGAAGCGAGAGTGGAGGGGACAGGCCGGGAAGGAGTGGCTGGGCATCACAGTCTGGACATGATGCCAGCTCATCTCGTGGTGACAGAGTGATCTTCAGGTTGTAACTTGCAAACGCTCATGAAGAGTATCATAGGATCCTAAAAACGAACAGAAAGTTAATTTTTATTCAGTGTAATGTAGGTAACATTGTACATTTCACTTCGTAAGGGAGGAAGCAAGCCAGTCAGAGGGCTAATGACATGGAATTCTGTGAATTACTCTGGCTGAACTTGCTTTAGAGTTATGCTCTTAGATCACAGCGAAGGCCAATCAATGCAAGAGGCAAATTCAGAGTTTCTTCCTGTAGGGCCGCCGTGGAGGGTTGTGCCTACTGGCAGCGTCGACTCATGGAAGAAATCTCTCCCGCACAAACCAGGCCTCTTGTGGTTGCATGAACAGAAGCCCCTAAAGCTGGCGTAAGGAGAGAGGGGCATATGGTCAAGGATGGGGTGTCTCCCGTTGCGGAAGGACAGGTGTGGAACAGACTCCTTCTTTGTCTCCTTCGCCTCTGCCTATCTGCTTTCTTCCTCCCTTGCCGTAAACCAGTTTCCTCTGCTTCTGGGTCTCTGGAGCAGGAACATGCCATCCTTACTTAGCTCACAAACTGAAATTCAGAGAGTCATACGCCTTGGTCAGCTGACTCATTTGTGTCAAAGATATGCAGACTTTAGTGCAGGAAAAACGCTGATTCTCCTGAATTTCGTGAATACTTTCTATGATGTCCATAACGTAACTGTTAAGATGATGATGTTTCCTCTGTTCTGGCCGCTAGAAAGATCAGAGCTTCCGAAGTGTGTTTTCAGCAAGGGCACTATTTTATGGCTTGGATTTCTGTGCGCTCCCCTTAAGCTTTGTCCTTAGGAGCCTCTTACTGTTTTACATTCTCTCTAATTGTTTATCTACTTTAATCTTACTGTTTATTTATATTTGTACAACTCTCTCAAATCCTTTCTTGGATGCTGCATGAATAGACGGATACATTAACAATTCCATTTGAAAATAGTAATAGCGTTTCTTGGTGCTAATAAAATGGTTGAGAACAGTTGTGGCCTAGAATACAGCAGATACACAACAAGAGTGTAACAATACAGAACTTATTACCTGTAGAATTTTATTCTTCTTCTTTAGGCATTTATTCCATGGCTTTATAGTAAACTGAATGGATTACCTGCACAGTCTAATATGTAGCCACTGATCATATGTGCTTCTTTAAATCTAAATTTACATCAATTAAATTATATAAAATTAAATTTCACTTTCTCATGATCACAAAACAACTTAAATATATCTAATAGCTACCATATTCGAGCAGATATAGAACATTTCACCATCACAGAAATTTCTGTTGCACAGCATGACATCAGATAGTCTGAAATTTCCTCATTAATACCTTGAAAATAACTTGTGAATTAAAAGACCCAAACTTACACCTTCTGATTCTTTTTAAATCATATTTGTGATGCTTTTGTCTTTTTTGTTTGCTTCTGTTCTGGCTTTGTAGCTATCAACATACCTACCTTACTCTATTCCTGAATTCTGTAGGAACCTCGAAATCCATTTCCTTTTTCCCAGGTCCTCTCAGTACTGTCCATTTGCTCACTCTTTTTGCACTAATCAAGATTCCATTTTCACCACATCACTGTTCTGGTTAAGCCCACTGTGACTTCATATTGCACCTGAAATCTAGTATCACATCTGCCTAGATTTCTTCCTTGACTCCCTGAATTCCTGTCTCATGAGCTCTCTGCACCTGCTTTGTGAGTGCTGTTTTGCTTTTGAATCCTCACCTGGAGAAATCCTTTTTCAATCTATGTCCCCTTGCCTGGAGTGCCTGCCCACTTCCTCTCTGTGACTCCAGAGACCTCAGTGTGTCCTCTACCTGCCTAGACCTCCCTAGGCCCAAGGTCATGTCCTCAGTATGCTCATCTCCTGTTCCATTTTGGAATCTCGCTAATTACCTGATATAAATCACTCTTGATAACTCCAATTAAATTGTAAGCACCTCAAATACAACCTTCAAACCTTGTTCTCTCTTTGGATTCCCCATTTTGCTCAGTGCTGACCTCCTCAGGAAAAGCCACTTCATAAGTACGTATCAGTTGAATTGCTGAGGTCATAAAAGCCATGGACCGAAGTTAGTGCCTTGGATTTCTGGTGATAGCTCTGCTTCCAGCTCTCTGTGTGAGCTTGGGCCCCTGCCTTCACTCCAGAACAGATTCCTGACTTGTAAAGTTGGGCTAGTCAGTTGCTGATGGCTCTAGTCCATTGCTGATGGTTCTATCAGTTTAAAATTCTGCAGTTTTGTCAAGTCAGTCTTCTAATCTGTTTTACTTTTAGGTCCCCTTGTACATATATCTTGATATTGTCAGCTGATAGATATTGCTGATTTTAACTTATGCATCTGGTAAATTTGATGACTGCCATTTGGAGCGTGAACGTTTTGCAACCCTCTACCAAGGTCTCCTGTTATTTTGTGCTACATGGCACAAATCCATCCATCCATCCATCCAACAACCCATAGATTAGATTTTTCCTGAGCTTGGTGCACTGTGCTGGCAATAGTAATGAAAAAGTTAAAAAAAGACATAATTTCTCCATTCAGGGAGCTTCCAGTTTATTTGGAAACAGATATACAAAAATATGACAATGAAGGGTTGAGGCAAATATTTTTGTTGTGGCGTAATGGTTCATTGTATTATTTGTTCTTAATAAAAGTGGTCATGATATCTTGTGACCAGGACATTAAGTTTGAGTAATTCTCTAGAATATCTGTTTAAGCTATAGAATTTCTTCTGTTGGGATTTGGCCTCAATTTTAAGGGAGTCAGTCCTCCTGAAATTATTGCTGAATGCTAAAAGCATGGCATAGGGAGAAGCACTTTGTTGTTTTGTGGCCAAAGTGTATGTTTTGAATGGAAACACTTATTGCCTTAATGAACGTTTGACTACTCACGTCATCAGTAACCATGTGAATATGTGCAGGGACAGTCTGGAAACCCACAAATATTAGGAAACATCAGCAATACGTGGTGATTTATACTCTTAGAGGACTTAGGCTTCACCTCACATTCTTTTGCCTTGAGTTTTGATTTTGCTGAACTGAAGGTATCAGAAATGAAACTGAGGGGGAAAAAGTGGGTCTTTCCCCTCTTTAAAGGTGTTTACTCTATTTAATATATCATTTTTAGTAAACTAAAAATGTAAAAATCCAATTCTAGTACACAAATATATGCAGGAGGGTTGTCTAGTGCTCTGACTGTGGAGTGTCGTTATAAGATTGATGTGACTTGGTCTGACATTGTGGCATCATTTTCAGATTCAGCTCAGTCTAATGTTCTTACCAATTAAAGTGTGAGTGACACTAATTAAGTTGAAGAAAAGGGTATTCATAAGTGGATGATGTAAACAGAAAATAAAGTTAGCAATTGACATTATGACCACAGGATGTTTTTCAAGAATGAAAATGTGTGGTAAAAGGGTATATTTAGAGACAAGAAAGATAAAAAGGCATTTGATTGACAAACATGATTTGTAGTTCAGTCCATTACATTTATGCTGTGATGCCTTGTTCATTGAAAGTACACAGCATCCTTCAATTTTATCACAAAGCTTCTTTTATGTTGAACTATCACATGTCAACTAACTGGTCACACTTTAGAAAACTGAACCCAGTTTTATGCTTATATATATATATATTTCTATATCCAGGGAACCCCAAAACACACTTGAAAGGTGAGATATACAGTCTGAAATGTCATGACCATTGTATATAACCTATGATAGAAGTAAGGTCACATAAGCCTAACAATGGAAAAGCAACATATAGGGACCTAGCAATTAAGTTAAATATATCTCAATCCATGAATAGAAAGAGATAATTGAAACATGATATGTATTAGTGGCATAGAACGTATGTAGACTAAAACAAAAGTAGAAAATGAATGCTCCCTAAATCTGGTAGGTGATGAAAAATCTGTATTGCTATTCAGCTTTATTAGAATGGTTAGTGTCTTAAGAAGTACTGAAGGCACAGGAGTCATGGTTATTAGAAGTGAAAATGGGACACAATGGTTCATTAGTTCAAATTCAGTCTCATTTTTAATGGCTTTTTGGTGCTTTTTGAAGCATTCACTTACTGTCATGGCCAATCTTTCCAACCAAACACACTCTTAACGGATGGTCAAGGAAGTGCTCTCACAGTCCTTTACGATGAAGAATGTGCCAGAGGGAATCTAGAGATCAGTTACTGATGGAAACAGTGCAGAGATGCCATCAGCACATACTGAAATGTTTGCTACCCTCCTTGTACACTTTGGAGGAAATCTGGCATCTTCTGAAATAAGAGGTTTTTTAATGAATGAAGTTGTTCATGAAATGAGTTTGCTTCATATAGACTCCTAGAACTTTAAATTTGATAGCAAACTTGGGGATTATTTTACCCACCTGGATATTTCATAGATGAGAAAACAGAGGTCTAGAAAGGTTAAGGCAACTGGCTGTGGTATAGTGGGAAAAAGACAGGGTTTATACTTGGACAGACATGAGACTGAATTTCAACTCTTTCAACCTGTGTGACCTCAGGCAAGTTATTTCACTTCTCTGAGATTTGGCTTCCTGATCTCTAATTAAAGAGATTCTTCTCTAAGTGGTCCTGATACAAGATGCCTATATATATATATATATATATATATTTTTTTTTTTTTTTTTTTTTTTTTTTTTTTTTTTGCGGTACACGGGCCTCTCACTGCTGTGGCCCCTCCCGGAGGGGAGCACAGGCTCCGGACACGCAGGCTCAGTAGCCATGGCTCACAGCCCAGCCGCTCCGCAGCACGTGGGATCCTCCCGGACCAGGGCACGAACCCGTGTCCCCTGCATCGGCAGGCGGACTCCCAACCATTGCGCCACCAGGGAAGCCCAAGATGCCTATATTTTAAATAAATGATAGATTTTACATATGTATATACCAGTGAAACCATCACCATGACCAGTATAACGCACATACCCATCAATTTCTCCCACACCTACCTGCCCCACCTCCCATTCCCCAAGTAACTACTGGTCTGTTTTCATTTCCTGTTTACACGTTCTAGAATTGTGTGTAAATGTTACCACATAGTATATACTTTTTTTTGTATGATTTCTTTTGTACAGCAAGATTATTGGGGGATTTTATCATTGCGGTGTTTATCAAAAGTTTATTCCTGGGCTTCCCTGGTGGCACAGTGGTTGAGAGTCCGCCTGCCGATGCAGGGGACGCACGTTCGTGCCCTGGTCCGGGAAGATCCCACATGCCGCGGAGCGGCTGGGCCCGTGAGCCATGGCTGCTGAGCCTGTGCATCCAGAGCCTGTGCTCTGCAATGGTAGAGGCCACACAGTGAGAGGCCCGCATACCGCAAAAAAAAAAAAAAAAAAAAAAGTTTATTCCTTTCTGTTGCTGAATTGTATCCTATCATATGTATATAACCGCAATTTGCTTATCCATTCAACTGTTGATGAACATTTGGGTTGTTTCTAGTTTCTGGTTATTACAAACAAAGCTGCTGTGAAATTTTATGCAAATCTTTGTATGTGCATATATTTCTTTTGTGTGTGTGTAAATACCGAGAAGTGGAATGACTAGATCATATTTTAAGAGCTTCTGTTTAAGAAACTACAAAACTATTTTCCAAGGTGACTGTACCATTTTGCATTCCTACCAGGAACGTATGAGGGTTCTAGTTGCTCCATATCCTTTTCAACACTGGATATAATCAGCCTTTTGAATTTTGATATTCTCCCAAGTGGGTAGTGGCATCTCATTATGGTCTTAGGATATATTTCCCTAGTGACTAATGATGTTGAGCATCTTTTCATGTGTTTATTTGCCATTCTTTTATCTTCTTTGGTGAAGTGTCTGTCCAAATCTTTTACCCATTTAAAGAACTTGGGTTATTTTCATGTTATAAACATTTGAGTCCTTTATGTATTCTGGATGCAAGTATATTATCAGATAAAATTTGCAAATACTGTCTCCCTGTCTGCAGCTTATCATTTCATTTTCTGAACAATGTCTTGCAAAAACCAGAAGTTTTTAATTTTGATGAAGTCCAGTGTATCAATGTATTCTTTTGTGGATTGTGTTTAACATGTTATGTCTAAGAAATCTTTGCCTAACTAATGGTCACAAAGGTTTTGTCACTCAGTGTCTTCCAGAAGCTTTGATTTATGTTTTATATTAAGGTCTCAATATATTTTCATTTACCTTTTGTGTGTGGTGCAAAGTATGAATCAAAGTTCCTTTTTTTAATATGGATATCCAGTTGTTCAAACACCATTCATTGAAGAGAATACCTTTCCTTCGCTGAATTAACTTTGCACATTTGTCGACAATCAGTTGTCCATAAACATGAGGATCTACTTCTCTACTCTGTGTTCCATTCTATCATCTATTTGTCTATTTGTATGCCAGTAGCATACTGTTTTGACTATTGTCGATTTATAATAAGTACTGAAATGAGAAAGTGTTTATTCTCCAACTTTGTCCTTCCTTTGCAAAGTCATCTAGACTGTTTTAGGTTTTAGTTGTTGTTGTCTTTTGACTCAAAGTCTGAGCGAGGATGCTGTGACTTGTCTCCATATCTTTGCATCTTTAGCCAGTGCTAACGTCACTCTGCCGCGTAAAATGTAGAGTTCAGTTTTTAAAAAGGCAGCTCTTTTGGTCTTGCATATGAAAAAGAGTCTTAAAGAAAGAACTGGGGAACACTAAGCAATAAAAAATTAAAAGTGGATAGAAAGTTTTCTTTAATAGAATGTTTAGTTCAACTAATTTTTGTGAACTATGATTTCTAAGTAAAAACCATTAGCTTTTTTGCGAATTTGCCTTTAATCAGTCTCGTCAGTTTTTATCACTTTAATTCCTTCATTTATCAGTTTCAACCCAGCTGATTATTCATTCTCAATTGCTGATGAGTCCATTTTCAAGGCTCACATGTAAATGTCCTCCGTGTCTTATATAACAATGTATGGCCACCATCTACTGGCAACAGAGGGCAATCGCCAGTTCTGCGGGCCTCTGGGGAGAAAGTCTGTTTCTCATTCACTTGCTTTATAAGATATTCCCTATGAACTGGTCACCAGGAAGATAGACAGCCGATGATACACCTAAATCCTGACTAATGGAATGTTATAATAAATGATGAAATTCTGGATAATAGATATGTTGTTTTACTTCCAGTAGCTTCATTTTGAATCGTTATGAATAGTGTTATTCTAGTATCCGTTTTTGCAATGTACTTCATAATTAAAGCAATAAACTATTTTTATCATTATGATGGTGATAGCAATCACTTAAATACTCCTCGCCAGAGCTGAGACACTGTTTGAAATACCTGTTCCTTCCTATGTATAAAAATGCTACCAATAACCCACTATCGGTTAGGAGTATAATATATTCTTTCACACCATACGAAGATATAGGCACAGTCCTTCTATATTCTTATCAAGTCCCCTTTGTGGTAATGGTTATCAGAACTTCCCAACAAGGCAATTTTAGAACTACTTGACAGTGATGCTAATTACTGTCATATGAGAAGTCACCAAGAATGACAGAGATTATTGTGGGGTTTTCTTTTCCTCCACATCTTTTTTGCCGAGGTGCCCCTCTTGTTTACAGGGACCTGCTGATGTAGCACGATGCAGTATTTTGAGAAGAATGTGTTACCCATGAGGATTGTTGCAGAGGGCATAGATGATAAGAATAGTAGAAACTCCCCCCATCGTGTAGGGTCCCTTGTGGGCACTCTTGTGGCCACAGTATCCCCAGACCCTTGAGAAAATCCTCCCACACTGTGGGTGCTCAGTATTATTACTGAATATACAAAAAAAAAATCTAAGTCAGGTAAGGTGATCAATAAAATACTTTGCGTTTTGGACTTCTTTAACTGTACCTCCACTCAAAAGAAAAAAAAATTTTTTCACTGGTAAGCTAATTCCATTGACAGTGACACAGTGGTACAGCTTTTCCCCCAGAGCAGGAACCTGAGAAGGGGGACAGTTTTCAACACTGTTTAGGGGAAAAGGTCCACAGCCTTCATAAGATTCTCAGTAAAAGTTTCTGTGACACATAGAATCTTTGTGATGTGCTAAACATCATGATCTAATGTTGAGACAGTTGTATTTTTATTTTAAAGTAAGAAGTTGAGAGTCTAAAATAATTGAACTAGATGTAAGGAATATTGTGAAATTCTTTAGCACAGTATTTGTCATCTCTGCACAAAAGATGACAAGAGCTAAAAGAAAGGAAAGAAAAGGAATCTGGGCTGGTCACTACCACCTACAGTCGCTGTGGTCTAACCGTAGGAGGGCAGTGCTAGAATCCAGTGTGCCCAGCCGTCCTAGAGACCTCAGGGACCCTCTGGTCTTCCCTCCTCCATCTGGGCCCCACTGTCCTCCATACTGTCACCCACCGCCAATCCATACCCCCCAGCCTCCCACAAATACCCACCTACTCGCCCTCCTGAACCTGACCCTGGGCCCTCACCACCCTCCCCCCATGCCCAGTGAGCTTTCCTGTCTCCTCTGCCTTTTAGCCTATGGCCTCTCTCCCTGGGACTCCACTGGCACCAGGCCAGCCCTCCAAGACACCTCTTCCTCGGCTTCCCTCTCAGTGGCAGCCTTTCTCTTCCCTGTTGACCGGCCCCAGGACCAGAGATACAGCCAGCATCCTTTCAGCCCAGTTTCTCTTCTGGGTCCCTGTTGCCCTCTTTAGTCCCAAGTGCTTCTGAGGCTCATGTCATTCATCTCAACCACCTTCTCTCCTTCCTCATCATGTGACATTGGGTCTGCTGGTCATTCCTGCTCATTGAAGCTTGGCCTCCTCCCCAGACTCTGCCTTCACTCCTGGTGAGCAGTCTGACCTGACACTTAACTAACCCCCGTGTACAGCCCGCGCTCCTGTGTCTGCACGCGGGCAGCTGGGCACAGCTGGGCGTCAGTACCTCCACGTCGCCCACTCTAAGTGTGCTCGCCATCCACCTTCTCCACTGATTCACCTGCCTTTTCTTCTTCTCTAACCTCAGTCTGGCTTTTGGTCCCTCCATTCCACTGGAGTATTTCTCTAAATAAAATAAGCCAGTTAATGACAACAGAACTATTTGACGAGCACCCACTGTGGGCTGCTGGTCTCAGGGTCCCTTCTCGCTCGATGGCGGCTCCTTCTCAGCCTCCTCTCTTGGCTTCTCCTCCTCTGCCTCCCATTCATATCATTTTAAAATTTATATCTTAAGCTCTCCTCACACCTTCAGAATTTCATGTTAAGCTGACTCCACAAAAACCCCATACAGATTCTCCAAGCCATCAAAAGCATCTCAGCCTCAGCTGATCTCAAAATCAGTCTTGATTCCAACCCTTCCCATACACGCACCTGCCAGACCTATTCCTCTAACCTTCCCCGATGTCACCCTGTCCAAGCTTACACCAGAAATCTCAGCACCGTTCTTGGTCCCTCCCTTTCTGATGCCCTGATAAGCCATCACCACTTCCTGTTGATTACCATCCCCACAGTATGTCAAATATTTTCACTTCCCTCCGTCTCTGGGCCACCACCCTAGCTAGTTCAAGCTTTTACTGTCTGTTTCTTCAAGTACTGTGATAATCTACTAACGTCTCTCTTCTCTCTGTCAGGCACGTTACAGTCCATTTACCACGCACAAGCCAGAATGTGTTATATCCCTGCCCCAAAAGTGGCTTCTTGTTTCATCAGGGAAAAAAAATACAAATTTTTCATAATGTTCTACAAAGGCCTGAAAGTTTTCTTTATCTCTCTCTTTCCGTTTCCTGCCCTTCTGTGGTCATATTGGCTGCCTTTCTGGTCCTCAAGCAAACTAAGCGATCTTCCAGTTCAGGGCCTTTCCACATGCTCTTTTCCCTACCACCCAACACCCCACCCTTTCCCCTGCTATGCTCATCGCTCCTTCTCATCCTTCAAGTCTCACCTTTTAAAAGTCTTAACCATATAACCAGGTAACCTGGTCACAGCTCCCTGTTTGCTTTTTTTATACTCCTTGTAACAATTTGCAGTTATCTATTTGTTAGTTTATTTGATGTCATTTCTTAGAAGGCAGGAACAATGTCATCTTGCTCACACTTGAATTCTCAGTGCTTTTCACTGTGTCTACAGGCACATAGTAGGAACACAACAAATATCAGTTGGGTTATTTAATGCAAATACATATCAGATAAAATCTAGACTTTAGCACTAATGCTGCTATAATTCTTAACTTATTTTATGATTGCATAATTTTATGCTCCCACACACTTTTAAAAGCATCAACGTATTTTAAAACTGAAATATCAGCATGAAATGTACAGGTAATCATAAATTTGTAATGTAGTACAGATGCAGTGCTAGATAACAGACAAAGCTGTTATTTGAATTTTAAAAATGGGAGGCTTTTAATATTTGATAGGCACTGAGTGTACCAGGGTATTGAGCTGGCTGATAGAATTATGATGGATCTGAAGTGTGAGGAGAGCATCATTTCTGTCTTTCCTCTTGGAGGAAACCAAACAGAGAAGAGGTCTAACCTAAAGAGAGATTTACTCATCTTGTCCATTTAGGTATTTACCAAGATTAGGAAAAGTTAATGATTTGGACAAGAAAATAGACCCCTGTAAATGACATTATTCTAAGGCTACATATTTTACATTGTTTGTAAATTGGTTCTGTTGAACTGTTTTTTCACACATTTCAATAATATATATTATTTGTGGCATTGATAGCTCATTACCAATGAAATGAAAAATAACATATATGATGTTAGGGAGATCTGGGGTTAATTTTAAACCAAATATGCCTACCCAGAGAGTGACAGTTCCAAATAAAAACTCATCTGAATTTCTTACAAGTTTTTCCTCTTTTCCAATTGCTATTTCTCTGACTAGTGAAACACAATTGCATCCCCTTTTGAATGACTAACTCTATCATAATTACATATTTGGTGTACCTGGATCTTAATCTTCTTGCATTATGATGGTCATACTAGACTTATTCATCCATTAAATCAATTCAAAGGACAGAATTTTCAGTACTGACTTTTAATATATTAGCTCACTTATGGATTTGGCAGGGAGGAAAAAAAAGGCTCTGATACCTCACTTATAGCTATTTGAAATCACCAGCGCTTCCAACTTATTAGTTTCAACAGTTATTCAGAAATAGAAGTCAATTAGAAGTCCCAATAGAAAGCATGAAAAGAAATTTCCCTGGGGAATAAATGTGTTACTTGGTAAGGTTGCTAAGTCAATTAAATTACAGCCCATATTTTGCTAAGATATAAAAACTCTTAACATGTCTATGTAATAAGAAAAAAAGATGTGGGGGGAGGGAGTTGGGTTCCAGGCTTTATAAGTCAGAAGATAAAATAAGTTTGTCCTATTTTTTAAAAAGTATATATATATATATATATATATATATATATATATATATATACACACACACACACACATACATATAAAACATACACTTGTGCTATTATCATTAATGTCCTCTTAATTTAAAATATGCCAGTCAAATTATATTGCCTCAACCAAGCTATCCCTCCTTATAGAAAGGAATTAGCTACCATAACAAAGGAAATGCAAACACAGAGGAATATAAATTCAGCATTTATATAAATATGTAGAAACAGTGGGCTTTTAAAAAGATAAAATCAGTTGAGTTTCTCTTTTTTTTGTTTTCCGAAGCATTCTAATTTTCAGTTCTTGTAAGTGAGAGATGAAAGGAAAAGGGAGGGGAGTGAGTGGATGGTGAAGAGGGAACGACTGAGGTGATGAGAATTTATAGACCCACCCACACGAGTTGTTCATGCAGGGAGGCTCCCCAGAGGAGACAGGATCTGAAGTGGGTCAGCCTGGAGGCCGATGGATTACAGAGACTCTCAGCCCTTCTTTCTACAAACATCCCCCTCATCCAGTGCAGCGTCTCCTCAGAAGGATCTAGAATATTCCAGAGCGCTACAAGGAAGGGATCTTTTTCTTGTTCCCTTGGGATAGTAAGAAGTGCAGGCGAAGGAGGGCAGCAAAACCGAGGACCCTTTTGATAAAACTTAAATTGCTGGAGTCGAAGACTTAGTGAACATTTTAATGCATTAAAATATACCAAGTATCACCTCCTCTTCTTAGAAATTCATCCTGAAAATACCTTGAAAGCACTAAAATGAGGTATAATTTAGCATACACAAATGATATCTAATAACATATTTATATGTAAATAGGGTACCAGTGTATGCGCATGCATATGTCCGTGCATACATACATGCGCGGCATCCTGCTCATCGATGTGTGGTTTACAAAGATAGATGTGACATGGCATCTGGCCTCCAGGTTTCACAGTGGTCAGAGACACAAGCTGTGCCCCTCGAGGCTGGGTTTGTGATGTTACACCAGCAGTTAGACCCTGCGGGGTTAACGAGACATGAACAGGGTTCCCGGCGGGCAGCCCCCTGTTCCTGATACCTGCTGTGAAGAGTCACCCTCTTCCCTTGGTCCTGCCAAACCCTGCATCTCTCCGCCAGTGAGAGTGTTTCCCGGCTGCCTGGGGAGGTTTACATGTTTGCTTGTTTGTTTCATTCTTTCTGGTTGTCTTGTCTCACGTGGTAGCCGTTCCATCGGGGCAGGCAGCGCCGCAGAGAGCTTTCACTTCAAGCTTGTGTCTAAAAGGCACCTCAGCAGAGCAACCGTCCCCTCCTCCTCTGCTTACAGGTTGGAGAGAGGCTTTGAGCTCTCATGGCCGCCAAAGCAGAAGGGGGATTATTTCAGGGTGGAGGGCCTCCAAAGCAGCAGCGGCATCTGGCTCTCTGCACACTTGGCAGCCTTGCCTTCCCAGCAGCCTCCTTTCGCTTTTGTCTCATTAAAGGAACTGCGGAAGAGAACGGACTCTTAGTTAATGCCGGGTTTGAGGGAAGCTCTGCGCCGTTTCCTCTCTAACGCTGGGATCTTTCTAGCGACGTCACTATCTCAAAGCTATGTAATAATAATAAAAAAAAAATCTATGTAATACCCCCCAATAAAGTGCCTCCTGAAGACGATAACAATAAATCCTGAAAAGAAATCCACATAATCTACCTCCCAGGTTATATACTTTCCATATATTAGTTAAGGATCAGAGTCTTCAGCCCTTCCACAAAAAACAGGGAACTCATTAAGATACATTTTTGTTAACTACACGCTCACAAGAGCCATTGGAGAATTCCACCAAATTCCATTAAATTCTGGTACTTTGCTCAGTAAATAGCCATGAAAACACCACAGTACTTAGAGCAAATCCTCAATCCCCAACTAACACCTTATATTACAGCCATCTAATGACCATGTTTTGCAGTAAATTTGTGTGACTTCCACAGGTAATTAGAACACCAGAGCTTTTCTGCAGTAATCCAGTAAGGAACTCTTAACTAGAAAGGATTATGCACTGCTAACATTGTTATGCCCACGTGTTTTCTGCAGTTAATTGTTTCCGTTGATTTTTGGCGGCGCTACAGAAGTGCATATAGCTGCACACACACTGTGACACTTCATGAGTCAACTCTGAAGCAAATACATTGCCTCCACCCCCATCACTTCCTCTCTCTCTCTGCAATTTTCCCCCCCCAGCAATCAATATCCTGATGAGAAAAAAGAACCTAATATCACTTCAATTACATATTCTTTATGTGAATTCAGAGTGATTTATCTTTAGTTCCTCTCTAGGCAAGCAGGTAGACATCTAAAGTGGTTGTAACTTTCATCGTCTCTTACGGAAAGCTCAGAAGAGAGGAATGAGAATTGATGACGGTTTCTTCTTGTCACAGTTTTTCTTAGCTATTCCGAGCAGCATGTGCTTACAGGACAAGGGCCTTGTTTTTTCATGTTCGACTCTTCAGAGTCCAGAACATAGTATGTGCTCAATAAATGCCCACGGACTCAACATGGACTTATTCTGCCAGCGCTTCATCTAGGAAGCCCTCAGTCAGTGTTTGATGAATGCATCCAAATCAACTGAAAATGCATCTATAATAATGTAACAAACAGATACCTCAACATAAAATTTGAGGATTAGAGTTCTGATTATATTTATGGATAAGATCTTTGTTAAGACAGTCACTTATATCAGATTTAATATTACACACACACACACACACACACACACACACACACACACACGCCTGCACACACAGGTATACGTTCCTTTTACCCAGCAGTTGCCACTCACTGGCTCACTGGGTTGATTCCCCGCCATCCCTCCCTTCCCGCCTTTCTCCTTGTCTTTTCTCCACGTGTGTGTTTGAGCATTAAGCTGGGGGAGAATCTGGACACAGACCCGACCAATCGCCACCAAGTTATCAAGTAAGGACTTGACTTCTTGCCCAAGCGTCTCTTTCTGCGCTGTAACCAGGTTTCACAGAGTCGTCGACGGTGAATTAGCAGCTCTGCTCCTGGAGACCCTCTCCCAAAGCTTTCTGTCATAGCACAGGGGGAAGGTGGTATGACATAGTGAAAACATCCTGGGTTTGGCTGGCAGAGAGATTTATGTTTGAATCTTGGTACCACTTTAGGAAATTATTTGGCCTCTCAGTCCGTTATTTCATCAGTAAAATTAGGATAATAATACCTAGTGCCCAGAGAGAACTGTGACATCCAAGGAGACATGCCTGGATCTTAGTAGGTTCTTAATGAATGCAAGTTTCTCTCTGTGCACTGCAGCCCCAGAATGCCTTGTCCTTTAGCTAGTCAGGGCTCTCCTGATGAAAACCTCTCTTCCCTCCTAGAAGAAGGAGGTGACCCTGAGACTCAGCTTGTGGCTGGAGCAGGGACTCTGGTTCAGCCTTGCTGTCAGGCACAGACACAAGGAAATGTACTATATGCCTACCCTCAGCGTAATCATACTACAATCCTAACTGAATACACACCAGGCTGCAGCAATCATGCTTTATGTCTAATGGACTGGAAAATAACACTCACTTGTTCTTCCCATCAGGCTTATATGGAGACAGCAGACATCAGCTCATCCCTGAGCCCACCTGCAATCCTCCCCTTGCCAGCCCCTCCCAAGACCTTCCCCTCTTACCTGGAAAGTCCATGATACTGCAGATTCTGCTTCCATATAACAGCCTTTGAGTAGAGTATTAATCGTATGCTGTTTTTTGCTGCAACCTGGGTTACTAAAGTCAAGATTTGCCCAAGGCAGGATCTAAACCTGTGTTCCTCGCAAGAATCCCCATATTTTCTCTCCATTTTCATTTTACTGGCAATTCTACTCTTTCCTTATTTGTCCCATATTTCTATATCCATGTAGGTATAAGATGTATATCTGTTTTCTGTGTTTTTATTGGCATGATTTATGGAAAAGAAAGGTAGATCACTATTATATTGAGTAATTAAGTCTACTACTTTATCTAAAACCAGGCCCTGGAAGAGAATATCTGGTCAATTTATCAAAGCATAAAACTTTGAATAAACAATTCTTACAAGGAAAGTTTTTCTTTTTTGTCCCCCTATCAAAATTTAAGCTGGCTTTATTTTGCAAAAAAAAATTGACAAGCCGATCCTAAATTTCACATGATAATGCAAGTAATCCAGAATATCTAAAACATCCTTGAAAATGAAGAAAAAAGTTAGAGGACTCACAGATCCCAGTTTCAAAACTTACTACCGGCTATGGTGATCTAGCCAATGTGGTAATGGAATAAAGACAGACATACAGATCAATGGAACAGAACTGAGAGCTCAGAAACAAATCCTCCTGTTTATGGTAAATTGGTTTTCAACAAGGGCGCCAAGACCATTCAATGGAAAAGAATAGTTATTTCTTTTTATAAATTTTATATTGGAGTATAGTTGATTAACAACTTTGTGTTAGTTTCAGGTGTACAGCAAAGTGATTCAGTTACACATATACCTGATTCTGTTCTTTTTCAAATTCTTTTACCATTTAGGATATTACAGAGTATTAAGCAGAGTTCCTTGTGCTATACAATAGGTCTCTTTTGGTTATTTATTTTAAATATAGCAGTGGGTACATGTCAATCCCAAACTCCCAATCTATCCCTCCCCCACGAAAGTTTTTCTTTGTGCTATTCTTTATCCAGAGCACACTGGCACCAAATGGAAATCATTTGGCTAGATGTTATTAATATTATAAAATCAAGAATACTGCAAAGTCAATTGTTTTAATACTAACGAATTGACACCAAATTTCTCTGCAAGCCAAAATCATTGTTTATGTTTCTAAGCTAAGCATCAAATCATCTTAAAGTATTTCATGTCATCAAATTTTTTGAAAATGAAGATTATAGTATTTATATTGAACAGTAGTTAAAAATAATACCTTAGAATAGAAAAGGGAGATTCTTATAAGACAATTAAGCTGTATTTTGTTTTCTTAAGTGGTGAACTAAGAAAAACTGAATAAAATAATACATAATAGTTGATATTTAGATTTTTCTTGTTTACTTTGGACCCCAAGTAATGAAAGCTTAATAACAACATATACCTCAGAAAGCTCTGTGCTCCCTTCAAACACAGGTGATCAGTCCCTTGAAGTGAGGGATGCAGTGATTTCTTCAGTCACAAATTAGTATCTCTCTCACTTTATTTTATTATAAAGAAAACCAACTTTTAAAAAAAATCACAAAATTATTTTCACCACGGTGCTACCTACTGAACTTATCTTGTAAGCATCTCATTCCCACTCCTTTTTTTAAGACAGGGTCACCTCTAATCTGACTCCTCCTGTGAAAACAGAATGAAATTCTAACAGCAAGTTTATGTAGGGAAATATAGGCCACTGAATCCACACTGAACTCGTTTTGATAGTCTGGCAAGAGTGGGACGGAACAACCCACCCCCAGCCCCCACCTGCAGCACGCTGTGGGTGGTAGCCTCTCAGGGCGGCGGCCGACTGTGCCTTCCCTGGCCTTTGCCCCACTTCACACAGTTGTGCACCAGCTGCCCCATCGCTTGTGATCACTGCCACTGTGTCCCTGAAATCCTCTGGTCTTGTGTCTTCTGCTGCTTCTAAATGGTGCCGCAATATGTCTGCAAACTCAAGTGTCCTCAGTGGCCAACTGGGGAGTGCGTGGACTGACCAAAAGGCATTCTCATTCCGATGCAAAAAAATGACTCCATCCTCAGCGCAGGTCACCGCATGCTCTTTTGTGCTGCATTGGCTGGCTGATCAGTTTCATCCAGCCCTCCTTCTTGTATACCACCCTGTCCCCTGGTCAGGTCAGCATCCTCTCACAGACTTCCTTTTCATGACTGCACTCCTGGGTTCTCCTGTTAGGAAATGCTTTCAGCCTTGCTCAGAACTGGTTATCCTTCCAGGACCCTGGGAGGCTCACCTCCTCCATGAAGTCTGCCCTGACTTCGTCTGTCCACACTGAGGGTTCCCTCTCTCAGCCTTGACCCTGCACACAGTCATTTCATTGTTTTGTGTCTCCCTGATCAAATCATCAGTTCCTTTCAGAGAAGAAGCAGAGACCATATAACTTCTGTATTATAAATAATATCCTTTCATGGTTCCATATGCATTAAAATAGGAGCTCTGTGCTAAAAATCTGAGCTCTGGAACCAGACTGACTGTGTTCCAACACTCCTATGTTCAGATACCACACAACTACCATTCCACAGCTGTGTGAAATTGGGCATCGTCCTTAACCCTTCTGTGCCTCAGTTTTCCCACCTATCAGGTGAGCACCACACTAATATCTACACTTAGGGCTCACTGAGACAGAATAAGGTTCTTGGAGCAGCATCTGGCACAAGGTCAGCTCTCAGCACATGTGGGCTGCTGCTGTCATGGTCACTATCATTGCAATTAAAAGAGAGATTTCAAATGCCATGGACTTGTCTTTTGTTAAAAACTGAGCTAGAATTGCCTGTGGAAGGTACCTTTTCAGAGTCGTATTTCATTTAGTCACGTGACAAATCCTTATGAAACACGCCTGCCCACGTGTCATTCCTTCATTTTTCTTTGTTTTATATTTACTTGCTCATTTAATACTTCCCAGTCATGTTTGGACTGATATAAAGACACTAATGCATGAGGTCAGGATAAAAATCATGCGCGTTCTCCATTTCACTTTACACTGGCCCATTTTGTGATATTCTCCCCAAGTGCATATTGAGTCATGGACTGCCTCTGCAGTGACTTTAGAACAGTCACACACATATCAGTTCCTTTTCAGCAGAGTGTGATAGACATTGCTGGTCGCCCACACAGCTTCAGTTCCTCCTTAACTAACAACAAAACCCTACTTTCCTTCAGCAACCCACCTCAAGCCTAGGCATGATCCCTCTCCTGGACTGAGTAGTACTGGATCCTGGTGATGATTCCACACCTTTGCCACTTACCCTTTGAAAGCCCAACCTTAAGCCATTCCGTGCAAGATTTCTCCTCTGGACTGCTACAGGTTGATCCAAGGAGACTTAAGAAACATTTTTCACTGTAGTTGGAGGAGCAGTCTCTTTGTCTCCGTCACTCCCCTCACAAGTGACAACCCTTTTGTGACCATGGTGGGAGCCAGTCTGTGGACAAAACTGAAGTATAGAGGAGGGCTAGAGAAACAATGCACAGTCACCGCGGGAGCCTGGATTGCATGTCATTCTTTTTTCTTTTTTTTTTTAAGATTTTATGAGCATGGCTTTTAATTTATTTATTTATTTATTTATTTATTTATTTTTGGGTGTGTTGGGTCTTCGTTTCTGTGTGAGCTTTTCTCTAGTTGTGGCGAGCAGGGGCCACTCTTCATCGCAGTGCACGGGCCTCTCACTGTCACAGCTTCTCTTCTGTGGAGCACAGGCTCCAGACGCGCAGGCTCAGTAGTTGTGGCTCACAGGCCTAGTTGCTCCACGGCATGTGGGATCTTCCCGGACCAGGGCTTGAACCCGTGTCCCCTGCATTAGCAGGCAGATTCTCAACCAGTGCGCCACTGGGGAAGCCCTGCATGTCATTCTTGAAGCCACATGTCATTCTTGAAGCTAGGATGGCATGAGGATGGTGATGGGAAGACCATGGACTTCAGAGACAGAAAGACCAGGATTAAAGGCTGTTTGGGGGATCTTTCTGCTTTGTGGACTGGCCGTGTGAATCATCCTCTTGGTCATCATTCCTAATGTTAAGAATATTAATATTATTCCTAAATCATTAATACATTCCGTAGAGAATAATAAGAATCAGAAATAAGGTATGCAGAGCTAACAATGGCTACTTAATAAGTGGTAGTTTTTATTATAGAAATGGGCCCTGTTGCTTCTCTGTCCTGTATCTAATATTGCCTCTCACTTACTGTTTTTGTTCAATTTTTGTGATAATTCACATTGTGATTCAATCCAGGGCAAGCAGTTTTTACCCACCGTTCACATCGTTGTCCCAGGTGTGGTTATTTGGAAACTTTCGTGTGGAGATCTGAAGGTTTCAGACACAAAATAATTTTTATGGGTATCACAATTTGAGGCTTATTACACCCAGTTTGTAAAAAACAAAAAGATAATAATTAACAAAATAAAATTAGCCAAGTTATTGAATGGTTTTAAATTAGTTTTTTAAAAAGCACAAATGTACATATAAACAAACAAAAACCAGCATGTAATGATGCTTTCATATGAACTGAAACGGAAACCACACAGACCAGGGTAGAGGTGTGGAGAGAGGGAAAGCAGCCTCCCCAGGACCCCTTCGTGTTCTCCCTCTCAGAGGCCTCCAAGGTCATGAGCAAACCAGAGGGCTCCGTGGAACACAGTTTGGTAACCGCTTGTTCAGAGTAGAGAGACAGCAATAAGAAATGCGTGCGTGTCCGTATGATATTCATTTCCTGTGGGCGCATCTGCAGCAGGATTTACCAGACTTCTCAATGCTTTCTTTTGTTAGAGCTGCTGCCAGAATTGTATTCCGTTCCGAATGACACTGTTGGTTATACTCACTGACATATGCGCGTAGGGCGATCTGAACAACAACACTTTACCTCAAGGGGAGAAAAACAGACAGTGAAGAGCTGGACTCCACCACGTGTAAACCTGTCTTCCACGCGGTGCAGCGGCCTCAGCCAGGCTCTGTCCCAGTCATGGCTTCACTCAGCAGACGCTGCCCACCTGTGCGCTGGCGGTGTGCCAGGACGTGGGGTGAAGAAGCGGCCCCGCGCCCTGCCTGGAGGGGTCACGTGCTGCTGGAGGTGGGCAGGAGGGGTGGCAGGAATTACAGGCCACGCTAGAGAGGACTTATGAGGATGGGCTAAGATGGAAAACGATGCAGCCAGCTAAAGAGCGATCAGAATGTTCCTCTGTCTCGGTCACACCGCATCTGTGAAGAGGATATCCATTAAAGAAGGAAGCTGAAGCTCACTGAAAACTGTTTTAAAGAAGGCAGTGAGGGAGTCGTGCTTGTTTCAGTATTATACGCTGTAGATGCGTCTTGGAGTCTTAAATACTCTGCAACCGGAACCAGGAAAGCCTCTGAACCAGGGCAGATTTTAATCCTGGCTCTCCTCACAACCTCTGTGACCTTAGGAAGGTGGGCCTAGTTGTCAGACAAAGGATATGAGATCCTCCATCTGCATCTCCAGCCTTTGTCCCTTCCTCTGTACAAAATGCCATTGATGGCACCGTCTCTCCCGGCGGCTGTGAGAATTAAACGGGCCAACCTGTTGAGGGCGCCTCGCAGAATTCCAGAGACCACCTTTCTTTACCTCAACAAAGACCACCTTTCCTTACCTCCTAGAGTTTTGGTTTTCTCGTGAGAAAAGTGAGGGGAGGGACACAAGCTGATAACCATGGGCCCTGGGAGCTTGAAATTTCCTTGAATCTGTGAGAGCTTTGCTGAGGAACGTACCCACTGCTTGCTTCCAGGTTGAACTTGTGAAGGCCTTGGGGGTAGTTCAAGGGCACACATGGAGATTGCTAAAATATTGTTTTAAACATGCCATAAAATGTGCACTAGAGAAAGTGAAACACAGGAATTATTTAGGGGATAGCTCTTGTTAATTTGGGATGGCATAAGTCTTGTTCTTCCCAAGGCAGAGAGTTTGAATTAGACAAATCCCCCTGTGCACTCGACAGCAAGGGCACCCAGAGCATTTTTCCCATCGCAGTGGTTCTCACTGCTCGGGCCTCATGCTCGGGGCTCAGTGTGATATGGAACAAGCAGTGCCCCCAGGTCTGTGGGGATCATGCTGCCTCCGAGGTGAAATGCACAGGATTGTCGCTCTGGAGAGACAGGAGCCCCTCAAGGTCACGCTGCCGGCCCGCAAACACTGTCTCCAGG
Organism: Mesoplodon bidens; assembly: GCF_964165515.1. Classification (NCBI taxonomy): domain Eukaryota; kingdom Metazoa; phylum Chordata; class Mammalia; order Artiodactyla; family Ziphiidae; genus Mesoplodon; species Mesoplodon bidens. The sequence continues at coordinate 87,492,263 of NC_138168.1, read as the reverse complement.
CTGATGTGACCGACCACACAGCGCTTTCATCCTCTGATGCCCCGGGCCCCTGTGACTCTGCCTTCAGCCTTTGAGTCACCTCCTTCCGGTTTGCTTACTCTGTCTCTGAGATCTTTCATTTCAAATGTCTTGTTACCTTTGGAGATTGCTTCTGTTCCCAGGCTTGAGTTTTAAGGGATTTAATCAGGTCCTCAGAGAAACAATTAGATGTCATGGCCACTGAATAAATCCATTGAATTACCCTTACATGAATACAGGCTGTTGGAGAAATTGTATAATGATTTGACAGATGCTTTTAAACGTCTTGGAGCAGACGGACAGGCTTCTGAATGTTCTCAGAGGTAATGTCAGAAGTTTGGTATCTAGCTTGGACCCTGGAGAATAGGCTAAATTGAGAATGAAAATACATGGCTGTGGACACATTAGCAAATATATTTGGGTATATTCTGAACTTACAAGGTAGTCATCAGTTATTTGTAAATTTATCCAATTATTCTTAAACTAGGCTTATCTGTATTTTAGAGCCCTATGAATTCAGTTGAGATAGTGAGACAATGTTTTGCAAATCTAAACTCTGCCTGTTCCCTGGAGATCAAAATGCAATCTACCTTGTCTGTGTCTTTATCCTACAGGCCTATCATCTGTTTTTTGATAGGCTTTGCTCTTCACTGTTTCACCAAAAGTTACTGCACTGACTGATAAATTCTTCTTTAATGATCGACAGGCCAAAGGCCTTGATGTGATCCTCCGCATTTAGTCAGCTGTGAAGCTCAGGCCCTCTGACTGTTCCCCACATTGTCTTACAGCAAAGCTGCCTGCCTGCGTGTCAGCCATTTGTTTTTGTTGTAAAGCCTGGCGTTGATTCAACTACCACATCCAGTTTCTAAAGTGTGTTCACTGACATTGCAAAAGACCCATTCAGAATCACCACTCAGGAACATGGGACTGATACAGGCCACCTGCAGGAACAGCTGCTGTCCAGGTGCTTCTCTGTCTGGACCAGGTGATCAGAGTCTGGCGGAGAAGCCACAAGTAAGCCTGCAGCCTAAGGGAAACTGAGGTAGGGCAGGTACCCATGATGATCTGCGTACACAAGGGAAGTAGAAGGGCTGCACCTGATTGGGCAAGAACAGAACCACCAGCGACATGCACACCCTCCAGTGCAAGGAGTGCACAGGAACAGCCCCAGTTCTGGGATCCACAAGATAACCGTGGGCATCCAGGTGCTACCTTTAATATTGCAAAAGGGCTTAAAGGAAAGTGTCCAGTTTCCTTTGAGAAGCCTGCACGGTTTAACTGAAATGTCAGGTTGCTTTGGGCAGAAATTGTATCAGCTCAGCCTGACAACAGTAGTTATAACTCAGGCTGACCTGAATCCTCATGAACAGCAACATGTGGCTTTGAGTTAGAAAATGAAAGGAAGAAAGGAAAAAAGAAGAGAAAGAGAACTAGAGAAAATTATTAAGTATTGTTTCTTTGGCAGACAGACATCTTTCAAATGCAGCAGTTTGAAAAGTGGTGAAAGGGAATGTTGATTGTGAAAGGATTTAAAGAACTGGTGTAGACTTTTCTCCCAGACTAATTAAATTACAGGACAGCTATTACACCTCTTTAATTTTTTTAATTAATTAAGTTATTTAGTTTTGGCTGCGTTGGGTCTTTGTTGCTGCCTGTGGGCTTTCTCTAGTTGCAGCAAGCGGGGCTACTCTTTGTTGCGGTGCACAGGCTCTAGGTGTGAGGGCTTCAGTAGTTGTGGCATGCAGGCTCAGTAGTTGGGTCTCGCGGGCTCTAGAGCACAGGCTCAGTAGTTGTGGCGCACGGGCTTAGTTGCTCTGTGGCGTGTGGGATCTTCCCGGGCCAGGAATAGAACCCGTGTCCCCTGCATTGGCAGGCGAATTCTTAACCACTGCACCACCAAGGGAAGCCCATGCCTCTTTAATTTTTATGATTCAAATAAAAGCTGTAAATTTCACAAATGAAAGAAACTTAAAATAATAATGTACCCCCCTTTATTTACAACTGAAGAAATTCAGACCCTGTGAGGTCAGATGAGTTAAGTCACATAGAGGGTCCTGACCCTCAAGTTCTCCTAATTTCCAGCGGGCGCTTTACCCCAACTCAGACCTCCTCATCTGACAATTATACACCTATTTCCTACAGTTTTCCTTATATCTGTTTCCTCCTCTTTAATATTTAGTCAACTTACTAGGTTCTCTACTCCAGATACTTGGCAAGATCGACCTTAGGCATTTGCAGCCACTGAAATATTTATGTGGATAAGCACCCAGATTTTACTTCGGATTCAGCTGGGTGGTTGCAGACACAGCCAGCCCGCCTGCTGGGACAGCTCGTCTGCAGACGAAGGTGGATGTGGAGCTCCAGAAACGGCAAACACACATCTCACGGAAGCTGCACCCCAGGGCTTTGTCGGGTGCAGCCTCTGTGACTGTCAGCCTCACACCTAGCTCTCCATCAGCCCTGCTTGGCGCTGGGTCCACGTTTCCCCAGAGCACAGTGTGTGTGACAGCTTGTGGCCCCATTAGCGTGGGGTCCTTGTGCTTTCATTTTTCAGGGACACTTCTCCCCTTTGCTGTGTTACACTAAAGACAATAATACCGTGTCCTTCTCTTTCCTTCAACGTTAGGTCTGTGTCAGGGAATTTTCAGGTTTACAAAAGCTAAATCTCTCACCAGTAAGATAAAGGTCATAAGATGTGAATTAAGAATATGGAGCTCGGGGCTTCCCTGGTGGCGCAGTGGTTGAGAGTCCACCTGCCGATGCAGGGGACGCAGGTTCGTGCCCCGGTCCAGGAAGATCCCACATGCCACGGAGCGGCTGGGCCCGTGAGCCATGGCCGCTGAGCCTGCGCGTCCGGAGCCTGTGCTCCGCAACGGGAGAGGCCACAGCAGTGAGAGGTCCGCGTACCGCAAAGAAAAAAAAAAAGAAAAATATGGAGCTCGGAAATGCAGATTGTAAAGATGAAGCAAGCATGCTTGGTCCTTCTTAGCAGCCAGTATTATAATCATCTGTTTGCTTGAGTACACCTCAAAGTGATAAAGGTTCTTTTTCCCAAAATTAAATTCCTGAGAAAGACACACCCACTTGGTAATGAGTTATTCCATCTTTTTGGGTGAAGCTTTGGTGTTACTTTTCAAAGAAATAAAGATTTCTTTTCTGTTCTTTAAATAATAAAAGCTAGAAGGGGGAATCAGCTGCAATTTAAGAAAAATCTGCTTTCTAATCTCACTTTTGAACTCACTTTTGAACAGGAGTCGAATCTCACATCTGCTATTTTTGATGTTGAAGTCTTATCAAAGAAGACAGGCCAGATTTAGGTAGGAGGGCTTGTTAAATGTATATTTTCAAAAACATCGTTTATTTTAGAGGCATGGAAATATGGTCTTTCCAAATTATAAAAGTAACTTTATGGTTTATATTTAATATGTGATGCATCAGATGTAATAAGGAGTGTTCTTATATGATACATCAGATATAATATAGAGTGTTCTGACACGTGAGTCCCTCTCTTCTAGAATGACCTTATGTAAGCTGCTAGATATCACATCCTGCCCTAAGCAGTTACCTCTTTTTTGGTGCCATCTCTCCTATGGCTCTGTCGTTTTCTGCCACGTTAATGGAATACTCTAATATTGTAATGGTTAAGAGTTTGGATTCTGGACTGTCTTGGGTTACAGTCCAAGGCCCCCACCACTTCATAGCTATGTAATCTTGCTGGGACTCACTTTCCATGTCTTTAAAATAAAATGGGAATAATAACAGAGCTTACCTCAAAGAGTCAGTATAAGGTTTTAATAAGTTAGTGTATTTGAAGCATATACATCATTTACTGATATAAGTTAAGAGCTCAAAAATATGATCTAATGTTCTTATTCTTTTTGTACTTATCTCTATCCATATTTTAACTCCTTTATTAAATTAAGGCTTCTTGAAAGTCTTGTATACTCCTAAAGAACTTTCCTTTTTTTTTTTCTCTCCTTTCCGTCCCCGGCCTTTGCTCCTCATTTATTCACATGTCGTCCCTCATCTGGGTCTCAGTCTTCCCAAGGGCCATCCCTGCCCTAGCCACTCCATCCTAATCCCCTCTTAAGGTCCACTGTTCTGGTCAAGTAATCCCCTAATTAAAAGCCAGGCTTTCCCTGGCCCTCATGGCCTTATTTCTTCACCAGGTGCCCCTGACCCTTGCGATCAGCCTCTCCTCTCCCCGTTGAGCTTGAACTTTGGCCTCTCACTCCACACCAGGCCTCTCTCATCTCACTTCTCTGTCTTCTGCTTGCTGATGCCCTCTAAGCCTTCCTCCCCCAGGCCCCTTCGTCCATGAGTGGTCCACTAATCTATGCCCAGGCAGCTTGTTAACTCTGACTCACACACACCTGAAACCCTACCCACAACCGAGCTTTATGAAACCAGGTAGAGGATGCAGGCAGTGGAAAGCCTCAGACAAACAGAGAAAGATGCGAGCAACAGGTGCAGCTCCCCAGGTCCCTGCTTCCGCATTGGACATGCCCCTCTTCCCAGAGTGGATGAGGTGTCTAACTTCTCCTGAAGCCGAGAGCATTTGAGACATGAAATGTCTCCAGTTTGTACCCACAGAAAGTTATATAGTTTACATGACATTCTCCAGGAAGTCACATCTTGTAGATCCTGGGGTCTATTATCTACAGGTAGTCCTTACCCAGGGATATCCTGCTAAGGATGTTATGAAAATAAGGCCTCTTCCTCCCAGCAACTCCAGTTGACAAGGAGATTAGACCAGGTGCCAGCCCCGTGGGATGACTCTTGGGAAAGGGAGTGCATGAAAGCAGGCTGCTTTAACCCCTTGCTTTCAGAAGTACACCCTGTCACAGAATTCATCTCATCATACTGCAACCAGTTAGCTGCCGACACCTAAAGCCCCACCTTATGTATATTATCTACATATATTATCTCTCCTGATCGTCCCTGCTCCTCAAAAAGTTAGATATTATAGTCTTCATTTTACAGATAAATACAGATGCACAAAGAGGTATTTGCCGAGATTATACAGCTACAAAGAGGAGTGGCCAGATTGCAGTGGAAGTCTGTATAATTTGAAAGCCCTTTCCCTTTGGTTATTATTCGTATGAATATGACTGTTGGCATTAGGGTGAGTTCTTTGATGGGTAGGATTCTGTCTTGCTCTGTACGACGTCCCCCACTGTGCAGGCTTATACCTCAGTAAATAGTGAATGAATGAATCAATGAATGAATGAATCAATGAGCTAGTGAAAAACAAGTGCACAGATGCACTGTTTTATTCCCATGACTTCAGGCAAAGATGTGTTATCTTACATTTATATAGCAGATGGTCTAGAAATATTTATTGAGCCAAATTTTTTTTGTAAAAGGAAAAATTTTAAAAAGAGGGGTGCATGATAGATTTTTATTATCTCACTTTTCAAAATACTTATTTATAAGGGGAAGGAGAGCCAGACAACACACCATAACAAGAAAGCATCGGCTGGCATTGGGTGGTGAGTCTCGGGGTGATTTGTGCATCCTTCTCTTTGCTTATCTGTGTTTCCCCAAGTTACATTGCATTGTACAAGAAAATTTTTTTTCTAAGGGAAGTCTGTTTGCAAGCTTCAGTTTAGTTAAAACAACTGCTCTAAAAGGAAAATAATATTGGTGATATCAGTGTTCAGGCATCACTTGTTCTGTGCATCACTGTGACAGAAGCAAATAGGAAAGACTCCTGTGACAGTTTAGTAAAACTATGAAATATGTTCAATTCAATAGATAATTTAAGTAGTGTGATTATTTTAGTCATTCAAGTCCCTCTCACCATTTTATCATTAGCTTGGAAGGTGTATTCAATTCTCTGTGATTTATGAAACATCAGGTGAAAGAACCAACTGTTTTAAAACTTTGGCATTAAAATCTCTATGCCAAGAACTTTTACCTAAATTTACCTGAATTCCTAGAGAAACTAGTCATTTGTCAGTCTTGCTGCCTAACAAATTACCACGAACTTGTAGCTTACATCATACATTTTTCTCCAGAAGCTAAAGTTGATCTTTACTTAATCTGTCGATCCATTGTGTGAACTTTTTTTTATTATTGCGACAAATAACACATAACATGAGATCTACTCTTTTAGCAAAGTGTTAGTTGTACAATACAGCATTGTTAACTGTCAGCACAGTGTTGTACAGCAGAGCTCTAGAACTTTTCCAATTTGCCTGACCAAAACACTATACCCCTTGAACAGTAACTCCCCATTTCCCCCTCCCCAAGCCCTGCCAACCACCCTTCTATTTTCTGTCTCTCTGACTTCCCTAAGTATCTCATATTAGTGGAATCATACAGTATTTGTCTTTTTGAAACTGGCTTATTTCACTTAGCATCATGTCCTCAAGGTTAATCCATGTTGTGTAGTGTGTCACAAGGTTTCCTTTTATATGGCTGAATAATATTCCATTGTATGTATGTACCACACATTTTTATTCATTCATCTGTCCATGGACATTTAGGTTGTTTCCACCTCTTGGCTATTGTGATAACCCAAAAGAAATGAAGCCAGTTCAACAGTATTGCCAAGGATGGAACATTTTCTGTCTTTGGGATGAAGCTTTGTTTCAATTAATCAAAGTGAATTACCTTTAATATTAAATTCTGGACAATTATATTATATCAAGTTGTACAAACAAACATCAGCCTAGAAGCTTAGGAAGTTTTTAACTGCTGAGAGGTTTAGTAATAACTCCCAAAGTTTACTGCCTGTGATATTCTGGTTTATCATTCCCCCAAAATGTATGCACATTTGCCTTTCATGTTTGAAAATTATTCTGCTTGGGTGTTACTGTTTGTGCAACAGGACTGGTACAGTAGGACTATAAAATTGGGATTCATAAAGCACAGCCATTTTAACAATAAAAAATAAAATTATAACCCTACGAAGGGATTCATGAGATCATTTTACTGAGTTCTTTTATTTTTATTTTTGTACTTTTCCATATAAGGAGATTCTTTAGACTTTCCCATTCGTTTTAAGACTTAAAAATTCACATTGCCCTAAATCAAATTAAACTTGGACATATTTTCCCTATATAGCTAGTAGAGGTAAAGATTAACTGTTGAATATCTTTCTGGTAACAATGAATCATATATTCATTGACATATTAATTTTCTTATTATCAAGTTGATAAAAATCAATTTGTTTGATCCACAAGCATCATTTTCTCAAGTAGAAGGGCAGTATTAAGTGGGAAGTTGTTACGGTCTGATCTTGTGCTGTTGCTTCTTCATAGGGGGGACATGCGGGTGACATCAGAGATCACCATTTGTCCTCCGGAAAATCCACATGAGGCTAATTAAATTTGCACACCACCAACAAGTGAGGGTGGGACCAGACATTGATTGCATGAGGAGAACATGCATGAGGAGGTCCAGACAATACAGACCACCCTGGACACATAACTGAGACTCAGATAGCCCTGTAAGACTCATGTATCTTTAAATGTAAGAGCTGCACCCAGCATCATGGTTATTCACATAAGATACACATATATATTTCATGTGTATATAGTCACAGTACACTTTATGCTCACAATTTCTCTTCCATGCTAATTTTAGCTTCTTGCTTATTCACATTCAGTACTTTCATTTTAATTGGTCCTCATGTCCAATTGCACTTCTCTGTCTTCAACAATCTCTGTTTATCTTTGAAGGAGTTTAACTTCTGATTTAGGGTCCATTCTGTTCATCCTATAATTTTCTATTTACATTTCTTCAGTTCAGAGTTCTTTACATGGATCAGCCACTTCTATATTTCCTAAAACCTTTAACTCTTTTATAAGATAAAACAAACATTCAGGATGCACAAAATGCACACAACACAAGGAAATATATGCTCAAAATGAATGCATTGGCTTTTAAATATGTATGCCTTATGTTAAATTCAAAAGAAGTGAATTCACTTAATGTTACCTGTATAAAATCTTAGCTTAATTGCAGAAAAAGGTTAGATGTTTAGAAATGCCTATAGTTATTATAAACATTCACAGAGATTTCCAAGCGGCAAGAAAGATACCAACCATGTGGTGGGTCTCACCAATAGTTCACACTATTTTTTTCTGTCTTGACCCAACAAATGGGTTTTGTCCAACACCAAGCCATGGGTATGCCCATTGTCTGTGCATTATTCCTGTAAGCCTTAGCACAGCTCCAGTTTTTAGCATTATTCCTGTATGCCTTAGCACAGCTCCAATTTTTAATCTCCCCAACAAGAAAACATACCAGAATGCAACTGCCTTAGAGTAGAGTTTTTATGAGTTTTACCTCTTACACATTCTACTGTATTTTTTAATTTGCAAATTTTAGTACCTTATTATTAATTACAAGCTCCTTTTGGCATTTATCACATCTGAGTTGGACATCTCAGTGAATCAGGTTAAAGAAGCACTGCACTGAGTTTTTAAACTGGGTTAAATGAAATAGAGAATGAGAAATGGTCTCAAGGTGCAAAGTAGCTTACAGATATAAAATTTCAGGACAGTTTTTAAGTTGGTTATTTTTCTACCTGGAGACATTTATCCAACCTGTGATAACCAAATGTAATAATGATTTTGCTTAAAAATACAATTGATTAAACTATTACTTTACCCAAATACACAGAATAAATCTGTCACTTCTTTAATTAGTAAGAGAGAAGAATTATATCCATAAACTTTCTTAAAAAGTAGGTATTTTCCTTTAATTATTTGAATCCTTAGGTTTCATGTAAAACTTTGGTCTCCGTTTGGTGTTGCCTCATAGGGTTATCAGAGTCGCTGAGTCCAAGCATAAAGAAAAGTACAAAAGTCAGCATGAATAATTATTACGCCTTCTTAATTAAAGATCGGTGATACAGGGACTCCCCTGGTGGCGCAGTGGTCAAGAATCCGCCTGCCAATGCAGGGGACACGGGTTCAATCCCTGGTCCAGGAAGATCCCACATGCCACGGAGCAGCTGGGCCCTTGAGCCAGAACTACTGAGCCTACACTCTAGAGCCCACGAGCCACAACTACTGAGCCCATGCGCCACAACTACTGAAGCCTGCGCACCTAGAGCGCGTGCTTCTCAACAAGAGAAGCCACTGCAATGAGAAGCCCACGCACCACAACAAAGAGTAGCCCCCGCTCGCCGCAACTAGAGAAAGGCTGCACGCAGCAACAAAGACCCAACGCGGCCAAATATTAAATAAATAAATAAATAAATTTTATATTAAAAAAAAGATCAGTGATACAGTTTCTCAGATGCTTGACTGATGGAGTTGAATTTGAGAATTACACTAGCAAAGTAAATTATATTTCATGAGAAGAGTTGGACAAAGGAAGAGTAATTGTCCTGTGTTAATTAACTGCTTCTGTTTATCTCTTTCATCATCACAGTTTTTGAGTATTAGAATTATTTCAGAGGCTTTAGATATACTTCCAGGTAAACAGCTATATGTCTGAGTTCGACTTCTTACTGGCTTCATGCAGACAGACTCTAGAATTCCATGGTCATTTTTCTTACAGGACAGGGGACAATGGAGCGAGGAGGTGTGTGAAGTGGGCACCAAGTCACATCTTTTATTGTACAAAATGCCTTCCTGTTATTAGGTTTCTGCCTGGCTTGGCCTGTTATTTTGTGAAGAGTAGTGTAGCTGGGATCTCCTAAGGTTGTTTTACCTCCTTCTTCAGGAACCTGGGTATCATCACCGGATGGGGCAAAACTGCCCCTCTCCCCTCACCCATGAGGGCATTGCTGGTTCCAAAGCCTTGCCTCAAAGGAATGTTCCACCAGAAGATAAACAAATGCACACTTGAAGGAAGACTCTCTTTTGTTCCGTTTCTTTGTCTGTTTTTCGCCATGAGCATCTATTACTTTGTTGATAGTTTAAGCAATATTTAGAATATTTTTCTCAGAAATTTGTACAGCAAATGTGCATTCTGGTTGTCCTGGCATATGCTCTGTTCTCAGTCAGGTGGGCAGAGATGAGAAAGCTTACCTTCCTCTCAACCTTGACAGGCAGAGCACCGGTGTGGCTAGAACCCCTGAGACAGGGCTTAGAGAGGACAGTTAGGCCACCGTGGATGGACCTCCTTGAGAAAAAAAGGAGGTAAATGCAGATGCAAGATCAGCGAAAGAAAGAGCTGCTATCATTTGTCCCAAATTGGGAATCACGAATTTTCTGTGATTAAAATTCCTCTGTCTTTTTCTTACGTTTTGATAGGGAAAAAAAAATCATTCTCTTAGCTCCACCTGCTGAAACCTAAGAGAATTTTAAACAGATGTACATTTTCCAAATTACCAATAGCTCTCCCAGCATCTCTTAGCACGCACAAAGTAACTGAGCGAACGTGCAGTCTCCAGTTTTAACGATGAGACAAAGGCCTTTGCTCTTGACGTTCCCACCAGTGCAGCAAAAAGGGGTGGTGACAGGCATCTTCCTTTGGAATACCTGAGTCCCCAGTTCTCAATGGATTTAATCATCTTTAAAATCTGCATTTAACAAAATAATATGTTTAGGGTCATTTTGGGAGGTGCAGAAGTGTTCTTTCCCCTTATTAAAAATTCTTGCTATGCAGAGAAGAGTACTTAGTAAAACATAACAATCAATAAACCAAATCTTACAGAAACAAAGAAAAACAAAGCATTCTGGGTCTTTGTAAGTTACAGTGTCAGCCAATCTTATGGGAAACCACTGGTGTCCTTTATCGATGTCACAAAGTCTGTGAGGAGGGAAAGCCAGTACTGTGAGCCGTGTTCCGACGCCTGTGTGTCAGAGTGTGAAAGACAGCAAAGGTCCCAAAGGGCCTTCAGCCTCTCCTTCCCTTTGAAGGAGAACCATCCACACAGCACATTCCCTGTGAGCACCTTGAAACGACCATAAAATGAGGAACCCAAGTAAGCAAGGCGAAGACTTTCTCTACAATCAGTTGGATTGTGTTTATTGATTAGTAATTAAATGTTTGCATATTTCTTCATTTGGGCTGCTTCCAGATTGTCCTTGTTATCTAAAAGCAGTCTCCTCTCATGGGCAACTCAGGCCCTGTTATTTATGACAGGGATCTTTCAGTTACTTGTGGTTGCTCAAGGGGACAGAGGTCAAGGGCTTCAGCTGCTGTGTAGACTGAGCACCCCCCCCCTTGATCTCTTCCCTCTGTGGAGAAGGCAATCCTCAGGGTAACAGCAGGAAACTAAAGCATCCATTCACCAGGAGATGAACCACTGAGGTGGGAGATTGTCCCTTGGACCTGCCTTTCTTCAGGATGAGAAAATAGGGCCTCCACTGTGAGGAGATTGTAACTAGCTGGCAGTTGTGTGGGCTTTGTGACCCTGATGTCCATCTGCGGTCTCCTCCCTGCATCCCTCTCCCTGTCTCCTTGGGTCCATGAAAAGATCATTGAGCATCACTCAAAATCAGAATCAGTCAAGGGACTGACAGGTGAGGAAAAGAATCAAGAAGGCAGGACTATTCGTGCTCTCCCACCTGGCAACAATACACCCAGGACAAAAGAAGCCAGCTTTGCAGACATGGTTTCCTGTTCTCACTAGTTTGGAGGAGCCAAACAAAAGATCACGCATCAGCTGAAAAGAATATAGGCCTAGATTTCCTTTTCATCGTTTCAGAAACAGGAGCTGCGATTCCTGGTTGGGAGAGCTATCTGAAATATCAGGCATCCGTCTACCTCTTCTCCCTTCTGTGTTTCTGTTTTACCACTGTCATCTTCATTTTTATGTCTTAAATCAAATCTGAGGCAGTATTATCATTTTGAAATGTGACTGCTGTAGGGCTGTTAAAAAGAGGGTCATTTGGCTAAAAACTGATTTCTGGTGAACGGCGATTTTAGTATCTGTCTTTTTGTTTTTGCGGTACGCAGGCCTCTCACTGTTGTGGCCTCTCCCGTTGCGGAGCACAGGCTCTGCACGCGCAGGCTCAGCGGCCATGGCTCACGGGCCCAGCCGCTCTGTGGCATGTGGGATCTTCCCAGACCGGGACACGAACCCGTGTCCCCTGCATCGGCAGGCGGACTCTCAACCACTGCGCCACCAGGGAAACCCTAGTATCTGTCTTAAAACCTGTATTCAAATGATGCTCTCAGAGGGACATTCTTGGATTCAAGGTCAAGATGGCCATGTGGATCAGTCCTTCATTAGGAAAAGGAACAAAAAGGGACGCTTACGTTTATTAAGCACCTGCTGTGTGCTAGGTAACATGCTAGGTGCTTTCACACGAGTTACTTTGGCAGCAGAGTTTTCTGCACATGCAGTAAATGAACGATCTTCGTTATCCTACACATTTGTTCACTTTATTTATCCATGCCTTCCTTTGATCCTGAGAATTCCTAACAGCACAGTTTCCAGAGATGCACTGAATGATGTGACACATCTTTGAATACACCTGGGTGCTATTTTTACATAGAATAAATGTCATTTCTATTATGTGAAGTGAACTAAATTTTATTTCAGTCCTTCTCCTTGGGAATGAGTGTCTCATAGCAGGGACCCAGATTTATAAGATGGAGATTGGCAGAAGCCTCATCCTGACTTTACACCCTCTGATTTGTGAAGTAATGCCCTCATCCCAGCTGCATTCTACGCTGCCTTCTTCTAGCATAATGGTCGTCGAATGTGCTGAAATAAACCTGGCTCATATTTCATTTGAATGGAGAGAACTCAGGGCTGCTGTGGTTACCCTTCTGTTCTCACAGGATATAGTAGATCAGAACATAAAGAGCAATAGCCGAGGATTGGAGCTGTGGGACTTGTCACTGTAGGTCACAGTAGGTGCCAGGCATGGTGCTGAGATCTTTGCCAAAATTATCTCATTCACCACTCACTTCAACCCTGAAACAGAAGAATTTGCTTTATGTTGTGGGTGAGGAAACTAAGACGTAAAGATAACTGATCTTCCTAAGACCTTGGGCTCAGAAGTCCTAACACTGGGCTGGGCTCCAGCCTCCCAGCTGGAGCCCCATAGGCTCATTGCACTGGTTGCATAATGACACAGTTGCCTGTGAAACAAGCAGTGTAGACATGTGGTGGGCCATAGGGAGCTACAAGGGACATTCTGTGAACACTGGTGTTGTCTTTGTTAATTGTACCTTGACAGATTAAGGCTCTGTCCTGCCTGCCCTTTAGCAAACTGTTTTGCGTCTGTCAGCTGTGAACCCATTAAATATTTAGCTGATATTATCTTTGAAGGTAATTGATTCCTTACTTTATCAGGCACCAACTAATGCAGTTCTTACCTTTATTTGTCCTAAGCCTGCTTCCCTCAATCAATCTAGGATCTGGTGAACTAGTCTGAGGTTACGATATCCACCATCTTTATTTTCAGAGACTTGGGTTGTTGGATTGTTGAAATGTCTATAGATAAAATTTTTAATCCTCTGGACATTTATTCACAATTAAACTTCAGTTATTAATATTATTATTCAGATAATGGGTGGTGAATTCTAGTAACCTCTAGGCTTCCACCTACTTAACTGGTCCCAGAATTATAGAGGAGAACTCATATTTCTGCAGCCAATGTGATAAACATGGAGGAAAAACAAAATCTAGCATTTTAGTTCAGGCACCGTGAAAATTATTATAGGCCTAGAATCCAGAAAACAGATGAGTAGGTAAAGTAAGTCAGGCTTTGGGTAAGTAAAAATTTGAATAGAAATTGGAAATGTAACCAAGACACTCAGTATAATTTTTCAGGCCTCTAGCTTTATCATCAGAAGCACCATCCCTGAAACATAGGTAGTTCCTGAATGTGTGAATCCTTATAAAAATTCTCAGGTAGGACCTTCTACAAATATAGGTATATGTCTATTGCTTGTGGTGGGTCCATACGTATGTCTTTTTGTATCTGTGCGTATGTATGCTTGTCAATTTAGAGAGTTCCTGTGTGCTTGAATCCAAAGGTAACATCCTATATCGCTTTTGATTTCACATGAAAGAGCTCTTCCCCTCTGTGGTCACATTGGTAGGACCTGGCAGTTGGGGAACTGTCCCCTGAGCCCGTCCTTCTTACGGGCAGTAAATGGGCACCCGTGAAGCTAGACTTATAGCCTCACTAGGAAAACAGTTTCACTTCCCCCAGCGTCACTAAAGAGAGAAATGTTGCTGTAAAATCTGCCTTCCCACACTTTTTGCAGTGCACAGTCACAGTGCAGGGAGCCCAATGAAGTAGACCGCGGGCCGAGTGTTTGTAGGCTGAGCCCGTTTCTACTCTCCGGTTTCCAGTGTTGAGGCAATGAGGAAGGGCAGGTCTTTGCTGAGATGTCGTGTCCAAAAGGAACCCGAGTGAGAGGAGGAAGAGGAGACCCAGCATTTAGAGCAAGGGGAGGTTTGTGCCTAGATGGGTGGCTGCACTGGATGTTCAGAAAGCATGTGAGTCAGTTCCCAAGGTGACCAAAGGCCCTGGTGTAAAGTGATAGACTCAGTCTTCTGCAGGTCATTCACTGTTTACACACTCATGAGAAAAAGTGTTTGTCTTTCAGTCTCTTCATCACTGAGTTTGAACTTCATGATCTTGGGCTGCCCACAGCCCATAGGTCAATCTCCTCGCACCCAAAGATTACAGTACTTGGAAAGCCAGTATCTTCAAGATGGCAAACCCAGCATAAGCTGTAGTTTCCCCTCCCACACAGATCCATAGATAGACATGATGATGAAACAGTAGAATGAAAGAGACAAAATGCACGGGAGCTGGCAGGGTAAATCCATATATCTAGAGAGAAACTAAAGTCTAGAAAATGTGTGCAAAAGCTCTTCCTAGGACAGTAGGATTAGAACATAGGTACTCCACGTGCCTCATGAGACCTTATGGGAAAAAGGCACAGGCCACGAATAAGAAATTTACAGGAAAAAAATACCTATGGCCTTAAAGCTAGGTAAAGCTGCTAAACCACACTAGCAATCAGGTGTGTGTGTGTGTGCGCATGTGCGTGCACCTTGGGTGTCACTGCCTCCCTGTGGTCCAGCACCGTGTCTGGAACCTACTGGTTCCTCGGTAGATAGCTACTGAATACACGGACAATTTCCAGTTCTGGTAATTCAACTAGGGGGCCTTCATGGAGCCTTCCAGCCCTGAAATCCTTGTTCTAAATAGCAGTGGAAATAGGAGACAAGTAGATAGGTTAGGATTAAAATATAAATGTAACACCATGCACTTAAAAAGATATGATGATGGAAGGATTTGTCATTAAAAGTGATCTGTTGTGTAGACATACAATTCTAAATGCCTAAATGAGGATTGTTTTTAAGAGAAAAGAGGAACTGGGCAAAGATCTTCTGAGAGAGATATTTTAAGAGCTAAAAGCAGAGGAAAATCTCCCAAAGTCAGGAGAGAAAACCCAGATAGAGAATTTTTTAATAGAAAAATTGGAAAAGTCTAACACCAAACAATTCCTTAAACAGGAAATTTAGACAATGCCAAATTAAAAGAATAATAGAACACCATTTTATCTAATTGCAAAGTATTTGTAAAATGCATGGAGACTTCCCTGGCAGTCCAGTGGTTAAGACTTCGCCTTCCAATGCACGGGGCGTGTGTTCGATCCCTGGTTGGGGAGCTAAGATCCCACATGCCTCGGGGCCAAAAAACCAAAACAGAAAACAGAAACAATATTGTACCAAATTCAATAAAGACTTTTAAAATGGTCCACATCAAAAAAAAATCTTAAAAAAAATTTTTTAATTAAAATGCATGGAATGTTCCATTTTGTCAAGGATGCATAGGATCAGGAACACCACTGAATGGTGTATAAACTAGATCAACTTTCTGGGGGAAAAATTTGCTAATATATCAAGACCCTTAGAATGTTCATACATTTGGATGAGCAATTATATTGTTACGAATTTATCCTAAGAAAATTCTAGATATATAACCAGAATTATGTTCATTTTTGTTATTAAGGCATGTTTTGTAGTCGTGAAAAAGTTCAACAGGTGTTGGGCTCGTCAGATTATGATACACTGTTATGATAAATATTCTGCAGCTACTAAAACCCTCACTGTAGATAAATATTTAACCATATGGGACACATTAACTGAAACGATACTGGAGAACAATATATACACTATGAATACAGTTATGTAAAAATCTACACACGAAAATGGGTTAACTGTGGTATTTGCATGCTGGTAGCATTATGGGTATCTGTGCTTTCCTGTGTTTTCAAATTTTCTACATAATCAGAAGAGAGTTATGGGGGTCTTGGGGTTTTTCTGGGGGGAGGGTGGATGCTAAGGGTTTAACTGGGGACTAGGTGGGGTTCAGAAAGGTTGACCAGCCCTCACCGTGTCACCAAAGGATGGACTTAGAGGCAAGCGTGTCCGACTAAAAAGGAAGGAGTGATCGTTCGGTGCTTTGAGCAGATTCCCTCCCTATCATATTGGGTGGAAAAGAGTAGCTTCCAGACCAAGTGCATCTAAGGTCTCTTTCTAATCCCCTTTCAAATACTTCTTATCTCATCCTTAGCTGAGAGCTGGAGGACAGAGCAGTTCCACTTAATATGTAAAAGCTGAGATTCACGTGGAACCTGCCGCTGCCCAAGGGGAAGAACTGTATTTAGGGACAGTGAGTTTTAAGTCTTGTAACATTTCCCTGTTCACTGAGTGAGCAGGGGCGACACCATGACCCAGGGAAGCAGTGCACACAAAGAAGGCAGCAGGTTACAGTGGAGGGAGGGGCTGAGGGGGCATCGCCCAGACCCAGGGCACACGGGTACCCAGAGCCCACTGCTTAGGGCCTGAAACACTCACATGAGTAAAATCCATGTAAGTTTTCTAGTATTATTGTTCTACATGCAAGACTGGTCTTAGAAGCCTTTTAAAATTTATTTTTCCTTTTCATTTTTTTTAACAAGTAAATAATCATTGCTTCGTCTTAGAATTTTAGTGCCCTCTGTGTATATCTTAATCCCCATTTTTATCTGACAGAGTAGGCTATTGCTCAAATAATGGCACTAGGAAAAAGATATTGGCAATGCTGTTAGGCTGCCCCTCTAGGAAATCCTATATCTGAATATATATGCTAAATTCACTATAAAAGGAAATTTTGAAAAAAAACTAAATATACTCTGCAGATTCTAATGAAGTAGACTTTTACACATCATACAAGTCATACAATTTACAAGTCCTATTTCAAGGGATATCTCCATTTTATACTTTAACAGTTAAATTCCTTAATTTTATCCAACACATACACAGTTGGATAAAAATCTCATTTTACTTTTATTTTTTTCTTTAATTAAAGACCATAATAATTTACATTTGACTCTTGAACAGCCAGGTTTGAACTGTGTGGGTCCCCTCATATGGCTTTTTTTCAGTAAATACTACAGTACTACTTGAGCCGAAGTTGGTTGAATCCACAGATGTGGAATCGCAGATACAAGGGCCAACAAGTTATATGTGGCTTTTGAACTTTATGGGGGTGGTGCCCCCAACCCCCGAGTTGTTCCAGAGTGAACTGTACATCTCAAAATGAGAAATTTTACCAAATCCAAAGGATCTCTTGACTGTGGATCAAATGATATCTGACATCTTCATGTTCTACATATAAGTGTGATTACTGACCATTGGGAAAATTTTTTGATTCCTTCCAAAAAATAAATACAACTCAAGCCCAAAAACTCTGGTTAAAAATAGTCAGCCTGCATAACAAGTTGGCCTAAAGATAACTAATACATAATTATAACGAAAGACAGATTTCTAATAGGCAGTAGTGTCGGGCTTATTGTTAACCATCTTAGCTGTAAGTGGAGGGCCCGGGATGTACTTAGCCTGTCCCAGGAGAAGTTTATCTTACATCGTGAGGTGCCAGAGCCACGTCACTGCCCTTTAATCAGAAAGTGGACGAGAGCAGTTATTCTCAAATGTCTCTCCAGGGGACAGTGTCTGAGGGACATAAGACCTCCTCTTCAGCTGCTGAGCAGAGATGAAGGCTTAGACTCTTAAAGCATCTTGTGAAAAGAGTTTCTCTGTCTACCTCATGGTTTATCGTAGCTATCACAGAGCGTTGTTCAAATTTAAGATGTTATCACTGACACAGACACTAATACTGATTTGCCAACAAAAAGCTGTGAACAAGCATCAAATTATCCGTGGGTTAGGGACACTGAAGGACATTCCCTCCCACCTCGCTGTGGCCACGAGCACATCTCTCCCTCTTTATGTTCCTGCTCTGCACCGTCTTGTCCTCTGATGGCTCTTGTGACCTTCTGCCTGGACTGTGATGTCAGGACCCAGATGGATCCTAACACAGCACCACTATCACGTTCCTGGGCTGCTGGCCTTACAGCCCTGATAATTATCCACAACTATCCTGTGTTTTTATTTCCATGGTGATTTAAAGATCTTTCCCCTACCAGGACGAAAGATCCCTGAGAGCTGGGCCTTTGCCAGCCAGGCTTGTAATACAGCCTCAGCACACGTCTAGGGCTGTTAGGGATGTAACGCACCCCCGGTGAGCCCTTCTCCGATTACAGCCTACGATTTTCAGCTTGTCATTCCCTTGCTCAAGTGCCCAGAGCGGCTGCCTGTTGCCTACAGTTTCTAAGCCAGATCTTTGATCAGAGCGCCCGCCCCCTGATCCAGGCTGGAGTCCCCACAGCCTCTCTGCCTCCCAGGCCACCTCCTGCTGCCCAGCCCTGCTGTCAGGGATTCACTTTGCACTGTTTCCGTTTCACTGTCATTGGAACAATGTGTTTCCTTCTGATTGTTCTCAAGCCTTTGCTGCCCAACCAGAGTAAAAATCGTTTAGGTACACAGACTGTGTATTTGTTTTTTTTCCCTCTTGAGACACCTTGTACATAAAATCCCTTAAGCACGACATCAGCAAGTGTCTGTTGACAGATGGACTTAGACACAGCATTTGGGTTTATTTGTTTGTTTGGCAGGAAGAGGTCAACAGGGTTCGGCCTCCAAGAGCATTTTCTGTTCATAGTGCAGCCGTGATTTTGAAGCTATTACCAGCAACAAGTTGTCACCTACACACAAGGAAAAGGAATTTCTGTACGTTAAAAAAAAAAAAAAATAGGCACTGCTGCTTTCAATGCAGCCCAGCTATGTTTCATGCCAGTGGCATGTTGGAAATAAAGAGAAACAGTGGAGGCCCAGAAAATGCCTCTAGTTCTTGCCCATTTCTGAATTCTCTGTCAGCACTGACATCTGGCGATAGAATATCACTCCAACAGCAATTATGTAAGTGGAGCATCAGCGGCAAGGCTGCTGTTCCCATCAGAAGAACCCTGTCTCCTCAGGGTATATTTGTGCCTCACCAGGAACTCGAGACACAGTGATGCTCACAGCCTCCTCCGAGTGGTTTAAAAGAAGAGTTTACATGATGGACTCAATCATGGCAGCCGTATCTCTAGGTCAGGTCAAAATCTCCTGAAGGGCTTGTTAAAAGACAGATTACTAGGCCCCAAGCCCAGAGTTTTTGATTCAGTAGGTCTAGGTTAGAGCTTTGTAATTTGTATTTCTAAGAAATTTCTAAATGACACCGATAGTGCCAAGGTGGGTCTCTCACTTTGAGAACCACTGCTGGGAAGGGTGTCAGAGCAGAAAGTCCTGGTGGGTGCAGAAGGGCCCAGGAAGACTGGAACTCTCCAAGCCACTCCCCTCGCAATGGGTGTTCTGGGTCAGCTCCAGAAGCACTGGTCCCTGTCAGCAGGCTGTGTACACATATCCACCTGCTCTGATGTGGGAGCAGCATCCAAGTCAACTGGAGGTGGACCAGGGCCTGGGCTATGGGGTGACCTCTTTGTCACCCCCTTCTTAAGAAGTAACAGTGTCAACCTTCCTTTGGAACTAGCCAGGCAATTCCCCCTGTTTCTGTAAAAACTTTGTGGGAGACCCTTCCTTCAGTGAACATAGAACTATCATTACTAACCAAATCTCATCTATGTCTAAATGAAAAAGAATTTATATTATTCATATTAAAAAGTGGTACATACCCACTGAGTAAAAATACAGCTAAACCCAGAAATAGGACTTGCCTGGCGGTCCAGTGGTTAAGACTCCAAGCTTATGTATATGTTTTAGCTGATTCACTTTGCTGTACCATAGAAACTAACACAACACTGTAAAGCAACTATACTCCAATAAAAGTTTTTTTAAAAACTCTGAGCTTCCCTGGTTGGGGGACTAAGATCCCGCATTCTGCACATGGCACGGCCAAAAAAAAAGAAACAGAAATATACATAATCCCACGACCAAGAAAAGGTAACTGGATATTTGCAGATCTTTCAAATCACTCTAAAGGTTAGGAAGACAACAGAATTAATTCTGTTGAGTCTTCCAGCCCTGCAATTCTCTGATTCAAATTCTCTTTGCCTTTTGTGATCTGCTACATTGGATTCTGTGTTACCATTGGCAACCTCCTCATATCAGTGAATGACAGGTCCCAGAGCTACTCCACCTCCAAGAAGGCAAAACTATAAAAACATCTAATGTGCATATTTTCATAACAGGGACCCAGTAATGTGACTGAGCAGATATGCGGCTGCTTATAACTGTGGCATTAAAACCTTCAGCCACATTAAGGGCCAGGCGTGTCATCATCTGTGGTTACTAAGGGTTCTGTGAAGGAATGGGAACGAATAAAGTTAGGCGCTAAGGGTGTTGTATTTGAAAGACATGAGGGCACATGGAACTTTACTCTACTGCGGGGATTTACCAAACCTGCAAACACCAGTTTCAAAGATGGAAACACTGATATGTCTTTGGAGTCACTGCTGAAAACCAACAGGGCATCTCTCTTGCTTCTGTACTGGGAATAATAACAGAAGTCCTCACTGCCTACATCTTTTCATAATGTGCTCACTTATCTATGTGTTTCTTTGAGAAAGATTTCTTAGGTGTGAGGTAAGTGAGGACGTTGCCTTTATTTTTCGCTTCTCTGCGTTTGGAGTCTAACATTACACTATCTTGATTTTCGATGTTGAAAGTGGAGCCTATGGACGCCCCTCCACTTCTGAAAGTCTCCAGGCGATGGCTGGGCTCCCTTTACCCACGTCTTCTCAGAATCTGTGATTCACCAAGGCCACAGTGGCTGGTCTCCTGTTGCTAAAATCAGACCTCAGTATATTCTGCTCGGGGCAAGCCACAGGTGGATCATTGTATCACAAACCGGTCTCTCCTTTTAAAAGCAAAGTAAATATGAACACACAAGTGTGAGCAGAATCGTGATGAACAGGGAGGTCCTAAGAAGAATAACTGAAGAAATTTGTAAGTTTAACCTGGAGAAGAGTAGATATGGTGGAAGCTTGCAAAGAAGGTGTGTAGTTCATCTGTGTCATTTCTTTTGGAAGAACTTGGATCCATATGGAAATAAATGTAATAAGGAACAGATTTATCTTCAAAATAAGAACAAATCTTAGAAGTAGTCCTGTTATCGATCCTTCCTTTGGCTCTTTCCCTGCCCAGTTATTGTTTGCACCAGTAAGGTGAAGTAGCCTTTTCCATTTGTAGCAGCAAGTAGAAACTTCCCTCGTTGGCCAGGAAATGGAGGAGAGCTCATGCTCTGAAAGCACCTTCTCCCCATTACAAGGGGGGCCAAGGTTTTTATAGAAAAAGGTGAAGGAGGTTATTGGGGGGGGTCTTTTGTCATCCTGATTTACGGAATTGGAGGCGATTTCCTGGAATGGGGTCTGCACCTCTTTTCTGCCCTTTTACGGTCCTTTGGGGTTTGGGTCAGAAGCAGATCGAACCAACACGGTGCTGTCTGGCAGGGATTTTACCATTAAAATGATATGATTATGAGCTGTAGAGTGACCTTTGTCCCCATTTTGAAGTCCAGCCAGTTTATACCAGTTTCTTGTGGTTAAGTCCTCTTGTTCCTGTCATGTAAACACATCTAGAAGATTCAGTCAATTTTGGTTTTCTGCAATTTGCCCAGAGGGTGGTTTTTATCAGAAATGGGGGTGAGGGCTTCTTTGCTTCCTTGCCTAAGGCAGGTGTCCTTGTGTTTTATAGGGACGGTTTAGGTGCGGGTTAGGGACCCTGGGGCGGCTCCGCTAGGTAACCGTATTACTGAAAATAGGTTGGGACTTCTATGGAAATTGTAAGCCCTCAGTCACTGGAAGGTTCTTTGGGAATCTGAATGGATACATTTCAGAAATACCGTAGGATGGTTTTCTTTTTCTTTTTAATTGGCTTTTTTCCTTAATAAATTTATTTATTTATTTATTTACTTTTGGCTGAGTTGGGTCTTCGTTGCTGCGCACGGGCTTTCTCTGGTTGTGGCGAGCGGAGGCTGCTCTTCGTTGCGGTGCGCGGGCTTCTCACTGCGGTGGCTTCTCTTATTGCGGAGCCCAGGCTCTGGGCGCCCATCACATCATCATTGGGTAAAACCTCATATTCTCAAGGAAGTTAAACACCTTCTCTTTTCCACATATGATGATATGTCCTCTTTTGATATGTCCTCTACGATATATATATATATATTTGTGTGTAATGGAGAGAGACAGAGATAGAGACAGGTGATTTGACTTCCTTCCCCTGTGTCTCTCTGTGTCCCAAAAGATAGGCTTTTCAATTTCTTATCTTGTTTGTCTTTTAGACAATGGGAGTTAGAAATATTCTTTTGCCATATCTATTGCTGGATGAAATAAATGCCAGAAAGGAAGAAAGAGAGAGAAAGAGAAAGAAAGAGCGGGATTATCTCTGTAGCCATGGAAAGCAAGAAAATGTCCTATTTCTTGCTCTGACTCATGTGGATAGAGCCCAGTGGTCAGCAGCTAGCTTCGGCCTCTTGGCAGACTTGCCTAGAACAGTTACATAGAAGTGAAATATGATTAGGACCATAACAGAAGCCTGTATGATAAGTTGTTCTAGGGATGTTTAAATCTCATAGGACAGTGAACTGTCAATGCAGGCACATGCACACACATGCATACATGCACACACACACCCTATGTTCTTAGCTTGACAGAGAGGATATCAAGTAAAAGAGGCAACAATATATAGCTATTGTTTTATTTTTAAAGGTGAGATGGGATTAGCTAGGTTTTTTTAAGTGATGAAGGAATTGAACAATTGGTAAAATTTTATGGGGAAGTATTTCCTTTCTTTCAGGCGTTTGATTTGAATCATCTCAATACATGCCATCTTTAGTGTAAAATATATGCAGACACCAGTCTTCTGAACTGGGTTGCACTTAATCCTGGGAGCCATTTAATCAGCAGTCCTCCCAGAAAGCTAATTGAAATCTAATAGCCTCCACAAAGTATTGACTGCTTAGTAAGAATGATAATTTTACTTAGAAGGGATAACTTTTCTAATATATTTGCTTTTCCACAAAATTATTTATGTTGCACTTTATCCCAAAGAAATTTAAAGGTATCTTGGTAATTTTGGGGTTTTAGAGTTGATTTTTATTCATCCTTAAACTTTATCTTAGATATTTTACATAGAGAATTCATATAAAAGGCTTAATACTTAATGCATGGAAATCCTGAGTGATTTTAGAAGAAAATTTGACTTTTAATGGAGACAGCAAATCAAATACAATAAATTAAAAGAAATAACCAGGGAAGTGTTTGGCTTCTGAAGTTAAGGATTTTATAGTCTTTACTCTTCATTCAAATTACTGAATCTTGTGATTTAATATCAATCAAACTAAATGCATGCCTTATTGACCCAAGGTGCTCCTTTTAAAATACAGCATTTGTACACTTAGAGCAAAGATTAGAATTTTACCCCCAAGGCTTAATTTAGTAACAAAGTTCCCAGCGGAAGCCTTAGTTCTCATCTTGGTATATTAGGAGGTAAGTATTTTGAGGGAGAAACCAAGAATGTTTGTATATACTTTTTCTCTAAACAACAGAGTTTCCATGCACATACAATTAAAATTAATGCAAATAATTAACTGATTCTAATAAATTTACTTTGAGCAGAAATAAATATATGCTGGCCGACAACTTGAATGCCAGTTATTTTTATTCAAAATAGTTAAAATTATATTTCCAGTTAAGGTGAGAAACTTTAAATTATTCTCAGAAAGCCAGGGTACACACCTTGTAGTAGTAGCAGAGATTACCTTTTCCAAGAGCATTTGGATTACTATTTTATTTTTAAAACATATTATTAGCTCTTGGAATGTTGTTTTATAAAGGCCACTTTATCCCTGCCTCAACTTTTTTTTGTTGTTTATTTTAATTTTTTTTTTTATTTTTTGGCCACACAGCTCGACTTGTGGGATCTTAGTTCCCCAATCAGGGATCGAACCCGGGCCCTCGGCAGTGAAAACACCACGTCCTAACCACTGGATGGCCGGGGAATTCCCTGCCTCAATCTTTAGAACTGAGATGCCCAATAGTGTAGCCACTAGTGGTATTTAACTATTTAAATGTAAATGCAAATTAATTAATTAAAATTAAATAAAATTTAGAAGTCCCATTTCCAGTGTTCAGTGGCCACACGTGGCTAGCGGCTGCTGTGTGGGACAGCGTAGATGTGCAGCATGCGCTCCATCACTGCAGGTTCTTTTGGAAAGCACAGCTTTAGATTGTTCACTTTCTTGAGGGCAGAGACTGGACTTCACTTAGAGCTTCCATCGTCCAGCCCTGCCCTTGGCCTTTCCAGAAGCGCAGCATCCTTTATAGCTGTGTGGGCTCCATGGACTCCAATACTTAGGAGCAGACTTAATTTTCCCTTTTATAATGAAATTGATATCTGCCTAACACAGTTCTAACGGTTAAATGAGATAATTCATGGCTTAAAATCCAAAGCATAGGAAGAACTCTTTGTACCCTAGCTATTACTGTTATTACAATTGTTTGTAAAACTTAATATTTGTTGAAAGAATGGTTCTTGGTGCAATTTCACAAGTCCAGAAACACCCCCTGCCCCAATACACACAGAGTCTTCCAACTTTGTTCCTTTTTTTTATTCTAAAAAATAAATATTCAACAAAACTAAGTAATTGAGGCATATATGAAATGAAAAAAATTTGTGATATTTTGAATATCTAATTCATTTTAAAGTTATATAATTCCATAAAAGAAAAATATAAAAATGCTAGAATAGAAATTATAAAATAAATGGCCTTCTTCCCATCCCTTTCCCATCAGACACAGTCATTTTAAAGATTTTTTTTAATTTATAAACTAAAACACAGCTTGTATGTGCTCTAAGTAAAATTTCATATTCTGTTCCTTTCACTAAACCATTCTATTATTAGAATTGTTCTACATTATTAGGAAAAATCATTTACTCATTTATAGCTAGAAACAGACACTTTTTTGACAAATGCTAGGCACAATTCTAGACACTCTTAAAATATTATATCATTGTATGAAGGCAAAATATTCCAGAAATGAAATATACGGTATTTACTTAACCATTTTTTGTTTATGAATATTTAGATTATTTTTAGACTTTTCTAGGTAGAACATTATTCTTAAAGAACCTCTAATCTACAATTGTAAGAGTAAGTAACCAGCAGAATCCTTTCTGATTGATTGTCAGTTTGAATCCAGTAGGAAGAGTGCTTACTTGGATAAAACAAAGCAGCAGCCTGTGACAAAGATGTAAATTAAAAAGACCTATCCATTGTCCTATTGCAGAGTCATTAGATCACCGAAATTGGGATTCTGATTTCACAAGAGAGAAAAAATATCTGTTAAAATCCAAAATCAACTATAAATATATAGTTGAAGCATACTGGATATAAAAATCTCTAATCCACTAATATTTCAGCAATACTACTAAGAACAGTGAATTTTTCATGCTAATCAAATTACTGCTGTTCAAAGTGTGACATTTTAAAACACCTGTTTAGTGTATTTGTTATGCTGAAAATGTAAAAATAACACTTTAATGTAGAGCATCTACATGCCATCCACATGCCTGGGTGTCCATATGGTATTATAAATTTTAAAAAGCATTCCTTTCCTATTGGAGAAAGAGATTTTTCATCAACTCCCGAGAGACCACTTATTTAGTGGTTATTGTTCTTTCACCTTACCATACAGACAGTTCCTTAATGCACAGTTATGATATACTCTATTGATTGTAGCGGCCACGACCCACTCAGAATTAATCTCCATCTTTCTCTTATGAGCATACAGATTAAGCTTAACCACCTTCCGTTTTATTGCTAACATTAAAATATGTAAATGACAAGTAACCACATTTCCAAGGGTTCTTGTTTAAGTAGGTAGTATAGCATCCCACTGAAATTAACCACAATATTGAAGTCGATATTTTTTAGACCTAAACTAACTATTATCGCTTTGTAGCTACCAGAGACATCTATAAGACTAACAAGTAAACACGAAAAGTTTAAAGGTTTATGAGAAATATATGCTAACCATGGTTTGGAGAGTTAAAATTTCTATAATTTTTCACTATAGCTTTTCTAAAGATATAGTTTCCTGATTATTGCGAAATAACATTTAAAACTTTTCTCTTTCTGGTTGATTTAATATTTCTTTAACGTATAAGAATGGAATAAATGAGCCACCTGGAATACTACAAGTATAGATTAGAATGCTCCTTTTTCTCCACGTGTCTTTCTTTTGTTGATTTCTTCCTATGTGCCTGTCTAGTCCTTGAACAGATGAATAGGGCACCCTTGCTGCAATTGAGAAGCACGTGGCAGCTCAAGGAAGTTTCACTGTGTGACTAAGAAGCATTTTGAGAGGAATGAACCCAGGGTTGATGGGAGCACCTTGGTGGGCATGTGACCCTCTGAGGCTAGTCAGTGGTAGTGACCTCGAAGAGGAGACTCCTTGAGCTAAGTCCTAAAAGAACAGGATCCTGCCGGGCAAAGGGAGGGCAGAGAGAAGGGCCGGGGAGCTGCAGATCGGTCCATTGGCTGAAGTCCAGAGAAGGAGGTGGCAGTCGTGCAGAGATGCAGGGTTAGAGCGGAATCAGGCCAGGCTCACAGGCTTGCATAACATCCAGGTGAGTTTAGGTACCATCCTTTAGGCTCTAAGAAGGCTTCAGAATGCGTGCAGCAGAGG
This sequence comes from Mesoplodon bidens, assembly GCF_964165515.1. Taxonomy (NCBI): domain Eukaryota; kingdom Metazoa; phylum Chordata; class Mammalia; order Artiodactyla; family Ziphiidae; genus Mesoplodon; species Mesoplodon bidens. The sequence goes on along the minus strand of NC_138168.1, from coordinate 87,465,287 downwards.
CTTCATCTAATGATCCGATTTGTGCGATAGGAAAGCCGTCTGGAGAATGGCCCTGAGGTGTGCTGTGACTGATGATCCTTCATCCCCAATGACACGCTTCCATCCCATGTCCATTCCATGGAGACTATGTTCTGGGTCAGGAAACTCATTAGAATTCAGAAATCGAAGACTGCTTTGGCGGCTCAGCGGTCCTCACAGAAACATTTGAACTCAGGAGTTTCAATGTTGTAAAGCAAAGACTGAGGAAGGATGATACTGTACTACCATGACAGACCAGGGCAGCCTCTTTAGATGGAAAAAGCCCTTCCTGATAGCCCTCAAATGACCTCACGAAAGCCATTTTATCATCCAATTAAAGATTAACACATTAAGAAAGGGTGATTGAAAATGGGTAGACTTGATGGGTAGACTTGAGGATGTGGGGACAGAGTGGAAGAGGAAAGTGTACCAGCAGTTTATGGAACATCGAAGATCCACATTATCTAGTACCTGGGGTAGAGATGGGGCTTCTGGAGGCAAGGCTAGAATAACTGTTTGGTTGGTTCCATCCCAGGGAGGGCACAAGGAACATATAATTCGGTGATCAGTGAAGAGACATTGAAGAGTTTTAAGCAAGATGATGGCGTGACTGGGGCTATGCATTAACACTGGCAATGTGAATCTGGCAATGGAGTAGAATCCTAGCAGGTTCAATGTCATGGGGCAGGCACCAGGATGACAGCAGGAGAAATGCAAAAGGAAATGGGATAAGTGAGACAAGGACCATTTACAGCATCTAAACGTCATCCTGGCAAAGCAGAAAAGTTAGGGATGCCTGTCTTGCTGCAACTTTAATTCTATTCAGTGAAGCCTATAAAGTACTTTTATTCCCATTTTACAAATTAGAAAACTAAAGAGGCATGTAATTATTATACATTGAGTACCCATCATTTATTTTTAGAAAACTTAAATATTTATCTCTTTAATCTACACAGTAAGCCTTTGAGGCTGATGTTGGAGTCCTATGTACAGTTGAGGCTCTGGGGCTCACAAAGGTTAAGCAGCCACACAGATGTATCTGACTCCAAAGCCCACAGTCTTCCGCTTCTGGTGGATTCCATCCTTGGCTTCATGCCAGCATTCCCTGAGGAGCCTGTAAGAACTGCCAAGGCCTGGCTCCAACCACAGACTTAAAGCAGAATATTTGGGATGGAACCCAGACATCCACATGTTTAAAAAGTCTCCCATTGAGTCTAAAACACATCCTGGCCTGAGAACCACCACAGTGCTGAGAGACCTGGGCCATCCTCTTCGTACCTGAGAGAATGAGAGGCATGATGGAGAAGGAAGAATCAGAGATAACTGGAAAGTCTGAGGCCTGGGTGATAGCGAGAATCTTTTGGGCACAGAAGGGGCCCAAATCAGGGGAGGTGAGGCCACAGGACTGGTCAGAAGTGATTGTATGAGGCACCCTGATTGGGTGTGCTACTACATAGACTCAGGTAGCTGGTCGTTAGGCAGTTATCACCTAGGTTGGAAGCTGAATGTCCTGGGCTGTGTAGATTTCCTGCTCATAGTGGACTGTTAATGCCCCTGATGTGGATGAGACCTAAGAGGACATGCCTATAAAAAGGCTGAGAAGGGAATCCCAGGGTAATAGAACTCATGGATAAAGTAAAAAAGAGAAGCCAGGAAAAATCATTTTCACAGGGAGTGCTTAAAATATAAAGGTGAGGTCTATTCACCTTTGATGAATAGATTATTCTGGGAAAATAACAGAGAATTATTCCCAGTTAACTGTTGCAATAACTTACAATTAAGCAAGTAAAAGAGTTGTGGCACCACTGATTTGGCACTAATTCCACGGTGGGCCTTAGCCTATGCAACTTATCAAAAATATATCCCCCCTGCACAGAACATATACATATATTTCCCACTGGCAACCACGTGAAGTTCCTGAACAACTGATATTCAAGGTTCCCATAGTTTCTTTGGGATATATTCTGTTCGTAAATGAAGGTATTTCTGTTCCCATAATATGTTTGAGAAGTGGAATAAACATGATGACTTGAAATATATCTTAAAATGCTGGCTTTTGAATTGAAGCATGTACATGCAGCAACCATCATCATTGTAAGTACCTTGGATAAAAATTTGAGACATATTTTGTGCATACAGATCAATAGTAGTTAATGCAGACCCCTAATTTTCAGGGGTTACTTAGGATATAGTTCAATGTTTATAAGTTTATAATAGGTTAAAAAGAAGAAAAACTGTGGTTGGTATAACTAGGGTGGATCGTGTCTTATGGATATTCTTTAATTTATTTGAAAAGGTCATAACCTTTAAATAAAATGTTTGCCAGCAATCCACAGCTTAAGAGTAAAAAACCCAGCAACTTTATTTTTGTGTTTTATTTATTCCAAGATATTTGGAGAACTAAAGTATAAGGACATCACGTCCCAATTGCCTGCAAATGGCAGGGGCTGCAAATAACAGAAACTGTTTCAAAATTGAAAAAGACAGACATGTCTGCTTGAGGCTGAATAATGCTACAGTTTAATCCACAGGAAGAACTCTTTCCTGCACAGAGAGCAAATTATAGGGACAGTTAGAATATCAAGAAGAGTTTGCCGTGATACTTTTCTACTTTGATTACTTCAGTTCCTGTCACCTTTCTTAACAATTTAGAGATCAACATGTACCCTTACGAGAATGATAGAATTGTACAAGATTTACATAATAAATCTAAAGAGTTTTTTCCCCAAAATCTTTAAAAGGAAAATAGTCTTACTTTGATATGCTGTGTCCATACAGACAAACAAAACAAACTGCCAAGCAGTCAGTTACTGCACACTCATCACGTAACCAGCCTCCATCATTTGGAATGTTACCTTGTTAGAATTTATTTGGGAGGGTCCCAAATTAGATGAGATTTCCGTTTGATCTTTGCTTGGGTAAGGTACACTAATACACTAATGCCAACTTTGAGAAAACCACATGTATTTGGCAATTTTTTTTTTTTTTTTTTTTTTTTTTGCAGTATGCGAGCCTCTCACTGCTGTGGCCTCTCCCGTTGCGGAGCACAGGCTCCGGACGCACAGCCTCAGCAGCCATGGCTCATGGGCCCAGCCGCTCAGCGGCATGTGGGATCTTCCCGGACCGGGTCACGAACCCGTGCCCCCTGCATCGGCATGCGGACTCTCAACCACTGCGCCACCAGGGAAGCCCCTATTTGGCAATTTTAATTTCAAAATGTCCTTATCCTAAAACCCTACAGGGAAAGTATTTCTTAGGACCAAAATGTCCTCTTTTGGTACAAATGCTCAATAAGAGAGTTGATCCCACGTTTTGAATTTTTTATATTATGCTCAAGGGCAGTAAATGAATGTTTGGTTTGGTTTTAGTCAGAGGCATCCTTAAATTTTCCCCAGGTAAGTGGAGAAATTGTAGACTCTAACAGCCAAATCCATTACTCTTCTTGTATCAAGTCCCCAGTCAGATCAGATCAAGGTAGTTTATACCCTACAGGAATGCTGGCAAGTTAACAGGTAAGTATAATTCAGTGGGGCAAATGCTGGTAGGAAAAGTTCAGGGGTCATATATCAGAGTCACTTAAGGGAAACCTTGATGGGAGAAATGCTTTCCCAAGAAAATAACTGAGACCTAAAGGATGTATAGGAATTAGCCAAGAGGAAAAAGAGTAGAAAAAAAGTTTTTCAGAAATAGAGAATTTCTAGTAAAAAAGATCCAGATATCTAAAGTGGAATATGATGCATTGATGGAATTCAGAAGAGTTAGTATAGCTGGGCACTGGAGTGCAGGGGAGAGCTGGGAAAGTGAACAGGAGCTGAACCCGTGCTGTAATTAGAAAAGATGGAAAAAAATGTTTAAAGGCCATACAAAACGTGGGGTCTTAGTGATGAGATCAACAATGATTTGGGAGCTTGTAATGCCAAAACAGATGGAAACCAAAGGAAGAGAAGGCAGGCCATGGAAGACTGGAAAGACCCGTGACTGCAGACCTCTCAGGCAAAGCAATATGGTGTCCACCCAGTAACAGCTTCTAAAGCTTTCCAACTAATTTAAAATTGTAAATAATAGAGGAGAAGTAAAATTGAGAGATGGTATAATTTTGAAACAATTTTATTGAGGTAACTGCACATATTAAAAGTATACAATCTGATAAGATTTGACATATGTACACACCTGTGAAACCACCATCACAGTCAAGATAATGAACATCTCCGTCACCTCTACCTGTTTCCTTATTCCCCTCTGTAATCCCTTTCCCCTATGCTTCTCTCCCTTCCCATGGCTGCAGGCAACCACTGATGGTTTTTGTTAATATAGATTACTTTGCACTTCCTAAAATTTTATGTAATGGAATTATATAGTACATATATTTTTTGCCTGACTTCTTACACTCATCATAATTATATTGAGGTATATGTTGCTGGCATAATTATTAAGGCTATCCATGTTGTAACATGCATCAATAGTTCATTCCTTTTTATTCATCCCATTGTATAGATAGATCACAGTCTGTTATCCATGTACCTGTTGGTGGACATTTGGCTCATTCCCTGTTTAGGGCTATTAAAAATAAAACTATTATAAGTATTCATGTATAAGTCTTTAGGAATATATGCTTTAATATATATTGGGTAAATATTTAGGAATGTTATAGCTGGGTAGTATGTTAAATATATGTTTAACTTTTTAAGAAACTGCCAAAATGTTTTTCAAACACAGTTGTACCATTTTACATAATCATCAGCAGTATATGAGATGCCAGTTCCTCTACATCTTTGTCAACAGTATGGTCAATGTTTTAAATTTTAGCTATTCTAACAGGTGTGTGGCAGTACCCGTTGTATTTTTAATTTGCATTTCCCTAATGACTAATGGTGGTAAGCATCTTTTCATGTGCTTATTTTCTATCTTTATATCTTCTCTGATAAAAGTATCCATTCAAATCTTTAGCATTTTTAATAGCACTGTTTTATTATTGAGTTTTGAGTTATTTCTACATTCTGGTTACATGTTCTTTATTAGATTTATAAAAATATTTTATCTCAGTGTGTAGCTTGTCTTTTTAGTTTTCTAAAGTGTCTTTCTGAGAGAAGCCATTTTAAATCTGATGAAGTGCAATTCATTCATTTGTTCTTTTATTTTTTATCTATTTATTTATTTATTTTTGGCTGCGTTGGGTCTTTGTTGCTGCGCACGGGCTTTCTCTAGTTGCGGCGAGCGGGGGCTACTCTTCATTGCGGTGCACAGGCTTCTCCTTGCAGTGGCTTCTCTTGTTGCGGAGCACAGGCTGTAGGCATGCGGGCTTCAGTAGTTGTGGTGCACAGGCTTAGTTGCTCCGCGGCATGTGGAATCTTCTCGGACCAGGGCTCGAACCCATGTCGCCTGCATTAGCAGGCAGATTTTTAACCAGTGCACCACCAGGGAAGTCCCAGTTTGTTCTTTTATTGTGGATTATGCTTTCAGTGTTATAGCTAAGAAATCTTTCCCTAAGCCAAGATCGCAGAGTTTTTCTCTACTTTTTTCCTTTTAGAAGTTTATAAGTTAGAGTTTTATGTTTAGGTCTGTTATCTCTTTTTTTTTTTTTTTTTTTTTTTTTTTTTGAGGTATGCGGGCCTCTCACTGTTGTGGCCTCTCCCGTTGCGGAGCACAGGCTCCGGACGCGCAGGCTCAGCGGCCATGGCTCACGGGCCCAGCCGCTCCGCGGCATGTGGGATCTTCCCAGACCGGGGCACGAACCCGTGTCCCCTGCATCGGCAGGCGGACTCTCAACCACTGCGCCACCAGGGAAGCCCTGTTATCTCTTTTGTGCTAATTGGTATGGATCAAAGTTTATTTGCATATGGATATCAAGTTATTTGAGCACCGTTTGTTGAATAGACTATTCTTTCGCAACTGAATCTCCTTAGTACCTTTGTCAGAAAGCAGTTTTCCACACATGTGAGTGTCTATTTGTGAAGTTTCTATCTTATTTCATTGATCTCTTTTGTCTGTCCTTGCACCAAAATGACATTGTTTTGATAACTGTGGCTTTATAGCAAATCCTGAAGGCAGAAGTGTTTGTCACCCAAATTTGTCCTTTTATTAAAATATTTTACCCATTCTTGATGCTTTGCATTTTCATATAAACTTTAGAATCAACTGTCAATTTCTCCACCAAAAAAAAAAAAAAAATCAGTGGGGATTTTGACTGGGATTGCATTGAACACAGATCAATTTGGGGAAAATTGACATCCTCACAATATCAAGTCTCCTTACCCATCTAAAAGGTATATTATTCCATTTATTAAGATATTCCTTGTTATCATAGTAATATTTTAATGTCTTTGTCTAATTCTAATGTGTCATTTATGGCTTAATTTTTAATGGATTGTGTTTTCCTGCTTGTTTACATGCCTGGTAATCTTTGATTGGATGCCAGACATTGTTAATTTTAAGATATTTTTGTATTTCTATAAATATTCTTGAGGTTTTTTTCCCGGAATACCATTCATTTATTTAGAAATAGTTCGATCCTTTCATGTCTTGCTTTTATGGTTTGTTAGGTGGGTTCTGGGTAGTTGCTCAGTCTAAGATCAGTTATTCCCCACCACTAGAGTTGTTCTAGTCTGGATGATGGAAGCGGTCACTATTCCTGACCCACTGTGAATATCAGGCACTATCCCCTTATCCTTTTGAATGGCTCTTCTCTTTGGTAGTTTGCTCACATGCATGTGCTGGTCAATACATGGTTGAATACCCAAGGGGACTCTCAAGGGTTCTCTCTCAAAGTAGTTCTCCCCTCACTGGAACTCCATTCTGTGAACTCTAGCCTCCTGGTTCTCCCCAAACTTTCAGCTCCATCTCCTTGATTCAAGGAGTCATCTGGCTTCCACATGGATTTCCCCTTCCTGAGTTTCATCCTTGAAACTCAGGGCAGCCAGCTCAGGCGCCAGTAGGGCTCATCTAATTGGGGAACATCTCTCAGGGATAGCTACCTTACATTACTTGAAATTCAGTGTCTTGAAAATCAATTTTTAAAATTTATTTTGTCTGGTTTTTTTTAGGAGGGAGGTTATATCTGGTCCCTGTTACCTCCTCTTGAGCAGGAGCAGAGTCTGAGAGCATATAATTTAATTAAATTAGTAGACATGAATAACACTGATAGCCACAGAAGTAAACCACTGGAAAGAGTCAGGCCTGTGAAGGGAGTGTTACGACAATCCCAGAGAGAAATCAGCAAGACTAGAGAGGTTCAAAGGTCTTTATCCTTGCCCTTCCTTAACCTTTCTGCTCTGTTGGGCATAATTGAACACTGTATTCTCCTCTAGTTTCTGATTTGAATTAAAAAATATTTTTAAGAAGTAATGCTCAAATTCATGAAGGATATAAAATGGATTGATAAGAAAAATCGGAGATTTGGAGGAACCTCCTTTCATGGGAATTTTGCTACACTGTTGAAGAGCACAGTCTCTGGAGTTGGAAGGACCCTCCTCATTTGACTTTTTTGCCTAATTACTCATTTAACTAGCTCTTACTCTTTACTGGAAGCTAGTCCCTAAGTTTACCCAAGTGACAAGTCAGTCCCAATTCTGACTTCAGGGAAAGTTCAGTTACCTCCAAGCCCTATTACTTCCTAGCACTGTGGCATTTTCAAGTTGCTCAAGCTATGTAAGCCTCTGGTACTTTTTCAGTAAAGTAGGTATAATCATACTGGCTTCACAGAGTTGTTATGAGAGCTAAATGGGGTACTGAAATAAAATGATTAACACACTGTCCATCATACAGTAAATGATATAAAAAATATAACATATCCCTACACTGGGATGCATTCTACCAACTATGCTCTCTTAGACAACTTTAGTTGCCAATCATCCTCAATAAACACTTGTTTCAATAGATTAATAATGATCTTTGTTTGACTTGTATAGTATTTTTATGTGTTTGTTATTTAATCCCTTGAAAAATTTCAAATTTGTTGGTATATAAGACCCACTGCACTATTAGACGCTTCTCTGTACACATAGTTGCATTTGGTGTGATTTTTTGCCTGTTGCTCTTTGAAATTTTAAATATGTAGATCTTTAAACGTACATCTGAAACTTAGGACATTCTTTTAAAAAAAATTTTTTTTAATTGAAGTGTTGTCTATTTACAATGTTGTGTTTGTTTCAGGTATATAGCACATGTGATTCAGATGTATATTCTTTTTCAGATTCTTTTCCCTTATAGGTTATTACAAAATATTGTGTATACTTCCCCATGCTATACAGTAGGTCCTTACTGGTTATCTGTTTTATATATAGGGACATTCTTAGTTTAATTGATTCATTTAATTAATTCAATTGTGATTAATTTAATTTGATTTAATTAGTCTCACACTAGAAGCTTAGGTTGGATTTTGACCTATGTTAATATGTTTTGTAATGAAACATGTGCCTTGCTAAAGTGCTGGGCATGGAATTACAGCCTAAGAGATGAACAAGAATACTTGGGACATTCTACAAGGGTAGTTGTTAGTGGGGAACGAATCTATAACTATAATCTATAGAATTTGGGGGGGGGAACTAATAAAAATGAAAAATAAAAATGTGAAATAGTCTACATAAACACAGACCCTGACATGGAGAATTGTTCTACAATTAGAAAATGCCAGAGATTGACTTTCAATAATTATTCCCCCTTGCTGTTTAATTAAAGTGCGTTCTCAATTTAAAGGTCATGGTGGATTGAGTTTTTCTAGATGATGGTTAGTGAGACTGTGTTTGGAAGCAGCTATTGAACCTACCTGTGGCTTAAAAGATTAGAGAAGAGAGAGAGGAAAATGTTCTAATCCTGCTACTCTGTCCTGGGGAGGTGAAGTATATTTCACTTACTGCCAGTGAGGAAGGGCAAGTTAACCAAAAACAAAGATAAAGCGTGTTGAGACTGGAGAATGATTGGATTTGCACTATTGTATTGTGGGAGACCACATTCTATAGGGACTGTGGGAGCACAGCTGTGTAGAGAAAGAAGTGCATACAGGTTTTCATAAAAAGCCCAGAATTATCAGTAATATTATAACATGTGCGTTCTATATCATTGGCTTTCCTTCTGTACCAGAAGTGGGAGGTTACAAACATCAGCTCTTATAATTCCACCACATCAGAAGGTGAGCTTCAGGAAAACTAGAGCTTTCTGATCCCTAAACATTCAGATGAGGTGCCATACCACTTAGAGAACTGCTCATAGTTTCCAAATTTCAAATTCTGCATTGTGATTCACTCATACGTTGTCACTTAGGAACTAATAGGCTATTTGATGCTGAGCCACATAAAAGAAGAGCGCAGGATCCCTTAAGATTTTGTGTAGTCTAGGTGGTCCTGAGCTGCAGCCAGATCCACTTTCATACTGAGAACAGGGAACCTGCATTGTGTTCCCTTAAACACTGGCTTCATGCTTGCCATCCCAGGCACTCACTGTTTCAGTGTCAGAATGTGGGGTTGACCTGTTGCCTGTACTTACTGAGTCCGAATGCACCCACAAAATATTAGCAAATTGGGAAATTGGATGCTCAGTATGGAGGCTGACAATATGCAAATATTGTTTTTTACAATAAAAATCACAAAAAGGTAGTGTCTTTGCATGCATTGCACTAATTAGCTACATCTAACACACATGTTCATATCTATATCCTGTGCTTCTGAAGCAATTTTAAAATAAATAAAAATTTCATAGGGAAATATAACCACATACTTCGAAATGCACTGGTTAGGAAATGTATATATACACACATATGTTCACAACATATGCAAACTGTTCACAACAGTGCAAACTATTCCATAACTAGAAACGCCAACCTTATCTCCCAAGTTGACCACTAAATAAATGTTATTATCAAATACCCTCTAAAACTTTGTGTAAGAAGTCAAGAATGCCCTGAGATTTAGGTATTTTTTTTCCCATTTTTATATTCTTAGGTGTGTTCTTAAACTGGACATTTGGAATATTGAAAACCTGAGGCAGTAACATGAAGGGTTCAGTCGACTTTTACATCTTCCTGGGGCTTTTAAATAAATTGCTTGGGACTCAAAGAATTCTGTCCTTTATTCACTGAACAGAATAGAAACTTCCCAATACCCTACTCAAATATTTAGGCCATGAAAATAAGATATCAACCTCTGAAATATATTGAGGATCAAAGACCCTAAAGGATAGGATATCTTCACTTTGGGAAAAAAAGGATATCCCAAAACTGTATAATGCTTTACTTCTTCCAAACCCTTTTTATCTAGTGATTCTCATCTGACTCCTTAATAGCTGTCTTCTTTCATGCTCTAGCTTTATAGTCATGTAGCCCCACCTCTCTTTTCTTATGGATGAGAGGAAAGAGAGATACACATAGTGCTCCTTTGAAGCATATGTGAAGATAACCTATTTTAAAATACATCCATTAAAGGAAGTTCTGCAACCTCTATCCACCCGTCGCCCATTCAAGTATGTAATCAGAAAGGTGTTTCTCATAAGCTATTTGCTTGAAATTTATCACACTAGGATTTATGCTTACTCTTATTTTATCTTTTATGGAAGCAAAAGAAATCTAGTCACTATTTTTTATATTGTTTTCCTAAACTCTCAAGGTCAAGTGTGTCATTCTAGCTTTCTTTCGGAGACTAATCCCCTATTTAGTTCTCTCCTGTCACTCGTCTTCCTCTCTAGTGGCCCACTTCTATGGAGAGATCTCACAGTTGCGGGGAGATATCTCCTACTCTACAGTCCCTCAATTGTTTTGAAAATTCTTTTCAAAACAGTCAAAACTTTTCATTTCATGGAGTCTTAAGCCTCAAAATGCAATGCTTTTGAATGAGGTTACCAGGTGAACTTACATTCATTTCCATGATGAGATGCAGGCTCTTCCTGAGACTGCATTTGAATCGAGGAAGACATTGAAAGCCTAAAAGGGTGGTTACCAGGTATGCCAAGAAGTGGGCAAAGAGCAAGGAAAGTATACAGTAGGGAAAATGGACTGTCCCTCATTAGATCAAAACAGTATGGGGACTGGTTTTTTTTTACTCATTGTTTTAGAGAGACCTCCCTGATTTTGGGTATTTGGGATAAATTTCCTTGGTTTCCAGTACGTATGTCCTGCCGCCATGTGCCTCCCTCTGACCTTCTCAGTCCCTGATTTAGTCACAGCCAAGGCAGTGCCATGCTGTTCAGTTCCATCCTCCCTTGACAGGGGCAGGGGTGGTCATTAGGTAGGACAGCGGGGTGGGAACACATTCAGGATGCCATCTTGGCCAACCTGGGAACCTCTGGCCTCTGATTAACCCAGGGGTTCTCAAACTTCCCTGCACATTGAAATCCTGGGGAGGTTTTTTAAAAGGTGCTGATGCCTGGTCCCACCCAAGGACAACTGAAAGTGAATTCTAAGGATGGGGCCAGGGCATCTGTGTGGTGGGAGAGCTCCCAGGAGACTCTGATACACAGTGACATCAACATCCAGTGAGCACAGGAAGCCCCCATTTCACAAAGTGCCAATTCCATTTTATCCTCAGAGCACTTCTGCCTGAAATGTTTCCTTAGGTCGCGCTGAAATCTGCAACTCTTTTCCTCGTACTAGCTAACAGGGAGCCTTCAGCCACACAACACACCTGAAAGTGTGAAATGTAACTGCTGATTCTAAGAAGGATCGGTCTGTGGGACTCCCTGAAGGGAACTGGAAAGTTACATGTTCCTCTAGTTCTTAGACAAAACTGAGGATTGGAATGTGATGGGCATGGCATGACTGTCAGGAATTTCTTATTTAAGGAAAGGAAGTAATACTAACCTTTCCTACAGGTAAATTTTTTTTAAAATCCATAATGACTTTACTCAAATGGAGAAAAGCCAAGTTGGTTCAGTGTGTCGTTATCAATGTACATTATATGCCTAATTGCTTTTAAAATAATAAAGGGCATTTATGTTATGCACATTTACCCCAATTAAAAATAAAAAAGGGCAAAATTATGTGAAGAGCATCTCTTTAGTATTTCACTGTTTTGATTTTTCTGAAGTCAGATTCATTATACAGTTGATCTGCTGTGACCCTGGTTCCTTCATAATCCATCCTCAAAAGCTTTTTTATTGTTGAAAATTTAATCCAGTGTTATAAACTATGTATATGCAATGAATAATCTGATAAATGGAGAATGTTAAAAGTCCTCTGTGATCTTTATTGCATTACTTAGTAAAAGCAAAGAGACTTTCTTTGTCTCAAGGAGTGATATTCAGACACAGCTCTGATTCTAAGCACTGTTACACAGAATGCTCAAGGTAACACCACTGGGTTTGGATGGTTTTTCTTTTTCTTTTCCTTTTTATTTCTGTCCTTTGAGGATGTCCTTCACAGAAGTGCAAGGGCTTGTACAAGGATTTCTAGGCTTCTCCATCAGCTGTTAGTGCCTGTAGCTAATCTAACTGTGGTACATGGTAAATATTTTCCCTTGCAGAAGAAGGAATAAGAGCCATTTCTGTGCATTGACTGAGCTCATTAGGCTAATATTTAACCATTTGAAACTTTGGGAATTGGACGTACATCATTAATAGCTATGCAATTAATTATGTACAAGTATTGTATATTTATATACAAGTATTTCCAAAAAATTAGGTCTGGGATAGAAAACCTATCATAAGTGGTTTAGTGATGATTAAATTTGGGAAAGCTCAAATTGTTCATGATACTTATTAATTTTAAAAGACGTGGTTCTTCCAGTATTAGAAATAAATGGGAGGGTTTCTGACACTCCATTTCAAGTTTATTTTGAAGGCTAGAGTTACAGACTCCAAAATTCCTATTGATAGTCATAATTAGGTGCAACTTTTAGCAAAGACAGAGGACTTTGAGTGTCCTTTCCCTGAGCATTTGAATACAAAAAGGTGCCCCAAACTTGCCAATTTCATTATTTGGTCAGCCTATATTAAACTATCACCTGGAAGAGTAAATAAGTTACTTATATTTTCCCCTTAAAATGAAACCTATTAAGATAAAACACCTACTCCCCTGTAAGAAATGGAGGAAGTGTTTAGATAATTAAGAAGAGAAAAAGAAATCTATCTCTTCAAAAAAAAAAAGTATTGTTCTGTGGAGGACACATTTAAAACAATATTGTATTTGGTTTTCAAAAATCCTTAGGACTGGTTTTCCTTCTGTTTTATAGGTTCCTTAAATCATCTGCTTTATATACGTATGTGTTTTTCAAATTCTAAAGACTTAGCATCTATTTTTATTATTAGAAAAATATTTTCATATAATCAGAAATGTATAATCTTTAATATCAAGGACAAAAATTTACCAGGGTTGCTAAAGCCAATTTTACTTGAAACCATGTAGTGATATGTACCCACTTTTCTTATAGCAGCTTCTCATCTTTTCTCATCCTGTAGTCATTAAGATGAAAGCTTTTGCTTCCATATTCACAATTTCCCTTCACAAAGATCCCCAGGAAGACCAGAATGTCAGAGCTTGCAAAAAAATATTTTAAACCACTACCTGCTTATGTCTTTGGCTCTTCCTTGATCTCGTTCAAGTTTTGGAGCTAAGGAGAGGAACGTGTACTGATTTTAGCAACAGAGAGTAATTATCTGCACAATGCTCATTTGACGGGTGATTATAGTCTGCATTTTGCTTTTTTGAGTGTTTCTTTAAAAATTTAGTCTGTAAGAAGAAATTGTTTTGTGTTTTTACTATGTTTTCTCCTTCTCAGTACTTATTTTAAGACTAAAGTTCCTCTAGTTATTTTTTTCCTTAGAGCAAATATTTCCATCTTAAAGTCGTGCTTCCACAGCTTGAGCATCCCGCATACGTTAGAGGGAAATCTGGCTTTAGTGCTTGCCATGCAAAACCCACACGATACCCAAATTCCTCCAGCATCTTTATTTCCCTTTTCCTTCATAAGATGCTGTCTATTGACGTGGAGAGAGGCAAAACATAGAAAGTTGGAGAGAGAGAAAAGAATTTAGCACAAATTCTGGATAATTCATAAATTGGCAAACTCCCAAAATATTGTGTTCAGAGTGTAATGACAGTCAAACTTCATTATTCATGGATTCTGCATTTACAGATTTGCCTATTCACTAAAATTTATTTTAACCCCAAAATCAATCCTTATGGTGCTTCTGTGGACATCTCTGATACCCCCAGAGTGGAGAAAATTTGAGCCGTATGATGTGCCCATTCCCAGCTCTGGTCTAAGGTGGCAACACTCTGCCTTCTTGTTTCAACTCTCAGACTGTAAAAGAGTCCTTTCCACAGTCTGTTCAGTGCCACATTTTCCACATTTTTGTGCTTCTCGGTGGTGATTTTGCTGTTTAAAATGGCCCCTAAGCATAGCACTGAAGTACCATTCAGTGTTTCTAAGCACAAGAGGGCTGTGATGTGCTTTGGGAAGAAATATATCAAGACATGTGTTAGAGAAGCTTCAGTAGGCCTGAGTCAGAGTGTTATTGACCATAAGCTCATTGTTAATAAATCAACAACATGTATTAAATAAGGTGAACAGAAACACATATAAACAAGGTTACGTATCAACTGGTTGATAAAAATGTAATGACCAGAGGCTCACAGGGACCTAACCTGGTATTTCCCCTGGGAACAGTGTTCCAGTATTTGTTCATTGAGTGGTGCAGTGACTTTATGGAACACAACTGCTGCAAATCAGGAGAATCAGTAAATGTATATCACATCGTACAGTGTTTGGGTTTTGAAAAGTGGGCTTTTAAATCAAAACTTAATAACTGATTTATAATTTAAATGTACCAGACTTCTTCTTTTAAAGAATATCATGGTTAATTTTTCTGCAAACTAAATATTTACTCTCAATTCTTCATATCTGTTCTGCACATGCAAATTTTCACCCATCAAGTTCCTTAAAACATAGTAAACATGTGTTAACTGCACTGATGTAGCCTGGAACCATTTTTAGTACAGGCTCCAGAATATCCCTACAGGACTCAACAATCCAGATAGAGAAAAACCTGGTCCCCATGTCAAGTAGATACCTCTCCTAGATATTGGTTGTATTGCTTTCGGCCCCAGCCTTTCTTCACCCTCAACTTCAGAAAAAAAAGTGTTCAAAAGCAGAATTCATGGATTAAGGGTATCCAACACAGAAAGTAGAGCTGGTCCTGGCCGTGAGTTCTGGCAAACCTGGAGAGGGCTGACTGCAAAGGCCGAGCCTGGGAGGAAAGACTCAGGCCTAAGAGGTTGTTCATTTAGTCACTGAGCTCAAAAGTGAGAGGTTAGGGTCGAAGGCTGCAAAGAATCTGATTGGTGGAGTAAGCTACAGGTTTATAAGGTCCCCAGGTAAGGCAGTTAGCAGTGAAGCAGGTTAGGTATGGATCTAAAACCATGAGCATCAAGCATCTTCCAGGTTCTTCCTCTTATAAGGACTCTGGGGGCTGCCCATAAAGGAGCCTGGACTCTCAACATTAGGGTAGAGTTCAAATTCAACTTCAGGTTCAACTGTAGATCCCCTACATGTTCCACTACACACCAGAGCTCTCCTTTTGACCCAAGGGTAAGGAAGGCCCATAGCAGTGCCTGCCATTGCCTGGATAGTCATCTCTAAATGGACAGGCCAAGAGTGTGGCAGTAGACAGTCTGGTGGAAGCAGATGGCACCAAGTGGTAATGACTTCATCTTTTAGGGTACAATTTACAGTCTAACCACTTGGTCATATGAGGAAATTAGAGAACGGAATCTCCTCCTTCACTGCAAGATGGACTGTTCTAATTCATTCAATCCTAAGTTAAATCTTTTATTCCTTCCCAGAATTATTTTAATATTAAAAAAAAACCTCTGATGAATGTTTAAAGTAGGGCATGAAAACTATTCATGTTTCAAGAGCACAACTAGCAAGTTAACCCCCAGAAAGGCTTTAACTGAGTACACTTGGTGCATGCTGGGATTGTAAGCAAATGGACCCACTGTTTTCAATGACCCAGTGGTTTCTTGGCATAGAAAATAATAATTTTTATTTAAAATGTTTTTTGGGACTTCCCTGGTGACACAGTGGTTAAGAATCCGCCTGCCAGTGCAGGGGACACGGGTTCGAGCCCTGGTCCAGGAAGATCCCACATGCCACAGAGCAACTAAGCCCACAACTACTGAGCCTGCATGCCACAACTACTGAAGCCCACATGCCTAGAGCCCGTGCTCCGCAACAAGAGAAGCCACCGCAATAAGAAGCCCATGCGTCGCAACTAGAGAAAGCCCGTGCACAACAACGAAGACCCAATGCAGCCAAATGTAAATAAATAAAATAAATAATTTTTTTTAAAAAAAAGCTTTTGACAGTCCCTATAGGTGCTGAACAGTCCAGAAATTCATAAATTTGAACTTTTCCTTCAGAATCGTTATATAACTTAGAATGGCTAAGCTAAGGCAAAATTCTGTGTGTTAAGGTTAATCATTAGAAAATAAAAGTATTAGCAGTGGAACAAGTTGACATACAGAGCATTATAGAAACAGTTGATTAAAACTGATATAAAAACAATAACTTTTAGGCCAGCCTTGAGGGAACCAGGATCTGGATTCACTTTTTCGTGGACAATTTAATTCTCTCTCTGATGCAAACAAACATTAAGTCAGAACTTGAACACACAGTGAATGCACTTTAGGGACTGCTGGGAGAGTATGAATTAAATAGAGGAAATCAGGGAGTGCTATATTAAAGTTTTCTTTGACTGAGAAGAGATTGTCTTCATAGTCCTTGCACTCAAAGAAATAAAGTGAGAAGGCAATAAGCTTCCAGTCTCCCTTGGTGATCTCAGCCCAGCTCTGCAGACTGATCTCCAAACAAATTGCCAGTCGTATGTAGAATTGTTTTCTTGGAAACAGAAGTTCAAACTTCTGTGTCTTTCTCCATGTCTTAAGTTGAGCTTTGTGCCACATAGAAGGACTGCTATCAGTTGACATGTCTTGGCCTCAGAACTTGACATTCCAGAGAGCATGGGCCACAGCCCACCTGAGCCCATGCAGCAAAATGCTGGATTATTCACTCACTGCCTTATTGTCTGTTTCACCCACCAAAAACGTAAATTCTTTGAGTATAGATATGTCCACCTAGCTTACTATTTTTTATCCTAGGTGGTATTTGCACCACCTAGAAAAGGACCTGTCCATAACATGAACTTAGTATACATTCACTGAAAGAAAAGTACTGGGCACAGAAGTCAGAGCAAGTGTGCTTTTGGTGGTGGCAAATTTGAAGTTTATAAATGAGTGAAATTTATGTTTTTAAAATGTTATAGTTTTCTTATTTTAAAAGTCTTGCATGAACTTACAGGGTTTAGTAATGCTTTTTGATGAAACCCATTTTTAGGAATATGTAAGCATAAGAACATAGTCTCTTACAAGTGTTTGGATATACTCTTGATATACTTTGATATATTTTGTAATATACTCCCTTCTGGTCCTGTTATCCTCCCTGCTATCCCTGGGGAAAGGGAAATCACAATGTCATCACTTCTTCCAAAATAACCAACAGGGAAACTTTCCCCTAACAAGTGAATGATGGTCTGGGTTCAGTCCCAGGGCGGGGGGCTGAAAATCATCAGAAGTTCCCTAAGCGCCCACTGATGGTGTTTATACACCATTCCCAGTTTCTGTCTCCTTCATCAAGAAGTCAGCATAATTCACAGAAAAGCAATGCAGCTCAAAGACTAAGATGAGTTGTGAGCGATAGGAATTCTGGCTGGAGGCAGAGAGTTGAACGGCAGGAATAGGAATTAGAGGGAAAACTTTTTTAAAGATTGAAGAGAGGGCTTCCCTGGTGGCTCAGTGGTTGAGAGTCCGCCTGCCGATGCAGGGGATGCGGGTTCGTGCCCCGGTCCGGGAAGATCCCACATGCCGCAGAGCGGCTGGGCCCGTGAGCCATGGCAGCTGAGCCTGCACATCCGGAGCCTGCGCTCCACAGCGGGAGAGGCCACAGTGGTGAGAGGTCCACATAAAAAAAAAAAAATGATTGAAGAGAGAAGGAAATGAAGTTCACTTCACATGGATTGGAGATATGAATTTTTTTTTAAATGGAAACAAGAGGTAGAAAGGAGCCAAAGGAAAATATATTATGAAACAATCCGTATTACAATTTTACCTTTAACATTCTTCAATTAATGATTAAAGTGGGGTGCAACTGTGCACAGATTTCCATTGGAGAGCAGACACCCAAGGATACCTGATGTCATTAACTGCATGTCATCAGATTCTAAACATAGGAAAATATGCCTGATATATAACTGAGAGATATATCTTATTTTAATATTTTTTGTTTTATCCTTTTAAAAATAGTATTGTCCATTCCATTTCTACTACCCAGACATTACT
This sequence comes from Mesoplodon bidens, assembly GCF_964165515.1. Classification (NCBI taxonomy): domain Eukaryota; kingdom Metazoa; phylum Chordata; class Mammalia; order Artiodactyla; family Ziphiidae; genus Mesoplodon; species Mesoplodon bidens. The sequence goes on along the minus strand of NC_138168.1, from coordinate 87,446,953 downwards.
TCTTAATTCAATTTCATTCAGTGTAATTTTTTTTCAATCTTGCGAATGTGCACAGCATAGGGGTAGCTATAAGAAACCTCCTTTGTCTTCAGCGAGTTCACTTTGTCCTCAAGGAAGTAAGATGAGTAACAATAGCTATGGCTACAAGATCACGTGTGGTTCTTGCTGTAGTCATGGTGTGTGCAGTGCTGTGGGCTTAGAGGGGAGGCCCACTGGGGAAACTGAGGAAACCTCACAGAAGAGATGGCATGGTTTGCTTTGACAGGGAGTCTGGATTAAGTGCCTTTCAGGTCAAAGTAACAGAATTAGTGAAGACTTGAAAGCAGAAAGTTCAGGTTCCTCTCTCACAATTCTGATTTAACTGGATCCCTGTGTGTTGATAGGTAGTCATTTGAAAGAAGATTAGAAAATTTTGGCAATCCTCTGGGGTTGTTTAATACCAATCTAAGGAGTTTGAAATTTATTCTAAAGATCATAGGAAGCCACTGGGTAGATCAGATCAATAACAAGAAAACTCACTAACAATTTTTTCTGTGATTTATGCTTTTTAATGTTTATTCAGTGTTAACAAGTTGTCATGGTTTTAAAAGCATTGTAAGGTGTACATAAGTCCTATTCGAGACATTTAGAATTTGAACTAAGTAGAAAACAAGGATGTAAACACATGGGAAGGATGAGGGAGAAAAGAAATGAGGAAAGACAGATATTACATATCATGGCACCTACACTGTTTCCTCCATCCAATGACATTGCATGGAGAGCCATTAAATATACCAAAATCTTGCAAAGTTCTCTAGGCCTCCAATTGTAAACACAGAGAACTACAGCTAAAAGGTGGTATTGATAATTAAATGCTAATGACCTAAACTCCCAGGAACTTCAAAGCCGGTCACAAAATTTAGTCTCTCAAAGACACTATTTTCGTATAGTGTGATCCAGCGCTACAAAATCATGGATGATCAACAATTTATCCAAAAATTTTCTAAAATAGATATAATATTTAGTCATTAGGCTCTTGCTCTATATAAGAAAGAAAAAAACAATACTGGGGGCATAATATGTATATATTTGAGCACAATGGTGATGTATTTGTGCCCAGTTAGGTTTCTAAAGAAGAGCTTAATTAGTGGGTTGTTACTAGTAAGAAAATGGTATATATCAAGTTTTCAAATTGAGGTTTCAATTACTACTCTTCTAAGTTGTTCACCAGGAGGAATATGCAAAGATGCTGCAGAGGTGTGCATCTTTGTAGTTCTGATACTAAAGAAATCAAGTGATGGGTCTCAAGATTCTTAAAAGGACCCTACAGCCAGCTGGCAAAAGTAAGCAGACAGTCAAGGCAGTCTCCAATGGTAAAGCTCAAGTCTCTCCATTCTAGGACCCCCAGGTCATCCAAAGTCTCCTTCTCCAAGCAGAGAAACATGGCATTTACTTTCCATTGCCATTAATATTTAACAAAAGAGAAGGCGAGATGCGATGAAGTAGAAGGCAGTCAAGTGCTCACCAGCTGGACTGTCATGGATCCAAACGTGTGGGAGCACTGACCATGGACCAAACAAGCTGTGCTGGCCTCCTCGTCCCAGAACATGTTTGTGGTTGATGAGCATTTGCACAGTCCTTTATGTGAAGATCATTCCACACAGGGTGCAGGGAGGCCTGATGGGGTGTTACCACCAGATGAAGTAAAAGAATCTGCCTGGTAAAATACTGGCAAAACCATCAAAATTATACATGTTTCAATAGAAAACAAACAAACAGGAGTTTTTCCATTGTCTCAATACATTGAGATTATGTTACCACCAGCCTTGAGAACAAACTGATTTCAATTCCCAAAGGCTTCTGATCCCTAATGAAGGAATTGTAACTCAATTGCTATTCAACTAGATGCAGATACCATATAAGTGATGCATGACCCTTCTGTTCTGAAAAGAAATTCATTTCTCAGCTGTTTAATGATGCCTTGAAGTCTGTAAAGTGCTGCATAGGAATAGTTGGTATTTTTCATAAAAGCATTTTCTATGACCTAAGATAGAAAACTTATTGAAATAATTATGGTTTTTGTCACTGAAACTTTTATTTGCCAAATTATCTCATTTTTTGGAAATGTTTTATAGATCTAGAAATCTACATTTGTGTTTAAAATGGTGGTTATTTCCAGGTCATTGCTATATACATTTTCCAAATACTGGACATGTTTTTCTTTAATGAGGTGTATAACAGATTTTCTTGGCATTGGCATAGAGAGATACTACACAAAGCTTTGGATATAACATTGTGAATATTATGATTTATATCATATGACACATTTCTTAGCCAGTTGGGATGAAAGACTGACTACTGGTCATTGATTGATAGGAACCAGTAAGTGGATTTTCTCCTGAAATTTTTTTAATGCTTCCTCCAGATGGACATAATTCTTAAACACTCGTAGACCACTTTGAACAACAATTATCTAACATCTTGTATCTAACATCTTTTTTCCTAAAAGGAATGAGAAAATGTTAATTACTTTGAATATGTACTCTTTAGGATGTATTCTTATTTTTACATTTAACTATGGGCATCCCCATGCCAACACTGACAATCCGATCTCTCCCTTGAACCCTTTTGTTTTTATGTAGGTAATTCAGTTATATAAAACTGAAATGAAGAATGTGTGTCCCTTTGCCACTTTCGCATGTGAGTCCTATATTCTTTCACTTGAATCATTGCCACTGTCTCCAGGCTGGTATCTCTGCCACCACTGTTTCCTTACACCCATCTTTCCACACCACTGCTAGAGTTCTCTTTCTAGAACCCCACCAGCCTACAGCTGTCAACTGAGTCATGTTTCAGCCGTAAGTCAAAAATTTCAAAGCTCCCCTTCTTCAACTTTGGGGACCCTCTGAGTATGTTCCCAAGTACCTGAGAACAGATTCACTCCAGTTAGCCACACGCTACCCTGTCAAGCACTGCAGGTTCCACTAGATAGACAAGCACCCTGGGCTGCTAGAATGTCAGAGCCCCTTGGACGGACAGGAAAGAGAATGACAGAAAGAAGGACCATCCCCACCTTGTTGTACCCTCTGTTAGAGGGGTCCCAGAGTTGAGTAGCACATGCCACTTGTTTTGCAGATTAGGATGAAATCACTTCTCCCCACTTCCACTGTCCTGTCTTCCCAGGACTCAGGCACACATATCTGGGGGACCAGGTAGAAGAGGGACTTGAGTTGTTGTCACTGGGCTGTTCTCAGAATCGCTACTCCTCGCAGCTCTTCAGGCCTCCACTGCGGAGTGACCTTGACCGCAGCCTCTTTCCCTGTGACGTGAGGGACCTGCTCCCCCAGGATGTCGGTGTCGGTGCCTCTGGGACCCTTGCTGGGGAGTTCCGGGGCCAACGTGGGCCCGCCACGCTCCCTCTATAAACTACTGCTGCTCCTGTTGCTTTTAGGATAAGAGGAGACTGTGAAGAGCTCCTACCCTGTGCCAGGCATGCACGCTGAACCTTCTGGTTGTCATTTTGTTTAGATGCACAACAGCTTTGCTGGGGGCAGTATTGTTTCCTTTGGGCCGTCGCGGTAACCGAGGCGCAAAGTAGTGAAGGACTTCCCTCGAGGCTCTGGGTGCATCCTGAGCATCTCGCCGTCCCTTTCTGGGCCACGGAAGGGCGGCCCTTTATGCCAGGCCCGCGTGTGCCCCCCCCCAACCCGTGGTTCTCATCAGGCTTCCTCTCCCACAACACATTCCTCTGCTCTCTCCTATGGCGCCGGGTGTTTGGGAATGAGAATCTTAAAAACAAACAGAAGACCTTTCACTTCACCTATAACATCACTCTCCTGAATTTAGTACCTAGAATTCCAACCCCACATCCTCTTGACCTCACTTTTCCTCAGGCTTCAGAAGACGGCTCAGTGCAGCCTTTTCTGGAACCCTAATGGTGCTTTCCTCTGTCTGTGCACTACAGTCCTGTTCGTCCTATTATCATGATGCACAGTAGTGACCTGGCTTTGTGTTTTGGTGGGTACACATTTTAAACCACAAGGTGCAAGAAATGCCAAACTTCTTGATTTTCTTAAAACCAAATGAAATCTGACTCCAGGCTGACCAAGAAATTCAGCGTCAGTACTTACCAGGGTTCTCTTTTTCTCCCGTGCATCACCAAGAGTCTTGAAGGCCTCTTTGGTATCTGAAGAATCTCCCTATGTCACCGTATTCTAAGTCCGCGTGTCCCAGGGTGGTCTGTTCTCCTGCCCCCATGCTGAGTGGAGTTGCCTTTGCAGGACCACCTGAAGCCTCCCTCAGACTCTTCCCAGGAAGCTGATCCTAGGATGTGAAACCCCTGGGCCTTTCTCATTTTGGAAGAGTCTGCCATCTTTATCCTTTCCACTTTCTTCCCCTCAATGCCACTGTCTCTCTCCCTCTCCCCTCCAGGACTCCCAGAATTCTCAGTGAATTTGGGATTCCGCAAGGAATAGGAGAGTGGACACTCATCCCTGGCAGCCATCTTTTGTTTTGACCCCCACCGCATAAACACCCTCTGAGGCAGGTACAAAGGGTCGCTGCCATTTTGGAATGGAGAAAAGGAAGCTCAGGTGGACAAAATGTGGCTCAGTCCATCATCCTGCCCCATGGGCCGCAGGTCAGAATGTGAAAGCAAAATTCCCCAGCATGGAACCAGACTGTAGATAGTGGTGGCCTGAGTGTCTAACTTTAAAATAAAATTCATCAAATAGCATTGTAGGAAATTATATGCCTTTTCAATTGTATTGCCACGTGTAACCCTTGCTATGAAAGTATTCTTTAAACAATACTTCCAGAGACAATCAGAAAAAAAACATTTATTTTGACACTTTTAGTTGTAATTGAAAAAAGGTAAAAAATTTGATGACTCAGAACTTATCTACCTTTGTAGATTTTCCAGTTATCACGAGGAAAAACTCCAAATAACAAATTGCATTTAGTTGCTGTCAAGAATCTATCTTTTGCCTTTTGACCACAAGCATATACCCATCTTTAAATGCCTATTGAAGGACACACAACTTGTCGAGGTCTTGACAGAGAGCAGTCAGAATGAAAGACATCTTCCTGAGTGCTGTAAGAGCTGATGATTTTTTAATAGATACATTTTTAAAACATCATTTTTTAATTCTGTCCTTTTTCCATTTTGTGATTTTTTTTTTTTGGCCAGTTTTATTAAAACCTCCATTTTCATTTTGTACTTTTCCGCAAGGAATCTGCTTGGTATCTTTTTTTTTTTTGGTTTTCAGCATGAAAAACAAAATCATTTCAGGATGTTAGCAGAGCAAGAACAGGGCTTCCCAGAAACTTGCAGCAGCTGACAGTCAGCCCTGCTTTTGTTCCCTGTGGGAAGGGAACGCTCTTCTGAGAAGGTGACTCCCCTTTGCACTCCTGTCTAATGACAGCCGAGACATTAAATTAGCACATGCCAGTTTAATACTCACTGTAGCACTGGGCAACGTGCTCATTGCATTAATCAAAGTGTCACCTTGTTCCATCACCGAAGGGCACCCCTCATTTAGGCAGATACTCCAATGGATGCTGGGGGACCGTAGCGGAACTCAGCGGTTCCAGGAACGTCACAGCTACCCACTGCCCAGCGCGGCGACGATTTACAGTTGTTTTGGATAATAGTCCATATGGAGATATATATTTGTTTATTAAAGCATGTTAACCTAGCTAGCAATCGGAAAATGGAACTGTTCAGCAGATTTATTTCCTGTAGTTGAGTGATCCAGCCTAGTTCATCACAAATACTGAGTGCTCTAGTTAAAGCGAGAGAGGATGGGCTCTTTGACATCCTTTACGACGTGTCACTGCATTTCCATCTCTTGATCAGAAAAGTTATTTAGAACAACAAGATGTATTCCTTTGCTGTCCCCAGCAACAAGCCCAACTATACTGGAATCATTCCTCTTAACAATAAGCTGGTTCTCAATAGAAAACATTGAAAAACCTTTTTCCTATTTCTAAAAAAGGTATGAACCTAAACTAAAGGCATCTATTATTAAAACTTATTTCCCCACTTTTTTTTTTTTTTTTGGTGCTTTTATATTCTCTGGAGTTCTCTAGGTTAGACTTGAACTCCAGCTTGCCAAAGAAGAATCCAAGTGGGAAACACTTCAAAGGCCACTAGGGAGGGGAGGGCCATGGAACTGGAACATTCTGACTGTAGCCTGAGAACAGGACTCCCCCTAAGGGCCACTCGAGGGGTCAGAACCACAGCTGTCCTGGTGTATTCAGCTCAGCTCAGCCCTCCGAAAGAGGCTGGAGGGCTTTCCTCCAGGCCAGTCTTGCAGGCATGTTGAACAGCCCCAGGAGACAAGCCTCGGTAGAATGTACTTGCCTTGAAAACACAGAACATTGCAACTCACTGTACTTGTCCTTTAGGCCTTGAAGCTGCAGCAGCTACTTAGAATCACACCCACCAGGCCCAAACCCACCACGGGCTGATGCTCCTTAAGTCTTGGTCCTGATTCAAGCTAGAAGTTAATGAAGGATAACTGTTTGCTAGGTGTCACTGTGGCACAAGACGCTGACATCTGGGGGCATGTCTGCATATATAATAGACTTATGTTATGGTGTGTGTGTGTGTGTGTGTGTGTGTGAGACCTTTCTTCCCTTAAATACCTCACTGATCCACACTGTAAAAACTTCTATTCAGGGTCACCAATAAGCAGTGTATCATGAAATGGATGTGTTTTCCTTTGTGCATTTCTTTCCAAGTCTGAAATTATTTTTTTAAATAAAATCAGGCACCAAAATGAAAATGGTGTTTTAAAGGGTTTGTTCCCCTGTATAAATGCCGTATGAGGTCTGGATTCAGAAGCTAGGACCTACTACCATTCCTAATAACTTCTATAGCCTTGTCAGTACCATTATTATAATTGTCCCCACTTCAGACATGAAAAAACTGAGCCTCAGAAATTAAGAAGTCTACTGACTCACACAGCTAGTAGTGGTGAAGCCAGAATTACAACCAGACTTCTCTCCAGTTGACCTTGAGCACCTTGACGTTGAGCATCATGATAGCCTGTGTTCTACTCAGAAATTAATTGTTGACATTTCTTAACTTTCTTGTGGGCATGTGATTCACTAAGAAAAATACAATTTAGTATTGCATTTAATCATAATATCCCCGATAAATAGTGTTTTAGACTCTAAATCAGCATCTTTCATTTCTTGACTCTTGACTTCAAGGAGAATTTTAAAAACAAAAGTACATAATCCCATTAAAAATAGACCTTTTTCACTTTTTGCCTCGTAAAGCAAATAATTTGAATTTCATGATAAGGATAAGGTATCTTGAGAGTTTTAAAACTAGCATTTTTGACTATTATCCATAAGTAACCAAGACGCCTGAGAGCACTTCTTTAAAAAAATTTTTTTGCCCAGTTTCCTTCACTACAATGGAAAAGTTTTCGTTTTCTTTCAGCAACAGTTCATGGGATTCAATCCAAGTACCCAAATGTTAGTTAAGCCCAAGATTCGTAATAACATTTCACTTTCTCCTCTCAGTTTCCTGAGGTTGATGGTCACCATTTAGAATTCTTTAAATTTCAACTTTAAGAGACTTAACATCATGTTCAAATTTCAATAGATGTTTTCGGTGCACTCTTTTGGTATCAGTAATAGAAGTTTCCATTTAACAGTTTAGAAAGCCCTCTTGCCCACACTGTCTCATTTGAAATTGTAGGAATGCTGGCTTTATGCTTTCACTTTACAGCTAAGGAAACCGAGGCGAGGACACAGGCAGTGATTTGCTTGACTCAGGCAGCTATGAAGTGGAGAACCTGAGACTCAGTTCTAGCTCATCACTTTCTGTATGCCTGTTCTTCGTGGTGTCAGGCGGGGGTATCATTAGACACCAGGCACTTTTGTGAATAACCACATCTTTCTCAACACTCCTTCCCCTACCTTATCCTCCCCACCAGACACTTCTCCAAGGCTAAGTTTTTGTTGGAGAGAATTATTTTTTTCTCTTCTATATCAGCCCACTTTTCCAGATCAGAAGAGACACAATCCAGTTGTGTTACCCTTGTTTCCTGAATAACTCACATGAAATTGTTCTAATTGGTTTACATCTTTTTATCCAGGTGAAAATACCTTAATGAAAGGAATCTGGGGCGTTTTACGACTTGCAAAGTTGCAAGAATTGATGCAAGATAGAGCACAGGAGCCAAAGCAAATATATATTCATTAAGGGAAGTTTGCAATTATAGTGAGCTGAGCGGTTTTGTGCACTCTGCTTGAGCATGATAAAGGACTAGAGATTACTTTAGCATAATTTCAGACAAAGCTACTTAAAATACTAATTACACCACCAAGGAGCTTTTCTTTCTTATCCATAGTCTGACAGAGCCAGTATTTTTCCTGGCATGTTCTTTCCTGTTTGTGTCCCATTCCATCCTTCAGAATTCCATCACCAAATCTTACAACAACACCCTAAGTGAAACTAGATCACTGAGCTCTCAGAACAGGTCAGTTCTTTCTGGGCCTGCCTCTCTAGGGCCGGGACTGGCAAACTTTTGCTGTAAGGAACCAAAGAGTAAATATTGTAGGCTTTGTGGGACATGCTGACTCAGCTTCTCAACCGTGCTGTCACAGTGTGATAGCAGCCCTAGATGATACTGAATCAGTGGCTGTCGCTGCCTCCGAAAACACTTGGAAGGGCACTGAAATCTGAATTTCATATCATTTTTATTTGTCACGAAATAGTGTTCTTTTAATGTTTTTCTCAAACATTTTAAAAAATAAAAAGCATCCTTAGCTCTTGGGCCGGCTTGCTGACCTCTGCTCTAAGGCATTTCAGCTGGTCTTGGAAATGGCCAGTCTTGGGAATTGCTACACAGGAGCTTTCTGTATCTTCAAATATCGATCTGTTGAGCTCCAGGTTATACAAATCTATGATGCAATGGTCCCTGATTTAAAAGAAAATTTAAAAATCCTTGTTTGAGAAATACCTTTAGATACTCCAATGGTACCTATTGATACTACTCCAATGGATTCTAGTAGGTATTACTCTAATAGTACCTATTAATAATACTCCAATGGATTCTAGTAGATACTACTCTAATAGTATCTATTAATATTGCTCTAACAGATACTAGTAGCTAATACTCTAATAGTATCTATTAATACTACTCTAATAGAAACTGGTAGATACCACTCTAACAGTACCTATCAATACCACTCCAATAGATACCCATAGATATTACTCTAATATTATGTATTAATGTGGCTTTGACAGATACTATTAGATACTACTCCAATAGCCTTTCTTCTGTTGGGTAACTAAGTACAAAACTGGGCAATGACTCTGCTTCACACCTTGTAGCTCCTAGTGGCAACAGACCGTACACAGACTCTACAGTCTCAGAAAGTTCTATAGCCCAAGAGAGAAAATGAATTGTTTTGGAATTGTAGTTGCTGTCGAGTACTACCCATTTAGGTCTCAGAGTATTTCTCATAGGTCACATAATTCAAGAAACGGTGAGGAGAGGATAATTCAAGACTTAAGCAGAGCTCTTGCTAAAGGTCATTGTGCCCTAAAGCAATATCACATGACCACTGCAAACACTATCTACATTTCAAACGTATTTTCAAATTTATTTTTTTAATATCTTTATTGGAGTATAATTGCTTTACAATTGTGTGTTAATTTCTGCTTTATAACAAAGTGAATCAGCTATACATATACATATATCCCCACGTCTCCTCCCTCTTTCATCTGCCTCCCACCCTCCCTATCCCACCCCTCTAGGTGGTCACAAAGCACCAAGCTGATCTCCCTGTGCTATGTGGCTGCTTCCCATTAGCTATCTATTTCACATTTGGTAGTGTATATATGTCCATGCCACTCTCTCACTTCATCCCAGCTTACCCTTCCCCCTCCCTGTGTCCTCAAGTCCATTCTCAACGTCTACATCTTTATTCCTGTATTGCCCCTAGGTTCCTCAGAAACATTTTTCTTTTTTTTAGATTCCATATATATGTGTTAGCATACAGTATTTATTTTTCTCTTTCTGACTTACTTCACTCTGTATGACAGTCTCTAGGTCCATCCACCTCGCTGCAAATAACTCAATTTCATTTCTTTTAACGGCTGAGTAATATTCCACTGTATATATGTACCACATCTTCTTTATCCATTCATCTGTCGAAGGACACTTAGGTTGCTTCTATGTCCTGACTATTGTAAACAGAGCTGCAATGAACATTGTGGTACATGACTGTTTTTGAATTATTGTTTTCTCAGGGTATATCAATCAATGTGATAAACCATATTAACAAATTGAAGGAGAAAAACCATATGATCATCTCAATAGATGCAAAATTCAACACCCATTTATGATTAAAAACCCTCCAGAAAGTGGTCATAGAGGGAACTTACCTCAACATAATAAAGGCCATATATGACAAACCCACAACCAACATCATTCTCAATGGTGAAAAACTGAAACCATTTCCTCTAAGATCAGGAACAAGACAAGGTTGTCCACTCTCACAACTATTATTCAAATTTAGTTTTACGGCTACTCTCCTAGGTGTTTTCAATACATGTAAAGCACAGCCTTCACAAAAAGGCTTCTGTAGGAACTGTAAAACATTTTATGTCTTTATTTTTAAAAGTCCTTTGTAATTCCTTGACGACATTCTTGTAAGGAATGTAGAATACAGGTCACGATGCAAGGGGAGAATTAAGTAGAATAGTAGGTTAGGATGTATGAGTTGGAAAACATAATAAAAGAGGAAAACCACAAAATGGCATAGTAAGCAGCAAGCCAGCCTACAATGGCTTGACAAGCAGATGAGGAAGATTAATTCCTGCTGCTCATTTTCACTGCCTGTGAACCTCAGGCACCTCCACCACCAGGAGTAAATTACAGCCTCTCAGTTGTCTTTGCCTCTTCATCAGAGAGACCTATTAAATTGCATGTTTCATAATATGGGTTATTATCCTATCTATAAATGCTGCATTCTGTTATTATCCTAAAGTATGCATTTGTTGTTTCTGTGCAAGGATCTAAGCGCTCCTCTCTGTTTCCATGGAGACCATGCCAGGATCTGGTCCTCAACACTTAGATAAGGCCTCCTGTGAGCATAGTCAGAGGGTAACCTTCAACCGTCACAGCTGGGGGAGGAAGTCCATCAGACATTTCCTCTGAGATTGTGGGCCACAAATTTTTTATAGCTCAATAGTGGGGGAGTTAATGTTTAAATGTTTTTTTTTAAATGTATTGGGCACCAACTGTATTCAGTCAATTGTGCTAAACTCTGGGGATTAAATGGTAGCTGAGACATGGCTTCTGCTCTTAAGGAGTGTCTGAATCCAGGAAAAGACCTGCCTGGAGCATGATGCCAGAACACACCTCTGTGAAAGTTTAAGACTATATATGCCTTCCTCCGAGGAGCCAAAGTCACTGGAGGTGTGTGCCACCCAGAGCTACTCAATAGCAAACCCAGGCAAAATAAGGTGACTGACAGGTGACCCACGAGTCACTGCCTGTCACCACCTCCTTCCTTTCCTGGGCTCTTCATCATCCCAGTAGACACTCGGACTAGATAGAAACAGTGTAGGAACCCACCTCTTCTACTTTTACATCAACTGGGGGCAGCTGAAAGTAGCCTTGACTTTAAATATATTTTTTTATTTAATCAAGTCTAAGATTCCATGGATTACATGAGGTACCTTTTTGATGTGCGCCTCTAGGAAGGAAAAATATGCCACCAATTCTAATTGTATGATGCCATCAATTGATGACACATTCTGATTTCAAAGATGTTAAAATGTGAAAGAAATGTGCATCTTAGAATTAATGAAACATGATAATTCTTGGATTAAACACTTGAATAGCCAGCAACTGAAATTAACTTAACAGGAACTACAATAGCAGTAATAATAATTCATGAGTATAGTAATATAAAATTGATAATGTAATCTATTTATATTTTTTGAGATTATTGATTAAAAAGAGAAATATGACAAAGCCACACTTTGATGGCCAGTCCACTATGCTGACTGCTAAACTTTTCAGATCATACCTATGATACGTTATGATATTGTGTGACATTGTTGTTCCTCTCCACCTCTAAAACCTCAGTCTAAAGGTTGTGTCCCCCAGGGCTCATCCCCAGACCCCTTCTTCCCATACCTTTTCTCTTTTTTTACACTCCCTCTCTAGGTAGTCTCATTTACTCATCATTGATCTAAATACCCACCTATGCCAACAACTTCAATATTTATACCTCTAGGCCCAACCTTTCAACTCCAAAATTAACCCTCCAGCTGCCTCCCTGACTTTCCCGTGCGTTCCTAATGGCATCTCTGCTTCATACTTTCAAACATGAAAGCTTGATCCTTCTTCTGCCTCAGGCTTCATTGTAATTGAACACCCCGGTGCCCAGGTCAAAAGCATCACCTCCAAGTCATTTTGATGCCTCCCTTTCTCTCATACCACACATGCTACCCATCAGCAAATCCTGCAGACAGTTCCTTCAAAATACTTTACAGAATCTGACCACTGCTGCCATCCTAGTCCAAGGCACCATTGAGTCTTGCCTAGATTATTCCAGCGGCCTTCCAGCTGATCTCCCTGTGTCCATGCAGACCAGTTTCCAAATAAATGCCAGAGTGATCAACTTAAAATTTAAGTTGGATTACATCCCCCCTATGCTCAAACCCCTTTAATGGCCTCTCAGCCCAAGTAGTTAAAGCAGCTGTAAGGCCACTGTGATCTGGCCCCTGATAAGTCACTCACCTCCTCACGCCAGCCTCCTCCACAGCAGCCATGCCACTTCTCTAATCAGCAAGTACACTTGCCCCTCAGGGTCTTTGTGACCCTGCTCCTTCTGTCTGGAATTCTTTCCCAACTTCCATATGACTCACACTCTGCACAAATAGACTCTATCACAGTGGTCTTCTCTGAGGACTTCTGATACCCCTCACTCCACAGCACGTATCACCAAATGACTTATGTTTACTTATTTACTTACTTGATAGTTTTGCAGCATCTTCATCATGTTTTTCATCTTGCCCTCTTGAATGAAAGTGCCATGAGGGCAGAGACTGTCTTGATTTTATTCACTCTTGTATCACCGGTACCCAGAAAGCCAGGCCAAGTGGATAGCAGTCCAGAGCTATATTTCAAATGAATGAGTAATGAGTGAAGTTATATGGTAGGGTTCTGTGTGTGGTTCATCAATCCATTCATTTATAGTCATGAAAGATCTAATCAGTGGTAATCTAGATCCTTTTAAGCAAGGCACATTCCATTGATATTATAATTTTATGCCTGATGGGTAGAAAATTCATTGAAAAGATTTTATAATAATTTTAATTTTGGATGATTCCTGAATGAACCAGTCGCCCAAGAGTTCTTGTGAAATGAATTACTTATAGATTAGTACAGGAAAGCCTTTATTTAACTTCAGCATTTTTAAATTTTAAGTTGATAATGTGCTATGATATCTTAAAGATTAACATTAGCATTCCATAGCAAAGTTAACTGAAAAGCTTGTTAAAACTAATTACTAAGAAACAAATCAATACATTATTTACAATTTTGTTTAGACATTTACATGGGTATGAAGAGTTGTTTATCATCTGGCATTAGTATTTTAAAAATGGACATATGGTTAATTAATGGTGTTGAGGGTTTCTTTCCTCAGAATCATAATACCATTTATACACTTGGTATATAAATCATTATCTGCCTCTCCTCATCTTTTGTCAGAAATAGGACTATGCTGCCTAGATGTTAGAATTGTCAGTTGTTATTCGTATAACCCGGTAGGTTGAGTAATCTGTTACCATAGTTGATTTGTATTGAAGAGTCACCAGGAAAGTTGAACTCAGCTTAGCCTAACATATTCATGGCTGCTCAGACAAAGGAACTGTGTGGACAGAGCCTAGCAAGAGGGGATTTCTTAAGAGCTCATGAGATTTCACCATAGTTTCTACTAAAGTGTCTACTAAATGTGACTGAGACAAAAATGTTTCTAGAATAAAATGTTTGAGGTTGATAGCAAACAGAGACCAAGACCACTGAGGGACTGAATAATAACATTAACTGAGGAAAACAGCAGCATTGGTTATCGCAGTCAGTATGACTTCTTGTCTCTTCTCTTTTCAATCTATGACTGCTTGCTCTGGAAAGAAAAAAACTGTGAAATATCAAAAGTATAATCCCTTAGTAAAGTCTCCGAAAGACTGTGCTGGCTTTATGGCTTTGCTCTTTCCGCTGTCTGTTTTGTCGGTGGGCCAGCTCATTTCTCTCCAGGTTACTTAAACTACAAGCAAGGGAGGAGCTAGAGTAGCCAGTCAGCCATACTTGGAATATTGAAAAGGTTAAATCCATATATAATCCACTCAATTTATTGATATGTGAAGCATTAAAATGTTGAACACGCTGACTTACAGCATGAACGGTAACAGAATCAGGAAGCGCCAGGACACGGATGTGTGGTCTTGAAAATGCCACTGCAGGCTGCTGGAGTGGGGTCTGAGCCGCTGTCATTTCGGTGCAAAGAACTGTAGCCTCTGCCCCCCAGGAAGTGACGCTCTTGGGAGACATCTGTCGTTTAGACTGGTAACGCCAGCCTCACTACTAATACTTAAAAAAGGAGTGCACTGTTGCTGATTCTTAGAGATTTATCGAAAACCAGGCAGGTTGTCTTGCTTATTATGTTTCTGAGAGCAAAGCACAAGCCCTTGCATGCAGCTTCCCCTTCTGCAAACAGGCACAGTGTATGATATTGTGATTTGTAATAAGAAATAAGTATTTGATCTTTGTCCCCTTCCTGGCACACAGCTCATAAAATCCTGTAGTTTCGAGAGTTGGGATAAAGGTGAAGGAGTGTCCTTTGTTGTTCATAACAAGCCCTTTCAACCACACCTGATTTATGTTAATGAGATGATTTTTGGAAAGCCCCTAGAGAACCGGCTGTATGGATGCTGGTTGCCAGGGAAACAAGCCATGTGATTAGAGGGTTGGAATTTTCAGCCCGGGGATGCGAGAGGGGCTAGAGGTTGAGTTAATCACCAAAGGCCAATAATTTAATCAATCATGCCTACATAATGAAGCCTCCATAAAAATCCCTATAGTATAGGATTCAGAGAGCTTCCAGGTTGCTGAACGTGTGGAGGTGCTGGGAGGGTGATGCGTCCAGAGAAGGCAGGAAGCTCCAAGTCCCTTTCCCGCATACCTCACCCTATGCATCTCTCCTATCCGTCTGTTCCTGAGGTGTACAACCTACTTAGTAGACTGTGCTCCTGAGTTCTGTGAGCCAATCTAGCAAATTATTGATCCCAAGGAGGAGGTCCTGGGAACTTCCGATTTATAACCAGTTGGTCAGAAGCACAGGTGACAACCTGGACTTATTATTGACACCTAAATGGAGGGGGGCGATCTGTGGGACTGAGCCCTGAGCCTGTAGATGGTGTCAGAATTGAATTGAATTGTAGGACACGGAGTCGGTACCAGCAGAGGATTGGAGAAGTGTTTCTGGTGGAAAAAGCACCCACGCATCTGGTGTCAGAAACGAAGTACTGAAGCAAAGCACTGAGGATGCAGTTTCTCCTTCACACACAGAGAACCCCTAGCCTACCTCCTTACACACAGAATTCTATTTTAGACTAGTGTCCTCAGGGGCCATTATTCCTAAGTGCCTTAGGAGAAAAGAAAAGTCATCTCCCATTGTGAGTTGAATTAGGTCTCCCAAATACCTGCAAATGTGACCTTATTTGGAAACAGAGTCTTTGCAGATATAATCAAATTAAGACGAGGTCATACTGGCTCAGGGCGGGTCCAAATCCAACCTGACCGACGTCCTTAGCAGAAGAGACACAGAGACACAGAGGAGAATGCCAGGTGAAGACAGAAGCAGAGATTGGAGTGATGCAGCTACATGCCAAGGATTGCTGGTGACCTCCAGAAGCTTGGAGAGAGGCGTGGAACAGGTTAGCTCAGACTGTAGAGAAGGAAGCAGCTCTGCCAGCCCCTGGCTTTGGGATTTCTGGCCCCTAGAACTGTGAGAGAATGGGTTTCTATTGTTGTCAGCCCCCCCCAGTTTGTGGTTCTCTGTTAGAGCAGCCACAGGAACCTAGCCACCTCCCTTCATTTTTCTAGCCCCTGCCCAGCTCTGCTTTAAAAACTGGCTTGTAAAGAACCGGGACAAGTCCGTGGGCAAAGTGACCCGTGGAGAGGACTCCACAGCCCACTCGGTGTGGAAGTACGTGGAGTGTAGCTCCCGGAAGAATCACTTCCTTGAAGCTTAACTTCCGTTCTAGGCTTCCCGACACCCAGGGCTTTAAAACACAGAGTAAGGTGTACGGCCACGGACAGGACATGCCTCTCCCACGTGGTCCTCAATCACCTCTAGTTCATGTTCACATGACCCTGGATGAACAGAATGACAGATGGAGAGCAAGATACTCCTGCAGGCCGAAAGCCTTGAATTTGTCAAGGGCAGCTCCGGGCAGGGAGGTGGGTTCAGGGGTTCGAGCCTGGGCTCTGGGGCCGACCGCCTGGTCTGAGTCCGAGCCCACCGCCGCAAGTGACTTAGCTTGTGAAATGAGACTAACAGTAGAACTAATCACAGGCTATAAAGATCATACGGATTAATTCACGGAAGCTCCTAAGACAGTGTGTGGAACCAGTAACAAGCTCAGTTAGCTGTTACTGATTCTCCAGCAAGCAGACACACTGTCCACCCTTTACTTCTTTCTGGGACCTAAGACGCCCCTGTGGTTGAAGCAGAAAGACCACCTTTTTTTTTTTAATTTATTTATTTTTGGCTGTGTTGGGTCTTTGTTGCTGTGCGTGGGCTTTCTCTAGTTGCAGCGAGCGGGGGCTACTCCTCGCTGCGGTGCGCGGGCTTCTCATTGCAGTGGCTTCTCTCATTGTGGAGCACGGGCTCTAGGCACGCGGGCTTCAGTAGTTGCAGCACACGGGCTCAGTAGTTGTGTCTCGTGGGCTCTAGAGCGCAGGCTCAGTAGTTGTGGCACATGAGCTTAGTTGTTCCATGGCATGTGGGATCTTCCCAGGCCAGGGATTGAACCCGTGTCCCCTGTATTGGCAGACGGATTCTCAACCACTGTGCCACCGGGGAAGCCCGAAAGACCACTTTTAAGGAAAAGTAAATGAACCTATTTTTCTGTCGTAAGAGGAGTTGCGTACATTGATCTTGGAGAAGTCAGTAAATTTTGCTTCAATTACAATGAAAACTGGGCACATACAACCCCAACACGAATACAAGTTTCATAGGGAAACCCAAGGAATAGTCATTTTTTGAAAGCGGTGCTCCAAACGCTGACATTGATCTGGCGGCAGGGGAGGCACTGGGTGAGCTGCCTCAGGTGTGCTGGGCAGGTGGAGAGGGAAGCAGGTGCATAACTACACGGGCCGTCAACAGAGGGGCTGCCGTGAGTCTGGGACTAAGGCCCCAGACACCAGTCGGGGCGAGCATGGCTGGAGAATGTGGGTGACGTGGCCGCCTGACCCGCTAGTAGTGGCCACGGGCACGCCACGGCCTTCTCAAAATCTTCCCGCTTTGGCCTACTGAGCCCTGGTTACAGAGCCATGGGACTGTCAACTAATTAATTCCTACCTATCACCCGTCTTCTGTGCGCCAAGCAGTTGTAAGAAGAATGTGTGTTATCCTTACATCATGGACCACTACAGAAGAAACCATCACAGCTCTCATTACCGTAGGCCCTCCTGGACTTGTCCGAGCCTGACTGCATAAGCAGACAAGAATTCGTGGAGCTTAATTCCCTAGAGGCCACTGTGTCCATGTGGTTGACCTTTTTCTGGTGATCGTGGCTATCAACATTATAACATGCCCTGATGTAGAAATGTGAAATGACTAATTTATGGTATCTGTAGATCATCTTTTCTAGTACTCATGCATACACTTTGTTCATTATTGTTCATATTTTTAGTAAGCGAGCAATTTTACATTGTATTTAAACGCATATAAGAGCTTTTCTTTCTTTCTTTCTTTCTTTCTTTCTTTCTTAATCCTCAGATGAGATTTATACCCAGTTTCATGGGACTCTGGTTTTTGATGATGAAATTGAAGTCGCCAGTTGGACTGATGCCTTTTTTTGTTTAAATGACAAACCTAATTTCTTTAAAACAGAGGGTATTACTTCTGGGCTAAAGGTCTTGGTTGAAAGATAGGATCATATTGATGCATTTTAATAAGCGTCCGCCTGTAGAATACCAAAGATTTATTCCCAGCTGAATGAGCAGGACTTATAACTGAGATGCATGAAAAACTTAGGCTAATGAATTAGGTCAGAATAAATTAAGAAAACATAAATCAAATTCAAAAAATTCCACAAGCAATTTGTATTACACTAACTTGTACATTCATACAGGAAATGGTAGGTGCCCATAACCTTTATTAAGGAAGGCTAATACTTAACAGTACTTGATTGTCTGCATTGCTATAAAAACTGTCACGGTTTTTCCTTATTCCTTCTTTTGTTTCCTCTAATTATTGATGTAATATGAAATTTGGGAAATTAAGAAAAGTTTAAATATTATAACAAGAATTACCCACGATCCACATCCTGGATTTAACTAACAGTTAACGTTTTTGTGTCGTTTTGTCTCTTCCCTTTCTGTGTCTAAAATAAGGTGTAAAACGTACTGCTCATTCAATCATTGATTTAGTCAACACATAGCTTAGCGATTGTCTATTATATGCCTAGGACCAGGCAAGGTATTAGGGACCCTGGGATGTAGAAGACCAGCCCTTGAGCACAAGGAACTCCTAGTTGGCTGCCCTTAGGAAACCACCTAATGACAGTGGGGTGATCTGGTAGAGAAGGAAATCAACTCGAGTTGATTTTCAGAGGAGAAAACCCCACAGGAGGGGCACCCTGTGGGAGACAGAAGGGAAGAGGGGAGCAGTGGGGATGAGATGACCGTGCAAAGCCTGCAGGATGTGCAGACATACCCCTGCCCCGGCCGGTAGACAGCGGGGAAGATGGTGAGGCCAGAGTGCAGCCTCAGGGTCAGGGAGTGAGCAGAGACCAAGTAGAGCAGAAAGCTGGGTGCTGGGAAGGGGCTGCTGGCGCAGGCTAAGAATGGCAGAGTTTATCCTGTAGCCGTGGGGGTCAAGTCAGAGGTAATGATGACAGTGGTATTTTGTAGCGCTAACTTTTCCTGATGCTTTTCTCTGTGTCAGGTTGAGTTGGGCTTGGAAAAGCTCAAGCCAAAATCTCCCATAAGCCTCCCAGCGGCCCCCTGAGGACTAGGGGCTGCCATTTCTCTGCAGCCAGACATTGCTTGGTGATGTTGATCCTAAGAAGACAGACATTTCAGAACACAGGACAGACACTGGCCAAAGGGGCTCATTCATTGTCTCCTTTCTCCCCATAAAACGTAGCACTGAGTAGATCCAGGATGTTACCCATGTCCCCTGCTCTCTTATGGAATTCGTGAGCCTTCGATAACATGAATGGGCCAGTGTCCCAGGGCTGGCTCAGTCCACGGGGTGGCAGGGGGTGGGACTGGTGGTGTAAAGAGAGCCAGTTTTCTGCCGCTGAGCCTCTCCCAGCAAAGTCCTTGGGCCATTTCAAAGTGCGTCGGGTGGGATGGGGAAGAACCTTCTAGCGCCTCTTCCAGGCAGAGATTCTGGACCCGTGCTAGCATCCGGTCAAATAGTCTTGGATTATTGAGAACAGTGAGGGGCATATGTTTTTTCTTTTTCTTTCATAAAATCTCAAAATATAAAGCAAACAAAATTTCTGGGCAAGTCAGACTCTTTCAAAGGAAGATTGCCAACTCCGCATTGGTCCTTCTTTGTCACAATGACGCACGGATCTTCTCAGTACCTTACTTAAAATCAGTAACGGTAGACACGATCTGTTGTTCCTGGAAAAGAAAATAATGTTCCCTGGGAGTGTTGAAGGAATCAAAGACCCTATGGAGGGTCTGTTTCTGTTCGAGAGTGTCTTAGAAGAGGTATTATTGCTTATTCCCCATTTTACAGATGAAGAAGCAGATTAAAAGAGGTCACCAGACTGCCTAAGACTGTAGGGCTGGTAAGCTGCCCGGCTGGGATCAAGCCCAGGCAGGTGGATTTTCTCTGCTCCACCTGCTGCCATCCCTGCCCCCCGAGGCTGACCCGTGAGGCAGGAAACTGAATCTGATGCCAGTGGACCAGAGTGGGCAGAAGCCGGGCCAGGAAGCCGCGTGAAGAGACCCTCCCATAACCAGTGGTGACGTTGCCCCGGGACTACCAAAAGGGTGAAGTGGAGGCTGAAGCAGCCTCTTCATTTTACTGTGTCATGTCATGGACGTTTATATAAGACTTACTTTGAAGAAAGGATTCTACCACACGTTTTGCTCTTGCTGTTGTTGTTAAGTTTCAATACCACTGCTATAGGTCAAAACGTCCACCTTGATCTAAAGAGTTAGTGAGGCCAAATTCCAGGAGACCTTTTGGTGTAGAACGGACAGAGTTGGGTAACCTATTGGAAGTTGAGAGGAAGAGAAAGGAGTTACAGATGAGTCTCAGTGTCCAACTGGGCGTCTCGCTGAAGGTTGATGATATAGTGTTAAGAAACATTAAGGAATATCAGGAGGCAATCGGATTTGTGGGTGGTGGAGCATGTCAGATATCTCATGCTGTCCATATGGAAATGTCTCGATACCAAACAGTCATGACGACACAAGAACATCAAGAGGACAAACTTTCCTTTTGAAGGTCTACATACACTGAGCTTATGTGGTGGACACATTTGATTCCTCCTTGCATATCAGCCTCAAGTATCTGTCTGTACACAGAGAGGGAACCTTTTTAGCCTTTTCAGCAGAAAAGATGGACAGAGCTTAGACATAGGAACGTGAAGTTCATATGAAAATAATCAATGTTTCTTTTTAAATGTTCTCATTGTTTAGAAAATGAATTAGAATGTTTCATTGTTATTTAACTAAACCCTCTTTTGAGTTTATGGGTTTTGAAGTCATTTTTTGGTTTTTAATACAAAAAGCTTAAAGAAAATTTCATCAGCCCTTTTATTGGTTAGTTTTATTTTAAATGGACTTACTTGTTTTAAAACCCAAAGTGAAATTTTTCTCATTGCTTGGAAAAGATCCATCTGCCAATTTCTAGACAATCCAGTTTCTCTGTATAGGTTTTGACATACGTAGGTTGTCCTGAGTGCCTTTATTTTATTCACTGACCAGTCACAATGTGATATTCTACTCCAGGCTTTTTTTTTTTTTCCAGTCTGACTGTGGTGTTATGCTGTATCTTGAAGGATACCAGCTCTTGGAAGTTGTCATAACCATAAATAAAGCCGCCGTTTCTTGAATAGGTACGCTGTACTCAGGCAGTAGCCTGGCCATTTAGAAAGCCTGAATGGAACCACTTTACAGTCTGTTGACAACTGGAACAAATCAAACATTCTTCACTTAAATACTGCTTCTACACTTCTTTCCTTTAACTGTAAGACCCTCTATTTCTTTTGCTCTGATTGTTTCTGCCTGAGACAGTTAAACTGTGGGAAGGAGCCATATCTTTTTTTTCTCTGGAAAGTATACATCTGTTGGAGCTGCTAGTGGATCCTCCACAGCTGGACTCCTGGTGTTGCTTTAAATAGCTGGGTCAGTGGATAATGGACCCAGGCTGAGCCAGCCATCCTCCAGCTCCTGACTTACATGCCCTGGAGAAGTTTCCTTTCCGGGAGGGACTTATCAGGAACAGGGCTAGAATTCATAAACTGGTTTGGGAGAGGTTTGAGAGTAGTGACGGGGTGAAAGTTGGGAAGAGGCTCTTGTAGATGAGCTTCATTGGCACGGATGCTACAAGCACTAGTTCTACTTGATTGTTAAATTTATTTCGAGGTAGATTAGTTCCGAGGGGACAGATAGATCTTTTGGAGCCAACTTTCCCCACCCCAAGGTGGGGTGCTTGCTCCGTGCTGCAGTTAACCACCCTCTATTAAGGGGCTGCTTCTCTTCTCCACCACCTGCCCTCATACCGCAGGGCCGGTGATGGGGAGCTTGGGGTCTCCTAGGAAAGAAGGAGGCAGAGAAAGAACAGACAGAGGAAGACAGAGTTTAAGTTCCGCTAAATACAATGGAATAGTGTTACTTAAAATCATAAATAATGAAAGGCATCTGCATCTTCACAAAAATTATAATTTTTTAAATATGTTAACCAAACAGGAAGATGAGATCTAATATTTCTGTCTCATCTGGAGGCAAAACTTGCTACTACTGAGAGCGGTAGTACTCTTGCTACAGGGCAGCCTCCCTTGTCACCACTGTGTGTTACTGTCCACCAGCAGCCAGTCAATCCCATGTGATTTGTTTGTTTTTTGGGTTTTTTGGGGGTTTTTTGCAGTACGCGGGCCTGTCACTGTTGTGGCCTCTCCCATTGCGGAGCACAGGCTCTGGACGTGCAGGCTCAGCGGCCATGGCTCACGGGCCCAGCCGCTCCGCGGCCTGTGGGATCTTCCCGGACCGGGGCACGAACCCGTGTCCCCTGCATCGGCAGGCAGACTCTCAACCACTGTGCCACCAGGGAAGCCCCCCATGTAGTTTTATGGCAAACAAACAAAACCACCACCCGTCCCTTCCCCACAAACAACAAAACCCAACCTCCATGACAGTCACCACGGGAGCTTCTAGACTGAATTAGGATTGGCAGACGATGCACGTGCTAGCTAGTGGATGAAGTAGCAATCTACCATCTGGGTTACCATAAGCAAAAGAGTTGCTGTCAGATTAAATTTCATTGCAGAGCAACACATTACTCCTCAGAATTTTTACCATTTGCATTTTTGAAAGCTTTTTATTCCAACTCTTTTGGCTTACTGAAGGATTTTGGGGGCCAACATTTTCCATTTTCCCTCTGTGCAGCTCTTTCATTTCGCTTTCACATAGAAATGCAATACTTATGTTTTTTAAAAGCTTGTTGTAATGTGTATGTTTATTCAATTCTTACTTATCTGTCAGACACTTTTCTAGATGCTGAAGATACAGCTATAAACAGTGCAATGTCTCTGCCCTCATACCACTTACACTTTGGTAGTGAAAATGGACACTAAATTAATAAAGAAGTAAATATACAGTAAATGAGATGGCAAGTGCTGTGAGAAAAACTAAAGCAGGTATGGAGGCTAGGGTGTGTAGTGGTGGAGAGGGGCATTCCTGTACTATATAGAATCCTTGCAGAAGGTGTCTGTGAGAGGATATTTGAGTACAGACCCAAACGAACAGGAGGAGCAGCCATGTAAATATTTGGGGAGGGAATTTCCAGGCAGAGTGAACAGCAAATGCAAATGTTCTGAGGTAGCTGGACAGTGAGGGGTTTGAACAAACAGCAGTGATTTCAATACGGCCAGAGTAGAGTGGGTGAGAAGATCTGCTGAGGATGGGCGACCAGAGGTAGCAGACACGAGGTTCAGAGGGCCTTACCAGACTTTGTGAGACTCTTGGCTTGTTCTTTAAGTGAGACGAGAGGTGACTGAAGGGCTCTAAACAAGGAAGTTACATAGGACTTAAGAGGTTACCATGTTGAGAACAGTCCATGGATGAAACTCAGATGACCACACAAAAGTCAGCTGCTCTAATCCACATCAGAGATGGCAGCGGCTTCCACCAGAGGTGGCCATGTTGGGGCCCAGGAGAAGCTGCCGGCTTCCAGGTACAGGGGAGATACCTGGTGTGAGATAAAGAACAGAGTCAAAGATGGCACCAAGGAACTTGACGCGAGGAACTGGAAGGTTGGAGTGGCTGTTCATTGAGACAGAGAGAGCTGTGAGAGGAGCAGCTTTAGGGTAAAAAGAAATCAATCGTTTGAAATCCAATTTCTGAGCAGAAATGAGGGGCAAGCAGATGGATATTCCGAGATGTTTGCACCAGGTCAAGACTCGCCATACCAGCAAGCAGCAGTCTGTGCAGGCGTGAAGGATGGAGGAGATTGGGAAGGGAGTGAGGCAGAACCAAGACGAGGCCTGAGGCCTGAGGCCTGAGGCCTGAGCCGGGACACCGACAGTCTAGGACTGGGAGATGAGGAAGAATTCGGCCAGAGTGAAGGGTCGGGCTGGAGAGAGAAGACGGACCAGAGAAAGTGTGGCCCCTTGACCACATGTGATGTACGTTGTCTTCTTTTCCCAGCCAAACCCTGTTTTGGAAAACATCCTGTACTTATCTGGATGGCCAGTTCACCACTTTTTCCTTGCAAATCATCAGCCATTTGTCTTTCACCTTCACAGAAATTCCTTTGAGTTTTATTGAGCCCCATTGTTCTTCCTTTGGAATGTTTATTTTAGAAACCCATCTCCTTTCAAGTTCCATAAACACCATAATAATCCTCAGCCCTCACCACTCCTGAGCTTTTGCAGGAACCTCTGATTTCCCATCTCAAACGCTCCACACCTGCACTTAGACCATTTGGTTCATCCCCAAACTCCAGCCATGGTGGCTTCCAGATGGGACGCTGGTATAATTCTGATTCCCCTGCACAAGAGCTCAGCCACAGTTGCTACTTCAATCAAGCAAACCACCTCTTTGTCGAATGGTAATGCCCCCTGTCCACTGTCCTGCTAATTAAATAATCTGCTACTGGTAGTCGTAGCAGCAGCAGTAATACTTTTGAACCTTGCTATGTCGCAGGTACTGTCATTCACATTCGTTGTCTCATGTCATTGTTAGAAGAGCTCTAAGAGAGTGTTGTTATAATTGGCACCTCCCCTACCTGAACGCTCCCATATGAATTCAGTAACTAAATGGATTTAGATGACAGACCACTAACCAAACTCATTATCTAATCTGTCATTATCCATACTTAGAACCCAAGTAAATGTGGAGAGTAAGCAGTACATGAATCACCCCTTCTTTCCACAAGAGGAACAGAGACTTAGAAAGACCATTCAGAACTTGCCAAGGTCACACAACCAGTAGTGACAGAGCTAGAGTCTGACCTCAGGCCTCCTTCAGACCACACCCTACATGGCTTCATCCCACCTGTTCTTGGGCCGGGTTCTTTCTAGTCACCCTAGCGACACCAGCTCCTACCCCAGCCCTTCCCCAGTAAGAATCCTCTCCTGTCCATCCTTCACACCCAGATCAGAGCCCCTGTGTGAGCCACACTTGACCTTGTTCTGTAACCTCAACAATAAACTGACCTCCCAGAAGGCACTGCCAGCACCACGCTTCACTCTCATGACAACTTACGCAAAGTGAACCATGTCAGCCGCTGTCCCGGTTCCCCTTCCCCTCCTGCGACTGCTGGTCTCCCCATTCCCCAGGCTTGCGATCGTTGGATAAATCGTTGCATTGTGGTTTCAGCTACTCTGAGTTCCATATTCTCTGTAGGATACATAAATGTTGGTTCTGCTTAAGGTGTTCTGCTCACAGTGACTCTAAGTAAATGTCACTTATTATTCAAGGGGACTGAGGTGTAAATGTACCCTCATTGATATAGCATATAACACTCATAGCATTTATGGTATGTCTCATGTGTCAAAAAGAATTATATAGTTCCATTTCCATGATCGGGATCCAAGTCTGCCTCTTCAAGGAACCTTTATAAAATTTTATTGAGCCTCGCACAAGGTAGGTGACACTGAAGATACATTACATGTGTCTATTGAATTCAACAAATATGGAAAAACGTATGCTACAGGGTAGCTGCTGTGCTAGGCATGCCCTCGGGTTCCAGGGACTCACCCCTGAATCTCCATTAGTCCTCAGTCATCTGTTTTTCCATGTCCACTGAAACAGGCCTGGAATATTCTAGACAAAGGAACTAACGTATAAAAGAATGAATTGTCACACAGAGATCTTTTACAGTCAGGACATAGACAACACAAGGGATTAAGACATGGACCACTTTAAAAGCAACTCTTCACTCTTGACATTTGCATCTTTTATTTGATCATAAAACAGAGTTTTATGATTGTCTTAGAATATCGCATCAGCTTCTTGGTGAGTTCTTCCCTAACTTATGCTTCTTAATGATGAGATATTTGTAAAGTTTGAGGAACTACACAGAGACCTATTATTAAACAGGTCCCCAAGTTCCACCTCTGATAATTTCATGTACCAATAAAGACAGCCAGTGATCTGTAGCAATTTGTACCAAAGTAATTAAAAATATGACCTTTATCCAAATCCTGATGCAGAGGCACTTCTGAATTCCTCTAAAGTACACTCTCCAGCTGTTATTGTTGTTACGGACATGTTTCCACTGGTTGACTTTTCAAAGATGATTTCTAGTCTTAAATGATTAACTTTGCTGCTGTGTTGTAAGTCACTTGACTCAGGGGTAATAATTGCGGTTGAAAGAACAGCAAAGGGAAACCATTTTCTCTTTATTGAGAGGCAATGCTGTCTTGTGTAATAGTTGACCAACTCTTCCAATTAATAGAACATGGCTCGTGAATGATGCAATTTTTCTTCTGATTAAAGTGACCTCAGAAAGAAATTGCATTTCTGAAAAAAATTGCAGTTCAGTATATACATTTCCTTTTGTTGATAGGGTTTATCAGTCAGGATAAATGAAAATGAGAAACTTCTGTGTTGTGGCCAAAATTTGTGTGAAACCCTTTAAAAGGTGCATAGTTTCAACCAGCGGACACATTTCTAATTCATGCTTCATGCTAGATGGAAAACCAATTTACTTTTAACGGTAAGGCAGGTTGGGTCAAGAGACACTATGAAGAGTACATATTCCCAGCCCTCAAACTGGCAGCTTGTTAAGAATTTGAAATGTCAAAAGTGTTGGAATGGAGTTCTACCTCATCCAGAAAATACAACAGAGATCTGAGGGGTTTGCAAAATTAATCATAAAAAGTTGGAGCATAAAATTCTGGGGTAGAATGGCCAGGTTGCTGCCGTGAGATGCTGCTCGGGGAGAGGGTGCCTTCATTCAGGGCCTTGTAGGCTCTTCCAAAGATTTTGAGCTGTGTTCTAGGAGAAATGAGAAACCACTGGGGGACTTTAAAGAGGTATCTTAATCATATTTGCCTTTTTTTTTTTAGCAGATTTTTTTTTATTAGTTTCTGCTTTATAACAAAGTGAATCAGTCATACATATACATCTGTTCCCACATCCCTTCCCTCATGCATCTCCCTCCCTCCCACCCTCCCCATCCCACCCCTCCAGGCGGTCACAAAGCACCGAGCTGATCTCCCTGTGCTCTGCGGCTGCTTCCCACTATCTATCTACCTTACGTTTGGTAGTGTATATATGTCCATGCCTCTCTTTCGCTTTGTCACAGCTTACCCTTCCCCCTCCCCATATCCACAAGTCCATTCTCAAGTAGGTCTGTGTCTTTATTCCCGTTTTACCCCTAGGTTCTTCATGACATTTTTTTTTAATTCCGTATATATGTGTTAGCATACGGTATTTGTCTTTCTCTTTCTGACTTACTTCACTCTGTATGACAGACTCTAGGTCTATCCACCTCATTACAAATAGCTCAGTTTCGTTTCTTTTTATGGCTGAGTAATATTCCATTGTATATATGTGCCACATCTTCTTTACCCATTCATCCGATGATGGACACTTAGGTTGTTTCCAGCTCCGGGCTATTGTGAATAGAGCTGCAATGAACATTTTGGTACATGTCTCTTTTTGAATTATGGTTTTCTCAGGGTATATGCCTAGTAGTGGGATTGCTGGGTCATATGGTAGTTCTATTTGTAGTTTTTTAAGGAACCTCCATACTGTTCTCCATAGTGGCTGTACCAATTCACATTCCCACCAGCAGTGCAAGAGTGTTCCCTTTTCTCCACACCCTCTCCAGCATTTATTGTTTCTAGATTTCTTGATGATGGCCATTCTGACTGGTGTGAGATGATATCTCATTGTAGTTTTCATTTGCATTTCTCTAATGATTAATGATGTTGAGCATTCTTTCATGTGCTTGTTGGCAGTCTGTATATCTTCTTTGGAGAAATGCCTATTTAAGTCTTCTGCCCATTTTTGGATTGGGTTGTTTGTTTTTTTGCTATTGAGCTGCATGAGCTGTTTATAAATTTTGGAGATTAATCCTTTGTCAGTTGCTTCATTTTCAAATATTTTCTCCCATTCTGAGGGTTGTCTTTTCGTCTTGTTTATGGTTTCCTTTGCTGTGCAAAAGCTTTGAAGTTTCATTAGGTCCCATTTGTTTATCTTTGTCTTTATTTCCATTTCTCTAGGAGGTGGGTCCAAAAGGATCTTGCTGTGATTTATGTCATAGAGTGTTCTACCTATGTTTTCCTCTAAGAGTTTGAGAGTTTCTGGCCTTACATTTAAGTCTTTAATCCATTTTGAGCTTATTTTTGTGTATGGTGTTAGGGAATGATCTAATCTCAAACTTTTACATGTCCCTGTCCAGTTTTCCCAGCACCACTTATTGAAGAGGCTGTCCTTTCTCCACTGTACATTCCTGCCTTCTTTATAAAAGATAAGTTGGCCATATGTGCGTGGGTTTATCTCTGGGCTTTCTATCCTGATCCATTGATCTATCTTTCTGTTTTTATGCCAGTACCACACTGTCTTGATTACTGTAGCTTTGTAGTATAGTCTGAAGTCAGGGAGCCTGATTCCTCCAGCTCCATTTTTCGTTCTCAAGATTGCTTTGGCTATTCGGGGCCTTTTGTTTTTCCAAACAAATTTTGAAATTTTTTGTTCTAGTTCTGTGAAAAATGCCAGTGGTAGTTTGATAGGGATTGCATTGAATCTGTAGATTGCTTTGGGTAGTAGAGTCATTTTCACAATATTGATTCTTCCAATCCAGGAGCATGGTATATCTCTCCATCTATTTGTATCATCTTTAATTTCTTTCATCAGTGTCTTATAATTTTCTGCATACAGGTCTTTTGTCTCCTTAGGTAGGTTTATTCCTAGATATTTTATTCTTTTTGTTGCAATGGTAAATGGGAGTGTTTTCTTGATTTCATTTTCAGATTTTTCATCATTAGTGTACAGGAATGCCAGAGATTTCTGTACATTAATTTTGTATCCTGCTACTTTACCAAATTCATTGATTAGCTCTAGTAGTTTTTCGGTAGCATCTTTAGGATTCTCTATGTATAGTATCATGTCATCTGCAAACAGTGACAGCTTTACTTCTTCTTTTCCAATTTGGATTCCTTTTATTTCCTTTTCTTCTCTGATTGCTGTGGCTAAAACTTCCAAAACTATGTTGAATAAGAGTGGTGAGAGTGGGCAGCCTTGTCTTGTTCCTGATCTTAGTGGAAATGGTTTCAGTTTTTCACCATTGAGGACAATGTTGGCTGTGGGTTTGTCATATATGGCCTTTATTATGTTGAGGAAAGTTCCCTCTATGCCTACTTTCTGCAGGGTTTTTATCATAAATGGGTGTTGAATTTTGTCGAAAGCTTTCTCTGCATCTATTGAGATGATCATATGGTTTTTCTCCTTCAACTTGTTAATATGGTGTATCACATTGATTGATTTGCGTATATTGAAGAATCCTTGCATTCCTGGAATAAACCCCACTTGATCATCGTGTATGATCCTTTTAATGTGCTGTTGGATTCTGTTTGCTAGTATTTTGTTGAGGATTTTTGCATCTATGTTCATCAGTGATATTGGCCTGTAGTTTTCTTTCTTTGTGACATCCTTGCCTGGTTTTGGTATCAAGGTGATGGTGGCCTCGTAGAATGAGTTTGGGAGTGTTCCTTCCTCTGAAATTGTTTGGAAGAGTTTGAGAAAGATGGGTGTTAGCTCTTCTCTAAATGTTTGATAGAATTCGCCTGTGAAGCCATCTGGTCCTGGGCTTTTGTTTGTTGGAAGATTTTTTATCACAGTTTCAATTTCAGTGCTTGTGATTGGTCTGTTCATATTTTCTATTTCTTCCTGATTCAGTCTTGGCAGGTTGTGCATTTCTAAGAATTTGTTCATCTCTTCCAGGTTGTCCATTTTATGGGCATAGAGTTGCTTGTAGTAATCTCTCATGATCTTTTGTATTTCTGCAGTGTCAGTTGTTACTTCTCCTTTTTCATTTCTAATTCTATTGATTTGAGTCTTCTCCCTTCTTTTCTTGATGAGTCTGGCTAATGGTTTATCAATTTTGTTTATCTTCTCAAAGAACCAGGTTTTAGTTTTATTGATCTTTGCTATCGTTTCCTTCATTTCTTTTTCATTTATTTCTGATCTGATTTTTATGATTTCTTTCCTTCTGCTAACTTTGGGATGTTTTTGTTCTTCTTTCTCTAATTGCTTTAGGTGCAAGGTTAGGTTGTTTATTCGAGATGTTTCCTGTTTCTTAAGGTGGGATTGTATTGCTATAAACTTCCCTCTTAGAACTGCTTTTGCTGCATCCCATAGGTTTTGGGTCGTCGTGTCTCCATTGTCATTTGTTTCTAGGTATTTTTTAATTTCCTCTTTGATTTCTTCAGTGATCACTTCGTTATTAAGTAGTGTATTGTTTAGCCTCCATGTGTTTGTATTTTTTACAGCTCTTTTCCTGTAATTGATATCTAGTCTCATAGCATTGTGGTCAGAAAAGATACTTGATACAATTTCAATTTTCTTAAATTTACCAAGGCTTGATTTGTGACCTAAGATATGATCTATCCTGGAGAATGTTCCATGAGCACTTGAGAAAAATGTGTATTCTGTTGTTTTTGGATGGAATGTCCTATAAATATCCATTAAGTCCATCTTGTTTAATGTATCATTTAAAGCTTGTGTTTCCTTATTTATTTTCATTTTGGAAGATCTGTCCATTGGTGAAAGTGGGGTGTTAAAGTCCCCTACTATGATTGTGTTACTGTCGATTTCCCCTTTTATGGCTGTTAGTATTTGCCTTATGTATTGAGGTGCTCCTATGTTTGGTGCATAAATATTTACAATTGTTATATCTTCTTCTTGGATCGATCCCTTGATCATTATGTAGTGTCCTTCTTTGTCTCTTCTAGTAGTCTTTATTTTAAAGTCTATTTTGTCTGATATGAGAATTGCTACTCCAGCTTTCTTTTGGTTTCCATTTGCATGGAATATCTTTTTCCATCCCCTTACTTTCAGTCTGTATGTGTCTCTAGGTCTGAAGTGGGTCTCTTGTAGACAGCATATATATGGGTCTTCTTTTTGTATCCATTCAGCCAATCTGTGTCTTTTGGTGGGAGCATTTAGTCCATTTACATTTAACGTAATTATCGATATGTATGTTCCTATTCCCATTTTCTTAATTGTTTTGGGTTCGTTATTGTAGGTCTTTTCCTTCTGTTGTGTTTCTTGCCTAGAGAAGTTCCTTTAGCATTTGTTGTAAAGCTGGTTTGGTGGTGCTGAACTCTCTCAGCTTTTGCTTGTCTGTAAACGTTTTAATTTCTCCATCAAATCTGAATGAGATCCTTGCTGGGTAGAGTAATCTTGGTTGCAGGTTTTTCTCTTTCATCACTTTAATTATGTCCTGCCACTCCCTTCTGGCTTGTAGAGTTTCTGCTGAGAGATCAGCTGTTAACCTGATGGGGATTCCCTTGTGTGTTATTTGTTGTTTTTGCCTTGCTGCTTTTAATATGATTTCTTTGTGTTTAATTTTTGACAGTTTGATTAATATGTGTCTTGGCGTATTTCTCCTTGGATTTATTCTGTATGGGACTCTCTGTGCCTCCTGGACTTGATTAACTATTTCCTTTCCCATATTAGGGAAGTTTTCAACTATAATCTCTTCAAATATTTTCTCAGTCCCTTTCTTTTTCTCTTCTTCTTCTGGAACCCCTATAATTCGAATGTTGGTGCGTTTAATGTTGTCCCAGAGGTCTCTGAGACTGTCCTCTGTTCTTTTCATTCTTTTTTCTTTATTTTGCTCTGCAGCAGTTATTTCCACTATTTTATCTTCCACCTCACTTATCCGTTCTTCTGCCTCAGTTATTCTGCTATTGATCCCATCTAGAGTATTTTTTTTTCATGTATTGTGTTTTTAATCGATGCTTGATTCATCTTTAGTTCTTCTAGGTCCTTGTTAACTGTTTCTTGCATTTTGTCTATTCTATTTCCAAGATTTTGGATCTGGGAAATAGAATCTTGGATCATCTTTACCATCATTATTCTGAATTCTTTTTCAGGTAGACTGCCTATTACGTCTTCATTTGTTAGGTCTGGTGGGTTTTTATCTTGCTCCTTCTCCTGCTGTGTGTTTTTCTGTCTTCTCATTTTGCTTATGTTACTGTGTTTGGGGTCTCCTTTTTGCAGGCTGCAGGTTCGTAGTTCCCGTTGTTTTTGGTGTCTGACCCCAGTGGCTAAGGTTGGTTTAGTGGGTTGTGTAGGCTTCCTGGTGGAGGGGACTACTGCCTGTGTTCTGGTGGATGAGGCTGGATCTTGTCTTTCTGGTGGGCAGGTCCACGTCTGGTGGTGTGTTTTGGGGTGTCTGTGGACTTTTTATGATTTTGGGCCGCCTCTCTGCTAATGGGTGGCGTTGTGTTCCTGTCTTGCTAGTTGTTTGGCATAGGGTGTCCAGCACTGTAGCCTGCTGGTCGTTGAGTGAAGCTGGGTGCTGGTGTTGAGATGGAGATCTCTGGAAGATTTTCGCCGTTTGATATTATGTGGAGCTGGGAGGTCTCTTGTGGACCAGTGTCCTGAAGTTGGCTCTCCCACCTCAGAGGCACAGCACTGACTCCTGGCTCCTCAATTTGGGATGATGTGTTGTCTATTCATGTATTCCACAGATGCAGGGTACATCAAGTTGATTGTGGAGCTTTAATCCGCTGCTTCTGAGGCTGCTAGGAGAGGTTTCCCTTTCTCTTCTTTGTTCTCACAGCTCCTGGGTCTCAGCTTTGGATTTGGCCC
The DNA here is from genome assembly GCF_964165515.1 of Mesoplodon bidens. Lineage (NCBI taxonomy): Eukaryota > Metazoa > Chordata > Mammalia > Artiodactyla > Ziphiidae > Mesoplodon > Mesoplodon bidens. Next base: position 87,414,185 of record NC_138168.1, on the reverse strand, counting down.
CGCCTCTGCGTGTAGGTCGCCGGAGGGCGTCTGTTCTTCGCTCAGACAGGACAGGGTTAAAGGAGCAGCCTCTTCGGGGACTCTGGCTCACTCAGGCCGGGCGGGAGGGAGGGGCACGGAGTGCGGGGCGAGCCTGCAGCGGCAGAGTTCGGCGTGACGTTGCACCAGCCCGAGGCGCGCCGTGCGTTCTCCCAGGGAAGCCACCCCTGGATCCCGGGACCCCGGCAGTGGCGGGCTGCACAGGCTCCCGGAAGGGCGGTGTGGACAGTGACCTGCGCTCGCACACAGGCTTCTTGGCGGCGGCAGCAGCAGCCCCAGCGTCCCACGCCCGTCACTGGGCTCCGCGCTTTCAGTCGTGACTCGCGCCCGTCTGTGGAGCCCCTTTAAGCAGCGCTCTTAATCCCCTCTCCTCGCGCACCAGGAAACCAAGAGGGAAGAAAAAGTCTCTTGCCTCTTCGGCAGCTCCAGAGTTTTCCCGGACTCCCTGCCGGCTAGCTGTGGCACATTAGCCCCCTTCAGGCTGAGTTCTCGCCGCCAGCCCCAGTCCTCTCCCTGCGCTCTGACCAAAGCCCGAGCCTCAGCTTCCAGCGCCGCCCGCCCTGGTGAGCGAGCAGACAAGCCTCTCGGGCTGGTGAGTGCCGGTTGGCACCGATCCTCTGTGCGGGAATCTCTCTGCTTTGCCCTACCCAGGTATGTGGGGAGTTTCTTGCCTTTTGGGAGGTCTGGGGTCTTCTGCCAGCATTCGGTAGGTGTTCTGTAGGAGTTGTTCCACGTGTAGCTGTATTTCTGGTGTATCCATGGGGAGGAAGGTGATCTCCGCGTCTTACTCTTCCACCATCTTACCCGGAAGTCGATATTTGCCTTTTAAAAAGTAAATATGTCTACTATTTGGAGCAGTGTCCAATTGGAGGCCAACTAGAAAGAAGGCTGTCCCAGAAATCTACGTGAGATGTGGTAGCTTGGGGGTTCTAGAGGTAGGAGGTCACAGGGACAAACTGACCAGTCAATCTGTGGAGGGGAGACAGAGAGAGGAAATAAGATGATGTCCGGGGGTGTGGATTTAGCACTTGGATAGATCGGGTCCCCTTGACTGAAGGTTGGGCAGAATGGAAATATGGAGAACAATCATGAACTCCACTTTGGACTGAATCTGTAATATCTGAAATGTGCCCCAGTGCAAATGTCAAGTGAACTCCCCAGTATATGGGTTGGTGAGTTAGTAACCAAATATTGATTTAGAATCTTTCTAAATACCATTCTAGAGTCAGGAAAACAAAGCTTATGAGTTCTGGCCTTCAGTTAACTTACATTAACATGTGCTGCTTTTATTTGGTCCTAAAACAGTATTTTAGAATTATCTTAAAGTATCACATCACCCTCCTGGTGAGTCTGAGAGGTGAGAGGGGAGATAGATACACAATAAACATATGAACAAATAAGTGTGATAATTTGAGATGCTAGTATTTGGAAGAGATAAATTAGGGCACTTTGGCTGAAGGTGACCAAGGAGTAGGGGGTGGGAAGTTACTTTGCCAGGTTCAGGGGAGGCCTCTGTGGCCCTCACCGGGATCTGGGGTTCAGATGACTGATCAGAGCTAGAGATACAGCTTTGGAGCCATCATGTTGAAACCTTAATTGAAGGACTGGCTGTGACATTGTGATTCTGGAGGAGGGATGGAAATCGAAACCAGCGCAACATACGTATAATCAGAACATTAGTCCAAGAGGGTCTGAGGGTAGAAAAGAACTGTGAGAGCTACAGGTGAGTGGAAGAGCCGTAGCTGGGAACATTTCTAGAGAGATCCCAGAGGCGAGGCAGGGACGCTGGTGCTGAATTCCCACTCCTCCCTCTCCTCCCCGAGTATTTTGTTCATCGACAGAATATCGGAAGAACAGGTCTTATTTCAAAATGGCCTCTGCCCACGATTTAATATTTTGAAATGGGAAAATATTCGAAGTGGAAAAAACAAGCTCCAAAGTTATCTGAGCTGCCACCAGCTGCTTTTGGAGACAGCGGTCTACCTCCCCACCTCTTCCCAGACTAGAAAGCTGTGGCAAACACAGTTTATTCTGGAGGCACCCAGGCAGATGCTCCGCTGCTTTCTGATTTATACCACCCATAGAAATCAAACGGTAAGACTGAAATATTTATGCATGTGATTGAGCGAGAGCGTGTGTGTGCGCGTGCGTGGTGAGTTTGAACTGGAAGGCAACAATCAAGGTGGGCAAACTCACTTTACTTTCTATTACTTTTCTTTGACAAGCTGCCATTTTCTCTCAGCCACAGAACTAAATTCGGTCCAATCCAGTAAACTCAGTTTAATAAGTTTTTAGCCACTTCAAGTTTAAAACTTAGTCTCTTTTTGATACTATCCAATCGAATCAAGTACTGTCATTTTCTCGGACACCATCCACAACTGAAAGCATTTTCCCACTCTCAGGTTGGCAGCACTTCAACCCTGCAGGGGAGCCCTCTTTCCCCCTCTCCCTCCTTCCCTGCCCACACCCTGGCCTGTGCCTTCGATGGCAGGAGGGCTGGGTGGGCTGAGGTCTGTCCACGTGACTGGTGCTCCTTGGTGGTAATGAGGCGTCAGGCTGTGTCTGCAGTGTCCTCACCCTGTCTGCTCTCAGGCAGCAGAGACCCTCCTGTTGGCCATACTGAGCGACATGTGTGATGGTCTTTACGTGCCTGACCCACAGCACCCTGTCATCCAGGTTCAGGCCAGGCACCCCCTCTTCTGAATGGGTTCCCCTCCCAGGAGTGTGGTGGGATGGCCCCAGCAGCCTTCACTGGCCTCCCCTGTGCCCGTGGGAAACCTCCGTGTCCCAGCCAGGCCAGCGTTCTCTGTGTAGCCCCCTCTGGATTCACTGTCCCTTTGTCTTCTCCACAGTCCACGTGGAATATGTGCTTATCTAGATGAGCCTGGCATTTTCCTAATCTGCATCAGAAGAAGCAATTTTAAAAAATTCCATTACTCTGGGGTTTTCTAAAGTTTAGCTGTTAGAAATTGTCTGAGAAACTACCACTTGCCAGAGTGTCCAGCCGGAGAGGAAACCAGGCAGAGTCTCTGGAGCCTAAGCACTGGCCTTTCCTTGCTGGCTCTGTATCCTACTCCCGCCAGCCGGGAGCGGGCAACTCTTCCATCTGATCTGGACACTTTCCCATGACCTCCCCTCCCCCTCCAGGAAGCGGCATTTGCCCTCCTTTTCCCTGGAGCCATAATATCAGAGAGGCTTTGAGGGCACATGATTTCCTATTTGTCAGACTAGCCACTCATGAATAGCATAGACTGGTGGGTCTGCATATTTGCCAGTAGGACCTGCCCCAATGCAAAGGGAAAATAATGCAATTAAGTTTAACAAAAATGACTCTTTGGATTTAAGAAAATTGCTGAATTTTTAGTGACTTCACTTTTTGCTTTTGTTTTCTTTCTCCTTGTTGTTTTAACTGCATCTTATTCAATTATCTAAATAACGTTTCAAACAGTCAGATAACAGATATTGAATGGGGTCAGTATGTGTCATGTGTCAGGTGATATGGCCCCTGAGCATCACTATGCAGCTTTTTATAACACTAATAACAAAGAATTTATTATAAATGTCAGTAATCCTCGATCACTGTACACTATTATATCTCAGAAGCCTGGACTATAGTTTGAGTGTAATGATAAATCTAGAAAAAGACTGTAAGCAACATAAACCCCTAGATCTGAACCCAAGGTGAGACGATTTTCTTGTATTAATATGATAGTAAATTCTATCTGATAGACCTTCATTTATGATTGATAATTCAGTGTTTATATCATATCCCTTTTACCCAGAAGAGCATTAAATGATAGCATTCCAGGTACCTTCCGAGGCTGACTTTTGTTACCATCCCTTCCTTGCATTTACTTCTGACATTGATACATTAGTCCTGTCTGTCACCACCCTGGCTTTCTGGTATATAAATGACCCTGTCCTTAGATATATATGTATAACAAAGCAGCATTTCCTAGTGAATCTAATGCCGCCCCTGTTTCATGCTCTAAGTGATTGAGATGCTTTTGGGTAGCTGTCTGCATAAATTAAAACGCTGCACTCCAAAACCCTACCAGTCAGTCAGATGGATGGTGCCAAAAGAACAAGTTGACTCCAGGTAGGATAATAAAATGAGGGATGAAAACGATCTGTAAATTGGTTGGGAAAAGTTGCAGAGTGTTGCGAATTCCGTACTTAAGAAACATCAAAATGTGCAAACGCGTGGTGATGAATGTCTTCATGTATAACCCAGATGATGATTGTACGGGTTTTATTAAACCTGTGTTATACGATGGAGGCACAGATTACCTTTGCTTTCTGTCTATGGGTCGCAGCTCAGGGTTCTTGGTAAATGTGTGTGATTTATACAAGAAACAGTATATGGAGACAACTGAAATCTCTCTTGACAAGAAATTTTTTGTAATGTTTAATTTAGAAATGACGTTTAAAAAAGGTATGGACTCAGGAAGTACTAAGAGTTTTTTAATTACTGAAAAGCTGCCCTGTATCACGGTTGTCCTTTGAGCAAGGCTTACTGTCAGTCCTTCCAGGGCAGGGCTATAGGTTAGGCATTCTCATCCTCCTCACAGCCAGGGACAGAAAAAGGTCACTGGGTGAAGGTGTATCAGATGAACCCCGAAGATGTCAAAGTGGAAATGCCTGAGGGGATGGAGAATGGTGCTTCTCAAAGGAGATGTTGCCTAAGAATCACTTCACAGTCTTGGCAAATACAGATCTCTGGGAGCCACCCTGGGGTACTTACTCAGTAGGAACTCACTGGTTACCAGCCACCCAGGTCACTCTGCTGTCTCTTGTGCCCACCGCACTTGGAGAAATCATTTCAGAGAGTTAAAGGCAAGCTGGCTCCTGATACCTCCTGGGACCAGCAGGAGCTCAGATAATTAGTCAGCGTAGGGACAGAGACATCCAGGAGGAGGAAATACCTTTGACTCCCCTGTGCTGACCCCACTAATTAGAACTTAATTTGTACCTTCCAAACAGAGACATTAAGTATCTACTTACAGTGATAAATCTTAGATGTGTAGGTCTTAATTAAACCTAAACCTCTTTTCTTAAAAGATAAGCATTAGATTTCACTGTGGTAAAGCAATCTCAATCCACTGTTTGTCTTAAATGTAATCTATTAGGTAAAGCACCGATACATATGAAAACTTAACAAAAGTGTAGATTACGAGGGTCATGAAGGAGATTTTAATATAATGAAGATACTGTGTAACAAGTTCCGGAGTTGAAACACAAAATACAGCAAACACTTGGAAATGGTCAATAGTTATTATTGGACAGAGCCATCTGAGGATGTCTTGAGAACTATGGTGGACAGGAAGGTGGGATGCACATGCCCCTTTGTTGTACATTTAGTAAACATTCTCGAAGGCAGACTGTCTGAATTCAAGGCCAGACACCATAATAGGGCCAATTCATGCACAGCCACTAACAGACAAAGGACTTCACAAGTTACTAAATCTACTAGGTGTAAGAGATATACCAAAATGCCATAGTGGCCATATTGCAAAACTGAAAGTGTGAATGCCAAAAGAGGCTACATAAAATGACGTGAATAGCCCCAGTTCCACAGCATCTGGGTCCTTATCTAGAAAGACTTGAAGGTTGGGATGACTTGGCCTCTAGGAGCTGCTATGTTCTGGAGGCATCAGCCCGGTGGATCTGACTGGTGGCTGGAACATCTGCAGTGGCCCCTCGGTGTGGCCTTGGCTTCCTCACAACATGGTGGCTGAGTTCCAAGGTGGAGATTCTCAAGGGAAAAAAGTGAATGTGTGTGGCATATTTTACCACCTTAGCCCCAGAAGTCCTATAGCATCACTGCCCCGTACCTGTTGGTTGAGTCCATCACAAAGGTCTCTTCCTCAGTTCAGGAAAGAGGATGCATGTCCCGCCACTCAGTGGAGGAGCATCAGCATGACACTGTGAGATGAGCATTTGAGATGAGAAATATTGTGGCAGCCATCTTTGGAAAATTCCATCTTGTATGATATAGATCTCTGAGCTATGTTTCTATAGCATTCTGAACTGGCTTTATGTATGCAGCTTATAGAAATGCATGCCAAATGTTTGTCAGCCACTGGGTAAAATGAAACATACACTTCTTTTATTTTATGTACACTCATGTTGCAAATAGAGAGGCAGTCACTCAACCTTTTCTTTAGGCCAGAGAAATGTTCTTACTCTTTCAAGGACTGTTTGACTGTTGCATCAGGACTATAATGAGTTGAGTGCCACTGATCCAGGCAGCCTGACCAGCTAGTACTGGTGCAGCCAGAACCCAGGTCAAGCGAAGGAACGGCAAAGCACATTGTGAATGCCCTCTCCCTAGGAGACCAGGAAGAAAGTGGGGGGTCAGTCCATGCAAATTTAAGTCAGCTGGGTTCCAGAACTTACCCTCTAAGTTTGAGAAGAATTATCTTAGTATTTTCCTACCATTTTCTCAGGTTGGAACTGGTTTTATGGAATTTGACAAATCTTATAATGCTTTGTGATATCATCTTATAGTAATTAAACTCATAATTATAGGTAGTGAATTGAGCTACTTACAAACTCATGGCTAATACAGTGTTAAGAATCCCTGAAGAAAGTCATATACCTGGGTAAGGTCTTGCAGAAAGAGTAAAATTTAATTTCTAAACTGATTGCTTCCTTCCTGGGAGGCAAGGCTCTTGATAGCTTTGCATACTTTGGATGATTTTGCAAGTTCTTAGATGGTTCTATGGCTGTGCTTTTGGCCCTAGGACATTCTGACACACTGTGAAATGTGTTCTAGACTGAGCTCGAATGCTTAAGTTTAGTACAAAGAATTATGCCTTTGATTTCTACAGACACCTGAACCTAAGCTTAAAATGCAGATAATAGGTTTCATGCAGTGAATTTAAAAGGCAAACAGAAGCCACCTCTATCCAGAGAATGAACTATACATCACAGTGAAAACAGAAAGCTGGGGGAGGGGGTGATTTTCCACGGCTACTCTTAATAGTGAGTACAGAGCAGCACTGTTGAATTATGTGGCGATACACAGTGATAATGACGACCCACAGCACTGACCCCGTGGACAATGGCTGGAACGTCTGAGGGCTAGTCTGTGCCCCAGAAACATGAGCTTAAGTAAGTGTGTGTGCTCTACCCTGGTGCTTCATTAACCTCCGATGGACACAGACCCTTTCCCTGTGCATCGATCATTTATATACTGAGATAATGGGCAGAGTGATGCATATTCATCAGATCCTCCCTGACAGATCAAAGCTTTGTCCACATCCTGCTGAGCTGCTTGACTTTGGGGCTTTTGTTACATTTCCACAATCTGAAAATGCATCTTGGTCCCACTGGTGTCTATGTGAGTTGAAAAATACTTATAATAAAGCAAAACTACAATTACCTTGGGCCACTGTCCTTGAAACAGGACCACCTGGGGAACTCAGGGTATAAGACCTTGTCCTGGAGAAGAAACCTGCCTTGTCACCACCTGATAACCCCTAGCATGGTGGAGGACCAGAACGCTTCAAACTTCAGCATTTCTACCCATCCCGAGCGTCATATGGGTAATAAAAGCCCAAGTAAACGAAAAATAGGAAAAAGGAATGCTTATTGAATTGATTTTATGCCAGCAAGTCACATAACATATTAGTTTCTTAGAAGCATGAAAATACAAGATTTTCATTGCTCAATTTAATTACGCTCTTTGCATGCTAACTCTTACTTCTTAAAAAAAGAAATGATCCAGAAGGATTAAAATTAAAATATACATTTTTTCCTAATGCTAAAATCATTTCTGTCACACAGTGTGCTCAACACTGAAGAAAATAAAGAAAACAGAATTCTATTCCAAGATAGAAAGATTTAGAACATTAGCACACTTCTTCATTTAGACGGCTAATATGTTCTTCTAAATGATATTTTGAGAATGCTTATATCAGCACACCCCAAATTGGAAAACTATTCCTATTTATATTGACTGAAAATGTTGACAAAGAATATATTCTGTCTCTGGGCTTATCCTAGTTATAGTCTTAAACACAGGCAGTTTGTGCTGCACAAGGATTTAATTGACTGAATTGTCATGTTGGCTCTTCTTGTTATCTCTGCTCACTTTGCTCTGTTCTTAAATATTCATTGATTTCACACACATGGCAACAAATGGCTGATCGAAGACCTCAGCCCTGACTGGCAGCCGCTGTTGCCTGGGTAGGACAGAGAACCATGCCTGTTCATGGGATGCTGTTCATGAGATGCTGTTAACCGATTTTGCTCTGCTGCTGTGCTCGTGCCCTATCACTCCCTTCTTGTTTTTTGAATGTTTGGCATAATGTTTAGAATATACAGTTGGAAACAATATTTAAAAGACTCTGACTGGAAATCCTTACAGAGAAGGGCATGCATCCCAGGGGGGTTAAATGAATCACCCCGGGCTACACAGCTATTTGGTGGCAGGCCTAGGACACCAGACTACACCACGACCAATACCCAACTTCTGCTACGCTGCATTAAATAATTCATACAGTTCCCCTCTTGGAGAAGCATATCAGCATATTGCCACTGGTCTTGTACTTCAGAGCAAATATGATTGTCTATTTTATCAGAAGGAAATTTGAAATTGATAAATGTACTTACTTTCCTCCAGGAGCAAAACAAATTTAGTATAGATTTCAGAGGAATTTCTAGGATTTCAGAGCAGCAATGGAAATATCAATATAAATTTTAAAGGACCAGACTTTTGGGAATCTGAAGGTCCCAGACTCAAGATCCCAGTCATGTTTGAGGTTGTGGCATCCAACTCTTAACTTCTGAGTGTGCTCACCCAATAAGGGCCATTTGTAAGTTTATCAGAGGCTTAGGAGGCTGCGTAAAACACTGTCCATCTATGCCATGTTCATGAAAACAACCATTCTATCTTCCTACCACCAACAACAACTTAGCTGACATATTATTACCCTTTTGCAACTTATTTTCCTTCTGAAAGCTGTTCTTCATAGACGTACTGGCATGATTTCATCTGTAGAATGATCTTGAATAGGGGCACAGTGTTATTCTCCTGACCTCAAACACCATGCCCCTGTAATACAAAGTGATAGACTTCGTTGTGATATCATTACTGAATTAAGAGAAGTTTTAATTAGGCAACAATTCCATATGCACATACAGCTAAGAAATTAACAACCAGCATGAAATAGAGTGAAAACTGTTAAAATACTTGAATGAGAATAAAATAAAATTAGTGAAACCACTTTATAGGATTAGGCATGACTATAATGAGAAGATCCACTTTAGAAAGTTGTAAGTTGAATGTTTTGAAATTACTGCTGTAATGACTACAATGATCTTCAGGAATTTCAAAATTCAGCCGTGTTATCATTTATCCCAGTGAATAAGTGAGACCAGTAATTCAAACGGACTTCACTGAGCTTCCAGAACATATCTTGTCAAGTAAGTTTCAGATCGTGCTTGACCAGTGAAATGGTATCTGGAGGTAAAATTAAGCATCTAAATCCAAAAATATTGCTTAGTATCTTTCCTTAACTATTTTGGGGGCATTTGTTGAGGAAATTTGTCCTGAGATTATCCCCTAAGCTTCCCTGGTTATGCATTCTACACAATTACAGTGGAAAGGAGACAGAATATGGAATCAGAATGCCTGGTTATTAGTCCCTGCTCTGCCAACAGTTAGCAGTCTAATACTGGACAATTCAATTCTTTAAAGTTTGTTTTTTTCTTATCAGTAAAATGACAGGGTAATGAAATCTGACCTATTCTACTTACTTCATGGGATGATTATATATGGGCTTTCAAGGAAAGATTCTAGGTTTTACCTAACCTTCTGTTTCCAGTCAGGCTGTGTTAGCTGAATTCTCTCAAAGTAACAGAATTCAACTAAAGTTAGCTTTAATTAAAAAAGAAAAAGAGAGAGAGAGAGAATTATTTGCTCCCAAGCAGGTTAGGGAAGCACTGGCTATTGACTCAACTGCCACCAGGTCCTCAGATGATGTCCTCTTGAAGCTGTATATCTTTCCATCACTCAGCTCTGCCCCCACTGTGTTGACGGTTCTCAAATAGGCTCCCCCTCATGGTGACAAAGAGGACCACAGGGGGCTCCTGGTTTATATTCCACTGGCTTAGCTAAGGTCACATGTACAGAACAAGTGCAGCCACAGAAGGAGAGATCTGATTGGCTATGCCTAGGCCAGGGGCCCACACATGGCTCCAGGAGATGGGCAACCCCACCTGAATCAAATAAACCAAGGGTAGGGAAAGATGTGACTGCCCAAAGAGACGCTGGGCAGGCATAGTTCACATGTCGACCACCTTCTTCATGTGGGCTAGTCAGGATCCATCTACACTTTCTTCCTATTTATGACCTTTCAGAAAATACCCTTGCTAAATGTGCAGCTCTCTTACGTACAACAAGAGTAATACCCTTTTAAAATGACGTGCATTTCTTGGTCTGACCTAGATAGAGTTCTTCATGGACTGTCAATCTGTGTTCCAATGTCCCGTGTTAAATATATTGACTCTCTGACTTTGCATCCAATAACCTAAATTTGAGACACAGAATCTGGCTTTTCCAAACGTGTAAAGCTTCTGGTAAGCTGACTCCCAGATGTATCTCATTGCTCACAGCAAGGAGTTAGAACCCCTCTAAGAAATGCTATATAGTTTTTTTCCTTTAGTGCTTTTAGTAATACATCTTGGAAGAAAGATTGTCTCTTTCCCACAAGACCTTACCAATTGTCACAAGGATTAGCCACAGATGTCAATAGCTTTCTACCAATTCCTTTAGCATTAATGAAGTGGTCCCCTGAGAGAGCTTAGGCAGGCTAAAGGTAATCACACATCTACTAAATCAGCAAATAGCAGGCATTTAATTAATGCTAATTAAATCAGTGATTTTGGAGAAAGTATATAATGCACTGCAGATAACTTTATAGATATTATTGTAATTATTAGTACCAAAAATTAAAGTTTTTTTTTCCTTTTGGGTTTTTGCTTTTTATAAATAGCAGAGTAAAAAGTGGGCCAGAAGACATATTAATCTAATGAGAGTAAAGGTATATAAACCCAAGATTCAGAGCATTTTTGAGATGAGACTGGTGTCCCTCTCTGTCTGAATTCATCATGCAAATTTGAGAACTGAATCATCTCAGCTCTCAAGAGATACTTGTGTGACACCTTTAGAACCCTCATATAAAGTAGATTGTGAGATATAATATATATTCACTGGCCTATATTTAATATGCATTTAACTTTTTGGGGCAAAGATGTCCACTTAATCCTATTAGAATATTTTATTTTTCCAAAAGTAAACACTATTGAATTTGAGTTACCTAAGTTTAATAGCATGAAAAATGTTCTCCTAGCAGTGTATGCAAAAGACATTCACCGAGCTGATCAGCATCACTCAGTGCCTCTGAAGTACATCCCAAAAGATGTCCAAGGCACACTGAACGTTTGAGACGAGGGATCGTCCACGTTTCTCCTCCCTCCAATTTAACTGTTTCAACAACAGTCAGTTATGTTTGTTCCAGACCTGCTTTGGCTAGCTGTGCTTAAACTTAACTTTCTTAATTTAATTAAAAATCAAGTAAACCTATGAACCATCAATGCAAAAAGAGTTGTTGCTATGAAAAGCTAAGTTGGGGGGGGGGGTTGGAAAGATCTAATGAAGCAGGTTTGTTAGAAGACTCCTGTTGAATTATTTGTAGGCAGAATGACTGTAAAAATTGGAAGGGAAAAACCTGATAATTTAAAGCCATTCTGCCTTTAGATTGCTTTGCTACTCTCATTATGTCCTTGTTTTACTTTCAAGAAGTTGAAACAGGAATGTTGACTCGACAACCCAGTACTTGTACTTTAAAAAATGTTAAAAGGCTTTGATCCTTTATGAAAATATTACCATATAAATATGTACTTATGTGCTTTTAAAATAATAAAATGTGAACCAATTTTCTGATTAACCTACCACATTTTTTACCACAGCAGGGACCTCCTCCTGCCCTCTGTTCTCACCAGAACCTCTATTTTGACTTTTCCCCCCAAATTCTCTCCCTGCTGCCCCAAATCCTTCCTCTGCCTTCTGGGAGCTCAACTTCTTTCACCAGACTCCTTGTTCTTTTCTAAAAAGTGAGTGAGTAGAAACTTAACTAAGACTCCTTTGATCTTCCTTTTGTATTTCCTGAATGAAAGATGATATTGTGTTCTCGTCCACATCAGAAATCCTCTATTATAGTCCATAAACATCACAATAATTCTAGAAAGATACCAAATTTTTTATTAAAATAAACAAGCACTGAAGTCATTTTTCTGTCATTTACCAAAGAAATGCAATGAGCAAGACGTCCAGATATCTATATCTAATTTACATTTGTATTACTTCAAGTTTAAGGTACACTTTATCATGAGAACTCTAAATCTATTTTTTTAATTTGATGACTTTATATTCCATATTGATTACATTTATGGACAAAACTAATTTCTTGTTAGATGAAATGACTAAAACAAATGGAACAGACAGCTAAATGACTTCAAGGTAGATTTTCATATCAGCTTGCAAAGATTTTCTTATTTTAAGTGAGACAGACCCTTCAGTTTCTATTCCATTACATGAGATAATCTCATCCAGAGAAGTGGGGGAAAAAGCATTATTTCATGCCAGCCAGAAGTCTATAAACTAAACTTTTTCTTGGATGATTAGTTCCACACACTCAAGAAAAAAAAAAAAAGTATGTAAACTCTTTATACCGGCAGAAACTTCATCATATTGGAAAATGTTTAGTAAGGAGGAGCAGTTCATTAGCTGGGGTCGAATTTGAGAAGGGATAGTAGAACCCGGGCTACCATGTCAGGATGGCATGTGGTGCAGAAGCCTTAAAGCACCACATGGCACTTTCCCCTTGTTATATACTCCTTAGGCTGTAAACATATTCTGAACATAACGCACAATATTGGGTAAAAGGTTTGAATGGTTCCTTAGAAGGGGTGTAATCCCGCCAAGGACCTACTCTCCAGTCTGCCCACTCAGCAGAGGCTTTTGAAAGATCACTGCGATATCCCCTTCCTGTAAGTTAATATATTCAGTGTGACACTATTTAAACTTTATTTTCATCCCTTAAAAACATAATTGTTTTTTCTTTCCCAGTCAACCATGTTTATCAAAGAAAACTATATAAAATAAGCAAAGATTTAACAGGAAGAAAAGATTCACCATTCCTGGCAATTCTCTAAGCTATTTCTGAGGGTAATTTAGGGTGCTGATTTCTGAACAAACAATAACGGAGAAGGTGATGTGGATGCACAGCAGGGGGCTGGCCAGTCCTGAAGCCCCCTTATTCCCATGTAGGGCTAACCCCACAGGCTTTCCTCTGCAGGCCAGGAAAGAGGGTGCTCCTGTCCCTGCTTACACGCAGCTACACACGCAGACACAGACACACACAATACATACACACACATACATACACACACACACCTCATTGTCATTTCATTTTGGAAACTAGGTGGGGTTTTTTTCATCTTCAAAAAGTACTTTTCAAGATGTCCATAGCAGATCCTCTGTTACTTAAAGGTCGTTTGATGGACGCACAGACTAGAAGAAGATCTAAATTTGGAGACTTTGGATTTCAAGCCCCAACTCTAGGGCTTCCAGGCATGTGACTTGACTTTTGACAAGTCACTCTCTCTGACCTCCTGTCTCATTTGTAAAATGGGAATAAATAGAGCCTGTCTAAATGGATATGGTTGTTTAAAAAAAAATCAAAGGTGAACATGAGGGGAGTCTACAAGGTGCTTATACAAAGAAAGTCCCAGCTGTGGTGGACATCGTCCGCCCTCACACTGACAGAGAATACCTTGGCCCCATAAGGGGATGAAAACATAAGCAGATATGAAAGAAAAAGGATTACGCATGTAGATAAAATCGACTCTACTGCTTTTGCTATTTTGGTGGAACATCTTGGAATATAAGCCAGCCCCAGCTCCACCCGAACCAGTCATCCTGGACTGGGTGACACCCTCATTTTGCCTCTAGGTCAACAGAGATTCACCGGAAAATAAGGTACATTGAAAAACAGTGTGCTCAACAGATTTAGGGCAAATTCTCAGGATTTGAGACTTCACACACCCTTACATTTTGTTTCACTTTTTTTTTTTAATTGGGAGAAAGAGAAGAGAGACCTTTTTTTAGCTCTGATGCCTGAAGGGGTACTTGTAAGCATTTTCTTTAGAGTTGATGACAGTGCTGGGCATGGAGAGGGGGAAATGCACTGTTGTCCTCTAACAGCACGTGAAACACAGTTTGGGATGCAGCTGGAAATGAGGCAGTTATCTGCTTATACACAGCTAGACTTTTTGTTTTATTTTTTTCTGGGTCAGAAGTTGGGGACCTGTAGACATAATATTATGTAGATATTTTCATTACTTTTTCTTTTCTTCCTTTTTTTTACTACAGGTATTAAAAAAAATCATTGTCCTTACATGATTTTGTCCTTGACAGTTTAATCAGAGAAAATGTATTGCAGCCATTTGACATTTATTTATGGTAATGAAATCAACCTGGATGACGTCACCTCCTCCACCACTAGGCCTTCACGTGTGCTTATATTACACCTGGTACATTTAGGTGGCAGCACAGAGGCTTGGGCTCAGCAGGGTAAAGGGAACCCCAGAAGCATTTCATCCATGAATGAGTAACTTTCTAAAACACTGAAAATTTTCAGCTTCCAGTTGCAGCCTGATTTAGTGCTTTATAAAAGCATCTAACCTCTTCTACCAACAGAGGTTTACTTGAAGCTTCATTTCAAGCCATGTATGAGGCTGTGCTCCGTCAGCCCTTCGGAGATGCTTACGCCATGTTCATGGCAGATAAATTCTGAGGAGGCACTTTATGTGATGACTTGGCACTTTTGACAACTGGCATTATTTTTCTGCAAAACTTCATGTAAAATGAACATTTCCTGATAAAACACACAGGCAGTTGGTCTCAAACATCTGTCCTGTTCTTGACACTGGCCCCATTGTCACTCTCACATTGCCCTTCCATAGGTTGAATGGAAACACCTTACATAGATTCAGAGCTTTAATTTTTTTTATTTTTACTTTTTAATTTTTATTGGAGTATAGTTTCTTTACAATGTTGTGTTAGTTTTTACTGTACAGCAAAGTGACTCAGCTATACGTATACGTATATCCCCTCTTTTTTGGATTTCCTTCCCATTTAGGTCACCACAGAGCACTGAGTAGAGTTCCCTGTGCTATACAGTAGGTTCTCATTAGTTATCTATTTTATACATAGTATCAATAGTGTATATGTATCAATCCCAATCTCCCAATTCATCCCACCCCCTGCCTCGGTATCCGTACGCTTGTTCTCTACATCTGTGTCTTCTGTTTTGCAAATAAGATCATCTGTACCATTTTTCTAGATTCCACATGTATGCGTTAGTATACGGTATTTGTTTTTCTCCTTCTGACTTGCTTCACTCTGTATGACAGTCTTACCGTGTTTCTAACCCACTCCCTTCCTCGTCTTCTTGACTTGGCTCTTTTGCCCTTTAGCGGTGCCGTTTTTCACTTTCCAAGTGGGGAGAAAGCAGCTTCTCCACTGCAGAAATCTAAGTTAGGAGAACCGTTGTGTCAAAGGGGTATTTCTGTCTGCCCATGAGGGACACACTCCTTTCTTTTCAGCCCCAACAGTAGCAGCTTGAACGCCAAGGCCGGCCACCCAGCCAGAGGTGGTGAAGAGCCTCCCCTCTCCCCCTCGTCCCCCCTCTCCTCCTCTAGCCCCTGCTCCCCAGCTTCCTGGCCTACAAATCCGGACTGAGTGGCAAAGATGCCACCGTCCATAGAAGCTGTGGTTAGACTGGGCAAAGCAGGGGTGGTGCCTGCGTTGGGCTTCCTGTGTCATCACGGATGAGTTACATCAGTGCCCCCAAGGCTTTCCCTCCACGTGGCCTGGTCCCCACTCTGGCTGGCACTCTGCATGCTCCAGTTTTCTGCCACCAGGCCCTGTGCCCTGCAGCACAAGAACAGCACCTGCCCACCATGCTGGGTGGATTAGTAATGGAGACGCACACTTCCGAGGGAGCACGGAGAGGAGGACTATGGGGCGTTGGCAGGGGGTGCCAGGCCCCAAGGACCGAGCCTTGAGGGGCATCTGAGGATGAAGAGGCATCCCTGTTTACATTTAGCCCTTTGTGAGCACAGATGAGCTCATTCACAGAGGTTTTCTCCTGTGTACATTTGATGAAATCTCAAAAAAGGCGTCAATGCATTCATTTTACTTTTAAATAGAGTTCTTTCAGGACTGTCCAGGGCAATGTGTTACTTAGAGTTTTGAGTAAACTTTATCATTAATCACCCAGCAATTCAGCCTCCACTTACCCTGCCCCATCCCCTGTTTGGCACTTGGGAACTGACCCATTTTCGCTGCTTCTCCACCTGTATGGTTATCAACCTTCCTTCTGTCGGGCCCCCCTCCATGAAAAAAAGCAAGGAAACAAAACAAACAGCTTTGCATAAAACCTGTCATTCTTTTTTTTAAAATGTATTTCAAGATATATCCTCAGTATTTATCAGGTATTCTTTTTTTTTTTTTTTAATTTTATTTATTTATTTATTTTTGGCTGTGTTGGATCTTCGTTTCTGTGCGAGGGCTTTCTCTAGTTGCGGCGAGCGGGGGCCACTCTTCATCGCGGTGCACGGGCCTCTCACTGTCATGGCCTCTTTTGTTGCGGAGCACAAGCTCCAGGCGCACAGGTTTAGTAGTTGTGGCTCACGGGCCTAGTTGCTCCGCGGCATGTGGGATCTTCCCGGACCAGGCCTCGAACCCATGTCCCCTGCATTGGCAGGCAGACTCTCAACCACTGCGCCACCAGGGAAGCCCCAAACCTGTCATTCTTTACAATCAAAGGTATTCGATTACACTCAGAGTTACATGGCAAATTATTGACAAATGCCCACACGCCACTGTCTTCATAATAGAGATTTCCTCCCCAGTGAGCAGGGGCCCAGAGAGACACCTGACAGAGAGGATTTGGGTTTATTAGAATCTGTTGTAATCAGACTAGCAAAGCATTTTCACTGTGGACCATCTGTCAGAACATGTAAATAGCCTCATTTTATAAGACCAGATGTTCTAACAGTATTCTTTTAAACAGGAGACTACCTGTTCTTTGATTACAGTCAGGTATGGAAAGATGTGATTCTACTATATTCCAAAATGATTTCTTTTTGGCTTTTAAATTTTCTGGTTGATGGATTTTTTGGCATCTTATTTACCCCAGCATAAGGAAAAACGCTCTGGATTAGGAATCAATCAGAAACCTGCTTTTTCTTTTCTGTTCAGCCATTAGGAATTTGGATTTTGTAAGTTATCAACGACCATCAGCTTTGGTATCTCCTATTGAAAATAAGGAGGTCAGTCAGATGAGATGATTTCCAAGGTCTCTTTCAGCTGTTGTTTTGTTCTACCTTTTCAGTCATGGCTTCCAAGAGGGAGCACTGGCCTGCCCATCTGCATCACTTAACAGTGGTCCCTGGCCTCAGTGTCTTCATTGCTGCATTGGGGACAATACCAAACATCACAGCAGAGCTCTTAGGACAATGCCAACCACCTAGCAGGTCCTTAACTCTTCCTTTCTCTTAATCATGAGAATGTATTTTAAAAGGAAAAGTACTAACATTTGTAAGTCAGTTTCACTTTTTTGAGTTCTTGTTACCTGGCCGAGGCCTGGTAATGTGGAGGATAACCTATGATGAAAAAATCTAAATTTATTAGACCCAAGATGGATATCCTCCAGGTAAATCACAAAGCTCTTCTCTCCTGGAAAGACTGACCCCAAAGGCGAGAGAGCCTCAGACTCCCCCATCCGCATCTGCAAATGGCCCCCGATTCTGCGTGAATCTTCCTGCCACGTTTGAGATGAGCTGAATAGACCAAAATCAGGAGTATTTTTGACTGGTTAGGCTTTGGAAACAGACTCCCTGACTCCCAGCCTCCTCCCCATGCTCACTAGTGGGGCGACCTGCTTGACTTTGCTAGGAATGCACTTCCCTCTGCCTCTCTGAGCCAGGGGGAGGGGTAGTTGTGCCCTCTCCACAGGTCGTTGGAAGGATTAAATGAGCTATTCCAAGTCCAGTGCATAGTACAGGGCACCAGTGAAACGTGGGCTAATATCACAACCCCCTGTTGAGAGGGTCACCCAGCCTGAGGCCCCCCTCCACTGCGATGCTCCAGGTCTCCAAAGAAAACCTGTTGACTGAGCCCCACTCCTTGGAAGCTTGCACAAGTCTCTCTTTATCCAGCTTATCCGAACCTGGGGTCAGCAGCCAGGGCGGGGCTGTGCTCACCCGCCTCCAGACATTGTTGTGTCCCAAGCATCCTTCTGGCTCACCTGACGGATGGCACCTGTGCCCATCAGTAATGGCGACCCACTCACACACCTTAGGGTGTG
The DNA here is from genome assembly GCF_964165515.1 of Mesoplodon bidens. Lineage (NCBI taxonomy): Eukaryota > Metazoa > Chordata > Mammalia > Artiodactyla > Ziphiidae > Mesoplodon > Mesoplodon bidens. Next base: position 87,395,700 of record NC_138168.1, on the reverse strand, counting down.
GGGCGATCTCTGTGCTTTGCTAAAGTTCTCCAGGTGATTAAGCCCCCTCCCCCAACACATGCGCAGTACACACAATTTCAGCACCCAGCTTTCGCCCATAATAATTTGTATTCATCTGACAAGAGAGATTCTGGGCAGAGGGCCCTCCCATCCTCATGCTGTGTGAGCAGCTGCCCCTCCAGTTGCATCTTAGTCCCATGTTAGAACAATCAAATGAAATGAGTCTGTCGGCGGGATTGGCTGACAGAGACGTGACACCGAGCACTGTGGTTGAACTATTACAGTCTCAGGGATCAAGTACCGCCTCCAAAATGGTGAGAAAGAACTTTTCTTTCTGTAGAAGATTCCTTTGGAGGAAAAGAGAAGGATGCTCCCAGCCTTGCAATAGCTCAGCTCGTTTAACCACACCACGCTCTTTTGTTCTGCCAGGAATACTTACCGTCTGCAGTTTCTTCAGCTCCACAGTAGGATGTGGCTTTTACAAAATCCTTGTGATATATTTTTCAACTCTCTACAGTGTCTGTTTAGGTGTCAATAATGTTAATTTGTGTGATCAACTTCCACAGATCCCAACCCTATTATGCTGTGAGCTTAATGCACCTGACTTTTAACAGATGTCTTAAGCCTTCAGTGCTGCTAAAGGGAGTATAGCGTGAATTGAAGTAGACCCTTGAAACATTGTAGTTTTAGGTACAACATCCTCAATTAGAAGGAAGATTAAAAATACACTATGATAAACTAGAACCATGAGGGTAGATTTGCAGTATATTCAGCAGAGAAACTTGTTTGGCAATCAGAAAACAAAGAAAACCAACTCCTCTGGGTATGTGTGTGTATGTGCTGCCTGTGCATATGTGTCTGTGTATATGATTGTGTTCCAAAATGTTTCTCAGACCTTTAATTTTATAGAATAAATATTCCAGTTTTAATTTTTATTATACCAAATAAATACAATATTGTTTGGACAGCCAAGCCTGGGATAGAATTCTAAGTGAAGAACCATAGGCTTTATAGAGGGAGACACTTAATGATCTGCAAAGCTTTAAATGGCTTATTGAATATTTAAGAACAGACACATTTTCCAGACAACTGAACTTATTTTGACTTTCATTATTTCAAGGTGACTGAAAAATGAAAAGTGAAACTTTTTTTTTCTATTTTCATAGTAAGATCCAATGAATCAAGGTGCAGTTTCACATAAAAGCTGTAATGTTAAGCATGAGGATTAATGGATAAAGCGTTCGCAATTAGTAATTATTTGTACTGTCATTACTAACTAAAGACAGAGTTCCATTGCTGGAAAAATTCCTAGATCCTATGTCTTTATTTTTTTATTTCTATCATGTTCACCTATTTTCATAACGGAAATCATCACTCATCTTATTGATAAGAAAAGAAGAAAGGAGTCTGGCAAAATCCTCAAAGAAAACTTGGTCTGGTGGAGCCCCCTGCCCCAAGGGAGACTTCAGGAGGCAAAGCCTGGAGTGCCCTGCAGGACTCCCCAGTCCTGGGTGGGGTCTGACCAAGAGGGAGGTACTTGAGCCTCAGAGAATCTCACTGAGCCCCACAAGGAGCTCGGCACAGATCACCCCTTGAAGGTGACCCATGGCATCAACAACTTCCACCATGTATTAGAACCCACTGGGGAGCTTTAAAAAAATAAGGCTTCCATGGTCCCACCCAGAGATTCTAAGTTGATTGGAGAAGGCCTTGGTGTCTGTATTGTTTGCTGGAGCTGCAATACCAAATACCACAGGCTGGAGGCTTAAACAACAGGCAGGTCTTTTCTCACAGTTCTGGAGGCTGGAAGTCTGAAATCAAGGTGTCGTCAGGGTTGGTTCCTTCTGAGGCTTCTCTTCTTGGCTTATAGATGGCATTTTCTCCCTGTGTCTTCACCTTGTCTTCCACCTGTGTGCATCTGTGTCCTAATCTCTTCTTATAAGGACACCAGTCATACTAGATTCGGGCCCAACTTAATAACCTCATTTTACCTTAACCATCCCTTTAAAGACCCTATCTTTAAGTACAGTCATAATCAGAGGTACTGGGGATTAGGACTTCAACATTTGAATTTGGGGGAACACAATTCAGCCCATAACAGCATCCATGTTTGTTAAAAGTTCCCCAGGTGACATCAAAGTGCAGCCAAGGCTGAGAGCCCTGGCATACACATAGCAGTCCGTGGGAGGCAGCATTGCATGGTAGGTAAGGACAGGGCTCTGTTGGAAGCTGAGCTGTCTGGGTCCAGATTCTGGCTCTGTTCCTTACTGGCTTTGCAGCCTGGGCATGTGGCTTCATCTCTTTGTGTCTCCAATTCCTGGGGGACTGGATTATTGAGTACCTACCTCATACAGTGTTGGTTCATGTGAACAGTTCCTGGACCAAAGTGAAAAGTCAATGGCAGAATTATTATTTCATGGTTTTCTTCCTTTAGGATAGTATGAGTGATTGAAACCAGGGGTCGGCAAGCTATAGCTCACAAGTCAAATGTGGTCAACTCCTGATTTTGTAAGTAAAGTTTGCTGGAAAACAGCCAGATGCCTTTGTTTTTGTGTTGTCTGTGGCTGTTTTCCCGATACAATGGCAGAGTTGAGTTCTTGCAACAGAGACCCTACACCATGCAAAGCCTAAAATATTTACTCTCTGGGCTTTACAGAAAAGAATTACCAATTCCTGGTCTAAATCATTATATACATAACATTTATTATGGTTAAGAGCTTGGATGCTAATTGTACAAAAGTCCCCATTGTCCTTTGTTTGAATTTCAGTTCAATTACTGGCTGTGTGACTTTGGGCCATTCATTTAACTTCTCCATGCTTTAGGCTGGTTCCTCATCTGTAAGATAAGGTTAATAATATAAATATCCTTTGCTATCAGATTCATTTGAGTTAGTTTTGTAAATTCATAGAGTGAGAGAAACACATTAGCTAAAAATATTTGGTTCCTATGTTTTGGATAGCTAATTCCCAATAACAAAGGGCACCAACACTATCTCAAAGATATTATCTACATCAACCAACTCTAGGGTTTGATGCTGAAATTTGTTTTAAGAAATAAGTGATAATGTACATAAATATATGGCCCCAGTGCCTGGAATGTGGCTGGTGCTCAAGCATGTTAGCAAAAATACCAGTAGGACACGGCTGTCATGAACAGGTGGCTGACGTGCCATGTCCTCACCATGGACTTCAGCCTGTGGTTTGGTCACAGTCAGTCCTGTCAGCTCTGTGTATAAAGTGGAGATAGGCAGGCAAAGTTCAGAACACACAGGCAAGAATCAAAAACTATGTGAATAAACGAACAAAAAACAGATGCGTACAATGTATTCCACCCTGCATCCTTCTAAGATCCTCATCAACTTCATCATTCTCCCAGAAGGATCAACAGTGGTGTCTGAACTTCAGGGGGCTGAAGGGCAGGGCTCGGGAGCTGCACCCCGAGATGCGGGAAGGGGGAGCAGGGCCAGGGCTGGGCACGTGTTCCCAGACGTTTGTGGGGCACCGACCACGCATCACGTGTGTTTCTCTGCTGGGGCTTTATGAGCGCATCAAACCGGACCCTTATTACCATGGTGTGCTCTCCCTTCCACTCTGTAGATAAGGAAACTGAGACTTGGGAAAGTTACATCATCAAAGGACACACAGCCAGTATAAAACAGAGCCACGATTCAAACCCAGTTCCAGGTGTGTCCAAAATCCATCTTTTCCCCAGTCGGGATGACTGGGCCTTGGAGGGAAAGACAGACACTTCATGTAACCAAAGAGGAGCTCTTACTGTCCTTCCAACAGTTAAATCCTTCAGGTGGGTGCTTCCCCCCAGCCACCTCAGCCCACTGTGACCCTCTACATCACCTGCTAAGAGTTCCTTGTCAGGATCCCCCCCAGCTGCCCAGGAAAGGAGCATGTGAGGCCCTGCTTCCCCTCCTGCCACTCCCCTTCCTTCTCTGTCAGCCCACAGCGTGAGGCAGGGTCTTGGGCACGGACGGGCACCTCTCCCACCTGACCTCGGCAGGTGACAGGCCAACAGCTGGTCCCTCCAGGTCCAGGAATCCGCTGACTTCCTCCTGAGACCCCTCGATTGTGGGAAGGACTCGGGGACCTCTGGGAAAGGGAGGGGAGTTCTGCTGTCACTCAGTTCATAGAAAAGAGGGAATCTGGGGGACAAGATCCAGGATTTCAGGGAGAAGTATTGTATTTTGTTCTTTCCAGAAGAAATAAAACTGAAAGTCATAGAATTTACAGGCCAGCAAAAGTAGTTGGCATTTTAAAGAAGGGACGCACTGGGTGTATTAGGAGGGAAAGGTTTGTGAGACGGGAGCTTTCAGGTTGCCTGGAAGCAACAGGTGCCTCTGTCTGGCTCAAGTGCCATTTATGTATCTTTCCTCAAATCGTAGAAGAACTACCCACAGAATTAAAGATGATTCTTTCCACAGCTTTTGTAACCTTAGGCCTCATCTATGCTAATGAACAAAATGGGTGATGCTATGACTGTCATTAAAACTGAAACACAAGTGTAGAGAAATAAATAAGACCTCTCTGCCATGTCAGGCTCAGGAGTCGCTGGGTTCACTGGACTGTCATTTCTAATGGGCAGTGGGAGCCGCTCCCTGACATTGATATGCAGACTCTGTTTGGTTTATTTTCATGCTTTTTGAACGTGGAAGCTATCAATTTGAACAGAACATTTTAATATACTGCCGGGGGAAAACAGAATTCTAACAGGAGATAGTTAACTACTTGCACTTTTCTATTAGTTTTTCTCCCCAGATACCTTCTGCAGTCCTAAATGGGAAAAATTAGGTAAAAACATATGTCACAATATGTTTTGATTCCAGTAGCTGTTCATCGACACTGGACTTTATTCTTTTTTATAGCTTTTGCAAATTTCCAATGGGTGAAAAGCCCTGAGGAATTACCGCGTGTGTGTGTGCACGCGTGCATGTGCGTCCACAAGCATGAACGCCTAGCAACAGGCAGAGAGAAACAGAATAGAAATGCAAAAAGAAGAATATGCCTCTTATTATCCACAGCAAAACTTTTCAAAAAGCATTTTCATGTCTCCATCGAATAGAAACTGTCCAATGAATTCCTGGTATCCAAGAGTCATCCTCATGTTAACATGGATACATTTTTTTTAAGTTAAGCTGTTTTCATGCTGTGAGACGTTCCTTTTCTATATTATTTTATTTTCCATTTGTATTTTATTCTTTTTGAATGCCTGTAATCATTCTTGTCATGGATTTGCTGCACTTGGCAGTTTTCATGAAGCACGGTTGTAAGGCTATTCTTATCTTGTCTTATCTTACCAGCCTGACTATAAGCAACTTGAGGGTCTGGTAGGACTTGTAGGTGTTACGTGCTACATGGTTTCATTTATAACAGCAAAAACTATTGTTTAGAGAATATTCCACTCACGGAAGCTCAGCATTTTGAAGGCTTGAAGCACTAGATATAAGGTGCCGGGGCTTGGCCCCTGGCGGGTATTTCTCGAAGTTCTCTGCACCTGATTCCTGCACCCTTTGCCCTCCTCCCTCCCCACCCCACCCTCACCCCCAGGTAGCACAGCTGCTTGGCTTCTCCCCTCCCCCTCTCCCAGCTGTGGCTGAGGCTGGGAGCACAGTTCCAGGGCACAGGCCGTCACAGAGCAGCGTACCTGGCAGGCACAACCCCAGCCCTCCAGGCAGCGCCACCTTGTGGTGCCCTTGAGGTGCAGACATCCCCGCAGGATTCTCGTTGTCTGTGTTTCATTTCATCTGTGACCGGCATTTGGGAGGAAAACAGTTTTTGTGTTTAGACATTCACACTTGCTGTGTCTCTTGGTTCTCTTCCAAGTGGGGAATTGCCACCACAGAGGTGTCTGGTTGTGAAGATAAACCCTTTGCTAGCAGGGAACAGGGTGTCTTTTTTGATTCATCACTGCTGTCCCTTGTCCGAGTGCCTGGGGTAGGGCCACAGGCAAGGTGGGCAGCAAACATCTTTATTAATGACGATGATGAGATACTTTGGATGCCTTCTGAGCGTGTCCAATGAGCATCATGAGTTTAAAATGATGGATTAGGTAGAACCAAAGTGTGTGTGTGTGTGTGTGTGTGTGTGTGTGTGTGTGTGTGTGTGTGTGTGTGGTGTGAGTTTTATTCTGGTGAAATGGCAACTGTCAGATACTTTTGAAACTGCTTTGAAAGATATTTCAAAACTGTACTTCTTGGAAGCATGGGAAGGTTTTAAGACACTCTCTGCTTTGGGGAACCCGCTAAAATTAAGTAAATTGGATTTATTTAATGGATTTATTAGTTCTGAAATTGACAGTGATGATGGTGATATAATAATAATGTCGATCATCGTTTCCATTTATCAAGAACATACCACGTGTGTCCCTCAGTGCCAGTTACTTCAAGGCATCTCGTTTAATTCTCACTTCAACTCTACAAAGAGGCGACTAGTCCAGTTATCAAAAGAGGAAGTTATTGGTGGGGTTGAGCAGGACCAGGGGCAGGTGGGGAGGGCTGCCTGGCATCCAGTTCTCCATTTCCAGACCCCAAAGGCTCTGCTTTCCCTGTGATGCTACCAGCTTTCCCAGAAATAGGGGACTCACTCAAGTACACAGTAAAAAATATATGCCTTTTCAGGATAAAAATTCAATCAAATTGGAAACTGGAAAGGCTTTTGTTATTGTGATATCTTGGGTGACTAAACAAAATGAATGTTCTGTGAGCTCACTGACACTTTCTATTCTAAGTGCACCAAAGCTCCGGAACTCCTTCAGCTACAAACCCGAGAGCTTTTCACAAACCCCTAAGCTAGAGACGGGGGCCCAGCTCGAATGTGGTGGCATGGAAGCCAGTGCCCATGAAAGGGTTTGTCAACAAAGCTTTTATCTTCATTAGCCAAGCTCAGGAATGTGGGTCACTAGGTAGCCACACTGGCCCCGAGGCTTTAAATCTGTTCAGCTCCTGAATTAACTGATTCTTGAGCGCACAGAACTGATGTGCAGCATCTTCCTGGAGATCAAATAGGCATTGCCAGATGGCTGCAGATAGAGACACTGAGAGCCTTGAACGAGCTTCTTAGATCCAGACTCAGGACATGGGGCATTAAAAGAAGGCCAGTGCAGCTCAGGGCCAGGCGGAGAGGGGCCGGATGGGAGGCTGGGAAGGTTGGTGACTCAAGTGGTAGTGGGCCTTGTGTGACCAACTGGGCACTTTGGCCTTCGTGGGTCAGATAATGGAGGTTTTAAGCCAAAAGCTTAATTGTGGGTATGTTTTAGAAGATGACTGATGGAAATGTGGAGCGAGAGTTAGGAGAGGCCAGACGAGAGGTGCAGGGTGACTTGGGAGGCCACAGAGGGTCCAGTAGAGGCTGGGAAGCTGCAACGTGGCCCTCTGAAACTGCTCTTGACTGCACCCCCAGTTTCTATATCTCGTCCCTGGTTCTCAGATGGACTCTGCTAACCTGGTAGCTTTTCCCCACACTTCTCCTGCACCCAAATCGTCCTATTCACGTCTCTTGGAATCAGTTTCTTAAAACACTGATCTGATCAGGTCACGTCTCCAGTCAAACCTCTCCAGAGGCTCTTGCTTGCTTGCTGAATAAAGCTCCAACTCCTTGAGTTTCCATAAGCTTCTTTCCACCGACCTCTCCTTTTACCTGATTCAGCCCAAGTCCCAAGAAGACATCAATACTTGGTACGTGCTTTTCTCATGCGCCCAGTGTTTTCCTGGCTCTCTCTCCCCCTCCTTCACTTGTTTGCCTGCCCATAATATCTAAGCTCTGGCTTATATGATACCACTTTTTGAAGATTTTCCTCGACGATATATTATCCATTCTTTAAATTCTTACAAAACTGCATGTACTGAAAATGATCTCTTCACCGATTCTAGCACTCTAGTTATTTGTGTCCATTTTACACTGTCCTTTGGCTTGCCCACCTCCGGGAAACAGGCATCACCCATCTACATACCCCACAGGGCCTAACATAGCCCTACCAGATAAATGTCTGCCAACTGCGTGAGTGGATACATTAATTAATTGATTAACAGTCCCACAGTGAGAATTGGGCATTCGGCATGGCCAGGTCTGGAGATGCCACACTCCCTCTTTGAGGTGCCATTTCTCTAATTCTCTGAAAAGTCTGGCTCACAGCTCTGAGCTAGTTGGAATTTCATCCTTTGACCAACAAATATGCAAATATGCAAGCACTACATGTTTACCCGAACTTCCTCAAAGTAAGGGAGGTGAACAGCCAAATCACTGCAGCTTTTTATTAGACTGATATCATACAAAGGACGTTGATTCTTAATCTAGTTTTTCTATAGAGTAAAAAAGGAAAGCAATAAATCCCATTTAGAGATATTGTATACTTCCTTTGTCCATCATTGCTCTAACTGACATGATACATAGCACCATCCTTTTTGCTGATCTTAATTGTCGGTCTTGTTTGTCGCATACAGATCATGTAACTGCCCACAAAGCACATAGGAAGGGTAAGTTCTCAGAGGCATCCTAGGGCATTATAAACCCATGAAATAAAATGCGTCTCTAAATGAAGGTTTAATTGAAAACCTCGGGCTTTGTGTCATTACTGAAACTAGTGCAAGTTAATGTAGCACAAATGTGTTGAGAGTGTCACTCCCCCTGGTTCACAGAAGAAGCAACAAAACTGGCCCCTGTTAGTGCTGATGGAGTCCGTACCAGAGCTGTGACCATTTGTGCCCAAAATTGGAGATCACAGGTACCAGCAGCAAAAGCAATGAAGCATCCCTCTTATTTTCTCCAGAGAGCAGCACATCCTGTGGTGTGGGTTCTACCAATCTTTCTAGAACTCTCCACGAGTAAAAGGTCTTCAAGGTCTTCTTGGGTGTACTTAACTGACTGCCTGGTAACCAGTTTTACGGATGTGTTTGATGACATTAGCTACACCCATCTCGTCCTTGGAGAAGGAGGAGGAAAGTTGCAAGTTAAATCCCAGGCCGTATGTCACCTGACACAGTGACTTGGGTACCACACGCCATGTAGTTCTCTTTCTGGTCAACTGTGTAAAGCTATTTCAGAAAACAAGACATATTTTAGTGGCCCTTTGATTCAGAAAAATAAAGCTTTGCTGAACCATTTCTCAAAAAAGTATAATCCTTAATAGACCATATAATAGCTAAATCTTACTTCTTTTATTTGTAAGACCCTCTTAGCACTTTTGACAAGGCCATGGGTGTCCTTTGTTTCCTACACTTTGATCTGAGGCTCTGGTCCCATCAGTGGAACATTCTGAGAGAAGGAAAATTGGGGCGGGGCCGGGACCGTCTGGCAAAGCGGGAAACAGCAGGTGCCACCAGAGCACAGGTGTGGCCTTCTGTCAAGGTACTCTGGAAGCTCCCTGCTGTTGGGCGACCACAGATGGCCTGGGACTCTGTAGTAAACAAGGACCCAGTTGAAATGAAAGTATATCAGCATGTTCCCTTTATTCAGCTTCCATTGTTGGATGAAGGCTTTGTGCCTGGGAAAGGGACTTCAAGGCAGAGACCTCTATAAATCCACACATGAGTGGTACCTCCGTCTGCCCACGCTGCGATAATTCCTGGAATCATCCTTTCTTTAGGTAAGCCTAGTCCAGAGGAAAAACCACAGGAAGGCAGAGTTCTATCACAGTGCAGTCACTAACTTATCTCTACTGCACCAGGCCAGATAACTTATTTCATTCAGGTGAGGTGGGGACCAGACGTTTGGCCTCCAGCTGCTATTCCTTAGTCCCTTCATAAGGAAATTTGTGGGAAAAGTGAGGAGAATTAAGAATCCCAAGGAGGCCTGGCCTATGCAGGAATGTCCTGGCATTTTTTAATACAGCTGTGAGCTGAACCCAAGCAGGCACTTTATGCATATTACCTCATTGAAATCCTAGCACAGGAAATTAACCTCTCCCTGTTAAGAAGAGGTTCTACAAGGCTGGCACTTTGCCCCTCAGGGATGTGTTATATTTGGAATAAATACGTGAGGAATCATCACTTGAAAAAGGGCTTTTTCCTGGGGAAGAGTTCCAATAAGAAATGCAGCATAAGATAACATATTCTAAGTAATGCACATGGAGGTCAACTTGTGTTTTTACACTCGTTTTGAATTTATTTCATTTTCTTATTTTCCAAATATTTGGTGTTCATTATTTGTAAAGGATAATTCCTCAGCAGAAATCCAACTCACCATAGCTTCACAACTTCCTTCTCACATATGTTCCAGATGAAAAGTAGTTCCACGAAAAGGCTTTTAGGAACAGTGTCATTCTTTTAGGAAATGCTCTTAAATAAATTATCGGACCAAGTGTTTTACTAGAAATAACATTAGAAAGGAGAATATGTATGCCCATCTGTGATCTTTGGGTTTCCTGTGGGATGAAAGTAAATGTCCAAAGACCCCAAAGTCAAAGCCATGCAATTCCTATGGGAAACAGAAATGACTCTCTTTTTCCCAATGCTGACGTTGCATGATTGCTCATAAGAACTGTAGATTTATTATAATTTTCCTTATAATTGTTGTTGCTGCTGTATTGCCTTATTCTGAAGCATGAATCGGTGCCGAGGCAGGAACCCAGGTTTAATGGACCCAGAGTGTGCTCTGAGAGCCCCTCTCCCTAGCTCGTACGCATCTGGCAATGGGAAAGGATTTTCATGTTAACACATTATGTTACAGTATTTTGAAAACAAACCCCTTGGCCAAAATACAACTGGGATCATTGCTGTTTACTCAGAAGATCATCTCAACTATTTTCTGTTTTCAGGGAAGTTTTAAGACTCATTTTAGAAATTGTATTTAGCCTTTTTATTAGAATTGGATATAGCCGTTGGCTCCACTAATGGATTTTATGTGTTTCTGCTGGTGTCCCCAAACTAACTCGCTGTAGCACAGTCTCTTTGTGCAACTGTTAGCTGCTGAGAGCAAAAGGGAAATTGTCGAAAGTCAAAATATTAACAGTTTTATTTATTACAAGATGTCAAAAGGAGAGAGTATAATTTCTACAGGATTCAAAACTATAATGACACCTTTGGAAATGTTCTTCATAGTAGGCCTTTCTTCCTGTAATTCAAAGAAAAATGAAAAATTAAAGTATTGTGTTTATTATCAATTCCTAGATGACCCTTTGGTAGGAAGTCAAAACAACTATTAAATTATCCAGTTCACCATAAACATACAGGTGTCTTATTTCTTTTAATCATAAGCATATGTACTGAATATTAAAATACATGTGTAAGGCAAAATGCACTCTTAACCAGAGACATGTCTTCCGTTTTTCTCCTCTCTCCATCCTTTTCTTTGTTACTCAGTTTTGGCTGATCTGCAAAAACAGTACAGTTTCCTCAAGTCACTAGGGAAATAATAGGCAGCTCGTGCACAAACTTAAGAGAATACAGAAATGCACTAAAGTAATAGGTAATGAAAGAATATGGCTTTCAGATTAAAAAGCAGTGGAATAATGTAATATTTTACACAAGAGTTTTGTTGAAATTGCAGGAAAAATAGCAAGTATTTTATTTAGATTTGTTTTGTTGACTGAAAAACAAATGCACAACCTAAAAGTTGAGAGTTATGTTCTATTCAGTGGACATTATGAGGACTTCATGCCTGGGAGACAGGACTCTCAGATAGCTCTGAAGGACTGCTCCAAAGAGGCAAGGGTGGAGCCAGAACATATAGGAGTTTTTGCAACAAAGACCTGGTAGTCGGAACATCAAAAGAGTACTGTTAATTAAAGAAAACCAGACACCTCAAGTTAATGAAATTAGCTCTTTCTATGTATGGGAAGATGCAAAGTCTGGGCTCACTGAAATCATTCCTTTGATACGCACCTCAGCTATCAGGGGCCAGTATCCTGTGCTTTTTCACCCTGAGTCTCCTCAAGGTGCACCGTCAGGGGTGGCTGCAGCGGCCGACTGCTTGATGGTGGGCATCCCGCCTCCATCCTGAGTTCCCCCAGGGCTCACCACTGGGGCAGCTGTGATGTGATGGCTTGATGGCTGCAACATCCTTCGTTTACTGATATGGCAGGCGGCATTCTTAGTTCACAGTTTTCCCCAAAATGCAGTTTTTAAGAAGCTGTCTGGCACTCCCTTCCTGTTCTATATTTACTTAGAGTTAGGGGTAATATTTATGATATTTAAAAGATCTTCTACATAGTCTGATGCTGAAGGGGTACGTATGTTTTTGTATTTGAGGGGGAGTTTACAATGGAATCCTTTCTGGACCTATTCATACATTCATTTTAAGTACTTATGTCTATGTGTATACATCTGTTCTATGGGAAAATGTGGTTGAAAAGAGGAAGGAAAACTAGGCTGTCACAATACAAAGCAAACCAGGAGCTAAAGGGGGAAATAATGGAGGTCCCACTCTATCTAGGGCGTCTGACGCACCCATGCAGATGCCATGCACGTGCCCTTCGTGGACTTACCCACAGGCTTTGTGGGTATCACAAAGGGCTTTGTATTTACTGCGTTTTCACATTTTAGATATGTTTTTCTATTGTGATTTTTAGAGGCAAAGTGGGGCTCATGATATCTATTGCAAATAGCTACAGCAAATGGAATAAACAGCTAAAAAATATATAAAGTCTAAATGACAAGAGACACTGACAGCTCCACTACACTTGCCGAAGGAGGTGAGTAGCACAGATGAGTCACAGTGGCAGGTGATGTCTAAGTTGCTTAGGTTTGATTTCAGTTGGCATCTTTTTAAATTCTGCCAGCACAGAGTCACACATAGCATCCTGAGAATTCAGCGCTTAAACAAAACAATGTCATGTTGAAAATTCATTTTGGAAGGAACAGGAAAACTATCTGGTTGGCCAATTTCTTTTGTTTGTCCAGTTCTTTTTTACCCTTCACTCTATTTCTCTTCCTCATAAATCACCTTTCCTGAAGACATAATGCTAATATAACCCCAGGGGAGCATGTGATGTAGAGGAGGTTCTTAGCAGATAAGATACAGAAGAGGAAAGTAGCACCTCTTTTGGCCCCAAGTGGACTGTGGGATGGACTGGCTCCTGACTGCCCATCACTTGCCAGACTCTGTGGCGGGGAAGGCATGTTGGAGTGAAGAGAGGATGACAAAAAGGGCTTCTTGATCCACTCCCTGCAAGTGCCGGCATCAAAGGGAAATCAGGAGCGCGGTGGGTCAGGTGGAGAAGGCCTGAGTTTAGCTCCCAGAACCTCTCTGGGGCCCCTTGGGCTGTGAAATGCATGTCCAGATATCCCTAGGTGCCCTGGGGAGTGACAAGCAGGGATCTCGTGGTGCTGGCTACAGAGCAGACTGAGTCCACCGCCAAAGGCTGCAGGCTGACTAGCAAGTCCCGGAACTACATGGGAACTGCCGCCAGATCTCAGAGGACCACAGAGCACTAAGCAAAGAGAACATTCCGTGTTCACATGACTTGGAAGCCGGGACCAGCAGAGCAATCAGTGGCCACAGGAGGCAAGGGAGATCATCGCTGCAGAACCAATGAAGACCCAGGGAGCAGCCCATCTCCATGTCGCTCCAGGGCTGCTTCCCCCCAACCCCCGCCACCATGAGGACACACACCCAGAGCCCCCAGCTGCCATCCTGGAAAGGTGGAGAGAGGAGATGGGTCTCTGAGGGCAAGTATGTACCTAAAGGGTCTGTTCTAAACAGAGAGAGATAGTCAAACTGGAAGAGCTTGAGAGACCAAAATGGATGTGGTGAAACATCCTCCCTGGGTAGGAGAGTAGGGAGTCGCTTAAGAGGAAGATTAAATCCGATATTGAAGACATCGCGGGGCTACACTGTTTTCTACACCAGAGCATCGTATATGAATTTGCCACCATGACATACTAAAAATGAGTGGCACCAGCATTTACACCATGTCCTCTTTCTCCCTGGCTCCCACCCTTTCTCATTTATGGGTGGTCAGCAAGGTTAACTAGATCACTAGGTTTAAAGTCCTTCCCTGTGGACCAAACTGGAGCGTCACCTGTAGGGTAGCAAATGCCCTGACTCCTTCACATCTTTGCCCTCCACCTCGGCCCAGGCTGCCAGGGACATCTACGGCAAGTGTCAACAGAAGCCAGAAACTCAGATGAAAGTTTGGAGCACCGAATATAAAGATGGAGAGGAGGCATCTGATCTGAATCACCCCAGATAGTTATGCAAATTGTATAACCCGTCCCCATCCCACTGCCTTCCAAGATGACCATCCCCTGGTTGAGAATCCTTGTGAGAAATGGAAGAGGTATATGTACTGAGGAAGAAAAAAGATGTTGTTCCAAGCCCAGTGCTTGCTGAGAAGAGCTTGAGGATTTTTTAAAAGGTATTTAGGGTTGACTGTGTTTTAATCAAAATAATCTACTTTTATTTTTTAATTTGTTAACACAAGAATTGTAACAAAAACTCTCATTCCATTTACGTTCTTTAGTCGTCCATGCATTGGGTTTATTCGTTCCTATCCTGATCAATAATCTATGTGAACTTGGAAATTATAGACATAGAGTGGAGAGGTAACCCTGTCCCAGAAATGCTGATGCAAAATGGAGATTCACAGTCTCCTGATTATGCCATTTGCACACTGAGCAGTGGTAGTGGTGGCTTCTTTGATTTTTACCCCTGAATTCTGTCCTTCTTGCATTCCATGTGACCCCCCGACAGACATAATTCAATTCAGTGAAAGAAACTACCAAAGTTCATCTAGAGCAATTTTCAGAATTTCTTATACTCATTCATTTCTCTGGGGATGGGGATGAAGATGCTATCTAAGGACAGTGGGCAGTCAGTGTGATAGTTAAGGGTGTAAAGCCACTGGGACAGATAGAAATATAATGAGGGTCAGTTATATAATTTTTAACCTCTTAGTAGCCACATGCAGGGTGAAATTAATTTTAATTATATATTCTATGTAGCCCAATACAACCAAAATATTACAATGTCAACATGTCATCAATAAAAAATTATTAAGGAGATATTTTACATTCTGTTTTACGTACTAAGTCTTCAAAATCCAGTGAGTCTTTCACACTTCCAGTGATTCCAGAATTTGTTAATTTTTTTTTTAATGAAGACAATTTTGGTAAACTTTGTAAACTTTTGTAATGTTTTGCTTTACAAGCTTACCAAAATTCCCATGCTAGTGAGGTCTGCTGGGACTTTTTCTCTCCACCAGGGAAAAAAACTTCTGCTGCCCTCTGCTGAAACTGCTGTTCGCTTTGGTTCATTTTGCTGTCAATTCCACTTAACCAGAACTACTCAGAAATGATGATTAATATGGGGTCATCGTGGCAGCTCTTTGACACCCACTGTGGTTCCTTGACCTGTAGGCAGACAAAGATGAAGGGCTCTTGCTAGCAGCTGAAATCGTCCTCAAATGGAAAAAAATTAATATCTTTAATTACACTTAGTGAAAGTAAGACATGAGCAAAGTTTTAATCTTCTAGATGGTCTTACAGATTAAAATTATATTTACACATTTGCATAATAAAAGAAATGTTGTGAAAGAAAGCAGTTGGAGTATGTGAGAGATAATTGCATCTGTACGAGCTGTTTGGGGGCAGCCCTTATTAAACTGAGCTCAGCACTAGATAATACACCACTGAGGCATTTTGCATTTTTATGCGGCAGTGCAATAGAATTTAAATTTTATGCACAATTAGCCTGGTATTTATGTATAGTTTGTAGGTAAATTTGGGCATAAAGTTGAGAATAAGCCTTTAATGTAATTTTTTAAGATTTTTGAGGGGAGGGGAAAGTGTTAGAGTCAAGGAAAGGCTGCAAAAACATTTTAGGCAAGCAAAAATACCGGACTTGCTTTTTTACCATGAAAGAGGGTCAGTAGCATTCAAAGATGTCTGTGGTTGAAGCACAGAGTACTTCCCTTGTGCACTTTTCCTTGCAGTTGTTCACATCCTGGGGTAATAAGGTCAGGAGAGGAAAAGGATTCTCAAACAAAATAACTTCTTTTTTCAAAGCAGTGGTTGAAAAACGGGAGCCGTGCTCAGAGAATTAACAAGCATGGGACATAAAACAGTGTTCCACACAAAATGCTTCGTACACTAATAGGAAAAAATATATGTTGCAATTTGCTAGAACAAGTGTAGTAAAACCAAAGTAACATTTATTTAGCAAATTATCATGAATATACGTTGGCCCTTATGCCCATATATAATACTCTGCCGAAATGTGGGCAAGCCCTCTGTGGTTTACCATCTACCAGGTCTAGGGGCAAATTTGGGGAAGGTTTAGGGGAGTCCTAAGGATTTCACTTTCTTGCAGTCTTTTCCCTTGCTGCAATTCATTTATGAGTAAATCAAAGTGTTTATTAATGAGCCTAAAGTCTACAGATTTAACAAAAATATGAAAGTCATACCTTTCTCTTGGCAGTCCTTGCACTGTCTTCCTAGGATTTAAACTCAGTCATAACAGCCCATGCCATCCCAAATGCAAAATATGTTTATGCCTCAAAACCATTGTATGATCTATTAATTTGTTCAAACCCCTCAATGATAAAAACATAGCCAGAAGAAACAAAAAGATTATAAATATCATTTAGTTACCCTACTAAAGTTTGTAGTAATAACATTTCTTCTCGAAACAGGCACATTCCTGTCACCTGAAACAGAAATGCTGGTTTTAAGATAATTTGTTCTAAAATCTTCATGAACATATTTTAAAGTTTTGAGGAAATAAAGGCTGCTTATGATGCAAGTGAATTTTAGCCTCATCAGCATCTTCCTGATTTGCCTGAACTGCTAAAAGTATTTCTGAATACAGAAAGAATGCCTTGAAAAAGAGGTATGCACATCACTGGGTACATTGCT
The DNA here is from genome assembly GCF_964165515.1 of Mesoplodon bidens. NCBI lineage: Eukaryota > Metazoa > Chordata > Mammalia > Artiodactyla > Ziphiidae > Mesoplodon > Mesoplodon bidens. Next base: position 87,378,904 of record NC_138168.1, on the reverse strand, counting down.
TCATGCACTAGTTTTCCCTTCAACTTTAGTCTAGAGTTGAAAAAGGGTAAGATCAGTCCAGTCCCCTCCCCTAGTGGGGAGAGCCTGGGACAAACCTGATGTGTCACATTGCTTTCCCACATGGAGAACCTTTTGCTCCAAGCTGCAAAGGCCACCAAATCAAGGAAGCACACAGAGATGTGGGTCAGGGGGCAGCTGAAGGCAGTAGAGCAGGAAGGGAAGTCTAGACTAGTTGAGAAGCCACAAGAGAGACCCACAGTGTATCAAAGTCTGTACATGAAGCCAGGGATAGACAGGAGGGCTCGGAAGATGGGAACAGAGAGGAAGAGAAAGAAAAGAAAGCCAGCGGTAGTGCTGGGCAAGACCTGAATAGGTTTGTTAGAGCTATTTGAGGCTGGAAGCAATAGAAAACCCAACGACAGAGGCTTCCACAAGTAGAGGATAATTTTCTCACATCCCATGAAGGTCGGGGGAAATAGAAGCTATTAATATAGATATGTTATATATATTATTAATGTTAATCTGTTATATTATAATTAACATTAATAATAACATATCAATTATATAGTATACATATTTATAATATAATGACATAATATTAATATGTTAACATGTTTATCCCATGGATAGTCTCCTAAACAGGTCTTTAGAACTCACTGAAATAAATTTTTTTTTTTGTGGTATGCGGGCCTCTCACTGCTGTGGCCTCTCCCATTGTGGAGCACAGACTCCGGATGCACAGGCTCAGCGGCCATGGCTCACGGGCCCAGCCGCTCCGCGGCATGTGGGATCTTCCCGGACCGGGACACGAACCCGTGTCCCCTGAATCGGCAGGCGGACTCTCAACCACTGCGCCACCAGGGAAGCCCTTAAAAATATTTTTAATCTCTCCAAATTTCCACCAACTTCTCATTTTCCTTAATAATGAGTTTGGGCGTTATTTTTTTAAGTATGGGGAGGCAGCGAGGGTTCAGCGTGGGGACAACAGAAAGGCAGCCCGGAATGGGGCCAAACACAAAAAATAGCACAAAATGCATCTCATTGGTCAAAGAATCATTTCTATATAGACACTTATTATCTCATTACAAGATACATTTATTTTCCCATTTTCATTCTTCTAATCAGACTTTATAGCCTCTTATAGAAATGTACAATTTCACCCCATTCTTCCTCTCTCTCTCTCTCTCTTTGCCTTCCTTCCCCTAAAAGTAAATAAGAAACTCTTGTTATTGTCAAGGGGGTGAGGAGGAGAAAATACTAAGGCCAGCAAGATCAGCCACCTCCTAATATGACAGAGCGCCCTGACTGCCACTTGGCATTTGGAGACTGATTATGGGTGGGGGAAGGGAAAGTGATATTAAGTGAAGATTTTGTTTGAAATTCTGTAAATGTCATTTGATTTTTTGCCAGCTGTCAAAATCTCATCTGTTAGTCACACGAAATAGATTTGGTTTTTTAAAACTAGACATTTTCATTGTATCTGAGACATTATTGTACAATTTTTTATATATATGGTATGTTTTAATAACTTAGTGTTTATACACACGTGAAAGAAGATCAACTATTTAAATGTCTATTCAATACCTAATGTCGCAGACATCTAAAATTCCAGGAATAAGTAGAAATATAGTCAGAATGTAATCCTGATTAGAATCTGGTGCTGCTCCTCTAAATAAACATTACTGTACTCTTTTCAGTATAGTTATATCTTAAGAGGAACCAATATTTGACGATGGCACCCATTCGTGCACATGGCTGTGAACACAGGGGTTTTCATGACAAGGCGGCTCTCAAGCCTTTTGTAGCTCTGTTTAAAATATTCACTTCTCTCAAATTTGTTTCTTAGTGCTGTTGATGTTGAGTTGTTTAACAGAGCCCTCTTTGGTCCTCAGTGCGTTGGTTTTATTATTTTTTAATTTTTTCATATAATGTCTCCATCAGTAAAAATATTAAGTGTGGTATAAGCGGAATTGTAAAGAGGTTCCTCCCCAGATTCTGTGCCCTGGTTATTCAATCCGACCCTCATCTAGCTACTGCTGTAGGGGTTACAGTCTTTAACGAGGAAGAGGATGCTGAATTTTCCAGGTGGGCCCAATCTAACTGAGCTCTTAAAAGCAGAGACTTTTCTCCACCTGGAGCAAGAGTGATGCTGCAAGGAGGAAGCAGGGAGGAGAAGGGCCAGGATGGGAGGTCAGTCAGGACAGAAGCACCAGACACGCTCAGGACTCCTCTGCTGGCTTTGAGGGGACCGATCTGGGGATGCATGTGCCCCTTGAAGCTGAGAACGACCGACAGCCAGAAGGAAACAGGGACCGAGGTCCTACAACCACAGAACTGAAATCTGCTTACAGCTTCAACGGAGCTTGAAGATGGAATCCTCCCCAGAGCCTCCAAAAAGAAATGCCTTGGGCTTCCCTGGTGGCGCAGTGGTTGAGAGTCCGCCTGCCGATGCAGGGGACACGGATTTGTGCCCCGGTCCAGGAAGATCCCACATGCCGCGGAGCGGCTGGGCCCGTGAGCCATGGCCGCTGAGCCTGCGCGTCCGGAGCCTGTGCTCTGCAACGGAGGAGGCCACACCAGTGAGAGGCCCGCGTACCGCAAAAACAAACAAACAAACAAACAAACAGAAATGCCTTGATTTTGGCCATTGGGGCCCCCAGCAGAGAAGGAGCGGAGCCACAGAACCTGATTGCACGAAGAGTATTGTTTTAAGCCATTTGGGTGGTGATTTTGTTCTAATACTAGAAACGAGTTTCAGCCTCACGTTTTGGGTGAAGCCCACGCCGGCCTTGCGCACGTGCAGTCAGGCTCTCAGGTTTCTGTGCCTTGCGGTTACATTTACCATCTTTCCAGTGCGTCCTTAACAGTCCTTAATAGATTTAATGTACACAGTTATTCACTGGGCTTAACTAAGCTGTAAAACCAGTCCAAAGTCACTGTAGCAACTGTATATGCATTGTTTTAGTTATGAAAACATGACTGGAAACTCCCGTTTGAATATATCAGTAGTTTTAAGCTGTAAATCAGACTATATCTCTCCCCTTAAAACGCTCCAGGGGCTGCTCTTTATATTTAGAATAAAATCAAACTTGGTCTAAAAGACCCCATGTTTGATCTAGCTGGTCCCTCCCTGTTTTTTCAGATTTTTTTTTCTTGGTGGAACAAGGCAAAGCATACATTTTTTAAAGGAAATTTCAAAATATCTAAAAACCTCAGGCCCAGCTCAACTTTGCAGACCCATCCACTCTAAACCCTTTACTTAATATATTAATGTTTTATCAAAGAAATACTTGTTCGTAGTTTAAAGTGTTAAATATCTCCAAACTACCCGCTTCCCTTATTCCTATAGAATCACTTTCTGCTCTTCTGCAGTTTCACCAATTAGTTACTATGATATCATTGATTTAAAAACTAAATCATTTTATTTACCACCAAGAAAAAATTAAAGATTCTGTCAATTAATTATGAAAGATGTTCTTTAGTGCTTGAAATTTCTCAAATTTTTATATTATACTTAACAAAAGTGCTCTTAGAGAACTGTGGGACAATTTTCACTATTTTTTTAAATTAAAGTGTAGTTGATTTGCAATATTGTGTTAGTTTCAGGTGTACAGCAAAGTGATTCAGTTTTATATCCATCCATATATATGGATATATATACTTTTCAGATTCTTTTCCTTTATAGATTACAAGATATTACAAGATATTAAGTATAGTTGCCTGTGTTATACAGTAGGTCCTTGTTGGTTATCTATTTTATATTTAGTAGTGTGTATATGTTAATCCTAACCTTCTAATTTATCCCTCCCCACCCTTCCCCTTTGGTAACCATAAGTTTGTTTTCTCTGTCTGTGAGTCTGTTTCTGTTTTGTTAATAAGTTCATTTGTGTCATTTTTTTAGATTCCACGTATAAGTGATATCGTATGATATTTGTCTTTCTCAGCCTGACTTACTTCACTTGTATGATAATCTCTAGGTTCATCCATGTTGCTGAAAATGGCAATATTTCATTCTTTTTTATGACTAACATTCCATTGTATACATATACCATATCTTTATCCATTCATCTGGCAATGGGCCTTTAGGTTGTTTCCCTGTCTTGGTTCTTGTAAATAGTTCTGCAGTGATTATTGGGGTGCATGTATCTTTTCAAATAATGGTTTTCTCCAGATATGTGCCCAGGAGTGAGATCCCTGTATCTTATGGTAGCTCTGTTTTTAGTTTTTTGAGGAATCTCCATACTGTTTTCCATAGTGGCTACACCAATTTACATTCCCACCAACAGTGTAGGAGGGTTGGTTCCCTTTTCTCCACACCCTCTCTAGCATTTATTATTTGTAGACTTTTTTTTTAAAGAAAGATATTAATTTATTTATTTATGCTGTGTTGGGTCTTCGTTTCTGTGCGAGGGCTTTCTCTAGGTGTGGCAAGCGGGGGCCACTCTTCATCGCAGTGCGCAGGCCTCTCACTATTGCGGCCTCTCTTGTTGCGGAGCACAGGCTCCAGACGCACAGGCTCAGCAGTTGTGGCTCATGGGCCTAGTTGCTCCGCGGCATGTGGGATCCTCCCAGACCAGGGCTCGAACCCGTGTCCCCTGCATTAGCAGGCAGATTCTCAACCACTGCACCACCAGGGAAGCCCCTATTTGTACACTTTTTGATGATGGCCATTCTGACTGGTGTGAGGTGATACTCATTGTAGTTTTGATTTGCATTTCTCTAATAATCAGCGATGTTGAGCATTTTTTAAATGCCTATTGGCCATCTGTATGACTTTTCACTATTGATCCCCCTTGTACATGTATCAAAAAATTAAAAGCAAAATGGATAGATTAGGATGTTTCTAACTCTTCAGAACCTAGGTCCCTTTTTATCTCAGAATTATGGTTGTCCCATGTTTTTCCAAGCAGTAGTATCCTCTGAACAATCAAGAGCATTGAAGATGCAGTATTTAAGAGTGATCAACTCTTGTCTTTGGGATTTTCTTCTAAGCTACTGTCACCTGTTCGTTAGGTTTTGGTGAGCATGTGAAAGCAATGACAACCATAATGAAATTGTCACCTGGATGGCAGTCATTTAAGAGCCATCCTAATTTTAGCAATTTTTAAAAAATCAGTGAACGATCCTAAGATGAATCTTAAAAGATTCCACATAGTATGACTGTACTGCTATTTCTTATTTCTTTCAATTACTATCTACTGAATTCTTACTCTGAAAAATGAAGGTTTACCACTTTTATACTGTACACACACACATTTACATATATCCTCTCCCTCCATCTTTCTAATACGTGAAAACATTGTTCAAGGTAGAGTGTTATAATTACCTTTTTTTACAATTACTTTGCTTATCTTGGATTTAGTGATTGACTTAGTTTTATATTTGTTTGCTTGATATTCTATATACTTATCATTAATCCAGCCCCAAACTTTCTAATAGAATTGTACATCTCTTAATATGGTCAAGAAAAAATCAAGTGTCAGTCTCTCTCCCATTTTTCAAGTGGAGACTGCATTCTGGAGGCTTCTCCTCCTGAGCCTATCAGGACATTCAGCGAGCTATCATCTCGGGACTTCTCACCACCCTCCTCCTGGGAATTCTCTTTCACTCTTTCCTGTGCCCTCTCCACTTTTTTCTGAATCCCACGTCTCCTCTTTATTGACTTGCTCTCCATTCCCCTACACTGAGTCAATAGTTTGTCTGAGATTATGGAAATCTAGGTAAGAAATGATTTTCCTTCAGAACATTGAAGGCATTCTTCTTACGCTTTCAGGATTTGTTGAAGTCTGAACTTTTGTGTGAGCGCTCTTGACCTCTCCATTTGCTCACAACTGCTGGCCTTCTTTGAGCCTTCCTCATGTATTGAGTGGACAAAGAATGTCACCCGCCACATCAGTAGACAAAGGATGTTGTGGCCCTCGGCCACTGCGGCCGCCCTCCTGTGCACCCTGAGGGGATTCAAGTTGGAGAAAACAGGACACTGGCCCGAGATAGCTAAGGTGCATATCAAAGGAATGATTTCAATGAGCCTAGACTCTCGCATCTTGAATACATAGAAAAGTACTAAGTTCATTAAGCAGAGATGTCTGTAGTGTCTTTAACAGTAATCTTTTGATGTTCCGACTACCTGATCATTGTTGCAAAAACTCCTACATATCATGGCTCCTCCCTGACCTCTTCCGAGTGTCCCTCAGAGCGCTCAAGTCCCAAGGGCTTAAGTCCTCAGTGTGTCCGCTGAATAAAACATACCTCTCATATTTTAGGTCATGCATTTTTTTAGTCGACAGTTGTGCTGGTCCGTTTATACAGTGGGCTCTTTGAATATGGAAACTCATGTCCTTCCGTTCTGGAAAATGTTTCTGTATTTAATTTTTGAAAACTTTCTCTTCTGTATTTTAAAAATTTTCTCACTTTGGAATTGCCATTTGTTGGACATTAAGCCTCTAAAGTTAACCCTTTGGTGGTTTTTTCCTTTCTTCCTTTAAATGTTCCGTCTCCTATTTCCCACTCCTTTACCTCTTTGCTCCACTTTCTGAGAGACTTTCCCAAACTTGTTTTCCAAAATTTTAACATTTTTCTGCAACTACCATTTTAATGTTTAAGACCTCTTCTTTGTCCTCTAAATGTTTTTTTCTTTGAAGCATCCTCTTATCTCTTCAAGGATATTGATTATACTTAGGTGTTTGTTTGTTTCCTACTCTTCCCTAAATTGTTTTCTGTGTTTCCTGTTCAGTTTCTTTTGGTCTCTTATCTTTCATATTGAAGGCTTTCTTCAGGTATCTTCAGATATCTTCCTTTGCTTTTCTGTTTTTTTAAGCATTAAAAAAACTTAATGGAAACTCTGTGTGCAGGAATGAGGCTTATTAAATGCTGGATTCCACTTTAGGGTTGTAGATCAGTGAACACAATGGGGGCACACCCAAATATCAGAATGTTTTAGGGGTAAGAGGACTCATCCCCTTCTGAGCTGTGCCAGGTGGTCTGAGTCCAGAGCCCCTCTGCATCCACTTCTCTGGAAAATAAACCTGTCTTAAGCTGTGTAGGGAAGGGCAGTTGCCTGGCTCCATAGGCTGGGGAGTTGGAATCCTATAATCTAACTGCTCATTATATTAGATTTCCAAGCACTTGTTCTCATTTTGCCCCTTCCTTCACTCTGAATTTCTCAGGTACCCGGTGTTTCCAATTGCTGGACCTTCCTGAGGTTCTGTAGCATGAATAGGCTTGTTTCTTGTTGGCTTTTCTTCCTGTAAACAGTAGCTTTCTCTACTTTGCTAAACAGGCTTTCCCTTCTCCATCTGTGTTCTACAGTTTGATTGACGACTCTCATCTGATTTTTCCCCTTCTCTCAAACTCTTTGTGGTTGTGGATTTATTCCCTTTTCATTCCTTCATTGTCATTTTAGTGGGGCCTGAGGGAGTAGGAGATTTAGACATTTGTTCCATCTGCCAGATAGGACTTGTGTTTCTTTTTTCAGTGAATGTCACCACCATCCACTGCCGGTCAAAGATGGAAACACTTGGAGTCGTCCCAGACTCCCTCTCCCATGACATCGAGTCACCAGGTCTCATCAGTGCTACCTGCTAACTAGCTCTTAAATGTGTATCCCAGCATCCATTCCTCCTGCAACAACTTTAGTTAACATTCACATCACACCTTACCCAGAATGTGGAGCAACTTCTCAACTGACTCCCAGCAACAGCGTGTTATCACAGTGATCCTGCAGTCGTGCCTCTAAAACAGGAATTGATGTCGCTCCCCTTAAAATGATTGCATGCCCCCCACCCTGGGCCTTTAAGGGATAAAATTCTTTATCATGAACAAAAAAAATACTCATTACATACAAGTCCTTTCCTCATTTCCTCTTGCCCCCACTGCTCTCCTCACCACCACCAAAGGCCCCTGAAGCTCAGGTCTCCTCAGAGAGCTCGTGGGTCTTCAGGGCTCTTGGCTCGGGGCCTTTGCATAGGTGTCCACACCTCCCTGACCCCGTAGGGCCGTTTCCGTCTACCAGACCCTTCATGAGAAAGTTGGCATTTCCGTTTGGCATTCTTCTCTGGAGAGGGTAGCACCTTGCCCCCCGTTCAGTACTGCTCTGAAAAATCTGTCTGACTGGATGAGCACTAATGTAGGACATGTATGTATACATATACACACATACATGCATACCTATATTTTTATTTTTTTCACAGAAGAAAATGAACTTGTGAATTTTAACATTTTTCTGCAGATGTTTAATCATCTAATGTGAAATTCTCACCTTTAAAGGGGTGGATGGTACACTAACCTGCCTCTCACAGCTATATCTGAAAATTCACTTTACAGAAATAGTGAGGATGCAGGAATGATTTTGAGGAACTCAAATATGTTACTCTAGAATGCAAAATAAGGTGACATATGAACTTAAGTTTAAGGTTTATTCTAATTTATTTTTTTTTATCAGATAAAGAGAAAAAACCTAGTCTGAGTACTGGTTTCAGTATCAAATCAGTCCCTTTCCATGTCTCTTATGCGTGTGTTCAGATTACTAACCCAACACTCTGCATTCAGAAAGACACTCTAACCCCTATAAAATAGGACCGAGTCTGTGGAATGTGAGCGGATGCCCGGCAAGTTCTTCCTCCAGTCAAATAAACTCCATTTAACTCCATTTGTCCACCCATTTTGCCCCTAAAGATGGATGTCAGCCTAGGGGGGTGTCAGTGGAGTAACTTGGAGGCTGAACTGCTCTTCAGCGCCCCCATCCACGATGCTTTGGTGGAGCTTTTCTATGTGTGTTATATACATATTGCCTCTTCCTAGATGTAGCTTTATAAATCCTACTTTGAAAATCTGCTCAACCTGCAAGCTCAAAGTACGTGTCTAACAAAATGGTCTTGATTGTCTCTGTGTTTTGAAAGCTTTGTTGATTTACAAGAACTGGTACAGTTTCCAGAACTGGACCTCTTGTTGAGTTTCAACCCTCTGAAAGAAGAAAGGCTGTGAGCTCTATAATGTTAATGTAGCTCATCATATAGGTTTAAAAGTCTCCCATGTTCCTCCGTCTCTTGGGTATCCCTTTCAGCTCAGTGGCCCACCCTATCTTACTCATTTTTAAAAGCCCATGTCTAATTTGGTCTCCCCTATAAGGCCTTCCCAGAGCTTATGGCTAGAAATGATTTCATTTCACATTGACTCTTAAAGAAGTTCCATGGGTTTATATCCGCCTCCCCCAGCTACACCAAAATGACACTGAAGGAATAAAAAGGATATAAATCCACAAGGACAAAGAGTTTGAGAGAGGAGAAATATCAGATGAGAGATGTCAACAAAATGTTAGAACACAGAGAGAGGAGTGAATGGAAATTAGTCAATATGGTGCCAAGGAAAGAAGCAGCAAGTTAGCACTAGTGGTACTGCCATTATAAACGTGGATATAGCCCTTGATGCTCTGATTCTCATTTTCCTCACTTCTAAACTAGGAATGATTCAGTCTGCCTGGTCTCCCTCAAATGTTTCTTGTGCAGATCAAGTGAAGTAATATATGTAAAGAAATTTGAAAACTGTAGATCTTTATCAGCATCATTATCATTCTGCCTTTTATTATATTTATTTATCTATTTTATCAGCTAAGCTATGGACTCCTTGAGAGCAAGGATTATATTTTGTTTATATTTCTTAGAATCCCTAGCTTGCTCACAATAAGCATTCATTTGTTGAATTTCATCAATATAGACATAATTTAACACTATATTCTTAAAATGCTCTGAAAATGTAGATTTAAGTGTTAAGTGAAAGAAATAAGCTGAACTTGCAAGCATAGCGAAAGAACTCTCATCTTTTGAGCAATAACTTGATGCTAGAGATGGTTGATTATTTACAGTCCAGATATGCACAGAGAACAATTCTGAACAATTCTAACCTCGACATTTCTCTCTCACACCAAAATATTCCATAAGGGACAACTCAGTGTTAACATTTTCTAAGGAAATACACATAGCAAGTCTTATAGGGCCTGAGCAACAAACAGAAGTTAAGTCCAAATGAATGAACGTTTTCATATTCTCAGTAAATCATACTGAAGATGCTAAGCCTACTGGAAGGCAAGCCAGTATTGAATTTCACTAGCACCCAGTTTTATTCTACCAAATTATTTGATTGGGAGGTCTTTTCTACAGCTTCAGCAATTGGTCCACTGTTTTACTACTTAGGAAATAGCATGAATTCTAATGTCTGGATAGTTACTTTGGAAGATAGACACATAGATAGGTAGATAGATTAGATCGATCTCCCTATAAGCCATGGAACGTCAAGGATTGCTGGCAACACTGGAAGCTAAGAGGTAGGCATGGAACAGAATATCTCTGGTGGTTAAGATCCTGCTAGTACAATGCTAACTTCTATTTGTCAGTGTATGAAGCCATGGGCACCCTGAGGGGAGAAGATGGACTGAAGGAGATCAAATCACAGAATACAGAAGCAGCCGAGAAGACCATACTTCTGCCATACAACTGCTATTTAATGTACTCAACAGGCTTCCTTTGTGATTTATCCCCAAGAATACTGTTTAGATAAAAATGAGCTTTCGCTAGAGCTCTGGAATTCAACAAGGGCAGAAAGGCTGCCCTCATGCATTGGAATCATAACTGCTCTCAGTTTGGGACAGGGCACCTTGGACATATCTTTGGGAAGCAAGGAAGGCACCAGACATTCCCTTACACCAGATAAACTTTCATTAAGTTCAACCAGAGCCTGACCTGTAGCAATTTCCAAGCTGTTAGCAGCTTGAAAATGTTTTCTCTGCTTTTGACGGAGGTGGGGTGATATGACGATCTCTCCCCAGCTGCCCAATTTTCCATTTCTAATTTGTGCTTCAAAGCCGCCCCTCAAACATTCTCAAAGTATTTTCTTGAAATTTGGGCTTTTATTTGTTCTTGGAAAGAAAACAATAAAATGTTAATGGGGAAAGAGGTAGAACAACCTAGGTATTTTCAAGCATTTCCATTACTGCATATGAGTAACCATGGAGGTGAGACCTAATGGTGCAATTTCTCCAAACATCTCATAAAAGAAAACACCGTGTTCTTTTCTTCAACAGCTTCTTTAAAATGTACATCACTAACATTTAATGAATGATATGTGGGGCTTTACTTCAACATATTTTCTTCTTCATTGTTTAGTACGATTTCTTAGAAAAGCTCTGGATTGACCTCTTGAAAGTTTCCCCAAAGTTGTTTTGAATACCCTGATTTTCATTCTGCCCTCACTACTCATTTTACCCAGCTTCCAAAATAATACTATTGAGATTTGGTAAAAATTATATTACAAAAAATTATATTACAATTACAATTGTAATTATATTACAAATATGAAATATTTTTCAGAAGAATAAAATCTTTACAAAATTGCATTTCAGTTCAGGAATATGATATATTATCATATATGTCATCTTTTGCTGTTCAGTAAATGTGTGTTGCTCTAGCCGTTATCACTGTTGTTATTAACTTAAAATCTGCACATTTCCTATTAAAGCTTTTCCTAGGCATTTTGTATTCTTATAGATCTACAGTATCCACTTGATTGCATAGAAGGAGGACAGGAAGGCGGGGGGGGAGGGCAGCAGTACACAGCTCTGTAGGACAACTGCACGTGGACTGAGATGACCTTCATTAACACTGGAGGGAGGGATAGGAAAAATAACCCATTTACAGGAATGTCTCTAACTCTGTTTTTAAAAGTAATATTTGTTAGGTTGTCTAAAAAAAGGTTTTTTGGTATAAATTGTTTCAAGTCTTAGTCAAATGATTTCCCCCCGAAAGTTAAAAAATTTGTCCTATGTCTTCATTTCAAAAACAGAATGATCTTTATAATATTGTAATCACACCTCATCACTTCATTATTTTAACTTTATATGTGATGCTCATCACTATCTGGTTGTTTTTTATTAGAAGTATTATTAGCATTATTATTACTATTATTTGATTGTTTATCCTCTGTTTCCTCCTCTTCCTAGAACATAAGCTTCACAAGCTTGTTTCATTTATCACTTTGCCCAGCATTAAGAGCAAAGCTATGAATGCATCAGCCCCTCAATACATACTTGTTGAATTTCACTCTCCCCAGCCAAATATTGTGTTAATGATGTATATTTTAAAGAAGCTGTTGAAGAAAAGAACACGGTGTTTTCTTTTATGAGATGTTTGGAGAAATCGCACCATTAGGTCTCACCTCCATGGTTACTCATATGCAGTAATGGAAATGCTTGAAAATACCTATGTTGTTCTACATCTTTCCCCATTAACATTTTATTGTTTTCTTTCCAAGAACAAATAAAAGCCCAAATTTCAAGAAAATACTTTGAGAATGTTTGAGGAGCGGCTTTGAAGCACAAATTAGAAGTGGAAAATTGGGCAGCTGGGGAGAGATCGTCATATCACCCCACCTCCGTCAAAAGCAGAGAAAACATTTTCAAGCTGCTAACAGCTTGGAAATTGCTACAGGTCAGGCTCTGGTTGAACTTAATGAAAGTTTATCTGGTGTAAGGGAATGTCTGGTGCCTTCCTTGCTTCCCAAAGATATGTCCAAGGTGCCCTGTCCCAAACTGAGAGCAGTTATGATTCCAATGCATGAGGGCAGCCTTTCTGCCCTTGTTGAATTCCAGAGCTCTAGAGAAAGTTCATTTTTATCTAAACAGTATTCTTGGGGATAAATCACAAAGGAAGCCTGTTGAGTACATTAAATAGCAGTTGTATGGCAGAAGTATGGTCTTCTCGGCTGCTTCTGTATTCTGTGATTTGATCTCCTTCAGTCCATCTTCTCCCCTCAGGGTGTCCATAGCTTCATACACTGACAAATAGAAGTTAGCATTGTACTAGCAGGATCTTAACCACCAGAGATATTCTGTTCCATGCCTACCTCTTAGCTTCTGGTGTTGCCAGCAATCCTTGACGTCCCATGGCTTATAGAGGCATAGGCCCAAAAGCTGCCTCTGTCATCATGTGGTATTTCCCCTGTGTGTTTCTCTGTGTCTCTTCTCTTCTTAAAGGGACAACAGTCACACTGAGTTAGGGCCCACCCTAAAGACCTCATCTTGATGACATTTTCAAAGACCCTATTTCAAAAAAGGTAGCATTCATAGGTACTTTGGACATATTTTGGGGGGGGGCATATAATTCAACCCATAATACCCATTGTCACCCAACAGCCAAATAAAAAGGCTACTTAAAAGGAGTGTGTTACAGGAAGAGTTTAAAAATCTGCATGCTGTACATCATTGGATAACATGTATTCTAAAGTACCCTTCATCTTAGGCTTTGAAAAGAGAAAATCACATTCTGTGGAATGGAAGCTGTTGAATTAGCTAAATGACATAATGAATTAGAGAAAAATAATCATATTTTACCCAGAATTCATATAGTGTAAAAATCTTAAGCATGTTTATGTCTTGGGGTTTTACTCCAGCTTCTCATTGCTAAAACGACAAATTAAAATTCTTAAAACTCAAGATGCCTAAATGCAAAATGAATGTGGAATGTGAATAAGCCCATATGTTAGGCAGACGGCTAGCTCGCGTTGGTCTCTCCTCTCTCTCCATTTGTAGTTCTTGTCTCCCCCAACGATCATATGTGGGTTTTTTTAAATAAACTTATTTATTTTATTTATATTTTAATTTTTGGCTGCGTTGGGACTTTGTTGCTGCATGCGGTCTTTTGTCTAGTTGCAGTGAGCAAGGGCTACTCTTCTTTGCGGTTCACAGGCTTCTTATTGCGGTGGCTTCTCTTGCTGCAGAGCACGGGCTCTAGGCATGCGGGCTTCAGTAGTTGCGGCACATGGGCTCAGTAGTTATGGCTCACAGGCTCTAGAGCACAGGCTCAGTAGTTGTGGCACATGGGCTTCTTTGCTCCATGGCATGTGGGATCTTCCCAGACCAGTGCTCAAACCCGTGTCCCCTGCACTGACAGGTGGATTCTTAAACACATAGCCCCCATATGTGTTTCAAATATAGAACATTATGAGAATTTAATACTAATAAATATAATTTTGTCTTGTATACATCTGTTTCTTTGACTGTATGGTTTATGGATTTATGCTCAAAAGCCATATACTTGTTTTGTCCACACAAAGCAGTAGGTCTAGAGCATGGATGAAGGACAAAACAAGTCATTTATCTGTTCATTTAATTTTCCAACTTTTATTGTGCATTTACTATTTGTCAGACACTGTGATAGGCCCTAAAGATATGAAGACATTTAAGACCATATTTTTTCCTCAAAAGATTCACACTCTGGTAGCTTTTAGAACAGTGGTGATTAATTTGTTTTTCTGTTTTCTATGATTTTGTTTTGATTACTGATGCCTTTGAGAATCTGATGAAAACTGTTGGATCTTTTGCACTAAGAAAAATGCACACACAGAATTTTGCATACATTTAAGTAGGTACATGATCTATTTTAACCATGTGTGTTTGTCTATATGTGTGTGTGTGTGTATGTGTATGTGTGTGTGTGTGTATGTGAAGAGAGTGAGAAAGAGAGAGACCTTTGTCCAGGCATGTAGACAATTACTCTGAATAGAAGAGAGAAAGGCCCTGGGTTTTTCCCCCTTCGAGTGTGAGTGAATGGCTCCAGAGGAGTTAAGGCTTCATCTGTCTCAGGAACAACTTGCTCTCTCTAATTTTCACGGCATGTTTCCCATGCAGTCATCCTGTAACACTGGTTGCCAATAATCTTTTCTCAGTAAGTCCTAACTGTGCAGAAATGTGAAATGTGGCATTATTCACGGATCATGGTCTCCTCCCAAAAGAAATGCCTTCAGCTACAATAACAGAAAACCTGACCAAATGAGACTTAAAAACATAAGGACATTTATTTTTTACTTATGAGCAGTCCGGAGGTAGGCAGGCTTCCAGCTAGGAGCTCAACAGTTCTGTCAAGGGAGGGAGCTCTGTGTGTCCTTCAGCAGTTCTCATCACCTCGTGATCACAGCTGCCACAGCTCATCCCCCTGAATCCAAACACGAAGAAAGCTTTCACATCCCTTGGAATTCCTCTCTTGGAATCAGGAAAGAAAATATTTCCCAGAAGCCTCACCAGCCTTCCCAGTACTTCTCATTGTCCAGGACTGGGTTACATGAACACGCCTGAAGTAGTCACTGTGAATGGCTAGATCCCTATGACTCAGGGGGACCTACTGCCAGGAGATGAAAGCCTTTCAGCCTGGATGCTGGACCAAATGGTTAACAGAAAAAAAAAAAAAAAAAAAGTAGATGACTATTGTGTTGGCAAGAGCAGTGTCTGCCAAAATTTTCATGATAATATGAACATTGTTATAATAAAGGTTACCAGCTCTCAAATAATCAAGAAAATAATCTGGTACAACTTCTACTTCCAGACCAAAAAAAAAAAAAAAACCACCCCACACCCTCGCAAGGGTAGGAAAGTATTCAGCAGCATTTTTTGTGCCAAATGCTCCTCGTGGTGGCCTGTGGACATTGCTGGGGACCTCTGGTAGACGTACGGCAAGGCAGATAACAAAAGGGCTGACCAGAAAAGTGAGTCGAAGAAGAAACAGCAGACTTAAGATGAAAAAGTCAGAAAGAGAAAGAAATGTACACACTGTGAAGAGTAGAATATCATTTAAGCAGTTGCTTTTCTGAACCGTAGGAACTATTCAAGATAAAAACATTCAGGATAAGTGATTCTCTGACTTTCAGATGGGAACTCTTTTTGTGTTTAAAACTTTTATTTCCAGAAAGTTCTTTTTTACTTCCAACCATAGTAGCATTTTTCTCTCCTCTTGTTGTGCCTTCTCCAGAGGTAAAGAGAAACTTGGCAATCATTCTCTAGATAATACAACTGGAGGTCGTTGCTGTGCCACCTCATGCCCAAGGTGAATGTGTCAAGAATGCACGGAAGGCCAAAGGTAGATCATGGATCCTCTGCGTCTAGCAAGCCTTGTGCAAATGGCAGTTCTGAGGGGGTCTTGCATGGACTGAGCTGTCTCAGTCCCCAGTGACCCCAGGTCGACAGATCTCCTGTCCTTCTGCATGGGCCTCTCAGCTGTGCCTGCCAGTGACCATGACAACAGTGCTTGCAGGTGTTTCTTGGTGCTCTGTGTCAAGTGCAACCACTTATGTGGATTCAAAGTTGTCATTGGAGCTCGTCAGAGGCAGCCTATAAAAGCGATCCAAGCATGTTCTTTCTTCTTCCCCTTGCCCCCCTAAGTCAGAGCACCAGCTCCTCCCTCTTGGCATGATAAATACCTGAACTGTCATATAGGAAATCAGCCTTGGGTATTTTAAAGATGGCCACAAATTCTTTGATACGCTTTTCATTAAGAGGTGGGTGCTATTACCCTGTCCTTTGGGTCTGGGCTGACCTGTGTCTGGTTTGACCAGTTGAGTACAGTGTAAAGGGCACTATGACAGGCCTCACTCTTAAGAGGACCGGAAGCTTCCATCTCCACCTTTGGGAGGAGTCCTAGGCTGTCATGTTAGAAATCCAGTTGCCCTATGGCCACCATGCTGTGAGGAAGTCCAAGCTAACCACATGGAGTGGCTTTGTGGAAAGAGAGAATGAGAAAGAATGAAAGAAACAGGGAAGGAGGGTAGTTTGTTACACAATAGGAAACCAAACCAAAACCCATGATATAACATGAGCCTTTCCTTTCTTGGTTTTCTTGAGCTCACATAACATAGCTTCTCTGCTTCACGTCTGTATATATGAAATTCATACATCTGCCACCACATGGGAGCTTCATTAGGAGTATCCTTGTGTGTGTTGTTTGTCAAATGTGAGAGATTACCGTGAACTTCTCTAAACTTTTTACAGTATTTGAAAACTGACAACATATTCTTTGAGGCTCGTGTAGTATGTGGGTGCAAGAATTTGTGCTATTTTAGCTGACACAGTATAGAAACATGTATATAATTATTTTGTCACTGCTTTATGGCTAAAATTACAACATGGAGTCAACAATTACAAGGTAAATTTAGAGTTCTCACATCATTGCCCTTTTGAACAGCACAAAGGATATCCATTCAATGCATTTACATTTTCCCTTCACTTCTGTGCTCTCTGGGCCCTTTCTATTTCAATTTGCTCACGTAGATAAATCACTTGTATTGATCCACATCCATTTAGGTATCTCCTGACTTCTGACAAACTGTTTCCTCTCTGGAACTTGTAATTTTGTAATCCATTTATTTATTACCTTTATTTTCTTATTTCCTATCATTAATTTTTTCTCTTTTTCACTAAAATTTTATCTTTAATTTTCTTGGACAGTTACTCACACTTCCAAAATATTTTTAAGTTATTAATTGTTCAAGTTATTCAGTAGATTTGAAATCTCATAACTTGCATGCAGAAATATCCATGTATTTAATGCGGTAAAGGTTATTGTGGAAATAACTTAATTGGTCGCATTACAAATCAAATACGTGGTCATGAAATAAAACACCTGGGCAGATAATAAATTCTAAAGCAGACAGTTTGAGTTCTAATAAAAGTCTGAGAGAAAATATGTTACTGTCTTTTATGGGTATCGATATTAGAAAGAAATGAGCCGGAATTTTTTGTACAAGGGAGGTGAAGAGGGTGACATGCAGCTCTCGTTGAAGAGCTCTGGGTTTCCAAAGAGCCTTTGGATTCCTTAATGTCTTCTCCCATAGCCCCACCTTCTTTCCCTCTTTCCTGCTCACCCTCTGTCTTCCCTTGGGCTGGGAAGGCAGTCTGGGAGGAGGAGACAGGCTGAGGATATAAGAGTCATGAGCCAATACCTGTTGCTTTTCACATCTGGAAAATTTTTCAATTGATTTATAAATATATGTGGGGTGAGAGCCAATGGTCGATTCCATGCCTTCGACCTACTGGCCCCTCAGCAGGATGACCTTCTCTCTCACGCTCTGCTCTTCATGCATGGTCTTTGCTTGGCTACAGCTGGCTGCTTCACAGACTTCTCCAACTTAGCGTGTCCGAAGCAGAACCCTTAACTCCCTCGCACCTGCTCTCCCCCAGTCCTTCTCCCTCAGTGGAAGGCACCACCCATCAGCCAGCTGCTCAGGATTAGAAAAGGTAGGAATCATCCTGATTCTTCCCTTTCTTTCACGTTCTCCCAAATATTCAGTCCGTCGCAAGTCCTGCTAACCTACTTCCACCTCCGTAGGTGCCCTGGCCTCTCACCTGACCACTGTAGTCGCTGCCTAACTGGTGCCCCTGCTTCTACTTTTGCTCCTGAGTCTCTCCCAGAGGTCAGGCTTTAGAGTCAGGGAAAGTGAGTCTGTAAACCAGGCTCATCACTTATTCTCTGTATGACACTGGGCAGGTTGACTCCCTTCTCCGTGCCTCAGAACACTCATCTGTGAAGTGGGGATGATAACAAGGGTACCGCTCTTGTACGTATAGTGATCCTGTGAGGACTGGTGACTAACACGGGTAGAGCGCTTGGAATAGCTTCTGGGACACACAAAATGGTCAGTAAATGTTGGCCATTATTTTGGGTTCATAATTATTTTCTACACAGTAAAGAGACAGAACCCTTTGAAAACTTAGAGGATGCTGAGAAATGTACAGAGGTTATGTAAGGTGCTAATACAAAGGGAAGCTAGGTGAAGGGCATCTGACAACTCTCTGTGCCATCTCTGGAACTCTTCTATAAATCTACAATCATTTCAAAGAAAAGTGTTGGTTAAATATAAAGGACATCACATCATGACCATGTGTGAGATCTTTCGATGCCTTCTCACTTCTGAAGCTAAAGCTGAGCCCTTTATCCTGGCCTACGAGGTCCGTCACAACCTCACTCATGGCCAACTCCCGCTGGCCGTTCCCTCCTCTGCCTCCCGCCATTCCCCTCAGAGCTGGACCCTGGTCTGGGCAGGCTCTGCCTGCTGGGCTCTCCCCATGTCTTCGTGGCCTCCTGTGACTCTGCTCAGGGACCTCCACGTTGAACATGGCCTTTGCTTACATCCTGGTTCCTGCCCTCTCTACAATACCTGCTTTATCTTTCCCCATTGTCTGCAAGGATTTTTTTTTCTTTAATTTGTTTACTTGAGTATTAACTGCCACCTAGGAGAATGTACATTTCATGAGGGCAGGGACTTCATCCTAAGCATCTCTGTTTCTCATATCTAGACCAGTTTCTGGCATTTGTTTGTTATTCAATGTGCATTCATTGAAAGAATAAATGAATAACCAGTCTTAAATGATATTAATATTATTTCTATATCAGTTTTCTTCTATTACTGGTTCCACATTATACAGGCATAAGAGAATGTTAAAACTAATCCAATTAACAAGTTGTCTTATTCAACGAAAATTAATGTATTGTTTCTTTATATTTTAGTCCTCAATCTTGAAGGTAAAAATTAGTTTCTGCATGTCCAAAATAATCCTATATACAACAATCACAAAACATTACTTCAGTGGAAAGGCAAGACTTTGATTCATTTTTTTTAATGTATATGCAACTGGAAGAGATGGGATTACCTTGTCTTATAAAGAGTCAGGTAAAAATTGCATTATTCCTTTCTTTGTTCTCCATTAGAATATGTTATAGTTAGAGAAAAACAATGTGGAATAGAATGTACACTTATTGGAGATTCAATTGATTTAGCACGCCGTTTGAGTCCATTCATAACACTATTCAATTAGATTTGGTAGCAATCAAAAAAGAAAGAACTAGCCTTACCATTAGATGTTTGAAACATGACTTTATACTGCACTGACTTGATTAGATATAGCCCAAATTATCTGTGAATGTTATAGAAACTCAAACCTTCTCAGCCGTAAAAGGCAAGAAAACACTGAACTATCCAGTAAGCATTCCAAGAACTGTAGGCTCTGGGGAGCCATCCTGTGTGCCACTCCAGGGAGTTGGTGGGGACACCTCCAGGGAGTTGTGTCATAGCCGGCTGTTACATCTGAATGTCATTTTCTTCAGGCCCCATAAACTGCAAGATAAAGCAGACTTCTCTGCTAATGATATTGGGTTACTTTTTACCAAAGGAAATGCTTTTTCTTTTAACTTTTTATTTTGATATAATTGCAGACTTAGAGAAAAGTTGCAAGACTAAGAGAAAGAATTTCCATCCACCCTTCAGCTAGATACCCAAATGTTAACAGCACTTTTGTTTCTCTCTCCCCATATACATACAAATGTACACATGTTTTGGGGGTTTTTTCTGAAATGTTTAAGAATAAGTTGCTGACATGGTATTCCTTTACCTCTAAAGACTTCAGAATGTGTTCCCTGAATATCAGAATAATCTGTTACATAACCACAGTACAATGAACAAAATCAGAAAATTATCTGTGATCCCATACTCTTATCTAATATAGTCCTTATTCAGATTTCACAAATTTGTCCTAAGTCTGTACCTTCCAGCTCACGTGTTGCATTTAGTCACCACGTCTCTTTAGTCCGCTTGATTCTCATCCCTTCCTGGCCTTTTCTGACAGTCATATTTTCAACAGGCACGGGCCAGCTATTTGTAGAATGTCCCTCAATTTGAGTTTGTCTGATGTTCCCTCATGTTCAGACTCAAGCTGCCATTTCTGGCAAGACTTCTGTGGAAATGATGTGTACTTCCCAGTACATCCTATCAGTGGGCACACGCTGGCAGGTTGTCCTGCTGCTGCTGGTGGTAACTTGGACCACTTGGTCAAAGTGCCGGCTGCCAGTTTTCTCCACTGCAAAGCTAATATTAGAATGCTTATTGAATTAGACATAGAATGGAGCCTACATAAATCACAAATTGCTTTTCAGAAATTAATCCTCTGCAATAGGGTTGTGTGTTAAAGGAGATCTCAACAGAAATATATGCACAAGTACAGAAGATAATGGCTAATCAGTGTCTGAAAATTAGACAAAAATATCTGCAGACATCTTAAAGAAAATATCTGCACTCCCGTGTTCATTGCAGCACTACTCACAGTAGCTGAGATGTGGAAACAACCCAAGTGTCTATAGACAGATGAGTGGATAAAGATGTGGTTTAGGTACATACCAGGGGATATTATTCAGCCATGAGAAAGAAGGAATCCAGCCATTTGTGACAACATAAATGAATCTGAGGACATTGTGCTAAGTGAAATAAGTCAGAGAAATACTGTATGATCTCACTCATGTGTGGAATCAGTTGAACTCATAGAAGCAGCGTAGAGCCATGGTTACCAGGGACTGGGAGGATAATGGAAATGGGGAGAAGGTGGTCAACGGGTACAAAGTTGCAGTTATGTGGGATGAAGATTCTACAATATGGTGACTATAGTTAATAATGCAATATTAAGTACTGGAAATATGCTACGAGAGTAGATTGCTCTCTTATGAGTATGTGCTCTCATCACACACACAAAAAAATGGTTAACTATGTGAGAAGATGATACGATAATTACTTGACTGTAGTAACCATTTCATTATGTATATGTATGTCAAATAATCATCTAGTACACCTTAAATATATATAATTTTCATTTAAAAATATATAAATAAAAGATAAAAGATTTTTTAAATCTGCAGGCAGATATATCTAAAAAGCAAAATCTTTAGCAATTATGTACACAAATTAGATGATTTTGTATGTGCTTTATTATGTATTTTCCTCTTTCCTACATGTCAAAACTTTTGAAAAATTAGGCCGTGAATTGTCCTACCTAAAGTGGAAGATCAATAGTTAGCAAGCTTTTTGAAAGAAAAAAAAATCCATATTCCTTTTGAATGTCTACTATTGGAATACAGATAATCCTCACTGCCTAGAATGGGTTTATTTTAAAATGTTTGGTTGTACATTGAATTTATCTGAAGTAAACTTTGTTTTTCTAGTGACTAAATGATCAGAGTAGAGTGGGATGAAAACTTGTGGGGCAAAAGGAGTTAAAATAATGGCATTTCAGACGTGGACCATCTTGAGCAGGCTGCCTCTTGCAGAGAACCAGTAGGCATTCTCCCAGCAAGGCATCCCCCTCATTTATCTGGCTTTCTTTTATGCTTACTTCTGCTAAACTCTTGTTATATTTCAAAAGCAGTTTTTTTGACGGCATTCAGTGTACTCTATCTTGATGTTGTCGAAATTAGAAGCTTTAGTTTCTAGGAAATATACTGCTTCCCATTCTATTCATACTCGTTGTTTTGTACAAAATCAAGATGTAAAACTCTATACCATATGTGATAGAAGCCCAGTTAAATTTGAATTTCAGGTAAACAAAAATATCTGGGACATACTTATCTTAAAAAAATTAATTGTTGTTTATCTGAAATTCAAATCCAACTAGGTATCCTGTAATTTTATTTGCTAAATCTGGAAACACTCGGCTTGTGTGCAGGAAATGTTCTGTGTTTCTTCCAAGAACTTCTTTGGTTTTATTTTACAGGGATTATGTTGTCCTTCTATTTGATCTGATCATTTGGAAGCAGAGAACTAAATCTGTGACCCACAGAGAAGAGCATCATAGGCCTTGAGGGGATATACTTAGGGGTCCAGCCCCAATTCCCAACCCACTCTTACTTTTATTTCCACCATTTTCCTTTTACTGCCCTACTTTTTATTAAAACAATAAGAACAATGTCGAGAAACTGTCTTGTTTTTTGGAACTATCCCTAAACTGCCTCATCTCCTTTTATTGAAGGAGTCATAGGATGGATTAAAATAACTAAATGCATACTTATTGTTGAGAGCCATGGAGTAAATAAGTTTTTAATCCTAATAATTATTAACTTTCTATTAATGTGGTTTTATTACTGTTTATAGAATATTTCTATATCAGTCTCAAGAACTAAAATCTTACTTTGAGTTTTAAATCAGAACTCCCAAGTTCAGGCTACAATATTATATACTTCTGTAAACATTAGGAGTAATTCTCACCAAGGACTGAAATGAAGAGATTTTAAGAGCATAGTGGATGCTACTGCCAGAATCCAACACTCAAAATATATTATGTATGGGCTTCCCTGGTGGCACAGTGGTTGAGAGTCCGCCTGCCGATGCAGAGGACATGGGTTCGTGCCCTGGTCCGGGAAGATCCCACATGCCACGGAGTGGCTGGGCCCATGAGCCATGGCCGCTGAGCCTGTGTGTCTGGAGCCTGTGCTCTGCAACGGGAGAGGCCACGGCAGTGAGAGGCCCACATACCGCAAAAAAAAAATATATATATATATATATATATATATATATATACATATATATATATATATTATGTATTATGTACAGTGGTTTTCATGGGTTCAAAACATCTTTTAAAAAAAAAAGGGACAAGTATGATCTTTGAATTGCGTGCATTTTACCCTGAGAAGGACCAGTTTGTTTTATCATTCTTAACCTCAGGTTAGCATTTAAGTGTTCACTAGAGTCACTTTTATTTGAGACAAGTTTTGTTTTATTTTACAATTGGAAAAGTAGAAGAAATCTTGATCTCTCTTTCTGAAACGATCTCCATTATACAGACATATAATGATGCGTTAATTTTTAAGTAAATTACTAGTATCCTTGTAATGCCTCCTTAAAGTTTCCTACACTCTATTTTAGTGGAAATTTCGGAACTGATCGATTGTATTCTCATTGCTTGTTCTTTATAGTTTTTAAACACAGGCTGCCATACATCAGTAATGAAGAATCGCCCTCCTTTTTGGCCCACACTGCTGGGAACAGACAGCAGGCATGCCTCTTGCTTGTCTCCCATCTAAATTACACGAGGATGGGATTTATGCAGGCTATAAATCTAGTCAGAGTAAAGCCTTTAAGTGGTAACCAATTTCGTGGTGTGTAAGTATCATTGATTTGTTAATCTGAGAGTGTTTTTATAAAATGATTTGGATTAGTGAGTGCTGATAGCAGAGCTATCTCAAAGCCCTTGAATAGTGGTAAATGTAGTGAATAAGGCAGTGAAAATTAACCCATCAGCCCCGCATACAAATTTAAATCACAGCCTTTGAAACGAGACAGCGATCTTATCACATGTAGTTTGCTAGTGTGTATACGATACCAGCCGTAGAGACCATTTTCTTCATAATTGGTCATTGTTGCTCTAGACCCAGGATACTAAGGCACCATGAAAAGCTACAGGGACTTCAGGCTTTGTGAGGATGAATCCTCTAGGACATATGAAGCACTTTGCAGAGAGGCCAACTGAACTAATTCTCCACAGACATTTTGTATAAGGCACTATTAAGATGAATTTAAATTTAATTTAGAGGGTTATATTTTTCTGTGATAAAACACAATGAGAAAGATGCCTTTTCTTCCTCTAAAATTCCCTATTTGGGAATGCTGGGACCATGCTATTTCAACAGAAAGGATGTAAGGATATTCTACTCAGAGATGCAAAACGAGGTTTTTTTCAATGGAAATAGTAGTATGAAAAAAGAAAAATGAGAGGGATGGATTTCAGTCCTTAGATTTTTTTTTTTTAAGGAAGATCTCCTTTAGAAATAGAGCTTAAGATATTAGCATAGAGTTAGCACTTGCACCATAAAGATGAGGGTAATTACATTTCTCCGTAGAAGCATGACATCAAGGTAATGAGCAAAGATGGGCAGGAACATGGCACCCAGAGCGGAATACCAAACTCAGTTCCCTTCCAGTAATATGGTGGCAAAAACCAAAGTTGCAAATTAAGCATGGGATAGTGCGTGGGAGAAGCAATTGAAGAGCTCCTTCCTAATAAATCTGCCCTTACAGAAAATAAGAGCATGATTTTAAAAACCAGGAGAGTCATCCAGCCAAACAGAGATTTCAGATGTGTGTTGAATCTGCTGCCTGGTTTGGGTAACTTCTACTCTGTTGAGACCTCAGAGCTATAGTCAGAGCCAGCTTTGCTGGGTGGGGGGTGGGCGGGGGAGGGTGGAGTAACCACCAACTTATTCTGGTTTCAGGGTTGCTGGGGAAGGGCCAGATGTCTGTCCTACCTCCTGTAGCAAATGCTGAAATGTCACCATCCCTTTGTGTCTTGAAATGTTGCTGGGACACATATGTCAGTATCCGGGGACAGGGACCTCTTAGCTGGTTTCAGCTATAATTTTATACCTGTTTAATTGACAGCTATCTGAGAGAAAGTTTCCATTCCAGGTTAGATATCTGGACTTCAAAAAAATAAGCAATGGTTTGGATGAATTTTACAACTTCATTGATATATTCACAAAATTCCAGAGGCAAATGTAGCAGGTTCTATTTTGGCTTCAGAATAGAATCTTGGCTTTAACTTCTCTTTTTGGTTGGGCATATCTATCTGAAAAAGGGGAATAACTTTTGTTTCCTAAGAACTCATCTGCTGATACCGATTATTCTTTTTTTGAAATTATTCTAAAGTAACCGTAATCGTTTCCATAGCAAGACTCCATCATCCGTCACAAAAAGCTAAGATGCTACTAAGCCAGGAGACTGACACTTTTCACGAATACAAGAAAACCAAAGCTCAGATGTATGAATCTAATATATCAACAAAACCTTCTTTTACAATGTGTATCTTGTAGACTGTGACTTGTCTGAGCTGTCAGTAAGCATCTAATGATGCCCGTCGTATGCTTCAGAAAGAGCATTAGTGCTTAACTCGCACTTTGAAGCTTCCTCCCAAATGCCATCCTGGAAGGGAATACAGACTACAGATATACTGGAAAGATTAAGCAAGCAGGCTTTCCCCCCCCTAATTTAAATGTTGGGAAGAAAAGCAATCAGATTCTGAAGTGTTCTCCTTTGGTTCTTTTCCAAATAACAAATTGGGCTTCATACAAGTGGAGAAGCCATTGTTGACATTCAGTGACAGATCTGAAGCAATGCATCCTTTATGAAATAACGCTGCATTGCTAATAAAGTGATCCCAGCAGCCAAGCTTGTGCTGTTTAATTTGTTCCCATGGTGTGATAGTATAATCCTGACATGCTGAAAAATGGCTGCCCAGAGACTCATACAGGCAATTGTTGCTAAGCGCATTTTCGATGTAACATTTCTCATTGCGGCGCTTGGGATGTCTTTGGAGAAGCAATATCCTAAATGAAGCTGGGTGTAGAATCCCCCTCGTGTAGAATAGAATCGAGTATCCACCTTCAGCTGATCTCAAATCTATTTAAATAGATATTCATTGCACATTTTCTTTTGGATGGGGTGGCTATTCTCTTACAATAAAAGCAGGGAATCCTCCACATCATTTTTTTTTACCTTTGGATGGCAAAGTATAAGGGAGATATGTTAAAAGATTTCCTTGTAAATCTTGTAAATAATAGGCCAGCCATAGGGTTTTGGTATTGTTTTTTCTTCTGGCATATAAAAATTGTAATATAAGAACTATTATTATATTAAATGAGCTAATCTTACAAAATAGATTTGCATGCTTTTTAGACTATATTTAATCTCAGATTTTTCAGCACCATTATACCCAGAGCGTGTGGGTGACTACTTTGTCAGTCACCTGCTGAAAGTAGAAAGGTTGGACGCTGGTGTCCTGTTTGATTGGGAAGCTGAAAGGACAGCCTGTACTGAGGAGACACATTTTTCATAATTATGTTGCCTGCAGGGTTGCCACCTGTCCTAATTTGATCTGATTAAGGTGAAATGCAAAAACTGTCCTCATATCTCTCTAAGTGGAGTCGTGCCAAGCTTCATCTCAGGAAGGAAGAAGAGATGAATACATACACAACCAAGGAGGGAGGAGGGAAATGGTAACGCAGCAGCCAAGCTCTGGGAAGGGGGAGAAGCTGACCTCCCTGCTTTTGGGGGTGTAGGCTTATAGACGCAGCCTGAAGAGGGTTTTAGCGGGAACTATCCAAACGTTAGATGCAGTAATAACTTAACATGGCAGTAGCTGCACTTCGGGGAATGTGTCCTCTCAGTCATCTGAATGGTTTGCAAATAGACATGTCTAGACGACTCCCTGACACAATGTCATCATTCAGAGTTTGGTTAAAGGATAGTGCATGTGATGGAAAGGTGAGCAGCCAGAAAAATGATGATGCATTGGCATGAAAAGATATCCATTTATATCATTAGGTAAAAAGAACAAGATACTTGTTCTTAAATGGATACTGTGATGCCACATATTCATGCATACTGTGATGCCACATATTTAAAATTGTATGTGTGTGTGTGTGTGTGTGTGTGTGTACAGTAAGAGAGTTATCTAGAAGAATAATTACAAAATAGGAATGGTGACTGTCTCTGAGTGGTGAAATTGCTAATTTTCATTTTCTCTCTTATTTTAATATTTTACAATGAGCATGAAAAAATGAGTTTGGGAAACTTTCTTTAAAGAGGATAGAGAATTGTAAACATTAAACATTTTCTTAACTTCTCCTAGATAAGAAAATAAAAACTCCTAAGAAATGAAAAATATGCACACCTTTTTGCTATACCCCCTCTAGTGCCGAGCCGTCACGTAACCCACTTTTCTTCTCAATTTCTTGTCCCAAGATGGGCTTTTGTCTTAAACATTCTCTTTTCAGAATAGCAGATCATGTGTCCTAACAACTACCTAGTCATGTATCTGTATAAATACCTTTCTCACTTGCCCTGAAAAATTTAAAGAAGGTAAACAATACTGTATACATTCAAGGAACTAGATATAACCCGTGCCCTATGTACAGAGTGATATCATATCAACAGAAAAAAGGTGAGAAGTGAGAGTCAAACAGAAAAGTTTCAGGTTTTTTGGAATGTTCTACAGTTTACCATCACAGAATTTACTAGTAAACCATGAATCTGCTTTTGGTTTAAGGTTTTCTAGATCTTGCAGAATTAGTTTTTGTGTTTTGAGATAAGGTATCTAAGTAGAAAGATGTTAGTTGGAATTGAGTCCCTGGCCTCCTGGTGGTTTCATAGTCTTGTCCCAGCACCAGGCCTGTGCTGGGGCCGCCTGCACAGGGGTGAGCTCACCCCAGCCGGGGGTGAGTGCAGATCTGAGACAGCTCTGAACTCAGTCATGTGTTCATGACACTTACATCCTTATTATAA
Organism: Mesoplodon bidens; assembly: GCF_964165515.1. Taxonomy (NCBI): domain Eukaryota; kingdom Metazoa; phylum Chordata; class Mammalia; order Artiodactyla; family Ziphiidae; genus Mesoplodon; species Mesoplodon bidens. Next base: position 87,350,995 of record NC_138168.1, on the reverse strand, counting down.
AATCAATAATAGTATACGAATGCAGACTTACCCAATTTTGAGTATGTCTGGTTTGCCCAACATTGTAATGTGTGGATCTTCAAAGGAGTGCTTTCAGCTTAGAGATCCTAAATTGTTTTTTGATAATCTCAAGATTTTAACCCAAGACCTGGTTTTCTCCTATAGGAATATTTCTCTGCTATTATCAGATAAAATGGCTTATCAACAAAATTGAGTTGTCATTGGATATCTGCCTTTTAAAATATCTCCTTTAAGGCTATTTTTTCTATGAGTCAGAATGCTTTTAGAAAAAGGACTTTGTACTTGGGCAAAAAACCAGTAGATGGGAGCGAAGATGCTATGTGAGCAGACTCCCTATTTCAGGAGTGTGTGGAGCACTGCACAAGGGGAGTCTGGAAGTTTCAAGTCAAGTCAAAACCTCCTTCCCTGATCTTGAGGAGTGCATAGTGTAAAACAGACAGAAAGAAGATACGTTCAAGTGTGAGTGAGCGAAGCCTGCTGAGAGCACCAAGGGCAGGGAACTGTTTCACGAATGTGTCCCCTCAGCTCTCTGAGCAGTAACTATAGAGGAATGAACAAGGAAATACTCAGGACTAGTAAGCCTCTCCTCTGACCCAGCCCCAGGCATGTGAGATGCGGGGAGGACCCGCGGGGGATGTGAGCCGGGGAAGACATCAAAATTCCTAAGGGCCATTTCAGTGCTCACAGCCCTCCCCTCCAAGCCCCCCACCCCTGTCCCCACCACGAGGGCAGCATCACATCCCTGGGAGGTGGAAGCCTCTGGAGTCCCACAGATTATCCTGATATGGCCCTCACCCATCTTCCACATCACTGACCCCCCAAATGTACCCTCACCCCTGGGTTCTGGAGAACCACTAAATAACAGAGAGGGAAGAGTTTGCAGAGATGAATAGCTGTGAAAATGGAAATCAAAGAATAGGTACAGGGGCTCAGTAAAAGGAAATATGAGTTACAGTTGCAGAGCTTTTTTTTTTCTTTTACAACTTCATTGCAGTATAATTGCTTCACAATGGTGTATTAGTTACTGACATATACATCTGTTCCCATATCCCTTCCCTCTTGCATCTCCCTCCCTCCCACCCTCCCTATCCCACCCCTCCAGGTGGTCACAAAGCACCGAGCTGATCTCCCTGTGCTATGCAGCTGTTTCCCACTAGCTATTTTACATTTGGTAGTGTACATATGTCCATGACTCTCTCTCGCTTTCTCATAGCTTACCCTTCCCCTCCCCATATCTTCAAGTCCATTCTCAAGTAGGTCTGTGTCTTTCTTCCTGTTTTACCCTTAGGTTCTTCATGACATTTTTTTCCCTTAAATTCCATATATATGTGTTAGCATACGATATTTGTCTTCCTCTTTCTGACTTACTTCACTCTGTATGACAGACTCTAGGTCTATCCACCTCATTACAAATAGCTCAATTTCGTTTCTTTTTATGGCTGAGTAATATTCCATTGTATATATGTGCCACATCTTCTTTATCCATTCATCTGTTGATGGACACTTAGGTTGTTTCCATCTCCGGGCTATTGTAAATAGAGCTGCAATGAACAATTTGGTACATGACTCTTTCTGAATTATGGTTTTCTCACAGTATATGCCCAGTAGAGGGATTGCTGGGTCATATGGTAGTTCTATTTGTAGTTTTTAAAGAACTTCCATACTGTTCTCCATAGTGGCTGTACCAATTCACATTCCCACCAACAGTGCAAGAGTGTTCCCTTTTCTCCACACCCTCTCCAGCATTTATTATTTCTATATTTTTTGATGATGGCCATTCTGACTGGTGTGAGATGATATCTCATTGTAGTTCTGATTTGCCTTTCTCTAATGATTAATGATGTTGAGCATTCTTTCATGTGTTTGTTGGCAGTCTGTATATCTTCTGTGGAGAAATGTCTATTTAGGTCTTCTGCCCATTTCTGCATTGAGTTGTTTTTTTGATACTGAGCGGCATGAGCTGCTTGTAAATTTTGGAAATTAATCCTTTGTCAGTTACTTCATTTGCAAATATTTTCTCCCATTCTGAGGGTTGTCTTTTCATCTTTTTTAGAGTTTCCTTTGCTCTGCAAAAGCTTTTAAGTTTCATTAAGTTCATTTGTTTATTTTTGCTTTTATTTCCATTTCTCTAGGAGGTGGGTCAAACAGGATCTTGCTGTGATTTATGTCACAGAGTGTTCTGCCTATGTTTTTCTCTAAGAGTTTGATGGTCCCTGGCCTTAAATTTAGGTCTTTAATCCATTTTGAGTTTATTTTTGTGTGTGGTGTTAGGGAGTGTTCTAATTTCATTCTTTTACATGTAGCTGTCCAGTTTTCCCAGCACCACTTATTGAAGAGGCTGTCCTTTCTCCACTGTACATTCCTGCCTCCTTTATCAAAGATAAGGTGACCATATGTGCGTGAGTTTATCTCTGGGCTTTCTGTCCTGCTCCATTGATCTCTCTTCCTGTTTCTGTGCCAGTACAATACTGTCTTGATTACTGTAGCTTTGTAGTATAGTCTAAAGTCAGGGAGCCTGATTCCTCCAGCTCCATTTTTCGTTCTCAAGATTGCTTTGGCTATTCGGGGTCTTTTGTGTTTCCATATAAATTGTGATCTTTTTTGTTCTAGTTCTGTGGAAAATGCCATTGGTAGTTTGATAGGGATTGCATTGAATCTGTAGATTGCTTTGGGTAGTAGAGTCATTTTCACAATGTTGATTCTTCCAATCCAAGAACATGGTATATCTCTCCATCTATTTGTATCATCTTTAATCTCTTTCATCAGTGTCTTATAATTTTCTGCATACACGTCTTTTGTCTCCTTAGGTAGGTTTATTCCTAGATATTTTATTCTTTTTGTTGCAATGGTAAATGGGAGTGTTTTCTTGATTTCATTTTCAGATTTTTCATCATTAGTGTACAGGAATGCCAGAGATTTCTGTACATTAATTTTGTATCCTGCTACTTTACCAAATTCATTGATTAGCTCTAGTAGTTTTTCGGTAGCATCTTTAGGATTCTCTATGTATAGTATCATGTCATCTACAAACAGTGACAGCTTTACTTCTTCTTTTCTGATTTGGATTCCTTTTATTTCCTTTTCTTCTCTGATCGCTGTGGCTAAAACTTCCAATGCTATGTTGAATAAGAGTGGTGAGAGTGGGCAACCTTGTCTTGTTCCTAATCTTAGTGGAAATGCTTTCAGTTTTTCACCATTGAGGACGATGCTGGCTGTGGGTTTGTCATATATGGCCTTTATTATGTTGAGGAAAGTTCCCTCTATGCCTACTTACTGCAGGGTTTTTATCATAAATGGGTGTTGAATTTTGTCAAAAGCTTTCTCTGCATCTATTGAGATGATCATATGGTTTTTCTCCTTCAATTTGTTAATGTGGCATATCACATTGATTAATTTGCATATATTGAAGAATCCTTGCATTCCTGGAATAAACCCCACTTGATCATGGCGTATGATCCTTTTAATGTGCTGTTGGATTCTGTTTGCTAGTATTTTGTTGAGGATTTTTGCATCTATGTCCATCAGTGGTATCTGCCTGTAGTTTTCTTTCTTTGTGACATCCTTGTCTGCTTTTGGTATCAGGGTGATGGTGGCCTTGTAGAATGAGTTTGGGAGTGTTCCTCCCTCTGCTATATTTTGGAAGAGTTTGAGAAGGATAGGTGTTAGCTTTTCTCTAAATGTTTGATAGAATTCGCCTGTGAAGCCATCTGGTCCTGGGCTTTTGTTTGTTGGGAAATTTTTTTTTTTTTTTTTTTTTTTTACTGAAGTATGGTTGATTTTTAATGTTGTATTAGTTTCAGGTGTACACATATGTATATATATATGTATATATATAATTTTTCAGATGCTTTTCGATTATAGGTTATTACAAGGTATTTTTTTTTTATCCCTTCCCTCATGCATCTCCCTCCCTCCCACCCTCCCCATCCCACCCCTCCAGGCGGTCACAAAGCACCGAGCTGATCTCCCTGTGCTCTGTGGCTGCTTCCCACTATCTATCTACCTTACGTTTGGTAGTGTATATATGTCCATGCCTCTCTTTCGCTTTGTCACAGCTTACCCTTCCCCCTCCCCATATCCTCAAGTCCATTCTCAAGTAGGTCTGTGTCTTTATTCCCGTTTTGCCCCTAGGTCCTTCATGACTTTTTTTTTTTTTAAATTCCGTATATATGTGTTAGCATACGGTATTTGTCTTTCTCTTTCTGACTTACTTCACTCTGTATGACAGACTCTAGGTCTATCCACCTCATTACAAATAGCTCAGTTTCGTTTCTTTTTATGGCTGAGTAATATTCCATTGTATATATGTGCCACATCTTCTTTATCCATTCATCCGATGATGGACACTTAGGTTCTTTCCAGCTCCGGGCTATTGTGAATAGAGCTGCAATGAACATTTTGGTACATGTCTCTTTTGGAATTATGGTTTTCTCAGGGTATATGCCTAGTAGTGGGATTGCTGGGTCATATGGTAGTTCTATTTGTAGTTTTTTAAGGAACCTCCATACTGTTCTCCATAGTGGCTGTACCAATTCACATTCCCACCAGCAGTGCAAGAGTGTTCCCTTTTTTCCACACCCTCTCCAGCATTTATTTTTTCTAGATTTCTTGATGATGGCCATTCTAACTGGTGTGAGATGATATCTCATTGTAGTTTTGATTTGCATTTCTCTAATGATTAATGATGTTGAGCATTCTTTCATGTGTTTGTTGGCAGTCTGTATATCTTCTTTGGAGAAATGCCTATTTAAGTCTTCTGCCCATTTTTGGATTGGGTTGTTTGTTTTTTTGCTATTGAGCTGCATGAGCTGTTTATAAATTTTGGAGATTAATCCTTTGTCAGTTGCTTCATTTGCAAATATTTTCTCCCATTTTGAGGGTTGTCTTTTGGTCTTGTTTATGGTTTCCTTTGCTGTGCAAAAGCTTTGAAGTTTCATTAGGTCCCATTTGTTTATCTTTGTCTTTATTTCCATTTCTCTAGGAGGTGGGTCCAAAAGGATCTTGCTGTGATTTATGTCATAGAGTGTTCTACCTATGTTTTCCTCTAAGAGTTTGATAGTTTCTGGCCTTACATTTAAGTCTTTAATCCATTTTGAGCTTATTTTTGTGTATGGTGTTAGGGAATGATCTAATCTCAAACTTTTACATGTCCCTGTCCAGTTTTCCCAGCACCACTTATTGAAGAGGCTGTCCTTTCTCCACTGTACATTCCTGCCTCCTTTATCAAAGATAAGTTGGCCATATGTGCGTGGGTTTATCTCTGGGCTTTCTATCCTGATCCACTGATCTATCTTTCTGTTTTTATGCCAGTACCACACTGTCTTGATTACTGTAGCTTTGTAGTATAGTCTGAAGTCAGGGAGCCTGATTCCTCCAGCTCCGTTTTTCGTTCTCAAGATTGCTTTGGCTATTCGGGGTCTTTTGTTTTTCCAAACAAATTTTGAAATTTTTTGTTCTAGTTCTGTGAAAAATGCCAGTGGTAGTTTGATAGGGATTGCATTGAATCTGTAGATTGCTTTGGGTAGTAGAGTCATTTTCACAATATTGATTCTTCCAATCCAGGAGCATGGTATATCTCTCCATCTATTTGTATCATCTTTAATTTCTTTCATCAGTGTCTTATAATTTTCTGCATACAGGTCTTTTGTCTCCTTGGGTAGGTTTATTCCTAGGTATTTTATTCTTTTTGTTGCAATGGTAAATGGGAGTGTTTTCTTGATTTCATTTTCAGATTTTTCATCATTAGTGTACAGGAATGCCAGAGATTTCTGTACATTAATTTTGTATCCTGCTACTTTACCAAATTCATTGATTAGTTCTAGTAGTTTTTCGGTAGCATCTTTAGGATTCTCTATGTATAGTATCATGTCATCTGCAAACAGTGACAGCTTTACTTCTTCTTTTCCAATTTGGATTCCTTTTATTTCCTTTTCTTCTCTGATTGCTGTGGCTAAAACTTCCAAAACTATGTTGAATAAGAGTGGTGAGAGTGGGCAGCCTTGTCTTGTTCCTGATCTTAGTGGAAATGGTTTCAGTTTTTCACCATTGAGGACAATGTTGGCTGTGGGTTTGTCATATATGGCCTTTATGATGTTGAGGAAAGTTCCCTCTATGCCTACTTTCTGCAGGGTTTTTATCATAAATGGGTGTTGAATTTTGTCGAAAGCTTTCTCTGCATCTATTGAGATGATCATATGGTTTTTCTCCTTCAACTTGTTAATATGGTGTATCACATTGATTGATTTGCGTATATTGAAGAATCCTTGCATTCCTGGAATAAACCCCACTTGATCATGGTGTATGATCCTTTTAATGTGCTGTTGGATTCTGTTTGCTAGTATTTTGTTGAGGATTTTTGCATCTATGTTCATCAGTGATATTGGCCTGTAGTTTTCTTTCTTTGTGACATCCTTGCCTGGTTTTGGTATCAAGGTGATGGTGGCCTCGTAGAATGAGTTTGGGAGTGTTCCTTCCTCTGATATTGTTTGGAAGAGTTTGAGAAGGATGGGTGTTAGCTCTTCTCTAAATGTTTGATAGAATTCGCCTGTGAAGCCATCTGGTCCTGGGCTTTTGTTTGATGGAAGATTTTTAATCACAGTTTCAATTTCAGTGCTTGTGATTGGTCTATTCATATTTTCTATTTCTTCCTGAGTCAGTCTTGGCAGGTTGTGCATTTCTAAGAATTTGTCCATCTCTTCCAGGTTGTCCATTTTATGGGCATAGAGTTGCTTATAGTAATCTCTCATGATCTTCTGTATTTCTGCAGTGTCAGCTGTTACTTCTCCTTTTTCATTTCTAATTCTATTGATTTGAGTCTTCTCCCTTCTTTTCTTGATGAGTCTGGCTAATGGTTTATCGATTTTGTTTATCTTCTCAAAGAACCAGCTTTTAGTTTTATTGATCTTTGCTATCGTTTCCTTCATTTCTTTTTCATTTATTTCTGATCTGATTTTTATGATTTCTTTCCTTCTGCTAACTTTGGGATGTTTTTGTTCTTCTTTCTCTAATTGCTTTAGGTGCAAGGTTAGGTTGTTTATTCGAGATGTTTCCTGTTTCTTAAGGTGGGATTGTATTGCTATAAACTTCCCTCTTAGAACTGCTTTTGCTGCATCCCATAGGTTTTGGGTCGTCGTGTCTCCATTGTCATTTGTTTCTAGGTATTTTTTTATTTCCTCTTTGATTTCTTCAGTGATCACTTCGTTATTAAGTAGTGTATTGTTTAGCCTCCATGTGTTTGTATTTTTTACAGTTCTTTTCCTGTAATTGATATCTAGTCTCATAGCATTGTGGTCAGAAAAGATACTTGATACAATTTCAATTTTCTTAAATTTACCAAGGCTTGATTTGTGACCCAAGATATGATCTATCCTGGAGAATGTTCCATGAGCACTTGAGAAAAATGTGTATTCTGTTGTTTTTGGATGGAATGTCCTATAAATATCAATTAAGTCCATCTTGTTTAATGTATCATTTAAAGCTTGTGTTTCCTTATTTATTTACATTTTGGATGATCTGTCCATTGGTGAAAGTGGGGTGTTAAAGTCCCCTAATCTGAATGTGTTACTGTCGATTTGCCCTTTTATGGCTGTTTTATGCCTTATGTATTGTGGTGCTCCTATGTTGGGTGCATAAATATTTACAATTGTTATATCTTCTTCTTGGATTGATCCCTTGATCATTATGTAGTGTCCTTCTTTGTCTCTTCTAATAGTCTTTATTTTAAAGTCTATTTTGTCTGATATGAGAATTGCTACTCCAGCTTTCTTTTGGTTTCCATTTGCATGGAATATCTTTTTCCATCCCCTTACTTTCAGTCTGTATGTGTCTCTAGGTCTGAAGTGGGTCTCTTGTAGACAGCATATATATGGGTCTTGTTTTTGTATCCATTTAGCCAATCTGTGTCTTTTGGTGGGAGCATTTAGTCCATTTACATTTAACGTAATTATCGATATGTATGTTCCTATTCCCATTTTCTTAATTGTTTTGGGTTCGTTATTGTAGGTCTTTTCCTTCTGTTGTGTTTCTTGTCTAGAGAAGTTCCTTTAGCATTTGTTGTAAAGCTGGTTTGGTGGTGCTGAACTCTCTCAGCTTTTGCTTGTCTGTTAACGTTTTAATTTCTCCATCAAATCTGAATGAGATCCTTGCTGGGTAGAGTAATCTTGGTTGCAGGTTTTTCTCCTTCATCACTTTAATTATGTCCTGCCACTCCCTTCTGGCTTGTAGAGTTTCTGCTGAGAGATCAGCTGTTATCCTGATGGGGATTCCCTTGTGTGTTATTTGTTGTTTTTGCCTTGCTGCTTTTAATATGATTTCTTTGTGTTTAATTTTTGACAGTTTGATTAATATGTGTCTTGGCGTATTTCTCCTTGGATTTATTCTGTATGGGACTCTCTGTGCTTCCTGGACTTGATTAACTATTTCCTTTCCCATATTAGGGAAGTTTTCAACTATAATCTCTCCAAATATTTTCTCAGTCCCTTTCTTTTTCTCTTCTTCTTCTGGAACCCCTATAATTCGAATGTTGGTGCGTTTAATGTTGTCCCAGAGGTCTCTGAGACTGTCCTCTGTTCTTTTCATTCTTTTTTCTTTATTTTGCTCTGCAGCAGTTATTTCCACTATTTTATCTTCCACGTCACTTATCCATTCTTCTGCCTCAGTTATTCTGCTATTGATCCCATCTAGAGTATTTTTTATTTCATGTATTGTGTTTTTAATCGATGCTTGATTCATCTTTAGTTCTTCTAGGTCCTTGTTAACTGTTTCTTGCATTTTGTCTATTCTATTTCCAAGATTTTGGATCTGGGAAATAGAATCTTGGATCATCTTTACCATCATTATTCTGAATTCTTTTTCAGGTAACTGCCTATTACGTCTTCATTTGTTAGGTCTGGTGGGTTTTTATCTTGTTCCTTCTCCTGCTGTGTGTTTTTCTGTCTTCTCATTTTGCTTATGTTACTGTGTTTGGGGTCTCCTTTTTGCAGGCTGCAGGTTCGTAGTTCCCGTTGTTTTTGGTGTCTGACCCCAGTGGCTAAGGTTGGTTTAGTGGGTTGTGTAGGCTTCCTGGTGGAAGGTACTAGTGCCTGTGTTCTGGTGAATGAGGCTGGATCTTGTCTTTCTGGTGGGCAGGTCCACGTCTGGTGGTGTGTTTTGGGGTGTCTGCGGACTTTTTATGATTTTAGGCCACCTCTCTGCTAATGGGTGGCGTTGTGTTTCTGTCTTGCTGGTTGTTTGGCATAGGGTGTCCAGCACTGTAGCTTGCTGGTCGTTGAGTGAAGCTGGGTGCTGGTGTTGAGATGGAGATCTCTGGAAGATTTTCGCCGTTTGATATTATGTGGAGCTGGGAGGTCTCTTGTGGACCAGTGTCCTGAAGTTGGCTCTCCCACCTCAGAGGCACAGCACTGACTCCTGGCTCCTCAATTTGGGATGATTTGTTGTCTATTCATGTATTCCACAGATGCAGGGTACATCAAGTTGATTGTGGAGCTTTAATCCGCTGCTTCTGAGGCTGCTGGGAGAGGTTTCCCTTTCTCTTCTTTGTTCTCACAGCTCCTGGGTCTCAGCTTTGGATTTGGCCCCGCCTCTGCGTGTAGGTCACCGGAGGGCGTCTCTTCTTCGCTCAGACAGGACAGGGTTAAAGGAGCAGCCTCTTCGGGGACTCTGGCTCACTCAGGCCGGGCGGGAGGGAGGGGCACGGAGTGCGGGGCGAGCCTGCAGCGGCAGAGTTCGGTGTTATGTTGCACCAGCCCGAGGCGCGCCGTGCGTTCTCCCAGGGAAGCCACCCCTGGATCCCGGGACCCCGGCAGTGGCGGGCTGCACAGGCTCCCGGAAGGGCGGTGTGGACAGTGACCTGCGCTCGCACACAGGCTTCTTGGCGGCGGCAGCAGCAGCCCCAGCGTCCCACGCCCGTCACTGGGTTCCGCGCTTTCAGTCGTGACTCGCGCCCGTGTGTGGAGCCCCTTTAAACAGCGCTCTTAATCCCCTCTCCTCGCGCACCAGGAAACCAAGAGGGAAGAAAAAGTCTCTTGCCTCTTCGGCAGCTCCAGAGTTTTCCCGGACTCCCTGCCGGCTAGCTGTGGCACATTAGCCCCCTTCAGGCTGAGTTCTCGCCGCCAGCCCCAGTCCTTTCCCTGCGTTCTGACCGAAGCCCGAGCCTCAGCTTCCAGCGCCGCCCGCCCTGGCGGGCGAGCAGACAAGCCTCTCGGGCGGGTGAGTGCCGCTCGGCACCGATCCTCTGTGCGGGAATCTCTCCGCTTTGCCCTACCCAGGTATGTGGGGAGTTTCTTGCCTTTTGGGAGGTCTGGGGTCTTCTGCCAGCGTTCAGTAGGTGTTCTGTAGGAGTTGTTCCACGTGTAGCTGTATTTCTGGTGTATCCGTGGGGAGGAAGGTGATCTCCGCGTCTTACTCTTCCGCCATCTTACCCGGAAGTCCTATTACAAGGTCTGTTGGGAAATTTTTAATCACAGTTTCAATATCAGTGCTTGTGATTGGTCTGTTCATATTCTCTATTTCTTCCTGATTCAGTCTTGGAAGGTTGTGCATTTCTAAGAATTTGTCCATTTCTTCCAGGTTGTCCATTTTATTGGCATAGAGTTGCTTGCAGTAATCTCTCATGATCTTTTGTATTTCTGCAGTGTCAGTTGTTACTTCTCCTTTTTCATTTCTAATTCTATTGATTTGAGTCTTCTCCCTTTTTCCTTGATGAGTCTGGCTAATGGTTTATCGATTTTGTTTATCTTCTCAAAGAACCAGCTTTTAGTTTTATTGATCTTGCTATCGTTTCCTTCATTTCTTTTTCATTTATTTCTGATCTGATCTTTATGATTTCTTGCCTTCTGCTAACTTTGGGGGTTTTTTTGTTCTTCCTTCTCTAATTGCTTTAGGTGCAAGGTCAAGTTGTTTATTCGAGATGTTTCCTGTTTCTTAAGGTGGGATTGTATTGCTATAAACTTCCCTCTTAGAACTGCTTTTGCTGCATCCCATAGGTTTTGTGTCATCGTGTCTCCATTGTCATTTGTTTCTAGGTATTTTTACATTTCCTCTTTGATTTCTTCAGTGATCACTTCATTATTAAGTAGTGTATTGTTTAGCCTCCATGTGTTTGTATTTTTTACAGATCTTTTCCTGTAATTGATATCTAGTCTCCTAGCATTGTGGTCGGAAAAGATACTTGATACAATTTAAATTTTCTTAAATTTACCAAGGCTTGATTTGTGACCCAAGATATGATCTATCCTGAAGAATATTCCATGACCACTTGAGAAAAATGTGTATTCTGTTGTTTTTGGATGGAATGTCCTATAAATATCAATTAAGTCCATCTTGTTTAATGTATCATTTAAAGCTTGTGTTTCCTTATTTATTTACATTTTGGATGATCTGTCCATTGGTGAAAGTGGGGTGTTAAAGTCCCCTAATCTGAATGTGTTACTGTCGATTTGCCCTTTTATGGCTGTTAGTATTTGCCTTATGTATTGTGGTGCTCCTATGTTTGGTGCATAAATATTTACAATTGTTATATTTTCTTCTTGGATTGATCCCTTGATCATTATGTAGTGTCCTTCTTTGTCTCTTCTAATAGTCTTTATTTTAAAGTCTATTTTGTCTGATATGAGAATTGCTACTCCAGGTTTCTTTTGTTTTCCATTTGCATCGAATACCTTTTTCCATCCCCTTACTTTCAGTCTGTATGTGTCTCTAGGTCTGAAGTGGGTCTCTTGTAGACAGCATATATATGGGTCTTGTTTTTGTATCCATTCAGCCAATCTGTGTCTTTTGGTGGGAGCATTTAGTCCATTTACACTTAAGGTAATTATCGATATGTATGTTCCTATTCCCATTTTCTTAATTGTTTTGGGTTCGTTATTGTAGGTCTTTCCTTCTGCTGTGTTTCTTGCCTAGAGAAGTTCCTTTAGCATTTGTTGTAAAGCTGGTTTGGTGGTGCTGAACTCTCTCAGCTTTTGCTTGTCTGTAAAGGTTTTAATTTCTCCATCAAATCTGAAAGAGATCCTTGCTGGGTAGAGTAATCTTGGTTGCAGGTTTTTCTCCTTCATCACTTTAAATATGTCCTGCCACTCCCTTCTGGCTTGCAGAGTTTCTGCTGAGAGATCAGCTGTTAACCTTATGGGGATTCCCTTGTATGTTATTTGTTGTTTTTCCCTTGCTGCTTTTAATATGTTTTCTTTGTATTTAATTTTTGACAGTTTGATTAATATGTGTCTTGGCGTATTTCTCCTTGGATTTATTCTGTATGGGACTCTCTGTGCCTCCTGGACTTGAATAACTATTTCCTTTCCCATATTAGGGAAGTTTTCAACTATAATCTCTTCAAATATTTTCTCAATCCCTTTCTTTTTCTCTTCTTCTTCTGGATCCCCTCTAATTCGAATGTCGTTGTGTTTAATGTTGTCCCAGAGCTCTCTGAGACTGTCCTCAGTTCTTTTCATTCTTTTTTCTTTATTCTGCTCTGCAGCAGTTATTTCCACTATTTTGTCTTCCACATCACTTATCCATTCTTCTGCCTCAGTTATTCTGCTACTGATCCCATCTAGAGTATTTTTAATTTCATTTATTGTGTTGTTTATCACTGCTGGTTTCATCTTTAGTTCTTCTAGATCCTTGTTAAATGTTTCTTGCATTTTGTCTATTGTATTTCCAAGATTTTGGATCATCTTTACTATCATTATTCTGAATTCTTTTTCAGGTAGACTGCCTATTTCCTCTTCATTTGTTAGGCCTGGTGGGTTTTTATCTTGCTCCTTCACCTGCTGTGTGTTTTTCTGTCTTCTCATTTTGCTTATCTTACTGTGTTTGGGGTCTCCTTGTCACAGGCTGGAGCTTCGTAGCTCCTGTTGTTTTTGGTGTCTGCCCCCAGTGGCTAAGTTTCGTTCAGTGGGTTGTGTAGGCTTCCTGGTGGAGGGGACTAGTGCCTGTGTTCTGGTGGATGAGGTTGGATCTTGTCTTTCTGGTGGGCAGGTCCAGGTCTGGTGGTGTGTTTTGCGGTGTCTATGGACTTATTATGATTTTAGGCAGCCTCTCTGCTAATGGGTGGGGTTGTGTTCCTGCCTTGCTAGCTGTTTGGCATAGGGTGTCCAGCACTGTAGCTTGCTGGTCGTTGAGTGAAGCTGGGTGCTGGTGTTGAGATGGAGATCTCTGGGAGATTTTTGCCATTTGATATTATGTGGAGCTGGGAGGTCTCTTGTGGACCAGTGTCCTGAAGTTGGCTCTCCCACCTCAGAGGCACAGCACTGACTCCTGGGTGCAGCACCAAGAGCCTTTCATCCACATGGCTCAGAATAAAAGGGAGAAAAAGTAGAAAGAAAGAATTAGTAGAAGTAGAAAGAAAGAAAGAAAAGAGGGAGGGAGGGAGGAGGGAAAGAAGGAGGGAAGGAGGGACAAAAAGAAAGAAAGAAGATAAAGTAAAATAAAGTAAGATAAAATATAATAAAGTTATTAAAATAAAAAATAATTATTAAGGAAAAACAAACAAAACAGACATCTAGAACCTTGGGACAAATGGTGGAAGCAAAGCTATACAGACGAAATCTCACACAGAAGCATACACATACACATTCACAAAAAGAGGAAAAGGGGAAAAAAATCATAAATCTTGCTCTCAAAGTCCACCTCCTCAATTTGGGATGATTCGTTGTCTAAAGGAGGGAAGGAAAGAAAGAAAGAAAGGAAGGAAGGAAGGAAGGAAGGAAGGAAGGAAGGAAGGAAGGAAGGAAGAAAGGAAGAAAGAAGATAAAGTAAAATAAAATAAAGTAAGATAAAATAAAGTTATTAAAATAAAAAATAATTATGAAGAAAAAAATTAAAAAAAAAACGGACAGATAGAACCCTAGGACAAATGGTGGAAGCAAAGCTGTACAGACAAAATCTCACACAGAAGCATACACATACACACTCACAAAAAGAAGAAAAGGGGAAAAATCATAAATCTTGCTCTCCAAGTCCACCTCCTCAATTTGGGATGATTTGTTGTCTATTCAGGTATTCCACAGATGCAGGTACATCAAGTTGATTGTGGAGCTTTAATCCGCTGCTTCTGAGGCTGCTGGGAGAGATTTCCCTTTCTCTTCTTTGTTCTCACAGCTCCCGAATCTCAGCTTTGGATTTGGCCCGCCTCTGCGTGTAGGTCAACGGAGGGCGTCTGTTCTTCGCTCAGACCAGACGGGGTTCAAGGAGCAGCCGCTTAGGGAACTCTCACTCACTCAGGCCGGGCGAGGGAGGGGTACGGAGGCGGGGCGAGCGTGCGGCGGCAGAGGCCGGCATGACGTTGCACCAGCCCGAGGCGCGCCGTGCGTTCTCCCGGGGAAGCTGTCCCTGGATCCCGGGACCCTGGCAGTGGCGGGCTGCACAGGCTCCGGGAAGAGAGGTGTGGACAGTGACCTGCGCTCGCACACAGGCTTCTTGGTGGCGGCAGCAGCAGTCCCAGCGTCTCACGCCCGTCTCTGGGGTCCGCGCTTTTAGCCGTGGCTCACGCCCGTCTCTGGAGCTCCTTTAAGCGGCGCTCTTAATCCCCTCTCCTCACGCACCAGGAAACAAAGAGGGAAGAAAAAGTCTCTAGCTTCTTCGGCAGCTCCAGAGTTTTTCCCGGACTCCCTCCCGGCCAGCCGTGGTGCACTAACCCCTTCAGGCTGTGTTCACGCCGCCAGCCCCAGTCCTCTCCCTGTGCTCCAACCGAAGCCCGAGCCTCAGCTCCCAGCCCCGCCCGCCCCGGCGGGTGAGCAGACAAGCCTCTCGGGCTGGTGAGTGCTGCTCGGCACCAATCCTCTGTGCCGGAATCTCTCCGCTTTGCCCTACCCAGGTATGTGGGGAGTTTCTTGCCTTTTAGGAGGTCTGAGGTCTTCTGCCAGTGTTCAGTGGGTGTTCTGTAGGAGTTGTTCCACGTGTAGATGTATTTCTGGTGTATCTGTAGGGAGGAAGGTGATCTCCGCGTCTTACTCTTCCGCCATCTTCTGCCGAGTTTTTGAATACAATCATAGTCAATGAGATGGAAGAGTGTGGAAGGCCTGAGCACCTGGCCCTGAGGAGTGGGTGATGCACAGGCTTGAGGAATGTGCCAGACATACAAGGACATTTTATATATATATATATATATATATATATATATAATCATATATATGATTAAATAGGTAGAGGATATCTCTCTATACATATATATGTGTATATATATCTATATACTTACATATATATATATACACATATCTATATATGGTTGGATAGATAGATCCTCCTTATATGTTCTTCTTTTAAAACCTTTTCATCATGGAAGTTTTTCAACATAGCGAGTAAAGAGAATAACAGTACAATGACCTCCACACATATGCCACTCAACTATAACGGTCATCAGTTTACAGGCAATCTCGTTTCAACCAGATTTCACTTGCTGGATTACCTTGAAGCAAATTCTAGGGATCATATCATTTCACCTAGAGCTACCAAATGATAAAGACGTATTTACTACCCATAACCCCAGTATCTCTGTCATATCTAAAATATAAATTATAACTCCAAACATTACCAAATGTCGTTATTTTTTACATTTTGCTTATTGTCTCACAAATTTTTGCAGTGAGCTTTTCTCAAACCAGGAGCCAAAAACAGTCCACACTCTGCATTTAGTAACATGTCTAATGTGTTTCTTAAGTCTCTCTCTCTCTCTCTTTTGAAATTCTTGTGACATATTTGTTGAAGAAGCTGGACCATTTGCCCTAGAGAATGTTGAATTACGCTGCACTCCTATGAGGGTTGTATAAGGAGGTGGCTCTCAAATGTAGCTTGCAATTCATGCCATTGAAAAGGGCTCGTAAAAATGCGGGTTGCTGAGCCCCATCCCATAGTTTCTGATTCAGTCGGTCTGGGCTTGGCCTGAGAACCTACATTTCTAACAAGTTCCTTGATGATCATGATGCTGTTGGTCCAGGCACCACACTTTGAGAACCACTGGTATAAATCATCCTCTGCATGCCACATCGCCTTGAAGTTGGTGTTTCTAACCAAAGGTTCGCTCTGAGTGAGGGATTTTATTTCTTACGGGAATCTTCAAAAGTAGTATTACGTACTTTTATCAGGAGGCACAAAATGTCCTTTGTTCACTCTTGTGGGACTAGCAACCATTGATGATTATTACTTAATTTCATTTGGCTTTATAAATTATTTATATTCCAATAATTCTATCATTTCTTATTTATTTATTTCTGGAACACTTTTACAGAAAGAAAACTTCTTTCATCAACTATTTGGTTACTCAGAGGTACGGTTTCTATGTTAAAGGCGGCTTAAATCTTGTTTCCTGTACCCCACCTTTTATAAACCAGTTTTAAGAATAATGAATTTTTTCCTAGTATCCTCTAAAAGTGATGATTGAGGTTTAAAAAAAACTTAAGAACTCATGAATTTTAACATATCCAATGCATTTGAATATATAACAGTTCTTATTTTTATTGGCGCTCAAATTATCCTGTGTTTCACCAATGTGAGCCCCTCTGTGTGGGTTCTTGAGTCCTTTTGACATGATCCTAACAGTTTTTTTTGTTTTGTTTGTTTTATTTTAATTGAGATACAATTGACATGTAACTTTATGTTAGTTTCAGAAATACAACATAATGATTTGGTATTTGTATATATTGCAAAGTGATCACAATAAGTCTAGTTAACAACTGTCTCCATACATAGTTACAATTTTTTTTCCCTTGTGATGAGAATTTTTAAGATCCCTCATAGCAGCTCTCAGATATCCAAATAAGTACAGGCATACCTAATTTTATTGTACTTTGCTTTATTACGTGTCACAGATATTGCGATTTTTTAAAACTTGAAGGTTTGTGGCAGTTGAAAAAGACTATAGATGCCCTATTTCCAACATTTGCTCACTTTGTGTCTCTTTTTCACATTTTAGCAATTCTCATAATATATAAAACTTTTTCGGTTTTATTATATTTGTTACGGTGATCTGTGATCAGTGATCTTTGATGTGACTGTTGTAATTGTTCTGGGGCACCACAAACTGCCTACATATGAGAGAGCTGACAATAGATGAATGCTGTGTGTGTTCTGACCGATCCATAGACCGGGCGTTCCCACATCTCTCTCCCTCTCCTTGGGCATCGCTGTCTCCCAGACACAACGATATTGACATTAGGCCCTGCTCTCTATCGCTCCCCCTCCCTGCGTGGTCCCCTCTAGTGTCGTGGCTTTAGAGACAGCAACTGTGCACAGTTAACTCCTAAACGAATGTCTCTCGGCCCTGAACCTCTTGAACTCGACTCGAATATCTAATGTCCCCTCTACGCTTGGATGGATAACAGGCATCTGAAATTTAACATATTCAGAACTCCCTCCCCCACCCCACACCGAAGCCACCTGCTGCCAGTCTCCCCTGTCTTGGCCAATGGCATTTTTAAGCTCCCAGGTGCCCAGGCCTGGAACCTTGCTGTCACCTGCACCTGTGCACTTCCTCTTACACCCACCTGCCATCTATTGGCAAATTCTGTCCATCTGTTTTCAAAATATATCCAGATTCTGGCCGCTGAGGACCAAGTCCATCCTCCCTTCCTCCCCACTGCCACCCTGGTCCAAGCCGCCGCCATCTCTCACTTGGGCTGGAGTCCTTGCTCCCTAGCGGGTTCCCTGCCTTCAGCCTTGCTCACTGCAGGCTGCTTCAACACAGCAGCCAGAGTGAATTCTTTTAAGAAATAAAACAGATCATGTAGTTTCTCTGCTTAAAACCCTCCAGTGCCCCCACGCATCTTATTCAAAATAACAGCCTAAATCCTAACAAAGGGCAGGAGGAGAGGGGAGGACCTCCTTACGTGCTCTCTGCAACCCTCTCCCCCCTTGCCCACTCTGCCCAGCCCCCTGGCCTCCTCTGAGTTCTTTCTGCGCACAGTTCCTTCTCTGGGCCCCCATGCCTGCTGTGCCCTCTGCTGGAACACCCTTCCCCGGGCAGCCACATAGGGTCGTGCTCCTTCACTCCCTCTAAGTGACACCTTTCTGGGGAGGTTTTTCCTAACCACTCATGTAGAACAACTCTCCCCATTCCCCAGTGGCTGCTTCACTCTTTGTGTAGCACTTGTCAACGTTCTGTTACTTGTTTATTTCTTGTCTGTCCCCCCACACAGAATATAAGTACCATGAGGGCAGGGGCTTTTCTGTTTAGTTCACTGCTGTTTCCCCAGAACATGAAACAGTGCATGACAATAAATGTTGGCTGAATGAATGAACCTGAGTTACTTTAAGTATATCAGGATAACAGTTCATATTTTCTCCTATAAATATGCTCTTGGTTTTCTCTTCCCGCTTCAAAACTACAGTGTAAATAGCGGGGAATAGTAAAAAATATGGAAGATGAGTTATTTTGCTTTAAATATTCTCCAGATAACTGTTCATGAACAGGGTTAATAGTAGCCTGGATAATAAGATGAGGCAAGTATAGAGAAGTTCCTCTGCTTAAAGGAAATGTATTTTTCCTTTAAGCAGAAAGGAAAATATACCCAAAGTGACTTGCAATCTTTACGTGTATTTCCACTGCATAGAGTGTGCATGGGTGCATCAAAGCCTTCCTTCTTGCTGATAGAGTGACTGGATGTTAGACATCTGTTATACAAAATAGACCAGCTTCGTCTATATTGTAACCCAGTCAGTGATAAAGCCTGATGCCTAAAAAGGGACTCCTATGTGTTGGCATGCACTAGCTTCACTTGGCTTCAACACCCTCTACACGAACAGTTTCCATCCCTCTCCTTGAAGTCCTCAAACAAAACCCAGTCTTCTGAATCCACATCAGTTGGAGTCCATTCTCCCCACTTCTTCAATCATGTTTCCTATCTCTTGCTCATTATTGATGGCATAGACCCAGTGCTTTACACATAATCCATAAATCAGTCTTTGGTTCCTGTCGTCCAATGACTCAACCCTCAGGCTGGTGCAACATTTTTCATTTTCTTACCATCTTCCATTTTAACACATTATCTCTGTTTATCTCTGGGTCCAGATTTTGTGAACCTCTTCTCTCTTTACAGTTCCAAAAAGAGTGCTTTTGTACTTTATTGGGCAAGATCGTCAACTGAGATTTGTGAAGTCACCAAATAATCAAAACACAAACACAGCAAATACAATGGAGACCAACAATTTGTGAACTCAGACAAAAATGACAACATAAAAGTATTGAAGTCACCTCTTAGATGTAGCTAGGGTTGACAGGCTTTCTCACTAGAGTAGCTCGACTCAAACCTATGAAAGTTCTGAAAGTAAAAGTTGGTGCATATAAGAATGTCTACAAGGACAATTGCAGATGGATGAAAGTTTTTACTAGGATAATCATCAGCTTTGAAACAGTGAATATATCAGAATCCATTACTTTTCATTTTCTAGTTGACAAGTGCTTAAAGCAAATAGTCTATAAACCATTTTCTTATGGAGGCATACAGGCAAAATGGCTGGATTTACAACCTGGAGCTGCCTGTCTCCAGGCAGCGGTGCAGTCCCCTGGGCAATGCATGGGCATGAATGGACCCCAGTCTTTGCCAGCTGTTGGTGTGGTCACCGATAACTTGCTAAATCTGTTAGAAAAATCTCACCATCCCTGTGTTTTAAAGGTGTCTGGTTGATGCTTGTGAATGCTGTACCTCAAAATATGAATGACAAGTTTGGACTCATTGGTATAACTCTGATGACAATTGAGAATTACTCATATTTAGTCATTTTGGATAATTCAAATAAAGAATGATTACTAATTTTCATACAGGAAGATGTCAAGATCTAGGCAATCAAACCTTAGTGTAATTAACAATACAGCTGAAGCTATATGTTTTGGGTTTTTTTTTTTTTTGCCCACCATTGAGGCTGTTTTTTGTCCTTTAAATTGGATTTTTGGTTTTATTTTTTTTTAATCTCATCTCTTTCAAATGTATCTCACACCAGCATACAACTTTTAAATATCTGAACTATGTAAAAGCAGTGATGAATCTCAGTGGCAGTACTTAGAGTACTTAAAAAATTCTTGTTTTGTTTTGTTTAGAATTTGAAACATTCCTGTTGGTAATGATGCACTTAATGCCCACACTAAGATGAATAAAAGAAACAGAATGCATAACACTAAAGTAATGGGAAATTACTGAAATAAGTTAAAATACAACAAATCAGAAATACAGAAACAAAATACCATTAAGACTTGTAAAAATCTTTTTTCTGTCCCCTTCTGCCATCCTCTAAATGATCTCTCCATCTCATTTTTAAGCCCCCTTTAAAATTGTACAAATTTTAAAAATCCAATTACATCTATTTCTTTAATATTGTTTTGGGTATTGTCTTCTCAAACTTAGTAGAGCCTGAATATGTCCCAAGGAATTCCATTTGAAAGAACCATTCTTGTTTGTTTCTTTTTAATTAAAAATACTTTATTGCTAATAAAGGCTGACCAGTGTCTGAGCCTTTAGAGAGCCATGATCTTTATGCTGGTGGAGGGTTTCAGCCCAGTGCTGATGCTTGCTGACCACTTTGGGTGGTGATTGCTGGTGGTTCAGTGGCTGTAGCAATTTGAGAGAACCATTCTAAGGCAAAGGGTAGGGTACAAAAATGAATACTGAAAGGTTCCAGGTTTTAAACAGGGAACGTTCCATAAACCTGTACGTATATAAGTAGTTTGGGGCTCACAGTGCTTTTACCCTAAAGAAACCTCATTAATTTAACCATGGTAATTAGTAACCCAGATGACCCACTAAACCCTATTTGATCATGCTTTATCTGATTGGGTGTATAGTATGTAATCTGAGTCTCCTTTTTGATTGGATCCACTCGGGGATTTCAATCCCATGAGTTCCTCTTTTGCCCATAAAGTTAACTAGACCTTGACATGCTCATTTGGGCAAACCAACCACCACAGTCTATGGAAAAACATATTAAAGGCAACACAGAATCGCTTCTCCATCACTTCCCCCTTTCCCTTCTCTCATGTCAACCAAGAATGAACCTTTGAGAGCAGCAGAAGAAAAGTGGATTGAGATCCCTTTTCACTCCGAGGACTTCTCACCCCCATGGTCACTCATATGTGTTGACCATCCAAATTCAACCTGTACTCCTAGGGATGCCAGATGAGGAAAATACCTGTCCTCAAAAATATTAGAATTATAGGTCAATATTAAAGGAAGAGTTTTGTGAAATACAGAGGAGTGGGCAAAGTACCAAGAACATACACATGGAAAACAATTTTCTAATTTTTAAAATTGTTTTGACATCCTAACAACATAAAAATGAGAAAATTTTTGTTTTTAATTGTTTGTTACTGAATTTTCTATCTTGCCTTTCATATATTCTATGTCAGTTCTCTCAAATGACCATCAGAAAGTCTATCAATCAAGCAGAACAGCATTTATTAGATCTACTGTAGTGAGAACCCTCACCACGTTGACAGTTGTGGGCTTTTACAGAAAGGGGAGGTCAAGATTTATAGGGTTTGGGGATCTGTGTGCACAGGGTTAGGGCAGACCTTTCTGGTGAGGAGCTGATTGGAATTGGGCAGCGTTCATGACATAGTAGGTGGGGGTTGGTAGACACAATGAGAGAAGGATTTTGAAAGGACCCTTGATATGAAGTCTGGTTTGCTATGTGAGCCATTGCCTGGTGAGCAGTCTATGGTTCTGTTAAAGGAGATGGCTACTCAGATGAGCAAACTGGTTAAATTATTTGCAGGAACTTCTTGAAGCAAACAGTGAAATTATTTATTACATTACAAGCTTATCTTCAAAAGCAGGTTTTTTCCTGGAACAAACAATTAGGTCTCAGTGGTCTTGGTTCTCAATAGTTAAGCTATGTAGATGCAGGTGGTTTCAATTCTCATCTCACCCAAACAGCTGCTTGGCTTCCCAGCATAACATCTCCTTTTTGGTTGCTCTCGGCACACTTGGCTGTTTCTCCATTTGTGTGGTTTGTTGATGTATGTATTATTTCTTCCGCAAGCTCCATGGAAGCAGAGCCCCGGCCAGACTCACTTTTGCTGTCTCTGTAGAATCTGGCCTCATACATAGTAGACATGCACAGAAAAGTTGCTCAATAAAGAATGAATGAATGTTGTAATTCAACCTCCTGCCAATCATAATGTTTATTACTGTTAGTGAAATGAAAAAACCTTCATTTCATTAGTGAATGAAAAAACCTTCATTTCATTAGTGAAATGAAAAAGACAAATTTCTGATTGTGTCTCATTATCAGTAAGACTTATTCTTCAGCAGTACCTCATGGGAAGATAAGGCATCTCATAGCCACTGAGAACTGACTCAGAAAAGGCATTTGAATTAATATGGCAGCTACAACAAACTAGAATATATCAGTGTGCACCTGTGTTATGAAATCACAAACATCTGAGCTTAATCCACCCTATTTTAAGCTACCAGAAGAGGCTTTTGTGTGCTTTTTGGGTAGTAACTGTCTCATTTATAAGTAAGAAACTGAATAAATAATATTTATGGCTTCTTTCAGCTTATTCTTAAAGCTTCAAAATCTACAAATGTTCATGCTTTCCCACTCAGATAAGCTATGCTTACTGAAATAGCGGTTATACTAGATGGTATTCCTTCTTCAAACTACATACATGCTCATATATGTTCATGATAAATAAAAACTCAGGTCTATAAGTTCTTGAATTTTTATTCAATTTTTCCCAAAGTTGTCTTTATATATACTTCAAGCTTTCATGTAGTCCTTTTTATTATGAAAAGTTACAAATGTACAATTAGATATAGAAAATAACATAATGAATGCCCATGAACCCACTGTCCACCTTTGTCAATGTCTAACTTTTCACATTGCTTCAGATAAATGTCAGGTTAATTAATATTTTTGTGTCTCTGTTTCATCATCTCTAAAATGGGGATAATAGTAGTAACTCTCTCATAGGGTTATTGTGAGATTAAATGAATTATTATATGTAAAGCATGAAGAAAAGTGCTTTGTCCATAGTAAATGTTACAGAAATGTTAGCTTTTATTTTTAACAATTATTATAATAAACTTTCAAGACAGATTTGAAGCATCCCCTCCCCTTTTCTATGATCCTGTTTCAATCTCTCCTTCTGCTAAATTTGGTGTTTACCATTTGTGTGCATTATTTTACCCTCTTAGTATATTTGTATGAATCCATATTGTTTAATAGGTTTTCTAAACTTCATATAAGTGAATCATACTGTGAGTGAACTATTGCAACATTTTTTCTTAACTTATGTTTTTGATATTTATATACTTGACACACTTTACCCTAGTTAATTTTTATTAACCCACTTCCTAAAAGTCTTTGCTTATTACATGCCATTTTCTCAACAAGAAATATTCCGAACATCTTACTTTAAATTAGCCCCTTTACACGGTGCTTTTTTTCTTATCCCCTTTACATGCTCTTATCCCCTTTACACAGTTCTTTTTTTCTCTTTCTGATAGAGTGCTCATCACTTTTGAAAACATTTCATAATGTATCTCCACCTTAGAATACAAGCTCCAAGGAGGGATTTTTGTCTATTTTCATTTTTCTAATGTGGCTCACGCTCTAACAGAGCCTTGCAGAGAGTGGGTGCACAATGGTTTTGAATGACTGATGTTGAATGATTTTGTCTCTTGCCTTATTGATGGTCATTTCAGATGTTTCCCTTCGTTGTTGCTGTTATTACAAAACCGTGCAGGAAATATTCTTGTAACTACCTCCTTGTGTAACTGTGTAAGTTTCTCTCTGGTAGACACCTACAAGTGACATTGCTGCATAAAACATGAATATCTTCAAGATTCTTTTTAACTGGTTTAGGATGTCTTAGACTCATAAGGGTTGGCTATTGAAAAGGAATGCATAAATAATCCTCTATAGACAGCAGTAAAATTCTATCAACAGAGAGGAATTATTAAGATAAACTTGGTTTTATTTATTGAAGTCATAATGCTTTGAAATTTGATTATATAACATCCTACTGCTGACTTTGAACGCAGTTGCTCAGTCAAGATGTCTTAGTGAATTTTCCATGCATTCTATTAACACCTGGCTCACAGGCTAATTCAGAAATGGCTACTTCAGCAAAGCGCCTGGAGACGCTAATCAACCAGGCTTAACTGGAGTGGAAAGGAGCCCATCACACCCATTCACCGATCCAGCCTGCAGGTGTACCCCACCCACCCCCATTTCAGCTTGTGATTAAAGGTAGTTGTCCAGTGTTTTGCTGCATCATCTTTTTTTTTTTTTTTTTTTTTTTTTTTTTTTGCTGTATGCGGGCCTCTCACTGTTGTGGCCTCTCCCGTTGCAGAGCACAGGCTCCAGATGCGCAGGCTCAGCGGCCATAGCTCACGGGCCCAGCCGCTCCGCGGCATGTGGGATCTTCCCGGACCGGGGCACGAACCCGCGTCCCCTCATGGGCAGACGGTCTCTCAACCACTGTGCCACCAGGGAAGCCTGCTGCATCATCTTTGATCACATTGAACCATCATCAGTTTGTGATGCTATTTCATCATTAGCCAGTTTCCTTTTCAAAGTTGTACCTAAGGGAAAAATAGAAGGTAACTGTAATTGTCAAGCCTACATTAGGGATTCTAAGCTATAGCCAAGAGAGAAATTAATCCTCAAAGCATTTCACACCAAACAGCAGCAATCTGCAAATTGCAGATTATTTGTGTCATGTGGCCAGTGCCAGTAGCACATCAGAGAGCTGAAATCCATTTCAATTTTTATCCCAAGCCCACGTGCACACAGTTTTCCATTGAACCAAAAGGATATCACAATTGCCCCTGTGATTATTTGCAAGGAAATTAAAAAGAAAAATAGTGATTGAAGACTCATGTAGTTTTTAACACTTTTCAATGGAATATATTTTCCAAATGAGTTTCCCCTACTTCACAGCATGGTTATTGAGGAAATTCAACAAAAGCTTTCTAAAAAAGTTGTAGTCAGTTAATTCTCCAAAGGTTTTTGGGTTTTTGTGTTTTGCTAGCTATCGGTGACTTTGTGGAAATTATCCACAACTTTGTAATGCATTTTCCTTGGGAGATTCACAATTAGATTGTAAAATAATCTTTATGGTATGCGAACAGAATGAAAGTAAATGTTGATTACAGATATTAATTGAAATGAAAATCCCAGTTTCAAAATTATCCTTTAAAAAATTAAGATTCAAGTCTGTCTTTATATGCCTTGTTATATAAATTTCTTATTAATTTTTAATACCAAACAGCAACTTATTTTATTTACAGTAAGATCAGCTGTTTAGAAAGCAGGTGCATGCAATGAATGAGGAGTTTCATAGCTGGGAAAAAAACAATCGAAGAGCACAAACCTGTGAGTGTATCATTAGAATAAATCCAGAATGAGATGAAATTCTAATTTCAATGACCAATGACAAGAAAACAGCCTTTTAAAGTTGGGTCAAGGACAAGAAAAAAATAGGGAAATGACAGAGAAGATGGTAGCACAATGTTAAGAGGTTGAAAAAGCTACCCCATTCCTGTTTTTTCTATTTTCTTGAGCATAGAGAATGTTTCCCATGCTGGAAAAGACAGAAAGAACAACTGAAGGAGGAACTTGTGCCTAAGAAAATTGAGAACAGAACAAAGAACACACAAACATTTTGTGTCCTTAGGTCTCCAAACACTTCTATATATAATCTCAGAGTCACTGTCAGGAATCCTTGAAATATCAAAAAGAAAGAACAGAGTTCAGAGTTCTGGAGATGGATGGAGATGGATTTTTTTTTAACTTTTCAAAATGAGGAAAGATTAAATCTCAAAAATTGAGAAGCAATGAGTTTGATGTCAGTTTCAGCCATCAACTACCAAAAAGAAGTGTGAGCACTTATAAGGTATGTAAGCGTTATGAGCCATCTCAGAGTCACCAAAGCTGAGATGTGGAAGAAGTCATATGAACTCATTGTGAAACTTCTTGACCTTGAAGTGAGAGCTGGACCCTGGGTTGCAGAGGTTGAACTGGCAACTGGAGACAGATGGAAGGCACACATAGGGGTTCTGTTGAAACAGTCAAGCAACAGTGGAGTAGAGAATTAGAACAATGGACTGAAGATGACAGAAAGACAAAGGAACAAAAAAGAAATGGAGAAGGAAAGGAATGGAGAAGGAAAATGAACTTCACAACTTAAGGGAGAATTGTTTTTAAAATGGTTGGTTGACCTAATGTCAGATACTACAGAGAGATGGAAGGGAACATGCACTGGGCAAGGGCCATTGGCAATAAGTCCTGAACTAAGCAAAGGAGTCCTGCCCTAGGGCCCTCTCTGTTCCCCCATCCCTTTCGCTAGGAGCCCACAGGTCCTGAGCCCTGCCTGGGTTCAGAATTCCCTGCATAAACAGCCCTGAGACCCTTAACTGGCTCTGGCTTCCTGAAAGCAATGGCCAACAGGTAACTCATGGTGGGGGGTGGGTTGTGGAGCTTGAACCTATGGGCTCCACCATATAGGTGTGTGAGGGGCTCTTCAGGAATATAGGAACCCGGGAGTAGAAGGATGGGACTTGGCTGTGCCGGTCTAGCCAGATTCAGGAGCAGACCTCCAAGGGATCTGAGAGTTCCAAGTCATCACCTTCCAGATCCTCATACAGCTGTATTAGTCAAAGTAAAAGGGTGAAACATATATATATATATATATATATATATATTTTTTTTTTTTTTTTTTTTTGCGGTACGCAGGCCTCTCACTGTTGTGGCCTCTCCCGCTGTGGAGCACAGGCTCCGGACGCGCAGGCTTAGCGGCCAGGGCTCACGGGCCCAGCCACTCCGCGACATGTGGGATCTTCCCGGACCGGGGCACGAACCTGCGTCCCCTGCATCGGCAGGTGGACTCTCCACCACTGTGCCACCAGGGAAGACCCGAAACATATTTTTTAACAGTTTTTTAGTTTGATTTATAACTTTTAAATATTCAGACAAATAATATTCAGACAAAGTTGTTACACTTTCCCTGGGCCAACAAGTTAGAGGTCTGTTCTAGGGGTAGACCTACCTCTTGGGGCTCAAAATCAGAGTGGGCATTCGAATCCTTTATCAGTAGGGTGGAAGAAAACCCACCAGCAAGATGTCAGAAGTAAAAGGTGGAAGTGAATGTTGCAAGTGTGAGAACTCTCATCTAAAAAGCCTGACTTTGCAAACAAAGAGGATATGCCTCTCAAAGCCTTTTTGGAACAAAGCACCATGAGGTCACAGGTTTGGTCTGTCCAACCTCAGGTTCCCCAGCATCTGATCAAGTGTCTGACACTAAATACATGAATGAGTGTGGCAGCAACAAATAAACAGGAGTCTTCCCGCGTACTACATTTGAACATGAATATTGCCAACTACAAGGTCAAATCAAAGAATAGAGGGAGGGGAAATGAACATCTGGATGCTTCCTATAAATTTTCACAT
This sequence comes from Mesoplodon bidens, assembly GCF_964165515.1. Lineage (NCBI taxonomy): Eukaryota > Metazoa > Chordata > Mammalia > Artiodactyla > Ziphiidae > Mesoplodon > Mesoplodon bidens. Next base: position 87,323,596 of record NC_138168.1, on the reverse strand, counting down.
ATATTACAGATTACTTCAGGCAGATGGGTATTTTCCCCAGGAAAGAGAAGGTTAATAAGGGTTTAAAAGGATTGGATATGATCTCTATCACAGATCTAGAACTAGTATCTAGAAAGATCCTTCTAACAACAAGAATGTTTCATTATTAGAATGGAATTCTTTCACTGATCCTCTGATCCTCTGATCCCTGTCACTGGAAATCTTAAGACAGAGTCTACAGTGTAGCTGGCAGAGGTGTTACAGAAGGGAATTCTGAAACCAAGAGGGAGGTTGGTTTGGAGAGAGTAATCACTAATAGCTCTTTAAAAACTAAGATATTTTTGTTCTTTAGTACATGACTATGTATTACATAAATCTGTCTTTAATCATTGCAGAAATTAAATGCCAGCAAGTCCATAAAATCTAAGAATTAGATCTGATTGTCATTGGTATAAACAAAATAATCAGAGTGCCTCTGGCAGTTGTGTGGCTGTCTTAAGGAAAATATTTTGACATTTCCACAATGGTCTGAGTAATTGCCTATCAGGGTGGCCCCAATCTGAACCAACTCAGCAGACCTGGCCTCTATCTCCCATTGATAACAGAGCCCAACTCTTGCTGAAAATTAGCTTTATGTTGACAAGGCCAGTAGGAAATGAAACATTTAAAGAACTCTTTCTTGTTTCAATAGTGGTATACTAATATTTTGTGTTTAAAAATTCAACCTTGTGCCCTGGGGCAATCGACTTTCACTCAGAGGTCCTAAAAGTATGCCATACAGGCTTGTATAGTCACCTGTTTTCCAATGCTCTTGCTCAGGAAAACCAGAGGGCAATGACTTTCCCTCTTAATTAATTTATTCACTCAGCAAGTATTTATTGAGTACCGCCCTTGTGCTGGACCCTGTGCTCGTTCCCAGGTCCTAGATAAAGCAGTGATCAAGTTTCTGTCCTTGTGGAGCCTGTCTGTATTCAGGGTAGGAAAAGCAGATATTAATAAATAATTATGCACATAGTTAATGGAACTGTGCCATGTGTTATACATATGGGCCCTCAAACTGCTTTTTCTATATTTATTTCATTTATTTATTATTTATTTTATTTATTTATTTTGGCTGTGCTGGGTCTTAGTTGCAGCATGTGAGATCTTTAGTTGCGGTATGTGGACCTCTTAGTGGCAGCATGCAGACTCTTAGTTGTGGCATGCATGCGGGATCTAGTTCCCCAACCCGGGATCAAACCCAGGCCCCCTGCATTGGGAGTGTGGAGTCATACCCACTGGACCACCAGGGAAGTCCCACAAACTGCTTTTTAAATCAATGTAATAAGTTGTCATTGATACAAGCTTTATATGTGCACCAACACATTTAAGTTGAATGTATTACCGTTTTTCAAGAGTATGAAGATATACAGTAAGACTGTACAGACTGGCTCTACCACCAAAGAAAGCCCATGTTTGTTACCCAGTCCAAGATGTACTGCTCACTGCACAACAGGCCAATAAATCAAGAGACAAAGTGTTAGGGCAAGGAATAGCAACTTAATTTGGAAACCCAGGGAGTCGAGAAGATGGTGGACTTGTGTCCCAAAGAACCATCTTACTCAAGTTAGAATTCAGGCTTGTTTTATACCTAAAGGGGAGAGGGTGTGGCTTGTTGTTGCAAACTTCTTCTGCCAGAATTCTTTGTTCTTGCAGCTGTCCATGTAGGTTTGGTCACAATACTCCTATAAACCTCCAACAAGACAAGTGTTATCCTCTGTTCTGCAACTTTTTATCTCTGTATGAATGGAAAAATGTTATACCTTTAAAGGTCAGAGCCTTGAGAATGAGCTATCCTGTATATTTCAGGCTGTAGGCAACATGGCAACATTCTTTAACAAAAGGTGCAGAGCCAGCATGACTAAGCACAGGCAATAGGGCACAAAGGTTAGAGCTAAAGAAATAAATTCAATATGGAGTCAAGTTTGTTCTTCTCTGTTACGTGTTCATTGTCCCTTCCTGTTTAATTTTTTTTATAGTCACTCCATGATGAACACTTAAACCTTTGAAATTCTGTTTTGCTTTTGTTTTTTGTTGTGTTTAGATTTTTGATGTCTCTACAGTAGTATATTTTCTCCCCCAAATAGAAGAAATGCACTCAAGTTAATCAGACTAATCTTATTAGTTTGAGGGTGAAAATAATGGAGTATGTAAAATTTGGAACTTGTGGCATTTTTATATACAAATCTAACATCCATTTTTGTTAAACCACCCTCACAGGCAGAAAGTAGTTTGCAGTGCATAGTCTGGGATTTAGAGGTAAAATTTCAAGGTAGAACTCTCTGTTACTCAGCTCTGTCATTTACTTTACTTACAACCTGGGTATCGAAAGGCGAGTAACCTTGAATATTACAGAAGAGCTACAAGTAGAAAACAGAGCCCCTCCCTCCCTCACCCACAATGAAAAACAGATCAGCTCTGGTTAAACAGAATTCAGAGTCGTCAGTTCTGTTCTTTGACATCTTTGTGGAATATTTGTTTTTAAACCACAGCTTGTTTGCCATAATCATCCATCTGTTGATTGTATACTCAAGTAATGCCCTTACTATGTGTCATGGCTGACTCAGAAGGCTAAGCAGAAGGTAGATTAAGCAGTTGCTAACTGTCCTTTTTGTCGGAAATTTGAGTTAGGTTCCCTTTTGCATGTTTGGATAAGTGGAGGTGCTTGGGGATCTGCGGCTTAAGTTATGTGCATTATTGCCTCTATTAATTCACCTTATAAGTATATAGATATGTAAAGAAAGCAACTTGAAATGACCAGTGAGATTAAAAAATTTTTCCAGCTAGTTCGGAGGTAAAAATATGTCATAAAGCTTTATGATATCAAATTGCTTATTTGTTGTTTTAGATTATTGTAGTGAATAAATGAATTAATAATTAATAAAAAGGCCACAAATTTAAGACCTTAAATGTATACTAGCCACATGCATACATACTTGATCATCTCTTATCTTTCAGCACATTGTCATGATAAATCTCAATTACTTAATAGGATATTGAGCTCCTTTAGCAAAATTAGCCTCTAAATATTGAGGGTTTGGTTAAAAAGGTATTTTTGAAACAGCAGCAGAACAACTTTGTCAAGTACGGTCTCACAAGTACTCCTGTATTCCAGAGACTCTCAGAATAACAGCTACCATTCATTAAGAGCCTACTATGTACAAGGAACTGTACTGGGTAATATATATGTACAAGCATATAGATACACACACACACCATTCACAACAACCCCATAAGTTGTATACTCTTACTCTCCTTTTTACAGGTAGAAAATGAAGGCTTTAGAGCTAACACAATATCTTTGATCCAAGATAATAGAGCTACTTAGTAGTACAGGTAAACAGTCCCTTCATTTCCTTCTCCTCTTCTTGCTTCACCACTGTTTCTTACTTCCTCCTGGGCCAGGTACCTGGGGTGTGGGCCAGGCTGGGGCTGAGAACACCTCCTCCCTCACATGTAGGGTAAAGAGAGTGTGTGATCCACCCACTACGGGAGAGAGGAGAGCCAAGGATAACCAGGAAAATGCACACATCTAGGGTGGATGCTAATCACCCTTCTCTAGGCATGTGGGGAAGGACTCTGTGTCCTGAGGTGCGTGTCTGTGCCTCACATATTCTCGATTTTATACACAGTCTTCATTCACAGATATTTTACCATTTAGTGCATTCTTTCAATCCAGCTAGATTTGTGAAGTCTTCTCAGGCAACATTATACTTCTTTTCCTTTTCATATCACACCAAAAACAGTGCTGGGCACAACACTGATGCTTAGCTTATTTCTTCAGCAATTTTATTTTCAAGGAAAGACTTCAATAATGTATTAAAATGCCTAGGGTACTACATGTTATACAACTCATTGTTTCTCACTCTAAAATCATTGTTTAATGTGCTTTCCAAGTAAATTAGAGCTTCATATTTGCCCTCCAAGAGAAGCCATGATTTCTACTTTCTAATCTGGACAAGACTAGGAAGAAGTGACTGTCTCCCCATCATCAGCTTCAAAACCTGCCATCTGAGAGAGTCTCAGGCTTTTACTTTGGAAATCACCTGCTAATGTCAACAGATCATTGAATTTCTTCTTACAGCATAAATGACTTAGTGTCTCACCTTTATTTCTTGTTTTGTCTTTTTTAACCACTGTGGTAATCTGTCCTTTAATCAGTGTATTTAAATAATTCAGTTTCCTAGTAGTAGCCCTAAGGTTGACACAACACATATTTTAACTAATCTAAGTCCACTTTCAAAGGTCACTAGAATAAAGAATATGTGTAGTGCAGATACCTTCTAACAGAGTATCCCCAATTCCTCCTTCCAGTCCTTTGTGACACTGTTATCATCCATTTCATTTATCTACATACTATAATCACTCAATATATTGTTACTATTATTACTTTAAATTTATCTTTCAAATTAATTAAGAATAAGAAAAATAAAAGACCTTATTTTACCTTTGTTTATTCCTTCTTCAGTGCTCTTCCTTTCTTTATGTAGATCCAAATTTCTGACCTATATATACTATTTTCCTTATACCTGGAGAATTGTTACATTTCTTGCAGGATAGTTCTACTGGCAATGAATTTTCTCAATTCTTGTTAAAGAAAGTTTTTACTTCACTTTTGAAGGATAATTTTGCTGAGTATAGAATTCTAGGCTGGTGAATTTTTATTTCAACATATTAAATATTTCGCTCCACTCTTCTTATATGCCTGGTTTCTGATGAGAAGTTTTCAGTAATTTTTATGCTTGTATATCAGTAAAGTGTTTTTTTCCTATGACTTTTTTCAGAATTCTCTCTTTGTCTTTGGTTTTCTGCAAAAACAAAGATTTAGTTATACTTAGTTGTGGTTTAGGGATATTTATCCTGCTTGATATTCTTTGAGCTTCCTGGACCAGTGGTTTGGTGTCTGTCCTTAATCTTGGAAAGTTCTCAATCATTATTACTTCAAATATTTATTCTGTTCTCTCTTTCTTCTCTTTCTAGTACTCAAATTATGTGTATGTTATTTTTGTCCCACAGCTCTTGAATGTTCTGTTCTTTTTTTTTCATTTTTTTCATTTTTTTTTTTTTTTGCTTTTCAGTTTGAGGAGTTTCTTTTTGTCTTTCTTCAAGCTTCCTTATTCTTTCTTGTCATGTCAACGTTGTTGACAGCCCATCAAATGAGTTCTTCATATCTGTTATAGTTTTTCATTTCTAGCATGTCCTTTTGATTCCTTCTTAAGAGTTTTATCTCTCTGCTTGCATTATTCATCTGATCCTGTGTGTTGTCTACTTCTTCCATTAGAATCTTTAACATCTTAATCATAGTTATTTTAAACTCCCTGTTTGATAATTCCAACATCTATGTCATACCTGAGTCTGATTCTGGTACTTGCTTTTTCTCTTCATGCTGTGTTTTTCTTGCCTTTTGACATGACTAGTAATTATTTGTTAAATTTGAACATGTTACACATGTAATAGGAACTGAGGTAAATAGGCCTTTAATGTGAGGGTATATGTCAGTCTGACAGGGAGTTGGGTTGTGTTTAATGTTTGCTGTAGTTGAAGATGCCAGAGATTCCAGATTCATCTAGTTTTCTTGATTTTTGTCTCCCCTCCTGACTTTGGGCTTCCCTAAGCACTCCTCCTCAGAGAGAATCTGTGTCTTGAAGCTCTTTCAGCTGCCACCCACTGTCATTTTACTGGAGGTCTATTGGTATGTGGTAAGGTTAATTGGTGGGGGGCGGAGGCAATAGTGATCTTCTGATTACTTCTCAGTCTTCTAGTGAGTCTGTTTCTTGGGTCTGTGACCCTCACGAGTATTTCTCCAGTGGTACAGGGATTTGTCCTTTTTTTCCCCTGCCTCCTACTCCCTCCCCCACAGGTGGCATTCTCAGTCCGTGTCCTTGAAACCTGGATTCCTGTGGACTGTTCTTCCCCCATTTGGTGAGACAGGCTGGGGTTAGAGGAGTGCCCTTCTCCCATAGCTCCAGGGTAGGTGTTGGCAAAGTCCTTCCCCAGGAGGGCAGACCTTTGCTATGGAGAAGGCTCTGGACATTTTTCACAATGCTTACTCTTCCCCTCCCTCTTCCAGTGCCACAAGGGGATCCTCACCTTTTGAGGACCTGGTGGATTTCTTAGAGATAAAGATCGGAAAAATCCATAAGACCTCAGCCCCTAGAGTTTCTCATTCTCACACTAGTCCACACCCCATTTATAGCAATTCATCAGAATTACTGTCTAAATGTTTCTACCAATAAGCAATATTGGTATTCTAACAATACCAATTGTTTATTGTTTATTTGAACAATAAACAAAATGTTTATTGTTCCAGCAACTTCTGCTCCACATAAGCAGATCAAGTTGTGACTCACTGGACTTGCCTGTCTCTCCAGATATCAGGGAGGTGCTTTGCCCTGTGACATCAGTTCTCTGATTGGGCCAAGAAAAGTTATTGATTTTCAGTTTGCCCAGATTTTTCTTATTATAAGGATGGGAGTAAAAACTTCCAAGCCCTTTACATGTTAGAACTGAAAAAAAGAAGTCTTGACCTTTATTTCTTAAGACAATAAATCGTGTAGCAATTATTTCAACTAGCTGCTTCCCTTTTAAATAATTAAAAAATTTTAAAGAAATAGCAGCAACAGTCAATAGTTATGGATATGCCATTAATATCATCAGCAATAAATTCACTTTCTAATTTTTTTGGTCATTTCATCCTGCTTTCCATACATTGAAAACTGCTGCTTGAGGTAGAGGTGGTGATTATTCTTAATAAAGGAATTGGCATTTAGAGTAACCAATTTATCCAAGAGCATATAGCTAGCTAGTTGTTGCAGAACTAGAGCATCGACCCAGGCCATGATGACGATACCTTGTTTTAAAAGGCATGAAGCCCCCAATTTTGATATTTCCCTTCTGTAATCCATACCTCCAACTGCTCTATTTTCAAGTGGTGACAATGGCTGCAGGCTATTCTTTTGAGAAAATTGGATGAAAGGAGAAGGAAAGAGAGAGGATGGTAACTCTATGCTCAAGGCTGGATTTTTGCTGAATTTTTAAAGGGGAAGATTTGAATACATATGTAGTTTGAAGTGAACAAGCTGCAGAGCAGCAGAGTTTGAGGAGAGTGAGTGAATGCTGAGTTAGACCATAAGGAGCTGAGAGGGGACAGGTTAGGATAGATGACTAATGACTCTTGTTTTGAGGAGGAGGAACCATTTCCCCTTTTATCCTGGAGGAGTAGAGATGGAGGATACAGAGGGGTTGTAACTGGGAAGGGATATGAAGTTAGGCATGGTACACTTGATAGTGGCCCCAGGGTGGGGGGTGGGTGTGGGGGGTTCTCTGGAAGCCAAGTCTGAAGTAGAGAATGGGTACAAGATGTTCACTGGGGTATACACCTGGGAAAGGAGAAGGGCGCAGGATTGGGCTGAATAAGAAGTTGAACTGCCATGCAGGCCCAACAAAGCCTCAGCCCACCAGCAGAAACTTGGGAGCAAATGTTGCCCAACAGCAACTCATGTTGGGACAAAACAGATGGGCAGGTCCACCTCCCCCTCACCCAGTCAGCAGATTTCAGGGGTCCTGGGGAAGATGTGACCTCAGGTGAGGCAGCTCTCTGCAGCTGAGGAAGACCAGACTGCAGGCCAAGGCATCTCTTGCTGTCCTCCTGGAGCTCGGCCACAAGCCTTCCTTGCAGGGGGTCTGGGTCCCACATCTCCATGTTCACCACAACTGCTTTACATTTTTAGACTTGTGTCAGGGGAGGTCCTGTTTTCAGAATGAAGTGTTAAAGGTTAATTGAGAAGAACGATGATGATTTGGAAGAGTCCTGAAGGGAGAGGGGAGAGGGTGCTGGCCAAAGACAAGTGACAGAAGCAAGTTGCTTGACAGTGAGTGGACCCCGAGTCTGCAGTAGCACCATTCTCAACAAGGATGCAGCTTCAGGCAGATGGTCTGAATTTCTTTTAGAAGATATTCTAGTCCCATTTTACTATACTAGCTGTGATTGGCAGAACTGGAACAGAGGAAGGAAAAACAGGTGGTGATGTTTACCCAGAGCTGGATATTGGATATTGGCAAAGAAGGTACAGTAGAGGTACAAAGGAATCATGGATTCTAAGCATCACTGACATCTTCACATGTGGGGTTCAGGCTGGGGAGAGAGGTTTGAGGTCAGACAAAGTCTGCTTAACCAATAAGCAAAGTACACACAGGGCTGGAGGTCGGAGCTGGGCCTTCTGGGGTGATAAAAGAGGAGGGGTGGAGGAGGAGCCCCTCCCAGGACCCACAGTCACCGAGCTGGGTGGGCAGTGACCGTGCGGTGGATGACTCACCCATGGAACAACTGCTGTTGAACAGCTCATCCAGCCAGGCAATGTCCTAGGCATGGCTGATAGAGCAGTGACAAAACAGCAATGGTCCTGCACTTGTCGCCTTGCATTTCAGCAGCAGAAGAGAGAAAATAAAGTGAATGTTACATTAAAACTGTAGGTTAGAAGAGGATGAGAGCTATGGAGAAAATACAACAGTGATGGGGATTTGGGGGGATGAAGATAGGCTGCAGTTTCACCCAGGATGGTCCTGCAAGCCCTCACTGAGAAGGTGACATTTGAGCAAGGACTTGAAGGAGGCAGGGAGTGTTCCATGCAGATATCAGGGTCAAGAGCTTTCCAGACAGAGGGAGCAGAAAGTCCAAAGTCCTAGAGACAGCAGGCTCCCTGGCGTGGTCAGAACCAAGAGCAGGTCAGCAGGGCGCAAGTGCAATGAGCAAGGGAGAGAGAAGGCTCAGGGGCTACATGGTGAGCCAGGCAGTGGAGGACCTTACATAGGCCAATGAGGGCCTTGGAGTTGACTCTTGGTGAGATGGAAAACCCATGGCGGATGGCATAATATCCAACGTACATATTTTAACAGGACCCTCTTAACTGTTATCTTTTTTATAAAATTATTTATTTATTTATATTTATTTTTGGCTGTGTTGGGTCTTTGTTTCTGTGCGAGGGCTTTCTCCAGTTGCCGCGAGCGGGGGCCACTCTTCATCGTGGTGCGCGGGTCTCTCACTGTCGAGGCCTCTCCCCTTGCGGAGCACAGGCTCCAGACGCACAGGCTCAGCAGTGTGGCTCACGGGCTTAGTTGCTCCGCGGCATGTGGGATCTTCCCAGACCAAGGCTCGAACCCGTCTCCCCTGCATTGGTAGGTGGATTCTTAACCACTGCGCCACCAGGGAAGTCCCTTAACTGTTATCTTGAGAAGAGACTGAATGACGGGGCATGAAGGCAGCTGATGGCTGCGCACTGTCGAGGACACGATGTGGTCCAAGTAGACAGAAGTGGCCTCAAACGATGATCCATTGTCATGTGTGTGGACCCTGTGTGAAGAATTTGGAAGAATTCAGAGTACACCACTGACACCTGTCCTCACAGGGTCTTCATCTGCCCTCCTTCCCACCTCCGAGAACTTTTCCCTCTCTCCCTGTGCTACTGCATTCCATGTTCATGTCTTGCATTTCTAGTTTTATTTTTAAAACCCATTTCACACTAGCTTTGTATCTGTCCATTTCTCATGCTGATGTTCCTGTGATGAGCACAGTTACAGATACCCCTCCCTGGTCTTAAATAGCTTGACCCCTTACAACTCTTCCCTTCTAACTCTGTGCTGTCTCTATCCTTGTTTTTTATAGTTTATTGCATCCACCAGGTGTTTCAGGTAATTAGCTAGTCTTCTGTTAAAGATGTTTATATTTGAGCTATCATTGACATCAATCCTTTTAGTTATATCTTAGGAGAATGTTAAAATACAAATTCTGAAAATAGGCTAACTTTAAATTCTGTTTTTTATTTTACCTAGCATTAAAATAAGTCAAATCAGTTTTTCTCGAGTGGGAAGAATGCTAAGGACCACTTGTAAAGGAAAAAAAATATCCTCTAAAACTAAGTTTGAATGAAACTATTTTTTAATGATATTTCTTAAATATGTCCAGATATAAATTTAGATAGAAACTTTTTATGCTTATACAACCAGAAGACCCAAATGAAAATGTATAAATTAAATATAAATGAAAGCACAAAACCAAAAGTATTCAAATTAACTCTATGAATTTAATATAGCAGATGCTGTCATCTTACTGAAACTAAGTCAGTGCTTGGGGTACCAACAGGGCCCTGAGTGGTCTGATCTTAGCCTGCCTATGACCCTGAGCTTGGGGAACCTCAATTCTGCCGCCTCTCCTCCTGTGCAACTCCTCCCCTCATATACTTGGCACCAAACCACGGGACCCTCAATTGTTGGGAATTTGACCCTGGAATTCTCTCTGCCTCTGTTCCTTTCCTCATTAGTTGCATAAAACTAAAATATGACTCCTTGCTCCCAAGGAGATCTAAAACTCAAGAACTGACAGGACTCTGAATTTCCACAGCAGTTTTTGGTTGAATGGCAGCCAACCGAATGATCCAGAATATACCTTTACTAATTGTTTAGATCAGAACAGCAACTCTGAAATGAACAACTTCTCAAAAAGAACCACAGTTGTGCAAGTCTTCGTGGCCTCCAGTGGGAGAAAAACAGCTCAGTGTCTCTTGCAAAGGTCGGGATCTGGCTTTCCTTCTTTGTAGTATTGGACATGCGTGTGGCAATCAATTTACTAGGTTTTCCACCAAAAGATTCACCTTGGGATTTCCATTTATTTTCTTGGACTCTTGTCAGGTGGTGACATCACCTGTTTACATCTTGTTCATATTTGTAAAATTTTTTTGTATTACCTTAGTGAACATTTACAAACCACTTTCTCAGAGTATGAAATGCAATAATGTCAAAGATGAATATATATTGAATATAGTAACAGAGACTAAATCTCCGTTCCAGCATTTCATATGACCACAGAGTTTCAGAGTTGGAACTAACCCAAGTCAAATTCATCTCTAAAATATTCTGCATAAATAGTCATTTAGCCTCTGTCTGGAAGCCTCCAGTTACTGGCTTATAAGGCAAATGTATTCCATTTTTAAATTAGAAATTTATTCATATTGAACCCAATTCCTGCTGTAATTTTACCTGTTCATTTTAATCCTACCTTCTAGAATAATGCACACATCTAATCCTTCTTGCAAAGGATAGCTCGTTCACCCTGTGGAGACAGTCGCCTCCCTCCACAGCCCACCCTCCCCCAGGCAAACGTCCTCAGTACTTTCCACGTTCTTACATCACAATATGGAGAAATGGCTCAGCCTCAGCAGTTGCTTTGGCACATTTTCATACAACCCATTTTCCTTAATAGAAATGTCAACAGATTCTGTCATTCATAGATTTGATCCCAAAGAAACAGGTTTTTATATCAATTCTGTTTCCAGAGTTTATATTATAAATGACTGCAAACTAATACTGTGGAATAATTCTATTTAAAAGGCAGGGATGGAACACATTTTAAGTGATAACTAGTATGCCCTGGCATAGACAGATAGATAGATAGATAGATAGACAGACATATATATGTATGTATATGTATATGTATATATATGAGTATGATTTATTTATTTACTTATTTCTTTTTACAACTGAAAAAAGAAAATGTGAAAGCTTGCATAGGCTCTCACTGTCTGGGTAGAACTAGAAGATGATGGGCACAAGACTGCCCTGGCCCTCTTCGCAGGTCTTTTCTGTAAGAGACGCTTTGCAAACTGAAATGTAGCATCTTTAGGGTCTTGACAAATCCTCCTGGATTCTAAACTGTAGCCGAATCCCATGAAGTCGGGGCGTCCAGGTGCCCCGTCTTCATCCTTCACTCTCGATGTGCAGAAGCCCAGCCTGGAGCCTGAGGAGACAGGATGTGATAAATAAGTGAAATGAACCTACATGGGCCAACTCCCCCTCTCTGGCCCCATAAAATCCTGGCTCTATATTAGGGATAAGTGACATGCTGGGCAGAAATGACATGGTGTCCTAAGGCCCCACAAAGGCCAGATCACAATCAGGAGGGGAGAAAAGGCCTGGCCAGGGTCACGTGTGGCTCCTTCCTAAAGAATCACAGTGAGGGGCAGGCTGCAGGCAGAGTGCCCTCGGGGGTTTGGTGTCTGGAGGTTGGTTAGACTGTTGTGCAGGTAAGCATTTGTGTCCTCCCCCAAAGCGACACTGGTCACTGGTAGTCATTACTGCAGTGAGAGCATAGTACTGCACAGAATGGGAATAACATGTTGGTGATTAACTCTTCTTCCCAACAGCTGGCTGCCCCAACTCCTTGATTAAAGAGCTCCATCACTTCAGGATTCTTGGAGAAGAGCAGGTGAGTCAGCCTCTCAGAAGCTACGCCAGAGCGTTGTGGAAGACAGACAGTAATGAGGCCATTTGGGCTCTCTCCGGGGAGGCAAGGGGTGTCTCCTGACCCTCAGCACCTGAAACGGGAAAGGGAGCCATGCAGGAGCTATGTGTGGGAACACCCTTTCCCTCTTCTATCCATCAGACCTGACAGGTTATTATTTGGTACATCTGCTACCTGCCAGAGCATTACATCTCAGGACGCGGCAGTAAGCAGGTACAACGTAGTGGCAGATAAGCAAACAAATAAGTGCCGAGATGAATTATGCCTAAGGGATCGGGCATCACAGACAGCCCTGATTTGATGTCTGTAGGTGGATGTACAGAATCTTTTCACCAGAATTTTATATTTTGTGTGTTACCTGTATTTCACTTCAGCCGCTTTGTCTATGGATGTGAACATGTGACTTATATACAAAAGCTGGCCCATTTAAAGTTGATTATTTAAATGCTGTGTTGTGCTCAGTGAAACATGTCAGATTCTAAGTAGATGTGTTAAGTTAATAATTCAGAGTGCTAAATATTATCTAGATGTATATGTATAAACACACACACACACTTGACCACTTAAAAATAAAGCTCCTAATCCTCATATGGAATTACAGGCCCCATATTATTATTATGTTAAATCTGATGTCAAGCTATCCTTGAAATACTTATGCCATATAGTTTACAGCATGGTAGTTGACCTATTTTATACTCTCATTGATTTTTACTCGCAAAGGTGGTCTTTGCCCCCTCTGACCAGAGAACATGCAAATGGAGACGTGGCAGCTCAGTTTTGTCAGCAGATTTTTGGTTTGTGTGTTTTTGTTTGGTATGTGTATGTCGCAAAGTTGGACTGCGCATTTCCAATATGAGATTTCAAAAGGGGGATTAATTAGGGGAGGATGAAAGGCTGGAATCATTTCCAACTCCCTGAATTAGCAGGTTACAGTGTGCCTCATTCATGTTTTCATACTGTAAATTTCCAGAATAGAGAGCACGGATGTTTATTCCAATACAAGCAAAATCAATTATCCTCCATTGCAGGTAAGAGCTGATAACAGACCCCAAACATACCTATTTATGAAAACACCTGTATCTCACAGCTGTTTTCCTGTGAAAGCCTGAGAGATTTCTTATACCAAGAATCATTGATTGTTACCCTGAGATTTCTGCTCAGGTAATGGAAGCTTCTCTTCTAACTTGTACCAATATTTGTAAATTGTTTCCATGTTTGTTTTAGAGTCATTGGGTGATGAGTAGGGAAAGAAGCCAACCAGAATCATCTCCTTAGAGTTGTATAAAATTCAAGCCACTTTGCATTTTCTTAGACATTTAATCAAGCCATAATCAAAATCAATATTACTCTGATCAGTTGTGCTACATGGCCACTTAGTGCATCACAGCAATACTGATTTTTATTTCCTGGGAAACCAGATTTCCTTCCTTCTTTCCTTTCATTCGATGAATACGTAACTGTGCACCTACTCATGTGCTGTATGCCATTCTTGTTTACAGAGACAGAGGAGTGAAAAAGAAAGCCCTCTCAGGCTCACATTCTAGCTGAGGAAGGCTATTATGTTACATGCACACAAACACGTTCAGTATATAATATGCTAGATGGTTATCATTGCCATGGAGAAAAGTAAAACCAAAAAGAAGGATAATGAGTGCTGGCGGTTGGGGGAGCTGAGATTTTATACAAAGTGGTCAGGAAAGCTCTCACTGAGGCAGGTGCTAGTGCATGAGGACCTCAAAGGTGCAAAGGGAAGCATCATGGTGACATCTGGGAAGAGGTTCCCAGGTAGAGAGTAAAGTGAGTACAGAATTTTTGAAGCAACCATATGTAATGCGTATTTTATGTTAAAAATATTATAAAATATAAAATATAAGTTGTGGTTGGAATAAAATGGGAAGAAATCCAGGAGCATGTGAAGTGGCAGCCAAAGGAACAGAGTGTGTCCAGGAGGAGGACTGATGGTTCATGCCATGCGCTGATCAAGCAGGAAGCGAATGGGAAGTGAGCACTGGAATTTGAAACTTTGAGGCCATTGTGACCTTGACCAGTGGACTGGTGAGGGTGAAAGTCTGCCTGGATTGGGTTCAATGGAGAGGGGAGAAGAATGGGAGAGAGAAAATCTAGATACCTTTTTTTTTTTTTTTTTTTAGGAATTTAGCTAAATGAAAACAAAGAAATGAGGTAGCTGGGGGTAGGGAATGTGGCATCAAGAAATTTTTCTTTTTTATAGAAAAAAAATACCATGTTTATGTGCTGATGGGAGTGATTCTGCAGAGGAACGGGGAGATGGATGATGCAGAGGAGAGGGGGGAATTTCAGGAGCCACGTCCTTGATTCGGTAGCTAGCAGAGTTCAGGTTTGGCCAGAGACAAGAGTGGAGACAGCTCAACCTCGTCGCAGTGGGAAAAGCAGAATATGTAGGAAGAGTTTTGCTGGTGTTTCTCTTTTCTCGGTGAAATAGGAAGCAAAGTCATCAGTTGAGAGGGAAGATGGGGGAAGAGTTTTACAGAGAAAGGAAAGGATGATGCACGTGTCCTTTAGGAGGCTGGGGAGTGAACAAGTGTGAGAAACAAATGAGTTTGGGGCGAGATCAATCAGCCTGGGTGTTTTTCTGTCACACTGAACTGTCTAGGCACAGATGCAGCAAAGACAGAGGGTCAAGTTTAACCAGCCACACGAGTAAAACAAAAACAAGAGAGAGGCAAAGGAGCTCTGGGCAGACCTAAGGGAGTGATTATAATAACTGAGCCTGATATTTCAGCTGGGTGAGCAGAGAAGAGGGATGAGGGGAGAAAGGGATGGGGAAGAGGTGGGAGGACCCACCGGCTGCAGGTCCCAGTGGGTTCCAGGAGTCTTTGGAGTTTGGGTTTTAGAAGGGTTTAGCTGGAAAAGTAGGTGTTGGCCGAAGAATGGAATACTTGACATTGAGATTGTGGAGGTGGTGCAGTGACTGGAAATGACAGGGTCAGGGGAGGACCAGGAATGTTGCTGGCTGAGTTAAGGTAGCCGACAAGAAGATGACTGGAGAAGTTGAGGGCATGGACTTAAAAAGCCAGGGTGTTGGGGCTTCCCTGGTGGCGCAGTGGTTGAGAGTCTGCCTGCCGATGCGGGGGACACGGGTTCGTGCCCCGGTCCGGGAAGATCCCACGTGCCGCGGAGTGGCTGGGCCCGTGAGCCATGGCCGCTGAGCCTGCGCGTCCGGAGCCTGTGCTCCGCAACGGGAGAGGCCACAACAGTGAGAGGCCCGCGTACTGCAAAAAAAAAAAAAAAAAAAAAAGCCAGGGTGTTGGAAGTATGGCCCATGTGGACACTGAGATCCTCCAGAACTGTCACCAGAGCGGACTTGGAGAGAGTTCTGGTGAGTCAAAAACTGAGGCTTCTAGAAACAGGACAGGGAAGGGAGAGAGAGACTGAGGGAGGTGGGCATCAGTGGCTGACTGCAAAGGAGAAATAGAGCACCAAGAGCGGTTTGAACATCACAGCTGGAGAGTTGTAGAAGGAGAAAGGAAAACTGTTCTACTTGGGGTGTTGCAGGTCAGTACTTGGTGGTACAGAGGGTGCAGTGGAGAAAACATTTGAGGGGCTGCAGGGGAAGCAGTGTCCTGAGGTGTGAATAAAGTTCAGTGAGGGAAGAATGTGAGGAAAACACTGAGAGAGTGTAAGTTACAGGGCAGTTACTGCTGACTGACTCCGAGTTCCCCAAGCTCAGAGGCAGGCGTTGGGGCAGCTGAAGGACAGGGTAGGGAAAAGGGATGGACAGAGCTGTGTGTAGGACTGAGGGTCAGACCGGAGAAGTGACAAGGGAGCCAGGGATCTCTTGGTGATGGATACAAACAGGTCACATCAGCTAGGGATGTTTCCGTGCTGATGATACAGGACAAAGCGTAGTGGCCTCAGGGCAGATGGTGGCACCAAGTCCTGAAAGGGAGCAGAAAGTTCCAGCCCCACCGCCCCTGGGGGTGGGCGGCCTTAGCCGGAGCTGCTGAAACTCTCAGGCTGTCTCTGGATGCTTGAGGCAACTTAGATTACTTGATGAAACAAAAATTTTTGTTGTGTGTTACAAGTTCCCTTGGACAAATCATTGTAGTCTCTAACTTGGCTTTTCGGTTTGTCAGAAAGGAAGAGTAATGCTAGGTCATCTCTTAGAACTTTGTAAATAAATAAGATTGCAAAGTAAGTTGCAAATATTAAGTACTACACTAAGATGTTTCTGATTTAAATACTGTTCACACTCTGTCAATAGACTGAACTAGTAGCAGCAAAAGTAGACACTAAAATCAGTGTAAGAGGGAACTATATTCAATATCCTGTAATAAACTATAATGGAAACGAAAAAATAATAAAATAAAGTAAAATCAGTGTAACATTCACTTAAAAGTGAGTTGATAAAACCTGTACAGATACTGGTTAATTACTGAATTCATTACTGGATGGTAGAGATGCTGACCAGTATCTAATTTCTTTGTATGTGATTCCTTTCCGTTTTCATGGACCTTGAATAGGCACTTGCTTTTTGAGATCTGGATTAAAAATAAATCATTATAAACACTATAAATCATTACCTTCCTAAAATAAAAAATGCAATTAAAACTCCTTGGAAGGTAACATATTACATTTACTTTAGCTCTGGGCCCTGTCTCTGATTTGTGTTTACGATTCACATTCATAAAGCACCTTTCATCCCCCTCACCCACACCCACCAAGGCCAAACTACTTGGCAAAGATATTATCACACTGCAGGTAAATAAAGCTACTCTAAATTTCTAGGTGAGCCCTAAAGAAAACAGGTATGATATCTGTAAGTCCACAGGATTTGGAGAGTCTTCAGAAAAACTGCATTTCAGACGTACTTCCACTTTTACCAGCTTCCTCCTCTTTGGGTTTAATCACCAGAATTTTAAGGAAATAACCTTCATTTATTCAACAAACATTTTTGAGTACCTTTTGTACTATTATCGTGCTAGTGTTGGGTAAAACGGTAAACAAGGAAGTCACAGGTACAAATCATGATAAATGCTAAGATGTAACCTATTTTGGATAAGGAGTCAGGACCTCTGAAACATGAAGGTTGAGAGGACACCCACCATGGAGTGAGCTAGGATCACGGGGCTTTAGGGGAGAAGAGCCTTCTAAGCAGAGTAAAGCACAGGTTCAGTAGCCCCAGAGGAGATGAAGAGCTTGCTTGGTTCAAGCCACTAAATAAAATTAATGTGGCTGGAAAACAATGAGCAAGAGGGACCGTGGTGAACGATAAAAACCATCTACACCATGTGGGCCATGGTCAAGAGTTGGATTTTATTCTAAATTCAATGGGGAATCCTTAAAAGTTTAAGCAGGGGGCTGGCGTTATCCAAATTACATCCTAAGAATGTCAGTCTTGTTGCAATATGGACATGGTCTGGATGAAAATGATTGGCAGAGGAAACAGAAAGAAGTGACTCTTCAGAGGTAGAATTAAAGGTCGTGGTGATTGATTAGCTATGAGTCAGGGAAATGAAGGAATCCTACAGCTCTGTTTACTGAGATGGGTTTGATGGTAGGAAGGTGAAGACGAAAGCTTGGAATCAGGGTTCAATTCTGAATATCTTTGATATGACTGAAGCACTGAGAAGGAGACAGGTAGGGATTTGGATGTGTGAGTTGGAGCTCAGAGGAGAGGGAGGTCAGGGGTCAGAGACAGATAAATTTGGAGTTGCTGAAGTGTAGGTGGTATTTTAAATCCATGGCGGTTGCCAAAAGTAGGTAAGAGAGGAGGGACCACGGATGAACCCTAAGGAGCACCAGCATTTGGAAACTTGGTAAAAGGGTTGCAGCCAGCAAAGGAGACCAAGAAGGAGCCCCAAGTTAAAGTAGAAGAAAATCCAGCGATGTGTCATGATGGAGCCAAGAAAGGAAGTGTTTCCCAGAGGAGGAAGTGGCTGTTTACATGAATGCTAATGAAAAGCTGAATAAGATGAGGTCAGCCAATTGTCCTTTGCATACGGCAACATGGAAATCATGGGTGACCGGAACGAGCAGTTTTGGTGGAGAGTTGGAGGCAAGAGGCAGATTTTTAATGGGATGAAGAGTCAGCAGAAGCGGAGTCAATTTCTTCTAGAAGTTTTGTTATGAAAAGGAAAAAGGAAATGCAGCAGTAGCAGGAGGGTGCTTTACAGACTGAGGAGGCTAGAACTTGTTTTATGTTCATTGAAATGATCCAGTAGAGATGGATTATTTGATGATTCAAGAGATAGATGAGCTAGCTAAAGAAGGGAAGTACTTTAGAAGGTGAGAAGGGTTTGTTTTGGATCCACAGCACAGAGAGAGTAATTGACCCTTAACAGGGAGAAAGCCACTTTCTTTGTTTTAAGAAGACAGAAAGGAGCAGGTGAGTGTGGGTGCAGGTATGTTGGCAGGTGTAGTGATGCGGAGGGGAAAGTTGGCGTCTAATGGCTCCATTAAGGCAGACACATTTTTCACTGCTGCATCTTCTCCACATAGATTGCTTAACACATAGAAAATGCTTAGTCTGTTGGTGGGAATGTAAATTGATACAGCCAGTATGGAGAACAGTATGGAGGTTCCTTAAAAAACTAAAAATAGAACTACCATATGACCCAGCAATCCCACTACTGGGCATATACCCAGAGAAAACCATAATTCAAAAAGACACATGCACCCCTTTGGTCATTGCAGCACTATTTACAATAGCCAGGTCATGGAAGCAACCTAAATGCCCATCAACAGATGAATGGATAAAGAAAATATGGTACATGTATGTAATGGAATATTACTCAGCCATAAAAAGGAATGAAATTGGGTCATTTGTAGAGACATGGATGGACCTAGAGACTGTCATACAGAGTGAAGTAAGTCAGAAAGAGAAAGGCAAATATCATATATTAACACATATATGTGGAATCTAGAAAAACGGTACAGATGAACTGGCTTGCAAAGCAGAAATAGAGACACAGATGTAGAGAACAAACATATGGACACTAGGGGGGAAGCGGGGAGCGGGGTGGGATGAACTGGGAGGTTGGGATTGACATGTATATACTAATATGTATAAAATAGATTAATAAGAACCTGCTGTATAAAATAAATTAATTAAATAAATTAAAAAAAAAAAGATGCTTAGGACTTCCCTGGTGGCGCAGTGGTTGAGAGTCTGCCTGCCGATGCAGGGGACATGGGTTCGTGCCCTGGTCCGGGAAGATCCCACATGCCGCGGAGCAGCTAGGCCTGTGAGCCATGGCCGCTGGGCCTGCACGTCCGGAGCCTGTGCTCTGCAGTGGGAGAGGCCACAGCAGTGAGAGACCCACGTACCGCAAAAAAAAAAAAAAAAAAAAAAAGATGCTTAGTAAATATTTGCCCAATAAATGAATACCTCATTCGTGACTTCTGTCTTCTTAGTGAAGTATGAAGTAAGATGTCCAGAGAGGAAAGTGGTGGGATATGAGCAGTATGGGAAGAAAGAAGAGAAAACCTGCTAGTAGAGAAACATAATACAATCATGAAGAAGTTGTAAATGCTCATTTGAAGTCTGTGATGAGTACTTTAAGAGAAAGCAAGCAGTGGCCAGGGAGAAAGTATTAGGTCAGTTCATGAGAATTCTCAATGAAGTTGAAGAATGTAAGCAATGTCCATACTTCAGTAAGAGCACCAGGAAAGGAAAGACAGGAGATGATGGTTGGAAAGAGACATATTTGGAATTTGGATTTCAGAGGTGGTACAATTTCTCATGATGACAAGGCCCAGGAATGAATTGTTAACAGTAGAAGAATTTTTTTGAAAAGGTCCCCAGAGATGAGAAGGTAAAGGAACTGAAAGAAGAGGTTGACGGATGGACAGTTCAATCCCTAGAATGATGAGAAGAATAGGGGCAGAGATAAAAATCATGAACTAGGAGCTGAAGTCCCAGGAATGAGGGGCTTATCCACCCATGTCCATTGCAGGTGGTGGCAGTGGGAAGAGGACAGGGGCACATGGCCAGATGGCATAAGTTTCAGAGGAGCAGTGGGGTGGGGTTTTACAAGAGAGAGGGGAGCAAGGGTTTAGGAACATCAGTGAGAGGCTAGGAGACAACCGGTTCCAACTCTGGCCTTCAGGTGTGTACACCGTAAACATAAAGCAGCCTTCACTTCAGACGGTTGCAAGGAGATGGACCCGTTTCAGTTAAATCGGGTAGGAGAGAGAAACCTTTGAAAAGCCTGATTATATGGGAGAGCTTGTTCATTGTGGAATAGGAATTCCAGGGGACAAAGAGAAAGGGCTTAGGGGAGAAGGGAGGCTCATGTTGGAGCATATCGAGACCTTTATGGGAATGAGAATAGTAGGGGATGCCTAAGTCTCAGAAGTCAATAATGAAGTGAGGCATGATGGAATGAATTCTGATGACCTTTGGAGGGTTCAGGTACACAACCAGGCCACCTGGCTGTTGCCATCTCACCTGGCTATTATCATCTCAGGTGTGTCTCTTGGGCATTAAGGCAACTTACTTGGCCTTCACTTCAGAAAGTTTCCTTGGTATCATAGGCTTGCTGACACCAAGGAAAGATAGTTATAAATGTACATCCATGTAATATAATCGAGGAGATCATTTTTTAAATTATTTGGGTCATCAAAGTTCACATCAGTTCAGTAAATGTGCAGTGGAGTTAACCCGTTTCACTGCCTCAAACTGAGCCTTACACAGAACTTCCACTTCCACTCTTCCCCGTCCACTGGCCTCATAATCACCTTGAAACCAGTATAGTTGCCTCCAGACTGGAGGATGACCAGAAGGGAGAGATGTGAACATCCCGTGTTAGAGAAGCAAAGGCCAGGAAGAGACAGGGAGGAGGAGGGTGCAGGTGGCAAAACCACACCCTCTCAGGGAAGTTCCATTTCTCTGAGGGTGAGGCTCTTGGATTTGGAGACTAACAGCACTGCTCAAAACCACTTCTCAGGGACTATAGTAAAGGATAAAATAATTTGTGCCCACAGACAGCCTTGCCCTCTGCCGAGTGCCCCATCAGGAGGTGTGCTCAGCAGACCCGTTTGCAAAGGTTCCAGAAGTCTCTGAAGTCAGGCCCTCAGTAGAAACTCCTTCAAGGAAAACGGTTTGCAAGTATCTACTTTCACAGCCTCACCCTTCCTGTGGGGCACTGCATGGCCCACAGCATGGAGAAGGGACAAACAAGCCAATCGGTTTTGACTTTCTTTCCGGAAGATTCCACGGCTACTAGAAGTTGAGATCTTTTTTGGCATCATGTCGTCTGAAACATCTGAAAAAGAAAAACCTTGTAAATTGCAATCCAGGATACAGTCTGTTGCTCTAATTAGATTTCAGGTGTTGTTTGATCTGTTTTGTCCTCGCATTTAATTTCAGCCATCCTAATGATGTTTTTTTCTAGGCGATGAAAAAGGTCCAGGCCTTTCTCTAGCCAGTTTACTTCATCAGTCAATGACAGATGTCCAGAGATGAAAAGTACATTATTAGCAACAAAACTGAGAATACAAACAGCAGTGTGACAGGCACCTCCACAGGGGCTATCACCAGCTCCCAGGGGCTAACTACTTGCACATGAAGAAAAATAAGATTAAGATTACTGAGAATTTAAGGAGTGTTTTTTTTAATTCTAATTCATATAGAAAATAGGGCATTCTCTACTTAGCACTGGGAAATGGATTAATCATAAATTCATGTTCCTCTAAAAAGTTATTTTAGACTTTTTTTAGCCAAAGAAGAAGTGCTGTAATAAACCATTTTTCATTAGTTTCTAAATGATAACGAAGGAATAGTGAGCTGAATTTTTTTAATAAAAGGGAAAAAAAAGAAAGAAAGTGGAGGCAGCTTGGTATCGGGGAAAGGGTGGTCTTTTAGAGCCACAGCCCTGAGTCCCTGCCCGTGTGAAACACAGTGAAGGACTGAATGTCTTTGTGACTCAGTGACCTCACCTGTCACTTCCAGGATAGACGGAGAGTGAAATGCATAGGCAAAGTGTGGGCACACTCCTTGGCACAGAGTGGTAATTCAGTGAATGGTATCTCTGATGGGGATTTCTCTCCTCCAGGGGGAGAGCAGGAGACAGGTCCTGGGAGGGAATCCCCCGGTGCTTGTGGCTAAGACTTCACAGAAGCCAGAATTTAGTGGGGGAAAAGCAAGAACAGCCTGTGTAGGGGTTGCTTTTGTAGCTGTACCTGAGTGCCCCCAAAAGGATACTCTGGAAAATTCCATGGCAGAACAAAAACAGCCCCCTTCCCTGCTCAGAGGATTTGAAAGTCTGCCCTGGATTGCTGACAAGCTCCAACTCATTTCGACAGAACATTTGCCTGTTTTCCCAGATTTTAGTTTTACCTAAGTATCCCTGTGCTTCAAATTTCTTGCAGTTTTAAAATTTAGCTTCCTTCTTGCTGTCTTTTCTTAGGAAAGTATGCGAATTAAACATCATGATGAGCCGTTTGTGCCCTCCTACATAGGACAGGCCTTTTGAGTGGTTTTCCAGCAGTGTGGGGTATTTGGGCCCAGTTCCTCCCCAGCCTGACCCCGCGGGTCACCACTTGCACTTAGCATAGAGACAGTGGCCAGCAAGGAAGGGGAAGCTAACTGGCCTCCATGGGACCTGGGACCCTGGCTTCATAATAGAACATTATTCTACCCAACCCAGCTCTTCCAACTAGCAACAGACCACCAAAGTGCAACCTCTATTTGATTATGCTCTCTCCTGACTCATTTTTAGATTCTTAAAATATGAGTTTATTGAAACTTCTGTGAATTTTATACTTTAAAATGAATATTTCCTGTTCTTAGGAGAATCCATGAGCATACACGTAAAAACTGAATAATTTATTCCCCAAATAAATAAAATATAAACCATACCAATGAGTTGAGATTTTACCTAGATAAGTCATCTAACAGAATGTATTTTCACTATAATCTGACAAAATGTAGGAGGAACTTTTTATTTTTTTCTTAGGTGCAGAACAGTATGCTTTGTTAATATTAACATTTATTTTAAAAAATTTTTGCAAATATCCTGTCATCTCTAAATTATTTTAGTTATCTGTGTGTGGAGTATCCACTTTATGGAAGTATATCTAGAAATTTGCAAACTAGTTTTATTAACAGCTTAAACAGCATAAGTTGGCAAGTAAGTATTAATATACCTATCTACACATACACAAGCACACACATAGACACTCACTGTGATTCCAAAGACAAACAATGCCTAAGTGATTTTTAAAGAATTTACTGCCTTTGAGCTCACCTGAGAATGGACTCCATACAGACCTAGTTCACGTCACAAATTAATCACATTCCTCCAAGTTAGTTCTATTTATAAATGCTATTCAACAGTCTTAAGTAAAAAAGCCCTAGGAAATAACACAAGTAGTGTCAAAGGATCAGTCATTGTTCCTTTCCACCATTTGCAGTCCATTTATCACTTTACCACTGTTGTGTGTCTTTTACACTCAGGTGAGTACAGACATTCTGCTCTACTTCGTGCTAACTTGTCACAACTCCAATAAGTATACAGTATGTTTCTTCCAGTGCACTCTCAACTCTGTGCCAGTAAGTGGTTGAAAGGAATCTATGAAACTGGAGGTCTTATCTTAAAGAAAACCACATAAAGATCTCTGCTAATCACATATATGTAATTACATGTCTAAATTGTTTCCTTAGGGTGTTAAACTTTCTATGAATACTAGAACATTCTTGGTCTAGGTCAAATGTTTTTCTTATACATTTCACAACGTTAAAAAAAAAGAAATGCATTCAGTAATTGTAGGTTTTGATTCAGATGTTGTGTGTACTTTTTAATCAGAAATTACCAGACATGTAAGCTAAAATATTTGTCTTCCTTTAGAAAAGGAATTGTAATATAGATTGAATATAATAAAGTTATTTCTTATAAATTCCTTAGTTAATGAAAGGAAAGAGGAACATAGTTTACACGTCCTGTTGGAATTTGAGACTGTAACACGTGTAGTCAGCAAGAATTTCTATAGTGTTAGTGCCCTTTGTCCACAGGTTAATAGGTTAACTTCTTCCTAGAAAAAATATTATCGTAGTAATAAAATTGCTTAACTAAATTAAATAGATAGGTGATCTGTCATCAAATCAGTAAATAGCTAATGACCTAAGATCAATTTATTTAAACTAGAAAATAATTTATGTAGGTAAAAATCATCCTGTACCACTCTGTTATTAATTCCCATTGTCACTGATTATTTTATTAGAATTCTTTAAGAATGGAGTTAAATTTTATTAATTCATTCTACAACTATTTATTGTGTACCAACTATGGACAAGATACTGTGCTGAATTCAGGAATACAAATACGTGAAGGAAAGCGGGCAGTGCAGAGGGTCTACAGGAAGGCCTGAGGGGCTGGAGCACGTAGGTCCCGTGACTCACAAAACCAGTAACCAGTCAAAGACCTCTGTCAGGACAAAGCCCCTCACTGAGCAAAGGGAAAGAGAAAGTCTGGTTGAAAATGGGGTAACAGAGTTGGGAGATCACAGAAACTGAGCCCTCATATTTTTTAACACTGCCCAAAAAACCAAATAGGAAACTGTAGAGCCATTAAGAGCTATTCTGCATCCTTCTTCCTCCTAAAATTTCAGAACTAGTTTCATGTAAAGGTGAGCGACAGAAAGGAACAAAGTAAAATCCCAACAGAAAAGAAACAAGGTCAAATCCCACACAAAGTTTTTAAGAGGAGATGCAGAGTGAAGAGCAGAATATTGTCCTGAGAGACAGTGAGAGTGTGTCAGCCGGTCGTGCCCACCAATTGGGTGAAAACTAAAATAACTATTCCAAAGGGAACTAAGTTATTAAGAAATTTCACAAGTACAAATAAATAACAACGGACATAGTCTTAAAAGAAATAGACAGTGAAAAGAAAGAAAATTCTAAAAAATGAAAATAAAGTAAGATAAACTAACTTTACCCAACTTCTAAATCAGTCAAGAGAAGTTGACCGATTTAGAAATTAGGTAAAGAAAATCCAATATATGTACACTAGAAAGCCCGTAAGAAAAACATCAAAGCAAGAGAATGGAGCAAATACTAAAAAATTAAATTCAGTACAACTTTCCTGACATAGCATGCATATGAATATTGATCAGAAAATGACCATCACCAAGACATATTCTAATAAAATTACTAGATTCTAAAGAAAAAGAAAAAGAAATCCTTTGGGCATCTGAGCAAAAAGATCAATTCACTTATAAAGGAAAAAATAAAATCAGATTGTCATATGCTTGCCCATAACACTTTATATCAGAACATAGAGTAAGACATTTAAGATACTTGAGGGGGAAAAAATATGAACCCAGGACTTTATATCCAGCCAAACTCATTTTCAAGAATCAAGGCCCCAAATAAACTGTCACTGAGCAAGAATTCAGTGAATATTTTTCCAATGAGATCTTCCTGAGAAATATATACTAGAGAACAAGCTTCAAACCACCAAAATTGCTGATCAGACATTAACATAAAGACTGATAATGAGTATTAAGTGTGTGTGTGTGTGTGTGTGTGTGTAGCATTAAGATTACATGAGAATTAGGAGAAAGAAAGCATAGTATGAAATGGCCCTATGTGTCAACAATTTAGATACAGGATTATTGGAAAAATTTGGCAGGAGAATGGGTGGAGCACATGAAACTATATTTGAGGTTTTTAGTGATCACATTCGTGGTGAAACTATTGTTATTCTAAAATCGTGGTGTGTACAGTGTGAGCTAAAGCAAGGGAGCTATTATGGAACATTGTGATTCTGTTATTCTCTGCGTTCTTGAGAACCAGTGTAGAAAAAGGGCAACACAGATGTAAAACAGAAAATGTTAAGTAAAACTCTGTAGTTCTGAAATACCTACCCTCTTAGCAAATTTAAGTCTACAATATAGAATCATTAGCTGTGTTCCCCAGGCTGTACCTGAGATCCCAAGAATGGATCCATCTTGCAGAACTGAAACTTTGCACCCATTTTGGATAGGACAAAACAGAAGGTTAAACAGTCCAGTGGTACAGAGCTGAGCAGAGGGGTTCAATAAATATTTACTGGAATCATTCACAGTGATATGAGGGGATGCTGTGTGCCAAAGCCCCACAGGGGTGGGAATGGTGGAGGAATGGCTTGAGTCTTCATACAAGTCTGACCAAACCCCACCTGACTTAAAGCCAACTTCCTGTCTGCTCTGCACGTGCTGAGTGTTGGTGCAGAAAAGCAAGCAACTCTACTGACGAGCTTCCTCTAAATTCATAATCGCTGTTCAAATGGGCTGTTACTGCTGCCCAGCAACAATCCTGACTCCAAACATTCCCTCCCCTTTATCATTCATACCTTTTCTGCTCATCTCAAATTTCCAGAACCTCCTTTGTCCGCACCCGGGCCCCAGCACTCTGCCCTCATCCTGTCTAAGGCCTCACCCTCTACTCATCCTGTAGATCCCATTCCCTCACCTACTCACAGCGTCATCAGTTGCCATCCACTTCTCACTCATTCCCTTCAGCCTACTAACATCCTGTTATTTCTCCATTTTCAAAAATCCCTTTACAGTCCCACAGCCCTCCCAGCTGCTGTCCCCCTGTCTCTGCTGCCCCTTTCAGTCAAACTCCTAGAAAAAAGTGTCCACCCTCACCTCCTGGAACTTGTCTCCTCCAGTTCTCTCTTGACTCCACTCCCATAAGGCCTCTGGCTCCATGACTCCACTGAAATGGCCCCTGTTGAGATTGCAATGGCATCTCCATTTCTAACAACAGCCAGTGTTCAGTAATTGTCTTATCTGCAGCCTTTGACACGATTTATCATGACACATACACCCTCCTTGAAATACTGTGTTCCCTTGCCTTCCAGGACACCTACATCCTTCTCATTTTCCACCTGCCTCGTAGGCTGCTTCTTCTCAGTCTCCTTTGCTGGCTGCTTCTCAGCATCCCCACAAAGGTTAGGTAATTGCATCCAGTCTCATGACTGTTGAGATAACATAGGGTCGTATTGTCAAATCAGACTTACAAGAATCGTAGATGTGGGTTTCCCCGGTGGCGCAGTGGTTGAGAGTCCGCCTGCCGATGCAGGGGACACGGGTTCATGCCCCAGTCTGGGAAGATCCCACATGCCGCGGAGCGGCTGGGCCTGTGAGCCATGGCTGCAGAGCCTGCGCGTCTGGAGCCTGTGCTCCACAACGGGAGAGGCCACAACAGTGAGAGGCCCACGTACCGGAAAAAAAAAAAAAAAAAAAAAGAATCGTAGATGTAACCCAGTGTCAATCTTTACTAATAACTTCCAGGATGCTGGTAATGATGAGACACAGACAAAATACAGGGAAACCCCACCTCATTTAACACAGCTATGCATGTCCTTTCTCAGCATATTGGGATGTACTCCAGGCAAGAGTCAATACATGAGGGTCTCTGGGAAGTTCATGGAATGATCACTAACATGAAGTCTCTCAGTTATATAAACTGTCTCATTATTCTTCACTTGATGAAATGTCTTCATTATCCCTTAATAATTGCATAGCTTATGACATTTTCAGAGAGCCTTACCTCATAAATTCATATATTCTAGTTTACTGTAAACAAACTTAGACCAAATGTTTCCTGCTAAATGCATTCCATAGATAAGAACTCTTTTCTAGTAAATGCCATTGTATATAAGTACCATTAGCATATTTACAAGGGGATTTGACCAACGCATCTTTCTTTTTTTGCCGGGGTCAGAAATATGAGAAAAAGGATAGTAGGCCTGATGCTAATAACCCTTTCCTTTCCAGCTCTACGTGCACCTATGACTTCAAAATCGGTGTCTACAACCCGCAACTTTCTCCTAAATTCCAAAGCCATACATTCAACTAGCCACAAAACATTTTGACTTAGTTGTGTAGGAGGTTTTCAAAATGAATATGAGCACAATAGAAATAATGATTCCTTTTCTCAACTCCCTAAACACACAGACACACACACACATAGGCACACACGAATACACACACACCTTTCTTCTTCCAAGTCTCCCCATCTCAGTAATAGTCTCTCCTGCCCTCTGTCTTCTCGGAGAAAAACATTACTTCCTGCTTGATTTCCTTTCCTCTCACACCATGTATCCAACCTGCCTAAAAAAATTTGCGATTTCTACCTTCAAAATATATCCAGAACTCAACCACTGCTCCATCCCTACCTCAATCACTGCTTTCCTGATTCAAGCCACCACCATCTCTCCATGGACCTTGCTGAAATAACCTCTGACCCGCTTCACTGCTTCCTGCTTCCATCCTTGTCCCCACGGGTCTATTCTGAACATATCAGCCAGATGGCTATCTTTAAGAGATTAGTCATATTGTGTCATCCACAGCTCGAAAGTCCCCAGTGGTTCCCAAGTCTCTCAGAATAACAGCCAGAGTTCTTATAAAGGCCTTCAGGGATCTGTACATCCTGGATCCCCATTAACTCTCTGACTTCATCTACTATTACCCACCCACCCCCCCACACACACATACGCCCATTCACTTTACCTCGGACACACTGGCCTCTTCGCAGGACCTCAAACAAACCAAGCCCATGCAGCCTCTGGACCTTTATAATGCTCCGTATTCAGCCAGGAAAGCTCATTCCCCCAGGTGGCGCATGGCTTGCTTTTCTAATCTCCTTCAGATATTGGCTTAAATGCACCTTCCTCATAAGGCATTCCCTATTCCCTGATCACCTCTTTAAAATTGTAATTCCCGTCTTCCCCAGGATCTGTCTCTTCTTAGTTTTTTATTCTCCTCCCCTCTTGTCACCATCTGAAATACTATACAGTTTAACCTTTCAGTATTTACTGTTCTAGTCTTATGGATGAGAGCAGAGATGTCTGTTTTGTTTAGGGCTGTATTCCCAACACCCACAGTAGTGTCTGGCACATAGTAGGTGCTCAGTAAATGTTGCTTGAATTAATTAATTGTCAGATCCATTTGAGTTGATCTGAGTTTAGAAGAGAATATGATCAAATAATGCAAGGAGAACAATAACTTAGGGCTGCGACAAGGAAGACTTTGGAAAGTGTGCCGTGCAATTTGAGGTTTATTCTGCAAGCTGGGGAAACAGTTAAAGGGAATTGAGCCAAGCAACGGCACAGAGGAATGAAGTCAGGGATAAAAGAAATCATGCTTTAAGAATAAGAATAGGGCTTCCCTGATGGCGCAGTGGTTGAGAGTCCGCCTGCTGATTCAGGGGACGCGAGTTTGTGCCCCGGTCCGGGAAGATCCCACATGCCACGGAGCGGCTGGGCCCGTGAGCCATAGCCGCTGAGCCTGCGCTCCGGAGCCTGTGCTCCGCAACGGGGGAGGCCACGGCGGTGAGAGGCCCGTGTCCAAAAAAAATAAGAATAAAGATGAAAGGAAAATTTTATTCTTAAACAGAAAAACAGTAGTCTTTCTTCGTCAAGCTGAATATGCTCATTGATACCGTGTGGGCTGCTAACAATTACCAGGGGTGGAACACTGGGACCTATTTTCAAAACGGTTTTAAAAATTCGATAGACTCTTGAAGAGAGGCATGAAAATATACTCTTTA
Organism: Mesoplodon bidens; assembly: GCF_964165515.1. Taxonomy (NCBI): domain Eukaryota; kingdom Metazoa; phylum Chordata; class Mammalia; order Artiodactyla; family Ziphiidae; genus Mesoplodon; species Mesoplodon bidens. Next base: position 87,293,765 of record NC_138168.1, on the reverse strand, counting down.
ATGAGATTGATAGTGATGCGTTGTGAATGTCCATAACTTAAAGTATAGATATGTTCTCTAAAAGTTGTATGAAAAAGTCTACTAAATGCAATTGGTAGTAGTATTTTAAAAAATCAAACTTGGAAAAATCTATTTTTTGAGGGTAAATTTCTAGAAATTTGGGCCTCACTTATCTGTTTTGTCAGCTGGGGCCGGGAGACTTTCTCTAGGTTGTACCACACCTTACCCACCACCCCCGTTTTTACAGAAACAGACTAACAAGAAAACCCCCGAACCACCAACTATTAACATTTCGGTAAAACAGCACATCTTGGTGTCTGTATTATCGCTTTGAAAAACTCATTTTCTCTTTACAGTATAACCGGTACCAGCAGTATGGTGCCGAAGAGTGCGTGCTGCAGATGGGGGGCGTGCTGTGCCCCAGCCCGGGCTGCGGAGCAGGGCTGCTTCCTGAGCCCAGCCAGAGGAAGGTCACCTGTGAAGCGGGCAGTGGCCTGGGCTGCGGGGTGAGTACCAGCCACACTCCTGGCTCTTGACCATGTATTTGTTTGCTTTGGCAAATTGGCTAGGATTGCTTTATTTTCATTTTCCGTTTGGACTCAGACATCTTTGGTATATAAGAAAATAGATTTTTAAATTCTTAACAGGATACCATATATATCTACATATATATCTACATATATATATATATATATATATATTGAAGGGGAGGTGAGATCTTCTGCTGTAATTGCTATCCAGGTGTTTACTCTAAGACGTGAATTACTTGGTCAGCCTTTTAAACTTTTCTTCCAGTGCTCAGCTAATTCAGAGCAAAAATCTGTGATTTCTTAATTCAGGCATTAAGTAGACAGGAGTGGAGGAGAAAGAGAATTCCTCATCTTAGCGTGATGTCTTAGTAACATTGTTTGCCTAAGTAGTTCAAGAAATAAAATGAAGATTAATATGGAAAACTTGAAATGTTATTGTCGTAAAAATCATTTTAAATTGAGATGAACAAAACTTAATGGTGCCTCTTAGGGAAGCAGAATAAGAAACATGGAAAATGTTTGTTCTAAGAGGTCAAACCAATATGACCTAGACAGCTTCTTGAATGGATCTATGGCTGCGAGCTGACGGCGAAGGGGTGAGGGAAGCATAAATCAAATGCAAGTAGGCTGACTAAATTATAGGTTGAAATGACAAATGGATAATAATCCTGATATTAAATTTCATGCAGGCCAGAAAAATAAGTGTATGTGCTTATAAAAAGGTTATTGAATTGTGATGGGAAAGCATTTCTTTTAAAATTGCAACTTCATGACGAGTTTTGTGGACGGAGGGGTATGGATGGCAGAGGGGTATTACCCAAGCCTAATTTTTGGCTGAGCATTGTGATTTACCTGTGCATAAACTGGCATCTGTCACCCTTGGTAAAGCTTCGTATCAGTCATGGAGTGCAGCTTAACGAGCCCTGGGCTGAGTGATAAAGCAGAGTAAGTGGAAGGTGAGAAATAAAGAGATACCATGATGCCTAAGCAGAAGGAAATACCTCTGGATTAATAATGGCGATTGCATTAGGATAAAAACTCAAGTCATGTCTACTAGCCTTAGAAATTATGGAAATCAAACTCCACTTCCCAGCTTTAGTCATCATCATTTACTGTATAATCTGCGCCGATTGCACGTGGCCTCAGCAAGCTGCCAAATTCTGGGATCAGAATTTCTAGCAAATGTTTTCTTTTAAAATGAGTTACAGTAGCTTTTAACTAATGGCTCAATTATATGCTTCTACCTGCTACCTGCTCCTGTTGTTCCATTCTCTAAAGCTGGGGCTTCCTTTGGCCCGTCTTCTGCATTCAGTTGTTCATCTTGCTCTAAGAATTTTGAAGGTTTATGTAATTTAAGATTTGAACATCTTTCTCTTCCCTTTTTTACACAATGTGACATTATAAGTAACACACATATTTGAGCTCCAAATCATGGAAAATTACCTTGGAAGTAAATTGAATTGCTTTAAGATCTTTGGGTTAAGAGAGTTTGGGGGCAATCCTTACCTCAAGGAGAATGGTTATCTTCAGGATGTTTCTTTGGAAGTTCTAGGCAATGTGTTTTATTTTTATTTATTCTGTTTTGTTACTGCGAGGGTGGTAGGGGATGCTTGTTGTTTCATATATTACTTATCTATTGCTGCATAACAAATAAGCCCAAATTTGAACCTTTTAATTAATAAACATTTTTATCTCACAGATTCTGAGGGTCAGGAATCCCTGAGTAGCTTAGCTGGGTGGTTCTGGCTGAGAGTCCCATGAGGTTGGAGTCAAGCTTGGCTGTAGTTAACCCAAGGCTTGACTGGGGCTGGAAGATCCACTTCCAAGATGGCTCGACCACGTGACTCTTGGCCAAAAATACCTCAGTTCCTCACTGGCTAGTGGCCCTCACCACAGGCTCTCTTCTTAGGCTACTTTGTCCTCAGAGTGATAGTTAACTTACCTGGAGCAGCTGATCCAACAGACAGAGCAAAGATAAAGCCACAGTGACCTGCTCTGCAAGTCTGTACACCACCACCTCTGCTGTATTCCATTGGTCAGTACTGAGTACTAGATCCAGCACGCCCCTCAAAGGGAAGGAAATTAGGCTCCATCTTAAAGGAAAGGGTATCAAGGAACACATGGACATATTTTGAACCACCACTGTTTGTAATTTGAAGAAGTTGAAAAAAGAACAAAGAGAAATGATTTTCTAAACTATGCACTTAACTTGGTGCTTTCTTTTCCCTCCCTGCCTTTTATGCCCCAATCCCCATAAGCTTTTTCAGACTTTTTCAGCAAATTCCCATTGCTTTGCCTTCTCAAAAGACATAAATTGACCTCATCATTGCTCTTTTTCTTCAAATCCTCAACTTTCACAAAAGGATGCTAACCCAACTTACATGCCTTTGGGATTCTTGTAGTGGTTAAAGAGGAGATTGGGTTGCATGACTTAGATCCGAATACTGGCTCCATCTACTACCAGTGGTCTTACTCTTTCTGTGCCTCAGTCTCCTCAGCTCTAAAATATGCTGTCTTATAATGACCCTTATAATGACCCTGAATGAGACCATTATGAATATTAAATGAGCTAATGGATATAAAATGCTTAGAACAGTGCCTGGCATTATGTATATATTTATTTAATATTTAATCAAAAGCTTAATCAGTATTTATCAAAAGCTCACCTGAAAGACCTAATATTCATGGAAAATTAACTACAGGACACTTGTTTGATCCTCTCTTCCAAATATTCTAAAATATACCCCCTGAATCAAGCCAGATCTACAGCAGGGAATTAGGTACCTAGGTGTCACTATTTTAACCCTTCAAAGAATTGCTTTCCCTACATAGTAATTTGGTGCCATTTGTTTATATTGTGGTCACTGTACAGGGAACTAGATGTGTGTGGTTCAGGACATCCCAGTGGGCTTTTCTGTGAGGAACCACGGTGCCTATTCCAGGTTCATTATGCTTGTCCTGAGGAAAGTTGTCCTGGAGGACATTGCAAATTATGCAACTACTAAGGATTCCCCCTGAAAGCTGACTGCTGGAAAACCTAGAGCCACATTTGTGGGCCAGCTACAGCATAGAAATGGGCCACTAATAGAATGGATTTGGAAGCTTATTTCCTGGCTTCACTTTTGTACTTCTTTCTCATCCCTTTTCCTGGTACATGCTGTTTTGCTGTGATTTGTACACCCTCGTAAGCTGGTGGTCTTCTCTGGATTTATGGGTGGTAATGGAAAGCTGTTATGTGGAAGAAATCGTGGTTAGTTTATGTCGTTTCAGAGGCAGAACAGGGCCCAATAAGTAGAAGTTAGAGGAAGATGAATCTCTGCTCAGGGTTTGCTCTAGCACCATGGACAGCAGCCACAAAACAGGCTTGCCATGGGAGCAGTGAACCCCTCACCCTAGACAGTGCTCAAGGAAAGTAACTGACCGCAAAGCTATGGAAGAATCACAGAGTCTTGGACGTGCTTCTCAGGCTGTAATTTACAGGTTTATTGTCAGGTATCTGTGAATCCACCTGTGCTTAATTCGTCCTCAACTGGCAACTCTTATTATGTGGGTATCCAAGAAATGCTTGATGTTACAAAAAGGATCTCATGCCTAAAAATGGTTGAGAACCAAATTCCCTGTCATTCACAGAATTTAAAAATTCAGCTTTCCAGGTACATTGTGAGGTACCCATGGACACACAGTTTTAGAGCTGAGAAACACCTGTGTACTGAGCTCCAAACTGTAGAGTTCTAATCTCATCAGTCAGCCCACCACTACATGCCTGGATGGTCCCCCATAAATCCATGATTGCTGTCATATATAGTTTCCATCCGAAGACACAAACTTCAGCATTTTCATTGTCTTTGGCTCCTTTAAAATAGGTGTGAAGGTTAGTATTTATGACTCGCGTATTCAAACATAAAGTGTTATTCCCTGGAAAATCAGATTAGCTGGTCCTTTGCTCCCCTGTGTCACTAGTTACCCAGAGAGCAGTGTACATTAGCTAATAAAGGAAGCTAAGGATTTCCATTTAAATGATAATATCAGGGCTTCCCTGGTGGCACAGTGGTTGAGAGTCCGCCTGCTGATGCAGGGGACACGGGTTCGTGCCCCGGTCCAGGAAGATCCCACATGCCGCGGAGCGGCTGGGCCCGTGAGCCATGGCCACTGAGCCTGCGCGTCCAGAGCCTGCACGTCCGGAGCCTGTGCTCCTCAACAGGAGAGGCCACAACAGTGAGAGGCCCGTGTACCGCAAAAAAAAAAAAAAGATGATATCACTCCAGCTAGGAAAGGCCTGATAGATGTGTGATGGTTGCAGCAAAATTTTTACCATTATAAAGAATTATTCAAGCTTAAGTGCCACCTCCGAGGGTTCAAGTTGAAGTGTTACACTTGTTTCATGCCTTCAGTCTTGTCCTCAGTAAATTCATGTATATGGAGTTCAACATTCATTGAATGACTGAGTGAATGAATGAAGGAATCTTAACAATGTAGAAGTAATATGAATACACTGTGACTTTTATTTTCAAATACTAATCATCATTTACCCCAATATTAGAATTACTTACGTTGCCTCAACAAGAACCGCTTCAAAAAATATAAAATATGCAGTGTTTTACTTGTACACGTAGTACATAATTCAGAACACCAAAATATACTAAGTTCAGAGATCCACGAAAAGTCAGGTAGGAACCTGAAAATCCTGCAAAAATTATAGAGTTTATATGCCCTATTGAAGGCCACACAGCCAAATGAAGAATTCAGAACATCTGATATATAAAATGTCTTAGTCTTGGGAGCATTGAGATTTTCGTTTTGACACAGCACAGAATATTTTTACATGGATAAACAGAACTCAGCAAAGAATATGTTTTGGGATCAAATAGCCTGACCTTACTCTCTGCTAACCCTTGGTCATATTTTTACTACTGCTCATAAAAATATTAATTGATTTCCTGAGGAATTCGTGTTATGCATTATTCTTTCTCTGGCCTTATTGCTATTCATCAGAACTATCTCACTAACTTTTATGGTACCGATGTAAAATGTTGACATGTTTAATACTGGAAAACAGCAACAAAATATGGAATACATTATACTCACTGACCTGGGAATACAAAAAGCTATAGCAATCAAACCTTGTGAGTTTTCTATAAATAAAACATCTTTATCTTATTTGGTGCTGTTTTGGGATGTTATATGTCTGAGAGATAATTTCTTAAAATAATACTAGGAATTGAGTAAAGTTTTCTGTTTTAAATTAGAAATTCAGGGACAAGATTTAACAACTGAAAAAAAATTTGTACTCATTTAAATGAAAACCGGAGATCTTTAAAAAAAAAATCATTAAACTGACCATTAGTTAAGGAAATTAAACAGAATTTCTTAAGGCATCTGGTAGTCACTCCCTCCTTTAATGAGTAGCGTGCGTTGCTCGGAGGCAGATTCGTGGAGGAGCTAAGGAAGCATTCGCCTTGGCCTCCTCACTTCCACAGACCCCTTCCAAGCCCTCTTAACCAAGTTGGTATTCTTGCATTGTTTTCCTTGAAGAGCATCTCAAAAATTGTACAGCCTAAAGTTACAAAGGCTCCATGCACCCTGGATCTAGACCTGTGCAAGGATGGGGTACGAACTGCTACATGCAAAGAATTTTTTGTTGAAAGTACTTATAACGATATCATTAATATATTGTTGAAGATTTTAGTTAAATGAGAGTTTGAGCCTCATTTTTAGCCCTTATATAGGAAAGGAGTCGATGTAGACAAATGGAGATACCTATTCCTTCCCTCAAAGATCTAATTATTGGGTTAAAAACTTAATAAATAGATGGGAAGCCCTTTCATTTCAATATGTGGGGCTCAGAAACAGAAAGTCAGCAGATGGTCAATATTTAATAAGAAAAAGAAAAAGAGAGTGGTTACTTTTCCAATTCTTTAAAAGTATTTTAATTTTATAAAAATGCATAATTTAACTAAATTATGTGAAGTATTTTGAGAACTATATAGAGTTCTCCCTTTTCTCCAAAGAAGAATAGAGATTAAATTCTAGACTCCAGGTATGTGTGGCTTATATTGTAATGCTTTCAAGGAGACACCAAAAAAGGACAGTTATTTTCCATTATGTCTAAATGTGGGTTTGTCAGCATTAAACTCCAGGTTGTAACCCTTCCTTGCTTTTACCTCAACCCCCTGGCCTCTGTAGCATGTTGAGCATGGAATCAAATCTTGTTGACACATTATTTTTGGATATACAAGATGTTCTTTATCAGAAAGTATTTTTAAAAGAAAGTGAATGTTACAAAATGTCAGAAATATGCATTCCGTGTTTATTTGACAAGTGTCCAAAAATCTAATTTAAACACTAAAACTGGCTCATTTACAGAGTGGAAATAAGTCTTGCTAGACTTCCTGCTTGTGAGCCAGCTTGAAGTGCAAAGATAGAAAGCTCTGGAGAGTATTTATTTTAATTAAAGAAACTGTTCATAAATGTACAAACAAGTTCTGCATAACATTCCTCTGGAAAGCATTTAGCAATTGGCAACTGTTCCTAGAAAGTAGTCTGCAATCTGAAATAGAAATATATATTTTCTAACCCAACACAGAGCCAGTGACCTTTCCATGTGTCTTTAGCTGTTTTTTGTTAAAACAAGGGAAGTATGAAATAATTATACTCTTTCAAAATGATATGCTCCATCGCTTTAAATAATGTGTTAGGAAATGAATTTTGTGGCAAATTGAATAGAGAAGACTTCTTCAGCTCTACCAGCTACAAGAGAGCTCAGAACATTTTGGAAAACAGGTTTCTTCTGAAGATAACATAGCTCCTGTGCATTCATTTTGATTCTGTCCTCAACTCATTCTAGGGCTGTGCTGTTCAATATGGTAGCCACTGGCCACAAGTGGCTATTTAAATTAAAATTAAATAAAATTTAAAATTAGGTTTCTCAGTCACAATAGCTACATTTGGGGTATTCAGTGGCCACATGTGGCCTCCAGCTACTGGACTAAACTATGCAGAGAGAGCATATTTTCATTGATATCACAGAAAGTTCCATGGGGCAGAGAGAATAGCTATAAGACATCACCCAAGGAGAAGCATTCACAAACTCAAACATTCCTGTGTCTCACACATAAGCGCTCTGACCTCTTCAATTCTAGTTAAGAAGAAAAATCTTTGCAGCAATTAAAGCAATTTCCTACGTTTAACAAAAAAAAATGTAGAGCAGCGTTCTCCAAAGTGATGCTCGTATAGTACAGGCTCAAGGAATGTTATGTGCTAGGAAGAGGGTTGGAATTGGGAACAGAGAGCCCGGGCCAAGATCCGTGACCAAATAGCTTGAAGCACACAGTAAGCTCGGTTAAACAGGGCTTTTTTTCTGTCGGACTTAAAGTTTTCCATATGCAAACATGCATTTGCCTGAACAAGTAGGATACCACAAGCAGCCTTCTTGAGCAAGAACTGCCTTTTGTGTGGTACCTCTTATAAGACAGGTGTTTCATGGAACAGCTTGACTCAGGGACCCAAATCATTTGCTTTATCTGAGTAGCAAGCTTACCACAGTACACTTGGGAAGGAGCTAGTGAAACCCAAGGATCAGAACATTAGACCTACAACATTTTCCTCTTTGTAGAGGACTAATAAAACATGATTTTTAAAAAGGTATGCCATATTTGTCCTACAGGTATTTTTCAGACTACATGTTTTTACAGTGAAATCTTTTTTATTCTTAAACTGCTATTGATGTATAATTTTATGGATTTAAGATCCACAGAGAAGGGGCTTCCCTGGTGGTGCAGTGGTTGGGAATCCACCTGCCAATGCAGAGGACACGGGTTCAGGCCCTGGTCCGGGAGGATCCCACTTGCTGCGGAGCAACTAAACCCGTGCGCCACAACTACTGAGCCTGCACTCTAGAGCCCGCGAGCCACAACCACTGAAGCCCGTGTGCCTAGAGCCTGTGCTCTGCAACAAGAGAAGCCACTGCAGTGAGAAGCCCGCGCACCACAACGAAGAGTAGCCCCTGCTCACCACAATCAGAGAAAAGCCTGTGTGCAGCAACGAAGACCCAACGCAGCCAAAAACAATAAATTAAATTAAATAAATAAATTTTTAAAAATACCAGATCACATTAAAAAAAAAAAAAAGATCCACAGAGAAGATAGGGTGAAAATTTATGACTGTGTGTGGTTAGTTACGTATTTTCAAATGGTTCCTATTAAATGAACATGAGAGCTTTTTAAACTTCATAGAATAAAGGATATTATGGTAAATAAAATATTTTCAGATATTATGGTAAATAAAATATGTTCACATAGTGGGTATCAATGTATGTCAATCTCATAAAACGTTAACTGCATAGGACAATGTGATCCTGACAAAGGAATCATAGGATATTTTTTAATTTTATTTTTATTGAAGTATAGTTGATTTACAATGTCATGTTAATTCCTGGTATACAGCAAAGTGACTCAGTTATATATATATATAGTTTTTCATATTCTTTCGCATAATGGTTGGTTGCTGCTGTCCTGGTTTTCCACGTGGTCAGGAATTGCTGCAGCACATTGACAAGAGTGGTCACACTGATGTGAGCCTGGGCCACACCCAGCTGGAACTGCCCTGGGGGGGCCACCCTCACAAAAGGGTGCCGGTTGGAGCCCCCTGCCCGGCGGCCCAAATGGCGGCCCTCTCTTCACTGTCCTTCCCAGAGGCCACTGGGGACTTTAGAGGATGGGGAGTTCTGTTCTATCTGGTTACACTAATTAGTTTTTAACCACCCCAAGATTTCTCAGGCCTGCTATCATCGGTGGTAGAAGCCTCACCGAGACACAGTGCGTTCTACTCTTTCGGGCTGGCCTCTAGCTCTTTTCTCGTTAGGGTCTCTCCTGAACGCAAGCCCCCTGAAGCAGTTGGCTCATCCTATATGTTTATCCGGGTCATGATCCCATCATTCTTCCCTGTGCACTGTTTTTTCTTGATTTCCCTTCATGCTGCCTTTACAAAATGGCCTCACGGATCTGATATTGTTCATCTAGCCCACTGTTACCTTCTCTAGTTCTCATCTCGCCTTGCATGGTGTTATATACACTCCGAATTATGAAGTATGATTATCAAAGTAGTTTTCTTTGTTCTCTCATACTCCCTTTTAAAATTTTTAAATTTATTTTGTTGAGGTTGAGTTGATTTACAATGTTGTGTTAATTTCTACTGCACAGCAAAGTGATTCAGTTATACATACATATACATTCTTTTTCATATTCTTTTCCATTATGGTTTATCACAAGATATTGAATATAGTTCCCTTTGCTATACAGTAGGACCTTGTTGTTTATCCATTCTCTATATACTAGTTTGCACCTGCTAACCCCAAACTCCCAATCCATCCCTCCCCCATCACCCCTTCTTGGCAACCACAAGTCTGTTCTCTATGCCTGTGAGTCTGTTTCTGTTCCATAGATAAGTTCATATTTTTTTAATTAATTTATTTATTTAATTTTATTTTTGGCTGTGTTGGGTCTTTGTTGCTGCATGTGCGCTTTCTCTAGTTGCGGCGAGCAGGGGCTACTCTTCCTTGCGGTGTGCGGCCTTCTCATTGCAGTGGCTTCTCTTGTTGCGGAGGATGAGCTCTAGGTGCCTGGGCTTCAGTGGTTGTGGCTCACGGCCTCTAGAATGCAGGCTCAGTAGTTGTGGCGCACAGGCTTAGTTGCTCCGCAGCATGTGGGATCTTCCCAGACTAGAGCTTGAACCCGTGTCCCCTTAATTGGCAGATGGATTCTTAACCACTGCGCCACCAGGGAAGTCCTGTGTCATATTTTAGATTCCACATATAAGTGATATATGGTATTTGTCTTTCTCTTTCTGACTTACTTCACTTATCATACTCCCCTTTTTAATACTATTTTTATTGTGGTAAAATATATACAATATAAAATTTGCCATTTATAACTATTTTTAAATGTACAATTCAGCAGCATCAAGTGTATTCATAATGTTGAATAATCATCACCACTATCAATTTCCGAAGTTTTTTTTATCACCCCAAACAGAAACTCTGTTCCTATTAGGCGATAATTAACTCCCCATTTCTTCCAGCCCCTGCTCACCTCTAATCTACTTCCTGTCTCTATGAACTTGACTATTCTAGATATAGAAGTGGAATCATAGAATATTTGTCTTTTGGTATCTGGCTTAGCATAATGTTTGTCACTTAGCACAGTGTTTTCAAGGCTCCTCCATCGTGTGTCAGAATTGCATTCCTTTGTGTAGCTGAATAATATTGCATTGTATGTATACACCACGTTTTGTTTCTCCCATTCTCTTTTAAAGTTTGTTCAGCTGGAGTAGTCCTTCCTCTCCCTGGAGCAAAAGTCAGGCAGGCTCTCTGACTTTTAGTCACTTGCAAGTGATAGAAAGTCTTAGAGTCACTTTATGTTGTGCATTCAGGCTCTCAATCCATTAAAAATGCCTTGTGTCAAAAAATAAACTTGATGTAACATTAAGTCTTCTCCCCTGGCCCACAAGGCCCAGCCCTTTGCACCATACCTGTGTGCACTTGGCGTAGAAGTCCAAATGGGCTGATGGAGCTCACCTGGTCACTCTGAGGGTTCATCAGCTCCTACCCATACTGTTGACTCTTTATTCATCTCAGATTAAGGTTGACAGGAAACAATAGTAGCTGATTATTCACCTTATTCACCTGAAAAGTATCTACTTCATCTACCTCCAGATCCAAGTTTTTTAATTCCAGTGCTTAAAATTAGTTTGCCTTGAATAAAAATAATGTAACCCTACATCAGTGCCTGTAATATTTCAGTCTCATTACAGGATCATCACTGCAGACCAAAGTCCCCTGTTCTAACTTGGGTAGCAAAGTCCTAACTCTGTTCCTGTTAGGTATAACAGAAATGAGTTCCTGCCAGACATGTAGCTTATGGACATAATTGCAAAGACTTATCAAGATATGTGTGGAGGATATTCTTTGTAGCACTATTTTGTAACACTTTTATAATTGATAAGAACTTGGAAACAGTCAAATTTTCAATAGTATCATAGTGGTTAAATACATTTTTGACATATCTGTATAGTAAAGTACAATGTCCTGTTTCAAAGAATAAGGTCAATCTGTGTGCTGATGTGAAACAATTTTTAATACATAGAATTAAGTGAAAAGAGCAAGAAAAAGAAGATCAATAATCATAAATACATAAAATATTTTCCAGAAAGAATTAAAGAAACAGTTAAAGTAGTTGCCTTTGGATAGAGAAAGTGGGGATACAGAGAAGGAAGCTTTTACTTTTCAATGTATAACTTCCTGTGATGTGTGAGGTTTTTAAACTTATGGATATATTACCTTTACTTTTTAAAACATAAGGGATTATCTTAGTTTATGAGCTACATTTTTTATTAATTCAACTTATATTTTTTAAAAAGTTAGTAATGTTATTTGTTAAAAATTAAAGCAAAGTGAACAATAATTAAATTGGTTAGAATTTCAGATATAGTGTTTCTTTGGGGTTAGACTAGGAAATATGCCCTCCACTGGCAGAGGCCAAGGGCATGAAAACCAAATTGTGAGGCCTAGCTACCGTTCACTCCAAGGGGTGAGGGGTGCAGGTGGTCCAGCTCGGCATCCTTTCAAACAATTAAGTGGCATCAGCACACTCTCCTGTCATACTGTCATACTGATTTAGTTGAATGACATGTTTAAGAAAAATGCAAGTAAAGTCTGCTAGGAAATTTAATTGACACTCTCAAATTACTTCTATGAAACGTGTCACCAAAAGCTTTGAACAACCAAATGCAAATAAGTGAATTTTAATTATTGTGTAGTTTTTAAATAGTTTAAGTAAATAGTTCCTACGGTATAGGAAAATATATTCTGATGGTTTTTTGCACATATCTGAATCCTGGGAATTTTATTCTTGCAGTGTATTTTATTGTTGATTTTTGTTTATTCTTCGCATTTTTGTTTATACCTATTTTCAGTAAAATTTAGACAGAGTTCAAGGTGGCCCAAACAAAACAAGCACTTAGCACTAGAGTAACATGCATTTCTCACTGCTTGTCAAACATTCCATTGTAAAGGCTATCTATAAATTATTAGGTCAGTTCTCTACCAACTCCTGGATGGGAACAGGGCTTTTCCTGGTTAAAGACAAATCACCCCTATTGTCAGTGGTCCCCAAGGGTCTATAACAGATCCAGAAACCAAGTGCCTCCTTGATCCCAAGAAATGCAGTCAGCCTTCCTCCTCACCTGCTTTGTATTTCAGTGGGCCTCAGGAATCTGCCAGGTGAGGTCCTCAACCTCTTTCACCTTTTCAGCACAGAAAGAACGAGTCTAAGAATAGAACCTTGAAGGCTCCCCCGAGGCAAACCTGACCTGGCCCAGCCTGATCTTGACTCACACCTTCCCTATGGGTTGGAGGCCCATAGGATGGATACCTGGAAGAACCACCTGAGCCTGCTACACAGGCCTTTGTCCACCTGTCCATTAAAAGTTTACACTCTAAATAGAGAATAAGATTTTTTTCACATTAATTTTATTTAAGAATTTTTTTCAAGGAGAAGAAAAAAAAATCAATGAAGACTACAAGCCTATGGGTAAGGCACAGGCCAAATGTGTAAGCTTTGCCCCACCCGCCCATTCTTGAACCAGGAGCAGAAGAAGGAGAAAAACAAGAAGGAAGGCTTTCAGAGGGAGAGCACACTCTCTGATGCACTCTAGGAAGTAATTTGTCAATCGGACCTATTACTGCACTTCCAAAAAAGAAAGCAATTTTCTTCCTCCTGTCTGTAGAAGCAGGCCCAGAAAGCCTGTTTCTTCCCCCAGTCCATGCCGCCCATTGCTCTCTTTTAGAAAGAAATAATATTGTTCCTGACATAAATTCTTCTTCCCAAAGACTTGTTGGTTATTGTCCAGCGTGCAGTGACAGTCTGGGAATTTAATGTCGAGTAATTTTTTTCTCAAGGTATTAGTGTTAAGCTGACAGGTCCATAATTCAAAGGGAGTCTGAATTAGCTATTCCTGGGGCTACCTACCCAGACAGAACCCACTCCACTTCCAGAATGTCCCCTATCCCTAAGGAATTCTTGATTTTTTTTTTTTTTTTCGGTATGTGGGCCTCTCACTGTCGTGGCCTCTCCCGTTGCGGAGCACAGGCTCTGGACGCGCAGGCTCAACGGCCATGGCTCACGGGCCCAGCCGCTCTGCGGCCTGTGGGATCTTCCCAGACCGGGGCACGAACCCGTATCCCCTGCATCGGCAGGCGGACTCTCAACCACTGCGCCACCAGGGAAGCCCCTATCCCTAAGGAATTCTTAAGCGAATTACTGGGTACAGGTGTTTGCATTACCTCTTCCACTCCATGAAATCGAAGCATTGTTATGTATGCAAGCCTGCATATTGGCACTGCCTGATTGTTTGGAGGAAATAATAAAAGAAGAGATACTGAGTGCCATCAACTTCTAAGTTAGTGTGTTGCAGAAATAAGATGGAATTTTGCTTGGATTTTTAAAGAATGTGAAGTGCTTGGAATAGATGCCTTCTAGAAAAGAAATCACAAGAAAATAGTTATTTATCAACCTTCTTTAGACCATTGACATAAATATTTTACATGTAAACAGGGCACAGAAAGCAAAACTATATTCAGAAGACAGCTGCTATTTGGAGACAAAGAAATCCAATCAAAGCCAGCTTCTGAAAAACTCCTTTATGTGAGAACATGTCTAGGCTTTTGTATAAGCTGTATTGTGTTATTGTAAAGTGCGGGAGCCTCTTAATCAATAAGAAAAGTTGGAGTAGAAAGATAGGATTAGAGAGATAAGATCTTTGTCAGACTAAATCAATTGAGCCAGAGCCTCCCATAGTGAGCTGGATGGAAACGGCTTCAGGTTATGAACGTACGGAAGATTTCTAAAAGGTCTCAAAATTGGTGTTTGGAGACTACCTTTCTGTGTGTATTTTTAGTTTGCTGTTCTGGGGAAACCAAAGATTGTTTCTGTAAGAGCTCAGAAAAGCACTAAACTTCAATAACATACATGGTTTCAGTAAACTGGGTAAGCTTTTAATATTTTGAGCTCCATTTTAAAAGTCATTGATATAGAATCAGAAATTGACAGGGGCACAAATTACCCCAGAAAGTTAAGAAAACACCCAGCCTGAAACCTACTCTAAAGGCTCTTTACCTACCCTCTGTGAACAGGACTGCTTACTGCTAGAGCCGGACCCCTGAGCACCCAGCTCCCCAGCTCCCCGCCCAGCTGTGTGAGTTTCTGTTGGGTGACTGTTACAATCCGTGTGGGCATCCACAGGTTCTAGGACAGCCTTGGTTTCCTTCCTGACTTCCATTGTCCTTTTTTCCTGCTAAACACTGATTTTTTTTTTCAAGTATTCTCCTTTTTGAGGGGTGACCGCATTCCCAGGTCAGGAGGGAATCCTGAGTCGTCCAAGCCCATCCTGCTACTGCCGTGACCCTTACTAGGCGTGGTTTGGGCAGTCTCTGCCACATCTGCCATACGTCCTCTCTCCCCTGTAATCCTCACCCAAATACCATCCACTTCTTTCCATTCACAGATTTTTGCATTTTCATGCAGTAAAAACAAAAAACAGTCTTCTGAGCAGAATGCTACATCCTCTTTATTTCTAACAGGACTGAGTGCTTGCTTTGTGATCTTTTCTTTCAACAATGTGTATCTTTCTGTATTCAAAGGCATGCAAATTAGACCTCTAACTCTCACTAACACCCATAAAATTGTGTTCACCCCTGACATCAAAAGGTGTTGCCACAATACCCTCCTGAATTTGTGCAGAAGAATAGAGTTAGCCTTCAGTATTGCTACAAACTGAGAGTAGAGGTACCATTCTAGAAAATTCCCCAGTTGGACTGAAGCTTTCACCTGATGATCTTTTTGTTCTAATTTTACATACAAATGCACTGCTTAACTGTGTAGAACCAAACATACCACAGATTAAAGCTTTTGGAGTTACAAATTGTATATGAGATTTCATGTAGCACTTGGAGTAATAGCAGCTTCTGATTTACATTTCTAATGGCCATCCTAGGAGTTTTAGCTTTTGTTCTTCTCCTGCAATCACTAGAAATCATGCTGTTTTCAGCAACTAATCTATTCTAATGAGAAACATTCACCGAGGGAAAAATTCAATATATCCTTCCTTATATTTAAAATAAATCAGCAGTACTTGTATGGGAAAGTTATTTATTTATTGTAAATGAGTTAATTGATGACTGTGTCTGTGGCACTGCACTGGGCACTCAGCACAGGTAGTCAAGGACATAGTACAGCGCTGGAGAAGCACGTAATCTGGTGGAAAGATGAGACACCTAGCGTGAAACGGCACATCCACATGGCAGCATAGACTCATGCCAAGTAGTGTGCCACAGAAATCCAGAAGAGTCAAGGGCCTTCTTACCCAGCCCCATATCACCTTGAACATAGTTCATTTTAACACGTGTCCCATTGCTTGTTTACATACCATTTACCCCCTGTTAATCTGTGGGCCCCTGGTAGGGTGAGCAGCGCTGTATTCTATTCATTTTTGTATCCTCAGCATCCAGCAGGGTACTCAGCATATACGTAGTTGTACGTTGAATTAAACAGTGAGAGGGGAAGGCTTCGAACAGTTGAGGGTGGGAAGCTTCATTAAGGACCTGGGAGGATGGAAGAAGTTTGCCTAGTGGGGACTGGAAATATTCTAGGCATAAGCCTCTGCCCCAGAGTGGAGGTAGAGAAGGGGGCGGGACAAGGGGGTCTGCACAAAAAACACCTGAGTGGGGATTACTGATTTAATGACTCGGGAGGGACCGAGGCTCACGGGGCTCTTATCACTCAGCTAAGGATCTTAGACTTGTCCTCCTGACCCTGGAGACCAGGGAGGGGCTTTCAGGGAAGTACCGTGATCAGATCTTTTGGAAAAAATAATCTAGTGTCACTGTGGAGTATGGATGGAAATGAGAAATGACTGAAGTCACTGCTAAAAGGTAAACTCAGGCACAGTAAATGGTCAGTAGTTTATTTGAGCAAACACGGATTCATATCAGGCAGCATCAAACCTCAGGTGGTTAGGGGCCCCCACCAACAGGAGCTGGGGGAGAGGTCTTCATGGAGAAGATGCAGAAACAAAGCAAGGAAATGATTTGGTAGGCTACAGCTGAAGCAGTTGCCTTGTTTAGGAAAACGGATTGGCTGGCTGTGACAGGTTGTCCTCAAGTCTCATTTTCTCCAGTTCCAGTGAGTGGACACTTAGGTTCTGGTTTGTGTATGTGAGTTAAGAAGACGTTCACGGCCCCTCAGTCTGTCAGACAACTTCCTTGTTTAATTACCTTACCATCACCAAGACCTTTTTGACCAATAACCCACCTAAAAACCTTGTAAAATAGGTATTACAATTTATCTTTTTTTCCTCATACAAGTTTTTCAGAAATTATTTTAAGGATTCTAGTTTTGCAATATTAACTTCACTTCAGATCGACACCTTAGGGCTGAGGAAGATTTAGTCACTCTTTTAGTTTAGAGATTATTTAGAAATTGAATTCACAACCACTTTCTATATAATGTTTAATAGATAACGTGTAATAATAACAGTGATGCAATGTACACTTTATAATATTTACTTATCTATCTTTCTTATGCTACACATTGCTTACTACCTTTTATCTACAAATAAATGCTTAATATTTAATAATCTTCAATATTAACTATTCTTCTTTGTTTCCTTGACATCCACCATGGTATCTAATACACGTATAATTGTATAAGGGGGTTTCATATTTAAGTCCCTCAAGTGAAAACATTCCCAGATGGTAGCTGTGAAAGTTTTTAACAATATTGAGGAATGGAGCAAGTGACAGGGGGTAGACCATGCCAGCCACCCTCTCTACTCAGCTATCTCAGCATCCATGCACTCAGTGAACAGAAGAAAGTCAGACATGTAGCAGGAAGCTTTCCAATCTCTGGAGCTGGAGAAGAACTTTGACATGAGATGTCAGGCATATTGCCATGTGAGCACCTCCCTTCTCTAATCCCCATTAGTTTCCATTTAGCAAGAGTGTGTTTTCCTAAACAACTTTATTTTGAAAATGCAAAAATAAGTGAAAAGAACAAACTCATTTATAACAACCCTAGATATTTTAAATGTCTCAAAAACCCATCTTGGACCTGGCCTCGCCACTATTCCCTGAGCAGATTACACACACACCCACATGCCCCTACACACATACATACCACACACACCCACATTCACGTCCATACCACACACACACACACACACACACTTACATGTGTTTCACAAACTGGATCCAGAAATAAATTTCCTGCCATTTTACCAATGAAAAAGCTGTTTGTACATTACATGAACCCTGAATCTTAGGAATTCTCATTTCAATGCACTTAGTTCCCTGGATGTTTGCACACATACCAGCATCTCAAGGCCAAATTTCCTATAAATGGAAGCATTTTGCACATATATTTTTTAAATAGATCTAATTAGAGTGAAAACTTTAAACTGAAACCAGTTTTCTGTCTCAGGGAAGAGTGTGAAGGTGAAACCTTTAAAACATTTTTACCAAAATCCCTTCTTTATCAACACTGTTTGGTAGTTATTCAGTTCCCTCGTATTTGCTGTATCTCTAATGAGTCACAAAGTCTTCCCTAGACAGGTGCTCGGGTGCAGAGGGGAGGGCGGGAAATGTGAGCAGGTGGGCACCCCTCCAAGTCAGCAAGCTGCCCTGTGATTCTCAGTCACCTTCCCCACTGGAGCCACAGGAGCCGGGATTTTCCCTCCCATCCTCTTCTGTTTCCCAGGCCTCCTCTCCAGCTTGGCACAGCTCCCACCACGGCTGGACTAGCTGCCGCCCTCTCTCTCCCACCTCCGGGCACAGAAGGAGCAGAGAGGTGGCGGTACATGTTCCCGTTTTCACGTCCGTTCTCTTTCTCCCCATTTCCCGGCCCTGGCCAAACCCTACAACAAAGAGTCCCCTTCGTCTTGGTCTTCTGCTGCCAAGCTTTTTCACACCCTCCCCTGACACCCTCCCCTGACAGCTCCTCCTCTGCCCTTGGCAGACTCTCCTTCCAGCTTCCCACGGGGACAGAAAGTGGCTCTGTGTAACACCCTGCACGTGCTGGCCTGAAACCGGCCTGCAATCAGTATCCTCCTTCTCAGACCAGTTCCCGGTGGGGCGTCTGCACTGTAGAGTATGGTCCCCCTGCCACTCATAGCTTCTGGGGGACTCCCTGTCCACCCCCCAGGTGGGAAAGGGTGAGGGTGGTGAGAGCAGACTAAGTTGCAGGAGCCCTGGTGGCCCCCGTCTCCAGACGACTCACCCCACCCCCGGGGCATCTAGGCAGCACCCCTGCCTTCTTCTCAGCCGTGGTTTCCTCCAGGTGGTGCTGCTGTCTGGGGCAATGGGCAAGGCAGATTAAATGACAGCCTGTGATTTAACGCAGTCGCAGGATCTGACCAGAGTCTGTGAGCTGGGCACAGACTGCAGCGCCCCAGAGCCTTCCACACACTCCTGTGGGGTGTGCGTTCACGTATGGTTACCGACCAGGGTTCTTGGCCTCCTTAATCAACAGAAATTGATAAGAGGCCAGACAAGAAATTCAGGCAAGGCTTTATGGGATCGCGTGCTGCAGCAGGTTCCCTTGGTCATTCCCCGAGGGGGTGCCAGCTTGTTCCTTGTATGAGGTGAGGGTAGGGGTGCGTCCGGGGGTGGGGGGCTGGAGGGGGGGGTGCTTAGGTGGTCTGCCCACCCCTTTGGTGGTGTTGTGTGCAGGGGGTATGGGCAGTCCCCTGCTTTTGCTCCTGGTTCTTCAGAAGTGGCAGCTGGGTGTTTGGTCTTTTTGTATTTGTTGTCCATAATTTGCCCCAACTGGGAGTACATGCAGTTATTTTCAGTCCCTCATAGTTTCTTTGTACTTTGTGGCTTGAGGAGACGTTTGCCCAGGTGCAAGCATTGCAGCAAAGGGTCCAAGGTCCCAGGTGCCAGCCTGTCTCAATTTGACCCCCAAAGATGAGCAAATGCAAAATCCTCTCCTTTTGGAACTACTTATTCCATCCAGGTTCCTTCCTTTCAGATGCTCTTTCAGGTCCACCTACCTGGGGACTCTTGGGGCTCATGTAGCCGATTTCTCCCATCCCTACTTGCTTGGAATGTGGGGATGAGTGAATTTCCTCAGCAACCTGGCTCAGCACTCGTGGGATACTTTCTAAGGCTAAGGGTGAATGGTGTCAACTATGGAATTTACGTTCCAGTAAAATAAACAGTATAGCAAATGGTGAAGAAGGCTGTGTTCTGTTTGAAGTGATAATATATCCTGCAGGAAATATGAAATTGAAATTTGACATATTAGGATCATTGTCAAGACCTGAGTGTTACCGTTAGAAAGGTAATAGTTGAAGCTCTTCAAGAGTTGGTCTGTTTTCCGGAGAAGAGCAGCCTAACAATCTTTTCTCTACAAAGAAGTGAGAAGACTTGTAAGTCTTATTATAAATCGACTGAGGCTGCTCCAACGCCTCCTGGTTTTGGCGGGTGAAGGGGGTAGGTTAAGAGAATGGAAAGGGAACTTTTTTCCAGGTGTGTGATTCTCAAACCAGGGTATCTGATACGGAGAACGATCCACAAAGTCATAGGACGAAGAAAGAGCATTTCTCTGGACAATTTGGGGCAGATCTGGGTGGAGAATGATAAGAACCAAACACATGAATATTCAAAAAATGTCTAAATTTACCACCTCTATTTGGAGCTCTGACCTTGAGACTCTTTAGGCCTACTCTTCCCTCTGCTGTCAGGAACACCTCTCACAAGACTTTGAGAGTGCTAATTTAAGTGATGGCGAGAAACTCACCCACACAGTCAAAGCCCAGTTAAAAATGTTTGGGGACTTCCCTGGTGGCGCTGTGGTTAAGAATCCTCCTGCCAATGCAGGGGACACGGGTTCGAGCCCTAGTCCGGGAAGATCCCACATGCCGCAGAGCAACTAAGTCTGTGCACCACAACTACTGAGCCCACACACCACAACTACTGAAGCCCGCACTCCCTAGAGCCCGTGCTCAGCAGCAAGAGAAGCCACCGAAATGAGAAGCCTGCGCACCGCAACGAAGAGTAGCCCCCGCTCACCGCAACTAGAGAAAGCCCACGAGCAGCGATGAAGACCCAATGCAGCCAAAAATAAATTAATTAGCTAATTAAAAAGAATGTTTGGATAAAATATCAAGATGGTGTGAAATGAATAGTTTTTTTAAAAAATACGCTTCTTACACAAAATGATTTTTGCCACTCTTTTTATTTTTATAATATGCTTTATAAGCTTTCACTGCTCTAAGAAACAGGTTAATGTTCCTGTATTATTTTGTTTATACACCATGTAAACAGAAATGGTCCCAGGAGGAACGACATTAATTATTATCAAATGATCTTTTCCTTCATCATCAAAATGTAAGCAATTAAATCTCCACTTCCCAAATGTGACAAATATATTAAAGAATATTTAACTCTTGCAGAGGTTTCTAGCTAGAGGTAAAAATCAGTTGCACCAATAATTTTTATAAATGTGTCTTGATTTAGAAAGTATTATTTATGCTTTATTTTGCAGAAGACAACTTACATATAGGACAGACTCTTTCAAAGTAAGCTCACTTAAACTGAGCTGCCTTAATTTTATAAGTAAGTGAACCATATTTAGCTCAAATATGGAGGCTTAGATGTTTTATTACTTGAAACTGAGATGGTATGAATTTAAAGAGAAATCAGACTAAGCCTGCGCTCTAGAGCCTGCGAGCCACAACTACTGAAGCCCACCCACCTAGAGCCCGTGCTCTGCAACAAGAGAAGCCACTGCAATGAGAAGCCCGCGCACTGCAAGGAAGAGTAGCACCTGCTCACCACAACTAGAGAAAGCCCGTGCGCAACAACGAAGACCCAACGCAGCCAAAAATAAAAAAATTAATAAAATAAATTTAAAAGGGAAATCAGTCTTCTCTCTGTCCCATGGCTGTGAGGTCTCTTCCATCTCTGAGGCTCTCAGCTTCCCTACATGCTCTCTTGATTTTACCAGAGCAGATCCTGAGCACGTGACTCGCCTTGCTAAGGTTAAGGCTGCGATCTTGTCACCAGGTTAGGCTGCAGGAAAGCACAGCACCCAGCCACAGCCATAGGTCAGCCTCCCACCCTTGTCTTTTCACCTTCCTCAAGTATCCACCTTAAGTAATCGCTCATCAAATCAGATATTGGATGGTGAGACTCTTGCTTAAATACATTTAGTCTGAACAGGAAGACATCCTTGACTGTATAGAAAGGGACCCAGGATGGAATCAGTGGTTTTGGTGTGTGTGCTGCACTGATACACAATAGCTGTTTTACATAACAGACTCCTACATTAAGATTATTCAAGCCAGATTAGCCTATTTAACATAGAAATAATCATTCAAACCGAGCAAAGCAAGCTTCCTGCCTTCTAAGGCAAAACTGGCAACTGACCATAACTCAAGCAGCCTGGACTTCATTCTCCCTTGGCACACAACGCAAGGTTTAAGGGAGGCCTTGTTTATTTGGCTTCTTTTTTTAAGTTGTGGTTTAATTTCCAAGAATCACCATCTAGCCTCCTACCCGCACCCAGAACTTCACCTAATCAATCATTCAAGGCGAAGAGTCATCTCCCCTTAGGAGATAATTATACCACCTCCTGAGGCAGCGTTTAATTACCTTTACCAACACACAGTTACTCACTGTCTAACCTCAAACCTTCCTTGCTGGAGTCTAAGTCCTGTACATCTGGCAGCCACTTTCCGTATGGAGCTCTTGAAGACGTCCAGATATGAAGACAACAGTGTTCTGGTGTGGCCTGGAGTCAGCTGTGTGGTACACATGCGACCCTATTTGTATTCAGCCCCAAGTCCACTTGGAACCTCCGTTGAGAGAAATCTCGCAGCTATGGTCCCTAGAGTCTCTCCCCAGTGGGAGCTCTGGAGACTCCCATCGTGTTTCCCATTAATGCCAGGGTGCTGGTGGAAGCTACTGGGGGCTCCAAGAATGCTTCCTTCTCTAAAGGGTTTAGGAACCCCCCTTTCCTAACTAGAATGGGGGGCGAGAGTCCCCGGAGGGCACAAGATTTCACGTGATATTCCCACAGCCATGCACACACTGCAGGTCCAGAAAACTGCTTCTCACACCTCAAGACATATCTGTACCTAGGAAGTTTTCTAGTATCTGTAAATAAACAAAAAGGGGAGACTCGAAAATATCAATTAGAATGAAATCCCGTCTCAAAATTAGATACTTTGCTAGGTAAAGTCACAAATGAAAAATCTTGAACCTAAGGATTACTTTAATACTTAATATGTATTTGGTGCATATGTCTATGTAAATTCTTCCATTCCACAAATGTGTGTTAAGCCTTCAGTACGTGCAAAGTACTTTGAGGGATAAAAGATTTCTAAAACACTGTCTCAGATTAGGAGAACTTGTTCAAGTTAATTCTAAATCTTTGGAGACTAAATAAGAGAAAAGGCATGTTAAAAAGCAGTATTGTGTTAAAGGGGCAGTTATGCTGGTGGCCTTCTCAGAACCCAAGCTGACCTAGCAGCTGAGAAGGACCTTCTGTGTAAAGACCTTCCAACCTCATGCAAGGGCTGCTTAGCCAGTTGGTTCAGTGGTATAGTCAGAAAAGAGAATCTAGCTCCCTGGAGGCCAATTTCATAAAAAAAAAAAAAAAAGATTGGAGAGCTTGGTCTGACTAGGAATGTTGGAGTCTAAATGAAAGAGAAAACTCTCATCACAGTAATGAAAGGCAGCTTTATCACTCATGATGTGCTCTAGAAGTTTGTATCATCTTAGCCTCCTCAAAGCAAATTTTAAAAGGTACCCCCTGTGGGCAAACGAATTGCAAAAAGTACCTCCCGCCCGACCCCTCGGGCAGTCAGAGGCCACAGGACTGACCCCCAGAGAGCATCTTGCTGTGAATCCCCATGTGGGCACAGCTGCCTCCAGGTTACAAGGTCCAGGGAAGTGAATGCCCTCTGTTTCCAAGCCCATCTGGCCCAATCCTTTGCACAGTTCACAGATTGTACCACCATACACAAGGCGCTGGCTCCAAGCTCATGCTTGGTGCTTAATAAATATCTGTGAATGGATGAATGAATGTTTCACAAGGTAAGACTACACCAGAGCCCCCTCCCAGTCCCTTATAGCAATTACTGCTACAGTTATGTTTTACTTCAGGATGTTAGCAGAATTTCTAATGGTCAAGATAAAGAAGAAGGGAGTAACGGGACAGGGCTTAAAAAAAGAAGACAGAAAGGGACAAGGACAGGGAGAACAATATGGCAATAGGAATGATCACGTAATAGTTTTAATAGTTGAGTTTGTCTGTATTTTCAAAAATCTGTGCCCGTTGTTCTAGCCTACGTACTGTGCAAAGTTAAGTTAGATACAATAAGTAACTGCAATATGTTGAAAAAGCGTGTGTGTGGGTGGGTGGGTAGGTGGGTGTGTGTGGTGGAGGGCAGTGCATGATCTACTGCGGGGGGGGGGTGGCGAGCCGGCAGAACCAGTTCACATGAGCACATCTTTTTCCAATTCTATCTTCATTAATTTCATTTTGCCAGCCTGAAATTGACCATGATGAGAGAGAACGTTTACAGGACTGATTTTTTTCAGGAGGGCTGGGACGCACACTACTCCGTGTGTGTGTGATCATTTAATTATCTTCAAGCTGGGGTCTTTAGAAGATACACAATACTAGGTTGTCTAGAGAGACAGCCTTGGGTGACAGGCAACTTAAACCTATTTTTAGTTAACCTTCTGTGTGGTACGTGTTATGTGTTTGGGCCATCAGCATAATTAGATGAAAATTTTTGATGCATATATTAATAACATCATCTAGGATATCATATTGCTTACTAAGAATCACTTTAAATACTTATTTTATTAATTGTATCTCTATTGACTAGTCTAGAGCCAAATCATATACAGAGTATTTTCAGCATCAGCAATTAGAACACATATTTCCTGGTTAGCACAGAAATTTTTCTGATGCAATGCATTAAATGTAATAGTTTAGTTAAATATTATAGCCATCATACATTCCAGATTGTTCGAGATACCAAGGCCAGGTAAGCATCTTTGTTTCTGCCCATATTTTAATGTTTAGGGTTTGGCAATCATGCCTCTTATTGCCTCCTGATAATCTACTTTTCCTCTTTGTCTGATAATCTACTTTTCCTCTTTGTCTTCAGATCATTTCCCTTTTCTGGTTTTATAATAAAGCATCTCTCAAATTCATTGGCTAGTTGGGACGGTATCACTGTAGTATTGCCACACTGTTCCATTTCAAAAGCACTCATCACCAAAGAATTCTTTATTTAGTGTTTATTGCATCTCTGTTTAATCTTTCAGAGACACATTCAGGTAATTTAAATGACAATGACTGTAAGATGAAATTATGTACAAAGTTTTGAAGAATGGAAGCAATTAGTGAGGTTCATGGGGCTGGACTTCGTTAAGAAGTCTTTGAGGAAGGCAGTTTTCCTACTGATTTTACCTTATGGTACCGTCCTTGGCTTTATTATCTATGAAGATATTCTTTTCAAGTGGTCGAGTAGGCATGCTTCATTGGAGACACCAGCACACCATCCCTTGCTGATTCTTTTATAAAAATCCCACATTTATAAGTTCACATTGCGGAAGACTTGTGTTGAGTTATAAGGGCAAAAAGTGTCCGAAACTATTTGAAATAGATACAGAATATTTCAGAAAACGAGGTTTGAGAGGAAGTTTTTGAATACCTTAGGAATCCAATTTGCTTACTAACTTCCAATGTGAAATTAGAGAGACATTCTAGCAGAAAAATTGAGGCCGAAGTCATGCTAAAGCTCAATTTAAGACAAAATTCAATGATAATAATAATTACAACACCAACACCAGTGGCAACCAAAACAGGTAATAGTAGTTTATATTTGTATAGTGATTCACATTTCATTGAGGCATGGTTTAAGCAATACATGGTTACAAAAGTAATAATCATACTATTAACTAAATAAAGTTAAAATTTTATCAGATACTTTGGGAGACATTTACTGTTCTACCAAAGCCACTCAAAATGACTGAAGTGACTGGTTTATGAATCCATAGTCATAAACATGTATTATAGTGAAAGAGATTTATCTTTTTCAGTTGTTCAACAGTTTGAAGTTTTTGTTGCCTCAGAGTCTGAGATTTTAACGCCCAGGCCACACAGCTTCCCAGTGGGGGGCTGCAAGCAGTGCTGTGTGTCATCACTGAATCAGGACACTCTGTGTTTTTATTACATTTAATCTGCAAACAGTTTAGCCCACCACTATCCATTGACCAAGAGTTGGTGATAAAAGTATCTGTCCTTAATTAGCTACACAGCATATTGTGAAAACAAGGTTTTTTTCCCCCACATTTTAAAATTATTTTTTTTTAATTTTTTAACATCTTTATTGGAGTATAATTGCTTTACAATGGTGTGTTAGTTTCTGCTTTATAACAAAGTAGATCATCTATACGTATACACATGTCCCCATATCTCTTCCCTCTTGCGTCTCCCTCCCTCCCACCCTCCCTATCCCACCCCTCTAGGTGGTCACTAAGCACCAAACTGATCTCCCTGTGCTATGTGGCTGCTTCCCACTAGCTATCTATTTTACGTTTGGTACTGTATATATGTCCATGCCAGTCTCTCACTTTGTCCCAGCTTACCCTTCCCCCTCCCCGTGTCCTCAAGTCCATTCTCTAGTAGGTCTGCATCTTTATTCCCTTCCCATCTTGCCCCTAGGTTCTTTATGACCTTTTTTTTTTTTTAGATTCCATATATATGTGTTAGCATATGGTATTTGTTTTTCTCTTTCTGACTTCACTCTGTATGACAGACTGTAGGTCCATCCACCTCACTACAAATAACTCAATTTCGTTTCTTTTTATGGCTGAGTAATATTCCATTGTATATATGTGCCACATCTTCTTTATCCATTCATCTGTCGATGGACACTTAGGTTCCTTCCATGTTCTGGCTATTGTAAATAGAGCTGCAATGAACATTTTGGTACATGACTCTTTTTGAATTGTGGTTTTTTCAGGGTATATGTCCAGTAGTGGGATTGCTGGGTCATATGGTAGTTCTATTTTTAGTTTTTTAAGGAACATCCATACTGTTCTCCATAGTGGCTGTATCAATTTACATTCCCACCAACAGTGCAAGAGGGTTCCCTTTTCTCCACACCCTCTCCAGCATTTATTGTTTCTAGATTTCTTGATGATGTCCATTCTGACTGGTGTGAGATGATATCTCATTGTAGTTTTGATCTGCGTTTCTCTAATGATTAATGGTGTTGAGCATTCTTTCATGTGTCTGTTGGCAATCTGTATATCTTCTTTGAAGAAATGTCTATTTAGGTCTTCTGCCCATTTTTGGATTGGGTTGTTTGTTTTTTTGATATTGAGCTGCATGAGCTGCTTGTAAATTTTGGAGATTAATCCTTTGTCAGTTGCTTCATTTGCAAATATTTTCTCCCATTCTGAGGGTTGTTTTTTCGTCTTGTTTATGGTTTCCTTTGCTGTGCAAAAGCTTTTAAGTTTCATTAGGTCCCATTTGTTTATTTTTGTTTTTATTTCCATTTCTCTTGGAGGTGGGTCAGAAAGGATCTTGCTGTGATTTATGTCATAGAGTGTTCTGCCTATGTTTTCCTCTAAGAGTTTTATAGTGTCTGACCTTAAATTTAGGTCTTTAATCCATTTTGAGTTAATTTGTGTGTATGGTGTTAGGGAGTGTTCTAATTTCATTCTTTTACATGTAGCTGTCCAGTTTTCCCAGCACCACTTATTGAAGGGCTGTCTTTTCTCCATTGTATATTCTTGCCTCCTTTATCAAAGATAAGGTGACCATATGTGTGTGGGTTTACCTCTGGGCTTTCTATCGTGTTCCATTGATCTGTATTTCTGTTTTTGTGCCAGTACCATACTGTCTTGATTACTGTAGCTTTGTGGTATAGTGTGAAGTCCAGGAGCCTGATTCCTCCAGCTCCGTTTTTCTTTCTCAAGTGAAAACAAGTTTTAACAGAGAATATAACCTTAGATTCTTCTGCTTACTTTAAGTGAAAAGTCAAGTTGTCAAGAATAATATTTGTATTAGTTTTCTTTTTTCTTTTTTTATTAAAGTATAGTTGATTTGCAATGTTGTGTTAGTTTCAGGTGTATAACAAAGTGATTCAGTCATACATATTGATATATATATATGTTGATATATATATAATGTATTCTTTTTCAGATTCTTTTCCATTTATAGGTTATTACAAGATATTGAATAGAATTCCCTGTGCTGTACAGTAGGCCCTTGTTGTTTACCTATTTTATATATAGTAGTTTGTATCTATTAATCCCAAACTCCTAATTTATCCCTCTCTCACTCCCTTTCCCCTTTGGTAACTGTAAGTTTGTTTTCTATGTCTGTGAGTCTGTTTCTATTGTGTAAGTAAGTTCATTTGTATCATTTTATTAGATTCCACATATAAGTGATATCCTGTGATATTTGTCTTTCTCTGACTTACTTCACTTAGTATAATAAACTCTAGGTCCATCCATGTTGCTGCAAATGGCATTATTTCATCTTTTTAATGGCTGGGTAATATTCCATTGTGTGTGTGTGTGTGTGTGTATATATTACATGTATTATATTGTCGATGGACATTTAAGTTGTTTTCATGTCTTAGCTATTGTAAACAGTGCTGCTATGAATATTGGGGTGCATATATCTTTCCGAATTAAAGTTTTCACCTTTTCTGGATATAGGAGTGGGATCGCTGGATCATATGGTAGTTCTATTTGTAGTTTTTTAAGGAACCTCCGTACTGTTCTCCATAGTGGCTGCACCAATTTACATTCCCACCAGTGGTGTAGGAGGGTTCCTTTTTCTCCATACCCTCTCCAGCATTTATTATTTATAGACTTTTGATGATAGCCGTTCTCACCGGTTTGAGGTGATACCTCATTGTGGTTTTCATTTGAATTTCCCTAATAATTAGCAATGTTGAGCACTTTTTCATGTGCCAGTTGGCCATTTGTATGGCTTCTTTGGAGAAATGTCCATTTAGGCCCTCTGCCCTTGTATTAGTTTTCTATTGCTGCTATAAGAAAAATAATCACAAACTTGGTGGCTTAAAACAACACAAACTTATTATTTTACAGTGCTAGAGGTCAGTAGTCTGATATGAGCCTCAGTGGGCTAAAATCAAGGTATCAGCAGGGCTGTATGCCTGTCTGGAGGGTCGAGAGGAAGATTGGTTTCCTTGCCTTTTCCGGCCTCTAGAGGCACCCGCATTCCCTGACTCATTGCCCTTTCCTCCCTCTTCCAAGTCAGCAGTGCTGCATCTCCCTGAGCTCTCTTCCATGTCACATCTCCCTCAAACTACAGACAGGAAGGTCTTTCTGGTTTTGAGGACTTGGAAATTGCACTGGATCCACCCAGGTCATCCAGGACAGTCTCCCCATCACAAGATTCCTAGCCTTCATCACACTGGCTAAGTCTCTTGCCACACAAGGGAACATGTTCTCAGGTCCTGGGGATCCGGGCTACAGGCATCTTTTTGAGGGACCACTATTCTGCCTCCTACAACATTCGTAAAGAATGATGTGAAGAATATCCATCCCTGTAGCCATCTCGTCATTTAGTCCTGAATCAAGCTCCCCAGACGAATTTAAGTGAAACTTTCATTGGTGTTATACCCAGAAGGTTATATCCATTATCTATTGCCACAGTAATTCTGTGTAACAATCAGCCACAACACCTCACTAGCATACAAAAATAAAAATTTAATTTTGCTCCTAAGTCTGTGGTTCAGCCGGGCAGTTCTGCTGACCTCAGCCAGAATCAGCTGATCTTGGCTGGGCTTGTTCAGTGTCCGCAGTCAGTTGGCAGGTCTGTGGAGGGACCTAGCTGGGACAGGAGGGCTGGCTCCCAAATGCTTCCTGTGGTTACTCATCCTCCAGCCAGCCTTGCTCTCATGGTAGAGGCAGGGGTCCGAGAGAAAGCATGAGTGTGCAGGGTCTCTTGCGGCCTGGACTCAGAAACACACATTGTTACTTTCACCCCATCCTATTGGACAAAGCAAGTCACGAGGCTAATCCAGCCTCAAGGGCTGGGGAAAGAGATGGGAACCCAGAGTTTGTAAATGTATAGATATTTGGAAGTGGGGAGAATAAGATCATTTTTGCAATTAATCTATCTCAGAGGCACTCAGCAACTTGGTATCAATTTGGGTCACTTTTTGAGACTCTGAATAGAAACTTCTCTTAGACCTTAATGCAAGGACAGACTCTGCTTCTGAGTCCCTGGCGTGGTTATGGACACGCTATGATCACACCTCATGACATGTGATGAAAGAAGGATGGGCCAGCTTGGTCCTTTGGAAGAGAGAGTCCCTGGTAACTGATATATGTGGAACCCAGCATACTGCCAGGCACCTAGTTATGTTAAAAAATTACTGAACGAATGGTCTTATCTGATGAGTAATGCAAATATTATAATTCACCATTTTTCTTGCTTTGCATTGGCAGCTGGGATTCTTAGAAACAAATCAGTAATAGAGTGGCATTTCTGTATGCAAACTTTAAATATGGTTTCACTTGATTTTTCTGATTGATTTTTCCATTACCCTGATTTCATTTTCTGTTTACTTTTATTATAACTGTCGGTAATTTGGCCATCTTAAATCCTTCTTAGAATGAGATAAGCTGAAAATAAATAAAATTTCTAACCTATAAAGCTGATTAAGAATTAGCTCCACTGGCTTCCCTGGTGGCACAGAGGTTGAGAATCCGCCAGGCAATGCAGGGGATATGGATTCAAGCCCTGGTCCGGAAAGATCCCACATGCCGCGGAGCAACTAAGCCCATGCACCACAACTACTGAGCCCACGAGCCACAACTACAGAGCCTGTGCACCACAACTACTGAAGCCTGCATGCCTAGAGCCCATGCTCCGCAACAAGGGAACCACCGCAATGAGAAGCCTGCACACCACAACAAAGAATAGCCCCCACTCGCCACAACTAGAGAAAGCCCGTGCGCAGCAACAAAGACCCAATGCAGCCAAAAATAAACAAATAAATAAAAGTAAATTTATTAAAAAAAAAAAAGAATTAGCTCCTCATTGGTGAAGTCTTAAGGCAATGAATACTGAAATGGGGCCAGTTTCACTGATTTTTCTGGGTTTGGTGGCATTGCGTGTGAGGAAAACACCACAAAATTAACAACTCTGCCATTTTCTATCTGTGTGTACTTGAGCAGGTCACTTAGGTCATGTGAGCCCATCTGTAAAACAGCAAGAGTAATAACAACAACAACAACAATAATAATAATGACAGCAAAATTGGGTGATTGCAAGGCACAAAGGGTACAAAGGTATGAGAGCCCTCAGCCCAGCCTGGGACTTAGTAAACACTTGATCAATAATCAGTCAGGAGATCAGAAATCCTAAGACTTGGTTCCTTTCTTCCACCCATCTTGCTAACTTGCAAGTCCGTCTATGTCCTGGCCATGAGGAGGACAAACCCAGCTGCTACAGACATAAAGGCACCAAAGGTGGCAGATTTCTAATCCTCCCAGGTGACAATCATCTGTGATAAACTATATAAGTCTCCCTCTCATCCTCTGTTTCTCATAGAAGAGAACATTTCCAGGTGATTGGATTAGTGAAGCAGGAATTTGACTGAGGAAATAACTCATCAACATGAGCTAAAAGTGCACGTGTTCACTGGGCTCCCGGTCAGAAGGCCAAGAAGAGAATCTTGCTGTGCTCTCCCTCCGCCTGTTTCATCCTCCCATCAGCCTGCACCAGCAGACCAAGACTCCCCTGACATCAGTTTTAACCTGATTTCCTTCTTGTAAGTCTTTTGGGCCCAAGGAAGAGAGCGGTGGGATTTGGGGGACTACTGACCCTTCCACTAGACCAGCCCTGGAAAGGGAGCTGCCGGGCTGAGCCACTGTCTTCGGCTCCCAACCCCCGACCCTTGCGTTCACTCACCGTGTTGTATATGCGAGGCTTGTTCTCCAGCCTCACAGGGAGGACCTTCTGCTCTGCTTCCCTGTGTCCTTCCCTGCATGTCTCGCACAAAACCCTACCTATGCACACACACTGTAGAAAACTGATGGTTATTGTGACTCCAAAATCTCATTTTCACATTCAGCGATTGAAATACCATTTGCTTGGGCAGAGTGGAGGTAGAAACAAGCTAAAACAGACATATTTGATGTTTTGAAATGTGTTTAAAAAACAACAACAACACCACCACCCAGGCTTCAGAATTTCCCATCAAGCTTCCTGTGATCCAGCACATCAGAGAGCTATGGGCGCAACAGCCAGCTCCACTCTGACAGGCTCTGTCCTGCTCACACCTCCTTATCTGAGAGGAACACTTCTCATTCTGTACATTGATAATAGGTGAAGTATCATTCTGAAAACTTTTAATCTTCAAAACCTCTTTGAAGCAGTATTTCTTCACCTCCGCAGAGTGGACCCTGCTTCGTTCAGTATTTGGTAAACACAACATCCTGTGCAGACAGCCCGGTTCTGAAGATCATAATCCTCTGGAACTCAAAACCTTCAACCTAACCGAATTTTGGTTCTAACTGTTGTTGAGTCGAAAGATAGTTCTGAAACATCTTCCTGTTGCTACACAAAATAATTTTTTTTTTCTATTTGGGAATAATTTGGCTCTGATCACGTCTGTCCACTATGAATGGAGCCTCAATTATGAGCTAGACGTTTTGGTAGATGCTGAAAACACGGGACCAGACCACCCTCCCTGCCCTCAGGGGGTCTACCAGATAAGCCCACAACATGCTTCTGGAAGTGCTGTGATTCAGCTGT
This sequence comes from Mesoplodon bidens, assembly GCF_964165515.1. Classification (NCBI taxonomy): domain Eukaryota; kingdom Metazoa; phylum Chordata; class Mammalia; order Artiodactyla; family Ziphiidae; genus Mesoplodon; species Mesoplodon bidens. The sequence continues at coordinate 87,261,352 of NC_138168.1, read as the reverse complement.
GCCTGGAAATCTGTGTTATTATTTTCTTGTCTTTTCACTAAGATGGGCAATAATGGAAGGAAATAGCTTTTTACATTAAAGATATTTAATTAAAAATTAAGGAGAACGGGCTTCCCTGGTGGCGCAGTGGTTGAGAGTCTGCCTGCCGATGCGGGGGACACGGGTTCGTGCCCCGATCCAGGAGGATCCCACATGTCGCAGAGTGGCTGGGTCCGTGAGCCATGGCCGGTGAGCCTGCGCGTCCGGAGCCTGTGCTCCGCAACGGGAGAGGCCACAACAGTGAGAGGCCCGCGTACCGCAAAAAAAAAAAAAAAAAAAAAAAAAACCTTAATGAGAACTTCCCAAATAGGTTGTTTTCCAAAAAATTTCCAAGTGATATTGGAAACATTACTTCCTAATCTCACTTTTCTATGAGGATCCACTCTGCTCACAGGTACTATCATATTGGGTGACTTTTCTCAGATGGTGTTTTGGAGAGGACTAGCATCTGTATGTGTTCGTAGGTTTGCAAAGAAGAAGAAAGAGGAGGAGGAGGAGAGCTGCAGCGCATTTTAAGATAAATATTTAATTCCTATTAATTTTTGAAACGATGTTACCTTGTTGAAGACACACAAAACTGGGGAATGACCTTTTCCACTGTACAATAAATGTTAGCAACAGGGACATTTACAACATAGCATTTATGACCTTATGACCTGTCACATAGCTGCTTCTATGGGGCAGCATTCATGGTAATGACCAATTGAGTTATTATGTGTTGTGCAAATACAAAATGACACCGGGGAAAGCATTGCAGTTGATGTGAATCACCATTCTCTGTGAATGAACTCAAGTGTGAATCTACTGTGTCATTTTCTCTATTAAGATATTCTGTCTAGGAGACATATTTATATTTTCGTAACATGTGCATATTTTCTTCTCAATTTATATATGAATCCCCCTCCATATCAATGGTTAAAAAAACCATGATATTGACCCCATACAAACTGTTGTATCAGTGGATATTGCTTAAAAAATTCACAAAAATCTAGTTATCTCCAGATTTTGAAAATTGTACATGAAGCTAGTTTATTATGAGAATTTTTGTCAAAAACATAACCTTAGCATAATATACATTGAATTCGGCCATATTTTTATTATGGAGAAAATAAAATAGAAACTATTATTAAAGTATATACCTATGCATAATGTGTTTAAAGTAAAAGAAAAAAAGAGCAAACTATTTTTTTCTTACATACCAATTAAAAGGGCTTCCATTTGTGTTTGTCTTGCACAGGGTTGAGGATAGATAAGTAAGTATGACTCTTAGAAAGTGAAGTTACTCTAACTTTGAAATGTCCTTAGACCCGATGATATCACATCTGCCATGCAGTGTCACCCACTCCTTTTTTTATTTGGGATCATTGGGCTCTTTGCTCACGTTTGTGTGATGGGATTGGGGTGGAGAGGAGATGCTCTAAACTTGGCCTCGGTTCTCTGCACCAGTGGAAACCACGTGAATTGAAACTGATGTTCACAGACAGTACAATGCTGCTGTCGTCTTTGCGTTGCATTTTCCATGATCCTTGGTCTGACTGTTTACAAGAAATACCAGCTTTCGGGCTTCCCTGGTGGCGCAGTGGTTGGGATTCCGCCTGCCGATGCAGGGGACACGGGTTCGTGCCCCGGTCCGGGAAGATCCCACATGCCGCGGAGCGGCTGGGCCCGTGAGCCATGGCCGCTGAGCCTGCGCGTCCGGAGCCTGTGCTCCACGACGGGAGAGGCCACAGCAGTGAGGGGCCCGCGTACCGCAAAAATAAATAAATAAATAAATAAATACCAGCTTTCCATAGCCTTAAGCCAGTGAGACTATCTTCTGTCGTGTACTTCTAGAAGCTGTGGCAGCGCCCTGCAGGGCATCCTAGCTGTTGTCCTAAATTGAGAAGACAGTGTTGCTCATAGTAAAGTGCCCTCTCGCTTGGCCCGGCATGCTGGGATCCATATCTATTAATGCAGGAGTGTCCAAATGTCCTGCCAGGAAAGCAATTTGTTCCTCAGTAGGGCGTCAGGGAAGCAGCTGGTCTAAGAAGCCATCAGAGGTGATGTTAGGGGCAAGTGGTATTTTTCTTGATTTAATGGAAAATCTTACGGATCCATCGCTTCCCTTGTCCTCGCTGCTTGCCAGCGAGGCTGCACAAATCCATCCATCTTCAACCCTCTCCTCTTCCTCCCCACAGGCCTGGCATCAGTCTCTCGTGGGGAGTCAGCCCTCCACACAGCCTGAGCTTCATAACAGACATTCTGACAACAACAAACACATTATTCATGGATTTTTAATACCCTGGGGAAGCAGCACAATTTGGAAACATTCCATTAAATACCACACTTAACCCATCTCAGTTTGCTCACAAGCACCTCTCCAAGGAGAACTTCGTATACAGACCCATGTCAGTCCTTGCTCTGCACAGCCTTCCTACAACTCTCCCCAACCTCAGCAGAGCTTTCTCTTGAGTGCAGTGCATGGACTCCAAGATGCCTGGCTCCCATAGCTATTCTGCTGGAGTGCATGTTCAGGGACTAACGCTCAACCAGGATGTCAAGAGGGATGTCTGGACACCAAGTTCATGGTCACTGTGTGCCATGGAGTCTTGTCCTCAGGTGTCTAATGAGCAAGAAATGCTCACCTCAGCTCTGATGGGAAGGGTCTTTATGGCCCCTATAATTGAACTGAGAAGGCTGACAGTCCAAAGATGGAACAGACCTCCAAAATGGACCATGGTTAGAGACTCCCTGCCATCAGAGCACACGCGTTAGAAACGTGTACAATAAAGTGTCTTATGTGTGGAAAAGTCCAGCATACTTTAAAATATGGCAGTGATGCTTATACCAAGGGCACAGCTAGAGGTAAATGTCTCATTTCTCTGAGGGCACAGTTTATGCAGGTTTTTGTTCAAATATAAAAATGTCATGTTTAACAATCAGGAAGAATGAGGGCTTCCTCAGGACAACCACTGTGTCTTTAATGTGCTCTTCTGTGCAACTGAATTTCTCGGTGATTTTTATGGGACTTTATTACAAAGAGGTTTCTATCCAAGTTTCATCTTGGTTTTAGTGATTTGTCCGACCTGTAAAGATGGTTCAACAACAAATTCTTTGAAATGGAAAGAATGTTCTTCCATGGTACAAAATGAAGATGTTTAGGCAAATGACAAATAATTTAGACAATTGCTCACATGTGGTCATTGTTTATCTCTCTCTCATTCATCATTTTGTCTGGAACCAGAGGCTTCCTGCTTCATCAACCCACCCCAAAACTCACCCCTAACTCCAAGTCTGTCTAGTAAATGTTAGTGCTTGTAGCTCTCTTATCGCTTTGAGATTCTGCCGAGGACTAACTCTTGGTCCAAGGTTTAATAAGTGATTGCATGTATATGAAAACAGACCAGTAAATGCTAGTTAATTAGTGATAATGTTTGATCACCTTCTTTGTGTCCAACTGTGGCTCACAGTTGATTTTGGCCAACATATATGGGTATTGACCCTGTGTCAGATACTAGCCTATCAGATCGCGATTAATACTAGGCTTCAGGGCTTCCCTGGTGGCGCAGTGGTTGAGAGTCCACCTGCCGATGCAGGGGACACGGGTTCGTGCCCCGGTCCGGGAAGATCCCACGTGCCACGGAGCGGCTGGGCCCGTGAGCCATGGCCGCTGAGCCTGCGCGTCCGGAGCCTGTGCTCCGCAACGGGAGAGGCCACAGCAGTGAGAGGCCCATGTACTGCAAAAAAAAAAATACTAGGCTTCATATCTGCAGCACACAGATGACTATGAAGAGCTTATTTAGTCTTCATGTAAAGTGTCTTCACTACCTTTTCATTTTGGAAGACCAATTTTTCTCATAGGTCAAATTTACATTAAACATTGGATTCCTCTTTTGAGGAATCAAAGTATTTTGCAAAACCAATTCATGACCATACTTTCAAAGATGTTATCCAACTCCCCAATTAAATAAGACCCAGGACTACAAACTGTAGGGCACCTTTAGCCATAATCTTCTCTGTTGATCTTTAGCTAATAACTACTTACCTTTGGGTGTAGCAAGATTATTTTTTCCTCAAAGAATATGTTGGAATAAAGAATTGATTCCTGGACTTCCTTGGTGGCGCAGTGGTTAAGAATCTGCCTGCCAGTTCAGGAGACATGGGTTCAATCCCTGGTCCAGGAAGATCCCACATGCCCAGAGCAACTAAGCCCGTGCACCATAACTACTGAGCCTGCACTCTGGAGTCCATGGGCCACAACTCCTGAGCCTGCGTGCCACAACTACTGAAGCCCGTGTGCCTAGAGCCTGTGCTCCACAACAAGAGAAGCCACTGCAAAGAGAAGCCCGCGCACCACAACTAGAGAAAGACTGCGCGTAGCAATGAAGACCCAACGCAGCCAAAAATAAATAAATAAATAAATTTATAAAAAAGAAAAAGAAGAATTGATTCCTTTTTTATTTATTTATGGTTTTTTTCGGTATGCGGGCTTCTCACTGTTGTGGCCTCTCCCGTTGCGGAGCACAGGCTCCGGATGCGCAGGCTCAGCGGCCATGGTTCACGGGCCCAGCCGCTCCGTGGCATGTGGGATCTTCCCGGACCGGGGCATGAACCCACGTCCCCTGCATCGGCAGGTGGACTCTCAACCACTGCGCCACCAGGGAAGCCCCATACCTGCCTTTTAATGAAGGCTCCTATCTCTCATCATTCAGAGAAATCCTAATAATATTTTCTTTTAGGTGAGAATGGGAGATGCACTGTCAGCAAGCTGGGGGAGACAGTTAAGGTGAACAGGATTTGGAGGGGAGCCTCGGACAGCAGCACGTACTTTGCTGGCTGCTCTGCCCATCAGCAGGTTCAGCCCCGTGTCCTGCATGGTGCCAGCACTGATGCGGAGGGAAGGGGCGGGAAGGTCCAGCCACAAGCAGCCGGGCAGCTCTTGCCCTTCGAAGTCCAGGTGCCTCTGTGTAGCTCCCACGGCCACGGTTCGGTCCTCCCCTGGTAGGGCTCACCCCCATCGGAAGTCTGGTCCTCTTCCCAGAGGCTGCCTTACTACCTGCATCCCCTCCTCCCCTCTTCCCTCCCTTCCTACCCCCCCCCCCGCCAACTTGGAGAGCAAACCTTCTCTCCACTGGGTTTTTTCTTTAATTTTTAGTTTATATCAGAGTATAGGCGATTAACAATGTTGTGTTAGTTTCAGGTGTACAGCAAAGTGACTCAATTATACACACACACGTACCTATTCTTTTTCAAATTCTTTTCCCATTTAGGTTATGCCAGGGTATCTTAAACATTCCACTTTCTTCACTAACAGCGCCAGCCCCTCAATAAGCTTCCATAACACCCCCAAGCGAACACTTGTCCTGGGGCTGCTTTCCTTGACTCTAAAAGGGCATCACACTGTAAGTGCTCGTACCTCTGTGTGAAGTCCGGAGAGAAGGGGTTTGTCATCTGCTTGCATCCGTATCTTGGCGGATGTGCTCGGGTGTTCGCGTGCGCAGAGCTTTGCTTGTACTCGCCGCCCCCCCCCTCCTCGCAGCCTGACTGCAGGGTGGAAGGCTGGCTGCTCTGAGGGCTGCTTTCCCTCTGATTCAGGGCGGCCCATGGCCCTGGGCCTGTGCTCCGTGCTGTCAGGGATGCTGGGGTGGGTGGGGACACCGGGAAGAGGAAGAATCAGGGTGCCCTCTCCCAAGAGGCTAACCTCCAGGAGACGCGAGGTCCCGGGGAACCTGGCCGTGGGCACGGGGAGGGCCACCCTGGCACCGGCACCCCTGGCACCTTGGGGGGGCTTGGCCGAGCTGCAGCTGGGCTGGTGTAGCTGTGAGGATGTAGTGCCGGCAGGGAACAAACACAGAAGGTGGGCGGCCAGGCAGGGGCAGCCGCGAGTCTGCGACTCTGAGGCTTGAGTTTACTTCTCACCCCGAGCACCCTGCCGGCCCAAGTGGGGCCTCTCAGTCCAGCCTTTGGGGGAGATGCCGGCTGTTTCTGTGCCCTTGTCCTGCCGTCTCTGCAGAAGGTGCTTCCTTCTGCTCAGCAGGCTGAGCGGCCCTGACCGTGTCTGAGGGTGGCCAGGCCCACCCTCGTTCTCCTGGGCAGCCCTCCCGGCCCCAGCACTCAGCTGCCGGGGTCCGAGGCAGTAAGTGTCCTCACATCCGTCCCAGCCCCAGGCCAGTGGCGTTCATCTCTGGCGTCTAGGGATCCAGACTCACACACAGCCTTCTAGAAGCCCAATCTCCCCCCAGCTCAAAGCCACAGTCCAACTGACTTGTACCAGTTTTGGTCTCCCGAAGGAAATAAAGTCCTATAGATTTTACTTGTGACTTTTTATTGTGAAATAATTATAAATACACAGGAAGTTAGAAAGATAATACAGAAAGTTCCCAAGTGTGGTTCACCCACTTCCTCCTGATGGTTCCATCTCTTCTAACCATAGGACAACATCAGAACCATGAAATTGACCTCGTTACCAGGTCTGTGTCTGTGTCTGTGCCATCAGGTCACATGTACAGATTTGTGTTACTGCCACCAGAACCCTTGATTTCATTTTATTTCTGTGTGGCTGGGTTCTTACCAAAGCAGAATCCCATGAAGCCAAAAGGTTCAGTGGTTCTGGTGAACTGTAATGTCACCACATAAGTCATAAAATTTGGTAATTCTAGATCAACTTGCTGCACCCAGATCCATAAAGCTTGGTCAGAATGAGTGAACCTAAACAAATATGTCAATCACATGGCACTCTGCCCTGCCAAGCAGACTCACCCTTGGCAGCCAGAAGCTTGTGATTCGAAAATGTGCTGCCCAGATAAAAGAGGCCTAATGATTTTGTCCCCATGTTGCTGATAGAATTACTTGTTCTGATGGGGTTTCCCCGAGGCAATTACAGAACCTGTTTGCTCCATAGTCATTCAAGTTGAAAACAACACTATTACTCTAACTCAATAACATTACCTTTTTTTAAATCAATCAGAAAAGTTAATCATCAAACTGTGGATTCAATGTGGCTTTTTAGAATGATACATAAAATGAGAAACAACTTCCTAAAAGCATCAACTTAGTTTTCATAATAAATGCATCTATTAAATGACAGCTTTGGTTCTGGTCTACTCTTCTTAAAGTACCACCTTTGAAACACTGGTAATGAACTGTTCTGAGGCTATGTGGAGTAATGCGATATGAGCTTGGCATTGCATTAGCAGGGCCACAGTTTCCTAAAAGCTCAGTTGATGGTTATTTTTAATAATTACATGCAGTACTTGCAGGTCATTGAAATAAATCACATAATGTTGAACTTCACAGTCTTAGAGGGGGAGAAAGATCCCCTTTGCCAGAGATTATCAGGTTATTAATTTTTTTCAGTGCATGTGTGAAAAGCCATTAGCTTTTTAAAAACTTTTCCTTAGTATCTAGCTATTCTAGGTGATTGTGCTTAGTGGTGATTTCCATTGGCTAAAATCCCATTAAAAGAACTTCAAGGCCTGTCAGCGTGAAAGCTAACCAATTAGCAAGTAGGTGCCATGAGATTTTTTTTTTTTTTTTTTTTTTTTTGCGGTACGCAGGCCTCTCACCGTTGTGGCCTCTCCCATTGCGGAGCACAGGCTGCGGACGCGCAGGCTCAGCGGCCATGGCTTATGGGCCTAGCCTCTCCGCGGCATGTGGGAAGCTTCCCGGACCAGGGCACGAACCCATGTCCCCTGCATAGACAGGCGGACTCTCAACCACTGCACCACCAGGGAAGCCCTGGTGCCATGAGATTTATAAGCAGTTGATGACTATGTAGAAATCTAGAAACTTGGAAAATCGCAATGTGATCTTTTAATTTCATCTTATTTATTCAATACTCAAATCAGTGCTAGAGAGAATGTGCTTTAATCGTTACGGTAGAGAATGAAATATTGCTTCAAATGAAGCACAAATGAAATAATACAATTTACTCCTCATTTTCAGTGATCCTCCTTTAAACGTGGAAATCCTGATTCTCGTGGCCTAGGTGTCCCACAGCTGAATGCCTGAAAAATAAGAATCGTCTCTAAGGGCCACGTAGCCATATAAGAAGCAGCCCCACAAGATTATATTGACTGTGAATGTAACTGTATAAAACACATGCCAGTGGATAAAAACTCCCAGGACATCCAGAATAAAGAAAATTATGGAGTTAATATGGTGATGTTACAGGCATTTTTGCTCCTTTGATGTTTGACAGTCTGTAATGCTGTTGTGTATTTCCTTATAATGCAGAGGAGGGAGGCAGAGGTGCGTGTTGATTTCTCTCCTCAGTACCATGTATACAGTAGATGTTCAGTAAAGGAAGTTGGATGCAAGTATAACGATAAAAATGGGACTAACCAGTATAGTCCATTTACACGGTAACAGCACAGTTTAGAGACTAGCCTGGAGACAGTGCACATTTGCTTAATACTTTTCTAAGGCAGTAAGACATGTATGGAATTGCTTCCATGCATCTTGCGATAATGATACTTTCCCTGGTCCGTCTTTAAGCAGTGCTTAGGGCTCTTTATTCTCCCCTCAGAGCTTAGTCCTGCCCGAGACCGTGGGATCCCCTTGGCCTCAGGTGCGAAGGAGCCTAAAGAAGCCACGTAGCTGCCCTACAGCAGCAGCACTGGGGCGCGTGGCCACAGAGGAGCTTCTAGCCCACTCACTGGGGGGCGCGTTCCTGCCCATCCCCGTTCTCCCAGTGACACAGGTTTCTTCTAGTCTCTGGTAGCTGACTCCCCTCTCCCAGGACCCAGTCTCTTCAAGATGGGGCCCCCAGACCAGCTCTAAGCATCACGGAGACCATCACCCACGCACTCTGATTCCCTCCTTTCCCGTCACCCCTGCTCCCAGCCTGAGTCAGAGCTGCCAGTGCTGAGGCCCTGGGTTCACTTTTTCTCATCCTGGTCCCTTGCGTTCAGATCTGCTCAAGTTCATCCCCCAGATAACCTCGCCTGGTATTATTCTGCCTTCACACCTTTCCCCTTCATTCCTTATGTCCATAAGCCCTCTCACCCCCCCAATAAACTTGGACCCCCCAAAACAGTTCCAGGTCCCATTCCCAGCTTCACATGGTCTGACCTGGCCATGCAGCCCAGGCCCTGTTTACATTGTTTCCCAAGATTATGGGCACATTCAACCCACCTGCCTGTGCAACCCAGGGTCCTAGCCCAGTTGTATAAATCTCTCTAGTTTGCAGAGACATGAGAAAGGAAGGTCTCTGGACTTTTACTGTCGATACTCCTTTTTCATTGGTCCATTTATTGATTCTTCCACTCATTCATTCCTTCAATGAATCACTTATTCACAGTTCCTGAGATCCCAACCATGCTAAGAAACATGCTAGATGATATAGGGTCATAAAGAAACAAGTTTCTGCTTTTGAGAAGATCACAGTGTGTGGCATCCTCTTCCTTCCAGAGGTGAAATAAAGCTTTATTTTAGGTTACGCCAAAGTAAACCAAAGTGGCTGAAACAACCAAGCTCCGTGGACTCTAACGTGAGTCCTATCAGGGGGCAGGGGAAAGAGCTGGCTCAGGAGTTCCCAGGAGGAGCAAAGCCTGCAGCCGCAAAGAAGCACGGGGCCCTCAGGACTGGCCTGGGGCCAGCGGGCAGGCAGTGGGGCTCCTGGCTGCCGAGGAATCGAACCCTTGTTCTTTGGGTGACAACTATTGAAATTCCAGTCATTGTATAACTAACGCTTCACAGACCTTTATGGTTTACAAAATGCTGGCACAGCTGTTGCCTCAGTTAGTCCCCTCTACAGCTCTCTCGATGAGGCATTATTTTTGTCACCATGTTATAGAGGAGGCACAAAGGGTGAGAAAAGTTAAATACTTTGCCCAAGATGACCCAGCTTCCAACAAGAGAAACAGGAGCTAACCCAACTCCCATGTTCATTGTAAAGCATCGTTTGCACAGCCTTCATCATGTGACGCTGTGGGGAAAAGCTGTGCTTATGTTAAAAGCCACAGTGGCATCAAGACATAGGATAACTATGTGGGAATGCACGTCCCAGGAGAATTCCAAGTTTGGATTCCTCCGTGCAGTGGCTCGGTTTGTTTACCCCCTTGCCTGCATTTACCTTAGAAAATGTATCTTATAAACATTTAAAAAAAAAAAAAGCAGAAAGGGCCCCTTCAAAGAAAATATGTATCTTAAGCTCAAATGGAAATATTCTGTCATAGTCTGAAAATGTCATGGTTTCTGAGGCAGCCAATTTATTTTTTCTCTAAATCAGCTTATTCATCTTCATAAGTCTCCAAAGAGGAAACTCCTCAAATCTGCATTCCTACTGAGTGGAATCTGTTATGGTTCTGAGCAGAGAAATCATGGCAGGAGTCATTATGTGGAGGCCAAACTTATAAGGAGGTTGATGTCTAACCCTCCCAGAATTCTTGTGCCTGGTGGTATTGATTAAACCATGCCCCATATTATGGAATATTATTAGCAAGAATACTGTTTTAAAGCCTAGAGATATTCAAAGAGAAAGGGGAAAAAGCTGTGTCACCTTGGTTTGACCAGAAGTAAAATGCTCACTTCCAGCCCCCATCACCATGTGCACCAAAGAGGCCAGGAGTGTTGTCAGTAAGAGTCAGAGTGACCCACCTTCGGTCATGTGTTGTTGTTTTCTATGCAGTTAGAATGATCATCTCGCAACTTTAAAAAGTGGAAAGAACACCAGCCAGGCCATCTGGTTATTTGGGCACAGTGTTAGCGACAAGCCTTGTATATTATTTCACTAGGAACCACGGTCCAAGCCCGACACGGTCAAGATGGTGCACCCAGGCAGCCTATCGTGAAGACCGTGAGAAACGTGCAGTTGTTAACATTTACATGTGTCCTCCTTACCCCCAAGTTGCCCTTCTGGTGGCTTGTCAAGTACCTCTCTTTCTTGGCATGAAAGATTAGTAGCAATCTGTTTTGTCAGAATCATCTTCTCCTGTATTGTCTCCCTACGCCTGTTTCCCTCAGAGCCTCCCTTCTGGACAAAGTGTCTTTCCTCTTTCATTTGACTTTCATGGAGATTAATTTTGATGCCTGGACAGATTTGCTTCCAGTCGTTTTAAACCATTTTTCTGGGTTTATTTTCTGGGCTAGTTTGTGATGTTTTCAGCATTCAGAGGGTATTCAAGGTATTTTTTACTAATAAAAGTGATTTAATTGCTCCTATGGCTGTTTAGTATGAAAATCTCTTTCCGTTTTTAGACTGACATTGGGTAAGGTAGGTACACTTGTTTTCTTATTCCCATCAAACCCAACCTGATGTTGGCCTTGATGGGGAGAGTTTGTGTGCAGTGACTACGATGTAGGCATGGGTGCGCATGTGTGTACATGTCAGGGAAATGGAGACGTGAGCTTCAGCTGAGCCCTCACAGCCAGGCCCGGCTTTTCCAGGGATGTAATGAATAGAGCCACGGGAGCTGTCTTCACTAAAGTGAGACATTCTTCTCCCAGACTAATGTTTTCCACACCAGTTGGCAGATTTTTTTTTCTAACATCAACCCATCTGCCACTTGTATCCCACAGCAACCTGGCAACTTGCTGCCTGGGCTGTTCTTTTTCATTGTGACCCCTGGCCTGGGCAAGCTGCAATTTAGTGATACTCCTTTAAAGAATTGTCTGATCACTTGGGCAAGTCTGCACTGTTATTTGTTCATGTCGTGAGGGCTTGGTATCCCTGAATAGGTGGGTAACAGTATGACCGTAATTCCTTATGTGTCCAGTCAGCTGTCAGGGACTAAAACCCTTCCCAGGAACAGCAAGCGTGTGAGATCTGGCTGCAAAGTCCGTGAAAGAGGAATAATTTTTCTGCTCACCCTTCATAATGCTTAACTTTCCTTAGCCTCATTGCCAGTTACCTGGGACTCTAGAAATAAAGGGACCCGTCTCCAATTTCCATCAACATTCTAAGCCCCATGGAGCTTATATTCCATCGGAAGGGCAAGTTGATAAATACCAAGCATCATCTTGTGGCCGACATTTAAATCGTCTGTATTGTACATGTGTAGAAAAAAGGAATCTGGTTTGTTTTCTTTTCCTTTATTTTTTAAACTTTTTATCCAACAAATTGAACTACTTCTGCCGTGCAAGGTGATTCAAACCTCACTGGCCAGTGTCTTCAGGGACTGTCTCGTCTGTTTTTAAAAAGCTCTACAAAGAACATTTACTTTCCTTTCTGGTAAACATTGTCACTGTTTATCACTATGTGAGAAACGTCTTATCAAATTTTAAGATAAACTGTCCTTTGATGTAGATATAGGAGTCCATTATCCTGAGAGATGCCTTCATTTTCCACAGCAAACGAAAGATCAGTGCCCTCGTTAAAAATAGCACTTTCCATATTGGCAGAGGAAAATTACATCTGGACCGGCTTCTCTGATACAACAAAAACACTTTTCCTTTTCCAGACTTGATACTCCCAATGCCCCCTCCTACAACCATGGCCACAAAGGGAAGGAGTCCCATTTTCAACTGACTTCCCATGGAGAGCAATCTCTCTCTGAGACATTTAACCCAAATGACATAGGATTACACCTTCTGTCATTTCCTTTTAGAGACAGAGAAAAATCAGAGTCTCAACTTGCTATTATTTTCTTAAAAGTTATCTAAAATATAACTTGTGCTTTAATAGTATTGACTCCCTTGGGTCCCTGAATACTCAGGCTGGTTACTTATGCAAATTGCTGTGCTTTGTAATTAGGATAAAGCATTTTAGTTAAATTGCCTTTCTACACAGAGAACTCTATCTTAGACCAACCTTTGTAAATAAATTGAACCTGCTGGGTTTGAAAATTAGAAAATTAAGCACAAATGGGTACATTTCTTCAATAGGCTTTGCCTTGGTTGCACTGGTCTCATATTCGATTAACTTGCAATAACGTTGTGGAGATCTCAGACACGGCTCCGTATTCTGTAATGTCTCGACATGCATGATGGCTGACTTATTACAAGGCATAGAGAAGGCTCATCTCCACAGATTTTTGTCATATTTAGCTGCCACCACATCTGGAATTTCATCACTAGAGAGTGAAGGGTTGAAGTTCTTTTCCTTTAAAATTGTCTGTTATAGGAATTTTATGAAAGTATTTATGTAGAAAGAATATGTCTTTAGGTGATGCAGATGTCTTCAGAAATTTATTTCAGAAATAAGAAGGAAGGTAAAGGATGAATCCCCTGAAAAGAGAACGAATACAAGAGCCCACGGCAAAACCAGCCTGAAGATTCATGTCTTACAGCCCGCCCAGGGTTGGGCTGTGCAATGGCTTAAATTTTTTTAATTAATTGCCATTTTTAATTGGAATATTCAACCTTAAAATATAGATTGGTAGTTTCTCTTAAAAAAAAAAAAAAAAAAAGAGGAGCTCTTGCTTCAGTGGATGGGCATTCCCATGTGAAAAAAATCAGCCAAAGGTGACCCGGGGGCCTCTCCCTTAAACAGAGCAGATGTTCAGTTTGCCACCTCCCCCCTGCTGCCCACCCACTCCTCAGACTTCTTGCCGGCTCCAGACCCCGACTTGGTTACCTCTCTTTTTGAGGCTCTTCCATTCTTTTTGGTCTCCTAACAGATCATTTTCTTTCTGAACAGACAAGTAAACAGCTAATGTTAAGACTAAATACTTTTTCTTGAGCACTGCTAAGAAAGATACAGACCGTAGAGTTGCCGAGGAATGGCTGCTGAGCCAGCGCTCTGCTGTCCTTACCGAGAAGAAAGCGCCGCCGCATTTCTGTGATGTTATCCCAGAATTACAACAGCCAAGAACCAGTAAACTGCTCTCCTCCTATTCTTAGCTCTGGTCACTTCTGCCTCACCCTGGTGTTTAATTAGGGGCAAACATTTTTAAGTGGGATGTAGATGAATTGGAAATGATTCCATGGAGAGTGACAAACATGATGAAAATGATTACAGAGTTGCAAAATCGATCTGTGAGGATAGGCTTGAGGAATTGGGCTTATAAAGTCTGAGGAAAAGAAAGCCCTGGGTTGATGTTCTCAGTGTATTAAAGGACATGACCTAGATGATGCTGATGGGCATTCTGTTGCTCTGCTGAGGACGGAGCAAATGGAAAGGGTCTTCCAAGACAGCAGGGGAGAATTTTTAATCATGTGTAATGGAGAATGGCAGGACCATGAGGGCTGTCCGTTCGGAGGAGCATTTCCAAGGTAGAAAGAGCGCTCATATCCATTCTCCTTGAGACAGGTTTTGAAGGGTAGAAAGCTGACAAGTCATTTTATATCCTGCTCTACCTCTGGAGACCGAGTTTGTGTCAGCTGACCTTTGGGGACATTATCTATTCCTTTGAGTCCACAGAATTATAGAAGGTCTTGAATCTGATTGGAGTGTATTCAAAAACAAGTACACATCAGCTCCTGGCCATCAGAAACTAGAGGACAAGGACACACACTTTTTGCTATTGAATTAACACCTGGAATCTCAGCTCTTCATGTAATCATTTCTTTTGTAGTCTGGGATTGCGAACCAACAGTTATTAGTCTGCTGTGGCACTTAAAAAACGATGCTGCTTTTATGCCTCACACGTGGCAATACTTCTCTTAGTGAAATGTTTCCATGGATACGTTATATCAGAAACTTCACTACCAAAAATAAGAACATAAAAAGTCATTCTCATGTGTCAGAAAAGGTAGTTCACTCATTTGGTCTACTATTATGTATTGAGCACCTATTTACCTGCCAGGATCTGTGTTTCCACTGAGCACAAAGATGAAAAGTGAGCCTTCGGGAGGGCATGAGAGGAGCACAACGTGAGAATCTATTATTAAAATACCGTTCACTGGGCTTCCCTGGTGGCGCAGGGGCTTCCCTGGTGGCGCAGTGGTTGAGAGTCCGCCTGCCGACACAGGGGACACGGGTTCGTGCCCCGGTCCAGGAAGATCCCACATGCCACGGAGCGGCTGGGCCCGTGAGCCATGGCCGCTGAGCCTGCGCGTCCGGAGCCTGTGCTCTGCAATGGGAGAGGCCACGACAGTGAGAGGCCCACGTACCGCAGAAAAAAACAAAACAAAACAACAAAAAAAAACAAATAAAATACCGTTCACTGAGTGGTGTAATGAGGCTGCCATGAGTACTAAAATGTAGATATGAGAAGGTGGACCCCACCTGAAATGAGTTAAACGGTCAGAAAATATCAACTGTGCCTTGTACCAGTAGGAGCAGAAAAAAGAGTAAAGATGAAGAGCAGGCAGAGAAGTAAGGGTGTAGTGCAAGGAGGTCGAAGGAAGCAAGATTGTCTTCCTGACAGCTGCGTGCAGACTAGGAGGGTTCTTGGCCCCAGCAGAAGCTTGGCCACACCCGGCAGCTCCCTGGAGCTTGCCCTCGTGGCCTGACCAGTGAGATGCTAGCTTGCAGAAGAGATGGCAGAGTATAAATGGTGGCAGGCACCCTCCAGTCATTTGAAAGGATGAAGTCAGGTTATGTAGGGGCAGACACATGCCTAATGTGATTGAATAGTCCACCTGGGTCATTGTGTCAAAGTTGATGCCTTGATGCATTTGATGGGAAACATCATTCCATTCTACAAAGAGCTTTCCAATGCCAAGCCCAACAGAAACCTTGACAAAAATCCTTTCACACATAAACAGGACCTGCTTAGCCCCAGGGAATCTTAGGTTGAAAGGGAACTTAAGATTAGTCACCAAACCTCCCACACATCACTGGGTCCGCTCCATACACCTTCCTTCACAGGCAGGCATCCAGCTAAGTGGCAAGAAGTTCAGATCACTTATAGGAAGAACAGTGATTTTAAAAGAAGGATTTAAAAAAAAAAAAGTTCTTCCTTACGCTTGGCCAAAACTGGCCTCCCTGAAGCTTGCACTCATGTGCCTGAGATCTGCTGCTTGGAGCTCCCTGCGTTGGTTGGGCAGTCCTGACAATGAAGTCCTTCTCTCGGGTGCTTTGCCCTGGAGGCTTAGCTTCTGCGCTTCCTTCCGCTTCCCGTGCCCTTGCTCCTGGCGCCTTCTAGTTGCCCTGCCCGAGTGGGTTACACTTTGTTAGCGTGGCTCCCACTGTGACCTTGCTCCGCTCTCCACACCAGTGGCACAGCCTGCCGTTCAGTTAACTTGTTTGTGAGCCTTACCACACTTAATCTAAAGAGATTTAAATGGTTACCAGGGGATAAGAGGGGGAGGGATAAGTGGAGAGATGGGGATTGACCTATACACACTGCTATATATAAAGTAGATAACTAATGAGAACCTACTGTAGAGCACAGGGAACTCTACTTAATACTTTGTAATGGCCGATATGGGAAAAGCATCTAAAAAAGAGTGGCTATATGTATATGTATAACTGATTCACTTTGCTGTACACCTGAAACTAACACAACATGGTACATCAATTATACTCCAATAAGAAATGTTAAATAAATAAATAAAAAGATTTAAATGTAGCAGAGTTAGTATTGCACATACCCAGGGTTATTCAGCCCCAGCTGTGCCAGGAGCCTCCCTCCCCACAAGACTCCGTGGGAGCCCCTCCCCTATGCTTCCTGGGCTCCAGCTCATCAGCCTGTGTTGCCCATGCCTTTGCCCTTAGACCCTCCTACCCACCACCCTGTCAGATCCATTGATTCCTGCACAGAGAAGCTGTTTAATAGGTACGTGTTGATGACTTCACTTTTAGGCAGCTAACTTGTAGCTCCTATGGAGTGTTCAGTTGATGTAAATAGAAGTTCCATGATGTTTGTCCTGTTCGCTCCTGGATCAATTCCTGATTTATGATGGTAACTCAGTCAATGCGTTTGGAATGAATGGAGGGTCCTTCATCCTTTTTCTGATCCTGGACACCTAAGACCTGCGACCCACTGCTCCCTGGCTCTCCGCTCACTGTAGTGATTCTCAGGTTGGGAGGATGTTACAGCGGGCGGGGACTGTCCTGTGGAAGAAGCCCTGACTGGTCCCCATAGTGCTTCTGTTGTGTCCCACCCCTGGGGTCTGCCTCAGGATGTCACACTTTCCACAGCTCTGACATGCAGATAACTTTGTGTTCGTGGTTTTAAATCATGCTCATTTACGTAGTTAGTTGTGGCCCATGCATCCAGCCTTTTGAGACCCCTTGGCTCTTTCTTCAAGCATCTAATTGACTGACGATCTTGAGCTTATTGACCTTTAAAAACATGAAAAATCACATCCTCTACTTTTACCTCCATCTCAGTGATATGGCCTTAAAATGTATTAATATCTTCTCTTATGCTGCAGGAGTAAACATGCTAAATTAATAATACTCCACAAGTCAAGGTTGAAAATCCAAATTACGGATAAAGCAAAAGTTATGCCTACCACAAAGCCACCCTCCCTCCCCAGGATGCTATAATTGAGCTCAGGGCATCTTGATAATCAAGGCAGAAAGGAGGCATGGCCAGTGTCTTAATTATCATTATCAGGTTAGCAGCATATCAATTCGTTAGGGAAAGCAAGCTTTTCCCAGCAGTGGATTCTAAAAGATGCCCACATTTGACTTTCCATTAGGTCTACCGTGTGGTGCAGTGAGTGATATTTACAAACTTTTTTGAAAAATAGCAACTGCAGTACTTCAGGCTGGACTGCTTCTGATGTGACCTTCAATAGACGAGCGGGGCCTGGGAAGCAGAGCATTGCCTGGGAACCAGCTTCAACCACGTGGTAGCTCCCAATTCTGGCCAGTCTGCTAACCTCCACAAGCCTCCCTTAAGTGGAAGTAATTAAAGTCCCTACCTCCTGGGGTCACTGTAGCCATTAAATCAGTTAAGACACATAAAAAGCTTAGTTCAGTGATAGCAAAGTTTATTCAGGGTAAAAATGATACTTAACCCATGCGTCGTGAGAATGAACTTGATAAAGTATATAAAGAGCACAGTGGGACTTCCCTGGTGGCGCAGTGGCTAAGAATCCGCCTGCCAATTCAGGGGACATGAACGGGTTCGAGCCCTGGTCCGGGAAGATCCCACATGCCACGGAGCAACTAAGCCTGTGTGCCGTGACTACTGAGCCCACGCTCTAGAGCCCACAAGCCACAACTACTGAGCCCACACACCACAACTACTGAAGCCCACGCGCCTAGAGCCGGTGCTCCACAGCAAGAGAAGCCACCGCAATGAGAAGCCTGCTTGTCGCAGCTAGAGAAAGCCCGCACTTAGCAACGAAGACCCAACACAGCCAAAAATAAGTAAATTAAATAAAAGAAAGACAGAAAGAAAGAAAGAAAGCAACAAAGAAAGAAACACAGTGTCCAGCAAAGACTAAATTTCATAGTGTTGGCTTTTCTATAGCTTTTTTATAACTTGTTCCAAAAAGATAAAAATCTCCAGAATGACATCAGTAAATTACTCAGTACCCTATACCACCCATTTACCCACCTCCTCTCCTACCCATTTGTATCCGATCTAATATTGCAAATAATGTCCTGTCTTCCTCCATCGCATTTCCTTTCTCTAGAAGGGAGATCAATTTGCAGTTTATCAATACACAATCAGTGTTTACCTTGAGCAGGAAGACACACCCTGAAAGTCACTAGAATAGTTTCTTCAACATCCAAAAAATAATCGGATTTTCCATAGATTGTGAAGTTTGATAGATATTATCTCATTTAATCTTTGCCACAAGCTTGTGAAGGAATAAGTACTATTTTCCTCCTAAAACTAAAATGAAGAAAATGTGGCTTAAAGCAATTAGGTGGTGACCACAGGGTCATGTCACTAGTAAACAGTGGAGACAGGTTTTGAATCGGGGTCCATCTGCCCCAAAGAAACTGCTCTTAAGCTTTACACACCATCCTTCCCCCTGCTTAACATGGGGTGCATCAGGACCACCTAAGCCCATTACCAACACTTTTCCATCATCATTAGTGGCATCCAGCATGTACTGTGTCATAACTATTACCTTTCTATAAATGCACAAGTACCCCTGGGGTGGTGCTCCCAGCTCCGTTATTCTCTCCTCCCTGTTTATTACTGGCCTCTTCTTTACATCTGATATGTAAATAACAGATCAGATTATCCCATGTTTTTAAATGTCAGAAAAGATTCTAGAGCCAAGGAATGTTGTTTTGAGGAGGAGGGGTAGGAATGCAGAGAGCTTAGGATACTGAGGAACTTTACTTACTTCCTAAGTTTGATTACAACGGCCCTTTACCTCAATTATGTAGACTTGTAGGAACTGTCCTTTCCTTGTGGTTGGTTTTCTTTTTTTTTTTTTTTTTTACCAACAAAAACCATCTTTATCACCCCCACATATTCTTCTTGTAATCACTCATTTCTCTGCTCTCTTTCATAATATCTTCAAAATTATTTTCTTTTTTTAATATTTTAATTTTATTGGAGTATAGTTAATTTACAATGTTGTGTTAGTTTTAGGTATACAACAAAGTGATTCAGTTATACATATATTCATTCTTTTTTAGATTCTTATCTCATATAGGTTTTCATAAAATATTGAGTAGAGTTCCCTGTGCTATACAGTAGGTCCTTGTTGGTTATCTATCTTATATACAGTAGTGTGTGTGTGTTCATCCCAAGCTCCTGCTTTAGCCCTCCCCCAACATTTCCCCTTTGGTAACCATAAGTTTGTTTTCGATATCTGTAAGTCTATTTCTGTTTTGTAAATAAGTTCATTTGTACTTTTGTAATTAGATAGCACATATGAGTGATATCATACAATATTTGTCTTTGTCTGACTTACTTCACTTAGTATGATAATCTCTAGGTCCATCCATGTTGCTGCAAATGGCATTGTTTCATTCTTTTTTATGGCTGAGTAATAGTCCAGTGTATATATGTACCACATCTTTATCCATTCCTCTGTTGATGGGCATTTAAGTTGCTTCCATGTCTTGCCTATTGTAAATAGTGCTGCAACGAACACTGGGGTGCATGTATCCTTTAGGATTATGGTTTTCTCCAGTTATATGCCCAGGAGTAGGATTACTGGATCATATGATAATTCTATTTTTAGTTTTTTAAGGTACCTCCATACTGTTCTCCATAGTGGTTGTACCAATTTACATTCCCACCAACAGTGTAGTAGGGTTCCCTTTATCTCCACACCCTCTCCAGCATGTATTGTTTGTAGACTTCTTCTTTTTTTTTTTTTTTTGGTATGCGGGCCTCTCACTGTCATGGCCTCTCCCATTGCAGAGCACAGGCTCCGGACACGCAGGCTCAGTGGCCATGACTCACGGGCTCTGCTGCTCCACAGCATGTGGGATCTTCTCAGACCGGGGCACAAACCCGTGTCCCCTGCATTGGCAGGCAGACTCTCAACCACTGCGCCACCAGGGAAGCCCTATTTTCCCATTTTTGATAGGGACACGAGACGGAGAAACACTTCTGTAAGTGAAACAGACATGTAAGTGTATGTGAAATGGCAACTGATGAGACCCTAGTGACAGGGAAGCAAAGAGGACTGGGGCTTCCTAATGCTTCACCTTATCAAGGGAAGTTCAGAATAGTATGTACAGTCTCCTAACTTTTAACCATTGGCCTAGATTCTTTTAAGACAGTCTGTGGGCCAAAATAAAACAAAATATGTGTGTGGGGCCAGGTCCAGTTGTGACTTTGGACTAAAGCTTTAGTTGAAAAGATTTGTTTGGACCGGATCGTTAATTTTCAACATGACTTCCAACAGGTGGGAGGAGGTGGCGGAGTAGCATGGTGGGCGGGCTGCTGCCGAGGTAGAAGCCACCGCTCCTCCTTCCCTCCCGCTGACCTCGCCCATCCCCAGACTGTCTCTGCGTTTATTACATGTGGGTGCTCCATGTCCGATTTCCCTTGGAAATAGAATTTGGCTGCTAAAATTCCAAAAGAAAAGAAAAAAAAACCAACCTTGATGTCGTAGTCAATACAGACCAAACTCTGTTTCAGTAACAAACAACGTCAAAATTTCAGTGACCTAGAGCAACACAGGTTTGTGAGACACGCCCACTCGGGTTGGCAGGAGCACTGCCCCACCTCATTCTAATCAGGGGTCAGCTGGTGGACACTAGAGCATCTTGAGTGTCACGGTCACCGAATGAGGGGTGATGGGGGGATGGAGAGCTGCACACCATCAGTTAAAGTCTTTGGCCTGGAGGTTACACATGTCAGCACCACTCACATTTAATTGACCAGACAGGTTATCTGGCTCCATCTGACTTAAAAGGGGTGACTCAGTGCCCTGTGAGCTGTCGGGGGGAAGGGAGCTAAAAATGCCACTGAGCAGCGTCGCTGTCCCCCAAGCTGAGCTACATGCTGGTGCAAGGATTAGGCTTGAATTCCAAGCCACAGATAGTACATTTATCCACTATGGAGTGAGGAATTATTACGGCATTTTTGAGAAAAGAAGCAACATAAAAAATATAAATACGAGTACTAATTTTAAAAAGTGTAATGTTCCATTTCTCAGTTAACGTCATATGTCACATGACCATGATTTGCAGTCTGAATCCAAATCCCCTTGGTGAGCATAGTTTTCTACCAGCTAGGTAATGGATGGATTAGATTAGAAATTGATCAACAATAACTTATCTTTTTTCTCCTTTGTGAAGTTAACCAGTCTAATAAGAGCCTTATAAATAACTAATGAAAGAAGGCAGTCTCAATGCTTATAATATGAATTCTCCTCCTACAGAAAATTGGACCCATCTATTGAACAACAAATATCCCCTCGTGGAAACAAAGGTGTCTTCTATCACGTCACTTAATCAGATTTAGAAGCATAATTACCATCATGCAATTTGAACTGAATATATTAAAGTATTTCTTTTAAGTGAAAACAATTGAAGGACCTCAGGAACAAGCATTTATAGCTGAGACACGTTGGGAAGGTGAACCTTGGCAAAGACTGGAACAATCACAGCTACTTCTCATGGCCGTTGTCTCCTCTCCCACCTTGGCAACAGGGAGAGCAAAATCCTGGCCTTACATCATTTGCATTTGATGTGAATTCTGTCAAACAGAAAAGGGTCATTGAGTTAGCCTTCCAAATGGAAAGAGAGAGGAGAAAGGCAGTGGCCGAAAATCCTTTGTGGTGCAAAGTATTCAGCCTGTGAGGGTGAAATGCTTTATTTTAAAAAAAAAAAAAAAAGGATAGATAATCATTGCAGACACATGCAGACTTCAGAAGCATAGCCTTGACTCTTTTCATCGGTAATACAGAGCCTCAAAGAAGAGTAATACACATCTATTACCTCTCCTAATTTCTTCTCAGTTCAAGACTAGAGCAAGAATTGTTTTCCTTAAGAGCATAGCCTTTGCCAGAAGAGTCTGTTGTGAAGGAGGAATCTTTGTGCCTCTGAGTGTGAGATGATCGTTCTGTCCCTCTTGCTTCCTGTGGTGGGGACACCCTGTCCACTGGTCCCCCTTCCCCACAGAACATGCCCTTAGGATGTCCAAACACCTTTAACTTCTGAGCAAAGGACCCTGTACCCCCTTACCTGTCTTGAAGATCCACATTAGTAGTGGGGGAGCGCTGACCAGTGTCCGTGTGCAGCCACCAGCCAGCAATGCCACCTTGCCCCTGCGCTGTGGGCCGACCTCGAACAGAGGCTCTAGGGTCATACCCAGGAGGAAAAGTATGCAGAGTGAGTTTGTTAAGGTGCTGTCTGCCTGATGTGTGAGATTCCTAGGGCTGCTGTGACAATGTGCTACAAGTTGGGGGGCTTCAAACAACAAAAATGTATTGTCTCATGGTTCTGGAGGCTAGAGTCCCAAATCAAAGTGTCAGCAGAGCCATGCTTCCCCTGAAACCCATAGGCGAGAATCCTTCCTTACCTCTCCTAGCTTCCAGTGTTTGCCGGCCATCCTTGACACGTAGATGCGTCACCCCAATCTCTGCTTTCATCATCACATGGCCATCTTCTCCCTGTGTATCTCTCTCCTCTTCTTACAAGGAGGCTGGTCACATTGGATTCAGGGCTTGCCTTCCTCCAGTATGACTTTTTCTTAGCTTAACTACTTACATCTGCAAGTGCTCTATTTCCAAATAAGATCACATTCCGAGTACCCAGGGGTGAGGACTTCAACATATTTTGGGGAGGGGGGACACAATTCAACCCATAACACTTGAGTAGCTAGATCTATGCACGAGCCTTTCTGCTGGTGCAGCATCATTCCTATGAGCTCTAACATAATCCAACAAAATTTAATGAGATCAGATATTTCCATCAAACCTGGATGAGGAAGAGCATCTCAGATCCACGGTAAGCCCCTTGAGGCACATTGATTCTTTCAGCTCCAGATGCTGTGCCAGCTGGCCCCTGCCTTCATGGCACTGATGCTCTAGTTGGAACCCTGACATTAAATAACCCCCGGCATGAAAGCTAAAGCTGGGAAAGATCAGGGTGCCAAGGCAGCATGTCATGGGGGATACAATCTCATCTTACGAGAGCTGGGAAAGGCCACCCGCTAAAGTCAGCTGAAGCTGAGACCTGAAGGAAGAGTTGGCTCTAGCCCCATGAAGAGGGCAGGGAATCGGTTCTAGAAACGATGGAAGTAAATGAAGATAACTGTTAAAAATGAGATTCAGGGGCTTCCCTGGTGGCGCAGTGGTTGAGAATCTGCCTGCTAATGCAGGGGACATGGGTTCGAGCCCTGGTCTGGGAGGATCCCACATGCCACGGAGCAACTAGGCCCGTGAGCCATAACTGCTGAGCCTGCGCATCTGGAGCCTGTGCTCCGCAACAAGAGAGGCCGCGCTAGTCAGAGGCCCGCGCACTGCGATGAAGAGTGGCCCCCGTTTGCCCCAACTAGAGAAAGCCCTCGCACAGAAACAAAGACCCAACACAGCAAAAATAAATAAATAAATTACTAGACTCCTACCCCCAACATCTTCAAAAAAAAAATAATAGTTATAAAAAAAAAAAATGAGATTCAGTCATGTCCACAAGACAGATGCTTCTTCCTCTCAGGTGACAGTCCCTTCATGTGACCAAGGTTCCCTGCGACTCCGTGACGAAGGACGCACAGAACCCTGAGTTCTGTGGCCTTGCTGTCTCTCCAGCGCGCCCTCCTGCGGAGGTCACAGCAGACCCCCACCTCATCTTCATGTCTGCCCGAGGGAGAAAGAGAGAGAGGAGTAGGCACAGCCCTTGCCTCTTCAGGGCACAAGCCAGAGATGGCTTCACCTTTGCTGATGCCCTGTGACCAGATCCAGTCATGTGGCGTTGGAGCTCCAGGGGCATCTGGGAGAGGTGGCCATGAGCCTGACAGCCACAAGGCCAGTGACAACGTCTCATGCTGTCAAGGGAGGGAAGAATCGGTGCCGGGAGGACAGCCGGCAGCCTTAACAAGCTCTCAGACATCACAGCAACTAGAGATCTCTTCCCTCTAGGACCATGCAGTGCAGTGTGGTAGCCATTGGCCACATGAGGCTCCTGAACACTCAAAATATAGGATGCAAACCAATTCCACTTAGTACAAAAAACGAGAAAATAAAATGATCTCACTTATAATTTTTGTATTGATTACATGATAAACTGGTAATATTTTTGATGTGCTGGGTAAATAACATGTATTATTAAATTAATTTTGCCCACTTCTTTTTTACTTTCCTAATACGGGTATTAGAACATTGTAAGTCGCCTATGTGGCTCGCATTTTATTCTATTTCTTATTGTACAGCTGCCCTAGAATCTTACAGTGTAGCGGGGAGACAGACGTGAAGAACAGAGTTCAAAGTGAGGCCAGGAGGAAAAAGAGTCAAGGAGGTCGGGGAAGGCTTGCATCCTGCAGGAAAGATATTGGAGCCAGGACACTGAAATTTTAAGAACTGCTTTCAGATGCAAGTGAGGAAAGAGAGGGGCTCAGCAGAGGAAAGAAGAGAGTGTAAGTGAAGAAAGTGGAGGGGGGAAGTACGGGGAGGGACGGAGGTGGCAGGAGGAGGCCGGCAGGAATCCTGGAGGGCCCGGGTATTCCGCTGAAGCCCTGGAGCTTACGAGTCCAACAGAAGCAGGATGTTCTTCAGAAGCATCTCAGCCATCTCACGCATGTTCCTGAAACCTCTCTTAGCCCATTTCCTCACCTGTAAGAGGGGAATGAGTGTGCCTATTTCAGAGCATTGCCCTGTCAATTAAATCTGATGATGTGGGCAAAGCCCTAACACAGTGTCGGCACATAAAACGATTCCATTTTGTAACTGAATGAACGACCCACTGGATGCAGAAACTGGAAATTCAGCTCAATCTGGTGCCTCCATGTACAAACAGATTTCAAGTGTTTAGATACAGTTTTGAAATTTTAAAAGTCATTGATCATTAAATTTCATAGAAATAGCTTCTTGAAGGCAGAGCCTAAGAGCACAAGGTCTCAAACTTTTCCCGAAGATTCCATCCCTTTCATAGAGGACGTGAAGATGACCAGCCAAGCCTTCCCAGCTGACGTGGACACCTGGCAGTACGATGATGGAAAACATTTTTGTTAAGGTGTTGATGGAAGCAAGACCATTAACCCTGACCTAGCTGGGTGGAAAGCATTGGGTGAAGAGTCGAGATAAGAGGCCGACAGGCTATCACAAAATCTCGAGAGAGGACTTCCATTTCAACAGCATCTTCTGAGAATCTCTGATGCATCTTTTTTGTAACCCGGATGGCTTTTTACTTTTTTTTTAATGCAAACTGCCAAATGGTTAGGGAAGTTTAAAACGTTCTATTAAATCTGGTATAAAACTAAGTATAGGGGCTTCCCTGGTGGCGCAGTGGTTGAGGGTCCGCCTGCCGATGCAGGGGACACGGGTTCGTGCCCCGGTCCGGGAAGATCCCACATGCCACGGAGCGGCTGGGCCCTTGAGCCATGGCCGCTGAGCCTGCGCGTCCGGAGCCTGTGCTCCTCAACGGGAGAGGCCACAACAGTGAGAGGCCCGTGTACTGCAAAAAACAACAACAACAACAACAACAACAAAAAACGAAGTATAGGCTGCATCTGCAAACAACCACTAAATCAGACACTGCTGTCAAAAATTATTTCTCAGTCTCTGTATCCATGGTAGGGGAAACATTTGTTTCATTTTGTAGGCGGACCCTTTCGCAGGCTACAGACAGTTGGTGGAGTGGCTCCTACCTTGTCGTCCCGGGCTGGCCCTGTGTCCTTGCCTTCAGGGTGTCACTTCATCAGTCACTTACATGTGGCATTGTGAAGGCGTGCTAACTGCTAGCCCCTGACTAATCATTCTGAGAGGAAAATGACTTCCCTGGACAAGAGGAGCCCATGAGCTTTTGCTTCTCCGTGCTGACGGACATCACTCTACGTCACCCCAAGATGGGCCATGCAGAGTCAACCCAAAAAAGACATGTGACAAAGTTGTTATCAGTGTCCCTCCTCAGCCCGTTTTGCATCTCTTCTCTCCGTGCAACCCACCGCCTACTTATTCAGTATAAGGTACTCGAATTACTCTGCCTTTAGCCCTCTTGAGTCCTATTTATCTATCTATCCATCAATTCATTGATTGAATAAGTACTCAGTCCCTTCTCTCGGGAGAGACAACACACTGTGATCATAAAGAACTCAGGCTCGGGGCTGGAGTCCCGAAGTTTGGACCCCAGCTCCACCACTTACTAGATGCCCCTTGCTGAGCACATCACTCAAATCTCTCTTGAGTGAGTGCCGGCGTTTTCATGGGTCAAATGGGATAAGGATCCAGCCTGGCGAGCAGTTTTGAAGCTCATGTCTTCAGCCAGTGCCCCGGTCCAGCCAGATGAGGATGCTGAGGCAGACAGACAGAAGGACTCATCCCAGTCACAAGCCCAGGACGTTGTTTCTCCAAGAGCATTTGTTTCTCAAACTCACACCCCACAGTTAGAACCCCTCCCCTTTGGAGCAGTAGAAAGAATTCCTCCGACAGTGTTCCACCAGGTTTGGTAGAGCCTAAAATGCCCCCTTTGACATCCTCTCACAGTCTGTATCTGGCTCACAGGGCTATCCTGAAAGCCCTGAGGAAATAAATGGAAATGCTCCTTGAGCATTGCCCCTCTCTGTCACCCACCCAACGGGCCTATAAAATGAAGAGAACCAGACTATTTCAAAAAAGTTGTAAGTTATCAGCTGTATAATTGAGAGTGTTGGCTCAATAATGAGGTCTGAACACAGCCAATATCTATCAAAATTGAAGAGATCTATGTCGATGAATAGATAGATTCCTGCCTAGTGAGTGCTTTGTGCCAGGAAATCACACCCACGGTCACGCTGCACAATCTGGATAACAAAATCAGTGGTCTTTGTAGCCATGGACACTCTCGGGCCTTATTTCTCTGAGGTTCTCTTTTGTCTTGAGCCTAGCAGGAGGAGGTGAATGTTTACGCCGTTGTAGAGTAACTGCCCTCCTCCAGTTCTCTTGATGCTACATTAAGTTGCAGTTTTCTAATAGCTACCTTCTTTCTGGCGCTTAATGCCCCTGCATTAACAGATGGGCGAGCAGAACCAAGGCAGTTCTGAGGGAATTGGATGCCCAGCTTAAAGTAATTGGAAGCAGTATGGCAGGAGCCATTGGAACTCAAATGAATCCAGAACTTGGTGTCTGCATAATCAGCATCAAGCCAAGACTTGGGGAGTTCCCGCGGAGCAGGCCTCCATGTAGTGGTTTGATTTTTAAAAGCTTTTCTTTCCCTTGAAAACCCTGTCATCCTTGGGCTAATAAACCGAATCTTGACAATTTAAATAAGGAAATATACCAAAAATGTCATCATAATAATAGTCTAGGAATCCCCACATCAATAATTCATAGATTTGATCCCTAAGAGGATAAAAAGAAATGTATAAGCATAATAAACCTAGTTACTGTTATATAGCCCATTTAAAAATATAGACATTTATATTTTTTATGATTACACTGCCCTGATTTTTTTTCAGTACTTAATTGGCAAACTAAAATACAAAAAGTGTAAATAAATAACGTAGGTTCCACTGGAGAAGGAAGGAAGGAAGGAAAAATGGAAGGGAAGGAGGGAGGGTGGAAGGAAGGAAGGGAGACAAAGTCTATAGTGGAAATGCACGCACCAAAACTGGTTTTGATTTTGAGATCCTTTTTGAATAGTATTGTGATGATTTTGAAAATCCTTAACCCCCCTTTCTTTTCAGTTTTCTCTTCTCTACCCCATAAGTAAATTATATCTGTTGTCATAGATGTACCCAGTACTTAATATTGTTTAATATTTTGTCTGTTGTCTGCACAACTACAATGATTTTACTTATTTCACCATCGAAACCTGAGTAAGATGAGCTACAAAATTATATAACTTTAGAATGTAGGCTAAAATCCTTTTCCTCACCTTCCAGGTCTGTCTCAGCACCTTCCCAACATACACCCTTTGTTCTGGAAAGCTCTTTTCCCACAAGCCCCTGACTGTCCTCTCTGCTTTGACCATGCAGACGAGTGAGGGGACAGTAGGTAGAGTGAGGGCTGTGGGGTCGGAAGTCCGATAAACTGAGCTGGAGTCCCAGTCGCTTCACTGAGCACTTGTGTCACTGAAGCTGTGCGCCTCAATGTCTTCCTCAGGAGAAGGGTTGAGCAATGATACTTAACTCCAAATTGCTTTCAGAATTAGATGTTTTCCACGCACAGCCCTTGGCACTGCTTGTCATGGTCAGCAGTCCATAAATGTCAGCCATTCTTACTCTACCCGGAATGCCTTTTTTTTTTTTTTTTTGCGGTACGCGGGCCTCTCACTGTTGTGGCCTCTCCCGTGGCGGAGCACAGGTTCCGGACGCACAGGCTCAGCGGCCATGGCTCACGGGCCCAGCCGCTCCGCGGCATGTGGGATCTTCCCGGACCGGAGCACGAACCCGCGTCCCCTGCATCGGCAGGCGGACCCACAACCACTGCGCCACCAGGGAAGCCCCGGAATGCCTTTCTCTTTCTCCTCTCACTGAATCATCCCTTATCACAAGTGCTCCATGAAGCTGACCTACATCTCTTCTGAATTATGACTAATACACTGACGTGTGTTGTTTCAAATATGAGCTCTCCTTAATTAAACTGCAAGCTCCTTGAGGGGAAGATCAGGTCATCCTAGCACAAAGCAGGTTCTTGAAAAATCTTTGATAGATTAGAAGCGCATATTACAGTGTTGAAAGATTTGAATGCACAATTCATGCTGCCCTGGTACATTAAATTCATGTTAAATATGTCATAATATTATATGAATTCCAGACTTCGACATTTAATCAAAGTCTTAATCATAATGAGCAGCAGTTATGGAAGGGCAGTTAACAGATTCCCCAAAGAACTAGGTCCCCCGCGTTTAGATCTGATTCTGTATGTACAGGCGGCTCGTTTGGGGAAATCTGCTGAAGCTTCCCAAGCCTCAGTCATTTCATTTTTAAAAGGAGCAAATCCCATGACCTATCTCATAGGGTCAGGATTGTTGTGCAAATCAGATTGGTGGATGACTGCTGAGCATTCCAGACACATGATGTGCTCGGTGCATCTTAGTTATTGTTAGTAATGATATACGATACAAATAATAACAATGGCAAAGGCTTCCTGCATATATGCTGACCCACCTGGAGGTTTATGGCGTTTCTCAACATTGCAACAGGATTGTGGTTTGAAAGCCAATTACAGGCATTCAGAAAAGGGCCACTTGCTAAAACCAGAAAAAATCCTGCTGTGACCTTAATATGCCACTCCCATGCCCTAGGGGGTAGGTAAAAGAGGTCACATTAAGTAAAAGCCTATTTGAACTACTAATGTGCTATCTAAGGGAGGGGAAAAAACATTAATATGGATGGCACCTTCAGGGTGTGATGTTTGAAGTAAGGATAGAATTGCAGCTTGTTAAAGTTTAGTGGATTCCCTGGACGTTCCGTGGGTTTATATGCTGAAAATTAATGCAAGTCCATATGCTATTGGCTATTACCCCTTCCCTAACCTTCTGGAAGAAGCCTGACAGGATGCTGAGGCAAGCACCCTGGGGCTAATGAGCACTTAGCATGACAAATCTTCCAACCACCCTCAATCTTTACAACAAAACATTTGTGTCACGATTAACAAGGGCTTTATATTACTCAGCCATAAAAAGAAACGAAACTGAGCTATTTGTAATGAGGTGGATAGACCTAGAGTCTGTCATACAGAGTGAAGTTAGTCAGAAAGAGAAAGACAAATACCGTATGCTAACACATATATACGGAATTTAAAAAAAAAATGTCATGAAGAACCTAGGGGCAAAACGGGAATGAAGACGCAGACCTACTTGAGAATGGACTTGAGGATATGGGGAGGGGGAAGGGTGGGCTGTGACAAGGCGAAAGAGAGGCATGGACGTGTATACACTACCAAACGTCAGGTAGATAGATAGTGGGAAGCAGCCGCAGAGCACAGGGAGATCAGCTCGGTGCTTTGTGACCGCCTGGAGGGGTGGGATGGGGAGGGTGGGAGGGAGGGAGATGCATGAGGGAAGGGATGTGGGAACAGATGTATATGTATGACTGATTCACTTTGTTATAAAGCAGAAACTAATTAAAAAAATGAATAAATAAACTTAAAAAAAAATGGAAAAAAAAAAAAAAAAAAAAAAAACAAAGCCAATTCAATCAATTAATATGAAGCTATGAAAATGAAAATAGTTACCTTTACTTCGTGTAACTCTCAGCATATCTGGGTTAATAATATGCAACTATTAAGGAGGAATCAGATAGTTGTCACAACTCAGAAATATTTATCTGCAGAACACGTAGAAACAGCTGAGAAGTCCCATGAACTTTGTCTCTAGTATTCGCTCACAAAACCATATTCAAACTTTTAAAGAAGCTGAAGGAGAAGGAATGGTTCTGAAATGCCAGACTTCATGATTAAATTCAGTGAAGATGCTGAGAAGTCTATGGAAATTCTCAAAAACTATAAAATGTTAAGTACATCACACAGTTACTGAAAATCTAAGCTAAAATACTTGAAGTACTTACGGATGTCATATTATAATTCTACTATAAGATGGCCTTTGTTTTAATACCAAAAAGTTATGGAAGTCCTCTATGAAACCCTTATAAAAATTCAATTAACCTTTGTGGAAAAAAAAAAAAAAAAAAAGAAGAGCCAGAAACACTGCTAGCATTGGAGTCATTAGCCGTGTACTGGCCTCATGGTCAAGGAGAGCCAAGTACTCAAACTAAGTCAAACACTCTGAATGTCAGACTAACTTACAGGGAATTAATAGCACCATAGAAAGCATTCTTCATGCTTCCCTGCCCATCCAATATGCAGTTGTACTTTATCCCAATTTTTTCTAAAATATTCAAAATTATGTGGTAAAGGTGGGTATTTAAAAGCCAATTCTCAAGCTAACTAGCTAATCTATGATGGCTACCTTCCTCTCAAAACACTCATCCATATTATTCATGTATCTACTCACGTTCACTTTGGTAACAATCGTTTGCTTGATTTAATAGTGGAAGCAAGGTCAAATTTCTCTATAAGCTCCTTGAGGGAGAAGATTATTTTGATCCTATCATAACCTAATATACTAGCTACTGACAAATATTCTTTAAATGACCAGTAAGTATTAAGAAGCAGTTAGTAAATGTTATTCACACACTTCCTGAAATGACTACTTGAGCCATAAAAATTTAAATTTATCATTTGAGGTAAAATCAAATGAGTAACGTGAGTTAAATCCTTCTTGTTTTTGTCTTATGTTATCATCTCTTTGAACGTACAGTTTTCAGAAATGAATGCGTTCATTAACAGTCTTAACTGGGATGAAGTATTTCTTTGAAAATCACCTACCTTTTTCATTTTAAGTAACTGCTGAATCATCCTTGGTAAATCATGACATGGTTGTACTTTCTTCTAAAATGAACATATTTGTTTAACAGTGTCACACTAACTTTCTAAAGCAACTGGAACAAACTGGATTCTCTTTTCTTTTTATTTTCTCTTCTTTCTCTCCCTCCCTCCCTCCATTCCTCCCCCTGTCCTTCTGTCTTTCTTGCTTGCTTGCTTGCTTGCTTTCTCTTTCTTTCTTTTTTCTTTCTTTCGTTCTTCCTTCCTTCCTTCCCTCCTTCCTTCCTTCCTTTCTTTCTTTTTTTCTTTCTTTTTCTTTCAACAATGACCCAAACTGAGTTTTTATGAAAAGAGAAGAAAATGACACAAGATTTGGCTATTTCACAGATGTGTTTTAGGTCCCAACCAATGAAGAAAAATAATATAAGATTGAAAAGAATAAGATTTTCAGATCTTGAAACCCGTAGTTAAATGACAACTGCCTTTTTTTATTACCAAATTAACTACCTACACTCTTTTTGAGCCAAATTTTCTTTTCTCCACCTTTCCTGACGCCTCTGTATCCTGCAACTGCTTCCTTACAAGGGGTGAAGTAGAAGGAAATATTACGCGGGAGTAGTGATAGGAATTCTCCAAGAAAAGCCACATGATTTTAACTGGATGAGCTTTTTCTAACGATAGCTTTTATATGTTTGAATAGCTCTTAGGAATACATACAGCATTTTTCAGTGTATGCATGTATCTGGTATGAATGTATTTAATTCAAAGCACCACCTTGACTTAAGTATTTTGATAATCTTCTGATTGTAACGTTGAAGGGCAGTGGTGACCTGCTGTTTCACACGGCTGCTCAGAGCGAATGGCCTCTGTTCCTTCCCCCAGGACTCCCACTTAGTGGTTCTGGATTGCTCTTTCCCACGTCTGGTTACTATGGAGAAAGCTGCACCATCAGCTTTTGTTTTCAGTTACCAGGTTGTTGTGAGGGCATTGCTTATGAAAATGGTTTCTCTAATGCTAATTAGTTATAGCAACAAAATGAAAAGCTGTGCCTGCTTTGCTTTGTTGATACTCTTCAGCCTGTGCTGAAGCAGGTATTTAGACAAAGGATTGAAATTACTAATTATACTTTCTGGCGAAAGAACCCGTTCACTTAGTATGTAATGAGTTAGACTTTAACTCTTTTCTTACCTTCTACTGAGGGTCTGGGTAGGTGGTTTTCTACAAAGGATTAGATAGTTCCTGAGTCTTGTCTGCTTCCTGTGATGGTCTGCTTGTCTCCTTATGTCCTAAAGCCCAGCTCCATCAACCCACAAAAGACCCATTATTGCAACGTTAATAATACCAATATAATCCAATTCCATTTCTGACATTTACCAACTCTGTAGTAGTCAGCAAGCTGTTTGAGCTCTCCGTTTCTTCATGTGTGAAATAAGGGCGTTAAGATCCATTTTCCAAGACTGTGATGGTAAATTGGAACATCAGGCCCTTCCTGGACATGTGACCTGTGTAGTCACACAGGGCCCTGCACTCAGAGGGCCCCCATGTGGTTTAATGCTCTGTTGTCATCATCTTGAAATGCTAAAGAATTTTTTAACAAGGGGCTGTGTATTTTCATTTTGCACTGGACTCCACAGACTACATAGTCAGGATGAGCTAGGCTCTGCTTCAGTAATAATAAGTCCTCCAGACTCTCAGTACCTATACACACCAAAGTTTATTTCTTGCTCATCCTACACGTCCAGCACACGCTGGAAGGATGCTCTGTGCATCCTAGTCGCTCGGGGATCCAGGCTGAAGGACACTTATTTTGACCTGGACTTTCGTGATCTGTACACCAAGGGAAGCACACAAAGAGAACTGTGCATCTGTCACTTCTGTTCACCCTTCTTTGTCCAGAGCAAATCATATGGCCTTGACTAACGACAGGGGCATGGGAAGTGCATTCCTTCCTGTACCCAGAAAGCTGAGAGCTGGAGCTGTTGGTGGACACACCACCAACGTCACAAAATACCAAGTCCCCATGGGCACCTGCCGTTTGCAGCCCACCCTTTAGAGGAGTAAGTTTCAAGATTTCCAGTTTCTCCTAAAATGAAACCAAACCAGATTATCTGAACATAATATAATTTCTCTTTTAAAAGAAGTTCTTACTTCTCTTCTTTTCAAACAACTTCAAGATTTCCTTGACTGTTATCGTCCCTGGGGATGGAGCATATGCTGAGAAAGTTACTGCTGCAGTATCAGGATTAAACCCTTCCTTGCCAAATGGAGACAGTTCAGCCAGCATTGCTGGTTCCTTCATTCCACTTTCTCAAGACTGAAATGCTGTTGCTATTTGTTTTCTGATTGTAAAATATAAATGTATCATTGTAACACATCCCAACAACATGAAAAATATAAAGTTAACATACAAAGTAGTAAAATCCATAGTAATCCCACTACTCACTGTTAGATTTTGTCTTTCTAGGCATTTTAGGATACATACCCGCACTTGAAAATTCTTAAGTATTAGTATTATTATACATATTAATTTGTATATATTGTTTAATTAAATGCTATACCGTGGTCATGTGTGTAATAAATATAATTGTAATAATATTATTTTTTAGTTGTATCACATGATAATAATTTGATCTGCAATCACATGTATCTGGAAGGATTTATTACCCCTGTTCTCCAGTCCCCAGCTACAAGTCCTAGAGGTAACCACTTAGAAGTTATTATCATTCCAGAAATACTCTGTGCAGATATAAGCAAATACACATACTGTTTCTTTTTTACCCAAATTGTTACATTCTGTGTATAAATTGTTTCCATTTTACGAATGAATCATAATTTGTTGAATGAACTACCTATAGATGAGGTTTCAATTTTTTTCTTTTTTTATTATTATTTTTTAATACATCTTTATTGGAATATAATTGCTTCGCAATATTGTGTTAGTTTCTGTTGCACAACAAAGTGAATCAGCCATATGCATACACATGTCCCCATATCCCCTCCCTCTTGAGCCTCCCTCCCACCCTCCCCATCCCACCCCTCTAGGTCGTTGCAAAGCACCGAGCTGATCTGCCTGTGCTACGCTGCTGCTTCCCACTAGCTCTCTATTTTACACTCGGTAGTGTATATATGTCGATGTTACTCTCACTTTGCCCCAGCTTCCCCCTCCCCACCGTGTCCTCAAGTCCATTCTCTATGTCTACGTCCTTATTCTTGCCCTGCCACTAGGTTCATCAGGTCTCAATTTTTAATTTATTTTTTATTGAGGTAACACTGCTTTATAACATTATATAAGTTTCATGTGTACAACATTCTCTTTCTACTTCGCTATCTGCCCCTGCGTGCTCACCACTAAAAATTTAGTTTCCACCTGTCATCATTCAAGTGACCCCCTTAACCCATTTTGCCCCCACCCCCCGCCTCTTCTCTGGTAACAACTACTCTGTTTCCATACCTTCCATTTGTTCTTTATTGCTTGTTTGTTTGTTTGTTCCTTTTTTTTTAACATCTTTATTGCTCTACGATGGTGTGCTAGCTTCTGCCCCACAACAAAGTGAATCAGCTACACATATACATATGTCCCCATATCTCCTCCCTCTTGCATCTCTCTCCCTCCCACCCTCCCTATCCCACCCCTCTAGGTGGTCACAAAGCACCAAGCTGATCTCCCTGTGCTATGGGGCTGCTTCCCACTAGCTATCTATTTTACATTTGGTAGCATATATATGTCCATCCAATCTCTCACTTTGTCACAGCTTACCCTTCCCCCTCCCCATATCCTCAAGTCCATTCTCTAGTAACTCTGCGTCTTTATTCCCGATTGCCCCTAGGTCCTTCATGACCTTTTTTTTTTTAGATTCCATATATATGTGTTAGCATACGGTATTTGTTTTTCCCTTTCTGACGTACTTCACTCTGTATGACAGTCTCTAGGTCCATCCACCTCTCTACAAATAACTAAGTTTCGTTCCTTTTTATGGCTGAGTAATATTCCATTGTATATATGTGCCACATCTTCTTTATCCATTCATCTGTTGATGGACACTTAGGTTGCTTCCATCTCTGGCTATTGTAAATAGAACTGCAATGAACATTTTGGTACATGACTCTTTTTGAATTGTGGTTTTCTCAGGGTATAGGCCCAGTAGTGGGATTGCTGGGTCATATGGTAGTTTTTTATTTTTAGTTTCTTAAGGAACGTCCATACAGTTCTCCATAGTGGCTGGATCAATTTACATTCCCACCAACAGTGCAAGAGGGTTCCCTTTTCTCCACAAGCTCTCCAGCATTTATTGTTTGTAAATTTTTTGATGATGGCCATTCTGACTGGTGTGAGGTGATACCTCATGGTAGTTTTGATTTGCATTTCTCTAATGATTAATGATGTTGAGCATTCTTTCATGTATCTGTTGGCAATCTGTATGTCTTCTTTGGAGAAATGTCTATTTAAGTCTTCTGCCCATTTTTGGATTGGGTTCTTTGTTTTTTTGATACTGAGCTGCATGAGCTGCTTGTAAATTTTGGAGATTAATCCTTTGTCAGTTGCTTCATTTGCAAATATTTTCTCCCATTCTGAAGGTTGTCTTTTCATCTTTTTTATAGTTTCCTTTGCTCTGCAAAAGCTTTTCAGTTTCATTAAGTTCATCATTTTATTTTTGGTTTTATTTCCATTTCTCTAGGAGGTGGGTCAAAAAGGATATTGCTGTGATTTATGTCATAGAGTGTTCTGCCTATGTTTTCCTCTAAGAGTTTGATGGTCCCTGGCCTTAAATTTAGGTCTTTGATCCATTTTGAGTTAATTTGTGTGTATGGTGTTAGGGAGTGTTCTAATTTCATTCTTTTACATGTAGCTGTCCAGTTTTCCCAGCACCACTTATTGAAGAGGCTGTCTTTTCTCCACTGTATATTCTTGCCTCCTTTATCACAAATAAGGTGACCATATGTGCGTGGGTTTATCTCTGGGCTTTCTATCCTGTTCCATTGATCTATACTTCTGTTTCTGTGCCAGTACCATACTGTCTTGATTACTGTAGCTTTGTAGTATAGTCTGAAGTCAGGGAACCTGATTCCTCCAGCTCCGTTTTTGTTTCTCAAGATTGCTTTGGCTATTCGGGGTCTTTTGTGTTTCCATACAAATTGTGAAATTTTTCATTCAAGTTTTGTGAAAAATGCCAGTGGTAGTTTGAGAGGGATTGCATTGAATCTGAAGATTGCTTTGGGTAGTAGAGTCATTTTCACAATGTTGATTCTTCCAATCCAAGAACATGGTATATCTCTCCATCTATTTGTATCATCTTTAATCTCTTTCATCAGTGTCTTATAATTTTCTGCATACAGGTCTTTTGTCTCCTTAGGTAGGTTTATTCCTAGGTATTTTATTCTTTTTGATGCAGTAGTAAATGGGAGTGTTTTCTTAATTTCACTTTCAGATGTTTCATCATTATTATATAGGAATGCAAGAGATTTCTGTGTGTTAATTTTGTATCCTGCTATTTTACCAAATTCATTGATTAGCTCTAGTAGTTTTCTGGTAGCATCTTTAGGATTCTCTATGTATAGTATCATGTCATCTGCAAACAGTGACAGCTTTACTTCTTCTTTTCCAATTTGGATTCCTTTTATTTCTTTTTCTTCTCTGATTGCTGTGGCTAAAACTTCCAAAACTATGTTGAATAATAGTGGTGAGAGTGAGCAACCTTGTCTTGTTCTTGATCTTAGTGGAAATGGTTTCAATTGTTCACCATTAAGGACGATGTTGGCTATGCGTTTGTCATATATGGCCTTTAATATGTTGAGGAAAGTTCCCTCTATGCCTACTTTCTGGAGGGTTTTTAATCATAAATGGGTGTTGAATTTTGTCAAAAGCTTTTTCTGTATCTATTGAGTTAATCGTATGGTTTTTATTCTTCAATTTGTTAATATGGTTTATCACATTGATTGATTTGTGTATATTGAAGAATCCTTGCATTCCTGGGATAAACCCCACTTGATCATGGTGTATGATCCTTTTAATGTGCTGTTGGATTCTGTTTGCTAGTATTTTTTTTTTTTTTTTTTTTTTTTTTTTTTTTTTTTTTTTTGCGGTACGCGGGCCTCTTACTGTTGTGGCCTCTCCCGTTGCGGAGCACAGGCTCCGGACATGCAGGCTCAGCGGCCATGGCTCACGGGCCCAGCTGCTCCGCAGCATGTGGGATCTTCCCAGACCGGGGCACGAACCCGTATCCCCTGCATCGGCAGGCGGACTCTCAACCACTGCGCCACCAGGGAAGCCCGTTTGCTAGTATTTTGTTGAGGATTTTTGCATCTATGTTTGTCAGTGATATTGGCCTGTAGTTTTCTTTCTGTGACATCTTTGTTTGGTTTTGGTATCAGGGTGATGGTGGCCTCGTAGAATGAGTTTGGGAGTGTTCCTCCCTCTGCTATATTATGGAAGAGTTTGAGAAGGATAGGTGTTAGCTCTTCTCTAAATGTTTGATAGAATTCGCCTGTGAAGCCATCTGGTCCTGGGTTCTTGTTTGTTGGAAGATTGTTAATCACAGTTTCAGTTTCAGTGCTTGTGATTGGTCTGTTCAAATTTTCTGTTTCTTCCTGGTTCAGTCTTGAAATGTTGTGCATTTCCAAGAATTTGTCCATTTCTTCCAGGTTGTCCATTTTATTGGCCTATAAGTGCTTGTGGTAATCTCTCATGATCCTTTGTATTTCTGCAGTGTCAGTTGTTACTTCTTCTTTTTCATTTCTAATTCTATTGATTTGAGTCTTTTCCATTTTTTGCTTGATAAGTCTGGCTAATGGTTTATCAATTTTGCTTATCTTCTCAAAGAACCAGGTTTTAGTTTTATTGATCTTTGCTATTGTTTCTTTCATTTCTTTTTCATTTATTTCTGACCTGATTTTTATGATTTCTTTCCTTCTGCTAACTTTGGGGGTTTTTTGTTCTTCTTTCTCTAATTGCTTTAGGTGTAAGGTTAGGGTGTTTATTTGAGATGTTTCTTGTTTCTTAACGTAGGATTGTATTGCTATAAACTTCCCTCTTAGAACTGCTTTTGCTGCATCCCATAGGTTTTGGATCATCGTGTTTTCATTGTCATTTGTTTCTAGATATTTTTTGATTTCCTCTTTGATTTCTTCAGTGACCTCTTGGGTATTAAGTAGTGTGTTGTTTAGCCTCCATGTGTTTGTATTTCTTACAGATTTTTTCCTGTAATTGATATCTAGTCTCATAGCATTGTGGTCAGAAAAGATAACTGATAAGATTTCAATTTTCTTAAATTTACCAAGGCTTGATTTGTGACCCAAAATATGATCTCTCCTGGAGAATGTTCCATGAGCACTTGAGAAGAATGTGTATTCTGTTGTTTTTGGATGGAATGTCCTATAGATAGCAATTAAGTCCATCTTGTTTAATGTATCATTTAAAGCTTGTGTTCCTTATTTATTTTTATTTTGGATGATCTGTCCATTGGTGAAAGTGTGGTGTTAAAGTCCCCTACTATGATTGTGTTACTGTAGATTTCCCCTTTAATGGCTGTTAGTATTTGCCTTATGTACTGATGTGCTCCTATGTTAGGTGCATAAATATTTTCAATTGTTATATCTTCTTCTTGGATTGATCCCTTGATCATTATGTAGTGTCCTTCTTTGTCTCTTGTAATCATCTTTGTTTTAAAGTCTATTTTGTCTGATATGAGAATTGCTACTCCAGCTTTCTTTTGTTTTCCATTTGCATGGAATGTCTTTTTCCATCCCCTCACTTTCAGTCTGTATGTGTCCCTAGGTCTGAAGCTTCCATTTGGTTTTGTTTGGTTCAGTTTGTTCATTTATTTGGGGGTTTGGTTTTTTGGTTTTGTTTTTGTTTTGTTTGTTTGTTCTTTATATTCCACATATGTGAAATTATACAGTATTTGTCTTCATCCATCTCATTTATTTCCCTTAGCATAATAATACCCTCAGTATTCATCTATGTTTTTGCAAATGGCAAGATTTCAACGTCTTTGTGACTGAGCAGTATTCCACTGGGTGTGAGTGCGTATGTGTGTGTGCATGCATATATATACATATATATACACACATATACATATATATGTATGTATGCCACATTTTCTTTATCCATGCATCCATTGATGGGCACTTAGATTGTTTTCATACCTTGGCTTTGGTACTGATAAATAATGCTGCAATGAACATAGGCATGCATATATCTTTTTGAATTAGTGTTTTTGTATTCTTTTGGATAAATACCCAGAAATGGGATAGCTGGGTCATATGGTAGCTCTACTCTTAATTTTTTGAGGAAGTTCCATACTGTTTTCCATGTGGCTGCACCAATTTACATTCCCACAATGTAGAAGAATTCCCTTTTCTCCACATCCTTGACAGCACTTATTTTTTCCTTTTCAATAACAGCCATTCTAACAGGCATGAGGTGATATCTTACTGGTTTTAATTTACATTTCCCTAATAACTGGTGATGTTGAACATCTTTTCAAGTGCCTGTTGGCCATCTGCATGTCTTCTTTGGAAAAATGTCTATTCAGCTCTTCTGTCCATGTTTTAATCCAGTTGTTTCATTTTGTTGTTGTTGAGTTGTATGAGTTCTACATATATTTTGGATATTAGCCCCTTATGAGATGTATGATTTGCAAATATCTTCTCCAATTCAGTAGGTTTTCTTTTTGTTTTGTTGAAGGTTTCCTTTGCTGTGCAAAAACTTTTCAGTTTGATGTAGTCCCATTTGTTTAATTTTGCTTTTATTTCCCTTCCCTGAGGAGACATATCTAGAAGATATTGCTAAGACCAACGTCAAAGAGCATACTCCCTATGTATTCTTCTAGCAGTTTTATGGTTTCAGGTCTTACATTCAAGTCTTTAATCCATTTTGAGTTGATTTTTGTGTATGGTGTGAGATAATGGTCTTTCTTTTTTTTTTTGCATATATCTGTCCAGTTTTCCAAATACTATTTATTGAAGAGACTATCCTTTCTCCACTGTATGTTCTTTGATCCTTTGTTGTAAATTCTTGTCCTTATACATGTGGGTTTATATCTCAGTTCTGTTCCATTGATCTATATATCTGTTTTTCTGCCAATACCATGCTGTTTTAATTACTATGTTTTGTAATATAGTTTAAAATCAGGGAGTGTGACACTTCCAGCTTTGTTGTTTTTTCTCAGAATTGTTTTGGCTATTTGGGGTCTTTTGTGGTTCCATATAAATTTTAGAATTTTTTTGTTCTATTTCCGTGAAAAATGTCATTGGGATTTTGGTAAGGATTACATTGAATCTTTACGTTGCTTTAGGCAATGTGGACATTTTAACTATGTTAATTCTAATCCCTGAGCACAGAATATATTTCCATTTATTTGTCTTCTTCAGTTTCTTTCAACTTATAGTTTTCAGTGTACAGGTCTTTCATCTCCTTGGTCAAATTTATTCCTAGGTTTTTAATTCTTTCTGTTGCTATTGTAAATGGGATTGTTTCCTTAATTTCTCCTTCTACATGCTCACTGTTAGCATATAGAAATGCAACAGATTTTTGTATGTTGATTTTGTGCCATACAACATGACAGAATTCATTTATTATTTCTAATAGTTTTTTTGGTGGAATGTTTAGGGTCTTGTATATATAAAATCATGTCATCCACAAATAGTGACAGTTTTACTTCTCCCTTTACAATTTGGATGTCTTGTATTTCTTTTTCTTGCCTAACTGCTCTGGCTAGGACTTCCAATACTACGCTGAATAAGAGTAACAAGAGTGTGCATCCTTGTCTTGTTCCTGGTTTTAGAGGAATAGCTTTCAGCTTTTCACCACTGAGTATGATGTTAGCTCTGGGTTTGTCATATATGGTCTTTATTGTGTTAAGGTATGTACCCTCTAAACCCACTTTATTGAGAGTTTTTTTCATAAATGTGTGTTGAGTCTTGTCAAATGTCTTTTCTGCATCTATTGAGATGATCATAGTGTTTTTATCTCTCATTTTATTAATGTGATGTATCACACTGATTTTCAGATATTGAACCATTCTTGCATCCCTGGAATAAGTTCCACTTGATCATGGTGTATAATACTTTTAATGTGTTGTTGCTAATATTTTGTTGAGGATTTTTTTAATCTATATTCATAGGAAATATTGGCCTGTAATTTATTTTTTGTGTGTTGTCTTTATCTGGTTTTGGTATCAGGGTAGTGTTGCCCTTGTGAGTTAGAAAGTGTTCACTCCTTTTCAATTTTTTGGAAGAGTTTGAGAAAGATAGTTATTAAATCTCCTTTGAAAGTTTGGTAGAATTTGCTTGTAAAGCCATCTGGTCCTAGACTTTTGTTTTGGGGGGAAGTTTTGGATTATAGTTTCAATCTCTGTCCTAGTAATCAGTCTATTCAGATTTTCTGTTCTTTGATGACTTAGTCTTGGAAGGTTGTATGTTTCTAAGAATTTGTCCATTTCTTCTACATTGTCCAATTCATTGGCGTATTGCCATTCGTAATACTTTCTTATAATCCTTTGTATTTCTGTGGTATCCATTGTTATCTCCTTTCATTTCTTATTTTATTTATCAGAGTCTTCTCTCTTTTTTCTTAGTGAATGTGTCTAGCTAAAAGTTTGTCAATTTTGATTATCTTTTCAAAGAACCAGCTATGATTTTATTGATCTTTTCTATTGTCTTTTTCATCTATTTCCACTCTAATCTCCTTTCTACTTCTTTACTGACTTTGGGCTTCCTTTGTCTTTCTTTTTCTAGTTCCTTTAGGTGTAAGGGTAAATTGTTTATTTAAGATTTTTTTGTTTCTTGAGGTAGGCCTGTATAAACTCCCCTCTTAGTACTGCTTTTCCTGCATCCCATAGATTTTATGTTAAATTTTCATTTTCATTTGTCTTCAGGTAATGTTTGTTTCTCCTTTGATTTCTTCATTGACCCAATAGTTGTTCAGAAGAATGTTGTTTGGTTGCCACATATTTGTGATTTTTTCTAGATTTCTACTTGTAGTTGATTTCTAGCTTCATACCATTGTGATCAGAAAAGATGACTGATATGATTTCAGTCTTCTTAAATTTATTGAGACTTGTTTTGTATCCCAACATATGGTCTAACTTTGAGAAGGTTTCATGTGCATTTGAGAAAAATGTGTATTCTGCTGCATTTGGATAGAATGTTCTGTACAAATCTATCAACTCCATCTGATCTAAAGTTTTATTAAAAGCTACTCTTCCCTTGTTGACTTTCTATTTGACTGATCCATCCACTGATGTAGTGGGGTGTTAAAGTCCCCTACTATTTTTGTGTTGCTGTCAATTTCTCCCTTTGTGTCTGTTAATAATTGTTTTAAATATTTTGGTGCTCCTATGTTAGCTGCATATATATTAATATTTGTTATGTCTCCTTGATGGATTGGCCCCTTTATCATTATATCCTGTCCATCTTTGTCTCTTGTTATCTTTTAGGCTGGAAGTCTACTTTGTCTGATATGAGTATGGCTACACCAGCTTTCTTTTGGCTGCCATTTGCTTGGAGTATCATCTTCCATCTCTTCAATTTGAGTCTATGTTTGTCTTTAGAGCTGAGGTGTGTCTGCTGGAGGAAGTATATACTTGGGTCTTGTTTTTTAATGCAGCCAGCCATTCTGTGTCTTTTGACTGGTAAATTCAGTCCAATCATTGAGGTGATTATTGATAGATGAGGACTTAGTACTGCAGTTTTATCATTTGTTTTCTGGTTGCACTGTAGCTCCATTGCTTCTCTTTCCTTGTTTTTATGTCTGCCATTTTGGATTGGTGGTTTTCTAAAATGTCTTCCTCCACTTCCTCTTTTTTTGTTTTGTGTCTCTGTTCTAGATTTAGGTTTATGGTAACCATGAGCTTTGTATAAAACTTCTCATAGATAAAACAGTCCTTTTCTGCTAATAGCATCTTATCTTCATTTATCTATGTGGGTTCTGCTCTTTTCATCTTCCCCTTTTGTGTTTTAGTTATCTCA
The DNA here is from genome assembly GCF_964165515.1 of Mesoplodon bidens. Lineage (NCBI taxonomy): Eukaryota > Metazoa > Chordata > Mammalia > Artiodactyla > Ziphiidae > Mesoplodon > Mesoplodon bidens. Next base: position 87,217,699 of record NC_138168.1, on the reverse strand, counting down.
AATTGTCCTTTTTTACATTGTGAGTTTGTTACCAAACTGAAGTAGCTATAGTTATTTTTTTCTGCTTTTTTTCCCCATTAGCCTTTATGTTATAATAAAGTGTTTTTAAAAAACCCATTCTGATAAAGAGTTGCAGTGTTCTGATTCTGCGTGTCTGTTTATCACCTTACTCAAAGTTTTGCATATTTTGCCTTTTTGTTTCTGCTAGAAGAGCTCCTTTCAACATTTCTTGTAAGACAGGTATAGTGTTGATGAACTCCCTCAGCTTTGTTTGTCTGGGAAAGTCTTTATTTCTCCTTCATATCAGAATGATAAACTCTGCTGGGTAGAGTATTCTTGACTGACAGTTTGTAATCTTTCAGTGTTTTGAGAATGTCATTCCATTCTCTCCTGGCCTATAGCATTTCTGCTGAGAAATCTACTGATAGCCTACCGGGGGTTCCTTTGTAGGTTAACCTTCTTTTTGTCCTGGCTGCCTTTAAAATTCTTTCTTTCCCACTGACTTTTGATAGTTTTAATATACTGTGTTTTGGAGGTCTTTTGTGTTGAGGTAATTAGGTGTTTTCTTAGCTTCATGAACTTGTATATCCAGTTCCTTCCCCATATTTGTGAAGTTCTCAGCTATTATTTCTTTAAATAAACTCTCTGCTCTCTTTTCACTCTCTTCTCCTTCTGGAATACCTGTTACCTTAATCTTCCCCTTCCCAAAAGAGTCAGATAACTCTCATAGAATTTTCTCATCTTTTTATGTCTTATTTCTTCCCTCTTCTACTTGTATCATTTCTATCTATCTATCTTCACGCTCACTAATTCTCTCTTCCATCTTGTCTGATCTGTTTCCGATGCTTTCTAAAGTATTCTTCATCGTGTTTATTGCCTTCGGCAGCTCCAGAATTTCTGTTTAGTCCTTTTTAGAGTTTCAGTCTCTTTGTTGAGGTATTCCTTCTGCTCATTAATTTTATTTCTGAGCTCATTTTACTGCCTTTCTGAGTTTTCTTGTAGCTTGTTGAGTTTTTTTGTGACAGCTATTTTAAATTCTCTATCAGTTAGATTGAAATGTTCTGTAGTTTTAAGTTTGGTTTCTAAAGAATTGTCATTTTCTCTTTGTTGTACAGTGTTACTATGGTTCTTCATGGTGCTTGATAAGCCAGCACATGTGAAGTAGGGGACAACTTTCTACTCCATTCTAACTATTCAACAGGTCAGAAATTAGAGGCCTTTCCTTTGTCATCCAGTAGTTGGCGACATATCACAAGTTTTTAGTTTCTCTTACCTGCGCTGCCTTTGGATATATTTGAAAGTCAGCATTTTCCACCCTTCACTGCCTCTGTCAGAGGTCTCACCCCTTACCCTCTATTGCTTCTTGCGCCTCCAGGGTCATTGGTGCCTTGCAGCTGTTGGTGTCAATGGTGCTGCTACCTGGAGCACTGGGACAGTGGGCTCTTCCACCATGTGCAGCATCCCCTGAGTTGCATCGGGAGCGGGCCAGCCAGGAGCATGCAGGCACCTCTGCCATGTCCAGGGTTGTAAGATTTGTGGGCTCCACTACTACAGGTGGGATGAGCAGGGAGCCAGAGTTGTGGGTACCTCCATGGCTGGAGGGACAGGGGTCCCAGGCCCTACTGCTGCTGCTGCCTGGTTACCTGTGGCCATGGGCACTGCTGTGGCCAGGGGGCTGGCATTGTGTGCATTCCCTCCTCTGCTGGCCAGGTTTTCTGGGGCCGTGGGCTCAGCTACTGCAGCTACAGGACCAGAATTGCAGGCACTGCCTCTGCTATTGCACCTGTACCACCTCTTCTCTGCGTTCCGGTCCATCCTCCTTTAGATGCTCAGAAATATGCAATCGTTCGGCACCCTGGTGTGCTCGGTAGAGGCACCTTTGTTTAGCTGTGGATGTTCTACTGGTTGCAGATTAAAGGGGGGACACACAGAGAGTAGCTCACTGCGCCCTGATGCTGTCACCACCCAGCTCTACAGTGTTTGCTGGTATAAGCAACGTCATGAGAAATAGTCTCATGCACAAAGCTCTTTGTAGTTACCTGCTTCCTTTCGTAGAACACATTAGCAGAGGTAAAATTGTATTGCTGCTTATGAAAGATTATTCTAAATTCTTATTGTTCATGACTATATAACATTGCATTAGTATAGCTACATAAAGCTTATTTACTTGCTTATTTGATAAATCATTCAGAATGTTTTGGAGAGGCCACTTACCAGCTATTTTGGGAGTAACTGAAATACTTTCAGAAGTATTTTGTAAGTTAATTATTAGTATAATAATGCTCAATAGTAATTATTAATATTACTTATAGCCTATTATTTGTGTTATTTTATTAATAAACAATAATAATAAAATTATACAACTGCCATATGTTAATTTCACATTCCAGTGAACATGGTACTATAGGAGAGGCATAATGTATATGAATAAGCAGCATGTAATTCTGGAATTATAGAGTGAGAAGTGGTGACAGGCACACATCTTATTTTGCCCAAAACAGGCTGGTGTTTATGCCTATTCTGGAGTCTCTGCTATTACGCTCCCTTTCATTCTCAGAATTGTACTGTTAAACAACAAATCATATGGCCATCCTACTTGTGAGTAAATTAACCATGTCCCACACCTTCGAAAATGTGTCCTTAATCTATCCATCAATACTGTCATTTCTTTGTCTTCAGAAGTGCTAAGATAGAACACATTGTAATTTATCTTTGTTAATTAATTCAGGTTGCTGTGATACAGCTCAAGTACAATCAATTACTCCTCTATGCCTTACACAGATCTGTCAGTTTAAGGTTACTTTTCATATCATTCTTTCTTGCTTTAGAGGCTCGTCACCATCTTCTACCTCCACATATGATCCAGGCAGAAGGATGGCAGTGCATGCCCTTCCTTCCCAGATTGCACTGGAGAGCAAAGGAGTTGCATAAACATGCTTCAGAGAACTTGAGCCATTTATCAGGATAGTTCTCAGATTAGTGATGCTTATGCATTCTAATGACTCATATTAGAATGCTTATGCATTCTAATGACTCATATTTTCTCATTTGTCATACAGAAAAATAAAAATGATTTTTTAAAGAATTCTATATAAAAACAATTTATCCTTTCACATTTTCTATGATCATTCCCCAAGTAAAGTCAGATAAGGTAAATTTGTTCTACTCTGCTGCAGACAAATGAAAGGAAGACCATCTTCATAACTTTTATTCGTTAACCTTGGACTAAATAAAATCTCCAACCATTTCTTTATCACCAATACAAGCTGCTATTAGCCTGCAAGCAGTGTCACTTAATGTTTTTAACATGTTTAAAAGCAAAATAATGTCTTTTTGAAATGCTTGGTAGGAAATTCCGCAAGAACAACGTTCTCTAATAATTAACCACACTGGTGAGTTAAAGGCCTTTGGCTTTTCCTCAGGATACCTCACCACCCAACATCATCCAAGTCAATTAACAGACATAATGCTCACTTCCTTGCCAGTCTTACTGCCTAATTAGAACCGCATGTGTTGGTTTGCATCAAAGCCATTTCACCTCGGCTCACTCACCAATTATTCTGTTAGCAATTCCTACAGGCTGGCTCTTGATTTCCATTCCTTTCCTTTTCATGCCAGATAACTTCTTCACAGAGGGAGTGAGACGGTGAAGCGTGGTCTCATTTCATTGTAATTATGGAATGTCCCAGTTAGAGCCAAAGAGAGTGGAAATTTCACACTAATTCCAGCACATCTCTGGTGTTAAGAAATTGATCACTGAGTGACTAAATTACAAGTGCCAGGGAAGCTGTCAGTGGGACCTTCTGCCCCCCAGCAGCCTTGACATCCCTACAGCTGTCCTTTCCCCGGCAGCCATTTTCAATGGCCTTTCTAACCACAGTCATCAACAGCGGGGAACCCTCAATAACATCTTATGCTTTTAGAAAATTTTTAACGTGAGTTGGAAACATAAATATTTGGATTTTCTCAGGATAAAGCATTTTAAGTGTTTGGGTCCTATATTTGAGCTGGGGTCTCTTTGAAAACATATCCCAATGCTAGTTGTAATTTGTGACCTCACAAAGAAGACCTTAGGGGGAAAATTACTAAATACAGCTAAATTCTTTAAATTATGAATTTCCAAAGATGTGTCAGAAGCAGCGACTTTTCTTTAGAATCTTATTTTTTAATATAAAATATCAAACTCCTAGTAACGAAGTTCTTAGTTATTTTGTTCCATGGACCCCTTTGGCAGTTTGATAAAAACTTTAAACATTATCTTTGAGCAATATTTTCTAAAGGCATAGGATTAAACACATAAAATTCAAAAGAAATCCAGTTATCAAAATAATAAAATTAAGTTTGTGATTTGGCATTTGTGCTTCTTTACCGATGCATTAAAATGACACTTCAATACATTTAAGTATAGGAAAGTTAAAATTAAATCTTACTGCTTAGGCCTTTCTCACCTTCTGAGATGGCCCCCACTCTGTCTGTGGAGTGTGTTTCTCCCAAGGCCGCTCTCACCTTCTGGGATGGCCCACACTGTCTGTGGAATGTGTTTCTCTCTAAATAAATCCACTTCTTACCTATCACCCTGTCTCTCACTGAATTCTTTCTGCAATGAGACATCAAGAACCTGAGCTTCATTAAGTCCTGAAACCAGGTAATACATCCAAGAAAGAGTCATCCACTGAGTTTTTTCCCCTCATTCATCTCCCTTCATCCAAACTGAGGAAAAGAGACAGCCACCTGGCAAAGGTCTAGTCCAAGGTGCCTTTGAAATGTTCTGCTGAAGCTCCTCTGGTTCCCCAGCATTCCTGTTAGAAGATAAGCCGTCTCCTGCTAGAGAGGCGTTTGGAAGAAAGAAAGTAGAAAAGAGGTTTGAGACTGGATTCCTACTTCTCCACGAGTCACAAAATGGAATCCCCAACCATGGAGTCTGGAACTTTCATTTAATGAGAAGACTGAGGCCATAGGATGGCAATCCTTGTGACGCCCTTCTAAGATATCGGCATAGGGCGCCACCAACCCAGGACGATGCAAGACCACGAGCTGTTTCAGTACTTTCGGATGCCAGAGATGGTTGACTTCCGGCAGTACGTGTGCACCCTTCCAACCAACACACTCATGGGCTTCGGTGCGTTCGTGGCGCTCACCACCTTCTGGTGTGCCACGCAGCTGCAGGCCCTGAAGCCACCATGCGACCTGGCCATGCAGTCAGTGGAGGTGGCAGGCAGTGACGGTGCCCGGAGATCCGTGCTCCTGGACAGTGACAAGCCCTTGGTGTATTTCTACGATGACATCAGGATGTTATATGGAGGTTTCCAGAGGGGCATGCAGGTGTCAAATAACGGCCCTTGTTTAGGCTCTCGGAAACCAGACCAACCCTATGAATGGCTTTCATACAAACAGGTTGCAGAAATGTCAGAGTGTGTGGGCTTGGCACTGCTCCACAAGGGCTTCAAGGGAGCCCCAGATCAGTTCATCAGCCTCTTTTCTCAGAACAGACCTGAGTGGGTGATCATTGAACAGGGATGCTTTACTTATTCGATGGTGATAGTTCCCCTCTACGGTACCCTCGGAACTGAAGCAGTCACCTTGATCATCAACAAAGCTGAACTCTCTCTGGTTTTTGTGGGCAAGCCAGAGAAGGCCAACCTCTTATTAGAAGCTGTAGAAAATAAATTAACAGCATGCCTTAAAACTATTGTTCTCATGGACTCCTACGGCAGTGATGGGTCGGAACAAGGCAAGAAGTGCGGGGTGGAGATCATCAGCATGAAGGCGATGGAGGACCTGGGAAGAGCCCACAGATCGAAGCCCAAGCCTCCAGCACCTGAAGATGTTGCAATAATTTGCTTCACAAGTGGAACTACAGGCAACCCCAAAGGAGCACTGATCACCCATGGAAATGCAGTCAGCGATTGTTCAGCATTTGTGAAAATGACAGAGTACATTCATTACTTCCTCAGATGATACTTTGATCTCTTTCTTGCCTCTCGCCCACGTGTTTGAAAAAGTTGTAGAGTGTGTTGAAAAAGTTGTAGAGTGTGTGATGCTGTGTCACGGAGCTAAAATAGGATTTTTCCAAGGAGATATCAGGTTGCTTATGGATGATCTCAAGGCATTTCAACCCACCATCTTCCCTGTGGTCCCCAGACTGCTGAACTGGATGTTTGACTGACTTTTTCCTCAGGCAAACACCATGCCGAAGCGATGGCTGTTGGACTTTGCCTCCAAGAGGGAAGAAGCCAAGCTTCGCAGTGGCATCATTAGAAACAACAGCCTGTGGGATAAGTTGACCATCCATAAAATAGGAGTCGAGCCTGGGAGGAAAAGTGAGGCTGATGATCACAGGAGCAGCGCCCATGTCCGCCACCGTGCTGACCTTCCTGAGAGACTCGCTGGGCTGCCAGTTCTACGAAGGCTACAGACAGACTGAGTGCACCACCGGGTGCTGCCTGACTGTGCCTAGGGACTGGACCACAGGCCATGTTGGTGCCCCAATGCCTTGCAACATTGTAAAGCTTGTCGATGTGGAAGAAATGAATTACATGGCTGCCAAGGGCGAGGGCAAGGTGTGTGTGCAAGGGGCTAATGTATTTCAAGACTACTTAAAGGACCCAGCAAACACAGCAGAAGCTCTGGATAAAGACGGCTGGTTGCACACAGGGGACATTGGAAAGTGGTTATCAAATGGCACCTTGAAGATCACTGACAGGAAAAAGCACATCTTTAAACTGGCACAAGGAGAGTACATAGCTCTGGAGAAGATCGAAAACATCTACCAGTGAAGTGAACCTGTCGCTCAGGTGTTCGTCCACGGAGAGAACTTGCAGGCATTTCTCATAGTAATTGTGGTACCAGACATTGAGATGCTAGGTCCCTGGGCCTAGAAGAGAGGCTTTGAAGGCCCCTTTGAAGAACTGTGCAGAAACAAGGACGTCAAAAAAGCTATTCTAGAAGACATGGTGAGACTTGGGAAGGATTCTGGGCCTAAATCCATTTAAACAGGTCCTTTGACCTGTTTCCACCCTGAATTATTCTGTCAACAACGGCCTTCTGACCCCAACAATGAAGGCTAAAAGGCCAGAGCTTTGGAATTATTTCAGGTCACAGATCCTTGAACTTTGTTCCACCATCAAAATCTAATGAGAGGAAGGAAGCTGGGAAGAGGCCGCACGCCTCCGCGGTCTTCTTCCGCCCGTAGCCTCAGTGGGTAGTTTTGACAACAGCAAGTAGGGAAGGAGCATCTTTGTCTGCCTCGTGCATTCATATTCTCATCATAGGAAGCTTAGAGGGAATGGTTTATGGTCATATGCCTTATGGTCACCTCGCATTGCAGACCGTGTTCACGGTGATACACAATTTCCAAAATGAGCCTTAAAAAAACTGTAAAGGGGAAACTATAAATGTGCTAAGTTATTTACGACTTCCTCAGTTTAAAAGGAGGGTGAAAACTTGCCTCTCTGTTTTGCTAACCAAGTGGTTAGGACTTTGCTATGTCTGGGATGTCTGCCACTTGCTGCAAATTCTGCAGGTGTCTGCTGCTCCGCAGAGTACCATGTACTGGAGTGAACCATCCCTTATAAACAAGAACTGCCCCAGCTGCAGGAGGTCACAAGTGGACCAGAGGTTCTTTTTTTTTTTTGATCCCTGCCACCTTCCCTTCCCCATCTCACACCACCCTTCTGATTAACCCCTGTTATTCCTGTCAGAGCAGAAGGTTAGCAGTGAAACCGAGGACAGACCTAGCTCAGAACAACGCAGGTAAAGATGGATGGCCGCTCACCACTGTGGGTGGATTCTGGTGCCCAGAGAGCAGTATATTCTCTGACCCTCTTCTCCAGACCCGATTCCCTCCCTCCATCCCTTCCCAGGGGTTATTTTAAAAACTGTCTTAGACTCTGCAGTGAAGACAGGCATTTCAACAAGGAAACAATTACCTGGATCAACCATGTTCAACTGTGACACCTGAATAACTGTACACTTTACCTTCGCTGAACCCGTCCCTCTGCTCTGTCTGTGATGGTTTTGGAGTTTTTTTAACATCTTTATTGGAGTATAATTGCTTAACACTGTTGTGCTAGTTTCTGCTGTATAACAAAGTGAATCAGCTATACTTATACATATATCCCCATATACCCTCCCTCTTGCGTCTCCCTCCCACCCTCTCCATCCCAACCCTACAGGTGGTCGCAAAGCACCGAGCTGATCTCCCTGTGCCATGCAGCTGCTTCCCACTAGCCATCTATTTTATATTTGGTAGTGTATATATGTCAGTACTACTCGCCCACTTCGTCCGAGCCCACCCTTCCCCCTCCCCATGTCCCCAAGACCACTCTCCACGTCTGTGACTTTATTCCTGTCCTGCCCCTAGGTTCATCAGAACCTTTTTTTTTTTTTTAGATTCCATATATATGTGTTAGCATACATATGTGTTTCACTTTCTGACTTACTTCACTCTGTATGACAGACTCTAGGTCCATCCACCTCACTACAAATAACTCAATTTCATTTCTTTTTATGGCTGAGTAATATTCTGTTGTATATATGTACCACATCTTCTTTATACATTCATCTGTCGATGGACACTTAGGTTGCTTCCATGTCCTGGCTACTGTAAAAATAGTGCTGCAGTGAACATTGTGATACATGACTCTTTTTGAAATATGGTTTTCTCAGGGTATATGCCCGGTAGAGGGATTGCTGGGTCATATGGTAGTTCTATTTTTAGGCTTTTAAGGAACATCCATGCTGTTCTCCACAGTGACTGTATCAATTTACATTCCCATCAGCAGTGCAAGAGGTTTCCCTTTTCTCCACACCCTCTCCAGCATTTGCTTTTTGTATATTTTTGGATGATGGCCATTCTGACCGGTTTGAGGAGATACCTCATTCTAGCTTTGATTTGCAGTTCTTTAATGATTAGTGATGTTGAGCATCCTTTAATGTGTCTGTTGGCAATCTGTATATCTTCTTTGGAGAAACATCTGTTTAGGTCTTCTGCCATTTTTGGATTGAGCTGTTTGTTTTTTGATATTGAGCTGCATGAGCTGCTTGTGAATTTTGGAGATTAATCCTTTGTCAGTTGCTTCATTTGCAAATATTTTCTCCCATTCTGAGGGTTGTCTTTTCATCTTTTTTATAGTTTCCTTTGCTGTGCAAAAGCTTTTAAGTTTCATTAGGTCCCATTTGTTTCTTTTTGTTTTTATTTCCATTTCTCTAGGAAGTGGGTCAAAAAGGATCTTGCTGTGATTTATGTCATAGAGTGTTCGGCCCATGTTTTCCTCTAAGAGTTTTAGAGTGTCTGGCCTTAAATGTAGGTTTTTAATCCATTTTGAGTTAATTTGTGTGTATGGTGTTAGGAATTGTTCTAATTTCATTCTTTTACATGTAGCTGTCCAGTTTTCCCAGCACCAGTTATTGAAGAGGCTGTCTTTTCTCCATTGTATACTCTTGCCTCCTTTATCAAAGATAAGGTGACCATATGTCCGTGGGTTTATCTCTGGGCTTTCTATCCTGTTCCATTAATCTATATATCTGTTTCTTTGCCAGTACCATACAGTCTTGATTACTGTAGCTTTGTAGTACAGTCTGAAGTCAGGGAGCCTGATTCCTCCACCTCCATTTTTCTTTCTCAAGATTGCTTTCGGGGTCTTTTGTGTTTCCATACAAATTGTGAAATTTTTTGTTCTAGTTCTGTGAAAAATGCCAATGGTAGTTTGATAGGAATTGCATTGAATCTGTAGATTGCTTTGGGTAGTAGAGTCATTTTCACAATATTGATTCTTCTAATCCAAGAACATGGTATATCTCTCCATCTGTTTGTATCATCTTTAATTTCTTTCATCAGTGTCTTATACTTTTCTGCATACAGGTCTTTTGTCTCCTTAGGTAGGTTTATTCCTAGGTATTTTATTCTTTTTGTTGCAGTGGTAAATGGGAGTGTTTTCTTAATTTCTGTTTCAGATTTTTCATCATTAGTGTATAGGAATGCAAGAGATTTCTGTGCGTTAATTTTGTATCTACTACTCTACCAAATTCATTGATTAGGCTCTAGTAGTTTTCTGATAGCATCTTTAGCATTCTCTATGTATGGTATCATGTCATCTGCAAATAGTGACAGTTTTACTTCTTCGTTTCTGATTTGGATTCCTTTTATTTCTTTTTCTTCTCTGATTGCTGTGGCTAAAACTTCCAAAACTATGCTGAATAATAGTGGTGAGAGTGGGCAACCTGGTCTTGTTCCTGATCTTAGAGGAAATGGTTTCAGTTTTCCACCATTGAGAATGATGTTGGCTCTGGGTTTGTCATATATGGCCTTTATTATGTTGAGGTAGGTTCCCTCTATGCCTACTTTCTGGAGAGTTTTTATCAAAAATGGGTGTTGAATTTTGTCAAAAGCTTTTTCTGCATCTATTGAGATTATCATATGGTTTTTATCCTTCAATTTGTTAATATGGTGTATCACATTGATTGATTTGCATATATTGAAGAATCCTTGCATTCCTGGGATAAACCCCACTTGATCATGATGTATGATCCTTTTAATGTGCTGTTGGGATCCTTTTAATGTGCTGTTGGATTCTGTTTGCTAGTATTTTGTTGAGGATTTTTGCATCTATGTTCATCAGAGATATTGACCTGTAGTTTTCTTTTTTTGTGACATCTTTCTCTGGTTTTGGTATCAGGGTGATGGTGGCCTCATAGAATGTGTTTGGGAGTGTTCCTCCCTCTGCTGTATTTTGGAAGAGTTTGAGAAGGATAGGTGTTAGCTCTTCTCTAAATGTTTGATAGAATTTGCCTGTGAAGCCATCTGGTCCTGGGCTTTTGTTTGTTGCAAGATTTTTAATCACAGTTTCAACTTCAGTGCTTGTTTATATTTTCTATTTCTTCCTGGTTCAGTCTCAGAAGGTTTTGATTTTCAAAGAATTTGTCCATTTCTTCCAGGTTGTCCAATTTATTGGCATATAGCTGCTTGTAGTAATCTCTCATGATCCTTCGTATGTCTGCAGTGTCAGTTGTTACTTCTTCTTTTTCATTTCTAATTCTGTTGATATGAGTCTTCTCCCTTTTTTTCTTGTTGAGTCTGGCTAATGGTTTATCAATTTTGCTTCTCTTCTCAAAGAACGAGCTTTTAGTTTTATTGATCTTTGCTATTGTTTCTTTCATTTCTTTTTCATTTATTTCTGATCTGATCTTTATGATTTCTGTCCTTCTGCTAACTTTGGGGTGGGGGGGAGTTGTTCTTCTTTCTCTAATTGCTTTAGGTGTAAGCTTAGGTTGTTTATTTGAGATGTTTCTTGTTTCTTGAGGTACGCTTGTATTGCTATAAACTTCCCTTAGAACTGCTTTTGCTGTATTCCGTGGGTTTTGGGTCATCGTGTTTTCATTGTCATTTGTTTCTAGGTATTTTTTTGATTTCCCCTTTGATTTCTTCAGTGATCTCTTGGTTATTTAGTAGTGTATTGTTTAACCTCCATGTGTTTGTATTTTTTACAGTTTTTTTCCTGCAATTGATATCTAGTCTCATAGCATTGTGGTTGGAAAATATACTTGATGCGATTTCAATTTTCTTAAAATTACCAAGGCTTGATTTGTGACCCAAGATATGGTCTATCCTGCGGAATGTTCCATGAGCACTTGAGAAGAAAGTGTGTTCTGTTGTTTTTGGATGGAATGTCCTATAAATATCAGTTAAGTCCATCTTGTTTAATATGTCATTTAAAGCTTGTGTTTCCTTATTTATTTTCATTTTGGATGATCTGTCCATTGGTGAAAGTGGGGTGTTAAAGTCCCCCATTATGATTGTGTACTGTCGATTTCCCCTTTCATGGCTGTTAGCATTTGCCTTATATATTAAGGTGCTCCTATGTTGGGTGCATAAATATTTACAATTGTTATACCTTCTTCTTGGATGGATCCCTTGATTATTATGTAGTGTCCTTCTTTGTCTCTTGTAATAGTCTTTATTTTAATGTCTGTTTTGTCTGCTATTAGAATTGCTACTCCAGCTTTCTTTTGATTTCCATTTGCATGGAATATCTTTTTCCATTCCCTCACTTTCGGTCTGTATGTGTCCCTAGGTCTGAAGTGGGTCTCTTGTAGACAGCATATGTACGGGTCTTGTTTTTGTATCCATTCAGCCAGTCTATGTCTTTTGGTTGGAGCATTTAATCCATTTACAGTTAAGGTAATTATCGATACATATGTTCCTATTACCATTTTCTTAATTGTTTTGGGTTTGTTGTTGTAGGTGTTTTCCTTCTCTTGTGTTTCCTGCCTAGAGAAGTTCCTTTAGCATTTGTTGTAAAGCTGGTTTGGTGGTGCTGAATTCTCTTAACTTTTGCTTATCTGTAAAAGTTTTAATTTCTCCTTCTAATCTGAATGAGATCCTTGCTGGGTAGAGTAATCTTGGTTGTAGGTTTTTTTCCTTTCATCACTTTAAATATGTCCTGCCACTCCCTTCTGGCCAGCAGCATTTCCACTGAAAAATCAGCTGTTAACCTTATGGGGATTCCCTTGTATGTTATTTGTTGCTTTTTCCTTGCTGCTTTCAATATTTTTTCTTTGTATTTAATTTTTGATAGTTTGATTAATATGTGTCTCAGCATGTTTCTCTTTGGGTTTATCCTGTATGGTATTCTCTGTGCTTCCTGGACTTGATTGACTATTTCCTTTCCCATGTTAGGGAAGTTTTCAACTATAATCTCTTCAAATATTTTCTCAGACCCTTTCTTTTTCTCTTCTTCTTTTGGGACCCCTATAATTCGAATGTTGGTGTGTTTAATGTTATCCCAGAGGTCTCTGAGACTGTCCTCAATTCTTTTCATTCTTTTTTCTTTATTCTGCTCCCTGGCAGTTATTTCCCCCATTTTAACTTCCAGCTCACTTATCTGTTCTTCTCTCTCAGTTATTCTTTTACTGATTCCTTCTGGAGGTTTTTTTTTTTTTTTTTTTTTTTTGCGATACACCGGCCTGTCACTGTTGTGGCCTCTCCCATTGTAGAGCACAGGCTCTGGATGCGCAGGCTCAGCAGCCATTGCTCACAGGCCTAGCCGCTCTGCAGCATGTGGGATCTTCCTGGATCGGGGCACGAACCCATGTCCCCTGCATCAGCAGGCAGACTCTCAACCACTGCACCACCAGGGAAGCCCTAGAGTATTTTTTAATTTCAGTAATTGTGTTGTTCATCACTGTTTGTTTGCTCTTTAGTTCTTCTAGATCCTTGTTAAATATTTCTTGTATTTTCTCCATTCTGTTTCTGAGATTTTGGATCATCTTTACTATCATTACTCTGAATTCTTTTTCAGGTACCATGCCTATTTCATCTTCATTTATTTGGTCTTGTAGGTTTTTACCTTGCTCCTTCGTCTGTAACAAATGTTTTTGTCGTTTCATTTTATTCTTTATTTTTTTTGATGGGTGGTGCTGTATTCCTATCTTACTGGTTGTTTGGCCTGAGACATCCAGCACTGGAGTTTGCAGGCAGTTGGATAGAGCCAGGTCTTTGTGCTGAGATGAGTAAATGTTATTTAATTTGGTCTTTACTGTTCTTTTATACACAATGTCTGGCATACAATTTTAAAAATTATGCAAAATTCAAAGAAGCAAGAAAATCTGATCTATAGTCAAGAGAGGAAATAGTCAAAAGAAATAGAACCAACCACAGAAATGAATATTAGTGGACACAGATTTAAGAATAACTTTAAGCATTCTAAAACATATTTTAAGTAATGGAAACTTTGTTTAAATAGGATATTTAAGCAGAGAGGTGAAAACCATGAAAAAGAACCAATTAGAAATGCTAGAAATAAAAATTATGTTATCAGGATTGACTAAGTCTTTGATCTTGAAGAGACGTCAATATAAACTGTTCAAACAGAAACACAAAGTGTAAAAAAGTGATGAAGATCAAACAGAACATCCAAGATCTGCAGGACAACATCAGACAGTCCAACACACATCTAATTGGAATCCAAGCAGGAAACAAAAGAAAGAATGGGGTAGAAGAAATATTTGAAGACATAATGGTTGAAACTTTTCCAAAACTGATGAAAAATATCAAACCACAAATGCAAAAAGGACAGAGAATTCCAAGTAGGATCAGTACAAAGAAAACCATACATATACAGATCATAGTCAAAATGCTGAAAACCCAAGGTAAAGAGATAATTTTACATACAGAAGAACAATGATGGGAATGAGGTCTGACTTCTCCATCAAAAATAATGGAGGCCAGGAAACAAGGGAATGACACCTTTCAATACTGTTACGTATTGAAAGGAAAAAAATTGCCATACTAATATTCTATATCTAGCAAAAGAAAATTCCTCAAAATAAAGGCCAAAATAAAATGACGTTTTTAGACAGATGAAAGCTGACAATTCGTCTCCAGTAAACTAGCAACAGGAACTGTGAAAATGTAGATCAGCCGTGAGATGATAAAAAAAGAAAATTCTAATATTAAGAAGTTGTCATTACCAAGACAAACAAGCCAGAAAACACATCACCCCTCAAGATGAGCTGCAGCAGGAAGCGAGCCACTCCCACAAGCATAGTCAGTGCCGCCCTGAGGCACCACAGCCTGAAGCAGATCCCATTCTAGAAGGTCTTGACCACATGAATGAGGACTCATCTTCTAAAACTGTTGTCTCTGTTGCTGCCACTTTTCACATGTTCCACAGCACCTGAGTCGATGATTTGAAGAGTTTTCCAAGCGCTCACAAACACTTGGCCTTTAACTGAAAAGTTTCAGTTTGTGAGGGCTGAGCGATTTTAATATTCTATATCTGAATATCAAAACGCAGAAAAAGCATCTAGTAGGTGTAATTCAGTTGATACAAGGGTCCTTCAGACCTCAGTAGTTGGTTTTCTTCAGAAAGTGTTACCAGGTCCCAAATACAGTCTGTTCAAGATCAAGGAGAGGCACAATTAAATGGCCAATTTAGGATTTCTAATATCTGCTTGGACTCAACTGACTTCTAGAAAACATAATTCTATAGCAGATTAGGAATGGCTGTGGTCAGGAAAGATAAGCTACATAGAAACGAAGAATAATCCTGAAAATTGAGACGGTTTTGGCACCCTTGGTAACGGGGAGAGGAGAAGAGAGGGCAGTAGAAGCACCAGCTAAATGGCACTGACCTGAGACTGCACTGAAGCTGGATGCCTCAGGAATTCCACTGGGTGCATCATGCCACTTCTCTGATAATATTTCACAGACCATCCCAGCCAGGGTGCTCACCCTGACCTTGGCACTCTTTAGTGGTCAGTAACTAACTGCACGTAGGCACAGTTCGATGCCTAACTGTACTTAGGCATCTTTTTAATTTGTGTAGTATTTAGATAAGTACTTATCTCTATGCCTTTCCTGGTACTTCTATTGTCACGTACCCTACACAGGACTTCTAATATCTGTGTATCCCCTTGTTTATATCAAGTGCTCCACCTAACAAGCAGACAAACTGAGCAAAAGAATTCTGAGGCAAGAGAAGATATTATCCGCCTCAGGCTACAGTCTATGGGTACAAGAGATATTAAGCTGGTTTGGAACAAAAATCATTGATTATTTCAAGAATGCCAACTTTGGGATGCAAAACATATTCTACGTGTTTTATTGCTACCATTCTCTAGAGAATAAGAGTAATATTTGCCAGCTACAGAATGTTTTAGTAGCAATTCTCAACTAATTCAGCTTATTTTTCAGCAAGTCAGCCTCTACTAATGACATATTAAATTTTGATTCTCTTTTTATATGATTACCCTGGGGAGACATTCAAAGTAGACCTTTTAATAAGAGTTAACTATACTGCTGATAGAACATCATGGTGTCATTTCACTTGAGAGGATATTTTTCCAGAAAGACACACCTTCATGACTGGTCAAACATACTAACCACCTTACCTTTGCTTTGGGCCATAGAACTAATTTAGATAGTCATTAGCTTCTAGGTAATGGAAGAGCATGTGCTATAATATTAACTGAATACCAAATCAGGCCCTGACATACCTCCCCCTGTGGTATCTCTGCAGAAAAACACCAGCTTACAAACCAGAGAGAGCTGGAAATTGGATCTTTACCAGACATTGTGATTAGAATTAAAAGAATGCTGTAGGGCTTCCCTGGTGGCACAGTGGTTGAGAGTCTGCCTGCCAATGCAGGGGACACGGGTTCGTGCCCCAGTCCGGGAAGATCCCACATGCCACAGAGCGGCTGGGCCCGTAAGCCATGGCCGCTGAGCCTGCACGTCCGGAGCCTGTGCTCCGCAACGGGAGAGTCCACAACAGTGAGAGGCCTGCGTACAGCCAAAAAAAAAAAAAAAAGAATGCTGTATAAGTAAATGGTGAAATATAAATAACTTCAGGCTGACTTTTGATCTGAGCACTCTAGCCCTCTAGATAGACTAGCCTTCGATTATACTACAGATGCAAATATTGTGCAAAGATGAAGAAAATGGTTAGGTCTTACTGTCGGTGTACCCACCTCACTGCAGCCGTGATGCTGGTGACAGCTCTTCCTACCCCGGCCTCCATGGTACCCTTCCCATTTACCTGTCCTTTGCCCCCTTTCAGTCGCATCTTCACAGACTACATCACAAACCCGTCTTCTACCCCCCCTTAAACTTCTGGTGTTTGCAAGGGGACCATCTCTGGTCCTTCCCTCTTCTGAGATCAAGTCCTCCTTTGGGCCGTCTCATTTATTTCTTTGATTCTGAGCCCCGTCTATGGTTGATGTACCCCAGGTCTGTCTCTAGAGAGACCCGTCTCTGGAGCCTCAGGATGATACTTTACATTGCCTGCTGGGTATCTCCGCTTGGAATTCTCATAAGCACGTCAAATGCAGAATATCCATATTTGAACCCATCTTTCCACCTCTTCCATCACCCACGTGCTCTCCCTCCTCTTATCTCAGTTCTCTGCAGTGAGGGGCACGTGTGATGATCCATAGGCATATTCCAGACTCTTATCCCCAGTAGCTGGTTGATTGCTGATTGATTCCAGCTAGTAGATGTTCCTTATCTCCATGCCCTTTCCTGTTAACTTAGGATCCCCCTATCCTTTGCCTGAGCTTCTGTAACAACCTACTCTCTTCCTCCCTACAGTGTGTTCCTCACTCTTCAACCCTTGATATCACTACCATACACATGTGATCACAACACATCCCATGCAATGGTTCCTGACAGGCTAAACATCTAAGCCCCTGGGTATGGGCTAGTCTGTTTTCTGGGCCCTCTCCCCTCCGGTGGCCCCATCTCCCACCCCTTCTCCCCTTTACCCTTCGTCTCATCTCCTGCAATACCTTGTACTTAACTCACATTGGACCATTTCCAGCTCTGGATCTCACCGTGTTCTTTCAGACTCCCAGACCTCGGCATAGACTGCTCCTTCCTCTGAGCCACTGGTCAGCAAAACTCTTTCTCCTTCTCTGAGGACAATATTTTTTTTTTTTTTGCGGTACGCAGGCCTCTCACTGTTGTGGCCTCTCCCGTTGCGGAGCACAGGCTCCGGACGCGCAGGCTCAGCGGCCATGGCTCATGGGCCCAGCCGCTCCGCGGCATGTGGGATCCTCCCGGACCGGGGCACGAACCCGCGTCCCCTGCATCGGCAGGCAGACTCTCAACCACTGCACCACCAGGGAAGCCCTCTGAGGACAAATTGGACCTTCGGTTCTGCTCCTGGGAGACCTGACGAAGACGGAATGTTTATTGAGTTAATAGTCAGCAAGTGCCGATGATAAAAAGTGACCCCTGGTTGGCACATCGCATCATGACAGCTTGAGACTGTGAATGAACCATAAATGCCCAGGGGAGAAGCCGTAGGCTGTGGACTTCCCTGGAAGTCATGCTCTTTGAGGTAGAAGTTACACATTCTATAGCTTGAACTTATGTCCATGGAACTCTTACCAACACATTTGGGACTTAGAGCTTCTATCCAGGTTCGTGACCTCACTCACCATCCTGATCTTGTTCCCCAAACCTGAGTGGTCCCTGGGGTTCAAAGAAATGTTCTCTGACACTCCCTGCTAGCATGCTGTTTGCTGTCCTATATCCTTCTAAGTGAATCCAGTGCCAAGTGTAGCCTATTATAACCTTGTGAATCTAAACATCTCGTCGGGCCTGTGACCAACTGGGGTGGGCGGGGGGGGGGGGGATTGCACCGCCTTTTCCCATTATTCTCAAATAATGGATAACTCATTCTTCAAAATCTTGGTCGGAGTCACTCTCGCCTATAAACACACAGTGCCCATAAAGCCCTCCTCACCTGGACATAAGTAATTCTTTCATTGCAACCCCTGTAACTTCATAAAATAGCACAGATCACAGTTTTATCATAAACTTTAGTTTATTACCTTCAAATCTGTCTTCCAATGTGAGCAGAAAATTTCTTGAGGACAGAATCGATTGCTGCTCATATTCACTCCTTAACTTCCTGCTCTGCCCGCTACACCTGACGGGCACACAGCAAAAGCTAGAAGACTGGGTGGATGAATGGTTGAATTGAGGAAAGAGGGATATGTGATTTGGTGGATAAATGTGTCCCTCACGAGAAGTCAACGGCCATTCTCCTGTCTAAACAGAATAGTGTCAGCGGCACTGAGAAACCTGCTTTCAGTGTAATTATTTCTGCTGACCCAATTCTGCACCTGAAACCTCCCATTAGGGGGTAAGTCATTGAAAGCCCTTGTTCAGCTAGCTGCAAAGGGGAAGGAGGCAAAGATAAAAACTAACCCTAACCATTATAATTGTAGACAAAGGTGCCACATTAGCTGGTTTCCTAGAACCCTGAAGAAATCTACCTATAAGTAGAAAGTTCCAAACAGAAGTGAGAAAATTGGGGAAAATATCTTCTTTGTGAGGGAGTTCCACGACAGGCAGGCATGGAACTCTGAGAGGCCGGGATCAAGCCATCCCTGTGCCCTGCAGGCCGGAAGTTCCAGGCGTTTCTATAAACAGATCAGGTGTTCAGGAAATTCCTTCCTAATCACAACTCCACTTAGAACCAGCACCGTGGCCTCCACCAGTAAGAACTGTCGGCTATATTTGTAGTCAGACCCCTTATTTATTCCAGCAAGTGCATAGTTTGGATCTTCTCCAAAAAAAAAAAAAAAAACTAAAACCAAATAGGTCATCATTAATTTACACTATATGCTAGAATTAATAGGCACCTCAAGTACCTTTCTGAGAATGTTCTCGTGATTAGGAGAGAGAATTTGGCATTTCCTGTAGGTTGGAGACTGGCAGGAAGAGAACTTCACAGACACAGCTACTGTCATTGGGGTTCCAGTGTAATTTGTATGAGGTTGTCTACAAAGTGTTAGCTTCCTCATCATGCAGGTTTAAATAGTATCTTAATAGTATCTTATGCACAAATCTTAACTGCAGTGCACCAGTCACCCGGGGAGGGAGCAGACATCTCACACCTGGAAGTAGCCTCCCTTGGTCTCCAGGCCCCTACCAGGGCCCTGCCCTGCAGGCAACACTATCTGAGCGGTGGAGGTGTTTGCCAGCTCTAGAAAGCTCAGCCACGTCACTCCTGGGTGTGTCAGTGGTGGTTCTTGTTTTCAACCCTGACCCTGCTTTAGATGGATGCAGGGGGTTGAGGTTATCCAAATAATGATCTTTACTGTAGCTTTAAAAAGACACCACAGTGACTTTTGGTGATTGTAAGGTTTAGACCTAAGCACTAATGAGTCATACTAACCCTGTGTTCCATCCTTTCCCCGCAATTGACGAATCTCTGGCCGCCTTTCTCCTTTGACGAGCTTCCCTGCACACTGTCTACCGCACTACAGACAGTGCAGAGCCCGGCAGACGTGGAGTTACTGTCACGGTGAACACGAAGCTAATAAACTTAGTGCCCATGGCTCTGTGGAAGAAGAAAACAAACGTATATTTTCAGCATAACCTTTGTGCTTAGTCGTGGAAATGTTTTTGTGCCTTGGAAATGCTCCTTTGCTATTAAATCAAGAGGAATCATACTTCATTTCAATAGAGGAGGGAAATGATTGATGTTTTCACATTACTGAGCATTGGTCTAAACACTGGCTCTGCAGTAAACGGCGTGCAGACATTTTAGGAGACAGGGGGCCAGTAGGAGGTGGACAGACCACTGCCTCCTGCTCGGCTGGGGTCCTGGCACGGGGATAACGCGCTCCCAGGTTCTCATCCGCTGTGCTGATGACTTATCACTTCGGGCACACCAGCTGCCCGATGAAAGTGCTTGCCAATTCTTTCTACTTAATAATTAAAATTTCAATCATATTCTCCAATAATGGCCATGATTAAAGAATGACAACACGTTTTTAAAATCTGTAAGTGGCGTAAGAGCCACCCAACCTTCTTCAGATGGAAAAACAGCTGCCCTGAGATGTATTTCTGTTCTGTCCCCAAAGCTTTCCTTAAAGGGGTCTGCCCTACTTAAGCAAAGGAAATCTGAATGTCTGAAAGGCTGAATTTCTCTCTTTCTTCTTCTCAGCGTTCTTATAACAGACAGTGGGATTCTATTTTTCTCTCCGGAGTTTCAAGCATCCCAAGTAATTCAGAAGGTAGTCATTTTCTGCATGATATTCAGCATGTGTCGCACAATAGCCTGCAACCTTTGAAATACCGAATCGCTTTTTTTTGCAGGTCTTTTGATTATTATCATTCTCTTTCCAAATAGCTACAAAGGAAGGACAAAAGAAGACTGTCTTTTAAAAAAACCACCTTTGTATGAGGTTGTCTACAAAGTGTTAGCTTCCTCATCATGCAGGTTTAAATAGTATGATAAAGCACATATGGAGTTGGTGGTTTCCAATCTCTGTATTTTCAGAACCAATCTCTCCTCTAGAAACAATTTGTACCTACCAGTAGATTTTTATATTCCTTGATTGTGCCCTCTGCCCTTTGGGGAGCTTTATGTAATTCATCTTCAGCCCTTAGATTACAGAGCATTCGTTAATTCCTACATCCATCCATCAATCCATACCTACATTTGGCAGTCATTACAGCACCATTATTCTGGACACTCTATGTAGATATAAACATGAATCTTGAATTGTTTGTGTGAAACCCATGTACCCTTTAAGAATACAGTTGTGGCATCAAAGGGCAATTAGAAGTGGTGAATCCTATTTGAATACTAACATTGTTGATTCCTTTGACATTTTTGGTAGAAATTATTAGAGTTGTGTGTTCAGCGGAGATGCCTTGAGAATTGGTATTAGTAAAAGGTCACACACGTGCACCCCACATCCTTTACTCTTTGACCACCTTACGAGGCAGGTCTAGGTCGGTGTACTCAAATCCAAATGTTTTTTCTTTTGGGGAGGTATAATGTCTTGCCCTTGATCCTGTTCATATTCAGGCAGGATTAAAGCTGATGAAGTGGGAGAATGGAGGAGCCTTTCACTTCCCCTAGAGGTCAATGTTTTCCTTAGAAAATGTTTTTGAAATATGAATTTTGAAAGAAACTAGGAACACACATTGCCAAACTAGAAAAATTTTTAGTGTTTGTTTCCCTGTTGTATGTTGATATGAATTAAATTCCATGTGTTTATCTATTTCTATTCACCTAATATTTCTAGAACTTCTGTAAGGGACCTGATGTGACTTACTCAGCTAGAACAGTGCCTACACATGTAGGCCTTTATAAAAAGGATGATTAGGAATTTTTCAATGGAAATTTTTCTACTCATTAGGTAGTTATTGGGCAGATGTAAATAGCAAGTTATTCATTAACCAAATAATCGAGTGTCTGCTATGTGCTGGGCATCACTCTAGGTGCTTAGAACATGTAGGATTGAACCAGACTGACAAAGGCCATGCTCTCAAGAAGTCAGAATTAGCGTTGTGGACACCAAATGAACACTTCTATTATACATTACAGCAAAGAAGGGTAACACACTTTTAGTTCTTCACTTCGATAGATAGAAAATGAGATTAATCTTTCTCTCCAAAGTCGAACTCAACTACCAATTGCTAAGTTAATGAATTTTCATTGCTAATATTACGTGTTGCAACTACTAGTGTTCCCAGAAAAGACAATCCTGAAGTTTGCTCTTTGGGACTTGGGAGAAAGAAGAAAATGAAGGAAGGAAGGAGGAAGGGAGGGAGGGAGGGAAGAAAATAAAGGAAAAAGGAAACCACTGTGTATTAGTCAGGGTTCTCCAGGGTTCTCTTTATTTTAAGGGATTCGCCTACATGGCTGTGGGGACTACAAGTCTGAATTCTGTAGAGCAGGCCAGCAGGATGGAAACTGGGCATGAGCCAGTGTTACATCCTTAAGGCAGACTTTCTTCTTCCCAGGAAACTTCAATTAATGTCTGTCAACTGGATGTGGTTCGGCCATATTATACCCATATTATTGAGAGAATGCCCTTTACTTAAAGTCAACTGATTGTAGCTCTTAACCCCATCTATAAAATACCTGCACGGCAACACCTACAGTAGTGTTTGGTTAAATAACTGGTACTGTAGCACACATGCACATGCATGCACACACACACACAGTTTATGAGAATTTCTATAGCATAATGTTTAAGAGTAAGGAATCACACACACACACACACACACACACACACACACACACAGCGTATGAGAATTTCTATAGTAAAATGGTTCAGAGTAAGAAAGAAGTGGAGCCAAGATTTTAAGCCCAGACAGACTGATCCCAGAGCTCTCACTCTTAACCAGGACTCAGTACTAGTTGCTAGTTCACAGTTCAAGCACTCACTGACCCTAAGGAATTAACGATTCTATTTTTTTTAACACTCATCAAATGAATGAACTTAGAATTTGTTACTGAATTATCAAAGTCATTAGCAATATCAAAATTTAATTAGACACTTTTTAATATCTGAAAAATGTTCATGGTCCCATCAAAAATATGACAGAATACACAATTTTAAAGATCGTGTATCTAAAGATCTTGAGATAGAAATATATTTACATCTTAAGAACACAATATGCAAAATTTTGTCAAGTGATTTAGCCAACTGGGTGGAAACATTATATATAATATATAGCATATATCAGTGTGTGTGTGTGTGTGTGTGTGTGTGTGTGTATGTATCTTGGATCTAAGGTCAAGAACTCCATACCCACCTCCTTTGAGTTGGAATCATCACCATGACAACTATAAATAGGATTCACTTGGTCCCACATGGGTTGCCACAAAGAATCTAGTCAGTGCCCCAGCTAAAATTTCTGTTTACAATGCAACCTCAAGCAAGCTGACAATCCCCAAAATTATATGGGAGCATAACCTAAAATAATTGTGTGGGATGATGCAATCGTTTCCTTAGTAGCTAAACATTTTTCACCTTTGGAAAGATTTAGAATTAAGTAGAGAAATGCTTAAGAGAATCAAAACCGTAGAACTAATACTTTATGTTAACGAACTTATATGTATTTGGAATTTCACAAAATTGTAATATTTAAAGGAATATGGTTAATTAAGATCAGCTTTGTGACTTAGGTTCAAACACCTAATTAAGTAATTGATTTAGACTTGGGATAGCAAGTTGAACCCATAGTTTGTAAATAGTACTGAAACTTTTAAGAAAATGTAAAGTTCACTATGTTTATGATTTTGATTTATTCATGAGTTAAGTCCTCAGAAAAAAAGTTTAATTTTTAAATAAGACACTGGAAGTACTTAAGAATATGTGAAACTTATCAATGCATTTCAAAATATTTGAAGGTGGCACCATTTTTCTCCAAGATTAAGAGAATTATTTTGAGGGCTCCATGTGGCCTGTCCAAGAGATCTGTCAGAACCAAAGCAGTCCCCTTATTCTCTAAACCTTGCCCATGAGCCACCTGGTGTCACTGGGTCTTCAGCTCCCTACCCACCTCAGCTTGTACACGGCCTACCACTTCCCCTCCCACATTTATCATTTGTCCATTGTACATGGGCACTGTTAACTACCTCCTTCTCTTGGAATTATCTTACTTATATTCCTGAGACCAGGATTCTGGCCAGAATATCTTCTATGTCCTGCCATAGCATAGATCACTGGCCATTTAATGATGAGTGGTCCAGCAGCCTCAGGGCAGTGTGGGCAACAGGTTCCCTGTGAGGGACCATGAGCAGGTGGCATCCTGAGGCTGTCTTGCCTTCAAGATGAGTGATGAGGGAAAGAAAGGTTCCTCTGTGCTGTCTGTGCTAATCAAGCCACATAGGGAACTTCATTCCATGCTTGGAACAAAATCAAGAGGGACTGACAGAAGATGATGCTCTCTGAAGGTCTTCTCTTACCTCTTGAGAACTGAAGCTATAAGACCCTGTAGAAAGGATAAGGAATGGAAGCACAGCTGGCAGCCCTCACCCTTGGCTCTGTAACAGAAACAGTATCCAGGGTGTGGGAGCGGAGCAGTATATTTACAAAGAAGATACCAGGGCCCACCAAGGACATTCCATTCCCCGAGTCTCTTTTTTCTGCACTTATTCTTTGATTCCCTATACCTGTCCATGTAAGATGAAAGAATAGGCCTGAATGTCTTTGTAAACAAGTACCATTGGTTTTGGAAGTACAACCAGTGCACCCTGCCTCCGCCCCACCCCAAGACCTCACCTATGGCCTCTGGAAGGATAAATCTCTCTTGTAGGTTCTGACCTCTTCTCTGAGGTTCAGACAACAGTTTTCAACAACGCCCAGAGTGGTTTTTCTTGGTTGCCCTCTTCACCGTGTGTGCTTATTGGTCAGCTTTTTAAATTTTCACTTCAATATAGATTTCTATAGAACGTGAATATGAGACTCCTTGTCAAGTGCTGGCCATCGCACATATCCCAGCCCAGAATGTTTTCTGAGTTACCTCCGTCTGATAAAATAAGCTTTCTGTGGGCCACCTGATGAGCAGTGATAGAATATATAAGGATAGATGAAAAAGTTTTTCTTTTATTTTTATAAACCTTGAAACCTGATTTGCATCTTTTTATGTTTGGTTGGTTGGCTTTCTCCCTGATTACTTGTGTTTCAAGTTTTCTTTGAAGGCAAATGACTCAGATTGACAGTTATTTTGCTTAGAGGACACACTAAATCTTGGGACAAAATCCAAATGTCAGATTTTGAAACTAGGGTGTTAATTTTTTTTTTGATATTGACAGAATTGACTAAGCATACAAATTCTAAATTGCACGTATAAATCAAGTAATTGTAGCAATAATACATGGAGCTTCTTTTCTGTCAGATTGGTCCAGATCAATAACCACAAGCCATTTATCCAAGATAATGCTCTTACCTGAGCCCTGATAGCCTCATTCATAACACTTGTATGTAAGCCGTCCACCCCCGGATGACAACTGTTCTCTCTATGTTGACCCTTTATCACTTTACTTTGAACAGACAAGATCTCAGACCCACCACCTTTTTAGTGTGACCTTGGGGAGAAAACACTGGGCTTCCTGAATTGCGTGAGGCCCAGAATCATCCTCTGTTCTGAATGCTTTTATTTTAAAATAATGTCCATTCATTTGGGAAGATGAACTTGGACTCCAGCTTATAAGGATTGTCAGGCAAATAGATGAAAGGGTCTAGGAACAGCTAATGATCCTGGGGCTCTTAGCTGCCAAGATGTCCAGGGACACCTCTACAGCCAGAGGTGCCTAGGTACCACCCCCCAATTACAAGAAAGCTGACCAAAAAACGTCTTGCCCATAAATGTGTAACCAAAGTGCCAAGACTTGGATGGAGAAATAATGTTCCTCAAAATAGATGCTATCTCTACCTCTGTGACTTTTTACTTCTTACAAATTTGAAGCATAAATGCCCCACCCCCCGTCAGCAAATTTGCATGTGTTAAGCCTGAGAGGTGGGTCCATGAGTGCTTATTACCTTAGGCTCTGTATTTTCTGTGTATTAAAACTATTTCATTATATATATATATACATATACATACACACACACACACACACACGTGAAAGGAAGGAAGGAAGGGATGGCAGAGGAGTATGGAAGATTTTTCCCAAAATTGTGTTCCTTACAGAAGCCTTTTCTAAACTTAAGGCAATGCACAGAAGTTATTCTTATTGAAAACAAAATGTAAGTTCATTTCTACTGAGTTCAGGTCTGAAAGGTTTGCAGGATTATACCGTTGGAAGTTTCGAAGTGAATTTTAGGTTTTAGCCACAGGAAACCCTAGATGAAGCAAGTTGTAGAGAGCCTAGGAATTTAGACCCCCAGGGAAAACTGGTCAATGAACAGTGGCCCCTTCTCTGAGTGAAAGAACAGCGCTCCATTACCTTCGCAGGGACACGGAGCTGTCCTGGGAGCAGGTAAGATGTTGCTATAGCAACAGCTCAGTGCCAGGTGAGAAGGAAAATGGGATTAAAAAGATATTTTTCCTTCTCTCGGGTTCTTTCCATAAAGATCACTAAGAAGTCACCTGACCTGCGCTGGAAGAAAGAAATCCTATTTAGCCTGAAGGGGAAAAAAAGCCCACCTTGGCACCTGGGGAGGGGAGAGTCCGGCACTGCAGAGCCGTTTCTACGCGCATTCAGGAATCGGAGCGGGTTGGTTATAGTCATCGCTGGGTGAATGGCAGGAGGATAGGTGGATGGGTGGACTCAAGTGGGGATTTAGAGAAATGGGAAGCGCTGTAGTCTCTGTCTTCACACGTCCCTCCCTCACTCCTGGCCCCTCTTCCCAGCGTGGGAGGTGGGTGCAGATGACATGAGGATAAACTGCTTCATCTGCGGAGAGCTTTAATTTGATAGAAGGAGGAGGCTCATAAATCACAGCTAGAAAAGAGGCTCCATTTAAAGTTTAAAGTGTAGTTCAGGTTAACAATTAGGTTAAAAGTAGGTTGCTCTAGGAACAGGTATGAATTCCTTCCTGGCGCCCACATACCAGTAACATCCTATTCCTTCTGTGCTTCTAAACAATGTCAAAGCTGGCTCAGCCACCAGGCTCCAGGGCACCAGAATTTGGGTTCTTCCAGGGCCTTCCCCTCCTGAGGACAGTCAGAGTCCCAAGCCCGGCCCCTCTGGGCCCCTGTGGCTCGGCTGGTGTCTTCTAGCTCCTCCAAGCACACCTGGACACCAAAAGCTCACCCAAGGCCCATAACCAAGGTGCTTTGTGCTCGCCCCAGGCAGCCCCCAGCCCCGTCTCAGCTTCTGCAGCCTCCGGAGTCCTGGGTGATAGCAGAGTGAGGCTGGAAGCTTCCATTCCCAAGCCTCCCTTTGTTTGAGCGGCTGCCTTCCTGCACAGGTCCCTGCTTCTGGCTCTCATGGATAACAGCTCCTTCCTTCCAGCCTCTGACCTCTCCCCTGGCCAGAGGAACCCACCCCAGGGTCGAGGTTGTTCTAGAGACAGGACAGGCAAGCTGGTGGGCCGATAGCAGGCAGGCAGGCTCATCTCACTGACTGATAGCACCACACGCCCGCCTGAAAGCAGACTCCTGGACTTCGGGCTACAGGCATGTGGTTTTGCCTCAGTCACTGGGCCTCAAGTGTGCTGCACTCATCAGATGTGGCTGCAGACAGGCAAGCTGGGCAGCGCAGGTGGCGCTGCTCTTCCGCTCTGCTGTTGGCTGCTGGGATTGCAGCCGATGGACTCTAAGATGCTTTGAAGTCTAGGATATGGGCACAGGAGCCTTCAAACCTGGAGGAAAGGCGTCTGCCTTTATTCCCATTCAGAAGTGTCCTTTTATAGGAAACAGGGGAAGGTGGCCCTAAGGTCTCAGCTCACCATCCAGAAAGCCTGTACCTGCCCCCCTTGACCTGGCAGCCCATTGCAGCTGAGCCTCTAGTAACTTCACTCCAGGCCCAAAGGCCCTCCCTCCCCATGTCTGTTCTGAGCACCAGAAGACTGGCGCTCCATTTGAGCTTCACCATCCTCTTCTTCCTAGGCCAGGCAGCCTCCAAACGGTTATCATCAAGTTTGGCTTCCATCTCCCTGCCCGTTATCTGGTCAGGGTGGGAATGGCACAGGTGGATATGTGTAGGCCACTGGGGCTTTCCGTGAGGCTGGACTCATCAGATTTCAAGGATCATGGGTGTTAGGTGGATGTAAGCACCAGCCCTGACGACGGGTCCCTGAAGCCCAGTGTAGGCACTCGGAATCCAGGGTAAAATGTAAGCAGGAGCTACCTAGAAATAAAAAGCAGCGTGCCAGACACCCTAATTAGAAAAGACAGAGCTAAGGATAAATGAAAATGCAGACCAGAGAGTTTTGTTTTCAGACTTTTTAAAAAATAAATATTACTTACCTTAGCAAAACAAGAATAAATCCATTAAACTGATAACTTACAAACACCTCTGGCCAAAACCCCATGAAGCCTTTTTCCAAAGTAATTGAAATGCAGAATAAATTACACGTAAAGACTCTGCCCATCCAGCATGCCAGGAGTGCCATTTCATCCACCCCTGGAACAAACATCTCCACCGCCGCGCAGCAGCTCTCGTCCAAAGCTCGCTTTGGCTCGGAAGCCCTCACTACCCGCAGACAGGCGGAGCACAGTGCATTAGCCTCTCAGGAGGAATTCGGATTTTCAGAACATAACCTCACCACATCAATTAATATTTGATTGAATGACTGCTGTGTCTGCACCACTAACCAGGGTGCTGCGGGGACTTTTCAGAGCATGGGGAGCGCTCGGGGAGCGCTGGGCGAGCCTGCGGTCGACAGTCTAAATGGAAAAACAATGCGCGGAAATGGAATGTTGTTAACAATCCCGCCGGGGCTAACGGTGGCTCCGTTGCTTCGGCCAAGCGTGTTCCAGATCGTGTGCTTGTTCATCAGAGAAGGTGTCTTCGTGGAGGGGGATCTTAGCCGTCTCTGAAATGATGGGACAAGCGGGCAGGCGGGGGAGCTTCCCGCGGAAGCTCAGTGAGGGAGGTGTCTGGGGCTGGACCCTGTCGGAGGGGCGGGGTGACGGCGCCCTGCGCCCCTCCCACCCAGGCCCCGCAGGCGTCAGCCTCGTCCGCCTCGCGCCCAGCGCGGCGCCTTGGGGCCAGTGAGTGTACGTTGGATTGAACTGCATGGAGATCCAGTGTTAGCAGGTCACCCGTACCAGCATCTTTACGTTTGTCGTGGAAAGTCCCGGGATCGTTAGTGACACAATTAGTGCGTTCACTGCCGCAGCTAAAGGCCCCTGAGGAAGGCATGCCTACCAGCGAAAGGCGCAGCTCGCTCCACTGCTTCCCGGGGTGACCCTGGACTCTGCTTCCCCGGAATGGCAGCTTGGGTGGGGGTCCTTTTAGTAGCCGAAGCACTTTTTTTTTTTTTTTTTTTTTTGCTTCAAAAGTAATACCGACGGAACATTACCCTGCAGACTGTGGGGGATTTGTTTTTGTTTTTGCTTTGTTTTGTTTTTTTGGTTATGACCATTTTTTAAAACTGGTTGTTCATGTAAATAGCAGTGTTTACGCACCACTCTCTGGGCTGACTCTTTATGATGAATAACCTATCCAGTGAGACGTCTAAAGCCTGAAGTCAGGTTTCCTCCGTTAAGACATTAGGAAGTCTATACGATAATGAGCTTTACCTACAAGGGGGCATCTCGTGAGGACCGTTCCCTCCCCCAGTCGCCGTTCTCGGTGCCATTAAACTCTGCAGCTGTAATTTATCCTGTGTCTAGCCAGGTCCCTGCCCCTGCATGTGGGGAGGCACATGAGCGGAATAGAAGACCACAGGTATCGGGGACCGCAGCTCCCTGATTTCTAACCTTCCCTCATTTTCTTAACCTTCGGCAGGTGGTGAACCTTTCTGAGCCCCAATTTCCTCCTCTCTAAAATAAAGGTAATAATAACTAATTAGTGGGGTGCCATCAACGACAAATGAGAGAGAGTTTCTGTTCAGGTGATAACAGAGAAGTCCACACATGTTAGATTTAGGGATTGTCATCTCCAAAATCCAAGAACCTCCCTTTTCCACCCTCCTACCCTCTCTTGAAGCATCCATCTCCACTGTCACCATTTCAGCAAATTTGTCACAAAGCCTAAACGGGTGTTTATATGTATGTGGGACCACTGGATGAACAGCTACACCACAGGCCACATCCGAGCCAGCAAAAGCCATCCAGCTCCTGGCCACTACCTTGTGACCTAGGACTGCCCCACAGCTCGGTGCAGCAGGGAGGCAAGTTCCCCCAGCCCACAAGCACCCACCCTAGGGCTGGGCGAGCGAGTCAGCGCCTTATTGTCTCACCCGCTGGGGTGGGAGTGGGTGGATGGATTTTCAAAAGGATGACGCTTAGGACATTTTAAATCATACTGATGAATGGTTTTGAATAAAGGCTATTTGCTATTATCACTAAAGTAAACCTTTTTAGGGCTGTTAAGTAATAGTGTCTTAAATCTAGTCTTCAAGGGTAAGGGCTTTAAACTCATTTCATGTGTATTTTTTGCACTAAGCATTTCATGTTTTTACTCGTGGCAGGAGATGGGAAGCCCCTTCAGTGAATCTGTACTGAACTTTGAAGTAGAAAAAGAATTCCCCTTCAATTCCAGGGAAATTGAAGTTTACTTAAAGATGATTAAAAATCCTTCTGACAGACTTTGAGAAGGTCTCTCTTCTGACTGCTATAATTTTAAATAATTCAGAGCTAGCTTGGCACATGTATGTTTATTAAAGTAGGGATGAAAATAAAACCGATCAGTGCAGCTGCATTATCTCACTGAACTGTGTCTTACATTGTCTCACAGGTTCTGTAGTGAAAATCAGAGACTCATTGACTGCGGCTTTCCGTTTGAGATGCTACCAGGGCTATCTTTAGCAGACTAGAACCAGGCAAAGTCAGCATTCATCCACTTCCCTGAGAGGTCATTCCTCCCTGGGAGCATCTTTCCCAGGGTTGGGGACAGCAGGCTGGGAAGCGAGGCAGGAGATCCAGGGCTACAGTCTCAGCATCTCCTGGGGCCCCCAGGCCCCTGCGGTTCTCTGGCAGCAGAACCCGCACCGGCAGGCACAGCCCATGTAACTGTGGGAACAGAGCTGGAGCTCTCTCGGGACTCCAGACCCTTTCTGGAATTCACACATCAATAAAATTAGAAAAAATGTGAACTGCTATACAAGGCTTCCCACTAAAGCCTAAAACACAGATAAATGTGTGCTTCCTCTGAAATTGGATTGACGATGACTCAGGCCAGTGGTTCTCTGGGGACCTGAGCTCTCTCCCACCTTCTTCACCTGGCTCCGTCCATCTCCTTTCCCGAGCGTTTCGCAGCTTTTGCTGCACGGTTCCCATCGGTTTTCTGTGGCAGACAGGTCCTCTCTAACTTTGCTTGACTAACCCCCCAAAACCCCTGATGCTGTTGAGCTGGTTTAAATTCAAAATCCCTCTGAGATGCTTTTCGTTCAGAACATGTTTGTTAGGAAAACCCTCTGCGTCTTTACCAAGGAGAGTTTTCAAAAGCAATCCCACCTTTCTTTTTGTCTTTCAACTGACATTTCAGTCTTAAATTTTCTAGAGACACCATCAGTCCAGCCTCTTATCACATTAGCCTCTGCTTTGTATTCTGCAAGGTGTCAGTCTTTAATATCCTGGAAGACAAATAAAGAACCCACAGAAAACCCAGGGTCGTTCTCCTTGCTAACTTGCAGGGCAGAATGATGCTAGGGAACCGTCTAGAGCTTTGGGAGGCGTTGTAAATGCTTCTTGGGTTTTGAAAGGGCAGTTGACATCCAAGCAGTCTCAGAATGCCTTTCTGACAAATACGAGTTTTTACTGCCACACCTCTGTCTACCTCTCTTGTCAGTGGGCTGGAAGAGGCTCCACCTCCCTTATTCCTGTCCAGCAACTCCCAGGCCCTCATGAGGACCCTCATGTCTACAGCTGCCTCTTCCCTGATCGACTCTATTTGTCTCGAGGTGGAGCCTGCACGGTGGCAGCTGTGGGATAACGTAAGGCTCCTCAACCTCAGTGTCAGGCATGAGTGACATTCAGGGCCAGATAATTCTTTATTTGGGGGAACTGTTCTGTGCATTGTAGGATGTTTAGCAGTATGCCTGGCCTCTACCCACTAGATGCCAATAGCACGCCCTGGTTGTGAACCAAAAATATCCCCAAGCGTTGTCAAGTGTCCCCTCAGGGTGGGGGGCAAAATTGCCTTCTGTTGGACGCTAGTGGTTTAATGGAAAGGGTGAAAACCCAGGACCAAAATACGTGCTGATACTCAAATCTTGGCTTGACTACCTTTTGGTCAAGGACCTTGATCAGGTCTATCAGTGGTCATCACACCAGCCTCAGGAGACGGCAGTGAGGAGAAAACTAAACAACGTGTCTACTGAAGCCAGATTTCCCACCATCTATTTCTTTAGTTAATGCTAAGAATTATGTTATAATAATGAAAATCCAGCTTTTATCTTTCACCAGAGGTACACTTCTAGCCCTTTTGCACAAACTGGTTTAGTTCAGGGTAGGTTTAAGGCTCTTGGAGATCTTGCTTTATCATTGGAAAGGGAAGATGTTTAACTTCAGTGGTATTTTTTATGTGCCCCTTGCTAGCTGCTCCCACGCAGTTAATAGCACCCAGATAATTACAGGATGGAGTTGCCTTAGGGTTGTAAACATTGGGTTATTGCACACTCTCATTTATCCGTCCTATTTGCATTCCCACTTATTTGCATTTCGGCGTCTCCCACAGCTGATACTTGTTTTTTAATTTTGTGATTCCAAAGCGCTTTTCTTATTGCTCTACACCTACTAGAAAGACTCCCCATCAGACGAGTCTCTGGCAGCCTCTTCCTGGCTCTGCCCTCTTTATTTCTTCTCTGTTTTTGGAGGGAAGCCAGTGGTTGGGGACTCGCATCTGTTGTGAAGCCCGGGCGTAATGAGTCATTGTTCTTCTGAGAAGCTCGTTGGCATCAGCTTCCTTTCAGCTGCGACATTGTACGGGAACTTGTTTCCTTCTTCTCCCATTACACCTGGGGACTGGCTACATTATGTTATAATGACGAGGGTCACCTTTCCTTCTCTTTTACAGAGACTGACCTTCCTTCTGTCTCTGAAAGAAATACAACTTTAAAACAAAAATCTATAGCATTCAACTTCCATAGCCTAATCAGAAATTACTAAAACAAAAGAATGGTTTCCATTTAAGAATTTAGCTATAGTGCTAGAAGAGGCAAGGTCTAACCTTTTCATGCCTTTCGTGTGCTTATATTTCTCAAAATAAACAAACTGGCTATGTTTGGCCTGCTTTCTGTAAAACGTATATTAGTTTAATAAAATGTATATTGTTAATTTTGCTTCACTAATAAACAGGCAGCATTGATCAAAATAGCCATATTTATGATGACCATTTGGATATCTGATATTTATACAGCACTTTACAATTTACTAATCCTTTAAAAACATCCATCATTTATTTTTTCTATATTCTTTTCTCTCTCAGTTTCTATACCAACCCTGCGTTGGAAAGTTTCCTATTTCCCGTATTTGTACCTTTTTCCCTTACTGTGAGAATGACAGTAAGAAATCCTACATGTATAAAGTGTGCCTTCTACCCTAAGTGCTATATATTAGGTTTAATGTATCAATATTTCTCCATGTTAGTGAGTTTGTAAGAAAACAGAAACATTGCCTATTCCGTTCAGTGATGAAACTCCCAGCACAGACTATCTCCCTCTACGGCTGTTTTAAATGATGTATTGCGTTTACTTTGCTACACCCTGGAAGGAATGCTACATCTCTGCCTTAGATGTCATCACCCTGACTGTGTGCATCTTCAAAGAAGTTCTGTATTTAGAAGTATATGGATAGACAGAGGCCCATGTAATAGCTGCTCCCATTACAGGAGTAATAAACACACGTTTACCGACCAGGTAGTCGTGGCAACCTGCATGGTGTAGTTATACTAGTGTATAGTTCTTTGGGGGAAAAGGCATTATTTATTTAATATTCATCTAACAACTACTTCTAAAATATGCTGTCAGATACAGATTATGCTTATTTCCTACCTACCGACTAGCTTAATTCAGGTGAGGTTAGTAGACATAATGTTAATATTTTGAGGAAACCATTATTTCAATTTTCATTCTGTTAACACATTAATATATCACATTAATATTAATATAGCACATTAATATTAATATATACAGAGTATATATACATCGTCAAAATTACGATGCTTAGTTTTCACATACAGACAATGCCAGTGCAGGTGTGTCACATTCTTGGAGCTTATCCATGTAAAAAGTCAAAGGGGGCTTCCCTGGTGGCGCAGTGGTTGAGAGTCCGCCTGCCGATGCAGGGGACATGGGTTCGTGCCCCGGTCCGGGAAGATCCCACACGCCACGGAGCGGCTGGGCCCATGAGCCATGGCCGCTGAGCCTGCGCGTCCGGAGCCTGTGCTCCTCAACGGGAGAGGCCACAACAGTGAGAGGCCCGCGTACCGGAAAAAAAAAAAAATGTCAAAGGGAGCCTCTTTCCCAGGCCACCCCCACTTCAGCCGCGGAGAGTCCACTCGGCCAGAACAGCTGCCTAAGCCGCGGTCAATAACATCAGCACCACGACTGTCACTGGATAAGCACTGCTTCCAAGCTCACAGGCCTCCTCCACGTGCCCGGTGAGCCCGAGGACCGTGGAGGCTGAAGGCTGTGACTGGACTGACTGCAGGAGGGCCCAAGACAAGTCCTGTCTCTCCACCACACCTCTCCACGGTTAGGTCAGAGAGAGAGGAAAGGCCATTTCCAACAGTGAAATTTGTTTTTACAGGTCAGACATGTTAATGTCCAGAAGGCCCTGAGGAGCTGCTCCTGACCCAGGTGCCCTGGGCACAGAGATACCCACAAGTAGTCAGTCAGGGTACCAAGATTCAGCTGGGGGTCAGGTTAGAGCAAGTGTGGGTTTGACCCACTTTCCCATAACATCGTTATTCCTCCACCTTCCCTCACTTCCAAATCACAGCCGTTCGTTCACCTGAGCATTTCATGGACACTTCCTACCAGGAAGTCACTAATCACCAAAAAATTAACCCTCCTAGGGAACACTTGCAACCCTAAAAAGGTATTTCTTACCCCCAAAAGAATCTCCAGTTTGTAAAAGTGGTTAGGAAGCTTCTAGAACTTCATGTCTCTACAGGATGCTCCTTCCTCTCCACCCCAGAGAATGAAATCCAGGAATGGCCGCCACCCATCCTGCCCCCCATCCCCCTCCCCCGTTTCCCACACAGGCACTGCTGGGAGGAGGGGTCAGTACACCCCCTCATACCGCCACACATCAACGAGGGAAGGAGATGCCTGGAGTTTTCACGCAGAGACGGGTTTTCTTTAAAAATAAATAAATCCAGAAATAAATAGATCTGCCTGGAAAAGTAACTATATTTTACATTCCAGATTAATTTAAATATCATTCCTAGTACAGGAAGTGTACTACAGAAAAAATAAAAGAACTCTGAAGCCAGAGAAATCTGGAAGGGTGTCCTGACCTCTCAGTTATGAACCACGATGAGACTCCATGCTAGTTCCTCGACATCTCTGAAACTCCCGTTCCCAGTGGAAAAATGGGAACGATAATGAGGCCCATACCATTAGATTTCAAAGTAACACATTGTAGGATAAAGAAGATGTGGTATAAGGGAGATCAGCTCGGTGCTTTGTCACCACCTAGAGGGGTGGGATAGGGAGGGTGGGAGGGAGACGCAAGAGGGAGGGGATATGGGGACATATGTATACATATGGCTGATTTACTTTGTTATACAGCAGAAACTAGCACAACATTGTAAAGCAATTACCCTCCAATAAAGATATTTAAAAAAGTAAAATGAATACTTATTTGTTAAAAAAAAAAGATGTGATATATATATATATATATATATGTACAGTGGAATACTACTCAGCCATAAAAAAGAATGAAATCTTACCATTTGCAGCAACATGGATGGACTTGGAGGGTATTATGCTAAGTGAGATAAGTCAGACAGAGAACAACAAATACTGTACAATATCACTTACATGTGGAATCTAAAAAATACAACAGTGACTATAACAAAGAAGAAGCAGACGCACAGATATAGAGAACAAAGTAGCGGTTACCAGTGAGGAGAGGGAAGGGGAGAGGGGCTATATAGCGATAGGGGATTAAGAGGTATAAACTATATTATTTATAAAATAAGCTACAGGGATATACTGTACAACATGAGGAATATAGACAATATTTTATAATAACCATAAATAGAGTATAATCTTTAAAACTTGAGAATCGCTACATTGTACACCTGTAACTTACTTAATATTTTACATCCACCATACTTCAATCTAAAAAAACTCAAAAATAAACAAATAAAACTAACACATTTTATTTTACTTTAAAAATTAATAAATATTTAGAAATATTAGTATTTGTAAACCTCTTTGTACAAAGTAGGGCTTCAGTGCTCTTTATAAAACTACATGAACAAAATTATTTCATTTACTTTCACACTAATCACTGGTGTTGGGGATTATTGTAAATCAGGCAGGGTATAAAGAAAGCAGGGACGAGTTGAGACAAATAAGATACAACTATTTGGGGGATTTTTAGGTCTGTGGGAATGTAACCACTTGTAATGTATATCAAAGAAGTTGCTTGTAAAATACTATCCTGCAAGTCCTTTTACAGTGAAATAATCCCTGTTTTTTCCAAACCTTTGTATTCTACCCTGTTTACCTCTGTCACGTCGAGCTGCACAAAGGCACAGATATTATTTCTTCCTGTGCTACCTCATCCAGCCCTGCCAGGTCACATTAACCTACTTACCAGTGGAACAAAAATGCAATTGGCCAAAGGTTATATTTCTTTGTCATGAGCGCAAGGGAGCGGGAGAACATGCCAGAAGGACTTTCAGCAAATCAGAGCCGGGAAGTTGGGCCTCTTCCCAGGATTGCTTTGCCCGGCCCTCCTCCCTCTCCCAGAAACAGAGACCATGTTACCCGTGGTGGGATGTTTGCCAGATTCGTGTTCCATTTGGTTTGATTTTGTTTATTTTTAAATATGCATCTGTAATGGAAAGAAAATGCTACTGAATGTATTTCCACATGCCAAGCAATTAGGCAGTTGGAGATTTCATGTCTAATAATGGGTTAGCATTTTCAAGGAGCTCCCTTTCCCTGTGTCAGCTGTAACCCTCAAGAGACAGGCTAGAGGATGGTAAGTCCTCACTTGACAGATGAGAATGCTAAGATTCAGGGAGAGGAAATGACTTGCTCAGCAGTTATGTGGGCAGTAAAATAAAGCCCCCACTGTGTGCATTCTAGAACAGTCTGCATTACAGTTGTGTGCTAGAGTGCACCCCAGCCCTAGAGAGGCCGCGCTCTTGAGGGATGGGGCCCATCTCTGGCAGCATCAGAGCCTCTGACACCAGAAGAAAGTGGGTGAGAAGCAGAAAAGCAGGGAGTTCAGTGCCAAGCGGCAGGCAGGAGCCAGCGCCCCACCCTGCACAGCAGACAGTGGCCCAGGATAATAGCAGAGGGAGAAGAAGACACAGAAAGACTCAGGTAAACTGATGAGTAAGTCATCTTCCCTGTAATTTATGGTGGTGCTCAGCTGGAATAGCAGACTAGCACCTTCTCTTGAACAAAAGAGAAGTAAGGAGAATGTTTACTCACGAAATGGTACGCAGTGGTGAGGTGCACATTGCTTTCCCTGTACACCCCTGTACCACATTTTGAAAACCATGTACCGCCTCCCAAGTTTTTAAGTTGATCTATAAAGTTTTCCCTAAGTACAAATCTGTGCAAAAAGTGAAATTGTTAGAATATTATAAATATTGACCTTTTTTTTTTCAAGAAGTGAGATAGGACTCTTTTAAATGACTGAAGTGGACTTCATGTGTATAGGGATTTGATGTCTACATCACTTGTTTTCTAATTCTATGAACAAGCTTCTGTTTACCAATGGGAAATTTGTATCCTGTCTTTTACTCCTGGTATTTCCACTCCACTTCCCTCAATCTCTGATGCCGTTTGCTTTCATGTTTGAAAATCTTTTATTGATCACCTAGTATGTATCTCTGTTACAAAAAAATGTAGATTTAAAAAAATTTTTAATTTCTTAAGAGACATGAGTTTCTAAGTATTAGTATTTTTCCTGGTTGAGTTATCACTAAAGTGATGGCTCTTACACAATTAATCAAAACAACAAAAATATATTACAAATTTTGATGAATACTTGTTAAACAGGAAGTAAAATGTTAATAGTAATGCACACCTTAATGAGATGTCATGAATAAATGTTACTGGCTGCTAGAATGAGAGAGGGTTCAATATGAATTCTTTATCTTAATTTTTTTTTACTGTAGGCACTAAAGAACTTTGTTATAAGTAGATTATAGTGGAAGATGTCTTTTTCTAAGAATATCGTTTCATTTTTTTAAACTCATTTGCAGTTATATGCCCCCAAATCACATAGTGGTCTATCATCAAACACCATTTTTAATTTTCAAAATTTTTGGAAGCAAGGAATTAGAAACAAAAGGATTTGTTACCCAGTCAGCATGGTAGTTCATTTTTTTCAGTTTCTGGGAATTATACCAAAAAGGCTTTATGAAGCTCTAACAAGTAACTATCAATTATACCCTTATTTTGTAAATTTAGAAATGCTTTGTTTAATACATTCAAAAAAGATTGAAAAAAATTTAAATATTGTTATTTCCAATATACCTTTGCCAACAAAATATCTCTTAATAAAAGTGATTAGCAAACTCAGTCCTCCTCATCAAACAAATCAACAGAATCGGACCAAGTGGATGTATTTTTTAATGTAAATAAACATACTAATATGAATCCCATAGAGTATTGTAAAGGTCACTAAAAAATAGATATCCACCTTGCAAGACGGGTTATGAAAATCAGTCAGGATTAAAATGTTATAGAATCTATAATTTAACCATTTCATAATGTTTAAAAAACAAAGATAAATCTATCTATCCTTGTACTTAGTATGTAACAAAGGAATATTGTACGTAGCTGAAATTACGTTATTTAGGAAGCAAGGATGGCCTGGAGTCTTCTGCTAGTGTCTGTTTGTGCATATATTGCATGCATTATGGTGTTAGGCGTCTGTGAATAATTAAGCACGTGTCATGTGCAATAATTCAGAAATGATTTCATTAATGGTCAGAATTTTTCTGCATATTTAAAGAAAGTAAAAGCATATAAATATGTGTGTGTATATATATATGCATATACATATATATGCACACATATAGAGAGATTTCTGATTCAGCAGCCAGCATGTAATTTTAATTTTTTTTAATAGGAGGTGGAAATAGTCAACACTTTATAATATGAAATATGATGAGTATTGACTTTTCTTGGAATAAATATTTCATTAGGTGATTTTAAATAATGTGGGTTTTAACTGCCTTGTTAAATAATGCACACCAAATCTAAAAGGAACCACATAAAATTTTTATCTTCAGGTTTGATCTAATACTCAGTGTAAAAATTTGGTAGTCCCTGAAAATATTTGTTACGTTTAGAAGAACGAGCTGCTTCAACTGTTGAAAACGTCTTTCTTTCTGGCTAATGTTTGCCCTAGGAGTGAGGATTAAGACTGACCGATCATAATTGCTGACACTAAATACATGGAGGGAAAAGCCATTTCAGCATTCAGTGTTTCTTAGCCATTTTCTCTTTGTTTGCACTCAGATTCTCCCACAAGAGCAGTGCATGTACGGACAAGAGTCAGAAGAAAAAGG
This sequence comes from Mesoplodon bidens, assembly GCF_964165515.1. Taxonomy (NCBI): domain Eukaryota; kingdom Metazoa; phylum Chordata; class Mammalia; order Artiodactyla; family Ziphiidae; genus Mesoplodon; species Mesoplodon bidens. The sequence continues at coordinate 87,178,109 of NC_138168.1, read as the reverse complement.
AATTTAAGCCATTAAACAAAAAATTGGGCAAAAATCTCTATTATTCCCACTGCCCACGTTCTACAATATATCTGATTTTAGAACATCCTAATGAGGCACAAAATTCCCCATAGAGCTCACCCTGCCTCACCCTGATCTCATCTCTGTGAGACGGGGAGATACCTCACATCCTAAGATAGGTGCTTCATAGCTGATTAGCCCCTAAAGGAAGCTTTCCTAAAAATAGATTTTAGAGTCATTCCTTTGTTTTCATCCCAGTCGTGAGATCGTGGTAGGTGAAGGGTGAGTCTTGCTTTTGTAAAGTAGAAGGGCTGTTTTTAAAAGGGGAACGTGGTAAAAGAAAACCCACATGAGGCCCGGATCCAGCAGACACTGAAGTGGAGGCTCTGGAACGGATTTCCTTAAAACTCATATGCACTTGGGAACCCTTAGAAAGTCTCACCACGGCCTAAGGAGCCAAGGTCACCTGTGTAAGGGGCCTCAGTGGTGCTGCTGCTTTTGACCCAGTGAGGCTCCCAAGTGCCTGCGACTGAGGCACCTGTCCAAGTCCACACCATCCTGAGGCCATCACCACTGCTTGGAATCAGTTACGTCATTGTCACGCTTTCACCACGCTGCATTTCATGGATTCAGAGTCTCAGCTGGAAGGGACCCTAGGAATCTTCTGGTACAGACCTCTGATTTAAGAGATGAGGAATCAGAGTCAGAATCCCATGTGGGGTGTCCTCTTCAGCCTGCCGGCTGGATTCTGGGTTGGTGATGGATGACATTGAAGAAAAGAGTCACCTGGCTAAAAAGCTCTCTGCTCAAGTGTTTGGGCTCTACTTCCCAATTAGCAGTGAACTGATGGGGACCAGAGAAAATCACAAAGGAACTTTGGGCTTTAACAACTTCATCTAAATTACTAGCCCCCGTCTCAGAACATCCCTCAGGAGCATTCTGAGAAAAAGGCAAATATGGTTTAGATTTTTGACCTCTCATTTTTATGACATAGTGTGCCATGTGTGTTTTAGGAATGCTTTACTGTAATTTTGTTCAGTATTTCCCAAAACTTTTTTTGTTTGTTTTTTTGCAATTGATTCACTATAATTTTCAGATATCAAAGCTAAGGCCAACACTGTTTGTAGTGGGATGATTACCACACTCTCTGGTAATCCCTGAATATTTGATGGCCATGTGTAGGAAAGGGCCTGGGAGAATCCAGACTTGGAATAGGAATAGAGAGAGTCACAGTAATGACCGCCAGATGCGTGACTTGCTGAGAGAAGCCCCCCGGCTCCCTTGTGGACAGCAGAAGACTATTTTGTTCTCCCACCCTCCCCAGCATCGTTGAACAGCAAGCTCAGAGGACAGCAGCAGAGGTCTTACTCACTAGGGAGCAGTTACTCTGCCTGCCAGAAGGACAGCCCCACAGAATGAGTCCAGAAGTCACCTTCCTCCCAACACCCACCTCCCAGTACCTCTTCCTGGATCTCCATGAAGCAACTTGTTGCCCCAACCTGAACCTGGCAGCCACTCCCAAGTTCTCCCTCACCCTGCACATTCACGTTCTCGCAGTTTCATCCCACAATATCTTTTCTAGGCTCTGTCTCGTCTCCTCCACTTGCCATCTTCCACCCAAACTATCTCAGTAGCTTCCTGTCAGGAACACTTAAACCCCACCTCCCTCAAACCCGTCCTCCACCAGCTGCCGGCACCTGCGAGCTGGCAAAGTCCCGCTCACCCCAGGTCTCAGCTCTGGGACGTCAGCCCTGCCCCTCCATGTTAGCTGATCCCTCCCTCATCGCCCTGTGCTCCCACTGCCTCCTGCTTCCCCCACCCACAAAACAACAGCACCGAGCACGCTGTTTGATTATAACGACCTGCTTGCTTTTCCACACCTGACGATCAGCTCCCTGAGGGCAGGAAGCTTGCCTGTCTTGTAGCCCAGCACATAGCCCAGCACGTGGCACATACCACAGACTTGACAAATAGTTGTTGGGTAAATTTATAAATGAATAAATTAGTAAAGGAACAAGAATATGAATGTTTATCTTATAGCCTATGCAGGTGACATGGTGATCAGAGCACTCATTAAAGGAAAGGTGTATATCTCAAGGCATGTTCAAGGTCAGCCAAGGTGCCACCTGCAGGTGTCCTGTCTAAGAGCAAGGTGCCTCCTAAGTGATCTCCTGGGCGTGAGCAATGCTGCCTCCTTCTAGAGCCAACTCCCCTGAGCAGGTCTGCCAGCCTTCCAGTCTTGGGGCAAAATGTACACCTGGCCATTAGGAAGAAGGTAGGAGAAGCCAGGCGCCCCGGCCATGGGTCAGCATTGCTAGAACCTGGACAGCAGCACCGGCAGAATGGCCACCCGGGGCTCACACAGTCATCTGCCTGAAAGAACACACACACACACACACACACTCATGCACACAAGAAGATGGAGATTTTTCAAAGGTGCAAGTGCTCAGGCAGGAAAATAAAAGAGAAAAAAATATGAATGTGCTTTTTGTTGTGAGCCTTATTATACATGTGAATTGCTGATTCTTGAGTAAGGCAGTAACAGTTGACAAAGAATTACCCTTCAGACACATGGAAAAACACTCACAGAATACAGCAAACCCTCCAAACGATCAAACACAGGCCACAGCACAGCACACTTAGAAGCACAGGAAGGCTCAACGCCCTTTCTGGCTGCTGCCCTGAAAGTGGTCACCTGTGGTGGCTTCCTGTGACACCGGTGTGGCTGACAAAGGCACAGAGCCCAGGGAGGCACAGTGTCCCGGCCACTCCTCTGAGCCCGGCGACCCAGCCCACCCTCCTGTCCGCCTCTGCCCCTCACAACAGGAACCTGATACACCCGCACTTCTCAGCGTCAGATACCATCAGGGCAGTGCTGTCTGTCAGGGGAAGCGCTGGAGTCCTTTGAGAAAGGGGTGGCTTCTTTTAGGCCGATTATCAATGTATTTCATTCAGAATGTGAGTAAAAGAAAGAACTTGGTCTGTGTTGCACCAGGATTGAGGTTTGTGGCTTTGAGAAAATGCGCCCCTCAGTGAAAGTGCCCGAGTGTATGATTACAGAACATCACCCACAGGTGAACCTGTGTCCAAACACCAAGCTGTGCGAGATGCACTGAGGCCACCAGCAAACCCGCTTGTGCGTGATGAGTGTGCCACCCTCTGAGCCCATCTCCCAAACCAAAAACTTTTCTCCAGTGGTGAAAATTCAGCTTTTGGATGTATTCACAAGAATTATTTTGGTCTCAAATCGTGCCTCGACAGAAATGGTTTGCTTGAAGTATCAGAGGAACCCACACAAATCACTGAACCACAGTGTATGTAAATCTGTGCATTGGGAGTGAAATGGGAGATGTGTCAAGAGCCTGGTAGTTTATTCTTCCTTGATACTTGTTAAATGCAGCTATTATGGAGGACTTGACTTATTGATCTGAATATCTCCAGTGCCACCAAATGCCTAAATGTAGAAAATGGTGGAACCTAAGAAACTTTATCCTGAGAGAGAGAGTAGATGATAGATGGATAGATAAATAGATGATAGATAGATAGATAGACAAACAGATAATGGTATGTCCATATCTCAAAGCACCTTGAAGTTGTGTTTCACTTTCACATGTCAGATTTCATGTAATAATTGCTGATTATTAGCAACTCAGACAAGAGACAGAATTATGACATTGCCTCATAAGTTTAGTGGCTTCTCAGTAACTCAGAGGAATAAAAACATTCTTGAGTCAGTCCTATCTGACTTTTCATCCCAGCTGCAAATTCTATAAGCTTGTGACCTTGGGTAAATTATCCAACTTCTATATGCCTCAGTTTCCTCATCTGAAAATGCAGATGATAATAATACCTACCAGTTAGGGTTACTTCGAGGATTAAACTAGACAATTCATTTAAAGCACTATTATAATACAGTGTCTAGGGTTCCCTGACAATATGTAATAATATAATTACTGAGGTACTTGAGCACCTCACCTTGGATACTCAGAGGCAGTGGACATTTTGTTTTCTTTCTTCCTCTTTAATGATCTCCTTTTCTTCCTCTTCCTCATTTTGTTTTGTTTACTTGTACACTTTCCCTCTCGACTCACATTAGTTTTATACTCTTACCATTTTGTATTCAGAGTCTGCGTTAACTGATTGGATGGCTCTCACTCCTCTTCAATAGCCCCCCTTAGCGTCCAACTTGGAAACACATCGCTGCGCTCCTTCCCACTTCTGGAACTGACACTGGTACTTGTCTTCAGAAGGATGGTAGGACAGACCACCATACCTCACGGGAATCCTGGGCCCTAACACGAAGGATTTAAAAGTGCCTCATCGGGCTTCCCTGGTGGCGCAGCGGTTGAGAGTCCGCCTGCCGATGCAGGGGACACAGGTTCGTGCCCCGGTCCGGGAAGATCCCACATGCCACGGAGCGGCTGGGCCCGTGAACCATGGCCGCTGAGCCTGCGCGTCTGGAGCCTGTGCTCTGCAACTGAAGAGGCCACAACAGTGAGAGGCCCGCGTACCGCAAAAAAAAAAAAAAAAAGCCTCATCGCCTGAGGAACACAGTTGCCATGTGAATATGGGGGGATTAATGACCTGGAAGTGGGTCTAATCTGTGTTATACATCAGACTGTATTTTACAGAGCATGAGCACTTGGACAAATGAGTCTCCTTGTAATTCTTTATGAACCTGATTGCCCCAAATGCAGTTGCAATCTTGACTCCCATGAGAAGGCACCTCACTGGAGAGCTGTAAGCCGCCTTTGTCGTTTCTGACAGAGAGTAGCCTTGGGCACCAGTCCTTGATCTGGTGCATCAAAGATGAAAAGTGAGTAAGCTGAGTCCATTTGGATTCTGATCTCAAGAGAGGAGGGTGATGAGAAACCTTGAGACCAGCCATGTATACACACCGAGCCATGGGCCTAACCCATCTCCCCGCCGCCCACCGATGCCTCTTCCGTAAGCCACTGGAGATCCTCAGGAAGGACTGTGGTGGGCGGGGCTCACAAGTGCTATGAACTGTCACATTGGATTTAAACGTATGTAGTGATACCATTTTAACGCAGGGATAACATTCCAGAGGCCGCACTTTGATGTGGGCTCGAGTGTCTGCTCTCCACCCTCTGTTCTCTGACACGGTTCGGTGGAAAGGCTCTGGGCTCTGTAGTCAAACCAGCCGGTGTTTGAATCCCAGTTGCCCCATCACTTACTAGCAAGGTAAAAGTAGTTACGTTAACCGCCCTGGGATGCAGTTTCCCCCATGTTAAAAGTGCTTGTGCGCGTGCGTGTGTGTGGGTGTGCGCACACGCAAGCACACCAGAGAGAGAGAGAAACGCCTACCTCAATACATAGGCGCTCAATAAATGTTGGTTTCTCCACAGAGATTCACAGAAATAGAAGAAACCCTCAGGCACCACTTAACATTTGCCTGTGATGAAGCTGGAAATTCACTACTCCTTTTTTTTTCTTTTTTTTTTTCTTTTTTTTTTTTTTTTTGCGGTACGTGGGCCTCTCACTGTTGTGGCCTCTCCCGTTGCGGAGCACAGGCTCTGGACATGCAGGCTCAGCGGCCATGGCTCACGGGCCCAGCCGCTCCACGGCATGTGGGATCTTCCCGGACTGGGGCACAAACCCGTGTCCCCTGCATCGGCAGGCAGACTCTCAACCACTGCGCCACCAGGGAAGCCCCACTACTCCTTTCTTAAGTACTTCTTGTCAAAGGAATTCCCATAATCTCCCTCCACAAGGTGGTCCACCCTTTCAGAGCATTTTTAACAAGCAAGTTCTTTCCACATCTTCGCAATTGTCTCTTCAAAATCAAGACGTGGAACAACTTCATATCACCCAAGGCCTTTCCAGCTACTCCAGGATAAGTAATATTCATTCCTAGATACTCTAATTCCTTCCATGCTTTGATTATTCTCGGTGGGCTTGTCTAAATCCTCTCCAAATTCTCCATTCCCCATGTTGGTACAAGATGTGGCCTTGGGCTAGAATTACTCTCTGAGGGAAAATGAGTGGCCGCCTGCTAGCTCCCACCCATGGGGCCCCAGTTGGCATACTCTCTCCATGCTTTCTCTTTGGCTTGTGCACACCTGGTCTGTAGGCCTTTTTTAAAAACCCAGAAACTTAATGATAACAATTGAATTCATTCATTCAGCCAATATTGATTCAGCACTGCTTATCTATGTTCTTTTCTAGTCAATAGAATTACAGTAATGAAACCCAGACAGTCCCTGCCCTCTGCAGACAAATGGTGGCAGATGAAGTCCTCTGAGGGGACCAACAGGACACAGTGACAGAGACCAGTGGGCAGTGGAGAGGTGGGAGTGCTGCTCTAGTGAGAGTGCTCAGAGAAGGCATCTCTAAAGAGGCAACTTTAGAGATGAATTGGGAGGTTGGGATTGATATATATACACTAATTTGTATAAAACAGATAACTAATAAGAACCTGCTGTATAAAAAATAAAATAATTTTTTAATTTAAATAAATAAATAAAGAGGCAACTTTAAACTGAGACCAGCAAACTTGATGAATCCCAGCCTGGAATTGACAAGGAATCTAAATCTATCAATGTTTTGCTTGTCATTGGCCCCAAATCAAGGAATTTTAAGATGTACTTTGTCATCCTCATTCCAGAGCTTGAGAAACACAGACTCTCTGCCATTCAAGTTAAGTATTCTTCGCACATGCATAAGCATACACGGTTTTCCGGGATGAGATTCAGATGGTTACAATGCGTAACTAAATCACAATCCTCCCCTCCCTACTCACAAGCAAGCTGAGAGTTACGCATCATGTATCAACTCCTCCACTCACGTGCTGACACCCTGTACGTGGGAAAGCGAAATAAGAGCCTGAGGACAACCCTTCAGATACTGGACGAGAAAGGTGGACTTGATGCCCCACTGTGCCTTTGGCGACCACACTTTCCCAGATGAGGAAGGCAAACCAAACCCATGCAAGGACGTCATAAGTTACGGATGCTGATATTCCCAAACCCCTTGCAGCTGTTAGGTCAGTTCAGAGAGGGCCGCTGCTGTTGATGGATCAAGATCTTCCATTGTCAGTGCACTTTTCAGTTCACATAATACGATACTGAGGGGTGGATTTATATGGAATATAAATGCTTTCTAAGAGCCACAAAGAAAATGTCTGAATGCATGCCTAGCTTGTCTCATATTTTGGTCCACGGGCTGTGAATGATGTGGCAGCTGATGTCTGCTACACTAAAAGAGGACCATTGTTGGCGTCATCCTATTTATTTATGGATGTCTAGAATGCAAGGCCAGTGCGTGGCTTCTCACTTGGAAATTGTCAGCCTAGAAGAAGAAGCAGCTTTAAAATAGGTCATTTGCCTCCAGAACATTTTTCCCTCCTTTGTTTTTTCTTTCTTTCTTTCTATATTTCTTTCTTTCTTTCTACCTTTCTTCCTTTCTTCGTCTTAAATTTCTTCCTTTTCCTTAATTCTTTGAATATAGAGAAAGGGATAACAGTAAAGAAACAAGAAAATAGAGTGTAAACAGAAAAAGTATGTAGAAGAATACAGACATTTGTCCAATAAAGGAGAAAAGCATAAAGTTAATTTTCTTGGAATTTTACTTTTATTTTTGTTTTCTTGGCTTTTTGTTTTTGGTTGTTATTGCTTTTGCCTTCAGCTGCAGAACTAAGTTGGAATCATTGCTTAATATCTTTGCTGTAGATCCCTCACTAGTTATTGCTAATGATTTCTTGTAGTAAAACCTGAAAAGTATTTTTCTTTACTGCATATGTTTCCATAGTGATAATCTATTAACAGAAACTCTATATAGAGAATCCAAAAGACTCTAAGTCATTCTTTTTTAGCAAAACTCTTTACTTAGAAAATTCACTAAATTCTAAGTGCTTTGTCCATTATCCACTCTTCTGGCTAAGAATATAACAAGAATCTTTTCAACACCACTAATATTAAATCTGACTAATACACTGAATCCAGAATAAACCAGATAATCTATAATTTCAAAAAAAGTATTTCAAAATGTTAACATGTTTCTCTACTCTTTATGTGATTTGTTCGGTGTAGACCTTCCACATTTATGTTAACTTTATGCACCTCTTAACTTTTCTCTGAATATCTAATATGGTCCCTGTAGAACAGTGTACAAACAACCAGGGTTGGGGCTTCCCTGGTGGCACAGTGGTTGAGAGTCCACCTGCCGATACAGGGGACACGGGTTCGTGCCCCGGTCCGGGAAGATCCCACGTGCCGTGGAGCGGCTGGGCCCGTGAGCCATGGCCGCTGAGCCTGCGTGTCTGGAGCCTGTGCTCTGCAACTGGAGAGGCCACAACAGTGAGAGGCCCGCGTACCGCAAAAAAAAAAAAAAAAAAACCCAACCAGGGTTGGAAACAGGACTGAGGTAAATGTAGCTTTCTGGTCTACCTCCCTCCTGTGATCTCAGGTATCTCCCACATTCCTTTGTTAATGGAAAAAGGAATGTCATCTGTAGGAGTTACAAAGTCCTCTCAAAGCACCCTGCTGCTGATCCTTCTCAATTTTTACTGAGGACTGAATGTAATTACTGCGTGGGCTCAGGGCATTGGTTCTGACCCAGAAAGTAGTTAAACTCCAGGCATAACTGCCAATACCCAACTCCCTTCTGACCACTTTGCTATAACTTTTGGATGGAAATTCTACACCTACTAGTTCATTGTTTAGAAAAGATTGATTTTTTTCTATTTGAAGTATCTCCATATATGTTGAGAATTTAGTATGTTTAAGTTAACACTTAAGTGCCCATGTGAATATTGATTCAAAATAGTAGTGAGTATTGCCTTGACATTCCTGGTTGTGGTGTAAGGGAGCCCTCAGCTTCCCCAGAGCTACCTGGAGGGTAAAGGCTCATCCAGATGGATTTCAAGTTATTTTGTTACATCATCACCCAAGGACACAAGGCAGAGAAGGCATTTCTGTGTCTATGTGTATTGCTTCCCCAGTCACTGTCCTCGGGTCCTCCCTGTCCTCAATGGTCCAGGTACAAAATGAAAGTTATTGAAGAGGAGGAACTTCAGGGAAATAGGAATTTCAGAGAAGCAAACTCTGTAGAGTTGAGGAAAATCACAAATACTATCCCACACTACTTAGTGTGGCAAAATTGAAAAAAACATAAGGTCCAGTGCCTCTCACAGTGTGCAACAGTGGTAGCTGTCCTCTTGGTTCAGTGCAGGGGTAAAGCCTTCCAGGCTCTTCTGTTGCACTCCCCTCGGTGGCACACAGGGAGGCTCCTCTATTGTCCTTGAACTTGGACTAATATTGCTAATCCACTCCCACGTTCCAAGGGAAGGCCATTCGGCCATCTCTTCATTCCATCTCTTATTGCCTATGGCTTCAGATTTCTGAAAGCCCCTTTAGCTCTTTACAGACTCAAGCACATGTTGTCATCATTGCCCACCACACCCTCACCCCCGTTGTGTCCCCAGCTGCCAGAAACAGCAAGGTGCTGGGCCACTGCCCCTCAGAGGAGGCTCTGACTCCTACATCCCCTCATCCTCTGTGCTCCAGCCACATTCACTTTCTTCAGTTCCTCAAATGCCCTAATTTGTTCCTTTCCCAGAACCCTTGAGCCCTGCTCAGAAGCCCTCATCCACAAGCACCACCCCGCCTCTCTCCCCTTCCCCTAGACCAAACCTACCCAGTGTTCAGCTTTCCCTCTGGAGCCACTTCAAGGAAGCCTTCCCTAACCTTGACCCCTGGTTAGGTTCCTTACTACAGAGACTGGCAAAACCAGCAGAGACGCTTGTAATTATACCTATGTTGGTGCGATTACTTAGTCAAGGTCCTCCTCATCCAGGCTCTGCTACATGTCATCAGATTCTACCCTGGCTTTTCCTCACCAGCATGGCATACAATGCCTGGGACATACTAGTCACTCAGTGCCTTCTGGCCAGTGAATGATGAGGGCGCTTGTATTAACAGCGAACCAGGTTGCAAGACAGGGAAACTGAGGCAAAAGCCAACCACGGGAGGGATTGGGAAAACAGGAAAATTTAGGCTTTAAAAGACTTGAAGTCGAGGCTGAGGACTCCCTGGACCTGGGTCAGCAAGATACAGTTCCCACCAAATGGAGGAAGTTTCCCGAAATGCTCCCAGGTGTCAGTGGCGGAAGCTGAGCCCTCACACCTTTGGAAACTATTGAAGACTCACCCCTGGTCTCTCACTATGCATTTGGAAGAAGGCTACTTTCCTGCACATTCCTGATTATCTTATCTGTTTATTTTATTTTTAAAAAATCCGGTTTTTAAGATTCAGCAAGTGTCTCCTCCATGCCAGGTGCCGTGCTGGGAGCTTTCCTAAACACACCAGTACTCATCTCACAGCAGACCCACTTGTGGGTATCCGTTTCCCCATTTGACAGTGGAGTGAATCAACATTCAGGGAAGCTGAGCAACCTGCTTAGACTACCGCATGTCAGCAGTGCAGGAGCCAGGATTGGAAGCTGGGATGTGAGCAGAATCAAATTCTTTTCCTTACAGAAGTCGGAGGAAAGGCCACCTGTGCTGTGGTTAGGAACTTGGACTCTGGGGTCAAAATCATCTGGTTCAGTCACTTTCTACCAGTGTGGCCCAGGGACATCTCTGTCCTCTTTAAGCCTCTGTTTCTTCATGTGCAAAATGGGCCCCTGAGAGGGGACTAAGTGAGACATGGATGCAAAGCTCATAACTCCATGTCTAGTGCATTATGCTCTAAAGGATTACTATTATTCTTTTTATTATATACATATTTATTGAACAGTGACTGTATGAATATATAATTCTATATCCTTGATGTAAATGACGGGTTTGCATTTAACGTATTTTTAGAAACTTGCTTTAATGTTTCACTTCTAAGTATCTATGATTTTTTTGTTTGTGTTTCTATGTAGGCAGCAGTAGGTATCATTTTCTGATTCACACTGAAATACTAGAAAACTCCATCGCCTGTATTGGAAATGCCAATGTACTTTACAAGCAGAATCAACTACTAAATGTTTATGGGGTCAGGCAGTTAGATCTGAGGTACAAACGTGGCTTAGAAGGAATTCTTACAATGGTGCTAAAGTTCTAGAACAAAATACTATGTGGGAGGCCATACAAAGACTGAATTGTTGTTCACACTTCAGCTTTGATTTGGAGACACCTGTGAAAGAAAATAATCCTTTCCCAGTGCTTACTGGTTATTTTATTTCCAGAAAACATGCTTGTTATTTTAGCAATTGCCTTGGCTTTCCGGTAGGATTTATGATAAATGAACAGCGACACCTACTGGTTGAGGATAAGAATATTTATTTACTGAGAGAAGCTACCATTCGCACTTGGCTGTGTGTGAACCCAAAACTAATGCTGAATGTTTTGATTTCAGGGAACAAAGAGCCAACACTGGAGTTTAAAAGCAAAAATCAACCATGTACACATACATGAATATAGACAAATTCACTTTCTGGTATGAAGATTGCTCTTTTCTCCTCCAAAATTGTTGCGGTGTTTTTCCCGTAAAAATAGGCTTGTCAGAGCTGCTCCAAGTGTTTTAGTTCAAGTGCCAAGTAAAAATGTTTGGCTTGAGTCAGCTGTTTTTCTTCTCTACGTTGATTAGACAGATTGACAGAGGCTGCTCCAAACACACTATTTGTCTAGCTCATTACGTATTAACATTTCCAAAGTAAATGTCCCTTTTCTGTAACTTTGTTATGTAAATAGGTTTATTGATATGCAGTGATGCCTTTTCAGGATGGTGTTATCAACTTAACATGCAGTTCATCCTGGAAGTTTTGGTTAGAATAAGCCCAGGGAGGATAACCCTGGACTAACCAGTAGGAGGGCCAGGATGTGGCAGCCCACAGAGCCGGGGAGCCACAGAGCAGGCAGAGGGGAAGACAAGTGGAACACCTGGGTCCGAATCCCAGTGAGGGAGCAAGTGAGATCGCAGTTCCCCAGTGTCACTGACGCCAAGGGTCAGTCACCAGCTCTGGGTCGAAAGCAGGTCAGGGTCTAGGTGTGACTGGAAAGGTCTGTCTGCATCCCCCAGCCCAGCTTTGCCTGGGGCCCAGCACTGGGGGAATTATCGGACATAGTTAATTCACAGAAGCCCAGTTTTTCATCCAATTTGGTTCACAGTATCTAGAGGTTAGCATCCTGGGAGGGAGGAGGGATGCGTAATTGACAACCCAAATCTCCAGCCGGCCGTGATTCTCATCTGTAAACTGTGTGACTTGCAGGATTGTTAGGATGATTACAGGAAACAGTAGGTATGTCACCCCCGGCCACCCCCAGGGCCTGATGAGGAACAAATATGGGTCCCTTCTCTCTTCCTCCTTTTAAGACGCAAGTCTCATTCTGAGTTGTGTGGGCAGGTAAATATATACACGTTAAGTCAGAGAGTAAATCCATGAAGTCTGGTCATAAAGCCATTAGATGACTTGTTCAGGCCATCAGGAAGCAGTCGCCTAAACTCTGGGTACACAGGCAAGTCCTTCCTTGTCTAGACCAGGGTCTGGAGAAGAGCAATGAGCCCTATGGTCTCCAGCTCAAAGTGAGAGCGTCACCACACCTCACACTCCTTCCCTGACACCATCCCCCCTGAATTCCTTCCTCAGTCTCCCTTCTTCTCTTCCTTGGTGACCTCATCCCAAAGACTTAGCTACTTCTCCTGTAGAGATGCTCTCCAGCACCAAACCTTTCCAGAGCTTGCTGGACATCTGTGGGGGTAGGGAGTGGTCTTCAAAGAGGAAAAGCCCCGGTCGGGAGGTGCTAGGTGATGGCTGGGCATGACAGTCATGACATTAAAAAAAAAAAACTTGGTCCAAGCCCTCAGCCAGACCCTTTGAAGCCTTGGTGTCTTCTGATCAGATGCTGAGAGGAGGTCTAAGTCTCCAGGACTTGTCTAGAAGCAGTTTGTCCATCTTCTAGTCAGAAACATGGGTCATTCTTTCTTGTCTATTTTAATAAGATTAAGAGCGGATAGGCAGCCCATATTTTTCCTATCTGAGTGTTACGAGCTAACAGAGAAAGCCTGTCTCTCGTGAGGCGGCACGCAGTGGACGGGGGCAGAGACGGAGGGGCTCTCATTAAGAGTAGGTCTCGATTTCCACCTCTCTGGATTTGAATGTGGACTCCAGTGCTGACTGGCTGCTCACTAGAGTGACCTGCATGGGTGTTTAATGAGTCGGCCTCATTCACACATTAATGGACACATATGTATTGGGTACCATTTACATTCTAGGTATGATCAAAAGAAAAAAGATCCCTGCACTCATGAGTTTACAGTGAAAGAAAGAAAGAAAGAAAGAAAAGAAAAGAAAAGAGAAGAGAAGAGAAGAGAAGAGAGAGAGAGGGAGGGAGGAAGGAAGAAGTAATTAAATTACCCAGATGTGAGAGTTAAGTTGGCCGACTTTTTCTGTAAGCTCTAGACAGGAAACATCTTTTTTTATTGAAGTATAGTTGATTTACATTATTGTGTTAGTTTCAGGTGTACAACATAGTGATTCAGTATTTTTGCAGATTATATTCCATTATAGGTTATTACACGATATTTGGTATAATTCCCTGTGCTATACAGTATATCCTTGTTGCTTATCTACCTTATATATAGTAGTCTGTATCTGTTAATCCCATACCCCTAATTTGTCCCCCCCCATCTCTCTCCACTTTGGTAACCACAAGTTGGTTTTTCCCCCATCTCTCTCCACTTTGGTAACCACAAGTTGGTTTTCTATGTCTGTGAGCCTGTTTCTGTTTTGTATATTCATTCATTTGTATTTTTTTTAAGATTCCACATATAAGTGATACCATGTAGTATTTGTCTTTTTCTGCCTGACATTCCACTAAGCATAATATTCTCTAGGTCCATCCACATTGCTACAAATGGCAGTGTTTCATTCTTTTTATGGCTGAGTAATATTCCATTGTGTGTTTATATATTACACGTCTTCTTAATCCAATCGGCTGTTGATGGGCACTTAGGTTGCTTCCATAACTTGGCAATTGTAAATAATGCTACGAACATTGGGGTGCATGTATCTTTTCAAATTAGTGTTTTCATTTTTTCCAGATATATACCCAGGAGTGGAATTGCTGGGTCATATGGTAGTTCCATTTTTAGTTTTTTAAGGAACCTCCCTACTGTTTTGCATAGTGGCTGCTCCAATTTACATCAGATGGGAAACGTTTTGGACTTTGAAGGCGGTGGGTCTGTGCTGCACTACTCAACTCTGCCTCTGCGGTGTGAAAGCGCAGCCGTGGACAAAACACAAATGAATGGGTATGCACCAATGAGCTGTCCTAAAGTAGTGTCTGCCCCTGTATGAGAGCATGGCAATCACTGAGGGAAACGACAGGGGGAGGCAGGTTTCAGCAGAAAGCAGATGGTCGGAGTGAACGGCACTGACAGGTGGGTGTGAGCAAGGACACAGGGAGGTGAGCAGAGACGTGGCAGAGAGGGAGTTCCGTGTGTGGGTATCTGAGGTCGCCAGGGCGTTCCAAGCCCAGGGAACAGCTGGACCGCTGCCTGTGGCGTGTCCAGAAGGGCAAGAAGAGCAGTGTGCCCAAAGTAGACGATAAGGAAGGAGGGAGGGGGACCCGCTCAAGCTGTCTGGCTTTTCCTGAGAGAAACGGGGTGTCACGGCGGAATCTGAGCAAAAGTGGCGCCATGGAGCGTTTGGGAAGTCCTGTCTGGGGGCACCCGGGTCACGTCCAGACGCAGCGGACTCTAGGAGACACTGCGCCGGGGCTCCGATCTGAGGCGAGGCAGCATTTCCCAGGGGTTGACTGAGGGTGTGAGAGAAGAGTTAAAGCACCGCCAGGGGTCTGAGGTTCCCCCGGGCAGCTGGAGGGAATCGGAGCGCCCTGGGTGTCTGAGGATGCGCTTGCGCTTGCGCCGCTCATGCGCAGGGCCCAGTGCAGAGCTGGCTGCGTGTGACTGTGAAATTCACGTGAGCCTCGGGATTCGTGTTAACGAGGGAGCCCTTCAAACCTTGATTTGCGTCTGAGCCAAAGCGCTCACCAGCTTGTACCATCTTCCAAAGGTCCGGAATCTCTGAGTCTCAATTCCCCACATCTGTAAAATGAGTTTAAGAAAAAAAAAACGAGCAAACCCACCTGAGCGCATGGTCAGGATGAGGATCCAGGAAGATGGTACTGGCGCTGAGTAGGTCTTACGTACTTGATCACTCCTTTCCCGGGTCCTTCGGGGCGTGTTTTAGCGAGTTCACTAGTCACGCTCCCCCCAGGTTTTTACATGGGCCGCGTGGCCCGCAGTCTGGCCACAGGGCTTTGCCTGCTCGCCCAGCGTGTTCATTACACACTCACTCAGTCGAGCCGCGCCTGCCGGGATGTAAGAAACTGGTGACACGGTGACAGCTGCTTCGGTGGTTCCACAGAATGGCAGGCTCTGCATCGGGCCCTCAGAGGAGCTGCCGACCACGTTTAGGCAGAAGAAAGGGAACTGCTCGCGTGGCCAGCTCGTCTTCAAAGAGAGTTTAATTTCCTGTGGATGATAAGAGTCAGTATTTAAAACGGAAAGCCATTAATTTACAGCCCACATATAATATAGTCTTTGACAACTGAAGACTCTCCCCCAGCTGGGCCCCACACTGTCCTCCTCTGCAGAGACCGCCCACCTGTGCCCAGAGCAGTCGCCTCTCGAGGGGTTTGAGCCTCGTGCTTCGCCAGGAAGACCCCCACACTCCAGAGGAAGAATCGGAGGTGTGGAGGAGAGCCCCACTCAACAGACGGATAAAACCCAAATTGTCTGACTTTTTCTATTTTTCAAACAAGTTTCAGCCCAAAATCCAGACGTTAATAATTTATATAGTTAGTCTTCTAAATGAGATTTTCACACTGTTAGGTGCTTCCAGTAAGAGATGGGAGGACACCTCAGAGTGGCTTTGCGTTTCGGTGTGTTGGAGCAGAAGCTGTAGACGGCTGTCGGGGAAAACCTCAGGCACTAAAGCCGCTGGGATGGGCCTCAGGTCAATTTAAGCGGAATCTGGGAATGTCAGGACTAAAGGTCGAGCACCAGAGGTGAAAGAGACGAGCTGCTTCCCTGGACGAACAGAACCCTGAACACAGCAGCCCGGACCATCTCAGCCTCATGGAGAAGGGACACCCAGGGTGAGCAGCTGTGACATTGGAGGAGAGGATGCTGAAAGGAACCTCTTTTGCTAATTGTTCACAGAGATCCAGGACTTAGTATTGGGTCCCCACCCGTTCCCATCTTGCTTCCCATTTGGAAGCAAAATGAACAGCTTGTGCTCCAGGGAGGCATTTGAAGCAAAGAAGGAGTGAAGTGCAAATTAAAATTCCAGCAATATCCTGTCCTCACTTCCTCTCCCCACCCCATCCCGGAGAAAATGCTGTAAAGGAGTTTCCCTTTTGCATGATGTTGAGATTTATCTTTTGTTTGTTTTTTCAAATATTGTTCCTTGCAAAAGAAAGTTTAATTAGCTCCAGAATCTGTTTATGAATGACAGTGGTCACACATTGATAGCTGTTTATCATATTTAAGAATAAGAGTTTCCGGGCTTCCCTGGTGGCGCAGTGGTTGGGAGTCCTCCTGCCGATGCAGGGGACACGGGTTCGTGCCCCGGTCCGGGAGGATCCCACGTGCTGCGGAGCGGCTGGGCCCGTGAGCCATGGCTGCTGAGCCTGTGCGTCCGGAGCCTGTGCTCCGCAACGGGAGAGGCCACAGCAGTGAGAGGCCCACGTACCGCAAAAAAAAGAATAAGAGTTGCAAAACAAATTGAGAACTGCCCCGCCCCCATCTTTCTTGTGATCTGGAACAAGGAATATCTCTTCCTCTCCTCTTTCCTTTATTGGCTGTGGCACTATTCCTACCTTGGGTTCCATCCCCACCTGGCCACATCTCTGGGCCTGCTGTAATTCATTCAGTTAACCTATGCTGATGTGCCGATGAATTGCTAAAACAATCATTTCCTTTTCTGTAATGTATATATGCATCGTAAATGGCCTTTCTCGTAGTGGAAGGAGGCTCTGGCCGGGGAAAGAGGAAGGAGGTCAGCAGGAGGCCACGTGGAGTGGCGCTTCCCAGTCTGCTTCCTCGTAACCATCTGTGTGGCCCGTGGCAGACGAGAGCCAGAGTGCAGGAAATGCTCACTCTTACCCCCCTCACTGTGGAACGTGCGGCCAGCTGGTACTCGGGGGCATCAGCCCGGGAGCAGGGCCTTAGGTGCTGTGAAGGGCTGTGCAGCCTTGAAAGCTCAGACTGGCAGCCCTGTCACAGTCGGTCCAGGGACCTCAGTCTTAGTGAAAGGCCGAGCGCAGTGCGCATGGCTTAGAGTTTGTACGCGCCTCCTCCAGACCAGGGAAGGGCTGACAGAGAACCAGGCCCAGGGGATGAAAGTGGGCCTCAGAGCAGCAGCTCCGGCTGCCGCTTCCAGACACAGGCCGGTGGGGATGCAGAGGCCACCTGCTCGAGTACAAGGGCCACTGCCTGCCATCTGCCCTGTGCTCCTTACACAAACATTTGGGGCAGCCAGGTCTCTGTACAAGAGCACACCCTGCGCCCCTGCGATATACACGCACTCACCCTCACGAACCCACATTCACCCACGTGCTCCGGCCCACTCTTACTTTTGGATGCCCCGCCCCATGCCTGCCCCAGGCTCCGGCCGCTCCTGTCCTGCATGCCGGAAGTCCTCCCTATCCCCTCTTCCAGGGCAGCCTGCCCTGGAGGCGCCAAGCTGCTGACCGAACAGATCCCCCGCCTGCTCAGGGCCTGCACCCACGATCTTTTTCATCCAGGCACAGAAACTGAAAAGAACATTGGTGCCAACTTAGCACTTTTGTTCAGGATACGCATAAGACAGAATTTAATCCTTCTGTTTCAATACTCTCTGAAATCCTTTTCAATTCTGCTTCAGCTGAAAAGCAAGATAGGGTCAACTTCATGTGAATGGATCTGCCTCTCAGATTTATGTAGATACGTAGCAGTTTTATTGATCTAAGGGAAACACAAGGACCTAGTTAATGAGAGAACGGCAAACTGTCATGGAGAACACATGTTTCGTGAGGCTGCCCTGAAGGCTAAAGGATAATGGGGCTCAGACTTTGAAAGGGAGCTGGGTTTGCAGCACGTGATTTCAAATAGGGCTTTAAATTCTTATTCCACGGATTGCTGTTCATTGCAAAAGTATCATACCAAGGTTGGGCCTTGCTTTCATTTTTATAGTGACAGCCTTATGTGATTCCATTGCCTCTTCTGGCAATCTCAAAATATCCAGCAAGCACACAACTTTTACTCTGAAATGAGAAGTGCTTTCAGTACGAAGTTTCTGTCTATGCTCTTGGAAAGGGGCCACCCCCAGGAGACTGGGTCCCTGACCCTTCGGTGTATCTATGAGCGTCAGCACATCACATGGTTATGTGCCGTTTTGTAATTTATTCTTGAAGATGCTACTCTGGGAGCTACATGGTCATTATAACCTGGCACATTAGAAAACACAGAATGGTCTAATAGTCTGAGAGATTTTCTGTCCAAAATGCTTGTAGTATTGAAGTGTGTTCTCAACCACATAACCACAGTGTTTGAAGAATTGGCTTCCCCTGTCCTGCATCTGCAAGACCAGCTTGTGAACTATTATAGTACACTTGTGAACCATTGTGGGGATAGTCCGGAAATGGGCAACGCTGCGCCATATTGGATGTAGCTTCCTTCACCATTTCCTAGTATTTTATTTTAATAAAGCAATGAGAAGAGGCGTCATTGTAAAATATACCTCTGGACTCTTTTTTATCATCCATGGATGACTAGAATGATGTTATATGGGTACACAGTTTTTTAAATCCTGCAGCCTTTTTTGTCAATTGCATTCACACAACTCCATCTTCTTCCTTCAGACCCTTCCTATGTTCAATATGCACCGGGCACAGCTCCACTGACCCTTCCGGCCAATGGAGTGCATATAGGCTCATCAGCCCTCAGCAGTGCTGGTCTATGAACCCACCTACGAACTCATCCAAAATGCCTCTGTTAAATGAAAACTGAAAGATTCTTCATTGTTACAGAAGCAATGCATGCTTATCATAAAAAATGTTAGAAAATTATAGAAAAACTAAAAGGAAAAAAAGAAAGCAACCATAATCTTATATAGCTGGAGGTGAGATTTTTGACTCATTGCTGTAGAGCTTTCTGGTGCTTTTTACATGCATACACTCACGCATACACACACATATACATTTTTTAACAGAAATGGGTTTGTGTTGAGTTAGCAGTCTTCTCCCCTTAATAATACAGACACCTTTGTATGACCATGTTTAATGGTGACCAAACAGCCATTCATGAGGATGTGCCTTGATTTATTTAAATATTTATCTTTCGGAATGGTGACAGTTTTCCCATGGCTTATTTTTTGCTGCATTCCTGAGTTTTCTCTAGGAAAAATTCCTAGAAGAGGAAGTTTTGGGGGCGGAAGGATGTGCATACAAGCTTTTTAAAGCTTTGAATGCAAGCATTTTCTCAGTTCTACAGAGCACATTTTTATATATCTTAACATTTCTGAAATTAGGATAATGTTTTAAATTAATGTGGACATTTAGGATGGCAGTGTTTTTTCTTTCTTTAGTCAACCTGTTATTAAATTGAAGGTGCCCTTACAATTAATGTCTTCTTGGAATTAAGCCACCCAGCCCTGTGGACCCACCTCCCAGAATCCCACTGTACAGTGTGTGGTCCCTCCTGCTGGCAGAGCGGGGCTGGCCTGCTCCCCACCCCCTCCTCTTTTCACGTCTGCCAAATCATAAGCAGTATTGTTTCTTGTTCATCAAGGCAGCACATTTCTATATGTATGATTCACCACAAATTAATTACTATTAGCATATTTCTTAGAAATTGTAATAATGTTGGCATGACTTTGACTCTCCTTAGTGTAAAAAATATGAAACTATGTTTACACAAATATTAAGAAATTTTAGTGACAGATATAGTGTGCTCATTATAGAGGCTTTCATGTAAATATGATTTACATTAAATTAAACTCATCTTGATCTTAAAATTACATCTTAGTTAAAGTCCTCTAAAGTTTCATTTTATTTGAAATATCAAATGAACCTAAAGCCTTGGTTGGCTGAAGTGCATTTTTTAGTTCTGGCTGCATTTCCGTGCCCTTCAGGGATGGTGTAATTGTGTTGACCTCGTGACTCATCGTCTGAAGAATGACTACAGATTCTCAAGTTCCAGAGCTCGGTGATGGCGCTGAGCATGACTCAGAAGCAGCACAGATTGACAGAAACAAGTTGTACTTGGTTTGCAACAGGGCTGATCACTGAACATGGAGAGAGAAGAATCCATCTCGCCTGAGTGGAATGGAAATACTGGGGGGTAAAGGAGTTTAGAAATTGCTTGTTGCAAGTCAGCTTATTGTCATTAGCCTGAAAGGCATTGCCTTTGAGCTAATACTAAGAAGTCACTTTGTCGTGGTCCATGAGGCTTTGCACTCAAAGCCCCGTTGTTAGTGATGTTACAAAGCATGCTTAGGTCACAGATCAGAGGAGCAGAGGAAGGAGGTCCTATCCAGTCACAGTGATGTAAGCATTAAAAAGGTTTGTATGCACTGAGCTGACGTTTCACTCCAAAAAGGACTTGTACACCTTACTTTTTGGATAGATTTGAGAAATAGCAAAACTGGGCCCATGGTGGTGGCATCGGCTTCCTTTCGGAAAGCGTCAAACCAGACTTTATAACTGAAAAAAAATTAGTGGGAAGATTTCACTGTAAATGCAAGAATTATGTCAAATCAAATTGCAAGCATTTTTAGGGAAAAAAACCCTGGAGGTCGTGAGGGTCATTCCTGTCCAGACTGTTTACTAGCATCTCCAGTCCACGGTTCATTCCCAGCGTGGACCTGTGTCAGATACAAATTTACTTGAGATCCTTGAAACTAACTTAACAGTCCCCTTTAGCAAACTAAGTGTATCCTTCAAAACTGACAGGAGCAAACATCCACTTTTTAAAAATCCACCTCTTAACTGCCATATTGAAAACAGCAGGTGTAAATTTGCAGGTAAGCCTCCCAATCCCCTGTTGCCACTTCCTAACTCGCCCAGGGGTCTGAAACACGGCACGGGAGCCTGCCTGGCTGTGAGTCCTTGAGGACCCTTGGTCCCCATGCACATTCCCTAGAAAACGGCCCTGAATACTGATCACGGTGAGGCCGCTTCTAAGGAAAGGCACTCGATGGCAACTGCAGCTGCCACAAATGAGCAGCGAGATTGAAAAAGAGGTTCGTGAGCATGTGACAACAGATGACAATTAATGGGCTTCCCCCCAATCCCACTGCAAATCTTAACTGCGTGACAAAGCTGGTTTCACGCAAGCAATCTGCTCTCGGTCTGCACTAAAGTGAAGACCTGTGAGACACGTGGGACGCAGACCAGTGTCCAGGGTAGAGAGTCAAGCAGCTGAAGGAGGTGGTGAGAGGTGGCTTTATCACTCCTGCCTTCAGCGAAACTTAAAAACCTATGTCAGACCATCCCAATAGGAGAAGAATTCATTCCACTTTTTTTAAGTCTCCAAAGGAAATTATACTCTTCTGCTGGAAGTCCAACCCAGGTTGTACAACTTTGCACTGTTAGGTTTTTTAGAAGTTGTTGCTGCTGCCTTGAAGGAGGAAGGTGTCAGGTTCTCTGTAGCACTAAAGGGGAAGTCGTGGCCGTCAGCATGCTCTCGGTGACTTTGTTGGAATGAGCATTTCCCTCCTAGGACACAGTCTGCCCGTGATGAGTATGTCACGGTGAGTCATGTCGTGATGGGAGAGGGAGACACTATGACACCTTTTCCTCTAAACACAGAGTTGCAGAAGTGGATGATTCCATGTTCCAAGCGGCTGCGCCTGGGAGCAGTTTTCTCTCTCCCCACTGGATCGTAGCAGCAAAGGTTCCTTTAGGAGCTATTAGCCTTTTGAAAATTTGATTCTAGTCACAGGCAAAAATGAGATTTCAAAGAATAAGGCGTTAGATCTTTATAATTATCCCTGAAAACATTCGCTGAATGCCCATTGTGGCTGGCATAATCCAAGGTGTGGGGCAATTTTTGAAAGTTCAGAATAATATTAGGTCCCAACATTAGCAAGGGTGTTGCCAGAAGAAAACGGGCTGCCGTTCCACCCTGAAGATGATCGGTGGCTGTGTGAGGACCTCGTGGCTCTGGGTTCTCTGCCGCCAAATCGAGAGGGAGGAAGGGGGCACTGCGTAGTGAACCGTGGACACTCCTCTGTTCATTGTTATTCGGCTTAATGAACAGAAGGATATTGGCTGAGAGGCAGCAGTGGAGATGACATTTCACTTCACTCTCCCGCGACCTGCCGTTATCTTAGCAGCTCCGAGACACAGTCCAGGTACTGGCTCTTTAGCGGCCACTTAATTAGCTGGCGTTCCACTTCCTCCGCAAAGCAATAAAATCAGGAGGAAAAAAGCACAGGCGGTGGGGAGGAGGGGGCAGCCTTGTAAGTCAGGGTTTTACTTCACACTTGAGCAAGACTCCGCAAGGCGTGTGTTGCTGGGAGATAACGGTTTTCAGGCCGCTGAAGGCACCCCTAGGCGGGCGTTATCTTGGGCTCACACGCGGCCCGAGGAGGCTTGGTGCTGCTCTGATGGAAGGGGGGTGCCGATGTCAGGGCCTCAGAGGGAATCAGCTCCCTAAGTGTGGAGGGCTTCCACCATGGTCTGCTCCTCGGGGCACAGATGCCCACCGGGGAGGATAAAGGGGCGTTGGTTCCGCCACTGTTAAGAGCTGGGAACCTTCCTGAAGGAGTGTTACCAACAGAAACAGAAGCCTGAACTGTCTCAGCCCCGTGGAGACTGGTGTGTGAATGCACAGCTCAGACCCCGTCTCTGGGCTTCTCTCTTCCTTTCTGAGCAGGAATATTCATGAATAATAATTGAGGGCCCAGGTCCCGGGGCAGAGAACACCAGTAGGTCCAGGAAAACCTTAAATAAGGGATGACCGGCCCCCTGCATCCAAATGCCATGTGCCTACAAGAACTTCGTGTAGTGATGGGAACTTTTTGACATTCATTTCAGCTTCTGTCATTAGTGACTTCATGACTTCAAGGGTGAAATCCAAGTCATGATTCTAGCTTTTAACATTAATTCTTAAGTGCTGCAGTGTTACTGGCCTTTGGTAGGGTGACCTTTACCTAATTCGCCAGGCCCCATCTAAACGACTGCACATGAAAGTCCTCTTCTGAAATCGTGTGAACGGAGGCTTCCAAAGTCGAGGCACCAGCCTGATACTTCACACCTAAAAGCAAAAGTCCCTCATCTAAACCCCTTGGTTGGCTAAATTAGGAGACGGTAGTCATACTGGGTCTAACTAATGTGAGTAACATTGTGGATCTCTATGGCTTTACATTTATTAAGTTCATCCTATATCGTCACTTAAAGGAAGGACAGGACTGCAGACGTTAGAAGCAGGTATTTGTCTGCAGCAATTCGGTCGTCTACTCCGTGATTAATGGTCTGTCCTTGGTACAAGATTTGACAGGGTGAGCCAGCAGGTAAATCAGACACCCAGAGACACCGGGAAAGTTAGACATAACTCAGGTTGGTGCTGATTTTTTGGACTTTCTTTTCACAAATAACCGTGTTGGGCAGGAAAATCCATACGCTCCCATTATGGACAGTTACACCACATTTTCTTATTTCTGATTTTCTGTTTGTGTGCATCTCTCCTACATCACAGGCCAAGTGAGTCTCTCAAAGGCTAAAAGTGAAGAGCATCCTTTATTAGAAAAAAAAATCGAATTTCTTTCCATTAACACAGCTAATTTCTTATCTTCTCTTGTTTCCCACCTCGCCTTGTCCTACTCACTTATTCCGTATGGAAGGCGCTCTATTTCTTTTTGTTCTGTGGTACCTAAGCTGGCCGTCTACCTCATCCAAGTAGCCCTCAGACTCAAAGAGTTCTAGAACCACACTGTCCGACGTGGTAGCCGCCAGCCACGTGAGGCAGCCAAGCAAATGGACTGCAGCTGATCTGAACTGAGATGATGCGAGGCTTCAGCACACACCAGACTTCAAAGACTCAGTGAAAAAAGTGAAAAATAACAACACCTCTTATGTTGGTCACATGTTGAAAATACAGTCTGGATATATTGGGTTAAATAAAATACTTTGTTAATGTGGCTACTAGAACATTTTAAGTTAGTCCTGTGCCTATGGACAGCTCTGTTCCAGACTGTGTCCTTTGGCCAATGGATTCCAGATCAAAAACACAAAAATGCTGCGGACTTACACTGGCAGAGTCTATTCCTGCTGGGTTTTATTAGCAGTGCAATCGCACTGGCCAAAACTCAAGTTTCTGAGTGTTCTCTCCCACTGCCCCGTGCCCGACTCTCTTAATTAGCCATGCTGTGAGCACTTGAGGCTTTGCAGCTCCCTGGGGCTCCCAGCCTGGTTCAGTCTGCCCACTGCAGCCCCTGCTCCTGCCCTGGCCACCCAACCAGAATCCACAGCCTCCACAAAGCCACGCCTCCCACCCTGACCCACGCTCTACCTCCAGTCCCCAACCACCCCCCCTCCTGTCTCACTTCAACACCTCCAACTCAGTGGTCCAGAGTGAAAAGGTCCACCTTCCCCTGAAAGCCCCCAGCACTTGCACTGTCCCAGACCTGGAATGAGCACCATTCAGGGACCCATCATTTGACCAGACTCAGCTGGGTCTCAATTTACTCTCCACTTCCTCCTGGAGACCTAGCCTGACTGCCCAGGCTGGTGGCTGCACACATCCTGTGCCTCCCCAAAACCTTGTCCACCATGACAATTAGGACACAGCTGAATAGAAACTCCTTGAGGTCAAGAAGAGTGCCCAGCGTGTTCACTACTCACACTGCCTAGCACAGCACCTGGCACATAGTACGTTCTCAATAAATACTTGCTGGCTGGAGGGAGGGCTGGCTAGAGGGAGGGAGGGAGGGGTGAACTGTGACCCACGTGAGACTGAAAACTGTATCTTATGCATCCTTGTATGCCCTCAGGGCACCTGGCACACAGTGTGTGTGCTCAGTAAATTTTGATTGAATGAATGAGCTCGAGCAGTGCTTCTAACCTGCAGTGTGCACACAGGTCATCAGGGATCTTATTAAAATGCAGATTCTGATTCAGCACTTCTGGGCAGGGCCTGAGATTCTGCATTGAGCTCCCAGGCGATGCAGGTGCTGCTGGTCTAGGGGCACATTTTAAGTCACAGGGAAGCAGAGGTTGGTGCCGTTACATCAGTTGGGTCCTCAGCATGGCTGGCCTTCCCTCAATTCGTGTGTCATCTCCTGACTGACAGTGGCTATTCTAGGCTTCCTCCACCCTTAACTCCAGAAGAGTAATAGCTGGCATCACGCCAATCAGACGTAATCTCCTTCAGGCAACCTTCTCATCAGCAAATTGCTGTCCCAGGATTCTGCCTTCCCACGAGCTGAAAATTGGCCCTCCACCTTTTAAACCACCACCTTGGATCGTTTAGGTTTTCCTGGCCTTGACTTCCTCCAGGGCTTTCCTCCCACTCTTACCCACCCTCTTTCTAGCATCTTCATTCTCCCTTTTCATTTCCTTTTTCTGTTTTCAGACCAATTCAGACCCCTCTGTCGTGAAGCCTTCTCCACTCCATCATCCCTGGGACCTTAGCCTCTGAACTTGGCTACTAATTGCTTCAAGGGACCAAAAATGTCCTGGTCTCATTCCTCCTGTTCCCTGGCCCAGGCTCCTCGTGGCTGGATTCCCATGACACTGGGCTCTCCTCATGCTTTTCGGAAGTTTAGAGTTTTCCAGCTCCTACCACTCATTCGCTTTACAAATGTCTGTCCATCCTGCCTACGCGACAACTGCTCTGTAGCCCTGGCACTATAAACGGGATTAATTCTGGGAGGATGTGCGGTCTGTGCTGAGCCTTTAAGGGCGACTGGGTGCTCCGTGAGTGAAGAGAGCGGGAAAGGAGGAGGGGCTGCCCCAGGCAGGTGTGGTCCTACAAGTGTGCAGGCACCCCTCCTTCTGGGTCCCCTGCCCTTACCCCTCCAATTAATTCTTTGAATTTCTGCTCTTTTATCCCAGTCTTCTTTTCCACAACAATCACATGGGATTTGAGTTGACGTGAATTTGAAGTGGCTGCACCCTGTCCAGATGGAAATCTGCAGCAGGCAGCACCCTAGTTTAGGAGGGGTGTCAGGAACGGGGGAGGGATTTTTCCAAGCTGTTAGCAGAGAGGTGAGAGACTAGCCTAATGTTAGAACCACTGCCTGAAGAGGGGACGGAATGCGAGGGGCAGAAAAGCAAACGCCACTGCGGCCAAACCCCAACCCAACCCGGGGCTCTTCTCTGGGAGTTCCTGCAGACTTGCATCCTTGGACACTTCAGCACATGACTCTGGGCTGTTGTCCTCCAGGTCTTTGTTCTCCATAAGCATCATCTCTCCTACTGAGTTGTAAATGCCTTGAACTGGGTGCACCTGGCATGCGACAGACAGACAGTGACCACCTACTATGTTCCAGACACTGGATCTGGGGAAAACAAGGGTGAATAAGATTCAAATCCTCTTCATTTAGAAGAGGGGATAAGTGAGAATAGTTTCATATAGAGAGACAAACATTTCATTGAGGAATATAAGAAAGAGACAGTACTGGAGAGAACAATACCCTGACCTTTTTTGGCTGAGGCTATGGAGAGAGGGGTGGGAACAGGGACGTTCCCAAGGCACCTATAAAACCGCCTAACACATAGTAAAGGTTTGACAAGCTGCAAAACCTCCAAAGACAAACATCTCTAAGATGTGCCAGTGGGAGTGCCCCCAACACTGTTAGCACCTTTCCAAGGCTGACCCTGACCAGAGTTGCCTGGGATTGGGCCCAGGAATTCAAGGGAAGCATGCATCTCCCCTGCTGCACTAGCGAGCAGAAAGATGCCCACAGGCATATGGGACACATTGGGCTCAAACTGCCATATGGCTTGAATTTCACATTTGGACTGGCAGAGTGTAACCATTTTTACAGAGCCTAGTGCCTTTCTACAGATTGTAAATGATAAGGTCACAAGGATTAAAAACCAGTTAAAAATTATAGAAGACATATGTTATGCATTTTACTAACGAATGGCCATATTCAAACATGTTCACTAATGAATGGCAATATTTGAAAGTGGTGTTGAATTTGATACTCTGTGACCGGTGCTCCTTTTCTGGAAGGAGCCAAATGCTCCATAAGGTTTGGGAAACGCTCACTGGAAAGCAACATTGAGCCGGCCTTGTAAGATGTTAAAGGGGATTTTCACTCAGATGCAGAAATTTACTCGCCAGGAAGTTTGTTTAGAGGAACAAGGATGCTGTGAAAACCATCATCAAATACTTGCAAGAGTCCCAGCTTGCAGCTAAATCCTACTTCAGCCTTTGGAAACAAGGGGAGTGGTGAAGTGAGGGAGGGGGCTGGGGACGTGGAGGGTGGGATGGGGGCAGCACCACGGGAATCCTTCTTTAAAACGGTTACAGCGGGGCTTCCCTGGTGGCGCAGTGGTTGAGAGTCCACCTGCCCATGCAGGGGACGCGGGTTCGTGCCCCGGTCCGGGAAGATCCCACATGCCGCGGAGCGGCTGGGCCCGTGAGCCATGGCCGCTGAGCCTGCGCGTCCGGAGCCTGTGCTCCGCAACGGGAGAGGCCACAGCAGTGAGAGGCCCGCGTACCGCAAAAAAAAAAAAAAAAAAAAAACGGTTACAGCAAGAGAGAGTAAGACAGGAAGTGTGGAGGCTTGGGGAGAGCGGATCACTGCCATCGGTCACACCTGTCACACTCCCCCAGGGTCCCTGCCCGTTGCTGTCATTGCTGTCCTCCTGGCAGGGCAGCGGCAGGGGTGCTGAGACTGCTCTGCTCAGAGCTGAGGCCCAGGACGCAGCCTCGGGCAACTGAACGTGCCGTTCCCTCGTCTCCTGTTTCCTTCTCCCTCACCTGGACCCCCAGTTTGTTGGCTGTCAGTGTTTAAAGCCACCGAAGCTAAAGTTCACTTAGAGTCCTTTACCCGCCATCAGGATGAATCCAGGCCGGTCCAAACAAGGAGGAGGTGAGCTCCGAGCACCTTGTTTCAGAGCCCAGGCAGGGGGAGCAGGGAGATGATGGAGGGCCGGCTGCAGGCCCCTCTTGACCCTGGTTCAGCCGTCTGGACAGGACTCAGAAGTGACTCAGAGTTACTTCTCTGGCCAGGAACACGTCTTTGCAGAAATCCAACATGGATAAAGAAGGCCTTAGCAGAAGTGCTGTGAGTTAGAGATTGTTTTGTTTTGTTCGGGTTTGACAAAGGCCCTGATTGGTGACAGCACGCTGGAGGGGAGGAGGGGCAGGTCATCCCTCACACACCTCACTGCAGGGCCTGGGACCAGCGCAGGCTCCACCGAGAGCAGGCTCGCAAAAGCAATCCAGATGTAAACTTCCCACACCCTCTGATCCAGCTATTTCACTTCTAGAACTTCATCCTACAGATTTCCTTTCACACGTGCAAAATGACCTATGGAGAAGGATGTTCCCCGCAGCTTTGTTTATAATGGCAAAATATCGGAAAGGGCCTAAATGCTCATCCGTAGGGTGCTGGTTAAATGAATTCCGATACATCTATCAACTTGAATATCGTGTGGCTGTTGAGGAAAAATTCAGCTGTTCAGGGTTGCTCAACGCGCACTGATATAGGACAGGCTGTAAATGTTTTAAATGAAAAAGCAAGGTGCAGAACACATTACATAAAGCAATATTCTATATACCATTTTTAGTCTCGAAATAGCTCTTATATATGCAGGTGACAGTGATTGTCTCTGGAAAGCTTTGTAAGCTGACTGAGGAGGAAGGGAGACTTATTTTTCACTATTTGCCTTTTGCACCTTTTGAATTTGTGCTGTGCGTGTGTATTATTCACTCAAAAAATATATAAACCATTTTAAAAAACCCAGACTATGTGAATTGTATCCCGATAAAGCTGTTTTTGAGCAAGGAAACACAAATGGTCAAGAAGCATTTTTAAGTTTGAAAAAACTGCAAATATTTTAAAGTAGGAAATAAGTTCAAATATTTTTGTCTATGATTATACATTGGACAGTTCATTTCCCAGGAGTATCATCACCAGGCGCAGCACCCACACAGTTCGGAGCATTTATCAGGCACCTCTCTTAATTCAAGGTTCCCTGTTGAACGTAGGTTCGCAGATATGGTCTCTTGTATGAGCTCGTCTCCTCTAATAGGTTCTGAGACAGATGGTAGTAAAGTTTCCCATTAGATCATACTCACAGTAGGTGCATAAATTAAGACTCTGCACAACCAAAAGACTGAATGGATACATACTTGTACTTGATTGAGATCATGATGCTGTAGGAAAAGGGAATTTTCAGAGTTCCTTTAAGAACTCCTGTGAATGGAAATTAAACCAAGGAGAGTAAGGGGCTTTTCATGGTAGCGAACCTAAAGCAAAAATGATTCAGGGGCTGGGGTAGGGCGGGAGTGTAGAGGTCACAGTATTTTGTGGGAACATAGACGGCATTGTGTAACCATCCTTGATGATTTGTACAGAATTTGAAAAATACAGAAGAGTTCAGCTACTGAGCTCTATCCAGCTTCCTTGAAATTATTTCTTTTTAACCATTTGGAGATGGCATGTAAAAGATTGTTGTATTTAGAGCATGGCACAGTTTAAGACTGCTTCCCACCATGAGATTCTGTGATTCTAAGATGTTGTGTACTTGAAAGGAAATAACCTGACTTTCTTCCTTTCGAACTTGTGTCTTAGCGCGTTATAATGTAACACCATTTCCGTTCTGTGGCACTGTCTTGTCAGAACCAGTTTTCCATATATCAGCGGCTAGTCACCCCATGGGGAGCCTCCCTCTTTTGATATACTATTTTTAATGCACTGGGGCTGAATCTCATATATCACTGCTGCCATCTTCTGGAAAGTCATACACCTAAAAGAAAAATATTTCCTCTATTCCCAAAGAAGTACAAATGTGTGCATCATCGTTTTGATGTTTCCCTTGAATATAGTGAGGGGTCCTGAGATGATATTTGATTCTCTCCTGTTCTTTTAACAGAACTTCAGAGCTGTGGAAGAAAAATAAATGGCACATAATAAAATGCTTTTGTAATAGATGCTGCCGTGATAGAAAACAAGCACAAAGAACTTTGGGCTTTCGAATAGAGATCACTCACCTTTGAGGGTCAGACACTTATCTTGAGGTTCATCGCTTGTAGGTGCCGACTGGCTCTCACCTTTACTGATAATAACCACTTGCGTGTTCTGAATGCATTTGAGGCTGTTCATTTCATCCCTTTTTATGCTTCCAAAGAGAAAATATACATACATATCCTTTTGAATGTCTCCATTATGGGCGTATGGGAAATCAAACTCAAACATCAATCAAATGACTGGTCTACTGACTTGATACTGAATGATAAACGTGACGGGCAGTCCATTTAGCTGTATGGTAGTGTGGGATTTCCTACGGGGAGTGACAGTGACGGCACCTCTGCGTGTACGCGAGGAACGAGAGGTCAGTATCCCTTTCTCTACTGCAGTTATGGGGAGCTGCCAAGCTTGGCGCTTCCCACGAGGTCCTCAGTTTCACTCAGGCCTTCACAGAACAACAGCAATTATTAGTATATTGAGAATTGCTTTAATTAACAAGGTGCTTTACTATCACCTTACTTTTCTATGGAATTTTTTTGCTTATAAAACACTGTAACTCCATGAGAAAACCATTTCTCCTATTTACTAGGTGCCAGAAACTGGGTTAAATATTAATTATCTTATTATTTCTTCTTTACAGATGCAGAAAGCTAAAGCAAAGAGATGTTAGGATCACACAGATAATAAATGGTAGAGAAGGGCCTCTGAGTCCAGGTCTCTCTGACTTCAAAGGCTTTACTTTTAAACACTAAATTGTATCTGAGTTTTTAAAATATAAATATCACTGTCTGATTTCAGGAATTACAATATGCTATTCTTTTATATGTTGTCCAAGTCCAAGATTTTATTCACCCAAAATAAATACTCAACACATATTAACCACAAGGCAAAAATATGACTTGAATGGTAAGAATAGTTTGGCTATTACTTATTAGAAAAAAAAAGTGTCTTATTGAACTTATCCTTTATTGAATAGTAGTCTTAAAATTGTATACTTCAGGGGCTTCCCTGGTGGCGCAGTGGTTGAGAGTCCGCCTGCCGATGCAGGGGACGCGGGTTCGTGCCCTGGTCTGGGAAGATCCCACATGCCGCGGAGTAGCTGGGCCCGTGAGCCATGGCCGCTGAGCCTGCGTGTCCGGAGCCTGTGCTCCGCAACGGGAGAGGCTACGACAGTGAGAGGCCCGCGTACCACAAAAAAAAAAAAAAAAAAAAAAAAATTGTATACTTCATCTTAGGCATTTAGGATGAGCTAATTACTACCGTTAAGTGAGAAGTTTGGCACCGACCAGACAGGCAGCTGCTCCAAAGAGAAAAGTGTGTTGGATCGCCAGGTTCGCCAGGTTCGCTGTTGGATAAAGGGAAGCCATCACACTACTGGGAGTGATTAACTTGTTCCTGGTGTTGACTTCTAAGACGCATCGTCCTGTGGGTACTCGGGATTAAAAACAAACAGGGGGAGAGAATTCCTTCTCGGTCCACTTGTTAGGACTCCGTGCTCTCATTGCCAGGGGCCTGGGTTCGATCCCTGGTTGGGGAAATAAGATCCCACAAGCCTTGCAGCACAGCCAAAGAAAAAGGGAGGGGGGAAGACTTAAATTACAATTTTTCAAATAACATAGACAATTCAAAAGTTGTCTTTTATATCAGCTCTTTTGCAAAAGAATAACTGACCTAGTATAAATAAACTGACCTAGTAAAACTTCTGTAGGAGCTTAGCTGTATCAACCAAGGTTTCACCAGAGAGACAGAACCAGTAGGAGATAAATATAAATATAGATTATCTAGGCATGTTCAGCTGTCCCCATAGATCTGTAGATATATAAAGAGATATCTATAGATATAGTTATAGTAGATATCTAGTATATATTTATATATAAATATCTCTATGTCTAATATATCTGTATCTATAGAGAGAGGTTGATTGCAAGGAATTGGCTTATGTGATTATGGGGCTACCTCGGCAAGTCCCAAATCCACAGGGCAGGCTGCCAGGACGGGCAGGCTGGAACTCTGTTGTCCACAGGTGAACCCTCTTCTTGAGGAAGCTTCAGGTCTGCTCTTAAAAACCTTTCAGCTAATTGAATCAATCCCAACCAGATCATCTAGGACTGTCTCTCTTCACTGAGAAACCTAGATTAGTGTTTGCTTTAATAGGCTATAGTCTAGCCAAGTTGGCACGTAAAATCAACATCACAGGCACTAAGGTAATACAGTCCATAGATATTGCTTTTTAATCATATGTAATAAGGAGATAGAGTTTAGAGAACCAATAGAATAAGTATGTATTACTGTTATGATTTTTAAAAGGCTTTAAAAATTCTTTTTTTAAAACATGCAAAAAATTATTAGCATTTGTCAGATCTATCTCAAAAGAAAATAATCCAGGAAAAGTATACAATATAACTGTGTGGTAGTCTCTTCCATTCAGTTAGTATTTACTCACAAGGCATCCTAAAACAGCCTCAGCAAATATGAGCCCACAGTTGATGACTAATAAACCCCTGGGGAGATTGCAGCCTTCTACATTATTGGTTAAAGCCAGACCCATGTGCCCCAGAAAGGAGACAGGCAGGTTGTCAGAGTGAATATGAAAATATTGGAGCCAGATGTTTTCTCCTCAAGCTCTTTGGAAATACCTGTGCCCCTAGGAGTTTTTGCAAACAGACCCAAAACATTATCTCAAGGAGTTTTGTATCTGCCTAAGCCAGAGTTCCCCAAACTTCCTCTGTTCACCATGCCCTTAGTGGCTTGGTAAATTTTTCCTGGTGCTTCTAGGCCAAAAGAAACGCCTAACAGTTCTGTTTATTAAATAATTAGGTCCACATAACATAGTAAGAATTAATGTCTTAACAACTTCATAGCCATTTGAAAAAATAGTTCACATAAATTGAAAGAAAAAAAAAAATATATATATATATATATATATATTTTTTTTTTTTTTTTTTTTTTTTTTTTTTTTTTTTGCTGTACGCGGACCTCTCACTGTTGTTGCCTCTCCCGTTTCGGAGCACAGGCTCCGGACGCGCAGGCTCAGCGGCCATGGCTCACGGGCCTAGCCGCTCCGCGGCATGTGGGATCTTCCTGGACCAGGGCACGAACCCGTGTCCCCTGCATCGGCAGGCGGACTCTCAATCACTGCGCCACCAGGGAAACCCAGAAAAAATATTTTTATTTCATTCTTAAATAACTACATCTCCTGGTCCAAAGAGATGCTCACCTGGCAGCTGTCTTTTTTATCACAGTAACCTCCAAAAATCCCATTTTGCAAAAACATGATGTCATCAAAAGGAGGGTAGCACAATCTACATTAACACCATGAACAGCCTTGAGTTAGTAATTCACAGTGTCCGACAGATGCTGAGTGTCACTGTGCTTTTCCTCAAAAATTTAAAAGATCCCACTTCACCCCTGTGAGTTTGTTGTGACACCCCAGGGCTCCTTCCTACACAGTTTGAGAACTGAAGTCCTAAGCATTTGTACAAGCACCTGGTTGACAGTCTTGAGTTCTGGATAACTTAATTAAAAACCTGAACTTTCAGTAATGTATATATGTCGATGCTACTCTCACTTTGCCCCAGCTTCCCCCTCCCACCCCACGTCCTCCAAATGTAAAACAGATAGCTAGTGGGAAGCAGCAGCATAGCACAGGGAGATCAGCTCGGCGCTTTGCGGATGACCTAGAGGGGTGGGATAGGGAGGGTGGGAGGGAGGCTCAAGAGGGAGGGGATAAGGGGATATATTATGCGTATGGCTGATTCACTTTGGTGTACAACAAAAACTAACACAGTGTTGTGAAGCAATTATACTCCAATAAAGATATATTAAAAAAAAAAAAGCCAACGCTGAAACCCAAAAAGAACCCTGAACTTTTTCTTTTTTTTTTTACATCTTTATTGGAGTATAATTGCTTTACAAACCCTGAACTTTTTTTAGATCAAATCAGACCTTCTAGATATTTCCTCATTTTGTATGAGACAGATTTATTTAACTAGGAAGCCCATGGCACAATGTATCTAAATTTAAGTTATACTCTCTGAATAGGAGCAAATTAGCAAGTGCATTAATGCTAAATTATCACCAACACATTTTTTCAGCTTTCACTTGCCTTTTGCCATACTGAAGTGGTGAGGGTTTAATTTTTATAGGCTCTTTCTTTTCTGTTTTTTTTTAATTTATATATATATATATATATATATATATATGGTCTATTCTTTGTAGTACTAGTATGAAAGGGAATTTAACGTCTTTGTGTCAGGAAAGTCCTATTTATTCTGACAAACTGATCAACCTCCAGAGTGTTCCTCTACCATGAAACTGATTTTATATCTCATCCCTGAGCTAATAAGATGTGAAACATTTTCCCTGTCACGCCAAGAGATCAGACTTGCTTCCATGAATAGCAGTGGGGTGAAATCACACAGTGAGCTCTTCTCAGTGATTGAACCATACAGTTCACAGTTTTTCAACATAAGAACAGAGTGATGGGTCTGAGACAAACCCAAAGATGAGCAGATACATTAAAAAAAAAAAAAGCCTTAAGAAAGGACTCTACGATCCAATTCATTCACTGTTCACTGCATTAGCTGTCAGTTCAGGGAAAATTAAAATGTCAGAAATTAAAACCTGGTGGTCTTGGTGATTTGTGTAATGACATCCTGACACATACCCCCTCTCCCACCAACATGAACCTTTAAGGAAAGTTTATATCCCACAAAACGTGGGCTCATTCTCTTTGCTGTGAGAAGAAATAATCTGTAACACTCTGAAAGTGCTGGCGAGAAGAGAGATGGTGACATAGCTGTAGAAGAGGCCTTTTCCTTATAAAATACTTGTCTTTCTTGTTTGTTATGTCCTGAGATTAAAATGATCTTCAGATGAGTTGTTAAAACAAGAAATTGACCATGGGGACGGAGGGGAAGCTGTTTCCGTGCTGGAGACAACGTGAAGGGAAAAAATGTCTTGGGGGCTTCCCTGGTGGCGCAGTGGTTAAGAATCCGCCTGCCGGGGCTTCCCTGGTGGCGCAGTGGTTGAGGGTCCACCTGATGCAGGGGATACGGGTTCGTGCCCCAGTCCGGGAGGATCCCACGTGCCGCGGAGCAGCTGGGCCCATGAGCCATGGCCACTGAGCCTGTGCGTCCGGAGCCTGTGCTCCACAACGGGAGAGGCCACAACAGTGAGAGGCCCGCGTACCGCAAAAAAAAAAAAAAAAAGAATCCGCCTGCCAATGCAGGGGACACGGGTTCGAGCCCTGCTCCGGGAAGATCCCACATGCCACGGAGCGACTAAGCCCATGCACCACAACTACTGAGCCTGCGCTCTAGAGCCTGCGAGCCACAACTACTGAGCCCACGTGCCACAACTACTGAAGCGCGTGCGCCTAGAGCCTGTGCTCTTCAACAAGAGAAGCCACCACAATGAGAAGCCCACGCACCGCAACAAAGAGTAGCCCCCCACTCACCGCAACTAGAAGAAGGCCGCGCGCAGCAACAAAGACCCAACGGAGCCAAATATTATAAATTATTTATTTATTTTTTAAAAAATGTCTTGGAAGGGCTGTTGTTTTGAGGTGAAGTAGAATATTGATGTATTTTGGCAAAGCTGGGTTTTTTCTATATCCTGTTTGTTCATCAGTTCGAATCAGTCTCATCTTAAGCAAAACTGAGCTAAATTTCTGGCTTATGCTATTGAACATGAATTTGAGAACTTTCAAGCCTCTGGAACTTTTCTGAGGCTTCCAGACACCCAGTGCCATCGCTATATTTGTTATCGATTGCCATGTAAAAAGCACCCCAAAACTTAGTGATTTAAAACAGCGACAATCTCATTCCTGCTTTACTTTATTTTGTTTTTGCCCACAAACCTGTAATTTGGACAGAGCCCTGTGCAGACAGTTTGTGTCTGTTCCATGTGGGGTCATCTGGGGCAGCTCATCCAGGGGCTGAAAGATCCACTTGAGCCATGACTCAGACACATGGCCGGCAAGTTGGTGCTGGCCGTTGGCTGGGGGCCTCAGTTCCTCTCCATGTGGGCCTCTCCGTGGGTGGCAGGACTTCAAGAGCAAATGTCCCAAGAGACAGAGAGTGGAAGCTGCCCGTTTCTTAAGGCCTGGGCCCCAAAAGTGGCATACCATCGCTTCTACCATGTAACACTGGTCAAGCAGTCAGTACATCCGGATTTAAGCAGAAGGGGTCTAGAGCCTACTTCTCAATGGTAGGAGTATCAGATCCCACTGGGCCTGTTCTCTAAAACCACCACCATCACCCCCGTGCCGTACTCGCTGACCATGCTCACTTCTCTGCTAGAGCATCCTCTCCGAATACAGCCTCTGCTGTGAGATATGTTACTCCCCAACTAGTAAAGTAAATGGTCATTGAAGGGAACCAGTTTTCTAGTGAAGCGTCTCCTTCTCCAGCTGTGAAATAAAGTAGAGGAAGAACAGTGCCTAGCTGGCATCTCCTTAAAGCTTAGAACATATTGTGTGCCAGGCCTGCTTACAGCCAGTTAGTATGTGTCATCCCACCTACCTCTCATGATGGTCATGTAGGATAGTTATCATTGTTACCCTGGTTTTTCAAAGGAGGAGACTGAGGCACAGATGCCAAGGCAGGTGTCCCAAGGTGTCTTGGTCGTCAACTGATGGGATGGTGACTCCAGTCCAGTGTGTCACACTGAAGAGCCCATGCCCTAAGCCACCACAGCACCTCCAGAGCAGGGCTGGGGGTTGGGAAGTGCGTTCCAAAGGGGCCTGGTGATTCCAGGCAGTCGTAGGATAACTTCCTTTTCCAGCATTCACTTCTCCAGCTTCCTTCTCTGTCAGATGAAGGGTGGAGGACCATTGGCTCCTGGGTCCCTTCCAACCCGAAAGGAGCTGTGAATACTGGAAGGAGCATGGTCACTGGGTGAGAAGCTTCGCTTCAGCCCGTGCATTAGCTTCCTGGGGCTGCCAGGGGCTTAAACAACAGGAACTTACTTTCTCACAGTCGTGGAGTCTGAGAGTCCGAGAACAAGGGGGAAGCAGGGTTTGTTTCTTCTGAGGCCTCTCTCCTTGGCTTGCAGTCGGTCACCTTCTCCCCTGTCGGCACGTGGTCGTCTCTCAGCCCCTGTGTGTCTGTGTCCTAATCCCCTCCTATAAGGATGCCAGTCGTATTGCATTAGGCCCACCCTAATGACCTCATTTTACCTCACTTACCTCTTTAAAGGCCTTGTCTCCACATGCAGTCACATTCTGAGGTACGGGGGGTTAAGGTTTCCACATATGAATCCGTAGGGCACAAAATTCAACCCACAACAGCCCATTTCTTCTTTCAACAGTAGACTTTTTCAGTACAAAAATGAGTCCATTAACATGGATATATAAATTTTCTCTGTACGTAAACAAATATTAGATGTGAAATTCTTGAATGAATTTGTTTTCCTCACACTCTAACACTAATAACTCTTTACTACAGGTATTTCTTTGCGTTACTGTCTCTTCTGCTAGGCTAGAAACTTCTTGAAGAGAGGAAATGTGACGCGTTCATTTTTGAAACCCTGCTGCAGTGCTCAGAACATTCTTTAGTAAAGAGTGAACAGTTCCATCAAAATATGACTTTATTTCTCTCTGCAAAAAGTAATTTGGGGGCTTCCCTGGTGGCGCAGTGGTTGAGTCCACCTGCTGATGCAGGTGACACGGGTTCGTGCCCTGGTCTGGGAGGATCCCACATGCCGCGGAGCGGCTAGGCCCGTGAGCCATGGCCGCTGAGCCTGCGCGTCTGGAGCCTGTGCTCCTCAACGGGAGAGGCCACAACAGTGAGAGGCCCGTGTACCGCAAAAAAAAAAAAAAAAAGTAATTTGGCACACAAACGATCACCCAACTCAGAGGCAGGAGTAGAATGAGCTTGGAAAAGAAAAACATGTTGTGACCAAATGCAACCAGCAAGCCCCTCTCTAACCTGCATTTGTTCTCCTGCAGCTCGTCTTTTGCCGGGATTGTAAGGAACCGTACCATGAAGGTGAATGCAGTGCCCTGTTTGAAGCCTCAGGAGCAGTTACTCAGGTACAGTGCCCTCTTCCTTCCTCAAAGCAGGGCTCAGGCTATGGGGATGAGAGCTGTTTCCCGGAGACCATGGAAGGTTCCAATCTGAAAAAATCAGAGCCAGCTTAGTAGCCTACAGCCATGGTGATGGGGCTCTGGCCTCCCGGCCATCGGTCCCTCCACAACCACTTCCTTCCTCCGGGCGAGCTGTAGACTTCCCAGTGGCCATGTGTGGTGTGTTGGTACTTCCATGAGAGTTTTACCCCAGAGGTAAGTGGATTAGGGATAAGGTATCTTAGCATGATCAGAGGAGTCTTTAGAAAAGAGAGAAAACCATTCAACAACCTCTCAATCAGGGAAATCAATACTAGCCTCACATTATTTTTTCTCAAAAGTGCCTTTGTTTAAAATCTTTGGTGAAAATCTCTCCATGAACGAAGTGGTAGAAGTGTTGCAGTATTATGTGATGCAAGGATATCATTGTCTTTTTAGCAATATTGTTACCGAACTCAGGTCTGGCTGCTCACCGCTGGAAAATCAATACCCAAGAGGCAGTTGTTGGTAGAAAGGAAAATAGCTTTTAATCAGAAAGCCAGCAGTCTGGGGAGATGGTAGACTCAGTGTCCCCAAAAAACCATCTCTGAAGAGTCTGCTTGGCCATGAAAGTTTTTAAAGGGAAAAAGGGAAGTAATCTCAGCTAATCATTGAGATGGGGGGTTAGAGTCGTCACCATCCCCCCCCCCCACTGCATGCAGGCTTGTTGACTTCTTGTGATCTTTCTTTGGATGCTATCTTGTTCACACAGTCTGTTCACAGAGTTTGTTCAAGAGATTACTGAAAGGGAAGCTAGGGAAGAGATCGGGTCATCGGTTACTTATGCTTCATTTCTGCTTCTTTGATCCATGGAAAGAACCAACAGGTTAGGCAAGGTATTGTGTGATCAAAAGATTTGATAGGTGTGCTTGGGCCAGAGATGAGCAGAGCCCGGGGCACCTGGTGTAAAAGTTAGTTACAATGTAGCTTTGCTGAATTGACAGGAAAAGGGGTTTCCTGCTAAGGGTGGTTTCCTGCAAAGAGCTGCTTACAATATCATGGACTATGCTAAACTGTATTTCAGTCTTGATTAGGTAAAGAACATGTTTACTGAGCCTTACTCTCTGAAGTGCTAAATCAGGCTTAGGGAAATGCAAAATTGCACATATTTTCTTCTATTTATTAATTATGATCAACCAAACCTTAGGGGAAAGGAGTAAAAACTTCAACACAGTTGATGAATTTGCTCATTATTTTTCTCCTGATAGAGATGTTAACAAGGGTATAAACACCAAATCTATCCAGATAAATCCTTTAGTCATTTTATTGATCCCATATCTCCTCCCTCTTGCGTCTCCCTCCCTCCCATCTCCCTATCCCACCCTCTAGGTGGTCACAAAGCACCGAGCTGATCTCCCTGTGCTGTGCGGCTGCTTCCTACTAGCTATCTATTTTACGTTTGGTAGTGTATATATGTCCATGTCACTCTCTCACTTTGTCACAGCTTACCCTTCCCCCTCTCCATATCCTCAAGTCCATTCTCTAGTAGGTCTGTGTCTTTATTCCCGTCTTACCCCTAAGTTCTTCAGAACCTTTTTTTTTTTTTAGATTCCATATATATGTGTTAGCATAGGTATTTGTCTTTCTCTTTCTGACTTACTTCACTCTGTATGACAGACTCTGTGTCCATCCTCCTCACTACAAATAGCTCAATTTCGTTTCTTTTTATGGCTGAGTAATATTCCATTGTATATATGTGCCACATCTTCTTTATCCATTCATCCGATGATGGACACTTAGGTTGCTTCCATCTCCTGGCTATTGTAAATAGAGCTGCAATGAACAATTTGGTACATGACTCTTTTTGAATTATGGTTTTCTCAGGGTATATGCCCAGTAGTGGGATTGCTGGGTTATATGGTAGTTCTACTTTTAGTTTTTTAAGGAACCTCCATACTGTTCTCCATAGTGGCTGTATCAATTTACATTCCCACCAGCAGTGCAAGAGGGTTCCCTTTTCTCCACACTCTCTCCAGCATTTATTGTTTGTAGATTTTTTGATGATGGCCATTCTGACTGGTGTGAGATGATATCTCATTGTACTTTTGATTTACATTTCTCTAATGATTAATATGTTGAGCATTCTTTCATGTGTTTGTTGGCAATCTGTATATCTTCTTTGGACTGCATTTCTATGGCACACGCTCTTCCTGTTGACTTATTTTAGCTCTGGGCACTCAAATGCAAGCTCACTGGGTCCTGATGTCAGGAATAATAATGACCCTGGGACCCGCCCCCTTGCCTCAGGGCCAGAAGGGTTAGACCAGAACAAAGGCTGCTACTGTGGGAGATGGGTGTGATCCAGCAGTTTACACGCATATGTTCATATGACAACAGACCTGGACTAGGTCTTCCAAGAAGGGGTACCCTAACATCTGTTTACTTGAACACAGTCGCAGTGAGGTGAAGGAGAGCGTTGCTTACCCTAAAGCTGCCCAGCGCTGACCCACTCAGTAATCCCCTTCATTCTTCTTTCAGGAGGCACTAACCAACCTTGGTGTTAATGATTAAGGCAGCCCAAATTTAAAAAAGAAAAGAAACTCAGAAATATGGGAGAAAGAAAGTTAGAGCTGGCCTTCAGTACAGATGACCAGTATCAAGGGGCCTGTGTCTGCACACACCATCAATCAGCAGGTGTTAAACTGAGCATTTCTACTGGCCGGAGATCCTGCTAGACTCTCTGAAGAAATGTAGATAAGTACATTTATCTTCAGAGGCTTATAGGGGAGCCACAGGGGAGACTTACAGGAAAATAGATACTGATCATAATATGCTAAAACTAAGTTTAGTGAATAGAGCTTTGTACCGTGTTTCCCTAGGAAAGTCATGGAGGGTGGGTCAGAGTTTGTCAGGAGAACAGTGGGATAGGGACGACAGGGAACATTCCAGCAGAGGGCCCTGAATGGACAAAGGTACGGAGGCGAGATTCTCCTCAGCTACCCTGTGTTCTGTCCACCCGTACATCCCCAGGCTCAAGACAGTATCTGGTGCACAGACATTTAATGGATGTTTGTTAAGTGATGGTGGTGTCGACTGAAGAAAAACACACAACCTAAAAGTTGTGAGTTAAGTTTATTTGAGGGCCTTACTGAGGACTCTAGCCGGGAGACAGCCTCTGGGCTCTGAAGAGGTAACGGAGGAGCCAGGATATATAGGAGTTTGTGCTGAAAAAAAACAAACAACAACAACAAAAAAAACACATGTAGTCAAACATCAAAAGACTACTGCTAATCAAACAAAGCAGACCTCTCAAGTTAATGATTTTAGTGCTTTTCTATGTATGGGAAGCTACAAGAGTCTGGGCTCTGAAATTATTCCTTCGATATGCATCTTAACTACCTAGGGCCAGTATCCAGAGCACAGAACGTTTCCTGATTTTCTGCATCCTGCATTCCCCTCAAGGTCTACTGTGTGGGCAGCTGCAGTGGCCAGTGGCTTGATTTCAGGCAACATTTGTTGTTTGCTGGAATGGCAGGCAACATTCCCTTTCCACAGTGGCATCTATAAAGAAAAAGACATTATTTCATTCATTCAGTAGTATTAAACACCTGTAGTGGGTTAGGCTTTTTTCTAGGCTCTGGGGGTTCAGTCCCTGCTCTCGTGGAGCTTATGTTACTTTATTAGATGCCACAAGGCTTGCGCAAACAATATGATAGGAATTCAGAGGAGGAATCTTTAATTCAAGACAGGGTTATCCAAGGGAGAATTCAGGAAGAGACGGCCCTGCAACAAGACCTCTCTGAAATGAGCCTCCTTCTGGCCTAGAGCTCGGATAACTGGACCAGCCTCATAGTTCTCTTATTTGAAAACAAAGCGAATGGACCCACCAAGCTGGAAAAGTCTGCTGGTTCACTATTGCCTGAGAACAGAAGGCAACTAGTATTTGGGGGTTTCGCTGCCATTTTTTCCTAAGTCTCTGATCCATTCAGGGTCCTCCTCAGAAGAGACTGTAACTGAGGGGTCGTGGATGACCTACAGTGGTGGGGAAGGGTCACAAGAACCAAATCGATGTGGAGGGCCTTGGAGTCCAGCATGGGGGGAACCATGACTGCGCCAGGCCTGAAGGGACAAGAGGAGGAAATGGCGTAACACGGGGACCAACCTCAAGAGCTGGAACCACGGAGGAGCTCTGACAGGAGGTGTAATCGTGGAAAGTCCAGCGTTGCCAGAAGTAGACCCAAAGCTGGAGGGGAGTGAGGACCAACACCTTGACGTCTCCCGCTCACCCTCTGGTCTCTTACAGACGTCTCCCATTGGCCACACCCAACTGAAAGCCAGCCATAAGGGACCCAAGGGACACAGCCCATCGGATTCAGCCTTCCACACACAGAGCAGAGGAGAGAAAAGAACACAGGATAACCAGTATATCCTCTATGGATTGGTTTACCACGTCTCCGGTTTCCTCATTTCAACAAGAGCTACTCTTGGACGCAGAGAAGGATGAACCCAACAAGCTGTTTCATCAAACTGAAAGAGCCAATTCCATTTGGCAAGAGAATGAAGGGTTTTTATTTTGTTATAGAGCCAGTTTATTTTCTGTTCCCTACATTTCTCCCAAACGGCAGTGATCTCCAAATGGATGACCTCTGCAGTCCCACTTAACTGAAATCTTTGAAAGGATGGCACTCCACACACTGACAATAAAAATCTAATCACAACCTCCCTTCCTGGAACGGAAGGCTTCATGTGCATCCTTGTGTCTGAATTTTGCTAATACAACAAAATGCCCGCATTAGCCTTCTTCAAATTTCCTTTCAATTCAATTCATTTGTAAGGTTTTTCCTTTTAGCCGTCTGTGGCTACTCTCCACTGTTCTCGCTCTAAAGCTGAGCGGTTTCTGACATTATCCAGCCAGGCAAGCCCATGTCTCCCAGGGCCCAATCAGGATTTTCCCATAAGTTAAGCTGCTTGACCCTAATCTTAATGCATTTTTTGATTAATGCAACATTTTTTTTAAAGCAAACTCAACAATTGGTTTTAAATTGGTTTTAAAATATTGAACAAGCTTGCAGTTGAAACTGCTGGGGGTTTGGGGAATCTGTGACAGAAGATCAATCCGTCACGGGCTAATGAGAGTCCAGCCCCATTTGCTTCTTCTTGCTCGAGCCGGGTCGTTCTCCTGCACGTATTCCCCCTGGAGCCTTTCTAATAAGTAAACACTTGCTCTTGTAAACCACATAAATTGATTCATTCTCCCTGAGCTTCTAAGTAGTTGACATTACTCCTCCTATTCAACAAGAAGGCAACAGAGACCTCCAGAGTTTTCATGGTGTCCAGAGCCACAAAGGAGATTATTTTCATTGGCTGCACCTGATCAGAGTAGTTTGGGAACAGTGACTGCTCTCTCTGATGAATAAATCCGCAGTGTCTAACGGGAGTGTGCCACCCCTGCCTGCCTGGTTCCTGTTCGACCTCCAAGACCCAGATCGTAAGACAAGTCCTCCATGAGGCCGCCTGCCCACCCCACTACTTCCTCCAAGCTCTCAGACTATGCCACATACCTCTGCTGTACATTCTTCACATGG
This sequence comes from Mesoplodon bidens, assembly GCF_964165515.1. Taxonomy (NCBI): domain Eukaryota; kingdom Metazoa; phylum Chordata; class Mammalia; order Artiodactyla; family Ziphiidae; genus Mesoplodon; species Mesoplodon bidens. The sequence continues at coordinate 87,134,333 of NC_138168.1, read as the reverse complement.
AAATGTTGTTTCCCTGTATCTTCACTAAAATTCTGAACTTTCTTAGTGCAAGGTTTGTACCTGTTTTGTCTTTATAACCCCCAGTGCCTAGCACGTAGGGGCACTCATTAAACGTTAGTGAATGAATGACATCTCCCTCTTTCCTCGCCATATATCTGTCCTCACCGTGAGGCTGGGAAAGCACGCTACAGGAATGGGAGGGGAGGAGTAGATCAAGATGGTGACATGGGGGCTTCCCTGGTGGCGCAGTGGTTGAGAGTCTGCCTGCCGATGCAGCAGACACGGGTTCGTGCCCCGGTCCGGGAAGATCCCACATGACCCGGAGCGGCTGGGCCCGTGAGCCACGGCCGCTGAGCCTGCGCGTCCGGAGTCTGTGCTCCGCAACGGGAGAGGCCACAGCAGTGAGAGGCCCACGTACCGCAAAAAAAAAAAAAAAAAAGATGGTGACATGGGAGGCCCCTGAGCGCCCCTCCTCCCACGGACACACAAAATGTGCAGGCACACCTCAGAGATATTGCAGGTTCAGTTCCAGACTACCACAACAAAGCAAATGTCACAATAAAGTGAGTCACACGAAGTTTTTGGTTTCCCAGTGCATGTAAAAGTTAGGTATACACTCTATTGTATTCTCTGAAGTGGGCAATAGCATTATATCCAAAAAATACGTACCTTAATTTAAAAATACTTCATTTCTAAAACATGCTAGCCATTATCTGAGGCTTCAGTGAGTCATAATGTTTTTGCTGGTGGAGGATCTTGCCTCCGTGTGGATGGCTGCTGACTGATCAGGGTGGTGATTGTTGAAGGCTGGGGTGGCCGTGGTAATTTCTTAAAATGACACAGCCGTGAAGGCTGCCACATCGATTGACTCTTTCTTTCATGAACAAGTTCTCTGTAGCATTTTACCCACAGCAGAACTGCTTTCAAAATTGGACTCAGTCTTCTCAAATCCTGCCGCTGCTTTATCAAATCAGTTTAGGTGATAATCTAAATCCTTTGTTGTCACTGCAACCATCTCCACAGCTTCTTCACCAGGAGTAAATTCCACCTCAAGAAACAACCTTAGGGCCTCCCTGGAGGCACAGTGGTTGAGAGTCCGCCTGCCGATGCAGGGGACACGGGTTCGTGCCCCGGTCCGGGAAGATCCCACGTGCCGCGGAGCGGCTGGGCCCGTGAGCCATGGACGCTGAGCCTGCGCGTCCGGAGCCTGTGCTCTGCAACGGGAGAGGCCACAGGAGAGGCCACAACAGTGGGAGGCCCGCGTAATGCAAAAAAAAAAAAAAAGAAAGAAACAACTTTATGGGAATTCCCTGGTGGTCCAGTGGTTAGGACTCAGCGCTTTCACTGCCAGCCAGGGAACAAAGACCCTGCAAGCCGCACGGCCAAAAAAAAGAAAAGAAACAACTTTATTTGCTCATCCATAAGAAGCAAGTTCTTATCCATAAAGTGTTATCATGAGATTGAAGCAATTCAGTCACATCTTCAGGCTCCACTTCTAATTCTAGTCCTCTTGCTGTTTACACCATATCTGCAGTTATTTTCTTCACTGAAGTCTTGAACCCCTCCAAGTCACCCATGAGTGCTGGAATCAAGCTCCTGTTAATGTTGGTATTTTGACCTCTTCCAATGAATCATGAATGTTCTTCATAGCATCTAAAATGGTGAATCCTTTCCAGAGGTCTTCAGTTTGCTTTGCCGAGATCCATCAGAGGAATCACTGTCTATGGCAGGTATAGCCTTATGAAATGTATTTCTTAAATAATAAGACTTGAGAGTCAAAATGACTCCATGATCCATGGACTGCAAGATGGATGTTGTGTCAGCAGGCATGAAAACAACATGAATCTCGTTGTACTTCTTCATCAGAGCTCTTGGGGGACCAGGTGCATTGTCAGTGAGCAGTAATATCTTGAAAGGAACCTGTTTTCCTGAGCAGTAGGTCTCAACTATGGGCTTAAAATATTCAGTAAACTACGTTGTAAACAGATGTGCTGTCATCTGGGCTTTGTCGTTCTGTTTATAGAGCACAGGCAGAGTACACTGAGCATAATTCTTAAGGGTCCCAGGATTTGGGGAACGGTAAATGAGCATTAGATTCAACTTAAAGTCACCAGGTGCATTCGCCCCTAACAAGAAAGTCAGCCTGTCCTTTGACACTTTGAAGACAGGCTTTGACTTCTAACTATGAAAGTCCTAGATCGCATCTTCTTCCAAGATAAGACTATTTCATCTCTTGTTTAGTGTAGCATGAATTATCTCAGCTGGATCTTCTCGATAACTTGCTGCAGCTTTTCCATCAGCACTTGCTGCTTCACCTTGTACTTTGATGTTATGGAGATGGCATCTTTCCTTAAACCTCATGAGCCAACCTCTGCCAGCTTCAGACATTTCTTCGGCAGCTTCCTCACCTCTCTCAGCCTTCACAGAATTGAAGAGAGTCAGGGCCTTTCTCTGGATTAGGCTTTGGTTTAAGGGAATGTTGTGGCTGATTTGATCTTCTATCCAGACCACTCAAACTTTCTTCATATCAGCAATAAGGCTATTTCACTTTCTTATCATTCATGTGTCCACTGGAGTAGCACTTTAAATTTCCTTCAAAAACTTTTCATTTGCGTTCACAGCTTGACTAAATGTTTGGTGCAAGATGCCTGGCTTTCGGCCTGTCTAGGTCTTGGACATGCCTTCCTCACTAAGCTTAATCACTTCTAGCTTTTGATTTAAAGCGAGAGACTTACAACACTTCCTTTCATTTGAACACTTAGGGGACACTGTAGGGTTATTAATTGGCCTCATTTCAATATTGTTGTGTCTCAGGGAATAAGGAGGCCCAAGGAGAGGGGGAGAGACACAGGGGAATGCCCGGTCTATGGAGCAGTCAGAGCACACACAACATGTATCGCTTAAGTTGGAAGTCTTATATGGGCGCAGTTCATGGGGCCTCAGAAAAGTTACAATAGTAACATCAAAGTCACTGATCACAGATCACCGTGACAAACACACTAATGATGGAAAAGTTGGAAATATTGTGAGAATTACCAAAATGTGACACAAAGACACGAAGTGAGCAAATGCTATTGGGAAAGTGGCGCTGACAGACTTGCTTGAGGCACAGTTGCCACAAACCTTCAACCTGTAAAAAGCACAATATCTGTGAAGTGCAACAAAGGGAAGCACAATAAAATGAGGTATGCCTGTACGGCTATACGCTATACAGTCACAGGGATCCAGAGATTAGCTGAGTGACTCCTATACACCAGACAAAGGAGAAAATAGCCACCTTGAAACAGGAACCCCAACTCAACTTCTCCTAGAGGTGCAAAGGGTTTGGACCTCACATCTAGGGCCGCAGCTGTTAAGATTCCCACCAGGGGGCCTGGCTCCCAAAACAGCTAGCTCTGAAAACCAACAGGGCTTGTGTCCATGAGACCCGTAAGACTATAGCAAACAAAGAAGCAATTCTTAACAGATGCACAAGCACTCACCATGGCTATCCCCCCAGGGCTTAGCGGGGGCTCCTCTTCATTGCCGTGGCTTCTCTTGTTGCAGAGCATGGGCTCTAGTCTAGGCGAACAGGCTTCAGTAGTTATGGCACGTGGGCTCAGTAGTTTGTGGCTCGCGGGCTTAGTTGTTCCGCGGCATGTGGGATCTTCCCGGACCAAGGGTCGAACCCGTGTCCCCTGCATTGGCAGGCGGATTCTTAACCACTGCACCACCAGGGAAGTCCCTGTGTCAGTAATCTTTTGATTCATAAGAGAAAATAAGATTCCCACAATAAACCACTGTTCCCTCCTTCGGCCTCCTAAATTAGAAGAATAAAACCACCATTTTGCCCAGGGAAAGATAATAATAATTTACCCTTGTGTAGTACTTGGTTACAGAGCACTTTCAAATACACCATCACATTTTGAGCCTCATTACAACTTTTTGCAATAGACTTAGATGACAGGCAAGGTAGGAGGAGGGAGAGTGACCTGCCAGGAGTCATAGAGTTGATCATCACCAGATCAATAGTGCTTACTGGTGTCACTCTGCATTTTGAAAAAGGGAGATATGCAGGTTAATGCTGGCTGTCCCAGGGTGGCAAACTTAAATGCTAACAGGCACCAGACTAGTAATATAAACAAGCCAAGTAGGCTGGATTAAACTCACAGGCCTCTCAGTGTTTTGAGTATAAAGATACAGTACACTTTTCATCTAACTTTCCTATTTCAACAAACAGAACAACAGCAGAAAAGCACATCAAAACACCAGCCTGCAAGAACAGTTATACAGGGACCGTGATGGAGTCAGTGCCAGGCCAGGGTGTGCATACCTTGTCAGTGCCACACGGCTGTGTCACTCAGGTCAATTGTTACCAGGCAGAGATGAGAGACCCATGTCACCAGATCTCCCCAACTGATTTTTTAAGGTTTGAGTAGCTTGAAATCCATGTGTTTATGTTAAATGTCCTTTTTTTTTTTTTTTTTTTTTTTTTTTTGCGTTACGCGGGCCTCTCACTGTTGTGGCCTCTCCCGTTGCGGAGCACAGGCTCCAGACGCGCAGGCTCAGCGGCCATGGCTCACAGGCCTAGCCGCTTCATGGCATGTGGGATCTTCCCGGACCTGGGCACGAACCCGTGTCCCCTGCATCGGCAGGCGGACTCTCAACCACTGCGCCACCAGGGAAGCCTAAATGTCCTTATTTTTAAAGGTCAAGAACTAACTTAAAAAAAAATTTAAACATCTATCCATAGGTGGCATTGTGTCTGCAGACTCTGTGTTCCATGACTTTGAACCTTATTTCTGCTAAGTCTGAATTTCTTATAATCAATTAAAAGAAGGAAAATAGAGAGATTCAGTAAACATTTATAAAGTACCTACTATGCACCATGCACAGTGCTCGGTATTTTGGATACAACATTAAACATAGACCAGCCTCTGATCTCATGAGGTTTATAATCTAGTGACATAGAAAAACATCTTAACAAGTAATTAAAATGTTTACGTGCCAACAGCCACAAAAGGGGATGTTCAGGAAGCTATGACATCCAGGCTTCTAAGAGATTTAAAGGACTGTTCACAGGAAGAAATGAAATCTAGTGCCTAAAAAATGAACTATCCAGGCAAGGATGGTACGAAGAGCGCTTTAGGCAGAGGGACAAGATATGCTGAGTTCTAGAGATGAAAGAGGATGGCATGCTCAGAGAAACGAGAGAAGCTCGGTGTGACTGTTGTATAAGTGTTGGTGGCAGTGGCCATAGTAGGCAGCGGTCAGCAAATGAAGTCTTATGAGTCAGGTTACGGAGGTTAGAGCTAAGGGCAGTGAGAAGGCATTAAAGGATTTTAATGAGATTGACATCATCAGATTGATGTTTTTGAAAGATCACCAGCTGTAATAGGAGAAACAGGAGGGAATCGTAATAGGTCGTGTTTTTAGGAAGCATACTCTGAGACCCTTGAGGTTTGAGTGCAGGTACGGGAGGGCACTTTGGGGACTAGCACTGTGCAGGGTGAAGGCAAAGGGAGGGGGTGAGCTGCGGTACAGCTGCAGCAGGGGCCTCAGCCAGTCCTGTAAGGAGCTCTGGGGCTGATGGTCCTTCAGATTTGCTCTGCATCAGGGTGGGCAGGAGGGCAGGAGTTTACACCCCCTCACAGAGACCAGTCTTTGGCTGTGAGCTCCCCCGACCCAGGAGGGGAAGAAGCCGCTTGCTTCAGCTGAGGGCAGTTTCTGGATAGAGACTTAGCAGAGAGCTGTCTGTTGCCAACATACCCAGCGGCCGGGGAAATAGTTGCTCTGGCCAGTTTCACAGCACTCACTACAGTCCACCCCTTGCACTGCTGAGAGAATGAGGAAGAGACCACGGAGGTTTACAAGAGGGAAGTAAGCGGGGTGAACTACAGCTCACACCACTGCAGTTGGTCTGCGGGTTGTGACTGTTTCGCCCTCACCCTCAGCCAAGCACCTCTAGGTTATCCCTGATGGGTCCAAACCCCTGGTTACCTGCCTTTCTAAAGCCGTGACTACTGAGCGTGACCATTTGCTATCCAGATTGGGCAGGAGAGCACCAAGGGTGCCACAGTGAGTCACCTGGGTGCCAACCGTGTTCCTCCTCCCTCCGTTCCACAGCTGCAGCCCTACCTTTTCCTAATGGTCACTTATCCCTGCCAGAAAGGTGACTCCTCTTGCCTGCCAGTCTCTGGGTAAACACATAAGGTGACCAAATGGCAGCTGTAGCTTGAAGTTTAATAGAATTCTTGGTGTGTTCCTTGGTAGAAGCGTTTTCCCTGTGGAAACCAGAGCCTCTGTATCGTATCTGTAAGGCTCCAAGTTGCCCAGGTAGAGCACAGATTCCCAGGTGGGTCACTGAGAGTAATAATAAGTGGGGCTTACATTCCTACTCCCACCCGCCTGATTCCTCAGCCATTGTATTCTACCTATTGGAGACACGGTATCGTACTGTGGTTTTTTATTTAGAGTGTAAATCTCATCTTGAAGAATAGCACCTCAGGGTGGGAGGGAGATGCAAGAGGGAGAAGATATGGGGATCTATGTATACATATAGCTGATTCACTTTGTTATACAGCAGAAAGTAAGACACCATTGTAAAGCAATTATAGTCCAATAATGTTAAAAAATAATAATAATAAAATTTCAAAAAATAAAAGAATAGCACCTCATCTCCACTTACTGCTGGAGATGTAGGAGCTCTAGCTGCATCTTGAAAGGCAGGCCGATCACTAGTTCAGTTCAGCAGCTTCTGGGTGATATGATATGTGACAGGACCAGTGTGCACTATGGTCATGTGCCCTCTGTGACACGCCCTTTGCTAGAAAGTGGGTTTCTTTAGTCCAGTGTGATGTTATACAAGATCCCATAAGCCTTCAGATGGTGGTTCTGTCTGAGGCTCTGTTGTCAAGAAAGGCAAACCCATACCTAGAATAGGAGTCAGTTCCCGTCAAGATGGAATTTTTCCCTCTCCCGGTAAAAATATAATCAACTTGACATCAGCAGGCAGATCGTTCTTCTTGAAGGATGTGCCATACTAGGGACCTAATGTTGCTGGCACGTTGGACATTGGCAGAGGCAGCAGCTACCTCAGACTTGGCAAGTGAAAGCCTAAGCTACAGGATCCAAGCAGAGCTGCCATCTTGCCACCGTGATTGCTCCATTCAGGAGCCCATTGACCAGCACTGGTGTGGCTGGCTCATGTCAACTGGCTGGATCATTCTGCTTGCAAGTTGAAGGCCCCTTTCTGTGGCAGATGCTGTCTTGTGGGCATTAATATGTTGTATAGTTCATGCCCACTCTCACAATTCTATCCACATGCCTTTTATGAAGATCTCCTTGTCTTCTTTGTCCTCATCCTGGATGCGCCACCTTCCTCTCATGAAGGATTGCTGCTGACACTCCAGCTCCATGGGGCTTGGGAGCTTTTTCCAAACAGTGCCGCTCAGAACTCTGGACATTGCCATTGTGATTCTCTTACTGGCTTGCAATAAACTCCATGCGACATCTTTTCTCACCACATGCACCTTGAATACCATGGGGTCTGCCTATTTGTATGGCCCCAGAGACAGGACTGCTTGCACTGGAGCCAACCCAGGGCACAGCCCTCCGCAGCTCGGACACCGCTCAAAGCTTCCAGGGCTCGTGTCCCCCAGGGAATGGCCTCTTCTCTAGCAGCCAGCTGGCAAGTGTTCAGCTCTGTCCCCTGCCCCATCGTATGGTCTGCGTCCTAGGACCACTCCTGGCACCAGCTGTCTGTCATAGGTCACGTTCCCAGGGAAACCGCCTCTGAGTCTGGCAGACGGGAGGCGTCTGTGGGCGTGCTCTCAGGAATGACAGCTTAGGAAGGCAGGGAAGCAGGACAGAGCGGAAGGAGAAGCTGAAGTGATGCCGTTACAGCGGGAGGTGAGGGGAGCTAGAGGCGGGGCGGCTCTTGAGAGTTGTCTCACCCCGAGTGCGGGGCGGAGGCTGATCTTTAGCACCCGTCCATCCATACATCAGCTGGTCCTTGGGTGTGCGTTGTCCCCACCTCCACAAGGAACTGTGGCTGAAATGAGGCAGTGCTTTGACTTGGGGAAAGTCCTGTATAGCATCTCAGCAGAGATGCAGCCAAAATTGCCAGCAGCTGGGGAAACCAGTACCCAAGGTGGGGCAGGGCTGCGGTGCAGCCAAGGATCCACCCGCAGAGTCAAGACTAGAGAGACTCATCAGGGTGCTGACAAGGGCAGCGGGGATACAGAGAGGTGGTGGGTCTGAGGTGGGATCCAGACCTTGGCAGTGAATTAGAGGACAGGATGAGAGCAGTAATGAGTTAATGTCAATGCTCGAATTTCCACCTTGGGTGAACTTGGGTGGGTCACCGTGCCGTTCACTGGGAAAGGAAACACAAGGACAGAAGCAAGGTGTCCGGGGAGAGACGACAAGTTCACTCTGGACACCTCAGCAGAGGTGCTCGGCGGGTAAAGGAATAGATGCGTGGACCACCTCAGAGGGATGCCTTGGCTGATAGAGACACCGATCAATCATCTCCAACTGCCTCACCCAGGACCCCTCCCTCAACCTCCCCGGTTCTACAACCAGAGGCTGAGGGATGTGCCTCCCCTGGAGAAGGAGAGCAAAACAGTGATGGCCCAGGAGGACTGGATTCTTGCGTGTGCCTGGCTGACTCACTGCAGACTTACCTCCTGGCCACTTACTGCTGTTCACACAAGTGCAGCCCCAGAATCGGGAGACGGGGGGAATTTATTATCCCCAGAGGTCTAGGTCCACAGTTATTTGGGAGTGTAGCTCCTGAATCGCCTGTTGGTTTAAGTAATGCAGCTTTATCGATGCACTTTTCTCAAATTCTTGACTCTGGATGTGTAGGGTGGCAGACGTGCAGACACGTAATGACGGTGCTGGAGCCCAGGAAATGCAGGCGCGTCGTCCGCCTGTCATTCAATAGAAAGGAGGAGAATAGGTGCAGAGCTTCTGTAGCGCCTTCCCCAAGCATTTGGTCTGTTGGCCCCGGGGGAGCAGAAATGGCCCTGGGCTGCTGCTCAGGACAGGCTATGATCTCCTCCACTTCCAGGCAAGTTTCTCAAATTCTTACAGCGGTTTTCCTCACCTGCCACAGGGGGCCAGCAAGGTCTACAAACAATGGAAAGAGAATGTATGTGAAGGATCTTATGCCTTGTAAAGTACTACAGAATGGTACAGCTTTGAGGTTTGGGTATTTTTAAGGCTGAATGCTAAAAATGTCAGGCACTAGAGAGAGAGAAAATGAAAGACAACATTGAAAAACAAACGGAAGCACACTTCAGCGTGTGGACACTCACACTCACATACACACTCACATACACACACTCACAAATACATTCACACACAGTCACACTCACATACACACTCAGTCACACACACAAACTCAGACACTCACACTCACATACACACTCACACATACTCTCACACTCACACACACACTCACTCATTCACACATCAAACTCTTACCACGCAGGCCCAGGGCTCCGTCTCTCCGACAGCCCCTCCTGTCCTCCAGCAGTTGTTCTCTTCTCCTCCGGGGCCATCAGTGGAGAGAGAGCAAAACTGGGCTGCCCGCAGCACTGCCTGGGGCTTCAGCCTCTCTCCCTCGGGGGTTTCTAGACGCCTCCCCAGCCCCAGGAGTTCCACCCAGCCTGGTGTCCACACTGAAGGACACGATCTCCCTGGTCCCAGCCGGAGCTCAGCCTTCCTCGCAGACACCAGGCCAGAGTCCCCGCCTCGGCTGCCTCCCTGCGTGGGGAGCTCACGTGGAGCTGCCCCGAGCCCTCTGGATCCACGCGGGTTTAGGAGCCCTGGCCGGCTCGCTAGAGGAGGCCTGAATGCACAGCCCTCACCTGAACCCACTTGTCCAGACCCTGCGCCCCAGACTCAGGAGCAGCTGTTGGAACAACGCCATCACGTGGAAAGTATTTTTACAGAAACTTGTTACCACACACATATACCCCCCCACACACACACACACACCACACAATATATTCAACACACATATATCGCATACACACACATATGTGGTATATCTGCATGTATATACTCAACACACACAGACCACACACCCATGCCACATACACACCCCACCCCACATAAACACTCACCACACACACAACACATACGTACATCACACACCAAACACACACACTTCACATACACACTCACCATACACACCACAGATACCCACTCACCGCAGACGCACACACACCACAGACTGTTTCATCTCCGCCCGAAGAAGACATGCCCTGGAGATTCCCTGCATTTCCTCCTCGAGCAGGAAGAGGGTAAATACCCGCAGAGCTCCTCTCAGCCACCAGATGGCGCTAAATCCTTAGGGGAAATCATAGCTTTTTCAAGAAACGGTGGCCAGAAGTGAGGTGACCTGGGGAAAAAGGAGTGTTCACTGCTTTCAACTGACAGCAGGGGCAGGAGAATCAAGACAGGCGCAGCATTTCTGAGTGAAGTACAGACTTGAAAACCTAAGAGCTGGGACCTGCCTTCAATGAATCCTTTATTCACTGATTGATTTTAAATGGGGGGGGGGATATATGTATTTATATATTGCCATCCGCAGGACAGGAGGGCTTGTAGACCACTTGTGGGGAAAATAATTCATCTGCTCTCCCTGATCACCTCTTATCAAATGAAGCCGTTGCCAAACACATGCATGAAGGGTCAGCCATTTTAATTTATTGCTGTTGCTTTCCAAGTTTACCTTTAATTTTTTTCAGCAAGAACTAAGTGTACATGTCTTATCTGATCATCCCTATCCTATGAGGAATCCATGGTCAGGCAGAACGGTTTCGAAGTCAAACTGATCTGGTGTTGAAAATGAGTCTCAGCCGTGACTAGCTGCAATGGTTGATTTTGTTGTGTCAGCTTGGTTAAGCTATGTTGCACGGTTTTTTTGTCAAACACTAGTCTCCGTGCTGCTGGGATGGTATTCTGTAGATGTGGTCAACATCTACCATCAGTTAGCCGACTTTAAGTAAAGGAGATGACCTGTACTGTAGGTGGGCCTCATCCAATCACTTGAAGGCCTTAAGAGCAAAGGCTGAGATTTCCCAGATGAGAAGGAATTCAGCCTCATGACTGTGACACAGACACTCCACCTGTGTCTCCAGCCTGCCCGACAGATTTTGAACTTGCTAGTTCCCATGATCCCAGGAGCCAATTCCTTAAAGTAAATCCACATATTTTATACATACATATATATCCTACTGGTTCTGTCTCTCTGGAGAACCCTCACTGATACATGAACTGTGATCATCATTAAGTGAATTATGTAACCTCTCCAAGCCATGCTTTCCTCATCTGTAATATGATGTCGTCAATTCAAAAGGATTTAATGAACCATGCATGCATTACGCCTGGTGTGAAGCCTGACAAATCACAGCGTGCACTAAACAAGGTGATTCTTTTCTCATCCGTCCTCATTCCAGCACACACACGCCCCACAGGATTACATCAGGCTGCAGAGATTCGACGTACACATTCAAGACAACGTGTGCTAGAGCACACACACACAATTCCTTGTATCTGCGTTGACTGCAGTGTATGCAGATGTTCTGCTACTTCTCACAGGGTAGTCCACAGACCAGCTGCTTGGGCATCACCCAGGAACATGTCAAGACCTACTGATCCAGAAACTGGGAGGAGACTGTTGGCGAGCTCGGGGGGCGGGGGGTTGGGAGATCTACAGCAATTTGTGTTTGAACAAGGCCTCCAAGTGGTACTAACACACGCCACAGGCTAAGAACCACTGTTCTGCTAACTTATAAGCACTACAAGGCAGGGATTTTTTCGTTTGTTGTTTGTTTATCATCTCTTTTGTTTACATATCCCTAGTACCTAGAACAGTGCCTGGCACATCACAGGCATTCAACACATATTTGCTGAATGAAGGGATTTCTGTGCCAGCTTTAGCAAAGAATAATAGTCAGCTTTGTACCAGAATATCTACACTTTACACAAAGGACAAGCTTGTTCTCTGCTCTGGCTTCCTCTGTGCACTGGTGATGCTTCCACATTCAAAATCCTTTCTACATTGATAATTTTAGTCATTACGGACCTGAGCAAGCTATGAACTAGCGATCTCCATCATCCAGAATACAACTTAGCTTATCTTCCTCGCTCAAGGGCAGATTTTTCCCATTTGTCAATGTGTGATAATAGCTGAATACAAAGAACTTTAAAATTCCCATTAAATGATACCTATTAATAATCTTTTTTAACATCTTTATTGGAGTATAATTGCTTTACAATGGTGTGTTAGTTGCTGCTGTATAACAAAGTGAATCAGCTATACGTATACTTATATCCCCATATCTCCTCCCTCTTGCATCTCCCTCCCACCCTCCCTATCCCACCCCTCTAGGTGGTCACAAAGCACTGAGCTGATCTCCCTGTGCTATGCGGCTGCTTCCCACTAGCTATCTATTTTACGTTTGGTAGTGTATATATGTCCTATTAATAATCTTAATATTTATGTTGTCCCATTTCCCCATCAATCTTAAAATATGCTAATAGACATGATTTATTTACTTTCCTTCCTCTCTGCAAAGCAGTCAAGGTCCCGTGGGGCAGGGCTATATAAGGTCTAAGTGGCGATCCAAGTGGTGCTTGGTACCACCCATTGCACTAAGAACAGAAATCACCACTGTTATTGCCATCATCAAGAATATTCTTCCATACTGAATTTGAGAGCGTGGCCCGGGAAGTTGGGAACTTGGTGCAGAGAGTGCAGCCCAGCAGCCCCACCCAGCCCCCTGCCAGACTCTCCGTTACATCCTAGCACTTCAGTGATTTCTTTCTAAATACACATAGAGATAAAGACATACAGACTAGTTATTTCTTGTATATGCTTATTATATAAATTAATACTATATAAATACATATACTCCCCCGAAAAGAGAGAGTAATAATAGTTCCAAGAATCTTCGGGCCTGAAAGGGGAATGCGGTGTTCCGACTGACCAGCAGGGGGCGCGCTGCTCACAAGCAGTGGTCTTGGACCAGAACACCAGACCGTGCTGTGACTCTGGGGGAGTTGGGACCCGCTACTTTCTGTGGAGGTGGGAGTTTTCAGTAAAGATGTGGCAAGTGAGTGCTGTCTGGGCTTGCAATTTTGATGATAAAGGTGAACACTTCAAAGTCCGCATTCACCTGAAAGCATTCACAATCTGAATTAAGCCAACTGTTTTCAGGGATTCATGGCAATCTGATCCTTTTTGGGAAATAGATTTAAATTGACTTTTAGAATTAGGGTATACTTGTCTGATTACTGACTAAACAGATGTCACAAATAAGTTTCCTAAAGCAGGAAAGATGACAAGAATGCGAACAGTCTCTCAAGTTGTTCTAACTTGCATACGTATTAACAGGGGCTCCTAGGCACAGATTTTAAAACCTCTGTGAGGGCACTTTGCTTTGATTTACCTGTGTTTTTTAAAGGAGACGTCAGCAGTCTTTTCGGTTTATACAAACTCCTACAGTCTGATAGTCTTATCTCTATAAATGCGAGGCGAGGACAATGATGACAAGCTAATGGTTATGATCATAGAAAACACGAACTTGGCATTCACGGTGCAGCAGACTATTTGCTAAGGTCTTACATGCTTATATTCTTGACTCGCGACCACCCTTGTGAGGTGTGGACTGTATTTGTCACATTTGCAGATGAGAAGAGGCTGCGGCTCGGTGTCTGTCCACGGTTACCCGGCAAGTAAAGAAGGATGCTGGCATTTAAACCCAGGCACTGAGGACTCCAGAGCCCTGCTCTGAACCACTTCCCGTGACACAGACGCCTCTAAGTGTTCACTTAACAACGATCACCTTATAAACAAAACCCATGGTCCCTTCTCGAGCCACAGACTCTCTGTCATGCCCATACTTGACTTTGCTGAGGCAATTTTGAAGGTATATAGGAGACTGTAGGAAATTGCTATTTTTAGCCATCAACTATGTAAGAAGAGAGACTTGTCCCATTCCACCCACACCGCATCCCGCCCCCTCCCCCCCACTTGCACTCACACACCGTTCCTCCTCAGGACGGGTGAACAGAAAGCAGGCACAAAGGTCTGTGCAATTAACCTAACGGTCACGCTGCCCTATGTGAGCCACAGTTAATCACATGTAGGACAATAATGCTGAGTGGCAACCCAGCCTTCACCTCCTGGCAGCACAATGACAAGTCACTGCTTTACAGCTTGATGACTAAAGACATAAGAGAGGGTGAGTTTATCCAACTAAACATGCTTTTCAGGCTCGAGTGAGATGGCTCCCAAGCCTCCCTGCGCCCCACAAGCCCCCAGGGCGTTTTGAAGGATTCACATTTCTGGACCCCATTCCAGACCTACTGAATCCAAATCTGCAGGTTGTGAGCACAAGCAAAGGTGTGCGTGTGTTTTCTAAATCCCTAGGTGATCCTGTAGCAGTGGGCATCCGGCCTCTGTTTGCGATCATTCCAGAAGGATTTGGATATCAGTATCAAGGCTACTCGTAAAAGATGCTAAGCAGAGATCTCAGCAGAAGAGTCTTGACGACAACCCTTTTCCCCAGGAATTGATAGCCGAAGGTCTCACACAGTCATCTGGGCACATGAGGATGATCCAGAGCTGTGTTTCTTGGTCCCCACGTCAGTTAGGCCAGCAGCAGTTGAGGTGGGTCTCTGGCTGTCCTTCCACATGGATCCAAGTGGGTGACGCGGAAGAAACAAGAAGAACGTTGATGCGGGCGGAGGCCTCCTGAGAGGTTTGGGGCGCTCTCCGTGGCTCTGTTCTACCAAGGAGGAAGGAAGCCCACAGTGTTAGGGGCAGTGGGACTATCAGAGATTAAAGGACAGAGAAAAGGCGTCGGTTTGGCAGCTGTGGCCTCACCCGTGTCCTTTCTGAGAACAGTTTCAGCAGGTCAGGCAGAAGTGAGATCCAGCCGCACAGCAGCGGGTCAAAGAGCAGTGGAGAGTGAGGGCGTCGGCTGGGTGCAGGGGAAGCAGAGGTTTCCCGGCCCTCGGCCTCAGGGTGTGGAAGCACTTGGTGACAGTGCCATGGTCTTCAACCCTTAGTCCTCTCTGTAACATGTGACATCATCGTGAAAGAAACTGAAGCAGCAAAAGCACGGGGTCTGAAATCAGAGAGCCCAGGGGTTATACACTGATTCTGCTTCTTAGTCTCTGTGGCCGCAGGCAAGTGCCGTTGCTTCTTGAAACTGAGGTTTCTTCCGCTGAAATAGCTGACAGCAGCCCTACCTATTAGGAAGGCTACAATCGCTAAATTAAATCATCCGCTCTGAGCTCCTGACAGAGAGCACAGCTTCCTAATATAATAGACTTGTTCACTGTTACTTCTTTTTTCTTGTAATTTATTTAGTTATCGGAGTAGCATTGCTTTACCGTGTTGTGTGAGTTGCTGCTGTACGATGAAGTGAATCAGCTGTGTGTGTACTTAGGTCCCCTCCCTCTTGGACCTCCCTCCCCTGCCCCATCCCTTTCCACACCTGGATCCTGATCCTCAGCCCCAGGGTCCTGGACCAGCCTGCTTCCCTCCCTCTGCAGCTGCCCACTGCAAACCTCTTACAGCTTTGTAGCCATCACGGCACGATTCTTAGACACAGCTCTCTGTCTTCTTCATGGAATCAATGGGAAAACCAGCAAGAGGACAGGAGAGCTGGTTCCATGAGCATGTGAGGAACGGGTTGCCATGCCATTTTATTTATTGATTTCCTTTTTAAAAAATTAAACTACAGTTGATTTACAATATTGTGTTAGTTTCAGGTGTACAGCAAAGTGATTCAGTTATACATATACATACATATATATTCATGTGTGTGCATATATATAGATTCTTTTGCAGATTCTTTTCCATTATAGGTATTATAAGATATTGAATATAGTTCCCTGTGCTATTCAGTAAATCCTTGTTGTTTATCTGTCTATATATAGTAGGTGTATCTGTTCATCCCAAACTCCTCATTTATCCCTCTCCTCCTACCCCACCCTTTCCCCTTTGGTAACCATAAGTTTATTTTCTATGTCTGTGAGTCTATTTTTTTCATAAATAAATGTATTTGTATTACTAAACATATTTATTTTGTACTCTGCATCTGGTCATTCCAATATCTACAGCCTTTGCTGGTCAAATTCTGCAGTTTTGCATTTCTGCCACTTTCACTCATGGTAGCTTGTTTTCGCCTGTATTTGGTGACTTTTTTATTGTGATCCCAGATTTCTTGGAATTTTATTTGTGTGATTTTTTTTTTTGAGGTTTGTCTTTTTAAAGTGCATTACTCTACAGAAAATATTTTTGCTTCAGCCAGTTTCTTGGGTATACTGCCAATCCGGGAGTATTTCAAATTAACTTTTTGGCGTGAGTACTTTTTTAAGCTAATTAAGTGGTATGAATTCTCTTCACAAACGCTGTGCATAAGGCTTAGTGGTTGGGAATTCTCAGAGGAACTTTGTCTCTCCGACCTGCTCCACCATAGGATGAAGGCTGAGACCAGCACATAAGTTTTTTCATCAATTCTTTATCAGTTCTCTCTTCTGGGAGGATTTTTCCACCTTCCACCCTGCTCTGGCCCAGGTCCCATCTCTGCTTGTAAAGACCAGGCCTTGGGCAACCTGGGACTAGGAAAATAGCCCCATAGCAAACACCAGATTCCTCCCTCCCTGTACCAGTAAGATTTTCTCTTTCTTATCCTGACCTTCAGGGATTTTCCTGACTTTCCCATCAAATCAACCATTAAGCAAAGACTTTTCTTGCATATTTCATCCAGCATTTTTAGGTATATAGACCTCGGAGAAATTGCACTTAGCATGCAGTGCGCCATATTGCTGAAAAGTGGCATTTTCAAATTAGTCTTTGATAAGTAACATTATATATTTCTCTGATCTGTATGCCTCCAGTAATCAATTTTAAACCATTGCTACAGAATTACAAGTTCCTGAAGCTTAAAAAGAGAAACTGGGGACATAGGATCGGGAAGGGTATTTGCTATGTTCACTGAGGTTTAGGACCACACGTGATCTGAGCTGATTGGAAGACGCGCACTTGAGATACAAAGCTACTTACTAAATCTTGTGTTGGTTCTCATGCATCACAGCTTTATCACTGGGCTCTGGGCCATGAGTGGTCTTTACGTTGTCCCAGAGCTAAAGGAAGTTTTCCGTGACCTGTGGTTGCTTCTTAGTGTTAAACTGATTCTGCTTTATTCTAACAAAGTATTCACAAATCACATGACGTCCTCTGAGTTATAAAGGAAGTTTCCTTTGTGAACGGGAGAGCTGATTAACAGAAAGAAATTGGTTTCACCTCAATGACCACCATCAGGGATGCACCCCACATGCCCTTGCTGGTTCACGGGGTCTTATTCCAGATGACTGTCAGGCTGGTGCCTTCATGGGATGTGTCATTTGTTCACTGACTCAACTAAAACGTACTGAGTGCCCACTAGGTCCCGTGCACTGTGCCAGACACTGGAGAGAAGAGGAAGACACAAGCGTGATCTTGGCCTTGGATAGACTCGCTTTCTATTGGAAATAACAGAAACATAAATACTAATGACCATAAAAACCATTAAATGCTGCAAATGAGGTGTAAACACAGTTATTTACCTCCTAATACTTCATTCTTAAAGAGTGAAAACTTAAACATTTCAAAAATATTTAGAATCTAATGATGAAATGATAAAAGTTGGATTCGTATCTGGGATGAAGGATCCACTCACAAGATTCCACATCTGATCTAGGTCCCTCTCTGCACTGTGGTATCCTAGGATGATTGCTCTTCTTACAGACACAGTCGTTTCTTTTTCTTTTTTGGCTGTGTTGGGTCTTTGTTGCTGCGCTCGGGCTTTCTCTAGTTGCAGCGAACGGGGGCTACTCTTTGTTGCAGTGCGTGTACCCCTCACTGCGGTGGCTTCTCTTGTTGCGGAGCACGGGCTCTAGGCGCGTGGGCTTCAGTAGTTGCAGCGCATGCGCTCAGTATTTGTGCCACCTGGGCTTAGTTGCTCCACGGCATGTGGGATCTTCCTGGACCAGGGATTGAGCCCATGTCCCCTGCACTGGCAGGAGGATTCTCAACCACGGAAGCCCTGACACAGTCGTTTCTGAGCACAGCCATCCCAGCACCACTTGCTTTCACTCTCACCATCTAGAAAACCTGCTAAGAGACCATGGTGCTGGGTGGAGAACCCATGTGTGAGCATCTCTGGTTTGGGTTTCCATCCTTCAGGTTTTCCAGATTTTTGCATTTGATCGGCCCTTGTGCTGTTATACACGAAGTGAGCATCCTGAAACCTGGCACTTGGCGTTTTTACTACTCAGAGGCCTCCTTTGTAAAAGAAGTTTGATAGCTGCCTGATTTCTCAAGGTTGCTTTGATGGGCCACTGAAATGATGGAAATCAAAGTGTAAAAAACAATGTGTTATAAATTTGTAAAGCATCATCAATGTTATTAGAGTAATATCAGAGTATTCGAGCATTTCATGTTATTTGATTTCTTCACTAATTTATATTTTAAGTCATTTTTAGTACTTTCTTAATCTAAAAATAGCTCTGGGAATGTCTTAAGAGTCATTACAAATTAATAAAATGACCTGCACGTTCGTATTAATTTTAAAGCATAAAAGAAAAAAATTTAATACCATAGAGGCCAAGAAGGAGGGGTTCTGTTTGGATGAACATTTTGAAATATATTTCTAGACCACAGAGTTCTTGTACTAAATCCCAAAATGCACCAATTCTTTTTCTGCATGTGTCATTCAACACTGAAGTAAGTGAAGAGATTGTAGTTTCTGAACAATTAGACAGGCACAGAATATCTTCGGCGGCCCCTTTGAAATCCCTCCTCCTTTTCGTGGTATATGAGTCAGGGATGATTCATTCCTCTGACTTGAATAATGTTAGCAAACATTTCTGAGAGCTTGTTGTAGATCTGGAGGTCATTCTATTATCAGGTAATGTGTGTCAGATACTCGTCCTGAACCTTTAAAGAAATCAACCCACTTGATCCTTGATACCACAATGCACTAGGCATTTTGATTTCCACCTGAGACGGGAACTTTCAGAGAGTTAAGGAATGTTCCCAAAGCCACGCACCCAGGTGGAGCTGGGATTTGAACCCAGGCGGCTGGCTCCAGAGCCCAGTCTTGACCTCTGGCTGTTCCCTACTCCTGCTGCCACGTCCTCTGTCATTTCAGCTTCGCCTCCCTGTTCCTGCCCCGTCCTGTCTGTGACCACGTTCCTGTCCGGGTGCAGGGATGAAAGATAATAAGATGTTGCAGAAAGTTTAAAAGCAAAGATTTTGGAGTCACACAGGCTCTGAGGCTTATCAGCTTTGGGCAGTTGTTTAACGTGTCTAATCCTCGATGTAAAATAAAAACTAGTACACTTACCTGATGAAGCGTCTAACAAGAAGGTTTTAAGAGTATGTGTCACCTTGCCTGTGTGTTAAGCACCCACTAGATGTTATGTGTTACAATATTCAAGACAATAAAAAAAAAAGGAACTCAAACTGCAAAACTGCAGTCTTGACTTAGCGTGTAAGCATAGGTCACATGCCAAGAAACCATGTTGGCGCATGTCCCTGCATGGCCAGGAGCCGTCCTCCACTTGTCAAGCGAGTTTACTTTTGAGCTTCTTGCCTGAAGGCACTTCCATCTCTAAGAACTTCCTGTGCAGTGTTTCAAGGGACCCACGTTGGAGCCCACTGTGAAGATCTGAATTTCAGCTCCTTCTGTTTCATTTACCCAGGCCTACCAAGTCGATGAGAAGACGGCAGAGCGGGCCCGGTGGGAGCGCGCCTCCAAAGAAACAATCAGGAAGACCGCTAAACCCTGCCCCCGTTGCCACGTGCCGGTGGAAAAACATGGTGAGTCTGGGCTGGGCAAGAAGTGAGGGCGTCTCAGGGCGTCGGCTGCGGCTGCGTGGCTGGGACAGTCAGGGGCTCTACGAGGGCTTGCTAGCTGGGGAGTTCAGCGCTGGGACTTTGGCGTCATCTGGCCAGAGTTCGAGTCTCAGCTCTCTCACGTCAAGCTTCTCAGCCTCCTAAGCTGCAAGTCCTCTTTCTGTAAAATAGAGCTGATAACAGAAGCTGCCCCGCAGCAATAGAACCATATGACATGGTGGGTGGCAAATGCCTCCCCGGTGCCTGGCACAGAGAAAGCACTCAAGAAACACTAACTGCCCTTATTATTATTTATTATTAACACTACTAAACACTTTGCACCTGGTTTTTAAAAACAAGTGCTAGGGAGACTTTCCAGCCCAACATTTCCCCCAGAGTGCCCTCCATACTACTCTGGTATCTAGAGAGACTCACCGGGGAAAGGCAGATGCCACCACGTCACATACATCTGGCAGTTGCTTCCCACTGTATCCCTCTTGGAGATAACAACAAGGAAAACAACTGACTTGTACTGAGCACTTACTAAATGCTGGTTCTAAGTTCCCTTCGAGTATCAGATCATTTAATCCTCACAGACACCACATAAGGAAGCTATTATTATCCCCATTCGTGACATACATTCAAGCCGTTCAGAATGCCTTTTGTAAAGAAATCTGTTTAACTTGGTGTAACCAGTTGGTTCCCAGTTGTTTTGGCCATGAAGCTCTCTCTTTGACATCAGTGATTCCTGTCCCTCTGAACACGGGACACACTCGGGGCTCTGGTTTCACCATCCCTGTGGCGGGAGAGTTAGTGCCTTATGTTGGGGTGACGCTTGGCTCCGTCATTAAACCAGCCTTTCCATGAGTGTGTTTCTGAATGGGACTTTGGCCTTCTACCAGCTTCTCTCTAAATTTTAAGCATGGGAGGGGATAACTTGGGGACACCTCTGGATGGATGAAACGACATTCACCATAGTCAAGGTCTCCCAGGAGCCCACATATATCTGCTACTTTGCACAGGTTTACGGGCTTAGAAACACCACCATCCGTATTCGGATGGTTCTCCCTGGGGATAGTCTACACCCAGGGCAGCATCTCCTTCCCTTACACGTGTGGTCACGTCCATACATCCTCACATCCTGGGAGCCACCACAGCTGTGGGGAGACCTGAGAGACCTCCTACCAGAAGGAGCCCCTCCCGGCTCCCGGCTCCTTGCCTCCTGCCAAGTGGCCCCATGTCACCACTGGAGGCCACTGAGAGGGAGACCAGCTCGGTTCTGGGGACACGACCGTGCTCGTGGCTGTGGTTTTTCCTCCCCCCGTTGACCTTCCCCTGCTCTGATGGCTGCCCTGTGTGACCATGTGGTCTGGGGGCCATCGCTGTGTAGCCCTCCGGGCTCTGTGGTGTTGCTGGAAGTCAAACTCTATATTCAGAGCATTCCTCTGGGCTGCCCCCTTCCCAGGGGCCCTGCCACCTTGCGGGAGCCGGCGGGGCACCCGTGCCATCCACCTTAAAGCCGTCCCAGCCCAGCACCCAGACTTCTTTCTACATGTGAAACACGTCAGTACGTGCGCGGTAGGGTCGGCAGCATTAGCACGGCTGAGAAATAGACGAAGCACAGGTCCTGTTTTTCCCACGTTCTCTTCGCTGGGCCTCTGCTAGCTGCCCTTATTATTACATACTATTAACACTATTAAACACTTTGCGTCTGATTAAAAAAAAAGAAGAAGAAGAAGAAGATGGTAGGGAAACTTCCCAGTCCAATATTTCCCCAGAGTACTCTGATATCTAGAGATACTCACTGGTTTGTCAGGGCTGAGAGCTGGCCTGCTGTGCGTGAAACCCAGCCCGCGGCTCCCGGGTGGGCCCTGGGCTCTCTTTCCTCAGCTGCGTCCTTTGTCTTCGAATACAAACTTGAGAGCGCTGACACCTCCCGGAGCGGCAGCCACAGGCCAGGCCCCGAGCCCTGAATCAGTGGTCTCCCCGGTGGGGGGAGGGGGGTGGGATGGGTGGGAAGAGAGTTTATCCGATGAGTCATCGTTACTCCTTCCTGGGCTGGAACGCTCCTGGAGATGCAGCAGGCTGGCCCGCAGCTATAAAGGGAAGACAACAACAGAATCAGAGGAAAAGAGCTTTCCTATTCCTCACGGACTGAGCAGTGTTGAGAAAGAAGCAAAGGCCTTTCATCAGAGAGGATGTGCAGTGCTGATGGGCATGGGCCAGTGTCCTGTCTCCCGGGTACTTAAAGGATGCAGATTCAACAGTAAGAGACCCATTTTGCTATTTTCAAAGGTCAGGAACCCCGGCTGTCTATCCCCTGGGCCCAGAAGAGGACCCGATGAATAAATATTTGTTGAATTTAAAAGGAGCTAGGAAAAGAGATAGACACATAAATAGATAACCTTATAAAATATGACGGAGAAAACAAGCTAGTAAAGGAAGACCTTGGGGTTAAGAGACGGCTTCCTGGTGGAGATGATGCCTGAGCCGAGAATAAGGTCGGGTTATGAGCCAGGCAAGGACGTGGCAGAGGAGCCTTCCACGCAGCCAGCAGGTGCAAAGGCAGGGAGGGTAAACCATCAGTGCCGGTGTGTGTGCAAGAAGCCCAGCTGTTTGGAGTTCCTGGACAAGGATGAGGAGCATCTTGCTGAAGCGGTGGGTGGGTGGCTGGAATGTAGGGCCCAGAATGACATGCAGGGCTTGGACCTGATTCTGTAAGACAGGGAACCCTTCCGGGGTGTGAGGCCAGAAAACGATGTGCTCAGGTCTGCCTTGAGTCAGACCACACCTGCAGCCCCAGAAGGTGGAATTGAAGGAGTCAAGTGATTCCTGACTATAGACATGTTTACTTATGTGGTTCTTTCTTTGAAATATTGTGATGTACTCTACCTGCAAAGCTCTGATTTTTCACCTATAGATTTTTGTCTTTAGCGTCTACAACTGCTTTTAATTTTTAACAAAACGTGTGTTCACTTTACAATAACCAGGATAGCATGTTAAAGGTGGATCCCCATTGTACACGCAATTCTGTCTCTTGGAATTTTGATTACTTGCAAAAGGTCCAGGTACATGTGTTCCAGAATATTCTCAGAATCATTAAATCGTGAAAAACTGGAGCATATGCAAGTGTTCTTTAATGGGTGGAGGGACAGGCAATCTTTAAAAGAACGAGGTAGAGTTAAATATATTAAAAAACAAAAAAATGCACAGAATATGCTGTTGAGGGAAAATGCTTCTTCACAATTCTGTGTAGCGTATGACCATGAAGGACTAAAGAGAAGGTTTATGTTTTCTCAAAATTTCGTTTGAATCAATTCAAGATGAATGACCCGTACTGAGAAAGCGTCAGACAGCAACAACACATCCAGGAGTCTGCGATGAGGCAGGACTGGACTTAGTTTCAGGGAAACCTGATTCGCCCACTGGCTTAGAGGTCACACCTATGGATTTTCAACCTATGAACTGAAAAGCTGAAACTTTCAGCTTATTAATGATAGTCTCTACTGTTTTAAAGGATATCACTGTGACCAAAACAAACTTAGGCTCCATTAGCAAGAAAAGCTAGTCTCATTATCTAGCTCTCTACCTAAATTCATAGTCTGTTTCATATTTCATATTTCATATTTCATATATTCATACTTCATATATTCATATTTCATAAAACTGAATCCCAGAAAAGTAGTTCTTCCTTCAGCAAAGCTGTCATGATAATGAGAATTATTTCCATTTTAAGCGCAGGCTGAACTTGGCACTCCCTCCTGTAACGCCCTTAATCCCCGGAAGTTCTTCCTTTACTTCCACCTCAAACAGATGAGATTCAGGATCCATTTTCTCTGCAATAAGCATCTGTTGCCCGTTAAATTTGCCTTCAGGTTGTTCAAGAGCTTCTTATCTCTCATTAAATCTAATGGCAGAGTGGCCAGCCCAGGCCATGGTGTGTTGGCTGTGCACAGTTGGGGCTTTTCACGGTTTGAGCATCAGTCAGGAGACAGAATCCTCTAAGAGGGAAGCCAGACTTTCTCCATGCAAATATCCACAAATTAGCATGGCATGGTCAGCAGCTCCTTGCTCGAGTTTACTTTTAAGCTGGCAAGGCTTTTAGAATTGGAGTCCCTGACTCTTCTCCCAATTATGGGGTCTAGCCTATTCCTTCCATATTACACACCAGGAAGAAAAGAAAGTTAGCAACATGAATATCCTCTCTCTTGCTATTTCCTTTCTTCTTATTCCACTGTGCCATTGTGAGTCTAGTTTCTATAATTAAATCTTACTTGTTAAAGGTAGTATTCCAGATCCGTTAAGATTTTGGTATAATAGGAAAACATTCTCAAACTTTCATTTAGTCTCACTTAATAGTCCATTGAATTTGAATACATTGCTTAAGCATTCTTTATGATATTCCAGAGAAATTTAAGTGATTATACAGTATTACATTATTTATTATATTATTGACATCCTAAGTGCACAATGAATAAATATGTGTTGAAAATTACACAATCCTGTAATTGTGTAATGCTAATTGGGAAATAGTAAGAAAAAAGTATCACACGTTTTTCCCTTTATTCTCCACATATTTGAATTTTTAAATGATCTTTAAAGCAAACCAAAAAGAAGTAGAAAACTATGGGATTTTTAAATGCCCTTAAGTTGGTCTAAAACAAATGCCTTTAGTTACATATTCATAAATATTTTATATTAGTGCAAGCTCTCATGCCAAGCTTCTAATATAAAAATGAGACAGCACTGAAACAATTCTTTGGAAAATTTGGCAAGAAAAAATGGCTTAAACAAGACAACTGGTAAAATTGAACAATGGAGCACATTCAGTGCTACATGGAATTCAAGGAAAGACATTGCTTTTGCTGGGTTATCTGTGAAAGTCACTCACAAACAGTTCTCTACATATAACTTCATACAAATAACTTTCTCTTGACTTCACGGCAGACTTGGTGTCTGATTCCCAGAAGCAAGTAGGGAACGCATTTAACAAATGGGGGAGGAGGTGGGGAATCCCAAAATAAGGGACTTTTCATCTCATACTGGAAAGGCCCTGTTCCCTGAAAGAAAGAACATTGGAATCACACACATCTTGGTTAAACCTCCGGCTTCACACTTAAAAGGCTTGAGACCTTGCGAAAATTCTACAACCGGTTAACACCCTTATCTCACAAGGTGCTGTTGAGGAATAAATGGCATAACAGATGTAAAGCACCTCGTATTATTCATCAGTTTCTCTCTATCCTCATCTTAAATAAAATTTTGAATAGCATGAAGGAAACTAGTCACTATTAAATGCTTTGGGAACAGCTGTCCCAACTCCTGTCTTATGAATTTTTTCAAGCCAAGTAACACTGAAGAAATGATCAAAATTACTCATAGTATATAGTGACGTTATTATGTATTAAATTGTTAAATATATTATTGTATACTTAAAATATTAAATTCACTGTATATTTAAATAAGGAATTGACCCCGTCTGTGAAACACAAAGCATTTGTCTTTAAATCCCATCTGAAGAGAAGTCAGTAAACTCAGATTTACAAGTAAAATGTGTCCCTGATGGATGTGTCATGCTTCCATCTCACTCATTTCTTTTTTTTAAAATTTTTATTGGAGTACAGTTGATTTACAATGTTGTGTTAGTTTCAGGTGTACAGCAAAGTGAATCAGATATATATCTCCATTCTTTTTCAGACTTTTTTCCCATATAGGTTATTCTCTCATTTCTTAACGAATGTCAGAACTTTAGAACTTCCCAGTGGGCTTTCTGGTTTGTTTTCCTCAGTTCAGATTCTGCTCTTGGATTGCTTGCAATAATTCTGTTAGGAAGCATTTCTGGAACAGAAGGTTGGTGCGGGAGTGTTTCCCGGGTGCTTATTTGTGGCCTCTGTCTGCCCACAGGAGGGTGCATGCACATGAAGTGCCCGCAGCCCCAGTGCCAGCTCGAGTGGTGCTGGAACTGCGGCTTGGAGTGGAACCGCGCCTGCATGGGGGACCACTGGTTCGACGTGTAGCTGGAGCAGTGGCCACGCAGGCGCACTCAGCCGCCATTCCACTGGGAAACATACAGATCTCTAAACACACACACACACACACACACACACACACACACACTTCAAGTTCTTTCCAAAATCACAAAAACAGTTATAAGAGAAGATCCCAGGATCCCTTTCATTGTGCCCCTGAGAAACAGCCAAGCTAATGGTGAGACCATCAGGAAGTATCCGCAGCCCTCAGCAATACACGGACACCGGGGCACAGATGGCAGTGCACTTCCCCTTTTGTATGGGTTGTCATTCTTGAGTGAATTCAAGTCAAGCTGGAAAAATACACAGAGATTTCTCAGGTTCAATTACCTGCCTTTTACCTTCAGCAAATAATGGGAAGAAGCCTTTGGTGAGGTGGGAAATAGTTTTGAGGAACTATCGTCAGTGATTCTCTCTAAGACTGACCGCAGTGATTCTGAGAACGACATTCACAGCTTCAAAAGCGATGCTCTTATTTAAATTTTCAGAAAGCATCTATTCCCAAAGAACACAGGCAATAGTCAAAACCATGTGTTCATCCCCAAGAATTCTACTTTTATGTATTGCATTAATGAAATATCAACTCTGCATGAATCAGCTTGTCAACTAACTGAGAAATGATGAAACTTAATCTGAACGTTGAATGTTCAAATGTGTAGGAAGAAATCAACACTCAGTGTACTTCCACGTCATCTAATTATATGCAACGTTAGAAGGAAATTGTTTTTCTGAAAATATTGCAAAATCGAGAATTTGAGTTTAAACATTCATTTTGAGCTTGGAGAATAAGCTCACACATCTGGCTTCACCGTCGATGTAATGAATAAGGTGCCTCTAGAGGGGACGCTTTTAGAAATGATTTCATAATGATTCTCAGTGTTAACCAGCATGCAGGTTATTAAAGCAGAATCTGTAAAGAAGGAGCGTTTCCAGATCATCACAATGAAATTTTATGCACTTTCTGTCCACCTGGACCATGTTAATTACACTTTTCTATATCAAAATATTTTATACCAAAATATTTTATTCTGGACCCCTTTCAGATCTGATTCAGATTACAGTTGTCAAAGCAACAGAGTGCAAAGGGAAACTGCAACAACAACAAAAATGTGCCTCAAAGGATAAAGGGGTCATTGGGGACGAATCGCTGTGATATGGAACCAAAATACAGTATAAGTACATTATCATTAACACGGCTCAGGACAGCCCACTCGAGGCTCTGCCCACCCAACAGGTTCTTCAGAGTTCTTTTCTCTAGGATGTACGTACACTCACACGAGAATATTTCCTCACGTTAACATGGCTTGACTTGGATTGTTGATCAAGTTTTCATCCTTTTTTTATGTTTGAGGCATTCACAATACATCAAAAAGAGATGTGTTTACACTGAATGCAGCAAACCTCATCCTCCACAGCACAGCGTGTGATGGAAACGTCAAACCACTGTCTTTGTTCTCGTCAGCCTTCTCAGGAAGATCGTGACCATCACTGAGGGTGTAGTGACTCTCACTAGAGCACAGGGTTTCTTTTGGATTTAGAGACCCTGGAAATGATGAAATCTGTAGCAGGCCTTGTCTTTGTAGTCGTAGCACCAGAAATCCTTGCTGGAGGGAGAGACGGGAGGATCCCAGCAGACTGCCCCTCGTCCCTAACCATCCATCCAGGGACAGTCCCCCGTCTCCATCTTCCTCAGAGGTCCTGCAACTGGTAAATGACGGGGGGGGGGGGGGGGCGGGGAGGCAGCCTCGTCAGCGGGAACGGCCTCACATGGCTTCACTCTGTCGGAAAATCCAACCTCCCCAGCACGGCCCAGAGGCTGCCACCTCCTGTCAGGGAGCCTATGGATGGTACAGAGATAGCGGAGAGCCAGTCTCCCAAGTAAGAAAGAGGCAGGTCACCAGGCTGGAGCCCCACATCCCCATGGCTGGCATCAGGGCTCAGCCTGGAACCCACGCGGGGCCTGCCTGCGAGTTACCGACAGTCCCAGCAGGTAGCAGCTCCGCACGCCCAGCCGGCAGGACAGTCAGATGGCTCCCTCTGTAGGGGGCGCCCGGCATCTCATCCCCGCCACGGCTTTGCGGTGTAATGGCTGTGCTGTTACGGCCGCCTCCCGATCTGCATGGCTTGTTGGGTGCGCCAGGCAGACGGGGTTTCCTCCCACTCACGCAGGCGGTAGAAGACCTAGGTCCCTGCTCCTTTCCCGGTGGTACCTTCTTTTTTTTTTTTCAGAATAGAATACTGATTCTGAAAACAACTTAAAGAACAAGCAGCCACTGTAAATGAGTGTGAATCACAAACCACTATAGATGAACATGTCTGAGCATTGAACGGTGCAACAAACTGTGAATCTAGCAAAAGAACAGAAATAAAGCCTTTGCAGATGAATCTTTATTTTTCTCTGAACTGTGTAAAGAAATACTTGGCAACTGTGTCTAAGGTTGTACTCAAATTGTCAATAAAAGCATCCAAAGAGTTTCTGAGTCCATCTTTGAAGACATGTTATCAATAAACGCTGAAGGTGTGGGAGGGAAGCCCAGGACGTGTCACTCATGGCCCGAGAGGATTACCTGGTGAGGCCATGGCCATCGTGTCTCTATTCTGAGCTCCAGATGAACCCCGGCTGTTTTAAAACTAGGTAGTTTCTCCAGTGCTAGCAAAATTTAAAAGAGCTCTACAAGGGGGAGGGGGGGAGGGGAGGGAAGGACTGGGAGTTTGGGGTCAGCAGATGTAAACTAGTATATCCAGGATGGATAAACAACAAGGCCCTACTGTAGAGCACAGGGAACTATATTCAATATCCTGTGATAAACCATAATGGACAAGAATATGTATATATAACTGAGTCACTTTGCTGTACAGCAGAAATTAACACAACCATTGTAAATCAACTATATTTCAATAAAATTTTTTAAAAATTTTGACAGGGCTCTGAAAAGCAAACCATCACTTAAAAATCTAACAGTTGGGCTTCCCTGGTGGCGCGGTGGTTGACAGTCCACCTGCCAATGCAGGGGACACGGGTTCGTGCCCTGGTCCAGGAAGATCCCACATGCCGCGGAGCAGCTGGGCCCGTGAGCCATGGCCGCTGAGCCTGCGCGTCCGGAGCCTGTGCTCCGCAGCAGGAGAGGCCACAACAGTGAGAGGCCCGCGTACCGCAAAAAAAAAAAAAAAAACCAGTTACTTTCGTGCCTTGTCAGCAAACTTTTCTAATCACTGTTTAAAACAGAAGTTCGTGTTGGGAAAGACCACGGGACTTGCTCCGTCACGTCACTTCAGAAACGCTGGTGACTTTGCGTTGCTCTCAGCGTGGGTGTGTGGACTCTGCTTCTTCGGCTCTGTGTTGGTGGCTGGGCATTGTTCACTTTACAAGGAGTCCGTGTCTCGGCGATGTGGACGGAACATTCTTGGCGAGCTCCTCGACACGTGTGGGGCAAGCAGCGCGCCCCGAGGGCCCCTCGGTGCCAGACACCACAGGAAGTGCTCTGAGGAAAAACCACGTTTCTAGAAACAAAGAGAAAGCAGTTGAGTGAGCGACTCCACTGCCCCCCTGGGTGTGACCCCTGGGGACAGTACCAGCAGCCACCTCGTGGGGCTGGTATGAGGACCACATGAATTGATTCACGTAAAGCCCTGAAGACAGTGCCTTGCACCCGGGAGACATTCGGTAAGTGTTCCTTATTATGAGTAGATGAACTAGTCAGGGGAGACCCCCGAACAAACTAAGAAAAAGCACAGAATGAATGCAAAGTAATTGCAGGTGCCGGGAAGGTGTGTGTGTCCCTGCACAGAGTAGTGATTTCGTGGAAGAGGCGGGTGACAGACTCGCGGTGGATTTCAGCGTGTTGGATCAGCTTCTCATGGTCCCAGAAATTTTCCTACAAAGGCAGGTTGCCAGCTGTGTTTGAAGGGACAAGATCCAGCTGTTACGCGGAATCTCCAGGGTGGACAGTAAAGCGCTGACACTGTGAGTGGAGATGAGTGAGCGCAGCTGTGGCTTCTGACTCAAAAGGAGCAGCCGCGAGCGGGGAAGCTAACATCGCTGGCACATGCGTCCCACCCCCAGTCACCCTCGCCAGGCCACTGCTGACACCACGGAGAGTATCTATGTCAGTTTTGAAAAGAAAACCCTATTCACAACAACACTGGGCCTGTCTTCAGATTACCCACTGTGAATAAACTGTCCAACCACAAATATCTAAGAACTTTCACTGCAGTTTGAATAATCATGCAAAACTAGGCAGGGAGTATTTTCTGGGAAGATCCATTTGGCGCTCACATGGCTGACACTGTCTCAGTGGGACCTTGTGTTCGCTGATTTCACCCTCTGATGCGTAGGCCGAGAGAATCAACTTGGTCACTGTGTCGAGAGGTGTCCGGACCCAAGAAGATGGACTCATGCTAATCTAGCTCATAAGAGAATGAGGTATGGAAGCTACAGGGTCAATGTACAATTTATATCTGCAAGGATCAGCGCACCTCCTGACGTTCTCCTGAGATTTTCCATCTGCCCGGAATCTTTTCTGTACAACCCCGTCTTCCCCCTTTGCCTGGCCACCCTTAGGTCTCCGTTTAATCCACTTCTCCAGTCACCCTAGTCTGCATTAAGGGCCCTTCCTCTGTGTTCCCAGAGCTGCACTACTTCCTGAGCCATAGTTTGGCGTTTTTTCCCCAACACCAACAAAGTCCTCCCGACACCACTGGGTATCCTACGAGTCAATTCCGTCTGACGCTACCTACCCGGAGTACGTGTCAGGATCCACAGGTTGAGGGCTCAGCCCCTCAAGACCACCCCTGACTCCTACACCAGTCACAGGTCCCAGGTTGCCACCTATACTTCTGACCGACGGGCTATAAATCGGGGGTTTCTATGACCCAACCCCTCAAGTTCAATATTACCCTGGAATGGCTCACAGAACTCAGGAAAGTGCCTTATTCACTGTTACCAGTTTGTTATAAAGAATTCAAATTCAAGAACAGCCAATGGAAGAGCTGCATAGGGCAGGCATGGGATGGGGAGGGGTGTGCCGAGCGTCCACGCCCTCTGTGGGTGCCTCACCCTCCCCGTACCTCAACGTGTTCGCCAGCTGGGAAGCTGTCTGAACACAGTTGCTTAGGTTTTTATAATGGAAGTTTCCTTAAGTAGACACGATTGGTTAGATCGTTGGCCATTAGTAATTCACCTAACCTCCTGCCCCTCCCCCTCTCCCTTCCTTCGATGTCAGGGCTTAGGGCTAAAATTTCCAACCCTCTAATTGTGCCTTGGCTTTCCTAGCAGGCAACCCCCATCCTGAAGCTACCTAGGGTCTGACCACAGTCATCTCATTAGCATACACATCACTCCAGAGATTCCAAAGGTTTTAGGAACCATGGGCCAGGAACCAAATATTTATTTTTTTATACTTATTCATATTTATTATAGTTTATTCATATTTATATTTCATAATAGCATTTAACATGTGAAACTTTAATCACTTATTTACTTATCTCTACACCCCAGGAGCAGATAAGGAGAACATAACTATAGTACTCGCCTTTGTATCCACAGTACCTAGTACCGGGCCTGCCACATTCCAGGCTCCATAACTAGGGAATTGCATTTTGGAGTTCTGAGCAAATCTACATGAAAATCAAACCACAGTGAAAAGCTAACTTGTAGAGCCTAGACTCAGAGCTAAGTGACTCAGCTGCATGACCAGTGTCCCCTGGGCAGACGATCAGTTTCCATTACAAAGGCACATATGACGCAGGACGGAAATCCCTGGTCTCAGATCAGGTATCCTTAGCTCGGAGTCCCTGAGAATTGCACTCAAAGGGTTCTCCCCTTGAACCCTCCTCCCCTCCAGTGCCCAGGTGACCTCACCTGTACATTGGCTGTTCTTGAAAAAACTCTCCAACTGTACTAGCAAAGGCAAACTCTGCAGTTTTTCCTTTCTATAGATAATTTGTTTTATCCATGATTCTTGGCTTCTTAATTCCAAACTCAGTGACTTCAATGGCATTTTTGTGAGATGCTATTAAGCATCAAATCTCCTCTGAGTATTTTTTCCCCTGGAAAGTGTTCCTTGTGTTTTTATTACAAAGTAATTACTTCATTATCACATTACAGAAAGTAAAAAAGGCAAAAAGGAAAAATTAAAACCACCATTTAGAAATAATTATCTCGCATCTTACTTATTTCTACTTAAAAACATAAGATGAGCATCTTCCCATGTCAATAGATTTCTAAAATGACAATTTTTCAGGACTTCATTATGATCAACTGTATGCTAATTAAGTTAATAAGTATTTCTTCGAAATTTCCCAGTCTAATTCAAAAGTGTTTTTCATGTAGTCATTAAACAGTTGGGGTATGAAAACTATTGTGCAGCATGAAAAAATGTTTATAATGTAATGGGGAGTAAAAAGGAGTTTACCAAAATGATACGTATGCTGTAATTGCAATTATTTTTTAAAAATTAAGTCCAAGAAAAAGTGATTGAAGAACATATATTAAAATGCATTATGTGTGGGCTTCCCTGGTGGCGCAGTGGTTAGGAATCTGCCTGCTAATGCAGGGGACACGGGTTCGAGCCCTGGTTTGGGAGGATCCCACATGCCGCGGAGCAACTGGGCCCGTGAGCCACAACTACTGAGCCTGCGCGTCTGGAGCCTGTGCTCCCCAACGAGAGAGGCCGCGATAGTGAGAGGCCTGCGCACTGAGATGAAGAGTGGCCCCCGCTCGCCGCAACTAGAGAAAGCCCTCGCACAGAAATGAAGACCCGACACAGCAAAAATAAATAAATAAATTTTTTTAAAAATGCATTATGTGGGATTCCCTAGTGGCACAGTGGTTGAGAGTCTGCCTGCTGTTGCAGGGGACACGGGTTCGTGCCCCGGTCCGGGAGGATCCCACATGCCATGGGAGCGGCTGGGCCCGTGAGCCATGGCCGCTGAGCCTGCACGTCCGGAGCCTGTGCTCCGCAACGGGAGAGGCCGCAACAGTGAGAGGCCCGCGTACCGCAAAAAAAAAAAAAGCATTTTGCTATGGTGATAAAATTATATGTGAACTTTCACTTGTCTCTACTTTCCACGTTTCTTGGCAGTGTGAAAATATCACTTTATAATGAAAAACAGTCTTTAATTTCCCGTGACAGTTGAAGCTGCCCAGATTGCATGCAGCCAAGGAATGAAGATTTTCCAATCAATAATTCAGTCCTTGCATTACCTGAACTTTACACAAATGATAATGAACCATTTAAAAACACTCTACTGCTTCTTTCAAAGGAGTTTCGCCAAATGGATTTGGACAGGGTGGAGTGGGAGAAAAATTAGTTGGGTGGAGTCTCTGGGGAGACGGGACTCAGCCTCCAGCCCCCCATGAACACGACCCTTCTGAGTTTCTCATGAACATCTTCTCTGCCTCTCGTGGGGATGACCAACCTTCCCACTGAGCCCAGGACTGAGGGGGCTGCTGCACACGGACTGGCAGTTCAGAAACGGAGGCCATCCTGGGCGAAGAACGGTGAGTCGGGCTCCCTGCCGTGGGCCACACTGTGGGGAGCCTGGCCCCAGGGGAGCAGCACCCAGGAACGGGCCTTGAGCAGGCCCAGCAGCCTTGGCTACTGCCGCTGCCTGACGCCCCTACCCCCACCTGAAATTTCCCCTGATCCTCCCTCAAGCCAAACCAACCAATACTGATGCCTCCCAAGGAGTTTGTCCCACTCAGAGGATCAGCTAATACCATAGGGAGCCCTTGACTCTCACCAGGGACCCATCACGTGGTATTTGAACATCTTTGAATTCTGAAATACCTCTCTGCAGTGGCAGCTGGCTTTATTTTCAGGGCCATTTGTCATGGAGACATTCCAGTTTCATGATTTCACATGAGCTCGGTGCATCAACCACGGTTGAGTCACCACTGTCTCCAGCCTGCTTCCCTGAAATGTAGTCGATTTACAATGTTGTGTTAGTTTCAGGTGTACAGAAAAGTGAGTTAGTTATACACACACACACACACACACACATTCTTTTTCAGATTCTTTTCCACTATAGGTTATTACAAAATATTGAGTATAGTTCCCTGTGTTATATGGTAAGTCCTTGTTGTTTGTCTATTTTGTATATAGTAGTGTATAGCTATCAATCCCAAACTCCTAATTGATCCCCCGCCCTGACCCCTTTGGTAAGTATAAGTTTGTTTTCTATGTCTTCAACAAACAATTACTGAGCACTAAATATGTTGGGTGTCAGGGCTACAGAAATAAAGACAAATGTCCTCTGCTCAAGACTGACAGGGAATTCCCTGGGGGGTCATGGTTAGGAGTTGGTGCCCTCACTGCCGAGGGCCCAGGTTCAATCCCTGGTCAGGGAACTAAGATCCCAAACAAGCTGCGGTGCAGCTGAGAAAAACCCAGAAGACTCTGACAAACCATCAGAGGAGACAGATATGCAACCACAAAGCAGTTTGGTCAGCACCCTAACAGAAGCTGTGCTAGGTCCAGGCTTGGCGAGGGGAAGGATGAGGGGAAACTTCCCAGGGGCAGGTTGAAAGGGATGAGGGAGAGCGGGCGGATGGCCAGCGTTAGGCCCGGAGGCTATGAGCCGGCGGCCACGGAGAGCACAGGGGCCTTCCTGCGTGGTCCTGAATTGGGAGAAATTAAGGGAAATGAGGCCGGAGAAGCAGATCCAGACGTGGCCCTGCTAGAAAGCCTCAACTCCGTCTCATGCATGGAGGGAAAACTTTGCGGGCATTTGAGAAGGAAGGTCCACTATCATCACATCTGCATTTATGAAAGCTCATTCTGTAAGGAATGGCTGAAGGGGGATGAGACTGGAGAAAGGGGTCGTTTCAAAGGCTTTCTGCAGAGTGGACACGAGGGGAGCTGAGGGCCGGAGTGAAGGCAACGTGCTGACCCGGACAAGGAAGACTTCAATACATACATACTTAGGCCCTGAAGCCTCCGCCTCAGTGGACCCAGGAGCAGAAATACGACCTGAGTGAAAAACCAATGAAATATAAATCAAGTCTGTAGTTCATTTCGTAGTATCGTACTAAATGTTCATGCCTCCGTTGGGATAATTGTGCTGTGGTGATGTAAGCTGCTAAAATTAGGGAAAGCTGGGCAAATATAAAGGGATGCTCTCTACATCTTTGCCAGTTTTCTGTAAATCTAAAATTATTTCCCCCCAGAAAAGTATGGGATTTGGTAATCAGTTAAATGTGACAAGTGAGACAGAGAGAGCTCTTGGGTAAACCCAAGGTTGTCCTGAGTGGCTGTGAAGCTGGTGTCCCTTTAGCCAGGAGACAGGACACAGGAGCAGGGCCACGTCTGCATGTGGCCTTGGTGGCAGCAAAGGAGTGGCTCCTGTGCACCTTTCTGCCTCTGACACACTGTGGAAAGGCCAGTCCAATCTCAGGAGAGACCTCCTAGACCTGTTTTATGTGGCTCTCTGTGCTACTGAGAAGTCATTTTTAATAAATAGACTCTTCAAAATAATAATTTTAGATGACACCTTGAGATGGTAAAGAAATGACTAAGAGGCCATGTCATGTTAACCTGTCAGTAAAAGATGAGATGTGCATCTCTAATTGTTACACAGTATTTTAGATTAAACTTTCTCCTTCCAAATAAGTGATCCGAGCAGAAGCGAAAATGTGATTTAAGTGATAAGGGAGGCGTCGTGGCTGAAGGCCAGGCTGTGAGCTTTGGTTCCCATCGGGTCCATTCAGAAGAAAGAGTAAGAAAAAGCAAACAAGCAGCCCCCAGGGAATCATGTTTACAGCACATAAGGAAAAAAGTTAGGAGGTCGGGCAGGGGAGATGGGAAGATGTATGAGAGCTTCTCACCTGGTTTTTCAAGCAAAGTCAACCCAGATTGTCCAACATTGAAAAATATGCCAAAAAATACAGTCTTGACCACTCCGCAGTGATTGTAATTCCTCAACGTTAGAGGCAACTTTGGGAACTAATATATCTTCTGAAGGAATATTTATATGTAAGTTTAGCAGTCCATTCAGTTTCACTGCATTTTCCTTTTCTTCTGTCAACTTCACATGAAATGAAAATTACTGCTTAACAAGAAAAGAGCATGTCTAGTATGACTCACTTTTTATACAATGAAATCATATGTATTTGCATTTACATCCACATCTGCTTATCCTTCCATTTGTATGTTTCCCAGAGGTTGATGGCTGGAAAGAGGCTTAAACCAAAGGCAGTGCTGGCATTTGTGGGTAGTGAGATTTGGGGTGATTTTTCTCTTCTTTTTTGTGCTTTTTTATAGTAGTTGAATGTTTTATGACAAGAAGGCATTATATTCATAGAGAAAACAAAAGTCGTTACTTACAGGGAGAAGCCCACCAGAAATCTAAGACCAGAGACCAGACCAGCTAGTACATACGTACTGGGGGTTCTTACTGGGGTTCTTGTGGAGAGTGTACTGGGGGTTCTTACTGGGGTTCTTGTGCCCCATGTGGGCATCACACATCCGTGCTGTGATGCCCACGTGGGGAGACCCTAACGGTACAGAGGTCGACCATGTTCAAGGTTCTGTTAAAATTGAACCTCCATCTGTTGGCTTGAATGTGTCCAAACTGGTCTGATTTATGAGTTAACCGTGACCCAGACAGAGGTGTGGAGGGTCTCTGTGCAGACCAGATAATGGCCGAGGGCTTCCTGGCCTCTGCTTTGACTGGACAATTCTATGTAGACTTTCAGGCCACAAAACCTCCTCCCATTGCTGAATTTCCTTTCCAGGCTGCCTTGCTACATCTCTGCATTAATACTCACTAGTTGTACTTATCATGTGTGCATGAGCTAAACTATCTGCATATGGTCCAGAGAACTGAATCCCTACATCCATATTGCAACTTAGATGTGAGCATTTTAAATCAAGAACTATAAAGACCGTTTTAACAATGTATTAAGAGAACTGCCCACTGCAACCAAGCAAGTTTTAATTCCATTAATTTAATGATATATTAGTATTGAGAAATCTATAAGTTTAGCATTTCACACTATAGCAAAATTTGTAACATAAAATAATCTCCTTTGATGGCAAAAGACATTTGATAAATGTTTATTATTAATGGACAACACTTAACTAGAAATTGAAGGATGCTTTCTAAACTTGATAGAGAACGTGTCTCATGGGTGGAACATACAGGCATGCTCATGATGATTAATCCTTATAAAAAGAAGAAACATTTTAGTGACCACTATTGGTTATTCACCCAGCATCGACGCTCCCTCTTTTTCCCCCCGAGAGACCTTGATTTTGTTAGGTTATCCACTCTGCCTTTCAGCCACATGCCTCAGGGGAAGGTGACCAACCACACCCCAGAGAAATAAAAGCATTTATCCAGACAAAACCTCGTACAGGAATGTTCAGAGCAGCTTTACCCATAAGAGCAAAAGGAAGGAACTTTGCTCTTATGTCCATCAGCTGTTGAATAGATAAACTAAAATGTGGTCTGTCCACAGAATGGAAGGTTATTTGTTCATAAAAAGGAATGAAATACTGTGACGTATTACAACATGGATGACGCTTGAGAACATCCCGCCAAGGGAAATAAGTCAGACACAAAAGACCACATATTGTGTGATTCCTTTTATATGAAACGTCCAGAAGGGGCAAATCCACAGAGATGGCAAACAGAGCTGGGGTGGGGGAAGGAATGGGGAACCATTGCTAACGGGCGCAGTGTTTCTTCATGGGGTGATGGAAATGTTGTAAAGTTGATTTGGGTGACGGATGCCATAACTCTATGAATATACTAAAGCCGTTGAATCATACACCTGAATGGGTGAATTGCATGATATGTGAATTATATCTCAATAAAGCTGTTACCAAAAAAGAATAAATGGAGGATGGAAAAGTAGACAGAGCAAATATGACCTTGATCTCTTGCCGAGACTTGGTGGCAGGGGGACAGATAAGGGTCAGGGTGAGGTGTTTGTTTTAAGATGGGATTCTGACCTCAGGTGTTTGTTTTAAGATGGGATTGTGACCTCAGGAGCCAGCACATAGGGAGAAGTGGAAAATAGAGAGTTATGAGTGAAGGTTCTAGAAGAGAGAAGACACGATTCACACAGGACTCCTAGAGCAAGAAGGCTGGCCAGGAGGCCTCTAATGCCTGTCCTCTGTGCTGTTCATAGAGCCTCCTTCTAAGAAAAGCAGTGTAGTGTGCCTTTGAACCCATCCTGCTACCCAAGCCAGGGCAGACCCGGGCAGAGACCGTGCCTGAGCTACACCTGCCCAAGGGACAGTCCATGTGAGCAGGTGGCCCGCAGATAGCCTGGGAGAGACCCCTGGGAAGCCGGAGAGCAGAGAGCCTGCTGGATGCTGACGGGAAGCGGGAAGCAGGCAGCTCCTCTCCCCCTCCCCCGACCTTCCTCCACACCCAGGAGGGAGGAGGGAAAGCACAGGAGGGCTTTGGACCCAGCTTTGGTTCAGTTCCACAGAACAGTCATGGAGGGTAGTGAACACTGAACAGCTCTTCACGCAAGGAAGAACAGTTAGCAGATCGATTAATTGCATTTTATATTCATTTCTGGTCTCAGGGATAAGTATTCACATGCGATCTTTTCCTTTCATCAAACACATAGAAATTTCAAGTGAGCCTGGTTTCCTGCTATAAATTAAAGCAATTTTCAGCTTTTC
This sequence comes from Mesoplodon bidens, assembly GCF_964165515.1. Taxonomy (NCBI): domain Eukaryota; kingdom Metazoa; phylum Chordata; class Mammalia; order Artiodactyla; family Ziphiidae; genus Mesoplodon; species Mesoplodon bidens. The sequence continues at coordinate 87,095,772 of NC_138168.1, read as the reverse complement.
AGTGTTCAACCGTTACCTTTAAAAATATTTCCTGATTTAACAATACAAATTGAAAAGAAATAGAAATCTTGCGTCTCCTAACTTTCTCCGCTAATCCGTTGGTGTTCAGGGTAAAAACTGGGGACACCCACATGGTTGAAGTGAGAACAACATGTCTTTACCCATGAGGGACTCGAAAAATATAGTTTGGCTTTAATTAACTGTGATTGAGAAGAAAACACGCGATCTAGATATATTGTTTAATGTTCTATGGTTTGGGTGTCTGGAGTTCTTTAATAAGGCAACATCGTTACTCTGCCTACACATGTGCAAATGAACGGAGGGATGCAAATAGCAAAAGTTCTTCCCCAAGTGCAGGAAAAAAACACTTGATTCGGGACTTTAAGATCAAGTGTTTTAAAGCCACCTTTAATGAGTTGGAAAAACAATGAGTTCATAAACAATTGAGTTAATAAATTATTTCTAGTCCAACAACCTTACTTACTTAAACTCCCTGGAAGAAAGAAGGGGTTCCTACCAGAGACTAGTGTCAGAAACGTTTGCAAAGAGGAGAGATTAGCAGAGAAGAAACAAACCAGGGCCTCCAGGGTGTCCAGGGTGATGTTAAGTGCCTAAGGAAAGGAGGTGAGGGGATGGAGAGAAGGCAAAGAGGGGGCCACTGGGAACAGAGCGGCCATCTCCGCACCCCCACAGTCCGGGTTCCTGTGTCTAAGCGTCCAATTTAATCCTCACGTCTATCATATACATACCACTTTTTTTTAAAGACTTTTTAAAATTAACTTTTATTGGAGTATAGTAGCTTTTTTTTTTTTAATATTTATTTATTTATTTTTGGCTACGTTGGGTCTTAGTTTGCAGGACGCAGGCTCTTCATTGCGGAGCGCAGGCTTCTCTCTAGTTGTGGCTTGAGGGCTCCGGAGTGCACAGGCTCAGTAGTTGTGGCGTGAGGGCTTAGTTGCCCCGCAGCCTGTGGGATCTTAGTTCCCCGACCAGGGATCCAACCTGTGTCTCCGGCATTGGCAGGCGGATTCTTAACCACTACTCCCACTTTATAGAAGAGGAGAAATGATCACAGAGATAAGTAATTTACCCCAGGCCATCCTATGTGGAAGCCATTTGGGGGTGGGGGGGGAAAGGCAGACCTTGGTAACCAAATAGACACGAGTGACAAGGATGACCCCTGGGTGAAAGGTACAGACATCACTGACAGAGTCCACACAGATGAGGAAGCCAAAACAGCACCTCACCCACTAGAGAACGTGAGCCACACTCCTCCAGTGAATCCAGGCCCGTCTCCTTCTAACACTCCCACACACTATAGGCTCCAGGCAAACGGTCCCCGTCAAAACTCAACCAGGCTTTTTTCTTCCCTGTCTCTGAAATGTCCCAGCACGTCACACTTCTCGTGTGTGTGTGTGTGTGTGTGTGTGTGTGTGTCTTGTAATGTGGCTCTCCACCTCCCACACTAGGCTGTGACCACACTGAAGACAAGAGCTAAGAGTCAACAACCCTAATTACCACCCCGCCTCCCCCCATGGCCTAGAACCTTCCCTGGTACACAACAGGCACTTAATGTCTCATGAGTGAGCGAGTGAACGCATTCATTGGATTCAGTGCTCTTATCTGGCTGCTATATATCTACACGATGTAGTAAAAATGAATGGGAAAATACGTTTTGAAAAAAAAATTGTAATGGAGATCAAACCATTTCTATGATTTAAGTGTGAATCCCATTTAAATAAAAAAGTTCTTTCCTATGATTCATTGAGCCTTCTTCCTAGTTGCAATCTGAGAACCCTGTACCCGCCTCGGAGCGGGGTCGGGGGCAGCGGTGGAAGAGCGGAAAGGGGCTCACGCCCCACGTGGGCCAGTCCCCCGCTGTGAATCCGGACCTCAGGCCCTCAGCCAAGTCCCGGTGAGGATGGGGCGGAGGGAAGGGGATAAAATGAGACACAGTGCTGTGTTCAGTACACGGTCTGCCCGCGGTAAGTGCCGAGCTGATCGTTCCTGTCTGTACCAGCAGTAGTTGTGACTGGTCTTGCCCGACTCCCGTTAACTCCTTCGTGGTGTTTCATCTGTAAAATGCAGACAATGATCACCGTCACATCTTCCTCACTGTGTTATGAAAATACAGCTAGATTTCGTGAACATTCAAGACACTTGTGAAAAGAAGTGCGTCCCATGGTCTGAAAACAAATGAAAGGCACGGCAGCCCCGGGTCAGTAATTTCTGGAATCACGAGATCACAGGGAGAAAAGCTCCGGTCCCCGTTCCGCTCCTCGGTCACCACGCATGGATCTGTTCACAAGCCGGAGGCCACCACCTCTGCAGACTTATCCTGGAAACACCTCCGGTGCCCGCCCAGCTGGTGCTTCACGTGGGACAAGCAGACTCCGCTGAGATTGGATGCACCGGCTCGCAAGGCCAGACAGGAGCAGCTCCCTAAAAGCCACTTCCCAGCTCGCAAGTTGACTATGTTTAAATATTCACGCAGACTCCTTGTTGGCGCAGCGGTCCTGTGAATTGAAACTTCTTTTCTCTTTGGTGACACAGGGTTTCTCAGCCTCAGCACTGCTGACCTTTGGGGCTGGATAATTCCCAGCTGTGGGGCTGGCCTGAGCACGGCAGGATGCTCAGCAGGGTCCCTGGCCTCTGCCCACCAAGATGCCCGCAGCGTAGTCTGCCCTGTCACACCCCCCGACCATGTGGTGACAACCCCAAATGTCTCCAGACATTGCCAATGTCCCCGGAGAGCAAACCACTCCCCACTGAGGACCCCTGGCCCACTGCGTCCCTGCAGCATTGTGTGTCGAGGTGATGTCATTTCACTGACACATCTTCCTTTCAAATCCCTGTGTGTCCACGCAGGAGAGGTTTTTGCTGAGATCCACGGCTACAGACTGTTTTCCTGCCTGGCTGACATCACCTGGTTGACAGCAGTGTGATTCCTGTGCAAAGATGTGCTCTGGAGTGACCATTTTTGGAGAAAGTCCCAGGGTATTCTGGGGGTGAATTTGAACGGCTCTTAGCCGCAGGAGAGATGGCAAATATACACTTAAGGCAATTCAGGAAAAGCTTGCCGCGCACCATCCCATCCACTGCCTGCGGATGAATAGGGGCTGTACTGTCTGGTACCCGTCAAGAAGGCTCGAATTCACCTAAAACTGAAGCTCAATTTCTCCAAAACAAAACAACCAAATCTGGGTTTCTGCTTTCCCACCCAAGCTTTTCGATTCTCAACCCTGTCACAGCTCATCTGGGAAGTTTCTAATTGCTATTAAGGTTTTCTGCAAACGAGAAGACAGTGTATATTACTTGTGTAATTAAAAGCATCCTGTCAGGGCTTTCCTGGTGGCACAGTGGTTGGGGGTCCGCCTGCCGATGCAGGGGACGCGGGTTCGTGCCCCGGTCTGGGAGGATCCCACATGCTGCGGAGCGGCTGGGCCCGTGAGCCATGGCCGCTGAGCCTGTGCGTCCGGAGCCTGTGCTCCGCAACGGGAGAGGCCACAACAGTGAGAGGCCCGCGTACCGCAAAAAAAAAAAAAAGCATCCTGTCAGATACTTCAGAATTTTTATAGCAAATCACGATTCCAGGTACAAAATGATGTCTCAGGCACAAAATTCAGCCACATGACTCTGTTTTCTACATTGTTTTCCCGGTACCAACTGAATTGCAGTTTCTATTATTTAAACGTGCATCACATTTTACATCCTTGGCAAATACCTACAGAATTTAATTTCCTGTTGTCAGTACCCCTTCTTAAAGAGCTGTGTCTCCCATTCCATTTGAAATGTTGATATAAAACCTCAGTTAGCTGGGGTGAGCAAGTGTTCTTCTTTGGACCTAAGCCCAAACTTGGCTCCCAAGCTTCCCCTGGTGGCTCATCAGCAGATGACTAGTACAGTGGAGTTCTACTGTGTGTGCTTTTTTTTTTTTTCTTTTTCGGCCTTTTGGCTAAGATCAAGTGTAGTATCTGTTCTTATCAGTTTAATACCATGTGTGCTTTTAACTGACACCAAATTGACTCTTTACACTTGGCTAAGAAGCACGAAAAGACAAGACAAAAGGACACCCAGTGCAGACAGTTTCATCTGCCCCTGTGCTCAGAAGCTGTGGGTGTGCAGGACAGCAGTGGTGAATCTGACCCTCCTGCTCTTCTTATTTCCGGCCTCCACGTGAGTGTGATTATATTGTATTATTTTTAAACAACACAGCCCAAATAACACAAATCAGCTACTTCAGCTGGTCCTCAGCCTGAGAAATAGTCATTTGTTTTAGCCCTGGAAGAAAGACGGATTATATTGGACTTATTGAGAAGTCCATTGGTCTCCAGAATGGCCATCCCCTCATAAGGAAACTTTAAGGGTTACATCAGTGACTCAGTCCCCTTTGCCGTATTCTCTGGACTGGAGATTGAACCAGGTGTAAGCAGTGATGCCTCGGTCGCTCCCCTATTTCCTGTTGGACAATGTCACCTTCTAAGGGCCCCTTAGAAGGGGCCCTGCCAGCTTCTTGCTGGACAAACGCACTTTCGCCCCATCCCCCTTCTGACTTGGGCATCTCTGTCCTGTTCCTTTTGACTTCTTCTCCCTCTGGAATCCACGAAAGGAGAAATATCCTTTACATGCACTACATTTTGTATTGTCTCTAATGTATCAACTTGTTCAATAGCCAACCACGTGGGTAAAATTCTCTCGCCCACCCTCCTCCTCTTATACACCATCTCTCTGTTCCCTTCTCACTTTTCCTTCTTTATTTCCTTAATTCAGCTTTGCTTCAACCCACTGTCTACCCGGCACTTTGCAGGAGCCTCGGATGCAAAGGAGAGCACTTTGCAGCCCAGAGCCCAGGAACACAAGCCCAAGGGTAGCAGACAAAGATGCACAGATCCACGGAAGGCCAAGGTCAAAGGTAAACATTCTAGAATTCTCCACCTTAAAAAAGACAATTGCTCACAACTGAATGAGTGCTGGCATAACATTTGCCACCATATAAACCTTTCAAGGACATTCACAGACACCATATAATTCGGACTTGACATAAAATTAGTACAGTGACATAGCCTTTGCTTTCAAATATGAGGTAGGTTTTTCCAGCAGAAGGTATCCTGGGAATTTGCAAGACACAAATAAATGTTAAAAGAAAATCCCTTGATTAGAAACATAGGAAATGTCTTTCTGAGAAAAAAAATTATCTCATTAATAGTATGTTCATACCTGTCACCTACTAGGAGTTAATAAATGTGTCTTGAATGAATGGGTAAACTTACTTGGGTAAATGAGTACATTTTTCCCTGAATAGGAAAATAAATACCTGTATATCTTAAGTCTTGTCCTGCATTCTAACTGCATAGAGATCACAGAACAAGGAAATGTATCTTCACTTTGAGGAAGGAGGCATTGAGACCTTCCCTGGTTCTTTCGTTCTTTTTTTAAAACGGAAAATCTAAACATACCTTTTTTTTTTTATAAATTTATTTATTTATCTTTTGGCTGTGTTGGGTCTTCATTGCTGCACGCGGGCTTTCTCTAGTTGCGGCGAGCGGGGGCTACTCTTCATTGCGGTGCGTGGGCTTCTCATTGCAGTGGCTTCTCTTGTTGTGGAGCATGGGCTTTAGGCATGCAGGCTTCAGTAGTTGTGGCATGTGGGCTCAGTAGTTGTGGCTCGCGGGCTCTAGAGCGCAGGCTCAGTAGTTGTGGCGCACGGGCTTAGTTGCTCCGCGGCATGTGGGATCTTCCCAGGCCAGGGCTCGAACCTGTGTCCCTTGTCTTGGCAGGCAGATTCTTAACCGCTGCGCCACCAGGGAAGCCCTAAACATACCTTTGTGAGTGTATCTCTTCTTTTAAAGCAACAGCAACATCTGGTTAGAGTTAGTAGTACTCACAGCAATCATGTATCAAGCACGTGTGTCCCAGCCACTGCGCTACGAGCTTCACAGACACAATCTCATTTGCTTTTCTCTTCCATCCCTCTGAACCAGTTGACTTCATCTAACCCAGCAAGAAAGAGACCCTTGAAGAGACTGATTTGCTCAAGGTCGCCCAGCTAGGAAGTGGCCTCAACCGCCTCCTTGGAGGCTGAGCTCAGGGTTCAGGACCCCCTCACTGAACAGCCCTTCCTTCAGGGACAGGGATGCAAAGATTTGTTTCACCTGCATCCTTAACCTCAAAACAAGTGCATCATTCCAGGTGAACAGTTTATGCTGCAGGATTATTTACTCACCCAATTAACCAAGTTCAGTCAATTGGCTCTAATCCAGATTTTCAAAAATATATCAGAATCCAACATTGTGACTCCGCAAATCCCCATAGGTACACTAAAGCAAATACATGGAAGACATCGGTGACCAAGGGCAGTGTGACTGAAGACTGAGTTTCATAAAGACACCAGCTGATGCTGTCAAAAGTTCCCCTTCCCTAGCTTTTATCCAAGCTCCGTATTGTCCCTTCACAGTGGGGTAACACAATGCTCTTTTCATCCAAGTAGTCAGCGGTTTTATTGGATGTCTTTTTATTTATCCAAGATTGTGATTGTTCTAACTAATGTTTTATCACTTCCTTTAAGAAATCTATCATTGGGTTTCATAGATAAAGGCAGAGTAATGCAATGTATAAAATAACCAAAATATGTCCCTAAATTCCACTATTTTAACAGTAACCCTGGTGCCAAAACAACAGACACTAATATTCTTATCAGTGTCTTTTGTATCCTGTAGGGAAGAGTTCACTAGTATAATAAGATAGAACTATTTGGGTATTTCTGTGTGACCCCACCACCACCACTGCTGTTTTGGGTAATATTTGAAGGATGATTGTGTCAGAGGAAATACTGTGAATCTAGACAAAGACAAGCTGTGTAAAGGAGACACACAGTAAAGAAAATCTATAGTTTACAAACCAAATAGAATTGGAGCACCAGCCCAGAGCTGCCAGATTACCTCCCCTGATGTAATGAACAGTGATCTCTTCACATCAAATGTCCTCTGAAAAGAAAGTGGCCCCTGCCTGGACACTAGGCCATTGTCCGGGAGCCAGTTCGTTCCTGGAAGAGACCAGGGGAACTTGGGTCCCTGAGCCGTGCACCAAGAGATGCTCCAGATGTGAAACAGTGCAGCTTTCATCACATCACGTGGGCGGTGCTGGGTAGATAGCAAAGAACGGGGAAACTGGGCGCAGGATGGAAGAGTCCTGGGAGGTGGGGAAGGATTCCCAAACTCATCCTCCACCCTCAAGAGTCAAATTTCAGTCTTTCAAACAAATCAGGAGAGAAGGAAACCAAAATGAAAAAGAGAATTTTCTTCATAACGTTGTGCTTCTGAGGTGCAGTGCTATTCATCTGAAGTCTATTAGATACAATTAGAACCCAGCTATCCTTGTCTCGAGCATGCTTTAGGATAATTGCTTTGATGCGCCCATAAAACATATTAACAATAACTCGCTGCTGAGATTTTATATAGAACTTGGGATGCCTACAGTCTTAAAAGGATGCATAGGAAATATGGGGGGAAAGCAAAATTATAAACTGTCAGAATGGAGAGATTGAAGTTCAGCTACCTTAAGTTCCAATGAAAAGTAGGCATGATCATGAACTCTATCTGCCTACTACCCTAGTGAGGATGCCCCTGCCATAGATGCCAGCAAGACAGGGGACAGCCAGGGCTGGGGCACCTGCCGTGTGCACAGCCTCACGCCCGGGACCCGTCCTCTGGTGGAAAGGGCACTCTTTACGTAGAGTTTTCTGCTGGGGCTACTTGATACCAAATATGAGTAGACAAGTTCCCTCAAATATGAGGGGGGAAAGTCTGCCTCACGGAATGCTGTGCCCCGTGGCAATGAATGTGCTGTCAATATCCTCAAAAGCCTCTTTGTGACAGATCACCTCTGACACCATGAATGCCATCACAGCAGAAGCTGTGCCCTTCTTTGTTGTCGGATGTGAACTCCTACCATGTAGAGCTCCGTCCTCCTCCTGCTTTCTTTTTGACAAGGCTCGTTTGCATTCCCAGTAGTTGGAAGTGATGGTGGAGCCTGGGTGCTTGTAGGACGTATGAGGGATGATTAACAGAGATTCTGACATGTTTCACTTTGGACAAGTTTGCCAAGTTCCGGATGGTTCCTCTAAGCACCAATAACTTAAATATCACCCAGCTGAGGAGAAAAAGCCACAGTTGCAAAATACATATCCTGTTGGGTGTAGGGTTTCTGCCAAGATCAATGAGAAGGGCTTGAAGGTCGTGTGATTCCCACGTGGAGCTCATGAACTGTGCTCAGTCACGCACCTTTTGAAGTCTGAAGACACATCGAAAGAACTTTTCATTCTTCCACCCATCTCTTCATTCCTTCAACTAATGTTTATTTAGGGACTTCTGTGTGTGTCATGTTGTGCTAGGTCCTGAGTTGAGTTGGTTAAGCAGGAAGAGGTAAAAGTGTATTCAGGGGGAAAATTACATAATCTCTGAAAAAAAGATCTACAGAAGCATTGTATTAGATCGTAACATTGAAGCAATGTTAAATTCCTGAATATTGTCATTATATTGCAATTATGTAGGAGAAAGCCATTGTTCATAAGAGGTGTATATCCAGGGCTAAAGTGTCATGATGTGTACAACTATCAGATAGTTTTGGCAAAAAGTATGTATGTGCGTGTGTATACATACACACGCACATATACAATGTACCTAGAGTGTATATATATTATGTATAATACATATTATGTGTGTATATGTATCTTTATAAAGAGAGAAAGAAACTGTTGCACAATAGTAACAATTGGTGAATCTAGGTGAAGAGTGTAGGGGTATTCATTATATTTATGTTGCAGTTTTTCTATAGTTTTTTAATTTTTCACAATAAATATTTAGAGGAAAATTCATCATCTCTAACTTTAAGGAGATTACAATCTGGAGATCAATTTTCTTTTCTAATAAAAGGGAAAAGAGGGGAAGATTAGATTTAAAACATAGGGTCAGAAGTCACTTGAAGGATGTTGAAACTATTAAGTCAAGGCTGGGAATCTTTGGTGAGGAGGTCTTGGGGGCCCGTGCCAGCCATACCCAGAGACTTAAGTATAAAGAAGGAAGCCCCATGGCAGACGATGTTGGGTCCAGCTGAGCCCCAGCCTCTACCCGGGGGTCCAGCCGGGTTCCAGCGCACAGTGGGTGCCCTCAGGGAAGCAAACACTGCAGGGCTCCATGGAGACCCCCAGCACCTGGAGAGGGGCCCCTGCTGTAGACGAGTTCCTCAGAGAAGACGACAGCAATCCAGCGTCTGGTCTATCCTATCAGCCCGAACTTCATGCCACAGACGTCTCCAGTCACTACAGAAATGATGGCTGAACACCACCTGAAAGGGTCTTTAGTACTGAGGAAAGCAAAGAGGATGTTTAGGAGCCTAAATCAGAAAGAAGATGGAACAAACACCCTGGCTTTGTCCTTCTTCAGAAGGACTTTACAGAAGGTGATGGAAAAGGACACAGGGATACAGCAGGCAGCCAGGCCCAGGGGCTCTTCCCTGCTGCTATACAAGGCTCAGCCCTCCTGCGGGGCTAGGAGAGGCCTGAGCTTCTTAAAATGTTAATGAAGTCAACACAAGATGGGGAGGAGAGAAGAGCGGCCACGAGGCAGCCTCCTTTCTCCTCTGAGTTTTTCTGAACAGGACCACCACTCATGTCTTCCCCACGTCCTTCCTCTCTAATGGGTTTTTTACACTCCCATTTCCACTCCAATGGTGTCTCTCGAATTGGTCGCCACCTTCCCAGGCTCACTGTCGCTGCCATGAGGCTCCTAACTGGACTTTCTGAACTCATGCACCAGCCCCCTTCCCCGTATCTATCCTATCTGATTCTTAAAAAGCAACTGCTGGGCTTCCCTGGTGGCACAGTGGTTGAGAGTCCACCTGCCGGTGCAGGGGACATGGGTTCGTGCCCCGGTCCGGGAAGATCCCCCATGCCGTGGGGCGGCTGGGCCCGTGGGCCATGGCCACTGAGCCTGCGCGTCCAGAGCCTGTGCTCTGCAATGGGAGAGGTCACAACAGTGAGAGGCCCGCCTACCGGGAAAAAAAAAAAAAAAAAGTGCAAGATAAGGGAGATCAGCTCAGTGCTTTGTGACCACCTAGAGGGGTGGGATAGGGAGGGTGGGAGGGAGGGAGACGCAAGAGGGAAGAGATATGGGGATGTATTTATGCGTATAACTGATTCACTTTGTTATACAGCAGAAACTAACACACCATTGTAAAGCAATTATACTCCAATAAAGATGTTAAAAATATAGAGAGAGAGAAAAAAAGAAAGAAAAAAGTGCACGATAAGAGTAAAATTAATTTAGGAAAATCAGCTTAGGCCCCCGTGTTCCCCCAGGGAAGCGTCAGTCTGACTCCCAGAGGGAACTTCGTTCCTGGGTGTGGAAAGAAAGACCGATTCACCAGGGAATGGCCAGTGTGAACATTCAGATTCAGGGATCCTTGTAAAAGGTATTTTAATGTGGACTAGAAGATCTTTCTAACATTGCAAACCTCTTCCTAACCCATATGTGACCAGGGCCTGTCTAAGAGGTCATTCTGATTTCTTAGTTCATGTTTTTCCTTGGTATTTCTTCCTACTGTGATTTCTAAAAAGGTTATCAACTGATTCTCCACCCCTCTTCCCAGCTTTTTTCTTTTTAAGTAACACCTTTCTTAAGCAACACTTCACCTATACAAGACCTGAGAGAAGGAAGTCATAGAGAAGCCAACACAGGCACAGTCACATTCTCTGAAATTCACGTGGGTTAGTCACACTGAGTTGGGCAAGCACTTCTTAGGCCTCAGTTTACTCTGACAAGCTTGGCCATCAGGCTTCTTAAGTAGTCATCTTCAGAAAAGAAAAGGTTTTTAAAGGAATAAGAGTGGCCCTCGGTGCTTTGCTCGTGTTCAGGGTTCAAAGGAATAGATGGATGTTGGATAGAAGAGTGGATGCATGGGTGGATATTGGGTGGGGGAGGGGATGGACGTTGGGTGGATATTAGGTGGAGGAGTAGATGGATATTGAACGGATGTTGGTTGGGGTGTAGATGGATGTTGGGTGGATATTGGGTGGAGGAGGGGATGGATGTTGGGTGGATATTGGGTAGGGGAGGGGATGGATGTGGGGTGGATATTGGGTGGGGGAGGGGATGGTATTGAATGGATGTTGGTTGGAGGAGTGGATGCATGTTTCCCTCTACAGACAGTTTTGGGGTGAGGTGAGGGTGGGAGATGGGACGTGGGGACAGAGAGTTCCCCTGGCAGTAAAGAGGACAAGCAGGCAGGCAGGCTGAGGGCTGGGCTCTGTATGAAGGTAGAATGTGGACAGACAGCACTCAGTGTTTCCAGGCCAGACTTGAAAAGCAGCTGCAGGCACTGAACATTCCATAGACTCTTCTGGCCAGATTCCAAGTGTGAGTCTGCTGAACCTACAGAGAACTTTTGTTCCCATCAAAGAACGTATCTCTTACCCAGTTGGTTTTTAATTGCTCCCCAGCACCCAGGTGACCCATGTTTCTCCTGTGGCCTTTTCTCAGCCGGTTGTCAGTGAAGGGGAAAGGCACAGACTGAAAAGGGGTTTGAACCGGCGGTGATAACCGCCAGCCCCAGGAAGCCCCACCCCCACCCTAGCCTCTGGAGCCATCCTTTCTGTTTGGCCTGGCCTCTGTCCTCTCCCGCCCTCTCTGCGTTCTCCCTACTTTGCCGCCCAGAGGCTGCCATCTGGCCTTTCCCATTCCTCCCGCACCTGAAGGGCCTGAGAAGCAATCCCCAGGGCTCACGTTTGTGGTGTCAATCACTGCCTTTGTTGGAACGATGAAGGGATCCTTCTGGAATGAGTGAATCTATCAGTCATTCTTCATTTCAATTACCATCTTAGAAGTAAGTCTGGAACTATTATTCAGGGACCTTGGCCATAAGAATTTTATAAAATTCTGGAGCCATTACAACTGTCTGTTTCCCTAGAGTGATTCATGGTAACTTTAAAAGTGAAAAGGGGGGCTTCCCTGGTGGTGCAGTGGTTGGGAGTCCGCCTGCTGATGCAGGAGACACGGGTTCATGCCCCAGTCTGGGAAGATCCCACATGCTGCACAGCGGCTGGGCCCGTGAGCCATGGCCGCTGAGCCTGTGCGTCCGGAGCCTGTGCTCCACAATGGGAGAGGCCACAACAGTGAGAGGCCCGTGTACAGCAAAAAAAAAAAAAAAAAAAAGTGAGAAGGGCCTGTTATGGGCTAAGTTGTGTCCCAACCTCAAATTCATATGACGAAGTCCTAAGCCCCAATACCGCAGAATGTGACTCTATTTGAAGAGAGATACTTTAAAGAGGTAATTAAGTTAAAAAGGATCATCAGGGTGGGCCCTGATCTAATATGATTGGTGGCCTTTTTAGAAGAGGCGATAAGGACACAGACACAGAGGGACAAGCATGTGAAGACGCAGGGGGCAGAGGGCCATCCACAAGCCAAGGAGAAGCCAGGCCTGCTGACCCCTGGATCTCACACTTCCAGCTTTTGATTGTTTAAGTACCACCCCCAGGTCTATGGTGCTTTATGATGGTAGCCCTAGCAAACAAGCACAGGGACTGAATACCCACATGCAGGGGAAAACAGAAGGCTTTTCCCCCTCATCCTATAGGATCAGGAAGGGGAGGGGAGGAGGGGGGGCAGGCCAAGAGGAAAGGAAGAGGCCCCGTCCCCAGGAAAGTGACCGGGGCTCACAGCAGAAAGACCCCTGTGAGAGCCCGCCTGCAATATTTTACAGCTGAGCGGAAGCCCCAGCTGAAGAGGGTAGGGTAACGTTTACAGACAGAACCACATTTACACACCCACAGCACTACAGACGATAGGTGAGTGCAAAGAGGGAAAAAGTATAAAAAGTAGACTCCAAAATGCAAAATGCATTGAGTCCGAGCCCATTTTGCAAAGGGGAAGCTGGCCTTTGCCGCATCTACAGGGTCTTATGAGCATCACCCCACTCCCCGGTCTGGAAGGCACGAGGCCTCGGCAGGTGTGGCGGTCACAGCCTTGGATCAAGAATCGAAGCCGTGGCTTCTGGACCAGCTCCCTTCAAAGTGGTAGCACGGTTCTGCTTTCCACTTAACTCCTGTCACACCTCCGCTTGAGCATCTCGAAAAGGAAGAAATGAAGCTAGCTGGTCTCTAAGGACGCTTTTGTACTAAAATTCTATGGTTTTGACTCATAATGATGATTCATAGTGAGTCAACAAGAAAAAGGCTAAATTATGTTCTGAATATTCTAGTTAAGAAAACAGGCAAGCGTGTACTCTATTGTATAAATGTCTCCATCAGAGTTATTTGAATTTGAAAGCCATTTTGTCGTTTAAAGATGTAAACGTGGAGGAATTTTAGTGGAGCTTCTCATCCTCGGCAATTCTAAATGGGGACTAGCCGTGCCTGTCTTTGTAACATTACTTCATCAGGACCCTCTTGGCACAAGGAAATTGTGTGTGCCGCATTTCCGAGGTCAGACAGTTCCACTGTCTGAAACAGCATGTTGTTATATTAGTGTGTTTAATAGCACTTAAAGTTGACCTGCCACACATAATTCCAGTTTTCTTTCAGAAGTACGGTTATCCAAGAAAACAAAAACTGGGTATTTATAAGGCAGTTAGCATCTCCCTTCCTAAGAAGTCAGTGGTTTCCAAATATCAAGAATCTATAGTCTTATACATCCATCTTACATTTATTTTAAAATTGTAGTTACTTCAAAGCTAAAACAAAGGGATTTGAAGATTGTATCTCTGTCCATTTTCTCTTAGCTAAAGACATATTTACTTCTTGTTTAAATATTTACAAAAGTGACTTCTCAATGTCTGCAGAGACCACCAGCTCCATCTGCCCTGCAGGGTTCAGGACAGACCCCAGGATGGGAGGGAGCTGGTCCCGAGTGAAGAAACTTCCCCTTCTCTAGGGACTTCCATCCACTTACACCTCACTTCCCATCACTGCTCCAGACCCCAGGCTCTTCTTTCCTATGTTTTGTTGGTTCCAGTTTCATGTTTTGTTGGTTCCTTTTCATTCCATGATGAATATTCTCACTTAAAGGAAAAGAATAATTCTCTCAGTCTGGAACCTTGAACCTCTGCTTTTCTCTGGGATTTCCTGCAGTAAGGAGACACCCTCAGACATCCTGTTGACCGAGGCGATGCCAGGAGTCATCCAGGTCCTCCTCACCCCAAAAGGGAAGCCTCTGACCCTTCCTTCGTTTTCTCTCAGCAGAGCACAAATACTTCTGTTTCCCATTACTCATTCAACAAACGTTCGTCAGAGGTTTATTATGTTTAGGTAGAGTCATAGAAAGTTGGAGTTTCAAGGAATTTTAAAATAAGCTGGACCAACGCCTTCATTTTGTGGTGAGAAAACTAAAGCTCCGAGACAAGTGACTTGCCCGACATAGAGATCATGAAGTCTTCTAGTGATGGACAAACCTGGAAAGCAGTTGGCTACATCCTGGCCTGAGCGTATTGGGGCTGACGTCTTTTTCTGCTGGCTGTGGCTTCAGGAAGGGCTGAGGGGAGGGTGGTGCTGCCCCAGGCCTCTGTGCTCACCCCGTTCCTACGTCGAATGAATGCCACCTCCCCACCCAGGCTCCCTGGACCTGGACTGACCTGACATTCCTCCACCTGCATCGTGCTTTCTCAGCTGTAAACAGGGAGCTGGGCTCAGATGCTCCCAATGGCACCTGCACGGTTCAACATGGAGAACTTCTTTACCTATAGACTGTCCTTCTCCAGCTCAGCAGAATCGGCATCACCTGGGAACTGGGTAGAAAGGTAAATTCTCAGGCCCCGCCCAAACTTCCTGGATCAGAAACTCTAGGGGTGGGTGTGGCCCAGAACTCTGTGACGTTACCAGCCCTACGGATAATTCTGGTGTATGCTGAAAGTCTGAGAACTGCTGCTCTAATATAAATAAAGGACCAAGTTGGCAGGCTGTGTGGGAATCGGGCCTCATCACTTCACTACGCGGAAGATGATAAACAGGGACCAGCACTTCTTCAAAAATCATTAGAGCAAGTACATTTTCACAGACAATTTAAAAACATGTCGTGTCTTCCATTTATTTTACTGTGGTTAAATAATCTTGATTTTTTAAAAGAACAGCAGTGTAGTTAACCAGGCCTCTCTCTCTGATTAAATGTACAATACACAAAAAGCTTTCAGAGATAGTCATACAATAATTAACTTACAGAGATCTGTGCAAATTATTTTTCAAAGCCATGTCATGGAGTTTCTCAGGGTGGGTGGTGACTTGTAAAAACAAAATGACTTTACATTTAAGTAGCTAGACTAATACTTAGTCACAGTGTTGTGAGAATAAATATTGTCTTTTTTGTAACTTCATTTTTTACTTGAAGTATAGTTGATTTACAATGTTTCAGGTGTACAGCAAAGTGATTCAGGTATATCTACATACCTATATCTATCTATATAGATATACAGATATATTCTGTTTTTTTCAGATTATTTTCCATTATAGGTTATTACAAGGTATTGAGTATAGGTCCCTGTGCTATACAGTAGGTTCTTGTTGGTTATCTATTTTATATATAGTGTTTCATTCTTTTTTATGGCTGAATAAATATTATCTTTTTTCTTAAAAGGCAAGTCGAACACCCCTAACAGTTTGCAGTTATGTGCAATCATATTCTGTAGCTCTTTTTGTAATACAAAAAGCTGACTAAGGTTTCCAGTCATGATGTTATTTGGACAAAGATGAGCCCTGGGCTATGAAATGTGAGGCGGGATGTCCTTTTGAGCGGTGGCCCTGGGTTATATCAAGGCAGGAGAATGCCTTGTGTCTGGGTGAAAATCACCTCACCTCCCACTTTCAGGGCCATTTTTTATATTTCACTGTAGTGATAGTCAAGCTATATATTGAAAGTTTGTTTTTGTCTGTTCATTTTGGTTTTTAACTCTAAGAAATAAGTCCTGCTCCGGGGATGTGACCCAGGGCCTACACCTCATTGCTTTCAGGTGAAGAAAAAATGTTGGTTTTTAGTTGAATGAAGGGACTTAGCAAATGTGGGAACAGCCCCACTGTAAAAGAATTAAAGGATTCAAGTGGTACCACGGTTGCTTTCTTTTTCCGGAGGAAAAAAAAAAGTGTTTGAACTTGGAGCTTTGGAAAGTGGCTACGTGTGCAGCGGGCACCCGGCTACCCTCGCCCTTGGATCGTCACGTTTCCCTGCTGAGTCGACGGCCTGCTTCCCCGAGCTCCTCCCACACGAGGCTGCGTGGCTCTGCAAGCCCTGCGGTCCGCGCCCTACCGCACCTCCCCATCCCACGCCGGGCAGGCAGCCTCCCTGCTCTCAGCAGAAGCATCCCTGCTCATCACTGCGGTTCTGCGTCCGCACTGAGGCAAGCGTCCAGGGAACCTGCTGAAAACCCCACTTCGTGGTCCTCAAGCGCGTCTTCAGGTAGAAGGGGTGTACTGAGCACAAGGTCAATGTCATCACGACGCTTTCATCAGACCAGCACCCGGAACTACCCGCCCGCATTCATTCAGGCGCCCGCTGGACGAACAGCCCTAACCTGGAAGAGTGGTCACACTCAGCCTCGCAAAATGCCCCTGCTCTCAGAGATGGCTGTTCTGCCAGGCCACCAGCAGCTTCCTCATTGGCAAATCCAGTGCTGAACTCCCGACCTCGTGTTCCTGGAGGGCAGCTGGTCACGCCCCCCTCCAGGCTCCAGGACACCGTTCCCTTGGGCGGTTGTCTTCCTGCCTCGTTCGTTTCTCTGTCCTCTTCTCTGTCCCTTCCCTCTCCCCAGCCTCTTACTGCGGGGGCCCAGGGCTCAGTTCCCACCCCTCTAACCTCCCTGCTCACTCCCCACTGCACACGGCCAGAATCAGCAAGCCAGAAGCTCAGATAAACAACTCATAATTCTGTAGTACAGGTATGTCCCCAATATTGCGTGGTGCCCAGTATTTACATGGTTAGCAAGTAAGTGTTGCACGAAACATACCGCTGGAAACACGTCATCCACATTCAAGTTTAATTAAGCCTCCCGTGTCTCATCTGCCAACCCTCAGATGATCTCATCCAGTCTCGTGGCTTTCGATGCCACCTATATGCTGACTACTCCCAGACGATTATCTCCAGCCTGGATCAGAACTCTATACTCCCACTGCCAACGCCCCACTTCCACACGGATAATTAACAGATGTCTGTACCTCAACATGTCGCAAACAATGCTAATCTTTACCAAAATACCTGCTCTACTCACAGGTAATTTCGTCCCCGAATTTGCTCAGCCAAAACCTCAAGCACAAACCTTGATTCCACTCTTTCTTCAGGCCCCACGTCCAATCCCTCAGGAAGTCCACTGGTTCTGGCTGGTCTGCCACCAGCATCTCTTGCTGGATCACTGCAAACACCACCTACTCATGCGCCTGCTTGGTCCGTGCCCCATATGGTTTCTCAACACACCAGCAAGAGTGATTCTTTAAAACATCAGTCATGTCATGTCACTTTCCAGCCCACCGCAAGGCTCCCCAAACCACTCAGCATAAAACCCAGAGGTCTTTACGCCGTCCTGCAGAGCCCCACGGCCCAGCAGCCCATGCCCCTCCGACATTGTCTCATCTGCGGCTCTCCTTGTTCCTCTAACAAGCCAGCATGTCCTGCCATGGACCTTGGTCCTGGCGTTCACTCCTTCCCCTTGGAAGGCTCTTCACTTGGGGACACATCCGCCTGGATCACCCCTAGATCCTCCAATCTTTGCTCAGTCCCACCTTCCTGGTGAAGCTTGCACTGACCCCCTGCTTCACATTCCCACCACTCACCACCCCCGGCACTGCAGACACTCCTTGCCTGACTTTTCATTTTTCCATAAATGTCCACTTCTAGCATATCATAAACATTTATTACAATTATCCCTTGTTTCAGACTCTTCCCATTAGAAAGTTCCACAACCGCAGGAATCCTTGTTTGGTTCCCGCATGTGTGCCTGGCGCCTGGCAGAGGGCTGGCCTCACAGTAGGCAGACATAGTGTTGAATGAATGAATGGATGAATGAATGAATCACAGAGGTGACTGCAGGAAACACAGATCCAGTGTCAGCCCGTGTTCCTTCCAGGGCACAATTCACTGGATGGAACAGAAGAGAAATCACTCGCAGAACTTAAATCGCCCTTCGATTCCTTCCTTCCCACTCCCTCTCTGTCCCTCGCAGTTAGATGCGGGCAGGTTAAATGCAAGTAAGACGCAGTTGCCCTGTACCTCCAGGCGGGCAGAGTCCCAGGGAAGCCATCCCAGCAGTTTCCTAAGACAAACCTTCTCGAGGCCAATCATTAACTTCCTGGCTGGCAAACAGCTACTTGGTGTCGGGCTCTACTGCCCCACGTTCATGTCTAAGAGACTAATGACCCACAGGGAGCCCCATGATGTCGACGTGATGTGTTGAAATGAGTCTCACTGCAAGTGGGGCCATAAGCCGTGGCACTTGGTTACTAATAGTTATTTTCCTGGGTGAGTTTGTCAGTTTTAGTTCAAGAGGATCCTGTGAATGCCACGTTTCAGGGGATGAGATAAGGGAACAAATGATGTGTGTTGCTCGCTGAAGCGACTTATTCATCTTGACAAAAATCACATGCAAGGGAACCAGGTTGGGACTGGTCGCTGACCGCCTCCCACGACAGCCTCAGGAAGCCTGATCCTGGGCAGGGTGACAGGGTGCCGAGTCCACGCTTCACGCTAACTGACTTGGATGAAGGTCCAGCTCGACTTCCCTGTGGGAAATTCTCAGCCTCCCTGAGCCTCAGTCTCCTTTTCTGTAAAATAGGGATGCTATACCAAAGGGGTGCTGGGAAACGCACATGAAATATGAATGTAATGTACTTAGCATGGCGCCTTGAGTATAGTGAGTACACAATCCATTGTAGGTACTCTCATTCTTCGGGAAGAAAGTGACAGATGCTGGCTGCTGGGTCCTAAGAAAACAATTTAACTAAAACAAAATTCCCCAAGCAAGGTGAAACTCATTTGCCTGAAGGGTGCAGTTTTGCTTCGATGAGTATTTGGAAATCAGACAGGAGTCTACATGTGAAACATCTTTGCCCTGGCCAGATACTTGGCTGTTCCCACAATGACAATGTAGGAACAGCCTGTCATCTTAAAGCAACACTCTGGCCAATGTACTTTTTCGTCCAAATTATGTGCATGAAAAACACAAACTCTTCCCAGAACCAAACTAGATTCTGTAATTGGTTCTCGGCAATATTTATCAAACCGGTCTTCAAAGAGTTGGTATTAAGCAGTAGAGGCATCGTAATATATCTATATATATATATTGTTGTTATAAAGAATACTAAACTATAGGGCACGTCCTTACAATAAAGGAAGGAATCAAAACAGATCGACGTGGAAAAAAAAAAACACAGAATGATTACAAAGCATATCCCAACAAATACAAACTCTTGTAGTTTATACAGATCATCTTTGGCCATGCTTACCTATGATATTCTTGCTGAAACCCTTTTCATAAACCAAATTAAGAATCAATTCCATTCCCGGGTACTTTGAGTAGATTAATATTGGGGTGGGAGAGCATAAAATCTGTCATTTTTGAGAGGAGATCTTGTGTTTTCTCTTAGATAACAGATGGACAAATTGGTGTAAATAGTTTTTCTTTTTGGCGTTTTAAAAAATTGAAACAGCATGCATGTGGAGAAGGGCACCAAACCTAAGTGTATACATATCAGTGAATTTTTCCAAAGTGAATCCACCCATATAATGACTACAGAATGAGAAACAGAATATTTCCAGTACCCCAAAAGCCCCCTACCCTCCTGCACCTCCAAAGGTAACACATCTTAACTTACAGTGTGTAGACTGGTTTTCCCCAGTTGTGAACTAACTGATGGAATCACGGAGTAGGTACTCTTTGGTGTCTAGCTTCTTTGGTCAAAATTGCCCTTGAGATATCTTTCCACATTTGCTGCATTTAGTTGAGTTCCAGTCATTTCCTTTGCTGAATAGTATCTTAGAGTCTAAATATACCACACTTTCTATGTATGTTCTTTATATGTGCTATACACGCTCCTTCACTGTGGTTCAGGTTGTTATTGTTTACTATTACACATAAAGCCACTATGAAGACTGTTGAATGTTGTGCGTGCGTTTCTGTTGGGCGAACGCCTAAGGGTAGAATTGCTGGATCATGGGGTATGCACACCTTTGACTTTTTCAGAACACATGACACCACTTGCCAAAGCGGCGGCATCTCTTTACCTCCCTCTAGGTATATTTCATCCTTTGTATGGTAGTCATTCTGATGGGTGTGTACTAACAAGGTTAATCATCTTTTCAAATGTGTGTTGATTTGAACATTCTCTCTTGTGAAGTGCCTGTTCAAATTTTTCACGTTTTCTATGAGGTTGACTTTTTCTCACTGATTTGAAGGCTGTTTTAACACATTCCAAATAAGGGCTCTCTGTCAGTTATTCATGTAATAATATCTTCTCACTCTCTGTGGCTTGTCTTTTTTTTTTAAATAAATTAATTAATTTATTTATTGGCTGCGTTGGGTCTTCGTTGCCGTGCGCGGGCTTTTCTCTAGTTGTGGCGAGCGGGGGCTACTCTTTGTTGCGGTGCGCGGACTTCTCATTGTGGTGGCTTCTCTTTGTTACGGAGCTGGGGCTCTAGGCACGCGGGCTTCAGTAGTTGTGGCACGAGGGCTCAGTAGTTGTGGCTCACGGGCTCTAGAGTGTGGGCTCAGTAGTTGTGGTGCAGGGGCTTAGTTGTTCCGCAGCATGTGGGACCTTCCCGGACCAGGGCTCGAACCTGTGTCCCCTGCATTGGCAGGCGGATTCTTAACCACTGCGCCGCCAGAGAAGTCCTGTAGCTTGTCTTTTGACTCTTTTACTCCTAACTTTTGATGAACGGAACTTTATTGGGTCATCATCCGGTTTCTCAGTCTTTTCCTTTATGGTACTTTTTGAATCCTGTTTAAGAAAACTTACCTTATCCCTTATCTGTATATGTCTGGCTGATTCATTTTGTTGTGCGGTGGAGGCTAACACGACATTGTAAAGCAACCATACTCCAATAAAGATTAATTAAAGAAAAAAAAAGAAAGAGAAAGAAAACTTACCCTATCCCAAAGTCCAGAAGATAGTTTCCTATTTTGTCTTCAACATGCCTTAGTGTTTTGCGTTTCACATTTAAATCTACAGCGCACCTGGTAATGACTTCTGTGTGTGGTGTGAGGAAGAGTTAAGTTTTATTTTTTCTGTGTGGCTGATATCTAATTGACTCAGCACTATTTTATTAATTTTCTTACTGTTCTTTCCTAACTGCCCTGTAGTGCCACCATCATCATAAATCAAGTGCCCATAAATACAGAGGTCTGTTTCTGGACTCTCCGTTCGGTTTCATTGGTCTGTGCTCTCTTCTTGCACTGCTTTAATCAATGTAGCTTTATAATATGTACCCCAAGCTCTAGGATCTGAAGAGTGGGTCCTCCCTCCTTGTTCTTCTTGGCTCTTTGCATTTCCGTACAAGTGTAGAAACACCCTCACATCTGCTGACTTTGAATGGATCGCATCAAAACTACAGATCAGGTTAAAGAAAATTTACACCTTATATGAATATTTGAATTTGTGTCTGTGGTATATTCCCTGATTCATTTAAACCTTCTCTAATTTCTCTTAGTAGAGTTTTATAGTTTCCTGTGTAAAGGTCTTACACATCTTTCATTAGATCCATCCTTAATTAAGTATTTGAGTTTTTGGATGCTATTGTAAGTACTTTCATTTTTTGAATTTTGTTTTTCTAATTGTTCATGATTGGTGTATGTTTTGGTTTTGGTTTTGGTTCTTTGGCCAGGCCCTGCGGCACGCAGGATCTTAGTTCCCTGACCAGGGATGGAAGCCGGGCCTCCTGCATTGGAAGTGCGGAGTCTTAACCACTGGACACCCAGGGAAGCCCCTGGTGTATGTTTTGATCCTCCAAAGCTGTGTGACAAACCACCCCAAACTTCACATTGTGAAATAACAGCCCTTCTGTGGTCCTCGTGGTGTCTATAGGTGAGCAAGCCGGACGAGGGACCATGAGAGCGTCTCCCCTCTGTTCCTGGGTGTGAAAGCGGGGGGACTCGAATGGCTGGGGCAACCATCTGGAGGCTTCTTTGCTCACATGCTGGGCACTGGGGCTCCTCGGGGACTGTTCACAGACACCCTTCGTGAGCCCTCTTGCAGCTCAGTGCTGGGTTCTGAGAGGGAGAGCACGGAGGGCCACCCTGCAGAGCCAGGCATTTTCAGGGGCCCAGGGGGAAGCTCTCCGCCTCTCCTGACTGAAGCTCCCGACTCCGCTCTCCCACAGCATCATTTCTACCTCCTTCTACCGGTCACAAGCGGAGTCATAAGGCCACCAGATTGGAGGGGAGGGGAGGGGAGGGGAAGGAAGCCCCGTCTCTCGATGGGGGAGAGGGTGGTAAGTCACACTGCAGAGGAGCATGTGGGGAGGCAGAGGTTGCCATGGGCAACTTTGCAGAATACATCTGTCACATGATACATAGCTACCACTGATGTTAGCACGGTGACCTTGAAAAACTCATTTATTAGTTTGAATGTTATCTTCAGATCCTTCTGGAATTTTATTTACACACGTTGTCCTCGGTATCCACAGGGGATTGGTTCCAGGACCCCCAAGCATACCAAACTGGAAGATCCTCAAGTCTTTTACATAAAATGGCACAGTCCACACTCCGGCTGGTTGAATCCAAGGATGCGGAAGCCGCATCTACAAGGGCCAACACTATGCAAATTATAGTTGTCCTTTTCCAATGCTTACGTTTTTTACTTCTCGTTCAGTACTTGGTTTCTTCATTGTCCCATAAGGGATTCTGTTATACTGTTGAGTTTGCTCTCTTTCCATTCACAGGCTGCAATTGTTTTGAAAAATATTCTATAAAAAGACAGACAGTGCTCATGTTCCAAAGAAAAGATGGGAGGGAGTGATGAATAGTGATGGGGGTGGGGACAGGGAAGGATTTATTTTCTTCCTATATCTAATTTTTGCAGCCCTTGATTCATTTTTTTTTGAGGCCCAAAAGTATACAATTGGTTTGAAAAAGTTTATTTCACAATTTAACCAAACTTTCTAAGAGGGTCCTCTTAGAAACAAATAACTCAGATCCTCCTTTTCATCTCAGCAAATAATTGATTTTCAAAGCCTGTGGGATATTTCCCTCCACCTTGCTGTTGGGCCAGCTCAGCTGGGGTCACGGGAAGAGCCACCTCCTATGTAGTTAGCGCTTGAAGTCTGGAGATCAATCCGGAAGAAATGTATGAAGGTAACTGAACACCACCTCATGGAAAATATGATGTGAGTAAACCACAGGCCACAGATTTTAGGAAAGGGGCACGAGCACGTAGAGACCAGCCCTCCCAATGTATCATATGCCATTCAAAGGTGAAACCCAGCCCTCTGAGGGCAAGGACCAAGTTCTATGATTGCTAAGTGGGACGACACAGCACCACTAAGTCAGTCCCAAGAACTCCAGGGCTTGAGAGGCAGGTGCCCAAGGTGCAGTCAGTGGAGGATCCGGAATGAGGGGTAAAGCCGTGCCCCCCGAGTCAATAGAACAACCTTCTGAGTAGGATTTGGAAAATGCCGGGGCGAAGCACAGCAACTAGAGAAAACATCCCAAAGGCCCGCTTCTCAGTGGACAGGCCAGGAAAACCACATTTGGTGGGCGCGTAACCAAGACTACCAAGGAGAGAAACAGCAACATCAAGTGTAGGGCTGGATGCTGCCAGTCCCAGTGTCCGTGTGGGAACGGCCCGGCCACAGCACTGTGCCTGGGGTGGGGTGGGACGAAGGCTGCTCAGCGAGCGGCAGGGCGATGTCAGCAGCAGCGGGACAGACACGCAAAGGAGGGCAGCCCCACACCCTCATCTCCCTTCCCTGAGGTATGTCTGTTTTTCTTCTGCTACGGCTGCGTCAAGAGCTACCTGCTTGCCTTTCTCCTCTGGCAAAGGTCCCTGCTCAGCCAGCTGCTCCAGATCTGCCTCTGGTCACTGGCCATGTCCCTTGCCCTGGGCCACCAGCTCCTTTGGGAGATGTCTGGCTGGCATGCTTGTGTCCTGCAGCTTCAACTTGGAGAAGGGCTCACGTCCTCCAGAAGGGGGCGCCCTGGTGAGGGACGCGGGCGGGCAGGGGGTCCTTCCGTCTTCCCGATTGTCTTGCGGGGTCCCACACCCCTGAGCCGTGCAGGTGGAGCAGAAGAGAGGGTGAGCACTCCTTCGGGGGAAAGGCTGCACCCCGCTACCGCAGGATTGATCTCCTCAGCCAGGGTCCTGACCCAGATCTGTTTTCTCCAAAAGCCCACACTCCTTCCGTGTCAGCACACGCAAAACAGCGGAAGATTTATTTACTACATGGCAGGAGAGAATGGCAGTTGGCTAATATCTTAAACACCTTACACCATACACGATAGGTGAACTCGAAATAAGCAGTTAAATGTAGAATGACAGGACAATGCATGGAAAATAGAATGGAGTGTTGAAGCAGTTGAGATCGTAGAAGAAACAACTGGCACATTAAAATGTACCTGCAGGGAATTCCCTGGCGACCAGTGGTTAGGACTCCACGCTTTCACTGCCGAGGGTCCGGGTTCCATCCCTGGTCGGGGAACTACGATCCCACAAGCCACATGGTATGGCCCGAAAAAAAAAATGTACCTGCAAATGATAAATACCAAGACGAAAGCATAAACAGTCAATGCATAAGAAGAGATCTCACACAAGAATACATACAAGTGATAAGAATAAAGAAAAGCAAACTTTGAAAGAGATTGAACTTTACACGTAACTTACAAAAATTAAAATTGGTATTATTGGGCCTCCCTGGTGGCGCAGTGGTTGAGAGTCCGCCTGCCGATGCAGGGGATACGGGTTCGTGCCCCGGTCTGGGAGGATCCCATATGCCGCGGAGCGGCTGGGCCCGTGAGCCATGGCCGCTGGGCCTGCGCATCCGGAGCCTGTGCTCCGCAACGGGAGAGGCCACAAGAGTGAGAGGCCCGCATACCGCAAAAAGAAAAAAAAAAAAAAAAAAAATTGGTATTATTTAAGATTGTGAAACTCACCAAAACTTTAAGGTATTAATGAATGACAGTGAAGAACAGCAACATAGTCGCCCATGCAGTGCAGGAATGAGTCACAAAATCCTCTTCTTCCGGGACGTTATCTTAGGGCATCGTCCATAAGGGGCAAGCCCTGCTTGTTGTCCTAGTGGCCAGTGGCCCCCAGAGGTGAACAGTGTGCTCTTTGGAGCTGGCACACCTCAGTGGAGATCCTGACTCTGTGCTATTTACCGGCTACATAACCTTGAGGCGGTGACTTAACCCAGCTAAGCTTCAGGCTCTTTGATTACTAAATGGAAGCTAATAATATCTGATACAATGTGCTAAGTGCTCAGTAAGTGGAAGCAAGTGAAATTGAGGACCGACCCACAGTAGGTGAAAGCAGGAAGCAGGCCACATTCAACAGGAGGACAGTTAGGAAAATGATCGTATACTAAGTAGATAGACTATTTGGAATCCATTAAAAAGACAACTATGAAAATTCTGTTAAGGAAATCTGCTTAGGATGTGTGAAATAAAAATATGATGGAATTTTCTACGCTACTAGGATTATAGGGAAATAAACTATGCCTGCCTATGAGCAAAGAGTGGAAAAGAACAGGATAAGGGAAAATGAGGGAGGTGATTTCATGGAGAGTTAAAACTTTTTCTTAAATGTATCTGCAATATATGAAAACCAAGGATAAAAAGGATTCCTGAAAAGAAACTTCTTGAGTTATAAGAGTGGAAACTGAGAGTCCCACCTGCCCCGTGGGAAAAGGTAACACAGAGATGACGTCCACTGATTCAGTTAGTATTTACGGAGCCCTGTGACATGTCAGATCTTTGAAAACAAAGACCCTGTCCTCACAAGCTAGTCGGGAATAAACCTATAAAAACAACAACCAATTAGATGCCATTGTGGCAAGTGCATTAACACAAATACGCTCAGACCATTCTTCCTTTTAAAGAATTGAGGGCTTCCTGGAGGAGGTGGTCAGCAAGTCTTAGAGGCTGGGAGAGGTAAGTCAGCTGATGAGAGGTGAAAGAAGGGGGGGTCCTTGGAAAAGTATGGAAAGACGCAAGAGATGAGACTGGAGGGAGAGGTAGGGCCAGGTCATAAAGGGCATTGCATGTTACCCAAAGGAGTTGAAGGTTCATACTGCAACAAAAAGTTGAAGAGCGTTTTTTGCAGACAACCAAGAGAAAAGTGATGAGGCCCGGAGCAGCAGCAGTGGCAATCAGAGGACAGGGCTCTTTATAAATATCTTTGAGAAGAGTATTAACAGGATGGTGTGGGGAGAAAGAGCTGCAAGAGGAACAGGGAAGAATCAAAGATAACTTTGATGTCAACTTTCACCAAAACAGGGAACCAGAAACTTGCAGGACAGGATTGCAGAACGTTGGCTAGGTTGGGGCCAAAAGTTTTTGGACTTGTTCAATTTGAGAAGCCTTTAGGATGTCTCCCTGGAGATATTCATCAGGTAATTAGGTAAACGGGTCTGAGGTTTAGGAGAAGGATGCCAACCAAAAACATCTGAAAGTCATCTGTATTTTAATGAATGGGGTGAGGACAGGAGAAAAGAATGATCATTGTTTTTGGAGGTTCTATATTAAGGAGCTTCACATACGCTGTCTCATTTAAACTTCACAACCACCCCATGAATCTTATGTAGGAGGAAGCTGAAGCTCCAAAACTTTACATGAAGAATTAGGACTCTATTGCAAGTAACAAAGGTAGCTCAATGAAAGATTTGTTGTCAAGATACAGGGGACTCTCATGCACTCAAGGGCAGAGATGAGAGAGGGGAGAATCACATTCTCTTGTTTTTTATTTTACAAAGCTCCGTTTTGCAAAGGCTGCCAGATAAGGAACAAGCAGATTTGAAAGTGACAAGAGCAGAAACAAGGGGACCTGTGGAGCACATTTTCCTTTCTGTCACCTCTTGCAAATCAATCATGAAGCTAAGTTGTCTCTGGACATGCAGGCTCAGCGGCCATGGCTCACAGGCCCAGCCGCTCTGTGGCATGTAGGATCTTCCTGGATCGGGGCACAAACCTGCGTCCCCTGCATCGGCAGGCGGACTCACAACCACTGCGCCACCAGGGAAGCCCCTGAAGCTAAGTTTTATTCAACGAGACTTGGCTTTGGCTTGAAACCAAAATAAAATGAGTGATCATGGAGAAAAGATGTCACCTGCTTTTTGGCAGTTTTGGTCTGAAAGTTGCCAAATGCCAAGATTCATTTTCTTTGGGTAAAGCTGACTATGTATAAACTCAAATGCACAGAGTGTAGACTTTTAATAACTACACTTAGAATAATAAACATGAGTTTAAGTAGAAATTCTCTTTTTAACATTTTTATGCCAATAGATTTTCTTTCAGACTTGCTTTTCATCTGAAAGCTGGAGGAATACAGTGGAAAGAATTCCGTAGTAGGAATCATTAAAAACTGTGGTTTTGCTTCAGCTCTATTTCCTGTTTGTTGTGTAACCCAGGACAAGCAGACTCACCCTTCCTGGACTCTGAAGTGTCCTCTGTAAAATGAGAGATGTGGACTCAAGCAAGTACTTCTCAAACTTTCATGCACATGTGAATTTCCTGGGGATGTTGTGAAAATAGTTTGATTCACTAGGTCTGGGGTGGGGCCCAAGACTCTGCATTTCTTTTTTTTTTTAATTAAAAAAAATTTTTTGGCCACTGCACAG
This sequence comes from Mesoplodon bidens, assembly GCF_964165515.1. Classification (NCBI taxonomy): domain Eukaryota; kingdom Metazoa; phylum Chordata; class Mammalia; order Artiodactyla; family Ziphiidae; genus Mesoplodon; species Mesoplodon bidens. Next base: position 87,067,984 of record NC_138168.1, on the reverse strand, counting down.
CATTTGGGTTCTTAGTTCCTCGACCAGGGATTGAACCCACACCCCCCTGCGGTGCAAGCGTGGAGTCTTAACCATTGGACCGCCAGGGAAGTCCCCTCTGCATTTCTAACAAGCTCCCATCCTCATGGTCCATGACGACACTTTAAGTAGATCAACCTCCAAGGTGCCACTAGGCTATAAGCTTGCCAAATAAAGACAAGCATTATGTCAACAACTGAGAACAATACGATTTATTTTTTAAAAAATGTTTCACATTTCTGTTTATAAAGGTAATCCATCTTATCAAAAATTTAAAAAAATTACCCAACATATAAAGTACAAGGGCTGAAAATCATCCAGAGTGAAACACCACTTGAAGTGGTGTGCTTTCTTTTTACTTGGTTACAAAGAATGCGAGGGCTAAGTCTCAGTAATCTTTTGTATGACCTTGTTTTTTAAAATCAGATAGTGAAGCTGGAACCTTTTTCCATTTTTTGCCCATCAGTCGGGCATTAATTGATTTGCCTCCTGTTGGGGTAGATTTCCTCCTGCATTATATGATTTCCAGTTGCTCAGTGCCTGGATGCAAGAGGAGGGAATGAATGACTTTCCAGGGTCATCTCTGCCAGTCTGAATGAACCTGGAGTGGTCTAGAAGAGAAAGGAGCTGAGTGAACACTGAGAACAATTTGTAAGAGGTTTAAAGAAAAATTCTGAGTTAAGATGTGTTGAGAGCTGATCAACGGACATTAATGTTTGGGGAATGACTTAGTGTAATCATTATTGATCAAGGAGGAATCTTGCCTAATTCCTCTGTATTTTCCTCAGTGACAGGTAATGTTAAAGCTACTTGAAAGTACTTAAAATGATTGCAATAATAACAATATAGCCATAAGAGATTTACTGGTCATTAAAAACATATATGTGACACATTTGTAAGGCTCTATTAGAAATGATTGAAATATACAACTATTAAATATAAGATTAAACACTCCAAATATCAAATTGAATTTATTATTTACACTTTTTCTTTGTCACCTCAAAGCAGTAACAATTCTGAATTTAGCATACAGTGAGGTTATTATAATTACAAGTCTGTGATATGTTTATATTTTATAACTTGAGGAAAATTTCAAACTGTGTATATAGATTTATATAGATGTATCTACATTCATGTTCATAAAATAAGCCAAATGAAAAGAAAGCAAAACTATTGTCATTGTGTAGCTAACAATGTGTTAAGAGAAAAGGCTGCTGGAAATAATGTCCTTAATCACTCAACCATCTAGCATGGCAGTGAAAAACATAGTATGTAAGTTAACATTTTAGATAAATGATACTCATCATTATAAGTACCAGAATTTAGGTTAAAAGAAACTTTTCTGAAACACGTAGAATTTTACCTTTAATAGAGGCTTCTGAAAATATTTCAATCTTTGGGATTGAACATGTTATAATCTCCATCGATTATTCTTTGCTTCTGTCCTAAATCACCTAAGACTTTAGAAACCTTGAGTCTTTTTGTTTTTTAATCATGGTCATTTTCTTTTATAAAAGTTACAAATAGGGCTTCCCTGGTGGCGCAGTGGTTAAGAATCCGCCTGACAACTCAGGGGACAAGGGTTCGATCCCTGGTCTGGGAAGATCCCACATGCCGCAGAGTAACTAAGCCCGTGCACTGTAACTACTGAGCTTGTACTCTAGAGCCCGCGAACCACAACTACTAAGCCCATGCGCCACAACTACTGAAGCCCGTGCACTTAGAGCCCGTGCTCTGCAACAAGAGAAGCCACCGCAATGAGAAGCCCACGCACTGCCACGAAGAGTTGCCCCTGCTCGCTGCAAGTAGAGAAAGCCCGCACACAGCAACGAAGACACATGCAGAGAAAAATTAATTAATTAATTAATTAATTAAATTTATTTACAAAAAAGAAAGAAAGAAACTATGTAGACATACACCCCTACCTCCCTTTTCCCATTCTTTGGCTCATCTCTGAACCTTGTACAGACTTCAATTACTGCCTTCATATCTTAATTGCTTACAGGCCTCTTTCTTTCCTAAGACTCTGAGGCCCTTGGGGCAAGGTCCATGTCTTACTTGTGTGTTTGTATCTTCAGCAACCAGCACAGATACTCAATAACTATTTATTGAACTGAATTGTTAGATTTTGATCTGGAAATTTTCACAGTTCCTTGTTTAGATAGAAATAGCTAAATCAGGATATCTGAACTCAGGAGAGATTCTAAATGGGACTGAGTAAAGTGCATGGGGTTTAGCTCTCAAAGGTTGTATTTCCACTTTAAATTTTTAGAAGTAGTGTTTTTTCCTCTCATATTTCTCAGCTATATTTCTAAGGTAATTGAGACTGTGAGTATCATCATCTAAATAGGCAAAGTGTTACTGTAGCAAAAATAAGCATAATAATAACAATAATCTTAAAAGGGAACCCTCTTGCACTGTTGGTGGGAATGTAAATTGATGCAGCCATTATGAAGAACAGTATGAAGATTCCTTAAAAAACTAAAAATAGAATTATCATATGACCCAGCAATCCCACTACTGGGCATATACCCAGAGAAAACCATAATTCAAGAAGACACACGCACCCCATTGTTCATTGCAGCACTATTTACAATAGTCAGGACATGGAAGCAACCTAAATGCCCACTGACAGATGAATGGATAAAGAAGATGTGGTACACTTATGCAATGGAATATTACTCAGCCATAAAAAGGAATGAAATTGGGTCATTTGTAGAGACGTGGACGGACCTAGAGACTGTCATACAGAGTGAGGTAAGTCAGAAAGAGAAAAACAAATACGTATATTAACACATATATGTGGAATCTAGAAAAATGATACAGGTGAACTGGTTTGCAAGGCAGAAATAGAGACACAGATGTAGAGAACTAACATATGGACACCAAGGGGGGAAAGCCGGGTGGGGGGGGGTGGAGGTGGGATGGATTGGGAGACTGGGATTGACATGTATACACTGATGTGCATAAAACGGATAACTAATAAGAACCTGCTGTATAAAAAAATAAATAAAATAAAATTCAAAAAAAAAGAACCTGATGTATAAAAAATTAAATTAAAAAATAATAATGATAACCTTAATGGAATAGACATATAATAGTATGATCAGAATAAGACTTGCAACTGTCAAAAATTTTTATTTCATATTGTTTCTGTTGAAATCAGTGGCTCTACTTGTAGTAAATGTAGCACAAATTTATGCAATTTGTAGATTTTGAAATTAATCCCCATTCAAAATTCAAATATGAAAAAGCATCAGTCTAACTCTACTTAAGAAGTGCTTTGAAAAACTGGAAACAAATGAATTTTAAAACATAATTTGAAAAGTTATGAGAACGCAGAAATTGCATTGGCTGCAAGAACTTCTTACAAACATCTTTTATAAACATGTTTACATGGTCAAACTTATTTTCCCATGAATATTAAAATAAACCATTGCCACAAATGGGTTTTCTGTTCTGGTCCTTTTTTATGCCTTAGATGTCCTTCAACCCCATTCATGCTTTTCCCTCTCTCCATCACAGACTATCAAAACGCCGCACACCCTATAGGACCCACTCCAAACCATGTTTGCTGAATCCTGAGTGCCTTTTTTTCGCTCATCATAACCAAAAAGAGCTCTTTCCATCCTCTCTATTTTCTCATGGCACGCTGTTTTTAGCACTTTTGTAGCTCTTAGTAATTCTGCAATATGGTCTAGTTATTTGTGAACGTTTATTTTTTTCCCTGTGGATTGTAAACATCTAAAGAACGGCGGTGAACACAGGAGTCATATGTTAATACTCAAATATTATTTGTGGCAATGGCTCTAATAAAGAGCATCTGAAGGGCATACATCTTAACTGTTTGGAGGTTGAAAGTGTTTTTTGGAAATGTTGGAGACCTGGCATTTCTGGAGGTTCAACAGCCCGCCCTCTTTTAAAATTATGAGGACTCTATTTTATTATAAAGATCTGCTCAGACCCTCTCTAACACTGCGCGCGAATGCCACGTGCATGTGCTTGCGTGCGTGCGCGCGCGCGCGCGCACGGGGAATCCACCCTGGTAGCTGCTTTGCGGGGAGAAAAATCCATCGACCTCCAAGCCTCTGTTTCCCAGTTCTTAACAGATCGCTGGAATTTTCAGTAGTATTTTGTCGAAGGTGCTCTGGGGCTCTTCCGAGTGGAATGCAATCTCCTTTTCGCACCGCGTACCAGTGAGAGGTGAGGGGGGATTGCAGAGTGCGGGTATTTTACCAAACAAAATATGAGCCAGTTTAGGGCAATTTCCAGGTCTCAGCACAGACGGGGCTGGATCTGTCCGAGCTGAGGTTGGAGGAGCCATGTCGGCATAGGGATGCAACAGGATTCGGGAGGCGCGGCCGAAAAAGAAAGGCCACCTAGCGGGCTTTGTTTCCGATTCTGGCAGGTTCTCCGGCCAGAGATTTCAGACGTGAAGCCAGCTGAAGCACTTCCTTACACTAATTGGAAGGGGAGGGGGAGGGACTCATGTTACACCAGCTCGTATCTCCCTCCCTATAACCGCTAAATTGTAGCTTTAAAAGGAAGTGACATGGGGTGGGGAGAGACGTCAGCTGAGGACCACTTTTTTTTTTTCCTCCGAAGAGTCCACCCCATGGGTGGAGTCTCGCTTTTTCTTTCCAGTGTTGGCTGACTTACAGCTCCTATAAACTAGTGGCAATTTCTGCACCCCAGCCTGCTCCCTTTCAGTTTCTGATTTCTAAGTCCATGTGTCCAGGGCTGCCAGAAAGGAGGTATGTGCCGTTCGTGCTATTTCCAGGCGACTTCACCTCTGGGCGTGGCGGATGTTTGCACCCCTCTCTCTATCACCCTTATTCTCTCCTGGGCTGGATTTCATTAAAACCTCTGGAAGGGGTAGGTAAGAAAGAGGAGGAGAGGAAGGCGGAGGAGGAAGTGAGGCGAGAGTGGGAACGTGGAGGGGCAGCCCTGGAAGGCAGCGGGGGCTTTGCTGCCGCACTAGGACCGTTTCTTTGTGCTCAGCTGGGGGAGCGTGGCCGTCCGCGCTGTGATTTCGAGCTGCTGTGCTGGGGTTCATTTCCCCCTGCCCAGCCCCAGCGCCTCGGGTGAAATAATTTTCTCTGCGATAGACGAAGCGGGGGAGAAGGTTCCTGTTACTGATCGGTCTCTTTTGTGTCATGCAACATGTTCTTCCGTCTCTGCCGTTTCTATGGCAACCACAAAAATACTACACCCAGGTGCAGCCCCGATATCCATTGCTTTATTTGTGTTTGCTGCGCGTCGGCTGCTTTCCGCGCTGGTTCTCGCCCAGGCTGCTCAGAGGCAACCTGGCTTCGCGGCTACCCCTCCTCACCCCCGTTTTGGTTTTTCCCTATCACCGGAGGGCTGGGGGAGGGGAGTTGTCAAGGAAACGGGCATTTGTAATTACCTCTTTATTTACTGAATTTTCAGCCTATGAATTTCCTCATCATATCTGGGAATTAGAAAAAGGAATGATTTGATGTTTATGTAAGTCTTCAGTTTCTGGTCTTTTTTGAAAACCTAAACTGTTCTCAAGATGTGATATTAATCCTGTGATCAAACTAAGTGGCGGGGGGCGGGGGGAGAGCACTTCTTTAGAGGAGGTGAGATCCTTGGAAAAAGTTGTAGAGGGTGTTTGAGAATTCACACCGACGTTATTGTCTGCCCAGGTCTGCCTAAAAGTCTGAATGTTTAAAAGAGGGGTCTTTGCTCTAGTCTGAACTTACTTCGCACACAATCCAAGTTCAACAAGTGTAAATGAGTAACAAATGGTAACTACCCACAGGATTTTCAGTTTTTCGGGCGTCGTCCTAATACGGATCAGCTGTCCACTCTCCTTAAGCTGATGGTCCATAGACCTTCTCTTTTTTAAAACTGGGAAGAGATTAACCCAGCTGTGATTGTTAGTCAAGCATCCTCAGTTGGGAAAAAAATAAAAAAAGGATATCATAAGGAAGAAAGTGTGTGTCTGTGGTGTGTATGTGTATCTGATGTGTGTGTTTGTGTGTGTGATGTGGTGTGTGTGTGTGTGTGTGTGTGTGTAGTTGGGCAGGGAAACTACTGAATCTTCTAAGTATCCTCTATGGAGACAAAAAGTTGATTTTCAGGAAAAATATAAAACATGAGAGAAAAAAGTATCATCTACGTAGTATTAAGCAAAGTTAAATATAATTAAAATCAAGTGACACAGCTGTTGAACAGACAGTCCAAATGGGCTTATTAACAGGTAGCAAATTGATGCTTTTATTCGGTGCATCTGAGGAGATGTTTGATAACAGACACCATTCTTCTAATGCGCATCCTGAATTACCAAATTTGGCTTTATAAGACGGATCGATAGTAATCTCACCCTTGATTCTTAACATTATCTGTACTTTCGGATAAAGATTTGTGAAGGTGGCTTAGCCTTCACAATGCCTTTCCACTCTGAAGCCAAAAGCATCATTTAGAAAGCTCAGAGTAACCCCTCCTCAGGGAAGCAAGACGAAGGGGTGCTTTAATGAGGTTCTGCTTGCCAAGATCCTTATCTCAACATGCTGTTGGCTATGACTTATAAAGCTTTTTATAGTGCAAGAGGTCTTAAGTATTTCAGATACAAAAGTTATCTAAAACAGGTGCTAAATAGCATGGCACAAAACTAACGGGAACTAAGTAAAGACAAGAGAACTAGTTAAAAAGTCATAAAACACAGAAAAAAGTCATTAAAAAATATGACTATTGTTTTGAAAAGCACATGTTAGTACATATGAACAGTTGTAGGTTTATAGGTTTGCGAGGTTTGCAAAGTGTGGAAACTAGTCAGACTAAGTTACTGTTTTTCCAGCCTGAGATGGTCCTCAAGGATGTAGACTTTACTACATGACCCTGCGGAGCAGATGGAAAGTGTGTAAGTCAAGTGTGTGGCGTGAGTACTCTTGAGTTTCCAAATATAGGAGTTCACAGCAAAAAGCCTTGTAAGATGGAGTTCAAAGGAAAAGTAGCAAGAATTGTTTGGAATTTCAGCCAAAAAAAGGGAAATCACTGTCCTATGATCAGATCCTGAGTAGAAGTTAAAAACATAATTAACAGTCTTGACCTGGGGAGGGTCAGTGGAGCTATAGATGCAAAGCAAATTCTGGGTCCAGTGAAAGAGGCTGGATGGAGGTGATGCTGAGGAAATAACTGGTGAAGCTGGAGTCAGTCACCATCGTGTTGGGATTTCATGGCTCTGAACCGTGTGCTGTCAAGTTTGTGAAGAAAACAGAAGTGGTGGTCTGTGCTCTCAAGTTTAAGATCCTCCAAACAGGGGTGACAAAGTGTGTAGATGGGCACAGAGCTGGAGAGAGGGAGGTAGGGCAAGAGGGAAGTGAGAAGCGAGATGCCGTGAGTCTGGGAAGAAGTAGAGGATGGTGACACTGAAGGTTTGAAGGGGAGGGCACCGCCGAGTCAAGGGGAAGAGGCCAAGGTGTCTCAGGTAACAGGGACGGATGGTGAGAGATGGGTCCTGGTTCAAGGTTCTTGTCCAAAGCAGGGACAAGTCCATCTTTAGTATGGAAATAGCCCAGGAGCAGTCTGTGCTGGTCTAAAGAACTAGTAGGCATTCAGGGACAGAATTTTGTTTAACCCAGAACGAGACTGGTAGAAAAGAAGGACTATGTAAGTAGGAGGCAGAATCCTTCGTAATTCAGTTATTCTTGAGTTGAAGCTCTAAGAACTGCAATCAGACTTAAATCAGACTTTAAACAAGTCAGAAATTTGGATGCGGGAACTCCATGCACACCCACAACGTCATTCTAATAATACCGACCATTGCTGTTGCTTTAAATTGTGGCATGCTCCGATGAGCATTTGGCAAACTTACTATATTTTGTGCAATCTGCTGTATTCTGAAAAGGAGGTCTAATGGGTACGGGAAGACACTGTGTTCACAGTTCTGAAAGGTTTTTGACGCGGAATCACGCTGAGCTGAAAAACTCCCTCACATCGCCCAGAACCTGGGCAACTCTGATTCGATCATCTTTTTCCCAGGACAGAATCCATTTGGAAAGTTTTGGAACTCGGAAATTTGGCTTCATGTACGGACCAGGGAGAATCACTGCTAAGGTTCTGGGAAAGAGGAAGCTTAAATCATGAACTTGTTCTTTTAACAGTATTTCCTGTGCATTTATTATGTGCCGAGTGCTGTGGACACACTGTGAGCAAAACCGCATACGGTGTAAATAGCTAGTTTTCAAATATCCGAAGGGTTTTTAAGGGAGATACTGGGACTGGCTGATCTCCATTCTCTTCTAATGACTCAATAAGAGGAAATATCTGAAAACAAGAGCAATTTTTGGCGAACGTTATCATGGAACAATCTATCTAACCTGTCTTTCTTTATTTTTCAACACTTGTTCCACAAAGATTTTCTTTTTTTTTTTTTTTTTTTTTTTTTTTTGCGGTACGCGGGCCTCTCACTGTTGCGGCCTCTCCCGTTGCGGAGCACAGGCTCCGGATGCGCAGGCTCAGCGGCCATGGCTCACGGGCGCAGCCGCTCTGGCATGTGGGATCCTCCCGGACCGGGGCACGAACCCGTGTCCCCTGCATCGGCAGGCGGACTCTCAACCACTGCGCCACCAGGGAAGCCCCACAAAGATTTTCTACTTGTGTCTGTTTTTGTTCCTCCAGTCTGGTTTGCTTTACTTCTTCCTTTCACCTTGAGTCCTACCTTTCAGTCGCCATTCATTCATTCATTCATTCATATATATATCATCCATCCACCCATCCATTTACTCATTCACTCAACAAATGATATCAGTATCATGTGTCAGGCACTATATATTATGGATATAGCAATAAATGGGAAACTATTTCTTCCCTAAAAAAGCTCAGGAACTAGCAGAGAGACAGATGTAGAAATAGCCCCTTAAACCAGGGCGTATTGTTCTTTTTTTTTTTTAATTAAACTATAGTTGATTTACAATATTGTGTTAGTTTGAGGTGCACACCTTCAGATTCTTTTCCATTATAGGTTATACAAGGTATTGAATGTAGTTCCATGTACTATGCAGGAAATCCTTGTTTATCTGTTTTATATATAGTTGTGTGTATCTATTAATCCCATGTTTAAAATGTTTTCCTCCCCCTCCCCTTTCCCTTTTGGTAACCATAAATTTGTTTTCTATGTCTGTGAATCTGTTTCTGTTTTGTAAATAAGTTAATTTTTATTATTTTTTTAGATTCCACATATGAGTGATGTCATATAATGCTTGTCTTTCTCTGCCTGACTTACTTCCCTTAGTATGATAATCTCTAGGTCCGTCTGTTTTGCTGCAAATGGCAATATTTCACTCTTTTGAATGGCTGAGTAATATTCCATTGTGTAATATACAGGGGTAATTGTTTTTGATTGAAGCATCTGTTGGCTAATGGCACCAGATGCTTCTTTCACTGAACAATTTTATACATAGATTGTTCTGGGCAGAGAGGGAGAGAGTGCTTAGCAGTTGACTGTTCATCTTGTAACTTTCTTGTCCCTTCCTTCATTGGTTGGCTTATGTTTGATGCCAGTAAACATTTGTTGATTAACCATATGGAAGAAGTGAGGTTTTGACCCTGGCAACACAGAGGCACAGAGGACAGAAGGCTTGTAAATTCTCTTTCTGAAAAATACAAACTGAGTGAGATAATCTCTCAAAGTACCCTCAGAGTGAGTTCCCTGTAGACCCCGTGGGACTCTAGGTCCCTCCAGCTGGACTCAAAGTATAACATCTTAAAAAGACAGACTCCCAACTGCATCCAAATTATACGCCCATTGGTTTACTAGATAATCCTCTTGCCATTAGATTTCCCATAAGATGTTGCAAGTCTATGTCTTGTTCGACAAAAGCAAGTGGGTTTCAACACTTGAAATCTAAATACCCCAAATAAATAATGTTAAAACCTTGTTGCAACACTTCCTGTTTGTATCTCCTGCAGTCATGCAGCTCCTCTCAGCAGAATTGTCTGACTGCACGTGATTTCTACCTTCAGCAGGAAATTATATGGGCAACCTAACCAAGTTCATCCGGAATGCCCCCCCTCTGGTGCCCGCCTGACCTTCAGAGAAGAAACGTTTAGCAAATTCCCCCTCTTCTTTGTTATTTTGATTGTGGATGAGATCAGCTTCTCCCTTCAGCAGGAAGTTGTTCCAGTCTCTCCCCTCTGACCTTGGGTCACACATGATGGCTCTTTCATGGTCATTTCTATGTAGGATCCTACAAGAGAAGAGGCACATTGTGTACTTCATGGTAGTTTGAAACCGGACACTGAAATTCCTGCAGGAGATTATTCCTCAGCCTGGGGGTAACCTGTAGGAGCCATCAGGGACGCTGAGGTGACTGGCCAACCTGTAGGATATATATGATAATGATAGCAGCCCACCTGTGCTGAGGGCACCCTATGGGCAAGTCTATTACACAGACCTCACATTTTTTCATTCCCTTTATCCTCATAACAAACGAGCAAGTTAAACTGTTATCAATTTGCATTTTAGATAGAGAAAGTAAAGTTGAGAGAGAGTAAGTTACTCCCCTAATACCATAATAAGTAACAGAGCTGAGATTGGACCCAAGACCATGGTACCCCACTGCTGACCCCCTATTTCCATGGTATCGTATTTATGCATCTATGCTCGGGCCAGCCCAGTGCCTGGGACATAGACACACAGTATTTCTGCAGTTGTGAACAGCTCTCTACCATATGGACCTTCCCTTGCATGCCTTCCATCCTACGTTTTAGGAGCTTCAGAAATTTTGGAAGAGAGAGTAGTATTTTGGAAGTTGTGGCGGGGGGGAACTAATAGCCATACTTCGAAGACAAACTACTCTAATCGTTTTCAGGGGGCTTTGTTCTTTTGTTGTGGTTTAGCCAGAAAGGTGATACGGTGGGGGAAGGGAACAGGTCCTGTGATTAAAACATCTGAGTGACAGTGCAGTTCATACATCAAATTAAATACGAACTGTTCGCAAAACCAATTTATAACCAAGGATTGAACCAAGGATTGAAGTTGCTCTTCAGGATGTCTGCTATGGCTGATCTCAGTGGTTCCCAAGGCCATGGGTGGATGGCAGTTGGCCTTTCTTGTCTGTTGTTGACTGTCAGCCGATCAGTTAGCGAGTTTAAAGGCAGAGCGTTATCTGAAAAGATGCCACCAGTGCTTATCTCAGCAAACTTTGAAATGAGAATATGGGAGAAATGAATTGAGTGGAGTTGGGTCTTTTTCGCGTCTCTGTCAGCTCCCTCCTGAGCTGTTACCTCTCTGGGGCAGAGGTTAACCCAGGCCGATGAAATCTTAAAGAGTTTGTCCATACCTAGCGCTTCTTCCCAGGATGCTGCAGCCGTCAACACACAGTCAATGCCATCATCTGAAACCTCCCCTTTCCTCTCTCCTTTGCTGTGGGGAAGGGTAGGTTGAAAGGAGACATGGTGAGTAGCTTCCTTCCCAAATGTGTATCACCCTTTGGGCCTGTCTTCGGAATCTCTGGCCTCTGCTGTCTTGACATTCTTCCTCAATCCCGTTCATTCTTCCTAAAAGTCACCCTTTCCAGATGCTATTACATTATAGACAATCCTTTACAGTTCTAGCCTCATGACTGCACTGGGGGCTTCTCGTGAAAGTTTCTAGCACAGAGCAGCACGCCTGGCACTGAATGGGTGCTGTAACCTAGACCAAAAGTGGGCACAAGAGATCCAGGGTCAGATGTGCCTGATCTGATGCCTTCCAGCCAGGTCCTCCCAGGTTGACATTCCTTTAGGGCAAGTTCTTTTTTTTTTGAATTTTATTTATTTTTTTATACAGCAGGTTCTTATTAGTCAACAATTTTATACACATCAGTGTATACATGTCAATCCCAATGGCCCAATTCATTACCCTCCCACCTCCACCCCCCCCCCCCCCCCGTAGGGCAAGTTCTTAATCTCAGCACTGTTGACATTTTGGGCCAGATAAGTCTTTGTTGTGGAGCCATCCTGTGCGTTCCTGGCCTCCATCATTGTCTAGATGCCACCGCCACTCCAATTGTGGCAGCCAAAAATGCCCCAGACTCTGCCAAAAGTCCCCTGGAAGGGCGAAGTCACCTGCACTTGAGAACGACTGCTTTAGGGAAGTGCCACGTCTGAGCTCACGTGGTCGGCTCCCCCATCCAAGCAAAGGCGTCCCTCAGGATTAACCTGTACTCCCCAGGTTTACAGACATGTGTCCAAACCAAAGGTGCAATTCATTCACTGGAATTAATAAATAGACAGGAATTGGAAAATAATAATAAAATAAGTGAAAGGCAGACCTGTAACTGGAATGTATTCCAAGTTTAGTGCCGTTTCTCTGGCAAACCTTCAACAGTCACCTTGTAACCCGAGCCTGCAGGGTGGGAGCTGGGCGGGGCTGGGTGGGCGGACAGGACTCAGAACTCTGTTTAGGGAGACTCTGCCCTTGGGCCTGGCCTAAACTCTGGGTGGGATGGATTAACATATCTATAGAAAGATTGCGAGCTGCTCTGCATAACTGACCTCACCTTTGCTGGGATTTGCTGATTCACCCCACTTCCTGGTCTACACCCACCGGGAACCACATGCTACATGCCCAGGTCTCGCTAGAAATCACTTGTCTCTGATCACAGACCTCCGGCTGTGGTGGGTGTTTCCAGCCTCTCCGTCCTTCTGGCCTCTGGTCTCCAGTGCTTCCCACTGGGTTGGAGGCCACCTTCCCTGTTGGTCCTGGACCGCCCTGCTTCAGGTAAGGCCCGCTCCCCAGCCCCATGCCTGGGGCTCACGAGGTGTCTAGTCTCTGCGCTGTGCCTTCCTTTTGTCTGCGCGTCTCCCTCCTCCCTTCCAGGACCTGAAAGATGGGAGTGAGTGGAGTGAGTCTGTTATTCCCACGCCCCACGCAATTCCAGAATCTTCTTACCGCGTTTCTGAATCCTTGTGTCCAGCCTGTTATTGGCTGGGCACTGAGGGTACACGGATGAGCCAGACAGGGTCACTGCCCGGAGGACAGGACAGAAACCTAAGTGGATCATTTTAACACACTGGCGGCAGAGTGCAGAGCGCTGTGGGAGCATAGAAAGGGGAGCCCCTGGTCCCCCGTCCAGTCTGGGGCTTCAGAAACGCTTCCTAGAAGCGGGGTGCTAATGCTGGGGTGCTCTGTTTACAGAGGGGCAGGATGTGGATCAGGAGGTGATCAGAGATGAGAGTGTGCCAGGCGGTGAAGGGGCCTGGACACCAGGGACAGTGGCGGGGGGGACACCCCATCCTTGGACCCTGTGAACTGGTCTGGCTGTCATCGTAGGCAGGGAGGGAGGGCCCCGTCAGGCTGGTGCCTTGGTCCAGGAGACCAAGGTGGAGGCCAGGCCTGGGAGGACGATTCAGGAAGAGCCGGGCTGAGAACTCCGGGAGATGGAGCCCCAGGATTTTGTAATGGGTTGTACAGGGGGCCTCTCTGATGCTCTGGGATAGTAAATACAGAAAGAAACCTTTCCTGTAATACTCTTCCCAAAGGGTCACCTCTATAATGCTTTGTAATGCAGTCGTTTATGCACTTTAATAATATCTAGCCCCTTTAGTCAGCATTTACTACTGTGTTGTGTGCTCTGCCTGTCCGATCCCATTTTGTCCTTATCCAGCCTTGTGGCTTGTGAATTCTTTTCTCCAGTCTGACTTGAAACTGAGGCACAGAGTGGTTAGCTAGCTTTCCTGAGTCACAGAGCTAGCAATACCTGTTGGTGGAGCAAAGACTGTGACTACAGATCTATAAAGAATTATAAAAGCATCTTATTTACTTGTATGATGTGTTCTTTCCCACAATTTCCCTGGATCTTCTTTTAGGGGGAAAGGATGTCCATAGCTTCAAAATGTGCAGAAATTCCTCTTAACCTCCCAAATCATGCGGAAGTTTAAGAAGTTACTTAAGACCAAGCAATATAATGAAAGTTTCACGGTGTCTCTAAAATCCTCATCTGACCTCCATTCCTAGACGAATAATAGAGTTCACATTTAAGGGAGACAGAGAGAGAGGACCACAGAGATATTTTAGATGTGCCTGATTATTTTAATTATTTATGTGGCTTCCAATTTTAGCCAGATTGGCACTTCCTCCCTTCTCCCACTGCTTCTGTCTTCTGAAACGGCTGAACTGTGATTTGTCTTTAAGACAGTCTGGTTTAAAAAGCTTCCCTCTGGCCTGACTCCCCAGAGAAGACGTACTGTCTGTGCTTTGCAAGGCTGGGAGCTCGCCGTGTCCTGTGGGTGCTCGGCGGGCCCTGAGCTGCAATTTGCTAATGAGCACGTGACATAACCTTGCCTGCTTCTCTGGGCAGGGAGAGGATTCTCCTGGCGGTCAAGGTGTCCTGCCCTTGTCAAAGGCCACAGGAACGTTTCATTAATGAGAGTCCAGAGACTACCAGGCCCCCTTCTTTAGCCGCTCTCTGCTGGGCCTAGTGGACTGGCAGCCTTTAGGTCCACAGGTAGTAGCGTGGCATGAGAGAGAGCAGGGCTGTGCCACAGAGCCTGGGTGCGGCCCCAGCTGTGGCCACCTGCTTACTCTCTGTGGGACCTTGGGCTACTTGAAACCAGGGACTGTCTTAGTCTGTGCTGTCCCCTGGCACTGGGAAGCGGCCTGGCACATCCTGGGCCCTTGTTTCCTGATCCCATTAAGGAGGGGTCCAGGGTGGATGCAAATTCTTCAACCACCTCATCCTGGGGCCACCTGGGGCATGTGCCAGCTGTAGGGTAAACCGGGCCCAGCTCACTCAAGCATGAGTTTTTCCAAAAGATCCAAGGGAAAAGAATTTTTAAAAAGAAAACAAACATGGACATGCCATGACATAACGCAAAATTTACATGAACTTTTAAGACAATACAGAAGACTTTTCAGGCTGGGTTGTTTGGATGGCTTTAGGCCATAGCTCCAGACCCTTCACAGTTAGTTTCCTCTGCAGAAGGGAATATTTCTGTGGACATTTTTGAGAAGAAAAGACTGAGCTGGGTAATCTGTAGCTGGCTGTGGGAAGGAGCCTTCCGTTCCCTTTCCCTGCTTCCTACTCTCTCCAGTGGTGAGTCTTGGGGATGGGATGGGATGGGATGGGGCTGGGCCTGAGTAATCCCTGAGAGTTTACCCACCTTGACTGTTTTTTCTTCTCTGTGTCTATCTGCTCCTGAAGGTCTAACTGATGGAAGGTTGCTTGGATCCCTTTTTGTCTCTGGTCACCCACCTCTTGTGCCCTCCCTCCCTTGATAATGGAGTAATAGCTTCTCTGGATGAGCCCAGCCCTTGTTCTTTTCCTCTGATCTCTCTTTCTCTCCCAATATCTTGACTGTCTCTTGGACAAGGAATCAACTCTTATTGCTGGCTGATATCTGTTATCTTATCGCTTTGGGCTGAGTTATCTTCTTTTTTTTTTTTTTTTTTTTTTTTTGCGGTAGGCGGGCCTCTCACTGTTGTGGCCTCTCCCCTTGCGGAGCACAGGCTCCGGACGCACAGGCTCAGCGGCCATGGCTCACGGGCCCAGCCGCTCTGCGGCATGTGGGATCTTCCCAGACCGGGGCACGAACCCGTGTCCCCTGCATCGGCAGGCGGACTCTCAACCACTGCGCCACCAGGGAAGCCCTGAGTTATCTTCTTGTTCTCATAAAGCCTTCCTGCATGGGGTTATCTTTTGAAATCTGAACGAAACAGTCAGGCAGGTGAAATTTGCCCATTCAGATACTAACAAGCTATCATAAAGGTACCCCTCACTCGAAGGGTCTCACATTCTCCAGAATAACCTCACCCAAACCTCCTGCGTGAAATGAAAAGCTTGGATAGAGCTCATTGTAAGATGGAAAGAGAGCCCAATACCTAACTACCCCAATAAACCACTTTTTTTTCCTTTACAGTAAGACATTGGAGGAAAAAAATCTGAGCTATGGACTTTGCCCAGGCACAAGCAAACCAAGTGTTTTTTTTTTTTTTTTTTTTTTTAATGTATTAGAGAATAATAAGGAAGAAGGGTGGGCCTCTTGTGTGTGTGTGTGTGTGTGTGTGTGTGTGTGTGTGTACATGCTCTTTTTAAAATCATGTTATTAAGTGCTTATATGAAGTGTCACTTGACCCAACATTTCACAATAATCTTTTTTTTAACTTTTTTTTTTTTTTTTGCGGTACGTGGGCCTCTCACTGTTGTGACCTCTCCCGTTGCGGAGCACAGGCTCCGGACGCACAGGCTCAGCGGCCGTGGCTCACGGGTCCAGCCGCTCCTCGGCATGTGGGATCTTCCCAGACCGGGACACGAACCCGTGTCCCCTGCATCGGCAGGCGGACTCTCAACCACTGCGCCACCAGGGAAGCCCTTTTTTTAACTTTTTTGGCCACGCCCCTCGGCATGTGGGATCTTAGTTCCCCAACCAGGAATCGAATCCGTGCTCCCTGCATTGGAAGTGTGGAGTCTTAGCCACTGGACCGCCAGGCCAGGCCCCACAGGAATCATTTGAAAATGGAAATACTGCTGTCAGAGTATCAAGGTGCTGTGGGGTCTGTGCACTAGAAGTCCTACCTTCTATTCCAGGGAAATTCACATTAGAATATTTGTGTGACACAGGCAATGGGATTGGCGTTCTGGGGGGAAAGTGGAGAAAAGGTACTCTCTGACCACAGGGAGTTTATCTAATTCAGATTAAACCAAAAGTCTGCTGAAACATATCCCATTGAAGAGATGGTAACATATCCAGCCATGTGGAACGCAGCCCCAATAATGTTTGACAACATTATTGTCAAAAGCCTGTGTACTTCATTAGGCTTAATCTGATTTTTCCAGAAACCTACTTAGCACGCAAAACTCTGAAATGACTGGCTTAACAAGCTTGGTTCTCCATTTTCCTGGGTAAATGGTAGAAAAGCAGCAATTGATGGCAGGGCAGGAAAAGAAAGAACGGGGAACTAAAAAGATGACTACTGGTTGAGACTCTGATGAACAGCAGAGCCATGGTCCTGAGCTGTCTATGTTGTCCCCAGCGGATTTCATTTCCTAAGGCAGGAGAGTCCAGGTGACACTGGAAAGATTGTCACCAAAACAAAAGTTCTGTCAGGTTTACCTTTTAGCAACTTAGTTATACATTTTAGCTTTCCAGATAGTTCCTTCATTCAGAACATGTCTCTGGCCGACCCAGGTGAGGGAGGAGATTGCTGTAGTGGGGGTCACGGTGACCTGCAGCCTGCTCCCGGCTTGGCCCTCATTTCAGAAGCTGTGCTCTGAGCTGGCCTTCCAAGCACAAAATGGAGTCTTTGACTTTAAAACAGAAGCAGGAGGGGGTTTAATCAAAGGCAGGAGGAGTGAGCCGATGTGGAGCTACCAGTGGAGGCCTTGGTGACCTGCACGAACACTTGGTCTTTGATGCAGAGTCAGGGGACCAGCCACGGATCCTGTGAAGGGAGGAAACGGCTGCTGTGGCAAAGGGGCCACATCTCACTCCCCGAATTCAGGTCTCATTGGCAGAGTCTCGGCTGTGGGCTCAGCCTTGCCTGTTCGTTAGAATCACCTGCCTTGGACCGGCTGGTCAACTCGCTGGTTCCTTGTTTTTGTTTTTAAGTTTTCTAGGTGTTTCCAAGGGGCTGGGAGACCTTGGACCACTGATGGAAGGAGGGTGACTAGCAGGAAAGTGATGGGACAAAAGGAAAGCCAGAGCCATGACAAAGGCAGTGGTGATGGTGATGGTGACGATGATGGTGACGGTGATAGTGACGATGATGGTGACAATGACGGTGATGATGGTGATGATGATGGTGACGGTGACGATGGTGACGATGGTGACGATGACGGTGACGATGATGGTGATGATGGTGATGATGGTGATGACGGTGATGACAGTGATGGTGATGAGGATGGTGAAGATGATGGTGATGGTGACGGTGATGGTGACGATGATGGTGATGAGGATGGTGAAGATGATGCCACATTTAAGATTACCATGTACCAGGCAGGGCTCTAGAAACAACTAATCCTCACCACAACCCCATGAAGTAGGAACTATTACTGTCTCCAGTTTACAAGTGAAGAAACTGAGGTTAAGTAATTTGCCCAGGGTCAAGTAGCTGATAAAGGCAAACCAGCTGTTGGCTCCTGAGCCCCTGCTCAGGCGTGAAGGTTGCTACCTTTACACTATGGAGCCCTTCAGATACTCAGCATTCAAGGTCCCCTATTATAAGAAGGCAGCAAGAAGCTACAGGCCTCCTTCATAACTAAAGACAAAGACATAAAGAGGATAAAACCAGTGGCAGGGAACCCCCTTCTCTGATTTTGTTTTGTTTTTCCCGACATTCTTGGATTTTACTTTAATGATGTGGTGGAGTGTTAGGGTAGAAAGAGTCTGGAAGTTTCTGTCATCTCTGACCAACATCTATTTCTAGAAAAGAGGTAGAGTTAATTAAATTACTGAGTTTTCCCACATCAAATACAGCTGGGAACATTACATTGTTAGCTGGATTTAGGGAAAGTCAAATATCCCACCTGCCTGTTTGCTTTGTTTATTATGATGCCCTGATCTGGGCACAGGACAGCAGCTACGTTCCACTGACATGGTAGTCACTAATACACCACAAGCTGGGCATTTCTCTGCAACAGTGTGCTGGACGTGACTGACTGTTCAAGTCGTTCATATTATGAATATTTATTAACTGCCTGTCTTGGCCAGGTCCCTGCTGGACTCTGGATACCAAATGAGAAACACTTTAGTGCCTAAGGAGTTCAGGCGTGTGGGAAGGCAGACATACACAGGAAGGGAAACATCATTTACGGATGTTACGTGGCCTTGGTGTGGCTGAGCCTTTCACGTCGTTAACCCAGGCAGCAAGTCATCCCTGCTGCACGTGGTTAAGTTCTGTCATGGTGAATGTAGCAGTGAGGATAGAAGGGGCTGTGACAAGGCTGGGAAGGACGCATCGAACTGCTCCAGAGGAGGCCGCAGGATGGTACAGGCGAGGGCAGCTTTGTTGGTTGGTTGGTTTTGGGCCGCGCCGCGTGCCATGTGGGATCTTAGCTCCCCGACCAGTGATCGAACCCGCACCCCCTGCATTGGAAGCGCAAAGTCTTAACCACTGGACTGCCAGGGAAGTCCAGCGAGGGCAGGTTTTGAAGGATGAGCACACAGTGGGCAAGTCAGCAATGGGAGGGAGGGGGAGGGGGAGAGGAGGGCATCAGGCAGATAGGACAGAAGACGTAGGGGCTCAGAAGCATGAACGTGAACTCTGTTCAGAAGATTCCAAGAGCTGGGGGTGGTGCCCTCCTGCACGAAGCCTGTCCCGACCTCACCAGGTACCCTCACCTCGCTTTTTATTCTGAAGGCACGCTGTGCCTTCCAGGAGAGTAGGTCCTAGCCTTTGGCTTTACAATTTAAATTTTCTTATCATCTGTCCCAGAGCATACAGCATAGAAATCTCCTGAGGCCATTCGGTGTCTCCACTCCCCAGGATGGTGCCGCAATAAATATTTGTTCAAGGAGTGAAAGGCATCCTCTGAGAAGGGGGCTAAGAGAAATGGACACTTAGGTAGGAGTGGCTGCCATCCACAAGGCTTAGTGCTTTGAGGTCTGTCCCTGTGCTTCTTTTTTCTTTTCTTTCTTTCTTTCTATTTATTTATTTATTTGTGGCTGCATTGGGTCTTCGTTGCTGCGTGCAGGCTTTCTCTAGTTGCTGCGAGCGGGGGCCACTCTTCGTTGCAGTGCACGGGCTTCTCATTGTGGTGGCTTCTCTTGTTGCAAAGCACCAGCTCTAGGTGCATGAGCTTTGGTAGTTGCAGCATGTGGGCTCAGTAGCTGTGGCGCACAGGCTTCAGTAGTTGTGGCTCGCGGGCTCTAGAGTGCAGGCTCAGTAGTTGTGGTGCACGGGCTTAGTTGCTCCGCGGCATGTGGGATATTCCCGGACCAGGGATTGAACCCATGTCCCCTGCATCGGCAGGCGGATTCTTAACCCCTGTGCCTCCAGGGAAGTCCCTGTCACCGTGTTTCATGGGTTGGTAGTGTGTTCCATTGTTTTGCTGAGCTGGGATACATTGTATGGATAAACCACGTCTTATTTACTTGCTTAACTGGTAATGGACATTCGGATGGTTTTCAGCTTTCATGTGAATTTAAATTTACTACTTTTATTCCTGATCCAAAGCACAGATTAGAAATAAGTCCCATTTTCCTTGTCACTTTATCCCTATCCCAGCATCCCATTTGGGGGATACTAATTTCCATAGCAAGAGTTTAGAGGAAAACTGGGGCAGCTGACCCGACCCCTCCTGGCCGCAGGGGCTCTGTGACACTAGCAGAGTGAATGTTTTGAATTTGATGCAGGAGGTTGATCAGATTCACCACTCTGATTCTGGGGAAAGAGAAAGTCTTCTGGAGCTAAAATTGGAGGCCAGGGACATAAATTCTTGATTTCTGTCTTGTTGCTCCGTCTGCCTTCCACCATCCAGAAAATGTGAAGATTTTGATGTTGACAGACTGATGGATCCATTTCTTTTCCTTCAATTACTTATCTCCCCACTGATTTCATTAACCCACTTTTGGCAATTCTCCAGATTTCATTCATGAGCTCTTTCCGTAATGTCTGCTGTGGTGGCTGGGGTTGGGGGGGCGTGCTGGCTCCTGGGGGGACCGTGTGAGCCCTCAGACACCACACCTGCCTCATGGAGCTCTGCTCTGGGTAAGCTTTGTCAGCATCTACTCTGCTTGGCATTAAAGGGCAGCTGCTCTTATAGCTCTAAGTAGCATTTCTTCCACATATTTGAGCCTTGAACTTTCATCCGAATTTAATCATGGGGAGTCTGCTATAGCAAAGGCGGTCTACTTCCAACTTGAGTGGGTTGGACCAGGAGCAGACTATTCACTCTCAGGTATTCAGAGCAGCCTTGCATGAAGGGGAAAACACCTTTGATCCACTGAAGATTTCCTCTGGACCTTAAGCCAAAGCCTAGATCGTTGCAATAGCTGCTGTTGGCATGTGTCTGGGCGTGAGTTCCCTCTGCTCTTCGAGGCTGCCTGGAAAACTCAGAGGTGGTGAAAATCCTTCCAGCCTTTCCCACAGGCTATACTCAGGATCAGAGGTGAGGTCCCCTCCTACCTTAATTGTGGCCCAGCCTCACAGAAGTCATGCCAGTGTCAGAAGGCCCACTCTACACCCCGACAGTGCTCAGGCTGGCACCAACGTTGCATCAGCAGACCTGGGCCCCGACATCTTGCTCCGCTCCCTGGGTGAGGGGAGAACCCCTTTTTCCTGCAGGCTGGAACTCCCCTTGGGAGTTCACTCCTTCATTCAAACAGTGCCAGGACACATGTGGTTCTATCACATGTGGCCTGAGAGCTGACTATGCTTATTAGGTTTTGTTTTCTGTAGGGCCAGGGGTTTGTTCTGTGTTTTCAAACAACTATGAGATATAATTCACATGCCATAAAGTTCACCCATTTTAAGTGTACAATCAGTGGCTTGTAATATATTGTAATATATACAGAGTTGTGCAACCATCACCACCACTATCTACTTTTAGAACATTTTCATCACCTCAGAAAGAAACCCCTTACCCATGGGCATTTCCCATCCCCCCTGCCCTCTGGCCCCGGACAATCACTAGGCTACTTTTTGTCTCTAGATTTGTCTATTTTGGACATTTTGTATAAACAGAATCATACAATGTGTGGTCTTCTTTAACTGGTTTCTTTCACTTAGTGTAATGTTTTTGAAGTTCATCCATGTTGTAGCATGTTATCGGTAATTCATTCTTTTTTGTGGCTGAATAATATTCCACTGTGGGGCTATCCATGGGTCAGTTTTTTGTTTATCCGTGTGTCAGTTGATAGACTTTGGGGCTGTTTCCATCTTTTAGCTATTATGAATAGTGCTGCTGTAAACGTTCGTGTACAGGGTTTTGTGAGGACTTATTGTTTTCATTTCTTTTGGGTAGACACCTGTGAGTGTTAATTTCTGGGTCATACATATGGCAAATCTGTTTAATATCTGAGGAACTAGAGCTAGGTGTTTTTCATTCACTTCTTTCTCCAAGTCTTCTCTGAGGCTAAGGAAGCATAATACTTTGCATAAATGTCTCCGATTTTCAAATCCAATACCCTTTGGTATTCAGACCTATATCAAAATGTTGTTATAGAATTAATGCAGGAGAATTTGATCTGTGAGATACCACAGGAAAGGAATGAAGAAGTGACTGTCAGAAGGGTTGTTGGTTCAACTCAAATAGTGGCGATTTTATTGGGTTTTATCAGGGAACCAAGGCTATGTGCCTTTCAACCTAGAGTATTCTTGGACTGGAAGTGCTGTGCAGGTTAGCTGGCTCTGTACCGCCCTTGGAACAGTACAAATGGTTTGCTGCGTGTGTGCAGCAGTTTGTGCTTTTTCTTAACAGTTTTCGGGCACTAGCTTTTTTGAGTCCAGGCGTTGTATTTCCAGAGCTCTCCACTCTGCCAGGGTTTGCTTTCTTAGAAACCAGGAAGGAAGTCGTGTGAAGAGCATTATCTGAAACCAAAAAGCACTTGCTTTTAGTACTGAATCCATTTTTTTTGTTCTGTCATTTGAGTCTGTATTTACTCATCTCTAAGAATTAAATTACCGGTAGAGTGAAGCTTAGATCAAGGACTAAGGAGTAAATCTCCCGGCAGTAAACCATTGGCTAACGAATACTTCTTTCCTTGGGAAGGAACAGTTGAAATGGTACCCGAGGTTTTGTAAGAATGTACTTTTTCCCATGTTCCTCAATACTTAGTTATTTCTCACTGTGTACAGAGCAGGGACAGAGATGTAAAGAACATAATCGTGAAAAAAGATAACCAGTGGATTATATATTTATAAGTCACTTTAAAATTGTTTGGTATTTCAAGTCAGTTGTCTTATTTTTCACCCTCAATAGTTTTGTGAGGTAGGCTGATGGAAATAATAAAGAGGAGACTGAGACTCAGGGAAGGTACGGGACTAGTTTAGTGACCAAACTAAACAAGTCATAGAACTTCCCTAAGCCTCCATTTCCTTATCTGTAACATGGGTACACTAATAAATCAGAGAGCAATATCAAGCAATATATGTTAACATACATAAGTAATCTGAAAAATGTAGTGTAAAAATTTGAGCTTTTTTTTTTTTTAACTTAAATATATTACCAGAGTGGTAAATACTCTTGGTTGAATAATTAGAATATACAGGGAAGCATAAAGAAGAAAAGTGTTATTTCCCATTATTTCTCTAACCCAGGGGCCCCCAACCCCCGGGCCACGGACCAGTATTGGTCATGGCCTGTTAGGAACCGGGCCGCACAGCAGGAGGCAAGTGGTGGGCAAGCGAAGCTTCATCTGTGTTTACAGCCACTCCCCATCACTCACATTACCACCTGAGCTCCATCTCCTGTCACCATTATAGTGAGTTGTATAATTATTTCATCATATATTACAATACAATAAATGCAATATTTCTGTTATACAATATAATAATAGAAATTACAATAAATGTAATGTGCTTGAATTATCCCGAAACTATCCCCCGCCCCCCCCAATCCATGGAAAAATTGTCTTCCACAAAACCAGTCCCTGGTGCCAAAAGGGTTGGGGATCGCTGCTCTAACCCAAAACATCTTCTGAGTGTGTTAAATTTTGAAAAGAAATTTGTTAATATCTAGTGAAGCTGGAGGATGTCACGTCAGAATGATGCAGCAATTCCAGTGCTCATTAGTGCACTATCTATAATAGAGGAAAAAAGTGGAAATACTCTAAATGTCCATCAGTATGGTAATAGATTAATTTTTGGTGTAGCCCTACAAAACAATACTCTTCCAAAATTAAAATGACTAAACTAGATGCATAAAATTTCAAAAATTTAGTGTTGAATGTAGAAAGGAAATCCCCAAAGGATTCGAATATTATTTACACACATCTTTGCAACATAAAATGTATATGTTGTTTGTGAATACATATACAGTAAAAGAACAAAAACATTGAAGGAAACACACTAATTTCAAGCTCAAATAGCAGAAGTGGCTTCAATATCTATATACTTTATTTCCTAAAAAAATGAAGTAAACGTGACTAGATATCAATGTGGTAAAATGTTTTGTGTATTTTAAATATTTTTGATATTAAAAAAAAAAAGTTTGACTTACCAACCAACCACTTCCTAAGCATAGAGATGCACTGGGTTGTTTTTTTGTTTGTTTTTTGCTTTAAGATTTGGCTCATATGGTACATGTTTTTGTTGACTTTGTATTTGTAAACCTCTTTTTTGTCACTAAATATATTTCCCCATTGTTCTTCCTGGCCCTCCCAAGACTTTCTGTTCCAATTTAATTATTTTCTCAGAGAAATTTTTAGAAGAAGTAAATGCTGGGGCTTCCTGTTAATATCTTATAATTATTTTTTCCTTATTCATTTGTAATTGTTCATAATTATTTCTAGTTCGTTTATGATATATTTGTTCTCTGACACTGGAGGAGCTCATAACCTAAAAGCAGAGGCAAAATTAAAGTCTGGTTTAGTCAACACACAGAGAATCCATTAGGAGTTAGGCACTCCTCAAAGTTTGGGAATTCACATTGTAGCTTTTATATACTATTACGAAAAATACCAATTAAGCAAATGTCTGGCTTGGAAAGGATTCTCTCGTCCCTGTTTCCAGACCTCAGACATTGGCTGCTGCTCACAACTCCCTTCATTTTCCCCGTGCCCTGGGCCTCCCTTCGTTTTCCCTGTGTCCCGGGCCTCCCTTCAGTGTGTCTGTGTCTCAGGCCTCCCCTTTGTGTTCTAGGCTGTTGGTCCCTTAGCAGAAGGTGGTCCAGGGGCCTCGTGAGGCTTTGGCGGCCTCTCTATTCCTGCGGAATTCTTGTTGTTTGTTTGTTTTTTTATTAATAGTAATCTTTTATTTATTCATTTATTTTTATTTTTATTTTTGGCTGTGTTGGGTCTTTGTTTCTGTGCAAGGTCTTTCTGTAGTTGCAGCAAGCGGGGGCCACTCTTCATTGCGGTGCGTGGGCCTCTTCACTATGGCGGCCTTTCTTGTTGCGGAGCACAGGCTTCAGACGCGCAGGCTCAGTAGTTGTGGCTCACGGGCCTAGTTGCTCGGCGGCATGTGGGATCTTCCCAGACCAGGGCTCGAACCCGTGTCCCCTGCATTAGCAGGCAGATTCTCAACCACTGCGCCACTGGGGAAGCCCCCTGTGTGATTCTTGTTCTGGGTTCTTGAGATGCACCGTTGAAGGAGATAGCCTAAAACTCCCTGCCTTGCTATGGCTTCCATTCCCTAATCACACATTGGTAAGGAATCCCTTTTAAAAACATGAGGTATTTTTCCTGTCTGCTTTTCTTTTTTCTCCTGCAGAAACCCTCCCATAGGTAGATTGGTACAACATCAGAGAATCCTGGTCTTTGAATGGGAAAAATAAGGCCCAGCAAGTGGCTTCTGTGTCCACCTTGGTTTTCCTCATTCCCATCTGAGATTATGTTGGCTGGAATGTAGTTCTAAGGTACAGCTTCCTGATTTCCTGAGGATCTTTAACCAGTGATTGGGGAAGGCTGTAATGCACAGTAATATTTTACTCCAAGAGAGTAAATGTCAGGTGGGCGGGGAACACAAGGGACAAGGGGAAGAAAGAATGCTCAGAGCTCTGTCCCTCCCGTCGGAGGCATGGAGCTGCTCGCTGACTCTGTAGGTACCAGTTCTTCATCTGTTACATGAGTGGTTAGTGTATTGATCCCTACAGTTCATTTCTTCTCTGTTTATTGGTATTTAATGTATGATTATAGTATGAATTAATGGAGGAGGGAAAGATCTTCCGATAAACGCCTTGGATACAGCTCGTTAAATGTTTGGAAATAAACCCATTTAGATTCTCGTGGAGCACCATAGCCAAAACATAAATGTCAGATCTAAGAGTTAAAAATATATAAAATGAATCATGGAAAAAGGAGATGAAATAAGTGAATGTGTACCAGTTTTCTGCAGGACAAGAATTAAGGGTAGAAGGAAGGACTTTCTAAGCCTAAACTTTCTGAGAGAAATCACAGCTTTTACTCCATAATAATTTCAGGCTTTAATGAGCTAAAAATACTGGAAAAATTGGTCACTCTAAATGGAATAGTTAAGATGTTATTCTATTTAGTATATGAAGAGCTTGTGCAAATCAGTATACAAGAGATAAGCGGGCAGGAGATACAATAGACAAGTCGTGACAGAAAGCAGTAGTTTAATAAATGTTGAGAAAAATCCACTTATAACCTCCAAAATGCAGATTAAAACAGAGACACAACTTTTAATGTATGAAGCGTTAATCGGGTTTTTGTTGCTTTTAGATGAGAATTCTTATCTCCGACAAACGTGGTGGAATGTGTATTTTTGTAAATTGCTGGTAAGAACATAAATAGCTATAAACTTTTTGGAAATCAATTTGGCAAAATTCACTAGATGCCTTAAAGTGTTTGTTCCTTGAACCCAGAAATCCTGCATGTGGGAATTTATTCTAAAGATATTACCCGAAATTAAGGGGGAAAAAAAGGGCTTTATACCCTGAATTGTTAATTGTTGCATTACTTATTATTTTTTTAAAAAAATAAATGTATTTATTTATTTATTTTTGGCTGTGTTGGGTCTTTGTTTCTGTGCGCGGGCTTTCTCTAGTTGTGGCGAGCGGGGGCTACTCTTCATTGCTGTGCGCGGGCTTCTCATTGCGGTGGCTTCTCTTGTGGCAGAGCACGGGCTCTAGGCTTGCGGGCTCAGTCGTTGTGACTCACGGGCTCTAGAGTGCAGCCTCCGTAGTTGTGGTGCATTGCGCTTAGTTGCTCTATGACATGCGGGATCTTCTCAGACCAGGGATCAAACCCATGTCCCCTGCATTGGCAGGCGGATTCTGAACTACTGAGCCACCAGGGAAGTTCCCTGCGTTACTTGTTATTAAAAAGACAAAAGAAGCCTAAATAATACAGTGATGAGGCAATAAGATAACAATTAAGATATGTCCAGTGTAACTACTAGAGTATTTATATTGGGATAAGGACACTGAAAATGATCTCACTAAAGGTTAAGAAAAGGTCATGTAAAATTGAGTTAACAGAAGATCGCAACTCTATTCGAAAACAAAAAGCCTCTGCAATGGTTATTTATTTATTGATTGATTGATTTTTGGCTGTGTTGGGTCTTCATTGCTGCACACGGCTTTCTCTAGTTGCAGCAAGCGGGGCTACTCTTCATTGCGGTGCCCGGGCTTCTCATTGTGGTGGCTTCTCTTGTTGGAGAGCATGGGCACTAGGCACACGGGCTCCAGTAGTTGTGGTTCACGGGCTTAGTTGCTCCGTAGCATGTGGGATCTTCCTGGACCAGGGCTCAAACCCGTGTTTGGCGGGCGGATTCTTAACCACTGCACCACCAGGGAAGTCCCTGCAATGGTTTTATCTAGCAAAGAAAAAAAAAAAAAGCCAGTGTCTTCACTGAAGACTATAATAAAATAAACCAAAGTGTCAGTGGCCGTATAGGTGGTAAAATTTCTACAGTTTAGACTACAACATTTTTATAATGAATGTGAATTACTGTTATAATGGGGGAAGTTACCTTTAAAAGAATTCATGACTTTGGTTCACTAAGTGACTTACTCTATGAGAGTAATTTCCTTTACTTTTACCAGATTTTATTTTAATAGAAGATTCTTTGTTTAAAGAAAAGTCAACTCTGTTCCCCAACCAACATCTGAACTCCCCTACTGGGGTTTAAGTAGGTAATTTGCTTTCATTTTAGTTATTTTCATGTCAGTTTGATATATTGCCTCATGCAATTTCATGAGGTAGAAGAGGATTCTCTGCTTGGTTACAGGATATAACGGTTTAGAAAGAAATCGTGTGGGTTTATCTGCATGGCTTCTGTAGGGAGAGTAAATTGTTGGGTCATCTGCTCTGTTCTTATTATAATGGGAAAGAAACCTAGGACTTTCTCTGTTAATGTTATCCCTTTGTACATTGTTTTTGACAATTCAGGGTTATTGGTATGGAGACTAAATTATGTCGTCTAGAAATTTGGATTGAATCAACATGTATTGAGCATCTATTTATTCTGTAAGAAGTGGAAAGGTTTGGCGGTTCATCCCGGGCCTGGAAATAACTACTCAATAAATACTTTAGTTTATTGGGCACGATACTCACCCACATAAAACACAGAGAGGGGCTCTGTAAGAATCCCCTGTGCTTACTTTCAGGAGTCTAGTGCAATGGTATAAATAGAGCTGTAACAATAAATATGAATCAGTGAATTTTTGACTTAATGGATGAATGGGTAGCTTGGTGGACAGATGACCTAATGAATGAATAAAGTTGTCAGTGGATTAATGAATGTTTGCATGAATCCCAGAATACCTGTTCCAGATTCTACTTAACAGAAATTGGAAGGAACATTACTGCTTTCACCAAGCATCCTGTATTCCTGAGCTTTGTGACTCAGGAAATTAGAAAAAGAAAAGGAGAGAGAGAGAAGGCCCTGTTTTGTGTTTTATCACTGCTGTTCTTAATGAAACTTTTCGAGGAATAGCCAGTCCATAATGACCCCAAAAGCATCGTTCATAGCTGAGTACGTCAATATTCTGTGATCGTATTTCAGATCTATCTAGAAACAAGGATACTGTAAGTCAACTTATTTTGGGCTCTCACAGCCAGCAATTCTGTCTTCAATAAATGATTCATGTCAGGAAAGCATTTAAGTGCATTTGTTTTCTAATAAGTCTCTCTTCAGGTCCATTATGCATGAATCAAGTCGGGGAAATTGCCTGAGTTCATTGACATCCCTTTATGAAAATCAAAGAAATGAACGATTTGAAATCTAGTCTTATCGATCTCCCACTGTCCCCTACCCTCCTTAGCAGAACATGAGGATGGGCAACAGCAGGGTCTCCAAGAACTCAAGGGTCAAGGGCACTTAACGAGCAGTGAGGACAATGGAGAGGGACCCACCAGAGAGAAGAGAGCCTGGTTACTGGTGTCTGTGATGCAGAAGGAAAAGAAAGATCACTTGCTGGAGCTTCCCTGGTGGCGCAGTGGTTAAGAATCCGCCTGCCAATGCAGGGGACATGGGTTCGAGCCCTGGTCTGGGAAGATCCCACATGCCGCGCAACAACTAAGCCCGTGCACCACAACTACTGAGCCTGCGCTCTCGAGCCCGCAGTCTACAACTACTGAGCCCGTGCTCTAGAGCCTGCGAGCCACAACTGCTGAAGTCCGCGCTCCGCAACAAGAGAAGCCACCGCAATGAGAAGCCCGCGCACCGCAGTGAAGAGTAGCCCCCACTCGCCACAACTACAGAAAGCCCATGCGCAGCAACAAAGACCCAACGCAGCCAAAAATAATAAATTACAAAAAAAAAGATCACTTGCTGTCCCGCCCAAATTAGCTCCTCTGAGCAGACCCTCAGGGACCCACCCCACCTACAGTGAACTCTTGATCATGACAGAGCCAGCAGGGTGCTTCCCCCAAACCCTACTCCCTGGTAAGTACCCCGGGGTACTAAGGCCATGTTAGTTTCCATGAATCAGAAGCATTCTAGTTGAGGACATCTGGACAAGTGGCCCAATTTTCCATTTTCTGAGCCATAGAATTGAGAGTGGTTACAGGCGCCTAAGCGTCCGCCCAGCAGAGCCTTTGCACATTCTTTTCTTACCTCACTGACCTCTCCCACCACCCTTGTGGGGTCGGTGTATCTGGCAGAGCCTCCCACTGACAGATGAGGAAGCTGAGATTTCTAGAGGCCAAGTAACCAAGGTGATACGGACACACAGATAGATGATCAGTAGTCAAACCCAGCCCCCGACTCGATCCTGGTGCCTCCGCTTCTGCATTTATTTCTTCAACCACTAGCAGAGTCACGATTTCTGGGTTCCCAAGGAGGGCTGTCGTCCAGTTGACACACCCCGGTGCAAAATCAGTTCCCAGTCCTAATGCCTCCTGAGTTGTCTTTGCACCAGTTCGCTGCTATGCAGAACTCCCCATGTCCACATGGCTTTGTGACATGCGCTTCAAGCTTTGGTTGCTTGGCTTTCTGGGGTGGCCTGTCTCTGATGCTTGGAGCCCCCCCAAGAGCTAGCAGTTTGGCCATTTGTCCAAGGCCGGCGACCTCTGCTGGTTACGTGCCCTGCTCACGTGGCCGCAGACAGTGTGTCGTCCTCTGCATAATGGTGAGAGTCATCACTCCTGATGGAGCTGGCGACCCAGACAGGCTAGGTGGGCTAGGCCAGAAGGAGTGGAGAGGTTTGGGCAACCTTCTCAGCTTTACTGGAAAACGGGGCTGGAGGACGTGCTTGGCTGCCTCTGTTTGGTGGTATCCCCACCGTGTCCTGGCTTGGCCATTCCCAGACCACGTGCGGTTGTTTGTCCATAGGGGAGCCTGCTTAAAGGTTAGGGCTCCTCAATACTGAAAAGGTGAGGGTTGTACCCCTTCCCCCAATGGGCACTGAAAATGAAAATATTGAATTATAAAATACGTTTAAGGAAATTTCCAACAATGTTTTGAATTTTGCCATAAGTCTTAATTTTAAAGCCTTTTTATTATTATTGGTTTTTGGTTTATTTTGAAATATTAAAGAACAGCCTTTATGAAAAAAAATTAGGTGCCGTGATGTGCTGGGGACCCAAGCACATGTCTGTCTGCACTGGTAACCGGCCCCGGCTTCACACCACTCAGAAGTCTGCCCACTCCAATCTGCGCCCTTGGTGATGCAGACACAGCTTATATCTGCTCATCCTTTACATATAACATCTGGCAAGAATTGTGTCCCCAGCTCCTTATCGTAAGGCTCCGTGAGGTCAGGGAAATACTGGTATATTCACAGGGCACCAAAGTGCTGAGGGTCTGGGTCTTGTCAATACCAGTCTTTATTTCTCCTCCATGAAGTCAGAACAAGGTTCATATTTATGGTATCATGTTCAGCTCTTTTCTTTTTTTTTAAATTTATTTTGTTGAAGTATAGTTGATCTACAATGAAGTGTTAATTTCTGCTGTATGGCAGCAAAGTGATCCAGTTATACATGTACATACATTCTTTTCCATTATGGTTTATCACAGGATATTGAATAGAGTTCCCTATGCTATACAGTAGGACCTTGTTGTTTATCCATTCTATATATAATAGTTGGCATCTGCTAATCCCAAACTCCCAGTCCATCCCTCTCCCACCCCTCTCCCCCTTGGCAACCACAAGTCTGTTCTCTATGTCTGTGAGTCTGTTTCTGTTTCATAGATAAGTTTATTTGTGTCATATTTTAGATTTCACATATAAGTGATATCATGTGGTATTTGTCTTTCTCTTTCTGACTGACTTTGCTTAGTGTGATCATCTCTAGGTCCATCCATGTTGCTGCAAATGGCATTATTTCATTCCTTTTTATGGCTGAATAGTATTCCATTGTATATATATACCACAAGTTCTTTGTTCATTCATCTGTTGATGGACATTTAGGTAGTTTCCATGTCTTGGCTATTGTAAATAGCGCTGCTATGAACATAGGGGTGCATGTATATTTTCAAATTATAGTTTTCTCCGAATATATGCCCAGGAGTGGGATTGCAGGATCATATGGCAACTCTATTTTTAGTGTTTTGAGGCACCTCCATACAGTTTTCTTCAACTCATTTCTTTAATATAGTTTCTATGGGAACTAACAGGTATTACCCATCATTATAAAGAGGGCCTCAGAACAGATGACTGTGAACTGTCTTCCTTTAGGTTGGGAATGGAGACATAATCCATTAAAACTTGTGACTGGACTTTGGGGCAGTCTTACAAGTCACTTTGGGCTCAGAGGCATTCTGGATTGTGTGGATGTCCGAAAAAATATGTTCCAATGAGGAAAATCTTATGAAAACAAACAAAAGAAATGGATCATGAGAGCCACAGGCGGAAAGTTTAGTAAAAAAAGATGGTAGCTGGTTTTGGGGCAGGGGCACATGGGAGAAGCAGCTGAAGGAGAGGCATGTCACAGGCAGTCTGAGAGCCCCGGTGGACCCTGGTACCCAGGAGTGCCTTCCTGAGGCCTGAGCTGGCGGCTGCATCTCATCAGCACAACATCCCTGGGGACCGGATTATTGCCTCCATTAAACAGATGCAGAAACTGAGGCTCAGAGAAGACAAGTTCCTTGCCCAGGGTCGCACAGTAGGTAGATGGGCTTGACATCAGCGGCCACCTGCCGAGGTTCCCCTCAGGCGGTGTGCCTTGGCCACGCGGCTTTGTCAAGGCCCACGTGGGAAGGAGAGAGGTGGGCAGCATGATGAGACCGCTGTCCTGACCGTGTTGCCTTGGTGACGGTAGAACTGGAGTAGGAGGTGGATTCTACACTGAATAAAGCTCTCTTTTTTGTTGCGGGTGCCAGCTGGTGATGCATGTACCTCACGCCTGCTCCTGGAGGCCCTGAGCTGGTCGTAGGCCGTCTCCCTGCTTGGATGGGAGGGGAGGCGAGAGCGGCCCCTTCCTCTTCCTCAGCCTCCATATATTGTCAGCCTTCACAGGTATGTGACTGAGTTGATGGCCATGCCATGTGGCAGCAATAATGGTGTGACGATCATAACAATCTCCATGCAACCTCCATCAGTCTTTTTGAAAAGGTTTCAAGATTAATTGGAATAGACTCATTTAAAGCAGAAATGTGTCTGCTTCCCCACTTGGAAGATTAATTTTCCTTATTTCATTTCAGTTTTGGGTTTCATGATTTCATGATATTCGAGTTTTATCAGGACTTCATCAAATTTTTTGGAAACTTCCAGAGATCGAACATAATTTAAAAATATATTTTCCACTGAGTATCTTATAAAATAGTTCACACTCTCTTGGTTGTTGGAAATGCAGCTAGGCACCAGCTCGCTCCAACTGCACCAACTCTGTGAGGTCAGAGCCCTCCGATCCCAGGGACCGTGGGAGAGCCAGATTGGGGTTTGGGGATGGCAGACCTTCTACCTGGAAGGAGGGCATGACTGGGTCTCTGTAGGATTGACTGGTGGGGCAGTGGCTCAAAAACTCACGATCACCCCAACAGTCAGACAGGGAACCATGAGGTGAAATATGGAACCAAGTTCATGAAATAAGGCCACGTTCCTGTGGAGTCTAGCTGCCTTGGGCTTCCTGTCTTAAAAGCAGCCTAACCTGAGCTTAGTTTACTCTCTATTTGACTCTTGCATGTTCCCTGGTCTCACTAAACCTCAGTTTCCTCATCTGTAAAATGGGGATAACAATACCTTCCTTAGGTTTTTGTGACAGTTAATGAGACAATGTGCATATAAAACATTCAGTGGACTTATTCTGCTGCACTGGGTACCATTCAGAAGACCTGATGTTTAACTCTAGATATTTTAGTCTTGTAGCTGTCAGAGCTACAAAAGGCCTTAGAGAATACCTCATTTAATTTCCTTTATCTTTGTTTTTTCTTATGACAGAAAAAGTTACCTAGGTTATCCATCTGGGTTTACCTGATCCTGGTTTCCTTGGATTAGATTTAAAACTCTTTACAATTTCTTTTTCTCTTATAAGCTGCTCAGAAGCAACTGTTAAACATAAACTTAGAAACCTCAGTTTTTTATAGAGTTACATTTTTATTATCCTGAAATTAGATTTTGGAGAGAGACTGAGTGAGGGTTACTTATTATCGGATGTAATGAAATAGCTGAGTATGATTTATGACTTCTTTGGAGTTTTTGTTTTAATGGACTTCATATATGGTACAGGGTTATTACACAAAGGACTGTTCCGTCAAATTTTAAAATAAGCTAATTTTATAGAGGCTTCTGCCAACCCATTAGACAATGATAATTTTTTAATTGAGGAATATTTTAGTAAGAGATGATCCCAGAGACAGTTAAATTCAGTCTAGAACACTTTCCCTCGTGTTTTGTTTTGGGCCTTGGGCCAGTGTAACTCCCGGGAATCCAAAACTAAATTTATCCACGTTTCTCAGGAGGAAGTGCTAAGTGGCTGCTTCAGGCTGCCACAAGTTCGTTGCTGCCCTCTTGGAGATTTTTGCTAAATTTATTTAACCTAAAGTAGAATTCAAGGTCTGAAAGTTGGACCACCAGAACAGCCCTGCCACTCTTTTACCTGGGACCACATCCACATCCCTTTCCTGCAAGGCACCTTTGTGCCTGGGCATTCTCTGCCTTATAGACCCAAAGTATTGGTCCAGAAACGAAGTCCACCAGCCAGCCCTACTTGAGTTGTGCGTGCACACACACAAAGATAACTACTGGTAGTGTTTTTTAGAGTTGTGATTATTCTCTCTATATATAATTAGGTGACCTTTATCTCCCAATATCATAATGAAAATGTTTCCATCTTACTACAAGCCTATTATAGTGATACTTTCTTCATTCGATTGTGTGGGTTTCCCATAATTCACTTGATTGTTTCCTCATGTCAGAAAGGTAAGTGGTTTCTAATTTTGGGTGCTTATAAATAATACTGGTTGAATATCTTGGTGCAGAGAGAATTTTCTAAAAGCTAGTTTTATCCTTGAGAGACATGGTCAGAGGTTGGCCTACGAAATCAAGTGGTGTGAAGATGTTGAGGTCTTTCTGTGTATGCCACGTTGCTTTCTAAAAAGATTGTGTGGTTGTTCTCATTGTGAGAATGAGTCCGTTTTACCCCAGCTCTTTTAAAATGGCGTATTATCAGTTTTAGTTTGCAATATAAAAGGTAGCATTGTTTCAATTAACATTTGTTAGATATCTTTTCTGTTTTGTGAACACTATTCTGGTGTTTGGGATTAAAAGAGCCTAAATAATGGGTCGTATAGATTTCAGTGATGGTACTAAATTGATCATGGGCATTATCTTAGCAATTTCACTTGGAGTGATTTCTTTGGAAGGAAGCTTTGGCTTCTTCTAAAACCCTGACCTGGTTTAATTCTGTCATGTCAATGTACAAAAAACAAACAAACAAACAAACAAAAAACCCCCCCACCAAAAAACAAGCTAGTGAAAGCGTTCATCCCGTTTCAGGTTCAGTCTCTTCCTGGGTGTGTCTGAAGTTCATGCTTATTTAATAGCTGCAGAATATTGACTAGGCCAGAAGACCGAAGGCTTAACTCAGGTCCCCCGGTTTGTTCTCTAATTTGATGCTTTATGTTGAAGCTGCATCTTTAGAGAAGGATGCACCTTGAATTCTCTCATGGGGAGATTCTGAGCTGCTTGTACTTGTTTATGTTTCCGCGGCCGGGTGGCATGGGATGCCATCTGCGTTCCCACCCCTCACCCTGCAAGAGTCCCAGGGAGCAGAACTCCACCGGTGTGTGCACGCCAGCTTCTCTGCATCTGCCCAGTTTCAGGGTAGAAATCTGCGTGGGAAACACAAGGGTAATGAAAGCATCCTGCTGGCTGGCACTTTCCCTTATTCCGAAGTCCCTTTGTCATCTCCATGCTTTGCCAAGGTTATTACCTAGTTAAAAGGGTACCATCCATGTGAGTTTTGGTGAACGCATCACTTCCCATTTCAGAGTCACTAGCAGTAAAGGACAGGTTAGAATGAAAACAAGTGGGGGAGGAAATGTTTAAACACGCTTCAAGGTAAATTGAAGAAAACATCAGGATCTATCAGTAGATAGGGAGTGAGAAGGGAAACTGATTTATATCTCACTGGCTTCCTCAGGGATGCCAAAGTAATACATCTTAGCTGCTCCTTCTTTGCTTCTTTCTTTTCTTGAAATGAGAGAAAAAATTCTCCCATTATTGTGAGCTCCCTGTGTTCCAGGCATCCTGTTAAGTGTTTCAGATGCTTTATTATACGTGAGCCTTGCAGCAACCTGTGTTGGCGGTCTTGTTCTGGTTTCGCAGAGGAGGAAGCTGGGGGCTGTGGAAATTCAGTAACGGATGGAGCTAGGCAGTGGCCGAGCCTGGATTTCTAGCCAGAGCTGCCAGATTTGAATGTCCCTGCAACGTCCCTTACCCTCTAGCATCTGGCCTGTATCACCCTCACCATCAGCTGTGCTTAGATTCAAGGTGGTCTCAGGTTGCCTTCACGTTCCAGAATTTCTCTGGTCTGTTGCGGATGGGCTGGATTTCCACCTTTCCGCTCACCTGGCAGGGTGAGCCCACCCCGTGGTCCTTCCTCATCAAGTTTGCAGGCAGCCTGCAGGGACCACCTGCATCATCCCGTGTGCTCCATCCTCTGACCACATCTAACCAATGGCAGGGCTGCTGGGAAACGCGTCCATCCAGCTCTGCCCAGGAAGGGGGAGAATCTCATTCTTATTATAGAAAAGAACAATAAAACACGGGGAAGAAAAAAGAAACCACCTGTAATCCTTCCACCAAAAATTAGAGGAAAAAGCAAGAATTTTAAAATGTTTTCTCTCTACCTGTTTTTATCACTGGTCAGATCTTTACACCATCTTTCCTCAGTATGGTACCGAATTGGCAAATCACCACATTAGAGAGAAAGCTCGCCTTTAGTCAAGAAGGGTAGGATGGTCCCCCCAAACTTCTATCTGGAATAAACTTAAGACATGCAACACATATTCACCCACTAGACAGCCCCCCTAAAAAATTTAGCCTTGTCTCTCTTTTAATAATCAGTTAAATGGTTTAATAAACTCACAGCACTTCTTACCTTATTCTTCATCATGCATTTCCTTTGCTATTCTTGTGGTTTTTGTGGTTTTTGAATATAAATTTGAGAATCAACTAAAGTTTTGCAAAAAGCAGCCTCCTTGGAATTTTGATCGCAATCTATTAGCCCTTTTTGTAGATAAAGAATCCGAGATTCAGAAAAGTTAATTTACCTGAGGCTACACGACCAGTAAGAGGTATAACAGAGCTTCAAACCCAGACAGTTGAACTCCAAGCCCACACCAGTCCGGGAAGAGGATCTGGGGCACAACAAAGCCAGCCCAGGCCCGCCTGTCTGTGACCCGTTCGTGACTCCTAAAGGTCACCAACGTCGTGTTAGACCCCTGGTTCATGCAGTACCAGCGAGGGTTTTACTAAAGGGCATGCTGGTCCCTGGCCTTATACAAGGAAAAAAGCAAAGCTTCCTTTTTCTTCATCGTGCCCTACTTCTGACAGGAAACCGAGGAAGGCAGCATTCAATCCCCTGCGTCTCCAGTACCAGCTGACTTCCATTGCTTAGTGTTAAATCAGCAAAGCAAAGGATTTGTTAAATACTTTCCAAACACGAGGTCCCAGAAACCTAGTGAAGAATCACACTTCTTCTGGCCCAGCTTGTCTGTAAGCTTTTAGAGGCTAATCCAGGGACAAATGAATACAGCACGTGAATGTTCCACCTCAAACTATAGCTGCTGCTGCATCGTCACCGACGTGCGTCACTTCTATTCATGTAGCTCCTGAAAGCCAAGTGCATTGAGGTGAGCTGCCAGCTTAATGTCTGTGCCTTCGAGAGAGACTGGGTGTGTGGAAACTAAGTAAAGAGTCGGACAACTTGGAGGTGTCCCAGGGCAGTGCTTTCGGAAAAAGAGTGCAGAAGGGCTGCTTCGGCCCCTGCAGTGTCCTGGCTTTGTGCCAGAGAGCAGGGCTTCTGGGGAGACAGGTGGCAGGTCTCAGCTGAGCTGAGCTGACTTCAGAGAAATCAGGCCAAAGGTCCTTTCTATTTCCCTCCTCTCAGAAACACATAGGAATCACAGCGTGCCCTCCAGTTAGTCTAAGCGAGGGTCATGTTTTACAGGAATGCACCCTGTGACTGTCCTCATGCCCAAGACTGTCCTCAAAACCAGCCTAGGAGGCCCAGAAGCGAGTCCCGTGTCCCCAGCTCTGCGCCTGGTTTGGGACTATGAACCTCACTGAAGGCTGCACTGGTTTTGCCCTGGGCTCCTTTCTGGGCTGCTCTATGGAGGGGAGTTCTGAGCCCAGGAGAAGCCCCACCTCACACCCCAGGGGTAAAGTCGCCCAGAGAGCTGGAGGAGAAAGAGCTCGGACGTCACACTGAATCCCTTTAAGCACTTTTTAAATGATTAATTAATTAATTATGGCTGCGTCGGGTCTTTGTTGCTGTGCACGGGCTTTCTCTGGTTGTGGCGAGCGGGGGCTGCTCTTTGTTGCGGTGCGCGGGCTTCTCACTGCCATGGCTTCTCTTGTTGTGGAGCACGGGCTGTAGGCGAGTGGCCTTCAGTAGTTGTGGTGTGCAGGCTTCAGTAGTTGTGGCGCACGGGCTTAGTTGCTCCGCGACATGTGGGATCTTCCCCGACCAGGACTCGAACCCGTGTCCCCTGCATTGGTAGGTGGATTCTTAACCACTGTGCCACCAGGGAAGCCCCGTCAGGGTGAATCTTAAGGTCAGTTACTGATGGTGGCAACCTCAGGCAAATTGCCCAACCTGTAGGGCATCTCAGTTTCTTACTCCGAAAAATGGGATAATAATAATACTCATGGGATTCATCTGAGGCTTAAAATGGGATCATATATGTGATCCTGTCGTACAGATTTTTTGGGGAGAGTATTATCCATAAAGATTGTAATGACGTCTCGGATCTCTTCACTGTTACTGTTAGAAAGTTCGTCCTGCCGTTGGAGCTGTTCCTGAGGTCGTTTGCAATGACGTTCTGCTTCTGGGAGAAGCTAGCCTGCTATGCATCATGCTCTCAGACTTATTTTTTCTTCAGCAGAGTATTTGAACCTCCTGCCTTCAGGCTGTTCCTCAAAGGCTTAATTTGCCAAACTGGACAGTTATTTCATTATTCCATTCTGGGGTGGGAGACTGATGACAGGGCCATGAGTCTGGCTGCTGTGCATGTTTTGAGTTTCTGTTCAATTTTAGAACTCTTAAGCGTTCATGTGTGCGCGCGCGCGTGTGTGTGTGTGTGTGTGTCAGGAGTGTGGTGGGGTGTTCCTCTTGCCTTCATAGTTGGTTATTTGTGTTTACTGATATCTCAAAGTTCATCCCTTGTTTCCCTTCATTAAATCATTCCACAAATATATATATATTTTTTAAATTTTTATTCATTCATTTATTTAGTTTTTGGCTGCATTGGGTCTTCATTGCTGCTGGTGGGCTTTCTCTAGTTGCGGCAAGCGGGGGCTACTCTTCGTTGCAGTGCGCGAGCTTCTCATTGCGGTGGCTTCTCTTGCTGTGGAGCACGGGCTCTAAGTGCACAGGCTTCAGTAGTTGTGGTTTGTGGGCTCTAGAGCACAGGCTCAGTAGTTGTGGCGCACGGGCTTAGTTGCTCCGCGGCATGTGGGATCCTCCCGGACCCGGGCTCGAACCCGTGTCCCCTGCATTGGCAGGCAGATTCTTAACCATTGCGCCACCAGGGAAGTCCCATATATGTATTTTTAATTAAGTTCCAACTCTGTGCCAGTGACTGCTTCAAGGCTTGGGGAGACAGGGATGATCTTCAGGATAGTTGTGTGCCCCGGAGGAGTGACAGTCCAGTGTAGGAAGGCGAACAGGCGAACCAGTAACACAGGAACGGCAGAGGGTGTCGCCTGGGCGCCCCCCTCCAAACACCACCCCAGGGGCGGCCCCCAGCCACCCCCGGGCAGGCATGCATTCGGGGAGGTCTTGCCAGATGAAGTGCCGTTTGGGCTGAGACCTGGAGATGACGAGTGGAGGGAGGTGTGGAGGGGTCGCTGGGGGCAGTAGGCAGGCAGGAGGGAAGGTCCGGAGATGCGGACTCTGGCCCCCAGCCTCTCTGTAGCGGTGAGGCCTGTGGAACCCTGACTAAGTTGCCTAACCTCTGTGGGCCGATTCCCTCCTGTGTAATAACAGCGCCCACCTGGCAGGCATTAGGGCGGTTAAAGGAACTGTTCTTTTTAAAGGACTTAAACTGTGCCCGACCCTAAGGAAGCGCTATTATAAATGCTTGCTGGAATTCCCTGGCGGTCCAGTGGTTAGGACTCCGCACTGAGGGCCTGGCTTCAGTCCCTGGTCGGGGAGTTAAGATCCCACAAGCTGCGTGGCTTTGCCAAAAAAAAAAAAAAAGTTTTTGAAATAAAAAGAAATCATCGAATGTACAACGTGTTTAAATTTTTTTAATTTTTGGCCACTCGGCTTGCGGGGACCTTAGTTCCCTGACCAGGGATCAAACCCGTGCCCCTTGCAGTGAAAGCTTGGAGTCCTAACCACTGGACCACCAGGGAATTCCTTGTCGAATGTGTTTAATCTCGAGAGTATATTTTTCTTCTAAGAGTTTTTTTCCCCAGCCTATAAGAGCAGATAATATTTTTTCTCACGTTTGACATCGGTGTGTGTTTCAGGCGTATTCCTGAGTCCCGGCCGTCCTCCCCTCTGGACGTGTTCTACGGCGGGCGTTTGTGGTTTGGTGGAGGAGCGCCCACCCAGCATGGACCTCATCGCATTGCTGAAGTCTCAGTTCCTGTGCCATCTCATCTTTTGTTACGTGTTTATCGCCTCGGGGCTCATCATCAACACCATTCAGCTCTTCACTCTCCTCCTCTGGCCAATTAACAAGCAGCTCTTCCGGAAGATCAACTGCCGGCTGTCCTACTGCATCTCCAGCCGTAAGAGACTTTCTCCTGTTTCTCTATTTGCATCTTCACTGCCAGTGTGTGTGTGTGTGTGTGTGTGTGTGTGTGTGTGTGTCACAATTAGGACTTCTTACATGGGTTCACTAAGGCTTTTAGTGTATGCTGAGATTCTTTGGTTTGTTTCTGTTTGTTTTAGGTTTGAAATGTCTATTTTGTCCTCACTCTTAAAGAATTATTTTTTGAATGAGTAATGCCAATAGCACAAAATTCAACAGGCACAGGGGGGTATCCTGTGAAAAGCAAATAAGCATTCTGTTTCTTTAGTTTTCCTCCTCGGAAGCAACCAGCATTAGTGATTTCTTAGGTATCCTTACAGAAGTAGCATATATATACACACATATATAGAAAGACATATACACACATACAAAGACATAGGTATGTATGGCTCTTATGTTTGTACATGTATGCAGGTAAGTCTGTATATGTATAGATACCTAAGACATATACATATTTTTAAAAACTAAATGGTGATGTAATGTATTGTTGTCTTCCTTGCTTCTTTTCTTTAAAGTTTTGAGATAATTGATGCACATGCAATTGTAAGAAATAATATAGAGAGATCCCATATACCTTTCAGCCAGTTTTCCCCAGTGGTGACCTCTTGCATGACTACAGTGTTATACCCCAATAAGAAAACTGACATTGACACAATCCGCCAAACTCTTTCAGATTTCTCCAGTTTTATATACATTCATTTGTGTGTGTGTGTCTGTGTGTGTGTGATTATACTAGACTATTTTAAACATGACTAACTCAACTGGCCTGAATTTCAAAAATGAAAATGATACAAGATGAATCTGAGTATTGGGATGTCTAGAGATGAGTTTGGTGTTGACTGACCAGAAATCTGTACCTATTCTCAACAGCACAGAATGCAGTGTACATCATTACCAATTACATATAGGAGTGTGAATATATTTTTAAGAATGAGCTCTTTCAAATTAAGCAATTTAAAAACCTCAGCTACCTTAGATTATGCCAAGAGTCCAAAATTATAGATATCTTTTTGAAACTCTTAAAATGAAGCAGTCAGATTTAAATTTGAATTAAAATAATATAAGCTGTATACAGTTATCCAAATGGATTACTACTGATTCAATGAGTTGTTTTTGAAACTTCAAAGTACGATCTTGTGAGGAACAAATGATAAAAACATGCTTATTCGTAATTTCTGTCACCAGCTCAGAACTGGCAGATATGTCTGATACCATTTCTGATGTGGTTTGTGTGCTAGACCTACTATGTCTTGGACTGTAGTGTTTTTACATAAATGTCTTGAGACTGTTCATAAGATCATAAAGTCACAGTTACAAAATGTATCTTTAATCCATGGATCTATGGCCTATTGGGTGCAGCCGCTCGTTCAACGCAGTTGTGAGTAATGCAAATTTCCTTGTCATACATTTTACCATAGCATTGTTTCTAGTATTTAGACATCTTCCATGGTATAGAAAAGGAAACAGTC
Organism: Mesoplodon bidens; assembly: GCF_964165515.1. Classification (NCBI taxonomy): domain Eukaryota; kingdom Metazoa; phylum Chordata; class Mammalia; order Artiodactyla; family Ziphiidae; genus Mesoplodon; species Mesoplodon bidens. The sequence continues at coordinate 87,026,056 of NC_138168.1, read as the reverse complement.
TTTCAGCGCAGGGCAGGAGCAGTAGGAGATGGCCAGAGCCTGGGTTGTAGCTGTTTGAGGAGAAAAGAGTTTGTATAATCAAGAGAAGGAGATAATAGCCTGAGATTTACTGTATAATTTTAAGTGTCTTTGTACACTTAAGTGTCTATTTAAAGAAAACTTAAATTTAACAAAGCAATGCTGATTGCACTTTTCATCAAAACCTGCACTTGTATGATTTGTACACACCAATGGAGATTCCCAAATCTGTCAGTTTGCAATTTAAAATCATGTGTATTTGCACTGTCGTAACCCCTAGTTAAATCTCAAACAGGTGGTTAAGCACTGACTTTCTCATTTGGAGTCAAGAAATAAGAGACAGGATTTGGGACGAGAGTTCCTAAGAGTACTCTATTTTGCTTTTGGTAGATGGTGAAGACATACCAAGGTTACAGCAAGGCCAAGTCAATATTCTTCTAAGGGCACCGTAGCCTATGTGCCTCTGGTGGAAATGAAGATGGGGAACAGATTCAGAAAGCAAGGTGGATTTTTCAACATGACAAATTAATTAAATTATTTAGAATGTTTCCAAATGAAACATAACCATCCAAGCCACTGGCATTTCCCCACCCAGGGTGAAATGGAGGGCAGGCAGTCAAATTTCACAAAAGATTCAGAAGCACATCCACCCAGGCACATCCTATCTCGGGACGTCCCACAGTGCTGTGTACCTACTGCCCCGGACAAAAGCTTCCAGGGGCTTGGGCTGAGCAGAAGCAGAAGCGACCTGAAGAGGGAAGGGAGGGCTTCTCTCTGGAGGAGAAGGGGAAGGCAGTGCATCCTGGGTTTGGCTGTGGCACTCACTGTAGTGAGGAAAACTCCCCCATGCCTTCCCCGGCTTCTGCATTTCTGGTATCCCATCATGTGTTAGATACAAAGCTGTTCTCCACTCTCTCTCTCGGAACTTGTCCTCTGTAGTTAATAGATTTCCGTATACCCTGAGTATTTCACAGCAACAACCAAAGACATGTAAGAGACAGTGATCAACTGAGCTGTTGATCATCAGAGGCTGCAGTGCGTGGGCTATCGAACAGCTTGGAATAAGAGATGGTCAGACCCCTTCTGTTTGCTTTCACTCTCTTCCTCTTCCCTCTGAGTTAAGATAAAAACTCTTCATGGGGTTTAATGAATCACTCTAAAGCTTAGAAAATCAGTAGCATTCATCATTTGCAGCTGATTTTTAAGAAAAAAATGGTTTCCTAGAGACTTGGATCCCCTCCATCACCTGCCCACTTTTTACTAATAGAGCCGTGCCGTCACCCTTTTTAAAAAAATGTTAAGAGCTTGCTGTTGCACCAGGTGAGTCCAAAGTAGTCACCAGCCCTGGTGTGTAAAAGGCCACTCTGATGTAAATGACAAATAGAGACGGTTTCCAGCATGACACACACAGCAGAGAATCTTAGTCTGGTGGCCAGGAGCGCCATCAGGAATAACAGTTTGAAAGTTTATTTGATCTAGGTGGCTGACTTTGGGAGGGTTGTTTTATTTCCTTTTCGCCTAGCTTTGTGGGCCCAGGAGGCTAAGACAGGCTGGCTTAGCATGCTGAATGAGGAAGGGGGGATGGAGCGAGCTTTTGCAAGGTGAGGAGAAGGAAGAAAGTTACAGGAAGCCGAGTAGAATTGTATTACCCTTCCCTCGCGCAGGATGTGTCCTTTAATCTCTTGGGAAAGGTGGCCAAGACCAGCTGCCTTGTTTTCCTTCCCCTCTGACACTGTGGGTTTTAAAAAGCAGAGAAGAATTTGGAGAATCTATTAATGGCAGAGTTTTTTTAAAAGGGGAGGGGGGTGGGGAGGACTACAACTGACCTTACTGTTCCGTGGAGGACTGGTGACACAGAACTGCATGGAGACACCACTGCCAATCCACCCACCAGCCCTGGTGCCTTGCTTCCAAATTCCGTGCTGTTGCTAACCAACTCCGTGCATTAAGCCTGCTACTTACTTTTTCTGGACCGTGATGCTCATGGATTCTATGGCCGTCCAATCCACAGGTCCACTAGGTGCCTCTAATGGGCAAGGCCATGTGGTGGCGAGGAGGGGTCAGAATCTGGAGTGCTGAGACGCAACATAGGACATCCTGCCCTCCTGTTTACAGGCTGTCCCCTTGGGCGAGCCATGCAAACCCTCTGAGTTCAGCATAGAGTAGCGGGACGGGTCACCATGACCGGTTGAAAAAACAGGATGAGATGCTGTGTACAGAAGTGCCTTGTGAGCTGTTTAAAGCACATCAGATTTAGGATGAAAACTGGAATTTGTGTCTATGGAGGGAAGGAGCATTGCGGGGGGTTGGGGGAAGGGACGGGAGGTGGGGGACAGGCAAGGGTATCTTCTCATGATGGCAGTTAACCTGGTTGGGTAACTTTAAAAAATGAACTACATTTGAATAAAGGAGGGAGTGGAATTGACCAAGATTCCAATATTTTTCTAATAAAGACTTCAGTTCTTTTTGGTTCTGCCCTTGGGAGATATTTACTTCTCTTTTCAGCACCTCTCTCTTCCGTGTCCCCCCCTGCCCTGAATTGAAGGTTATTGGCTACTTTATCTGTAGTAGGTAGTGGTTCAGCATGAACGGAGAAGCAAGCTCTGTTTCACCACCTATAATACCGCCCATGGGTCCTCCCTTGAAACAGACGTCAGTTTTCCTGCTGTGACAATAACGGACCCCAGGATGTAGAAGTCCCTTCCGAGTTGTGACCCAAGGGCACGCTCAGTAGCGTGACTGACAGACGCCCTCTCCGGAGCCCCAGTGTGAACCGGACTTCACTGAAGATGCTTCCTCGTCCCTTTTGTCCTTGGGGCACCCCCCTGCTCCTTGCAACTGCGACCACACCATCAACCTGATTCTCCTGGGCTACAGGCTGGTCCCTGGGGCCATTTGGCCAGGTCTGCTTTAATACAAGGCCATCTCCCATAGTGTGAATTTGGCTGTTTTTGTGCATTTCTTTCTTTTGTCTCACTCGAAATTGAAGAACGCTTCTCCTACCGTAGCCCCTCCTGAAGCAGGGTGAGAATTGTTTTTTAAAGGTCCTGATATGAGTTCCCGATTCTCGGCACGTATTGGTTTCCTTTCTTTGAGATTAGCTGGTGCTGGTGTGGCAGGGGAGACCGCAGCTGTTGGGAGGCAGTAGGTGGGGGGCTGGGAGCCCTGGGTGGGAGACGGAGAGCGGGAGAGGTGAGGGGGGCATCAGGTGCCCTCAGTGCCTCCCCGCCCAGAGTTGGTGCCCGGTCAGTCCCCCTGAAGAGGGGGACAGCACTGGAGCAGCTGAAGTGGAAGTGGAGATGGAAGGGGGCCCCTCGCCGGGGAGGGTGGAGGGAACTCCAGATGAGCGAACACCCCCAGGAGCCCCCCGGGATCTGTTCCTGGACTTCCTCCGTGTGCTGCTTTGCAGACGGAAGGTGTTATTGATCCATTTGGTGGGGGATTTCTCAGAGGCACATGGCTCCCCTGGGAGCAGGCCCTGGGGAAGCAATCCTCCCCTTTTACCCAGAGGATCCACATAGCTATGGATCCTGGCCGGGGTTGGGGGGAAAGGGGGAAGGGGGTGTCTAAGACAAGGGAGGAGGGATTGGTGTTCCTGAGGTTTCTGTTTCTGGGCAGGACCAGGAGAAGTGGGGATTAGACACATCGCTGTGTGTGTCATGAGGTGAGGGCCACAGCTGCGTGTCCCCCTGTGTCAGGAAAATACAAGGCCAGTCCAGGGTGTCTTTGGTAAGAAAGTGATCCATCAAGGAGGGTGTCGCTGTGGCATTTTCCATCGTGACCTTGGGAGAAATAATACGAGCTGTTCACTTGGCGGCCGGCTGATGCATGTCTTCCCAGCTTGATTAATGGCACGGCTGCTTTTTCTTATTTTAGTCCAAGCTGACTTTTCACTCTTTTCTGTTATGAGCAGGTTTGACTCCTTCACTTGTCACAATAGTTATCACCCCCAAGATGTCAGAAAAGGTCTTTGGTAGATTGTCCCCAGGCCCCTGGTAGATTGTCCCCAGGCCCCTGGTCCTGACCCTTCCCATCACTGTCTTTGATCCCGCTGAAGTGTGGACCTCCTGGTACCTTTGTTGGGGAGTCGCAACCCAGGACCTGGGTGTTCTCTCTGAAGGTCTGCAGATTCACCCTTATCAGTACCAGGTGGGGATCACCTCCCAGAGGGAGTGCAGGTAACTGGCTGTCAATTGACCAAAGCAGAAACCCTGGGACTTCCCTGGTGGCGCAGTGGTTAAGCATCCGCCTGCCAATGCAGGAGACACGGGTTCGAGCCCTGGTCCTGGAAGATCCCACATGTCGCGGAGCAACTAAGCCCGTGTGCGACAACTGAGCCTGCGCTCTAGGGCCCGTGAGCCACAACTACTGAGCCTGTGCACCACAACTACAGAAGCCCGCGTGCCTAGAGCCCGTGATCCCCAACAAGAGAAGCCACGGCAATAAGAAGCCCGCGCACCACAACGAAGAGTAGCCCCCGCTCACCACAACTAGAGAAAAACCCGTGCGCAGCAGTGAAGACCCAACGCAGCCCCAAACAAATAAATTTATATATATATAAATCGGGTGGCCCCGATCCATGGTGACTGTATCTTTGTAAAAGGGAGGAACGTGGACACAGAGGAAGACGATGTGAAGACACTGAGACCAGAAACCAGGGGGGAGGCCAGAGCGGATTCTCTTGCCGCCTCAGAGGCAAGCAGCCCTGCCCACACCGTGGTCTCGGGTTCTGGCCTCCAGAACCCTGAGACGTAGTTCCCTTCATAAGCCCCCAGTTTGGGGTACTTTGTTACAGCAGCTCCAGAAAACCAATGCACTCTGCGTTCTAAGTCTGTTTTCTCCCACTGTGCCTGTGAAGTGCAGAGTGAAGGCCACTGTACGGCAAGGGATGCTCTGTTTATTTATTTCTCCCTTCTCCCTCCTCCCCCCTCGCCTGGCTTCTGCCCCCTTCCCCCCATTGTTTCGCTGGCAGTACAGGGAATGAGAGATTATACAGACTGAAGACCTTGCTTTTTATTTACGGACCAAGCCAGAGAATCCCTCTTTCCTGCTTCTTAAAGTCAGGGATCTCCAATGAGTGAAGTGGGGCTGGTGACACTGGACGTGGAGGAAGGTGGCCAAGTGTAGAAGCCTCATCTGGAGGCAGCAGTCCCACTGGCCCAGCCAGTGACCAGCACGTGTGTGTCCAGGCTGGCCCGTGGGGCAGATCTTCTGATGAATGGAGACGAAGGCTCGTAGGTTTCTTTCATCCTGGGTTCCGTGTATTTTCAACTGGCATTTATTTTTCTCTCTCTGCGTACTCTCTAAGTCCAGAACTGCTTTGGCTAATCACCAAAGCAGCCTGTCTAGGAAAACTCGAATGAAACTGTCCTTTGAACCTGGAAGAAGCTCTCCGAGGTGAATGAATGGGGTAAGGGAATTGCCTGCCCATAATGCAATGCTCAGGTCTGTCTTAGTAACAACCTCTCCGGCCATAAAGGGGTCACAAATCTTTTCTTCCTCTCCTTGCTTTGCGTAAAGAAGTAACAGGAATGAAGTCATCTGGCCCAGGCGGTCTGCTCCGTTGGCCTGCGCACACCTGGATCTTTCATTCTGAAGGATCCCGCAAGCCGACTCCCCAGCTCCCTTCAGATCCAACGTCTTTTCTTCCAGATCAGTGTTACACTCTGGCTCAGTTCTTAGTGGAACGATTTTGTTGAGAATTGGGTGTTTACTTTGCTGACCTTCTCCATGCAAAGCTTGTTACAAAATTAGCCTTTTGTGTCAACACCCTTTTGTTTGTATAGGGGGAAAAATATTGTCATTGACAGCTGATGATTACATCAGTATGTTATTAGCTCAATTCATCAATAAATATCACAGCTGTGTAGTTGATATGCCTGGCGATTGGAAGCATGGTAAATATACAAATGGCCTCATTTTATGCAACTGATTCAGTGAAAGGAGAGTGATAGGTGAGGATGCTGGATTTTTTTTAAGTTTTAAAAACGAGTAATATGACTATGCTATAGCATGCCTTGTTTATTTTTAGTAACAATCCATTTCTGTATCTTAAATATATGTGTGTGTATACATGTAAATATATATGTTTTTTGTTTTTTGTTTTTGCGGTACGCGGGCCTCTCACTGTTGTGGCCTCTCCCGTTGTGGAGCACAGGCTCAGCAGTCATGGCTCACGGGCCCAGCTGCTCCGCGGCATGTGGGATCTTCCCGGACTGGGGCATGAACCCGTGTCCCTTGCATCAGCAGGCGGACTCTCAACCACCGCGCCACCAGGGAAGCCCTAAATATATATGTTTTACTCATAGTACAGGATATACATGTGATTCTTCCTAAGAAAAAGTGACCTTGTATTTTAAATAGAGAGGTAATCACTCAATTTCAAATAGATGTATTAAGGCGTATTAAAGAAACAGCAGATTTAGGAATACAAATGTGATACTGAGTTGTGTGAGCAGATGCTTACCTTAGAGCAAGGTGTCTTCGCTGTTGATGTGGTTTATAAATAAATTAATTCTCAGCCAAGGTGCCCATTTGTTTTTGCAGGCATTAAATTGCACTTGTGACTTAGGTTACAGCTTTCAAATTAGGTTATAAGTTTGACTTTGGTGTCTTGTAACTTCATGAGACAGCTGGGTGTGATCTTCAAAGTGGGCTGGGTATTCCCTAGGAGGAAAACAAGACAAGCCATTAGGATATAAAAAGAAAACCTTAGAGCTTCCGATTTATGTTTTTTTTATCATAATATAGATAAGATTTTTAAATTGTATATATTTTATAAATTATATAAAACAAAAATTTATTGTGTATAAAATTTGCATATGCTAATGTGCATATTTTTAAAAAATTTAAACAGTCAAAATCATTTGAAGACCACTGCCTTAGCCTATGGGTTTGGTGTCAGCATACCAGAGATAGAATTTAAATAGCATAGTTAGAAGCAAGGGGGAAATAGCCTTCATAGAAATAAGCTCCAAAGCAAAGGGAATACTAATAGCCAAAAGAATTCCCATATTTTCCTCTATTTCAGTGTATCTTGGGTCCAGATGGGATTGGAGGCTTTTCAAACATTTTCAAGCATCCCTTCCCTGGTCCTATCCCAGTTCTCCAGAAAGGAGGGCAGATATTAGATTAAAAGTCTTCCCCACTTCCACGTTTTGTTTTGAAGAAAAAAATCCTAGAAATGCTTTGGTGTTCTATCACAGTATTTAAAAATATATCCTATCCCACTCTCCCATCTCAGAATAGCTGGCTACCTCCTGTGGAAAGCACTGTCCAGAGTAGGTCTTCTCGGACATTCTTAGGCCCCTGGTGGTTCCCATGTAGCTTTTTTGGAGGTTTGATATGAGCATCCTGTGTCTAGGGCCATGGAGGGGTAACCCGCTCAGGTGTCCCCTAACAAAACTGCACTGGCCTAGCCACTTTGGTGACTGGGGCTTCATTTTTTCATTTGTAAAAGGAGGGAAATAAATTTTAACGTGCTATAAAAATCTAAGGTGAAGGTATTCCGGCCTTAATCCCCACTTAGTCAGCCAAGAGTGGGACGGCTGGGATTGAGCGTGGTTTCGACGGAGCTCTGATACCTGGACTGCGTGAGGCAGATGCACTTGGGATGCGGGACGATGGTGGGAGGAGACACTGGGGGCTGCGGGGAGACGGGCCTGAGAGGCTGCGTGGCTGTCGGTGTGTGAAGAGGGCCCAGGTGTATCTCATAACCTGTGAAGGTAGGAGTTGAGCATCTGGGGAAAGTGACCAGAAACACATGCAAAGACCGCTAATGACAGGAACCATCCAGGAACAAGGCAGGAGCCTCGGGAAGCTGGGAGCCCCTCCTGTGAACTCGGTGGAGACTGGGACTGACGCTCAGGGAGGGGAAGGTGCTCAAAACGCTGACCTTCGCGGGGGAGCTGCTCAGAGGACCTCTAGGGTCCCTTCCGGCCTTAGGATTCGGGCTGGGAGCACTTACGTGGTAGGTAGGGTGCAGGGGGCCTGCCACAGCCTGGGTGCCGAGGGGAGTGTGGCCACGGCTTCCTGATGAGGCCACCCTCAGAGTTTCAAAAAGAATATGAGGATTTGTCTCAGACAAAATGAGCATAGAGTAGATAAAGCGCTGACCGAGGTACAGGTGTGCTTAGGCAGGGATGGAAGGAGAGGCTGGCGTGGCATCACTTAGACGTGGGGGAGAGCATAACACACTGTGTTTAAAACGACAGAATTAACAACTTGCGGCAATAGAAATGTTCTGAACTGGCCAGAAGGTTAGGAACTGAGTTAGGAATGAGGCCTGCTTTGGCGACCGCTTCACCTGATACGTGTCCGTAGAGCAGGGGCCGGGCAGGGGGGTGTGGGAGGCGGGGGCTCCGCGCGTTGGGGAAGCTCTCCCCCAACTGCCTCTTCCTCCTGTGTGGCCCCCGTTGGCCCCACGTGGTCTGGAGGGTGACCGGCCTTCCCCGCTTGCCTCCCGCTGACAAGATTGGGACGCCCCAGGCAGACTGACAGGTCGGTCGCCTGACTGGTCCAAGTGCAGGTGCCCAGACCTAGACCGGCCCCAGAACTAGTCACCCAGCTCCTGTTCATTTCCTCCTCCTTGTGGGGGATCTTAAGCCACGGGCAACACGTATTATGGTGCTGTTCACTCCCAGGCATGAGTTTTATACTTAATCTGCCCTTTATCCTAAGAATTCACCACTTTGTGTTTTACAAGGAGCTTTTTTTGACAGACACTCTAATGGGACGTTTAGTTGGAATGTCCTCTGGGCAAACACTGCAGCCATTCATCCTGTGTTGTGTAAATACAACGTGTGTGTGTGTGTGTGTGTGTGCGCGCGCGCGCGCGCGCGCGTGTGTGCTTAGCTCGTAGTCTTTCTCAGGGAAGAAAGGAGCAGCATCAATTTGGCAATAATGAAAAAAAGTGAGGTTTGTTTGGAGAGCTGACATTGTCTGCTGACATTGCATTTGAGGTCACGTTCATGCTTTTCACACTCATGTTGGCTTCGCCTGACTGGACAGGACATGTGAAAGGAGAGACTCTCTTTCGTGTTGTTTACATCAAAGTAATGAGTGTGTGATGCTTATGATTATTTTCTTGGCGTTCAAGGAGGGGTGGCCACATTCAGGGACTAAAGTGACACCCTCCACAGAAGGCCCCTGGCAGGTGTACTTTGCTAGAGACCTGAGGTCTGACTTGATGAACCCCCATCCAGTGCGGTCACAAAACTGCCTTCACTGCTTATAGAGCCCGTGCCTACTCCGTCCCCTCCAGCCCTGGAAAGATGAGTCCCCCTCTCCCCATGCTTCCTGGCTCTTCCCTCCTTGCTGAAAGGAGTGACGTAGGATTGGGGTCAGCCCGTGAACCAGCCGCCCGCATTGTCCCTGCAATAGAGCAGGGGCCCCATCGAATGCACGAGTGGGGTGACCGCTCGGGGCCTGGAGTGAGCCGTCGTACCGTGAACTGTCCAACTGGACCCTGGCGAGAAGTTTATGGAACCTGCAGGATGTCGTTGATTGGAAGACCCAGATGGATGTATTGCATTTTTCTGTTTCTAAGTCATAATTAATTAGTGAACCCAAGCCTGTTTATTGAGTACTAACCTAGATTCAGCCAGGAAACCGAATTAACACGCTTACGGGAGACACAAGACTGTAGCTCATTCCTAAGTAATATGGTAGAGACCCAAGGACTGCAGGCTTTCAGAGGGGAGAGAAGAGTTTACAGGGGCTGGACCAGTCAGGGAGGCTTCAGAAAGGGGGTGTCATCAGCTAGACCTCAGAGCACAGAAGTCCGTGTGTGAAGGGTGGGACTGGGCGCAGGGGCGACGTTTGCCAGAGCTCTCGGTGCTGTGGTGCTGAGCACGGATCAGGACCTCAGTAGCTCGCAGCGCCAACCACAGGGAGGATGATGAACACCGGCGTGTCCGCTGGACGCGGGAGCTGGCGTGCTGGGACGCCCCCTCCCCCGCTTAGCATCTCTGTGCTGGTGGCCCTGGCTTCTTCACTCCCGCTGGTGGGTTTTCTGCACAAAGCACAGCCGCCTGCAGCTTCGAGCGCTCCTTCCCGTCACTTCTGCCACCAAGGAGGACGGGGGCTTCCCCCCGCTGGCTCCAGCACCTGGCCCAGTCTGAGTCACGATGCTATCGCTACAGCTGGTAGGGTCACCAGAGCCAGCTTCTAGAATGTCAGGACTTCTCCAAGTCAGTTATTAAGCACCATTAGAAACTCACAATAAATTATCTTATGAAACAAAGGCAGTAGGTGCTCAACACCGGCCTTTCTGTCTCCCTAGTTGGTTTACTCCATTTGACTCTTACTCTGGAGGTTATGTCGATTGTGTGTGTGCAATAGAAATGCTACACAGCTTCGCAGTCAGTGATCGCAAATGGGCAGCCTGGCGTCAACCTGGTGAGAGTATTTACACCATGGAAATTGGCAAAGCTGTGAATCAGGGCTAGGATTTTCCAGCCCACCACTTGGTTCTTCAGCATGAGTGTGTCTCTCACACAGTACGGGTAAAAAATTATATTCTAAAACCCATCATAAACGTTTGAACCTCAGACGTTCTAGTCTTTATATCCGGGAGTCAAGCACACACATGATGACTGAGACGCTTGCCAGAGCTAAGAGGCCCACTCACTGGAACCATCAATACAATGACCTCCCCCCCTGCCAAAAAAAGTTCCCAAGGTTCCCACTGGCGGCTCGAACTCTGGAAGTCCCAATATACAGTCACCAATCCATTATAACGTCTCCTTTTTAGGTATATGTGCCCACTCCTTTGTTATTCATACAGCATTACCACTCAATGTGCACCTCCCATTGGATGGAGTAGACAAAAGTGAGGTAATCTATGTCTACAGGGAAAACTTTTCTACGTGCACCCTTCCGAAAAGGGCCGCCCACCTTTCTCTGCCCCCAGCGATGCATGGCTGTTCTGTGTTCTGGTTCAGACCCACTTTCTTCTCTCTTGCTCCATGGCCTGTTGACGGGGATTACAGAAAACTAACAAAAAGTGACATTCAGCTAAAGCCAACTTCGTGAGGCTGCCGAGAGCTCGCTTCCCTGCAGATCTGACAAGCCTCCTTCATAGCCTGACAAAGGCGACTGGGACGCGTTTGGACCCAAAGACACGTTGGTGCTGCCCCTGCTTGAGGAAGAGTCCTGACCCCACGTTGGGGGTGTCGGCTGAGCTGGGAATAAATTAACAGTTGCCGGGGGAGCCGGGGCCATGCTGTCAGGGCTCCGGGGCGGAAAGCTATAGGAGGACGAGGGGCACCCGGGTGCCCAGTCTCTCCTGCCCTGAGGCAGACAGCTCTCCAGCTGCCTTCCTGCAGCCTTGGGCTCGGTTTCATCCGTGCAGTGCAGTGGCTTTCACACCACCCTTCCCTCCCTGTGCTGCACCGGGGGAAGCTCCAAAAATGCTCAGGCAGCGTCTGGTCCCCCGGCTCTCTTTTAGGATAACGCTCCTCCGTGATTCCATCCTGCGTCTTCACCTCCTCCCGGACTCTCTAGAGCGGGCTGGTTTGGATCTTCTGCCCCACCTGCTGAAGGTGCTGTTCTCATGTTGTGCTCTCCTTGCCTTCAGGCTTTCTTGTCATAAGTTCCTTGTCACGGTTTCATCTTGGGCATCTCATGGCTGTGGCCTGACTCATAGCATTTCCACCATGAAAGATGGGAAGAGTATAAATCAGGAAAAAGAGGAAGAAAGAAAGGAAGAAAGGAAGGAAAGAAAGACGGGAAGGAAGGAAGGGTGAGCAGAGAGAACAGGGAGGCACAGGGGTGGTGACATGAAAGCTCAGGCAGTCAAGTCCCCAGGGAGCACGCGGTCCTTCCACCTGAAGCTGAGGGTGGGAAGTGCAGCTGAGGAGAGGTACTGGGGGGGCGGGGTGGAGGGGAGGACGGCGCTCAGTACCTGAGGTCAGAAGCTGGGGCTTCTCGTCACCGTGTGCCCCACCTCAAGAGCACAGCGCCTGTGATGTGCTCAACAGAAGGTGCTCAATAAATGCTTGGTGAATTGAATGAAAGGGCATTCCACTGTTAGAGTGTGCTTTTAGAAATGTATCGGGTGTCAGATGGAGGAGGCACTGGGGGAGGGCTGAGGGGGAGACCTGTTAAAAGCTTCCCGCAACCTTCCAAACCACAGCCAAGCCCAAGATGGAAGCCTTTCCCTGCATCTGTTGCTACATGAGCATCCAGCCAGGCAGATGCTAACCCAGTGCGAAGGGGCTGGACTTCTTCCCTACGTTTTGTCCCGCTCAGCCTGGCTCTAGTGGGAGAAATGGGGATGTAATCTGTTCCTTTCTGCTTGAAGAAGCTGGCTGCTGGGATAAAAATTGGACGTGAATAATCACATACTTAGGAGCATCCTGATTATCCTGGTGGGAGCGATCGGGAGGGGCAGCTACCCACCTCGGCGCATGAGGGTCTCTCGCGAGAAATGACGTCGACCCGTCCCCACAGCCAGGGCGCAGTCAATGCTGCCCGCTCCCCACGTGACCCGCGCTCCTACCACGTGGCTCCTCCCTGCTGTCACTCACACAGTCTCCCACTAAGTTGCGGTTGGGTTAGTAACGATGACAGGTTTGTTTTGTTTTGTTTTGTTTTGTTTTGTTTGCGGTACGCGGGCCTCTCACTGTTGTGGCCCCTCCCGTTGCGGAGCACAGGCTCCGGACGCGCAGGCTCAGCGGCCATGGCTCACGGGCCCAGCCGCTCTGCGGCATGCGGGATCCTCCCGGATCGGGGCACGAACCCGTGTCCCCTGCATCGGCAGGCAGACTCTCAACCACTGTGCCACCAGGGAAGCCCTCGGTTAATAATGAGTATTACAATTGTTACTCAGCTCTGTAGACATGAGAAGACTCTAGATATTCCCTTTGGGGGATTTAGATCAGTATTTAAAATATTATATAAAGAGCATAGTTACAGCCTCACCAAAGAAACACTTGTTGGCATCAAGCTGGATGTGAGCTCGTTTACAAAACTGCAGTGGCTGGTCCTGTTGCTTTTATCATAGTCCTGTCTAAGGAAAGCTAGCAGAATAGGTTTGGGAGGCCACAAGGGCATACTTTTGAAACACTACAACTAGAAACACAATACAATATAGTTTGAAATACTGTCCTTTTTGCAGGTACTATCACGGGAGGGGTTTTGACGGCTGATGCAGGCGCTGGGCACATCACTGCTGGCCTGAGGACGAAATAAGCCCTGGGCAGCTCCTCTGAGGCCAGAAATGATGCTGATGGACTTCTTCCAATGCATAAATAGGGAAACGTAGAGTAGACCCAAGAAGTGACTTTCCCCGTATTCAGCTCAGCTCAGGCAGTTGCAAGGCTGGGACTGGTTTCTGCCTTCACGGGATTGCTCCGACGCCCCAGGGCTGTTACCTGGGACTCTGGTCTCACCTCCCCTCAGCGATGGTCTCGGGGCCCTCCTGCCCTGTCTAGTCCTGACTCTTGTTCTCGGTCTCTCCTGGCCTGTGTGCCTTCAGATTCCCCCTGTTCTGCTGGTTCCAGCTCCACATCGTTTGTAAGGTTGGGTGCAGGCTGTCAAGACGAGTGACAAAGGGGACAGCAGAAATCCCCTCCTCTTTTGCCTTTGTCACTACCATACACATTTTATAGTTAAATTTGAAAAAACCTTTTCTAGTGGCTCGGCAACACTTTCCTCATACATGAGTGGTCGTTAAACCTTTTTATCCAGACCCGGGACACGTACTGTATTGCAAGCTGTCGGAGAAATTGTTGTGAGCTTGCGGATTAATTCCAGCAGTAGAGGAAGAAGCAGCCGATCCCCTTTGAGCCAGGCTCTGGGATTTCTGGTCTGTCCTCTGGAGGGAGGGGACTCCTTTCACACATCAGGTTTCTACTTTGATGAGGAATCTCCCTCATTCCGGCCCCATTCTGATCTCTTATCACCAGGTTTCAAGCTGATTTATGTGCACCCCAGCTTTTCCCATTTGGTTTGCATTTCCTTGACAAAGCCAGCCTTCCCTGTTGGATGGGATGCGTTTTCCCAGGAATTGACACACAAGGTCATGGTGATGTTTGCAGGGGTTTCTTCCAGTGTGTACTCACCCTTTTTGTTTACGTTCTCCACGGTGGTTCTGATCATATTGCTTCATCTGACCATTAACAGTTTTTTTCCTGTTGGGCAACTATACATTTCATCCAGGCTTCTGTTTGAATTGTTACCAATTATGAATTGATGGAATTCAAGTTAAGTATTTTTGTGCCTTATGTAAATACTTGGGAAAGAATTCTTTATTTAAATCCATTGGTGCTCAATAGTTTTCTTTTGAGCATGTCTAATTATTTTCTGTTTCTTCTAATTTTTTTCCTGTAGCTCTGAATCTTGAAAATCTGAGTGATGAATGATAGTCACTTTTTCAATCAAGTTGCCCATTGCAAGTATTTTTGTTGTTGTTGTTTTGAGTGAACTCAAATTGGCCTCTAGAGATAGGAGTTGTTGCATGCCTTATTGGATTCTGTCTTAAATTTTGAGTGTTGTGTGTTGAGGGGAACCCTCAAATCTGCAGATGTTAATACCGTCTGGTGTGTGTGTGTGTGCGCCTTTGTATAAGGGGTGTGTATATGTGTGTTGAGCTATTAAGAACATGGGACTTTAAATGAAATAATGCCATTTGCAGCAACATGAAGGGACCTAGAGATGATCATCCTAAGTGAAGTAAGTCAGACAGAGAAAGACAAATATCATTTTCTATCACTTACATGTGGAATCTAAAATATGATACAAATGAACTTATTTACAAAACAGAAACAGACTCACAGACATAGGAAACAAACTTATGGTTACCAAAGGGGAAAGGGGGGCGGGGGGGAGGGATAAATTAGGAGTTTGGGATTAACAGATACATAGTACTATTATACGAAATAGACAAACAGCAAGGTCCTACTGTATGGCACAGGGAACTGTATTCAATATCTTGTAATAACCTCTAATGGAAAAGAATATGAAAAAGAATATATATGTATATACTTAACTGAATCACTTTGCCGTACAACAGAAGCTAACACAACATTGTAAATCAACTATACTTCGATAAAAAAATTCTTTTAAAGAACAAAGGGCTTTAATGTGGGAATAAAAAAGAAGGGTTGCCAACACTGCAGAGATCACAGACATATAAGCACCTGTTGGGAGGGTAATTCCATGCAGAAACATCTTGAGAGACTTATCTGAATATCACGTAGCTTACTTTTTAGTACTGCAGTGTTTTTCTTGGTAGCTAATTTCATATTAAAAAAAGACTGAAATGTAAAATTGGTTTTCAGAAAAATCTGTTTTTTAAACTAACGGACAGTGTCTTTTGTCTTAGAATTTGAACCCAACCCAGCCTCGTTTTGAGCGACACTAACAGGGTCATGAGCTGGGGAAAGTAGTAAGTCCTCAAAAATGATCTCTCCTTATTATCTCTCCTTATCTCTTCGATTCTCCTTATTCTACCTATTCTAAGAACACAAAAGATAAAGATCCTCAGGGCATCCCTTGGATCATTCTAAATCTGTACGTCTTAGTGTTGAGCTCTCACTCAAGCCACGGGCTGCGTTTCCCTCACCTGGCGGGGGCACTGCTGACAGACACCACATAGTGTGGCGCTCAGAATTCACCCCTGCCCCCTGAACCGCTGCCCACACTTGCCCTGCTCTGCCAGTGGGTCACAGCGTTTCGCTCCCAGTCACGGTCCATCTCCCTTGCCCAATAGCCAACCTCCACCCGTCCCCATTCTCCGTACACTATTCTATCATTTCTTTCTTGTAGCAGGGGAATGTCACTTGCTAATATACTAATTCCTTTTTTATATTGATTTTTATCATCATCTCTCTCCACCCCTCCCTGCCCCCACTTCACTGGAATTTGAGCTTATTTCAGGGATCTCTGCCCCGAGGTCATAGCTGTAGCTCAGCTGTGTAGAACAGTGCTTGGCACCCAGCAGCACTAATAAGTATTTGTTGAAAGAATGAATTCATTGCAATATACTTGTTTTATCAAATATGTTTACCCGGCTTTATAGCATCTCATAGAATAGCCTGGCACCCTGAATAACAGTTGGTACCAAAACAAAAAACAACACCCCCCCCCGCCCCGGTACTGATCACGTGACCTGGGAGGTTTGTTTTCCCTGAGAACTGGCCTCAGTGCCGTGGGGGGTGGAGAGGTCCTGGTACTCACCAGAGAACAGGTGGGCACAGGCCAGTACACTAGGAGAAGGAGGGGCTCTTAGCTCTTCAGTGATTCCATTGCTACTTTTTTTTTCTAACAACTTTATTAAGATATAATTCACATACCGTACAAATCAGCCGTTTACAAGTGTACATTTTGATGACTTTTAATACAGTCACAGAGGTGTGCATCCTTCCCCATCATATGTCAGTGCTACTCTCACTCCAGCCCAGCTTCCCCTTCCCCTTCCCCCTCGCTGTGTCCTCAAGTCCATTCTCTACATCTGCGTCTTTATTCCTGCCCTGCCCCTAAGTTCATCAGTACCACTTTTTAAAATCCCTATATATGCATTAGGATTCGGTATTTGTTTCTCTCTTTCTGACTTACTTCACCCTGTATGACAGACTCTAGGACCACCTACCTCACTACAAATAACTCAATTTCATTTCTTTTTATGTCTGAGTAATATTCCTCTGTATATATGTGCCACATCTTCTCCATCCATTCATCTGTTGATAGACATTTAGGTTGCTTCCACGTCCTGGCTATTGTAACTAGTGCTCCATTGCTACTTTTAAAGCGGCAAAAGACGTTTTAGCAATTGTACTTCCAGAGGATTAGTAGAATCACTGATTGAGTGCCCACTCTTTTTTGCAGGAGAGATCAACTCAGCCTACAAAGATTTGGGGAAATGTAAGACTCTTAAATTCACATCTGGAAACAGTGCCCAGATAATAGCTTTATACTTTCTAAGAACACTGGAATTCCTTGGAATATTCCACTGTGTGACAAAAGGACTATCTCAGTCTGTCTTTCAGCCTCATTTCTCTCTGTTGTTCAGACTGGCTACTTCCTACTGTTCCATCTTCGAGTTCACCAGATTCTTTCCTCTTTTGAGTCCATCCATTGTGTTTCTTATTTTGGTTGTTGCTTTTTCAGTTCCTAAATTGCCCTTTGGTTCTTCTTTGCATTTTCTGTTTATCTGCCAAGACTTTCAGTTCTTCATTTACTTCAAGCGTGTTCATAATTGCTATTGAAGCATTTTCACGATGGCCCCTTTAAAATTCTTGTTACATAATTCCAATGTCGGTTTTGTCTCAGTGTTGGTCTGTGTCAGTTGTCTTTTCTCATTAAAGTTGAGACTTCTTTGGTTCTTGGTATGTACAGTGATTTTTAATTGTATCCTGGATGTTTGGGGCATTATGTTTTGAGACTCTGGATCTTATTTCTATCTATTTTAGCAGGCTTCCTCAGACACTGTTAGAGGGGAAAAGGGGTATTGCCTTGCTACTGCCTGGCAGGGGTGGAAGTCTAGGTTCCCCACTATACCTCCATGAACACCCTGGATGGGTGAAGGGTGCCTCGTTACTGCTGGGCAAAGTGGGCGTCTGGACTCGACACCAGGCCTCCACTGACACCACCCTGGTGGGGTGGCGCAGAGGGGGTGCCTTAATATGTCCGAGGCAGGGGGCCTTGTTCCCACTGGAGGATGGTGAAAGTTCCAGCTCCCCGGTCAGCCTTCTCGGACACCACCCAGCAGGTGGAGGAGTTGTAGGGATGCCTCATTAAAGCCTGAAAATGGTTCCCCACTTGGGCCTTTGCTGATGGGGATCAGGGTGCGGCCACGGTTTTTTTCCATGATGTTTGGTACGAGTAGGGCAGTTAACGTCTAGACGTTTTCTGTCTTGCTAGACTGCCTTTTCCCTGGTCTTTCAGGTAGAGAATGCAGGCTTCTCCAGTCATTGGCATTTCCACCATCTACAGTGCAGCCTGGCATATATCAAGAAGTATATGTGGATGCCAGGGACTCACCAACGTGTCTTCACTCAGATCCTGAGCTGATCCTCACCTTCTCTCCACCTTCAGAGTCTTCTTATGTTCCTTCTGTATATAATGCCCTCTAGTTAGCAGAACAGGAAGAAGTGTGTCTACTCCGTCTTGCCCAGGAACTGGAAGTGTAGGACTATTTCAATGTCCTGTGTGAGAAGCAGCTACTTTGAAAAGGAGGCCAAAAAAGAATAGAAGGTTTTCTGTTAGCATGTTTGTTGTTGTTATTGTAATTTCAACTCTTACAATGGCTTTTTCCCTCTACTATTTCTCAAAATTGATTTACCTTAACTCGGTGTTTTGTTTTTTGCCAAGAGCGAATTTCATGTTGCCTTTTTCTTCCTTCCTTCCGTCTTCAATCCCTCCCTCCCTTTCCTTCCTTCTTTCTGTCTTCCTTCCTTTCTTTCTCTCTCTTTCTCCCTTCCTTCCTTCCTTCCTTCCTTTTTTCCCCCCTGAAACTGTTACTGCTTCTTGCTTTAAAACCAGGTATTTATCTAGTTAAACTTCTATGCACGTTGGGGACATCTTGAGTAGAAATAACTGGATTCCTTTTTACTTGAGATTCACTTCAGGGCCTCTGACCCCTCTGGCTGGGGAGTGTCGCTCTTTCAGGCTTTTAACCTTAAAGTGTCCCTCTGGGTCATCCTTGATACTGCCTGAGTTATTGCCCAGAGTTGATGCAGGAAGAGAATGCTCGAGCCTCAGCATCAGGAGGTAGAGGTGAAAGGAACTCGGGGTTGGTTCTGGCCATTTGGCTCCACGGCCTCAGTTTCCCTGGCTGAGCCTGGAGAGCAGCTTGCATGGGACCCTGAGGTCGGGGGCAGCCTGGAGGGAGGCGGGGTGGACTGGGGGTGGAAGGTATGTGTTTTGGGATCAGTCGTGCCAGTAGATCATTCATTTGTTTGACCCTGGGCAGGTCAGCATTTCTTTACAACATAGAGTGTCCTCAGATGGACCGTCAAGCTGTCCTGCTCAGTTGCTGATGGCGAGGCTGAGGCCTGCTGCATCTTTCGAGTCTCCCCAGTGCTTTTTCATCAGCAGTGTCATGTAGGCATTCACAGCAGGTGTATTTTTTTTTTTTTTTTTTTTGCGGTATGCGGGCCTCTCACTGTTGTGGCCTCTCCCGTTGCGGAGCACAGGCTCCAGATGCGCAGGCTCAGCGGCCATGGCTCACGGGCCCAGCCGCTCCGCGGCATATGGGATCCTCCCGGACCGGGGCACGAACCCGTATCCCCTGCATCGGCAGGCGGACTCTCAACCACTGCGCCACCAGGGAGGCCCATAGCAGGTGTATTTTTAAACTTGATAATCTTTCAGATTTGGGGGTGATTCTGCTTTTTTTTTTAACTACAACTGCAGTTAGCTGACTCTAATATTTCCAAGGTAGTACAACAGGGAGGAAAGGAAGGAAAAAAATCATTCAAAGCTTTTCTTCACTGCAAACACGCGTTTAATTTGGGGGAAAAATTATTCCCGCCTCTTTTGTCAAGCACAGCACAACATGTATCTACTACTATGCTTGACACCAAAGCGTATACAATTTTTGAATTTGAGAAAACACTTTTTTTTAAAAAACATCTGCTGATGACAAACAACTATAGATCAGTTTTGACTGACATTTTGTTTGCTTTTTTAGATTTAATTAGCATTTGTAAAATTTGGGAGAGTTAAACTTAATCAGGAGATAATGCGATGATGCAAGCTGAGTGCAGTTTCTAGATAATTGTCTGTGCCTGCGGGGTAAATATAGATGCAAAGGGAGACTTGGTGGAGGATTAGTAGTAACTGGAGTATTTACCTTCAGGGCTGGAGCTGTTTATAAAATTGGTTATTTAACTATTAAATTGGAGGTATTTGTTGTTATTAAATCCAATACAATAATTTTAAAAGACACTGGAGCAAGTGAAAGACATTTTGAAAATGCAGTGGTTGAAACTTCCATCCAGACTAACTTAGAGACCATTTTCTCAAACTTCAGGCATGTTTACAATATATTCCCCCCCCACCCCCAAAAAAGAAAAAAAAATAAAATATATTCCACATTTATATAAAGATATACAAAGTGTTAACAAACACGCTATTAATCCCCTTTGTATGCATTTATTAATATGGAGAGTAAATGCGTTCAGCTCCTGAATGCAACTGAGAAAAATTTTAATTTTTCAAACACAACTTCCGGCCTATATATCTAAATATCTAAAATTAAGAAGGTAAAATCAACTCAAGAGTTTGAAATTGTTTTCCAGACATTTAACAACCTAGCATCAAAATTAAACATAAATATCTTTTTGGCTTTGTGGTCACAACCATGTTTGTAATCATGATTTCTTTATGTATGTTAATGATATGCATCTTTGCACGGAGCAGAGAGAGTCCCTGATTAAATGCTTTCAGGGTGAATTTCAAAGGTCACAAGAAAGGCAGGATGAAACTACAACAAACAACTCTACAAGGGCTGGGAAGATGGGTATCTCAGCTGGACAGGCGCAGTTCTGTTCCAACCGTGGTTCTTCTGAATTCCAGCCAAAGAGAACTATCCTGGCAAAACTCCACAAACTCTTATTCATTCATTATTTACTGAACAAACATTTGTCTAACACATATTACATGCCAGGCACTATTCTGAGTGCTGGCTTTATAAGAAGGAGTAAGATACAGCCCTGTGCCCTAGAAGAGCTTGTAGTCAGACGATCTAAGGAGAGAGAGAGAATAAATAGACAGTTATAATGCAGTGTGTGTTCCAGTTACTGATTGCCGTGTAACAAATTACCCCAAAATTTAGTGGTTTGAAGCAACCATTTTATGCCTATGGATTCTGTGGGTCAGGAATCTGAACAGGGCCCAGTGGGGACACCTAGACTCTGCTCCAGGACGTCTGGTTCTCAGTGGAAAGACCTCAGAGCTGGGAGCCGGAACCCTGAGGGTGTCATTGTTCTCAGGTCTGGTGGGCTGTTGGCTGGGACCTCAGCTGAGGTTGTTAATTGAACACTCTCTCCATGTGATCTGGGCTTCCTTATGGTGTGGCAGCCTCAAGGTTGCAGGTTTTCTTAGCTGATAGTTCAGGGCTCCCAGAGTGAGCGTCCTAACTCATGGGGTGACACGTGCTCTGGATTTTATGACCTGGCCTTGAAAGCCAGCCATTTAACTTCCACCACATTCTGTTGGTTACAGCACATTAGTGGCCCTCCCAGAATCAAGGGGAGGGGAACTCGATTCTGCCTCTTGATGGGGCAGTGGCCTCACTCTAGAGGAGCATGCGGGATACAACTATCTTTGGGAAACAAAGTCTGTGCGGGATGGTTAATTCTAAACGTATCTAGCAATCCTTCTTGCAAAAAGCAGAGCCTAATTCCTCTAACTCTTGAAAGTGGGCAGGGCTTAGTGACTCTTCTAGTGACCTGAGCATGGAGGGGAGTCTGTGACTTCCAGGGCGAGGCCATGAAAATTGCATCTGCCTGGCTGACCCTCTGTCGCGACGGGGGCAGCTCACAACCACGTCGTGAGGACATTCAAGCCTCGTGAGGACATTCAAGCCGCCCTGGAAGAGGAACGGAGGTTTCCACCCACAGCGGCACCGGCAGACCAGCCCCGTGAGTGGCTGCCTTGGAGCCAGATCCTCCACCCCAGTCAAATTTCTTTTTGATATTTCTTTCTTTTTTAAAAAGTTGAAGCATAATTAATACACAGGGTTGTGTTAGTTTCACATGTTCAGGAAAGTGATTCATACATATTATTCATACATACATATAGAGCTATATATTCTTTTTCATTATAGGTTATTACAAGATATTGAGTAGAGTTCCCTGTGCTATACAATAGGCCCTTGTTGTTTACCTATTTTATTTATTTACTTATTTTTATTTTTGGCTGCGTTGGGTCTTTGTTGCTGCACGCGGGCTTTCTCTAGTTGTGGCGAGCGGGGTCTACTCTTTGTTTCGGTGCGCGGGCTTCTCATTGCGGTGGCTTCTCTTGTTGCGGAGCATGGGCTCTAGGCACACAGGCTTCAGTAGTTGTGGCTCGCGGGCTGTAGAGCACAGGCTCAGTAGATGTGGCGCACAGACTTAGTTGCTCTGTGGCATGTGGAATCTTCTTGGACCAGGGATCAAACCCCTGTCCCCTGCATTGACAGACGGATTCTTAACCACTGCGCCACCAGGGAAGTCTCTGTTTTATGTATATTAGCGTGTATCTGTTAATCCCAACCTCCCAATTTATCTCTCCTCTCCACCCGCCCATTCCCTTTGGTAAGCATAAGTTTGTCTTCTGTATCTGTGAGTCTATTTCTGTTTTGTAAACAAGTTCACGTGTATCATTTTTTTTAGATTCCACATATCAGTGATATCGTTTGATGTTTATCTTTCTCTGTCTGACTTACTTCGCTTAGTATGATAATCTCTAGGTCCATCCATGTTGCTGCAAATGGCACTATTTCATTCTTTTTTATGGCTGAGTAATATTCCATTGTGTGTGTGTATGTGTATGTGTGTGTGTATATATATATATATATATACACACACATATATATATATATATATACACACACACACATACACACACACACCCCACATCTTCTTAAACCAGTCGTCTGTTGATGGGCACACCTCCTGAGAGACTCTAAGCCAGAACCGCTCAGCCATGTCAGTCCTGAATTCCTGACCCCAGAAATTGTCAGAGATAATAAATGTTTATTGTTGTTCTGAGGCATTAAGTTTTGGGGTACTTGTTACAAAGTAATACATAACCATGCATCCAGTACAGGATATAGGAGTGTGTATTGGGCGTCTATAGGAAAGCCAGCTTATCCAGGCTTGCCAGGCCTGGAAGGCTTCCTGGAGGAGGAGACACATGTGATGAGCCTTCAAAGGCTCAGATAGGGAATGACAGGCTGAGGCATGTGCACTTAGATATGCCACCGAAGAACACTGGAAAAGGCATGAATTATGGGTGAACAGTGACCAAAGTCTAGTTGATTACCTGTAAAGTGGGGATGTCCCCTTGGACTGTTCAGAGACTGAATACAGCTAATGTATTTACAGAGTTAAGAGCAGGAGTGGCTTAGTTGGGGCGCATTAATTCACTTACCCCTGTCCTCGAGGTCAGCCTCAGCATCACCCTGGAGTAGTTAAAAGGCAGATTCAGGCCCCTCAGACCTAAGAGTCTGCATGGCTAGGTGCGGCCAATGCCTGTGGGAGTTGGAGAAGCTCTGCTTCAGAGTCCAGGCTGGGTACCCGCTGTGGAATTCCTTGCACCTCTTAGGTAGATAGAGCTCGTGGTGGGGAATTCAGATGGCAGCCTTGAAAACCAACCAGTGTGACTAATACAAGAAACAGAAGACCATCTTCCCTGGTTGTTACAGATGACTTTCTAACTGCTGTGTTCTATTTTTAACCTAAAGTACTCTTTGAATAAAAATAAGATGTAAAAAAAAAAGTAAATTAATTCCTGTACTTTCCTTTTCTTTTGGTACTTTGACATCTCCCTTGGGACCATGACACTCATTAATCTCATCCGGAGGAAAATTGTCCTTTTTCATTAATGACTTCTTAACCTTCGCCTTATCTGATTAGCTGGAGAATTAAGTCTCCCTTGAAAAGCCTCCAATCCCCACTTCCCTGCCAGCTCATTTTCTCCAGGAAGGACCTGGAAGATCAATATTGCAGAGGAAGCTGAGTTGACCAATGGGACAAGATTTCCTTTGTAACACTGCTGGATGGGTGATGACTTCCTTGGCACAGCGGTGGGCTAGAGGGCAAGATGCCTCTGCAGGGGGCTGCAGTTCTGCTCCTGCTCTTGGGAGGGGGCGTCTGGGTGGCTTAGCCTTGCCCGTGTCAGCTTCCCAGGCTGGAATGTGTTGTTTCAGCTCGAGCAATAGGATCTCTCTGTTTACGAGTTTGGGTAGATCAGAAAGTGGGGACTCATAAAGAATACGCTTCTTAGAGACTAGAGCCATGGGATGGCGACACTCCGAATGGCCCAGGGACAGAGGGGTCTCGGTTTGAATGCAAAGTTGCAACTTGCTTGTCCCTGATTCCTTACAGAGGGTGAAGGAGGGACCCCTGGTGCACCCAGTCAACATAATGGATGTGATTATTGAAGAGGGCAAGCGGCACCGATAATTCTCTCCCAAGTATTCCTGAGCAAACAGAAAATGAGATTATGCTGCGCTGTGACATATGCTCAAGGACACACATTTTTTCTTCTCCTTGTCCAGCCCAGTTGAGGTTAGACTCTGGGCAGAGATGGACAGAGAGGAAGAGAATGCAGCTTTTCCCACAGGTCATGAGCGTTTTACTTTAGTTATTAGGGGATGAAACGGAGTATTATTTAAGATAAAGCTCTCTGAATTCAGACAGCCCACACCATTTATTCACTGGCCTGTAAATCCTTTATGATGGTGCTTGGCGCATAGACCTAAATTTAAAATAGTAATAACACTTACTGAATGCCTTCTAGGTGAGTAGTAAGTGGTCCAGTGTTAACTGTCATTAACATTATGCTACTGTGCTTTTTTCCATAGAAGTGACGCACAAGTTTGCATTTTTCACTGGGGTCTAATTGAAGGACTCGTGCGGAATTTAATTCTTTCCGTTCTCCTTGTTTCCTGATTTCTTCCTTCCACTTGATGCCCTGATTCATCGCAATTTGAAGTTGGGTTCCCTAGGGCTTCCCTGGTGGCGCAGTGGTTGAGAGTCCGCCTGCCGATGCAGGGGACACGGGTTCGTGTCCCGGTCTGGGAGGATCCCACATGCCGCAGAGCGGCTGGGCCCATGAGCCATGGCCGCTGAGCCTGCGCGTCCGGAGCCTGTGCTCCACAGCGGGAGAGGCCACAACAGTGAGAGGCCCGCGTACCTCAAAAAAAAAAAAAAAAGTTGGGCTCCCTAGAAACATTCTTTAGTAGCTTTCCCTCTGCCTCTTTCTTTGTTTCCACGTCACCCTGGTAGGGCTCAAAGGAGTCTGTGGCGATTGTACAGGGCAAGCTGGTGCTCTTGGGAGGCAAGAGGCATATCTTCCCTACGCAAGAATTCACGTTGTGCGGTGGGGCTTGACCCCAGGCGATGTCCCCAGAGATGGTGGTGAATGTGGCCACTGTTCCCTTGCCCTTGGCCAGTCACCATCATCAAGGGGCTGGCGGGCTAGCTGTATCGATCAGGTTCTCCAGAGGAACATATATGGATATATATTGATACACATAACCACATCCACAAAGTACCTTCACGGCAACCCCTAGGTTAGTGTTTGATTAAATAAGTGGCTTGGTATCACCTAGCCGAGTTGACACATAAAACTAGCCATCACCCCAGCCGTGGCCGGAACCAAGCCCAGGTGCCCACCTACGGTTGGAGCCCTTAACCTTGGCCTCCTTAGGCCCTGAGCTTTGAACAGTGAATGAGTTGTAGGGGAGGCGAGCATGACCCGAAGGTACGTGGAGGAGGTGACATCCAGATGCCCGCCAAAGATGTCTGCAGTCCTGTAGAAAGGGTTTTATAGGTTTCTGCAAGTCTGATGCACAGTGTTGTAGCATGCTGTTTATGCAGAAGAGGTTAAGAGGCTAACGAATGATTTTGTAATTTCTCTATAATTACCAGGCTAGAATCCTTTAAAACCTGCATTGGTAGGCATGTCATATCCAGATGTTCTGTACCAGGCCAGTGAAAAATGTTTAGAACATAGAGAGTCTATTCCAAAGGCTTACTGCATTGTGGATTTCAAAAAACAAACCCTGTGACTTTAGAGAATGAATCAGTGTTAGCAGTAATTCTGGTATAGATTGGTTTGAGGATTTTCTAGAGTTTAAAATGTAGAATCTTGGATAATATAAACAAGGTATTTTCCCCTCAGCAGGCTATGTAACCTTGTGTTCATTTGAAAACACCTACAAGTTCTAGATCAGTTTCTCTGTTGCTGTTGACACTTACACACAGCCAAAGTAAAGGGAAAAAGAGCAATAATGCATAAAATGTTCCCAGCACTATCCCAAGCTCTTTTCACATGTTAGCTTATTTAAACCGCAGAACGACCATTACAGGTGAGGAAAACCAGGCACAGTGAGGTCAAGTAACTGGGCCAAAGTCTCACAACTAGCAAGTGTTGAGCCAGGATTCAACCCAGACTGAGCAAGTCTGTATCTAAATCCAACCCTAAAACTGTACGCAAAGCTGGTTTATCTTTCTCAGTGTTGGTGGCCATAAAGCAAGTTTCTCAACCTCAACACTATTGACATTTGGGGTTGGAAAGTTCTTTGTTATGGGGGCTGTTCTGTGCATTGTAGAATGTTTAGCTGCATCCCTGGCCCCGACCCTCTGATGCCAGTAACAGCCCTCCCCCAAGTTGTAACCACTAAAAATGCCTCCAAACATGGAAAAAAAGGTCCTGTGGATGGGGGAGGAGACAAAGAACCACCCCCAGCCAAGAACCCTGGCCATGGAGGGAAAAATTATTTAAAGATTACAATTAGGTATAAAATAAGCAGTGTAAGTTAGAGGCTTTTATTATATTTTGGAAAGAATATATAAATCATTTTACTTATCCACTTTAAAAATTAAGAAACATAAAACTTGGGACTTCCCTGGCGGCCCAGTGGTTAAGACTTCGTGCTTCCACTGCAGGGGGCACGGGTTCGATCCCTGGTCGGGGAACTAAGATCCCACATGCTGCGCGGCGCAGCCAAAAAAAATAAATTAACTTAAAAATAAATTAATTAATTAAAAAAGAAAAGAAACACAAAACTCTTCCATAAGCATATCAGTAAGTACAACAGAAGTATATTCCCATTCTTTATTACAGAAGAGTTAAGGGAAAGATGTAAACATATAAAACAAGAGTGAGGGAAGAAAGAAATATGGGACACGGAGGAAGACTGGGGGTAAAAACAGACATGACAGTTACATACACATCAAAAAGAGAAAATATTAAGCTAGAACTAACAAGTTGCTAGCCCTGAGGAGTGTGCGTAAATGCTGTCCATAGTTTATCAATGCTATTGATGGTGAGGCCAAGACCATATTTCAGTCAATCAACAGTGAATATCTATTGATTGGGACGTTTCCTCTAAAGCCAGATAAGCAGTTTTATTCCCAGAACTCGAATGCCCACGGGCACTTGACCCTCCTGGCCCATGACCTCTGCCATGACCTCACTGGGAGGAGGAGGGGCTGGGTCAGCAGGTCTCCTTCAGAGACTCTTCTCCTCCCCCGCCCCCCATCCTTCTAGGAGCTTCTACAAGATGACGGCTCTGGTTAGGAGCAGCGCAGTCCCTGAGGCAGGAGGGGAACCAGCCTGGCGCTGATTGCCCGGCTCAGCCCTTGGGAGCATTGGGAGTTGGAAAAGGGAGCCACCGTTATGGAAGATTTTCCAGAAGAGGGACCGACTAGTCTTAGACTTTGAGAATGTTTACCAAGATTACATGGAAAAAAACGTCAAGAACAAAGAGAAGCAGGTGCGCTTACTTCATTGGGAGCCCCTGACTGTTTCCTGGAAGGCTAGACCCTTATTAACACCCCTGTGTGTAGGGGCAGGAGGTGTGGTGCTGGGTCCCCTCTCGGAAGAGTCTCATCAGCACACTAAACGTTCTGAGAAGTCCAGAGGTGAAGAGATTGGTTGGTGTCAGTTTCTCCAGAGGACCAATCTCCCAAAACACTTGTTAGCATCACCTAATAGTTTGTTACTGCATCAGGGCTCCGTGGCACAGAGTCTGGGAAAGTGGTTTGGGGGAATATAGGTAAACTCTGCGTATGTTTGACCAGCTCTGTTGAACTTAAATCCTGTAGACAGGGCTTCCCAGCTCTGATGCTTTCCTCACCCCATTGGAAGAGTCACACAGACTCCTTTGCCATTTCCTGGTTCCCACCTAGTACACACCGCTGTCTGCTTGTCTGTCATTGTCTCCTCCGTTCATCTACAAGTTCTCTGAGGACAGAGATTGGTTTCTCTTGTTCACTGAGTTCCCAGCACCTGGAATGGTGCCAGGCCCACCCAGCGAGTGCCCCCTGAATGTCTGTCTGCTCAGGCATCTGTCCTGAGGGAACTCTCCCAGCCATCCTGTTGCTGCTCATTCTTCCACATTCTCTTCTCCTTGTTTCCAGGATTAAACACATTAAATTGAACGATGACCCTTCAGTCTAGCCTTCACCCTAACTCTGTGGCTTCAGACCTACTTGAGGTGCTAGGTTGCCCCCCACCCGTTCCAGGTCCTCGCTGAGTTAGACCAGTCACATGCTACTGGATGGGATTTCTCTGTTGCATTTGGCGCTGACTGCCTGCTTCTTTCTTTCTGAAACATTCTCTTCTCCTAGTTCCAAGACCCTTTCTCCTGCTTTTCTTCCACCTCCCAGACTCCCCAGTTCCTGAATGTTTCTTACTGTTGCTTTAAATGTTGGTAAAGGTGCAACATTCAGGATCCCCCATGTAACTTAGCCATGTTCGCAACTGCTGCATTTCCCAGTCTCCTGGCAAGAGGGCGCTCTAAGGTGATGAACCCAATCGTGCAAGGAAGAGGTCAACATTATTTTTCTTTCTTGTGACTTGTGGTATCCATAAAGCAATGTTCATCCTAAACTTCTGACATCTTTAAGGGCTCTAGAATATCAAGACGTGCAGCAACGTATGAATATGAAACCTGTGAGACAGAGGGAGATGCTCGGGTCACTGGGCAAGAGTTGAGGGGAGCTTTAACGAGATCAGAATGCTTTGGAAGGAAATAGGGTTGGAGTGGACCTTGAGAACCTTCACACTCAAGACGTGCCTTAAATGCCTGAGCCGGGGGAGTTGGTCTGCCCACCAGCCACTGCAGCTGCCAAAGAGAGTTAGGATAATAGCATGTGTAGCACGAGCCCGGGGGAGTGTTAAGCTTCCCTGTGTGAAGTATTTATGCACATAGTTTTGGATCTGAGAGAAAGGATGGCTTTCCTAGAGTTCTCTCCCGTTCAGAGTAGTTGAAGATGAGTGATGCCTGGTACAGCCTGATGCGATCGATATCTCAAGGTTTCTTTTCTCGCTCTGAGTCTTGACTACTTGATGAAGGTCTACTAAGTATGCTTTTACTGCATACACTGTGGACATGCTGAGTGAACTATGACATTAAGTGCCCTCTAGGAAGCTACTTTAGGCTTTTAAAGATGACTGGCTACTGCATGAACTGCCCATTCTGAGGATCATGAAATCCCTTGTTGGCTTTTAGCTTCGAATGACTATTCATTGCAGGACACACCACACAATAAATGTTCGCTTAAAATGTGTGTATAATCCAGTTTGTTTTTCCACTTCCATTGTTATCCTACTGTGCTTGTCTCCTCTGAATAATTACCTTTTCTCCCTTTATTTGGGAAGACTTGCCATTGGAAAGAGAAAGCTGGAAACTCACCCTGAAAACAGTAGCCAATTTCTTGTCTTGAGTTACCCTTCAACTTGATTTGGAGTTCAACGGGGCATCTCCTTTAAATTGTGAATAATGTTTCTGAAGTGGTTAAATTAAATTGAATTTTTTTGAGAAAACAATATATGGAATTTTGGATAATAATTTTGGACATAGATATTACTGACATCTCTCCAAGAGAACCCCAAAGAATAGGACCCTTCTCGGTTATTTTTCTGAACAATTTGAGAAATTAAGCAAAGGCATGGAAGATGGTGACCAAAATATTTTCTTTACCGCTGATAGAACCTGTTTCGGAAGTTATAGCTGTGTGTGAGAGCCAAATGCGCCTGCTGGCTGAACCCACAAGTTGGGAGATTGACCCAAGCAGCCCAGACAGCCTCCTAAGGTCCAAGGGAGCACTTGCTGGGGAGGGGCAGGATGCACAGCTGGGGAGGAGGTGCAGGGCCAAGCCAAGAACGCCCATTTAACCTTCCCAAACTCACCAGTCATGTGAACTACTCTACCTCCGGGGCAGGTGAGTAAAGGCGTGCTGGGAGGACAGGCCTTTCCCTAGAGAAAGGTCTCTATTCATGAAACCAGAAGTAAGGAGAGGTGCTCCCTGCTGACAGGTCAGTGTATCAGACCATCCATGGAAAGTATTTTAGGGTAACTACTTAGAGGATAGTTAGACTGTATAACCTCTACACTAGGAAAATGATTTAAAATACTTATTCCAAAAGAAGGCAAGAAAGGAGAGAGAAGAAAGAAAGTGTGGGACAAATAAAATGCACAGAATAGGACGGTGACTATAAATGCAGGAAGGAGAACAATTCATGTCCTCATACACTGTACAGTTCTGGTCATAAAGTGGGGGGGGGGTGTGAATTCAGAGTTGAAAGTACCATTTCTGTCTTCAAGATTGAAAGAGAAACAATTAAACAACTTGTCAAAGGTCATCACCTAGAAAAACGAGTCATTAATCAAACCCAGTCTGTCTTGACTTCAGAGTGTCCGCTTCCTAAGGCAACGGTAACGTCCCTCCAGTTTAACTTTGTCCGCATTAACTGTATCTTGTGCAGCCACGTCTGTACCATCTGGATGGATATGGGTGCCGTCTCTCAGCTCATATAAACTGTATCTGACAAAATCTTTGTCATTGGTACTTTAAAGCTTAATCTACAAAAGTCAAATGGCTGCAATTTAACCTTGATTGTGTTCTTAATTATTCAATCAA
Source organism: Mesoplodon bidens (assembly GCF_964165515.1). Lineage (NCBI taxonomy): Eukaryota > Metazoa > Chordata > Mammalia > Artiodactyla > Ziphiidae > Mesoplodon > Mesoplodon bidens. Next base: position 86,995,451 of record NC_138168.1, on the reverse strand, counting down.
TGTTTCCAGGACCATGACAGGTGGGGAAAAAATACACACATCTTTATTCTTGTCTGGCTGTAGCTTCATCAGCCATTGGAACTGCTGGGAGTGGAACATCTCTCCACTTTTATCTAAGATGTTTGGTCCATTTTCTTTCTGCTACTTGGCATCCTTGTCTGCATACGTCGTCACTATGCAGAGCCCATACTAAGCACTTAGTAAATGTGTCATTATATTTGGAATTTGATTGTTAGCCTTCTTAATATTATATTCTTCCTTTTTAAAAAATAAATATATGTATTATTTTTGGCTGCGTTGGGTCTTCGTTGCTGTGCGTGGGCTTTCTCTAGTTGTGGCGAGCGGGGGCTACTCTTCGTTGCAGTGCGCGGGCTTCTCATTGCAGGGGCTTCTCTTGTTGCAGAGCACGGGCTCTAGGCATGCCGGCTTCAGTAGTTGTGGCTCGTGGGCTCAGTAGTTGTGGCTCACGGGCTCTAGAGTGCAGGCTCAGTAGTTGTGGCACACGGGCTTAGTTGCTCCGTGGCATGTGGGATCTTCCTGGACCAGGGCTCAAACCCGTGTTCCCTGCATTGGCAGGCGGATTCTTAACCACTGCGCCACCAAGGCAGTCCCTTACTATTGTATTCTTAAAGGATTCAGAAACCAGTGGAGAGGTGCTTGGGAGATTTGAACACCAAGGGTGGCAGTGAGCCAAAGCCATTGACTTTTCTAATAATTTCCTTTCTGCTTGTCTTTAAAGCTGGGTGTTTCAGGTTGTGTTTAAATCGTTCCTCTTCCCTTCAGCCCTCTTGGGACGAGGCACATTGCTGATCTTCCTTTGTCATCCATGTGATTGGAGAGTGAGATTGGGGTGTTCGGAGGCTGAGGCCCAGCGGGGATCTTTCTACCGCCTTGAACACTACCTTAAGGCCTGAGGGTCTGATAGTGCTTCATTTTACTTTCTTCTAGGTAAAACTCCTGTCACTCCTCTATTGATGGGTCACAGGTAACTGAAACTAGCTGAAAATCTGCCAAAGGCAGAAACGTAAAACAAAACTTTGTGTGTTTTCTGTAACATTTTTTAATGGAAGAAATGTAAAAGGATCAACTCACCTTCTTGTGTTTTCTTAAAATTAATAAACTTTATTTTTTATGAGCAGTTTTAGGTTTCCAGAAAAATTGTACAGAACGTACAGATAGTTCCCATACACTGGCCAACCCTTGCCTCAACACACACACGCACACGCACACACACACACACACACACACAGAGTTTCCCCTAGTTTAACATCTTGCACTAATGTGGTTCCTTTTTTACAATTGATGAACCAGTGTTGATACACTGATATACTTAAGGTCCATAGTTTACAACAGGGTTCCCTCTTTGTGTTGTACATTCTATGAGTCTCGACCAATGCATAGTATCGCGTATCCACCGTGACAGTGTCTTACGGAATAGTTACCCGCCCTAAAGATCCCACGTGCTCCACCGATTCATCCTTCCTTTCCAGCCCCCAACCCCTGGCCCTTTCCAAACACATGGCCACATACATGATACATCCCATCTAAGACCCAGCTTGATAAGGTCACCCTGTTTCTTAAATTTCTGTATTTCATAGAATCTAAGATGTCATTGATTGTAAGGTGCATCCTTATTTTATATATCTCTAAGAAAAAGAAATTAAACTAGGCACCCCATGGGTAGTAAGATGCACTCGACTTCAGACATGTCAACGTGAGAACAGTATGCGTCTCAGAACTGGTAAAATGTTACCTAGAGCACAGGGCCTGCCCAAGTACAGCACTTTATTGAAACTACAACAAATATTCAAAAGACCTGCACCACAGGCCCTGTTTGGCCTCTTCTGGGGCGGCGGTGAGGGGGCTGGGGGATGGTAGGTGAAGAAGCGGGGATGGGAGGAAGTTGAGCGACAGTGCAAGGTCAGGCCCTCCCACTGACCCCAGTGGCCTGGGTCCTGGGGCCACGGAAACCAGGGAGAAATCTCTACTCTCTTTGTGACCCTGGGCAAGTTACTAGAACTTTCTGAGCCTCAGTCTCTGCATCTGTATGCAGTAATACTAACCCTGCCACGTGACTCTGGGGTCAGATAAATGAGTTGCCATAGGTGACAGGCTCACTGCCTGCCCACAGTATGTGCTCAGTGGATACTGGTTCTCCCTTCCTCCCTGGATCCTTGACTCCCCCTCTCCCTTACTTCCACCTCCATCTCACTTATGTCCTTCCACGGTCCCCCCAGCAGTCAGCCTGGGCTGGGTGACCCCACCCTCATTCTCGCTGCCTTGCAAGCGCTCTGGGTGCTGGAGACCTTGCATCAGCCTTGGGCTCGGCCCACATTCATTAGCCTTGGTAACGAGACGGGATGGGGATTACCTAGGACAGTTCACAGATGGCAGAGCCTCGTAATTCTTGGCCTTGGTGTTCCCAGGGCTGCCAAGCAGTTAGGGTTTAGTAACTGGTTGTTGTGCCCACTTACTGGCTTCACGACTCGATTAGGTACAGCTCAGACAAACCCCAGTACAATGATTTCCTGGGGACCTTTGAGAATTAGACTGAGATATAACTGAAGCACGGGTTTATTTGAAAATTGCTAAGGTTCTCAGAAACACGTGTTCTGCATATTCATGAGACAGCAGGACGACAGAAATGTGCCATCGGCTTCCGGGAATTCCAGGTCGCAGCCGCCAAGTGCAGTGGTCCTGCTCCCCCAAATCTGTGTGACCTTGGGAAAGCCCTGTGGCTTCCATTTTGTCATTTGTCAAATGGGGAGTAAACGCCCATGTCACCAGACGGCCGCTCTGGGTGTACGAGGTGGCGCTGGTGTGAGCCCCGTGGGGCTATGGATGGCTGTTCAATGCTGACCGTTAGTTTCCAGCTTGTTCCTAGAGCCCAGCAGTGCTCGTTGCCATGGTTACTGCTGGGTTGATAAGGACTCCGACTGCCAGATTCAGCAAATAAAAATTCAGGACTTCCGGTTCAATTAGGATTTCAGATAAACAACGAATAATTTTCATTGTGAGTTATGTTCCAGACATTGCATGGCTCATACACTAGTATATCTTTCACCAAGTATTGCAGGAGACATACTTATGCTAAAAAATAATTTGAAGTTTATCTGTTATTCAAATTTCACTGGGCACTTTGCATTCTATCTGGCAACCTTTAATAGGGACAGAATATTACCTTACTGAAACACAAGAAGTTTCTCGGGAAATAACTGATGTTCGGATAGATCCAGAACCCTCCGGTGACCTCATTTATTACAAGTCAGGGAAGAGTAAACAATCTGCACATTACCCTCAATGATGAAAAGTTACTCTGGCAAAGAAGTTGGTCCTGTATTGGAAAAGGCCAAAGGGGCAAAGTCTCCGTGGCCTTCTAGGCTGAGAGAAGGAAGCGAAGTCTCACGTGGAGAAAAAGTTTTTAAGAAACAATTCCAGCATAGTGTCTCTTTCACACTTCTGGCCCTAAAATATATTTTGTGAATTGTGTATATTTCAGCATCTCAATTTCTTTTTATCCTGTTAAAAAATCACAATATATGTATTTCTCTGAGTAATGAATCTGAATTATGAACATAAGCCTCACTATATTTCGATGAGGGGAAGATGAGAGAAGACATTAAATGGATGAAAATTTAGAGTAGGTATTTATCTTCAGTAGATTTAAAACTCTGCTTAAAGTGTTCCTAAGGAGATTAATCATTTCTTAATGTTGCTTTAAAAAAATTGTTTTTAATTGTTTAAATGGGTCCAAGGACTCTACCATCCTTAACTGATTCTTGACATGATTTGGATCTTTGTGAAGTTTCTCTTGGCTACAAGTCATGCCATCACCAGCTGTGAAATGACAAATATTTGTGGATATCTGTGCCAGTCCTATTCTGCACTCTGTGGGCAGCATGACAACAAATTGGATGAGACAAAACCCTCCCCAAGGGACTATACGGTCCATGTGGAAGGAAAACCAACCCAAAGCAAACAGCACTGAACATGTGAGAAGGAACATAAGATCCAAGGAAGGAAGGTGATTGCCCATCACCACTGTTGGCTGTAGTTCTTAAGCAGACATTGGTCAAATATTAGTCTCATTAAGTGTTCATAATAATTTTGTGAGTGATATTTTATTATTCCTTTTTTATAGATAAAACTGAAGGCCAGAGAGGTTAAGGAATGTGCCCATGTCATGGAGCTAGTAAGTGATGGAATGGGAATTCAGATCAGGTCTGTCTGACTTCAAAGTGCCATCGGCACAGTGTCCCTAAGGGGGCGGGTATTTAGAAGAAAGACAAATTACTTCTAATGGAGGTTGGGGGGTGGTCAAGAGAAACTCCATGGGCAAGATCTCGTTTGAGCTGAAGCTTGGAAGACAGATAAGGTTTGGAAGTTCTATGGAAAAGAAGGGCCTTTCCGGACAAGAGAAGGGCTTGGCAAGAGGCCAAGGGTAGCTGCACAGAGTTCTGTCTAGCTAGTTCCGGGAGCAGCTTGTAGTTCAACTTGACCTTAGGTCAAGGTACATGACAGAAAGAGGGTGCGCCAAGCAGTAGGGCCTGGTTAAGGAGCCCCACTTCCTGTGTGGATGGTGAGGACTCAGTGAGGGTGTGGACAGGGTTAAGCTGGCACTGGGCACAGACTGGACAAGAGGAGCAGGTGACACTGGAGGCAGAGAGACCAGATAGAAGGTCATCAAGGGATGACGAAGACAACTGTGAAAATGGAAAAGGGATGATGGCCCTAGACACGGAACAGGTGGGACTGGTGGACTGACGGACGGGCGTAGTAGGCAGTGGATGGCAGGGGACACTAGTGGTGTGAGCAGATGGCCTGTGAGTTTACTATAAGTTAAAATTTTGACAACATAACACCCTGGCTGTTTGTAGAGGAGCTCTAAGCCATAGTGGGGAGGTGGACAGAGCCCCCCAAAGCTGCTTGTACCCTTAAGAGTACCACATTCCAGAGTCTGAGCCCCAGATTTGTAGGCTAAGACATTTGCTCTACTATTATTTTAATCAGGTTCTGTTGAACTCATACTAAGCCATCGTATGAAACACTGAGGTATAAAAGTTAGAAGGCAGGTAATAATCTACTTCTCAGTGGAGAGAACGAGATGGAATGAATGCTCCTATTTGCTGATCAACACACTTTTGCCCCGAGGGCTGATCTGCATGTGAGCTCGGGTCACATCCAGGAGATGGATGGGTAACTTTGCACTGGGTGGCTGTGCAGTGACCCCACCGGGGGCCGGGTGTGCAATGTGAGAAGTGTGTCGGGCTGTCATTGCCCCTGGCAGGGAGGACAGCCTTTCCCCCTGAAGCGCTGGTGTGCCCTCCGGTTGCTTTTTTTTCTTTCCACCACGGGCCCATTTCTTGAAATAAAGCTGCTGCCTGGGTCTTGGCCTGGAATCCATGTGTTCTCTTTAAGGTTCCTCTTGCATATCTCTGGTCTGTGCCTTGGTGTTTGTTTTTACAGTTTTACTTTGAGAGAACCATCTTACACATCATTTCCAGGTTCACGGGTGGAGTGTGTGTTTGCCCACACAGCTGGAGCACACACCTGGCCTCAGAAGGGTAACCTGCATTCCATGACGTAGGGAAAGGCCTTCCATCTTCAAGTGGGACATTCGGACCCGAGGCTTCACCAGGTTGTAACATCCTTGTGCACATGGGAAGGGAAACACCGCAGAATACGCCCACAGCCTTCATGCTTCTTGGCTTCAAGAGGTCTTTCTTTCCTTAAAACAACTTAGCAAGTAATCCTGGGTGGACCACTCTGACTGGGACCTTAGTGGGAGGGAGGTAGTAGAACTCTAAGCTTCCAGAAGCTTCTGGGAATTTGAATGACCCCACATTTCAGTCACAGCTCAAGAGTGTGAACAAGTCCTGAGGCCTATACCCGCCCTCACTAAGTAGAAGGCACCAATGAGACCAGAAGGCAAGGACCCTGCAGAACTTGGGGTCTGGGGCCGCTTTCCAAAGGAGGGCATTTGATGTGTGTCTTGAGGGGCACTAGGATTTGGACCAGAGCAACAGGAGCGGTGTCGATGTGTGAAGGGTGGAGAGAGGAGAGGGGTAGGGGTCCCTTGAGTGTCTGCTCTCAGCCAGATCCTTTGCAATGTGTTGAAAAATTCCCCCTTACCATGGATGTTGCTGATGTCAAGTCCCATAGGAGCCGGGCAGCTTACACGTGCTCCATCTCTCCCCTATGATGCTGAGACCTGGCAGAGAAAGCGCTAAGTACTGGCTCATTTGGCTAAGGTCAGAGACATCACCCAAAGGCAGTAACTGGGACAATGGAACAGTGCCAGCTTTCGAGAATTTCTTACCACTCCACATGGCGAGCAGAGGAGAGCAGAGAAGCGAATACCTTCACACTCTGGGGACTTCAGACCTTTTAACTGCTTAATAGAGTGGCATTGAAATGTAAGGCATCTTCAAGTGGTATTGTAGTCTTCATCTCAGAAATTTCAAAAATGGAAATCCCCGTGTGGCCTTGGTCTGCATTTTACACATGGGTATATTCTTAGGGTTTCCGTCTTTGTCTCTCCCACGGTTGCCCCTAGAGACGTGGCGGCGAGTGGTTGAGGCACGACTTGGGGGAGGGCTGATCTTTCACAGTTGGCCCAGAGGATGCTCCCCAGAAGTCTCTGAAGTTTAGCATGAAGCTGCCGTGATTTAAGGTGTCTGGGGGCTGCCGTTGACCCTGGACTTACTCTTGTGAGTAAGAGGGAACTTGCCTCCTTTCCCTTTCTTTTTACGAAGCCTTTAAATACATGTAAGAGTAAAGAGAATAGCAGAAGGATTCCCCATATTCACAGCACTTGGATTTAAATATTGTAAATACTTTGTTATACTGAATTCTTATTCATTGATCAATTGCTGAAAATTTATAAAGCGAATCCCAGATATCTTATGTCATGAATTACCACCCCAAATTATCATGAGGTGTGTTTTATAGAGAATAAGGACATCTTAAAAACAGCCACATTGTTATCACAACTGTCAAAGTTAGTAATTTTTTTTAGTATCATGTAATACTGGCTATATTTAGATTTCTCCAGTTGTTTCCAAACTTTTTTTTTTTTAAAACATTTGGAGTGTTAAGTTCAGACTCAATGGGGTCCATACATTGCATTTGGTTGTTTCGTCTTTTAAGTCTTTCTTAGCTTAGAACGCCCCTGACCTGTAGAGTGTCCCACCTTCTGGGTATGTGTGGGTGCTCACTGGGGTGGAGTTTAATAACCTGGTCCTCCCTCCCTGGATGATAAGCTAGGAGTCAGACATAAATGCTGGGTGGGTCCAGGTTCAGACTGGTCCACAAGAATAATCTGTGCACTGCTGCTTTACCTCATGGCGGGCAGTGTGCCCCGGACAGGAAAGACGGTGGGGAAGTGGATTTTAGAGAACAAAATCTGGGTGCTGATGGTGTTCGCTACTCCAGACTTCGGGTGCCTCTGGGCACGGTGACGCCGGATTTCTCGCCTTGCCGAGGGCTGGACGGGGTGGGAGCCTGACCAGTAACTCTCACTGGTGACGAGTGAGTGGGAAGGTGTTGTGAGGAGGATGATTGGCCGGGTCTGGGAGAGAAATAGAAGTGGCCACAGAGAAGGGGCGTGGTGACAGGGAAGGAACGGTCAAAGGCTGGGTCAGAGCGGGGCCAGGGCCGGGCAGAAGCGGTCCCCGTACGCCTCCTCTGAGCCAGGATGCTGGCCCCGCACGAGGCTCACCCGTCCCAGCCCAAGCCCAGGTCCTCTGCCGCCTGCCCCTCCCTCCCAGCGCATCCCAACTCTCTCAGGAGCAGGTGCATCCCCAGCCGTTCAGTGCAAACATCTTAGAATCACCCCTCGACCTTCTCTTCTACCACATTCAGCCCGGCAGCCAGTCCTGTGCTCCCCCACCTTCAGCGTCACCCTGAACCTGACCCCTCTTCCACACGACCACCACCACCACCGAGCCCAGGTCCTCCCCTCCTGGCTGATTGCAGCAGCCCGCTCCCTGTGGCCACCCTCCACCTGAGCCTGCTGACACCATTCTCTATGCAGCAGCCAAAGCCACCCTCTCAGTGGGTCCCCAGCTCTCAGCACTGGAAACACACCCGTGAACAAACAAGTCCCGTATCTGGGAAAGGCTCCCTTCTAGCAGGTCACATTAGATCACGGCAGCTTCAAGCTGAACTTCAGAGACTTCTGGGAAGCATCCTCTGGGCCATCTGTGAAAGATCAGCCCTCCCCCCAGACCCTGTCCCCCAGCCCTTCCCCTTGCTATTGCCCTCACAGCACTTGTAGCCGTCCAGCTACCACGTTATACATCTATGTGCTGTTTGCTTCTTTACTGCCTGTCTCCCCTGCTAGAGTGTGTTTGTTCACTGCCACGTCCAGGCCCCTGCACTGGTGCTGGGCATCTGGTAGACTCCGCCTCGATATATTTTTTTTAATGTTTTTTTACTGTGGTAAAAGTCACCATATAAAACACAATACGTTAACCGTATTTAACTGTGCAGTTCAGTGGCACTAAGTACGTTCACGTTGTGCAACTCTCACCATCATCCATCTCCCCAGTTTTTCACCTTCCTAAACTGAACACTGTCCCCATTAAACACTAGCTCCCCATTCCCCCTCCCCACCGCCCCCCTACCCTCCAGCCCCTGGCATCTACCAACATACTGCCTCGATATTTGATTACTGGAGGAACAAGGACACTGATGCTCGAGACTGGAAGATCAGATGGCACAGGTGTCAGGGCTCAGTGATTTCTGAGCTGCTTGGAAGGGAATTCTGAGAAGCCAGAATATCGGGGCACCAGAGCGTGGGGGTGGAGGTGGGGTTCTAGACCCTTCCTTTCCCTGTCCTCCCACCTCAGGGTTTTTTTTTTTTTTTTTTTGCGGTACACGGGCCTCTCACTGTTGTGGCCCCTCCCGCTGTGGAGCACAGGCTCCGGACGCGCAGGTTCAGCGGCCATGGCTCATGGGCCCAGCCGCTCCGTGGCATGTGGGATCTTCCCGGACCGGGACACGAACCTGTGTCCCCTGCATCGGCAGGCGGACTCTCAACCACTGTGCCACCAGGGAAGCCACCTCAGGGTTTTGATTGAAGGTGGGAAGCAAAGGGCTTCAACCTGGCTTTTATAAACATCACTCAGGACAGTCGTACTTCTTGTTTTGCCTGGTCCTGAAAGTGAGACCCAGTAACTGGCAGCTGAGTGTTGGCTCCACTTAGTGGAAAAGCTGCTTTTCTGCTCCTAACGTTACCATTTCCTGTGCATATTGTAAACGCCTGTAGCATTTATACCGGCTGCTCTCAGTCCAATTCTATCTCAGCGCCAGTTACCCGGTTCCTGTCTCCTTCACTGCAGGGTGTAAGTCGGGATAGGAGCAGCACTTCATCCCCTTTCAGGCAAGTGTTTTCACGGCCCCTCATCACCCTGACCTGCCATCTCAAGGCGCAGAGAGAAAGGTTACAACGTGGCAGCATTAGCTCGTTAAGACTTGAGCTCCAAGAACATAGCGAGCAGGTCAAGTCCATTCCCTCCGTGCCCTGCCAAGGGCAAAGCCTGTGTAGAAACAGGCACTTCCGCTGGGCTGGGAGGATGTGATGGAGATGCTGCAGGGTCCAGGGGAGTTGGCTTCTTGCGTTGCCAGCTTGTAGCAGATCCGTCTCTGTCAGAGGTCCTGCAGGGCTTCCCAAACTTTCCTTCATTCTAAGGAGCCTTTTTAGATGTTGTTTTTCTAATCATCCTATGAAATGTTAATAGCCCTATAGAAACACTGTGCATCTGTTTATAGGCTTCTTGCTTCAGCATCATTCAGTGACCTGGGCACCTAAGTGGGAAAAGCAGATGCTTGGGTGACTGGGATGTGGTTTGAAATGTTGCAAGTACAATTGGGTCCCTAGTTTAGTGTCATGGAAAGAAAGTACTGAAATCTGGTTGTGGCCAAAAGGTATACGCTGGGAAATTAACTAGAAATAATTCAAAACAAAATACAAGTAAGTGCCCAACTGCGTGGAGCACAGATAGAGGCAAGAAGTTAGGAAGACCTGTGTCTGGGCGGCCTGGGACCTGCGGTTTTGTGGAAGTACGGTCATGTGTTGAGCCTGGAAGGATGGGTAAGGCGAGGTAGGGAAAACAGACATGAGGAAAAGAGAGGAAGTGATGAGCATGGTCCACGGGGTATAGCTAGGCAGGGAGGAACCGACTTCCCCCGCGTTTGGAGCCGGTTATGGGGCTGTGAGTCGGATGGTAAGGCTGGGAGGCTCCACAATAGACCTGGTAGGCAGACGGGGACCAGTCGGCAGCTGGTCTCGCATCAGAAGCCCCGGATTCTGTATCGAGCGCCGTAGTGTGAAAGTGCGTTTGTTTATTGAACTCCATCCTCTTTTCAGGGTCTCCGTGGGCTCCCTCGGGGCTGGCGAGGTCAGAGCTGGCCCCCAACCTCCCTGTTGACTCAGCTCCCACTAACCGTTCAAGTTCATGTTTTTATCCCCACTTTTGAACATGGTCCAGAGAGTGCAGAAACCAAGGCCAGGGCAGGGCGTGTTCCTCCCTGGGGGTGTAGGAGGGGGCGGTCTCACGTCAAACCCCAGAAACTTCTTCGATTTTGCATTTTGGAAGCCTTTGAGGTAGAGAGGTTTCATGTTTAACCTAAATTATTATCAGCTAAATTATAAAAAAACCTATTATGAGTACATAATTATATATACTTAGTTTATAGATTACATATAATTACGCATGTGATTATGTAATTATTAAAGTTAGATAAAGTTGATTATAAAAATACCATTTTCCTTGGTCACATGTCCCCCGCATCTCCAACGCGGGGGATTCTGGCTGTTTGAACAGTGAACTCTGATCAACAATCTGGATTTCGAGCCTTTTTCTGCAGGAACTTTGCCTCCTTGTGTTATTAGAAGAATTCTCGGCACTTCTTCCAGAAAGGGCTGGAGAGAGGAGAGAAATGTCATTCGTGGCAGGTGCGAGCAGGAAGCCGGGGGAGAGGTTTGGTGGAGAAGGAGGGAGCCCTCCCCTGTCCACCCACGTGGGCTGCAGAAGGATTCGGCTGTGGGTTTGGAGGATCGTTGGCTTTCCAGGGCGCATGTCGACCCCTGGGATCCAGCACAGAAGGAGCCGGGTCTCACAACTGCTCATCATCTGGACTGCAGTGAAAGGAGACGCATCAGAGCTGAGGACAGGGAGGTCTGGGGGTGACGGCAGCGCCGCCCAGAAGTCGGCACTCGCCCGTGTGCTGCTCGTTCTTTCCTGGCTGTTCTCTCGGTCCCTTCATTATTTCTTCTGTCGTTATTGCTGTATTATTATCCTTGGTGGTCATAGTACTGAGGAGAAGAAAAGCACTGGTTCCAGGGCGGGCAAGCGTTACATGCTTTAATCACTTTAGCGTATTTAACCTTCCCAGCAGCCTTTGATTTGGGCATCTTCCTCTCACAGAGAAGAGCTGCCCAAGGTCAAAGGTGTGACCCTTGTACTCTGAACATGCTCTGATCTCGTCCCTCCCTAAATGCTCTTTCTCTCCCCTCCGCCATATAATCATGGCTGTTGGTGTCCTCGTGGACCCTCTAAATCCCCCTGTCTGGGTGTAGGGCCCAGCACTCCCACCTCCTAGCAGTGGGAGCTGGACCGGCTCCCTGGCCTCAGTGTTTCCATGCCGTCAGCTGTGAAATGGTGACAGTGATGTGCGAGCTGACTCAGCGAATGTTAGTTGTTACCATTTCCTCCTTCTTTACCAGTATGAACCAGGAGCCTCTCCCCTTTCCTCCCCTTTCCCTTTTGTTCATCTACTTCTTTTTTCCTATCTGTAATCGAGCTGCACAGCGCAATAGCAAATAGAACAAAAACAAATCCGTCCTTCAGACCATGTGCCCTTTCAGCCCCCTGGGTTTGCTCCTCCCATCAGCCCCTGAAATCGGGGGCAGCAGATTGGGGTTTTACGGCGACTTCCTGTGCTCCACACCCCTCCCTGGCTGTGACCTCGCTGGCCCCACCTGTCTCCAAGTGGAGTTTGCCAAACAGGCCGCAGTAACTGGCCGGAGCCAGGCGTGGCCCCAGGCGTGGCCCCAGATCGCAGGGTCCAGAGGTGGCTGAGCTTCGGGAAGACGCCTGTGCTGGGCTCCCCCCAGCGCCTCCAGCCACCCTGCCCTCGGGGAGTAGCAAAAATAAAGACTGCAAAATCTAGCAAGCTGAGCATCTTTAAATGGGACAAGAGGCTTCAAGATTGCTGCATTATACGGAAGAAACCTTGGCTGCAGATCTCGTCTGTAACGAGTGTTTGACAGCCATCGGGCCCCTGCTGGCTCAGCCCACGCCTCTGGCGAGAAGGGGGTGAGCAGGGTGTCCCCTCCCTTCTACGAGGCCCAGGGATTAATGGACAGGTTGAGATCGCAGTGGGCGGAAGGACCGTTTTGATGTGAGGTGTCAGCTCCTGTCAGGGCCTCGGGATGCGACCCTGGGGCCCAGAGGTCCTCCCTCTTGAACTAGGATTTCACGTCTGTGTGCGGCAGCCCCTCCCTTTCCCTCCTGTATCCCCTGCCTCTGCTCTAGCTTCTGCTTTGAACAAATACTGACATTTCCATTTAGAGCTTTTTGGAAGGCAATTTAGAAATATACGTAAAATTTTAAAGTATGCATACTCTTCAATCCATAATTCTGCTTTTTGGTATCCCTATATTGGAGAAATACTTTAACAATTTTTTTTTAAACATGCGTTTTCAAGGATGTTTACCACAGTATTTGTAACAATAAAAAACAAGGGGAAGAAGTGCTAATCGATGGCAGAATGGCTGAATAAATCATAGTAAAACCATAGCAGGAACGGCCGCGCAGCTAGTTAGCCCTCATGAAATTGCCTTTCTGGCTATTTTTGACCTAGAAAATGCCAATTTCGTAGAATGAGAGATATCCCTGTGCCTCTATTTCTTCATCTTTAAAATGGGGACAATCATTGTGCCTCTCACAGGGTTAATGTGAGGATTTAATGCAATACCGTGTGGCCTTGGCTGTGACCCATGGCCAGAGCCCGAAAAATATTTGCTGATACTTCTGTGTATCTGTATTAACATGGAGAGAGCCCAAAATACACCATTTGGAGAAAATAGCTATATGTATGTGCTTTCAAATATCAATGAAGTATGAACCCATTCATGGGGGGAAAACGTGTGTGTGTGTGTGTGTGTGTGTAAACTCTGAAGAACAGGACGAGGAGGCCACTCTCCAAGCTGTTCCTAATGGCTAACCCTGGAGAAGGGAGCTGGGATTGGGGGAGGGGGGGCATGGGCAGGGGACGTGCCCCCCAGAGCTCACCCAGAGGAGTGGAGCTGGTGGCAGACGCACACACCTGTAAAGGGTGCGGCCCTTTTTCATGTGCGGGGCTGTTTGGCCAGCCCAGGAGGGCTCTTGTCTCTGCAGCTCCTGCTGGAGCTAGAAGTCCCAGGGAGAGTCGTCAGGAAGGGGTGATGGATGTACATGGATGGATGATCAAGAGGTCAGGACCCCCAAGCAGTATCTGCAGCCCTGTGAGGACAGACCGGAACCTCTGTGGGTTCCTACTGCACCTGGCGTGGATGATGTGGGTGACCTGGGTGGCCTGGGGTCCCGCAGCAGCTGGGCCCTCCCAGGAGCAGACACAGCCAGGCCCAGGAGTCAGAGGGGCTGGAGGGGCTGGAGCTGATGCAGGTCTAGCTTCTGCTTCACACCGAGGAGGTGAATCAGCACGTCAGCCGCGACGCGTGTGACCTGCAAAGCCCGTCAAACCTCCCAAGAGTGTCCCTTGTGGTCCCTTACCTGGAAACAGACAAGAAAGAGGATTCTGATGGGCACGCTGCAGGGCCATCAAGGGGAATTACACATTTTCCTCTAAATACTTCTGGATTAATTGAACTGTTTTACATTGTGACTGTAAATGTAAATACTTCTTGTGAATTAAAAAAAAAAAAAGAAACACTTGGTGGAAAAAAAGGTGGGGGGGAAAGGAAACGAAACTCTTTTATCCAGTGAGATTCAGTGTTCAGTTGTGTAGCTCACAGCCTGTTGAGATGAGGGAGAAGTCAGGCCTCTCCGCACTGTCACCACCTGGTCCCGTGGCCATCACCTCTCACTGGGCTGCTGCAGTCACCCGCTGACGGGCCTCCCTGCTTCTGGTCTGTTCCGACTTCAGCCAGAGCGATCATTTCAAAATGCAAATTAGGTGCTGCTGTGGCCTCTTTAAAAATGCTCCAGTGACTTCCCATGGCCTTTATTGTGACATCGTAAATCATAACTGCTTACTCTGGTGCTGAAGTCGCTGTAACACTCTGTCTCTCTTTCTCTCTCTCTCTCTCTCTCTCTCCCCCCTCCCCTGGTCACAGAGCCAGGACTGCTACAGAATTACAGTGTGTATAATAGTAGTAAGAAGCTTACTGATCCCCTACTATGTGCAACATCATGCTAGGTGCCTTGACTACATGATCTGATTTAATACCCACAGCATCTCTAGAAGCTTTTCCTATCCTTTTTTTCTTTTTTTTTTTTTTTACGGTACGCGGGCCTCTCACTGTTGCGGCCCCTCCCTTTGCGGAGCACAGGCTCCGGACGCGCAGGCTCAGCGGCCATGGCTCACGGGCCCAGCCGCTCCGCGGCATGTGGGATCTTCCCTGATCGGGGCACGAACCCGTGTCCCCTGCATCGGCAGGCGGATTCCCAACCACTGCGCCACCAGGGAAGCCCTTCTTTTCCTATCTTTATTCACAGACAAGGATGCTGAGATTTAGGGGACATTGAGAAACAGACCAGAAGTCTTACAGCCATTGCGTGGCATCCGCAGGACCGGAGCCTGGCTGGGTCTGGCCCCAAATCCACGAGCATCATATTCAGCTGCCGCCCATCCTGTGAAGAGCCTCTGCTCTCCTGGTCATACCACCTCCTGAGGGCGCGACCGACCGCCTTCCCTCGGGGCTGCAGGCTCCAGGAGGGTGGGAGCCCGGGAGCAGCTGTGGGTTTGCTACTACACCTCCAGCCCCTCACATCCTGCTTGCACACATCGGGTCACCAAACAGTGTTTGTTGGAAGCGTAGATGCGCCGGCACGGTGCTGGGTTCCGGAGTGAGGGCTGGGGTCAGGGTGAACCAAGCAAGGTGGTCTGTGCCTGGTGGGGCCTGTGGTCAGTAGGGGCCGGGGTGTCATCTCACTGTGACACAAGCTGTGATAAGTGCCACGAAGGGTGCTGGGGAAAGTGGAAGGGGGGCCCGGCCTGCCGGCAGGGAGCCACGGGGCACAGAGAGGCATTCGGGAGGTGTTTGCAGGATGAATCACAGGGAACACCAGTTCAGCCTGATCTCGCTGCTTCCACGTGGCTCTGCTTAGGGCTTCTCTGGGCTCCGTGACCAGTAATGGGAAGGGTGGGTACTGCCCACCCATCTCTTGGAACAAATCAGTGCAGCAGTAGAAGCATCTTTCTACACGGTGGGAACTGTCCCGCCGGCCAGGCTGCCCTGCACCCCTCCCCTCCCTGATGGCCACCTCTAGGTCCTACCAGTGTCGCTGCCCTGGGACAGCTGCCTGGGGGCTCAGCGTTTTCTCAACTCCTAGGAATAGGCGGACTCTTCAGTGTCAAGTCAGGGGTGTGTTTTGGTTTGGTTCTGATGACACTGGTAGATGCTGAAGCCTGGGTTTGGTGGGAGCTTGGCATGTACTTTGCACAGAGTGCCTGTTACGTGTCATGCCCGTTGCTTCTCACAAAAGCCAATGAGGCCACCCCTCCAAAGATTAGGAGGCTGCGGTGCCATGCGGTTCATCTGTCCAAAGCCCCACAGTGCTCGTGCTTAGAAACTAGACTGTAGTGCCTTCTAGAGAGTTCTGGCTCCAGTACCTAGGCACCAGTCTCCAGCCTCAAGGAGAGAGCTTTCCAAGGGCAGCGGCCCAAGCCTTTCACACATGAGACTTGGCTGGAGTCGAGACCACACCTGCTGGTCTGTGTGCGTATGTGTAGGGGTGGGTGATGAGTGAGTCCTCTGCCTAACATGCACCCCTCTAAGTGGTGATAAAAAGGGGCGTGTCCTTCGCAGAGGGCTCACCCACCTATCCACCCATCTGCTGAACAGGCTTAGCTCTAAAATTCCATTTCCAAGTCACTCTATAGCTGTAGTTCTAATCACCAAGGTTCAGCTGTTCTTCTGGACAATTTCTACCATAAAGGCTTGTCCTGAGGCCACTGGGTTGGGTATTGGTGACCTAGATTAGAGGTATCACTGAAGAATAAAGGCAAGTTGGTCACTGTTGCCCAAAAAAGGACTTTCCTATTTCACAAGCTCCTACAAGAGTGTTTTAATAGTTGCGTTGAGGCCCGCAAGGTAATGGACCTAATTTATCCTTGCCCTCCAGGTGCTGGTGTTTCACCGCAGGGCTCCATTATTCCTGGGGCACTCCAGTGTCGTAAATGGGAGAGAAAAATTGGGTATTTAGTGTTCCTTGATGGTGTTTATAAGTATCCCAGTTAGTCATTTCCAAGGATGTTACGAATTCTGTACATCATCTCACACTGCCTTTCAGGGCTCTGAAAACACAAGGGTGTGGATTCTTGATGGATTCAGGCTTTCTGATTTATTTTTTCCCAAGGTACTTAATCAGGGAATGCGAGTCATTTGCCTTCTCGAAGCTTCCTCTCCTCCCCTGGAGACTTGTGGAGTTTTCTCGATCTTTTTTTCCTTCTGCGTCGAAACGCTTTCAAGAACTGGGGTCTGGGCTGAAACGATCCAGAACCTGACCCCTCAACGTTGCTTTCTGTTCCAGCCAGGGCGGCAGAGCCTTGCTGCCACCTGGCCCAGCAGACCAGACCGCTGGTCACAGAGGGTGCGTGAAATAAAGGTCCGTCTGTTGTGGTGGTTTGTTCCAGAGCTGGTGATGCTGCTGGAATGGTGGTCGGGCACGGAGTGCATCATCCACACGGACCCCCGGGCCTACCCCAAGTACGGGAAGGAAAACGCCATCGTTGTTCTGAACCACAAGTTTGAGATCGACTTTCTCTGCGGTTGGAGCCTGGCCGAGCGCTTCGGGGTCTTAGGGGTAAGTCGGACGTGCATTTCCCATCTCACACGTCTCTCTCCTTCAGCCCTGTAAATTGTCTTTTCGCTCTTGGTCGTTCAGAATTTGCAGCAGCATTAACAAACTTGTTGAAATGTTCTTTCTTTCTTTCTTTCTTTTTTTTCTTTTTGCGGTACGCGGGCCTCTCACTGTTGTGGCCTCTCCCGTTGCGGAGCACAGGCTCCGGACGCACAGGCTCAGCGGCCATGGCTCACGGGCCCAGCCGCTCCGCGGCACGTGGGATCTTCCCGGACCGGGGCACGAACCCGTGTCCCCTGCATCGGCAGGCGGACTCTCAACCACTGCGCCACCAGGGAAGCCCCTGTTGAAATGTTCTTAACCAACTGCTTTTCCTTCTTGCTCAGAATCAAGATGAACATCTGCTTGTGAGTAAAGATCATGTTTATTCAGCAGTTATGACGCACTGGGCATTTGACGTACGATTAATGTATTTAATCCTTAGAGAAACATTTGGGAGTCAGGAACTGACACCTGCCCTTCTTTAAAAGCTGCGGGGTCACATAGCTGTCACGCAGATTTGCACTTGAACTTGTCCAGCTTCGTAGTCTTAATCTCTATGTTCTGCTCCCTCCCTGACTGACGGGCAGAATTCACCTCTGAATGTTCATCCTCATGGACGTGAGAAAGCTGAGTGCCTAGGCGACAGCGTTGACCTGCAGAATTCAGAATAAATACAAAATCCTGTTTTTCTCCAACTAGTTTGACTTCTTGCATACCTTTGGGACTGGGCCTCCCCAGTTGACTTCTGTTGTGGTTAACACATTGAGCTGTGATGGTTGAGCCTGGAGCAAGTACCGGAGTCCTCGGGCTCAGGTATCCCGACAGGAATCACGGCGTGGACCAGCCCGGGGCTGGGAAAGTCAGAGACCACTCGCACCGGAACTTGGGGATCCTGTGTTGCCCCTGGGAACAATCCCCCGCAGGCAGACGGGGCCCGCGCATGTCTCACTTGCTTTTGGTGGCCCATGTAGACAGAATCATAGTGTGTAGAAGGCAGGAGTTTGAAGACCAGGCAGAGTAGATGTGACAAGAGTCCTGGGTCAGATTCCCTGGGGATGGTCTCAGTGTGTCCAGTCCCGGACGTGCCTGGGAGTCCCAGAGTTGGCAACGGAACTTTGGGTCCTGCTGGCCTCTGCCTGTTGGGAAGAGCCTTGGCTAAGAGAGACTAAATAGCTTTGGGACACATTTTGTATTTGCTTTTTTAAACTTTTTTTTAAAATTTATTTATTTTGGCTGCATTAGGTCTTCGTTGCTGCGTGCGGGCTTTCTCTAGTTGTGGCGAGCGGGGGCTACTCTTCGTTGCGGTGCGCGGGCTTCTCATTGAGATGGCTTCTCTTGTTGCGGAGCATGGGCTCCAGGCGTGCGGGCTTCCTCATTTGTGGCGCATGGGCTCAGTAGTTGTGGCTCACAGGCTCTAGAGTGCAGTCTCAGTAGCTGTGGCGCACAGGCCCAGTTGCTCGTGGCATGTGGGATCCTCCCAGACCAGGGGATCCTCGAACCCGTGTCCCCTGCACTGGCAGGTGGATTCTCAACCACTGCGCCACCAGGGGAGTCCTAAACATTTTTTTAAAATTTGGGGCCAAAGGTGAGAGAAGGAAATATGCTTAGAAACAGGTTCCAATAATGTCTTTAGGACAAATGATGGTCGTTGTACAGTTAAACTGTCAAAAGGCAACTAAGATCATTAGCAGTTTTTCAAGAGATGGAAACAGTGTGTTAAATCACTGTTGCTACCTTAAGACTTCTAGAAAACTGGAATGCCTGGGGGTGAGTGCACTGAAAACTGGAATGCCTGGGGGTGAGTGCACTGAAAGGATTTCTAGGAATGGACAGGCTGCCCTGCCAACAGTTTTCTCCTTTGCTTTCCTATTTTTTCTTCCAGTACTGACGTGATGTCTGTGCAGGCACACGTGTGTGTGTGTGTGTGTGTGTGTGTGTTCGTTCGTGTTCAAACATATTTTCAGGAACAAAACCAGAAATTCTATCATCTACCTTTCTCTGTTGTAGAGGCCTCGGACAGAGATCTTAGCTACAGTTCTGTGGCGTTATTGTCTCTGAGAGGAGAGAAAAATGTCATAATCCTAACCCCATCATGGATACTGATGATTGACGATCGGATCCTTCTTCCCTTAGAGGAGAAAGGGGACGGGGTGTCTTTGCATCCTGACCAGAACTAGTGCTGATGCTGCCTACGAGCTAGGCTTCCTGGAACACTGGTCTTCAAGCGTAGTCTGGGGGCAGCTGCTGATTCTCTGGGCTTCGCAGGCAGCTCGGGTACGTTCATGCTCAGGATGTGAAACGTGTAATTTGGGGCAACAGAAGGTGTGTTGGACTCAGAGGCACTTTCCAGTGGCCGTGGTCCCCCTGGTGGCTTTGTGACCACGGGCTTCTTCTATGCGCATCTTTCACCTTATTTGTGCTATTTTCAATCTCTATGGTATCGTTATTGTTTACTTTTTATAGATAAAAGCCCAGAGCCTCAGTTTGGGTAAAGAATTTGCCCCAGGATAGGAACTAGTGACTCTGATTTCCGAGTTGCTGCTTTTTCCTCTGGGAGGGTGTTGAGAGGAAAAGCTGGGGGAGTGCCTTGTGTCAGAGAATGACCAGGGTGAGGGCTGGAGGGACCGAGTTTCCAGTCCTGCCTCTGTGCAGGGCTCGTTCTGAGGAAGGAAAACCCTCAGTACCACCATGGGGTCAGGGATGGAACAGCAGGACCAAGGACGCAGGGGCACGAACAGGGATGATGCTCGGGGAAACTCACAGACACCCAGAGGCAGCCCCCAGGCGCTGCACGGTAAAGAGGGTGGGCCCCACGCGGTGCTCAGAGGAGAAGGAACATGTGGAGAGAGGATCTGGGACTGGAGGGGGGACCTTGGACTGGACAGGAGACCTGGGACTGAGAGGGGGAGGCTTTCGTGGAGTGATGAGTGTCAGCACCCTTTAGCATTTTACAGGCAGAGGCTCTGAAATCCCGATCGCTTTACAGCTCGGCACACAGGGTGCAGGGCACGAAAGTTCTTAAGCAGAATGGCCACCCGCCAACGGCACAGGGACTGCTCATCTCCAGCCTTGACTTCCTCGATGAGAACCGTAGCTATTGGGTTTCATTTCTTCCTCTTAAAAACCAAACAACTAATGTCGTGTGCAAGGGCACGAGCCTTGCCTCTTGGTCTGGAGTTTTAGGAGCTCCACCCAGCAGGGGTGGGCAGGTCTCACAACCTTAGGACGACACCACTCCCCTTCTCACCGGAGCCTGGGTAGCCCTGCTCAGGGCGCCATCAGATTGTCTGGCCCCCATGTTCCCTCCAGTGGAGGAACAGTGGGGCGGGGCAGCAGGTGAGCACCGAGCTCCCTACCCCCCAGCACTGGGGAAGCAGCCGGTGCTGGGGCCGTGGCCATCTGTGCACGTTCTGATGCAGCCGTGAGCTGGCAGAGGCACTGGCAGGGAAGGGAGATGGCGTCGTGACCTCGCGGGGTTCAGCCAGCTCAGGCGGAAGCTCCAAACTGTGTTCTCACAGGGGGATGTCCTCCCTACGTGGCAGGGCATGATTTACCACCCACGTGTGTCTCCTGGAGCACCTGAGGTTTACCTGGAGGGCGTGAGGCCAGGGGAGCTGCCTGACCCCTTCCTGAAGTGGCCCATCCATTCCTACTACCCTTGAAAGGAACCAAGGAGCATCTTGTTATATGAATTGTTTAGCAGTACTTTTGTCTTAATTGACCTTCAAAAAAACTGACCTGATTCATCTCTTTTATTTATTTATTTTCTTACTTAGTTACTTATTTATTTATTATTTTTAGCTGCGTTGGGTCTTCGTTGCTGCGCGTGGGCTTTCTCTAGTTGCAGTGAGCGGGGACTACTCTTCGTTGTGGTGCGCGGGCTTCTCATTGCGGTGGCTTCTCTTGTTGCGGAGCACGGGCTCTAGGTGCGCGGACTCAGTAGTTGTAGCACGTGGGCTCAATAGTTGTGGCTCGTGGGCTCTAGAGTGCAGGCTCAGTTGTGGCACACGGGCTCAGTATTTGTGGCTCATGGGCTCTAGAGCGCAGGCTCAGTAGTTGTGGCACATGGGCTCTGTAGTTGTGGTGCACGGGCTTAGTTGCTCTGCAGCATGTGGGATCTTCCCGGACCAGGGCTCGAACCCGTGTCCCCTGCGTTAGCAGGCAGATTCTTAACCACTGCGCCACCAGGGAAGCCCCAATCTCTTTTTTTTAAGTAACACACGATGTTGAGATCCTTCTGGAGTCTGAGGAGTTTGCTTTTTAGAGAAGAAGAGTTATAAAGAAGGTTCCTGAGGGGGCATTTTTCATCTTAACATGTAACAACCCAAGAGGAGGTGAGTTGAAATTGAAGCAAGTGAAATTTGCAGAAATCCTTGAGAGGAGGGTTATTAAATGTGAAATTGGATTTGCAGAGAAAGTGATGGGATTCTTTTAAAAAGAAAAAAAGGGGGAGGGTTTTTAGTCTTTTATAAGCTTTTACCCTGTGTGGTCATTCGGGTGGCCTGTCCCCCAGGCTCTGGTTCCCTCGGAGCTGGCCTTGCCTGGCATGGGCCAGGCACCAAAGGCTCTGGTTGTGGTCTTTAAGGGATTCACTGAGTCATTCCTCCTTGGGGTGAGTGTGACCAGTGGACAGGCCAAGGCACGTAATGCAAAGGGTCACGGCTTCCGAAGCTTCGAGGCTGTTTACTTTTCTCTGTGCCCCAAGTAAAATACGCACGTCCTGCTTCACAGTGGCACGAAAGGTTACCTAAGATCACGTTTGTTGGGTCTTTGAGTAGCGCCAGGCCCTGGTAAGCACTCTGTAACAGCAGCTGTTCTTGTCCATTTTTTTTTTTTTTTTTTTTTTTTTTTTCTTTTTGTGGTATGCGGGCCTCTCACTGTTGTGGCCTCTCCCGTTGCGGAGCACAGGCTCCGGACGCGCAGGCCCAGCGGCCACGGCTCACGGGCCCAGGCGCTCCGCGGCATATGGGATCCTCCCAGACCGGGGCACGAACCCGTATCCCCTGCATCGGCAGGCGGACTCTCAACCACTGCGCCACCAGGGAGGCCCTCTTGTCCATTTTTATCTGCTGGGTACGTGTGGCTTGGCAGTTACCCCGGAGGCCAGCTGGGATGTTCTCTTTGGGTCTTTAAAGAAGCCCTATGTGTTAGTTATCTAGGGCAGGTGACAAGCCCCAAATGTTGTGGCTCAAAACAAACTCGAGTTATCACCGTTTGTGTGGTCTGAGATCAAAGCTCAGCTCCGCAGGGGTCCTGGCAGTGGTCCCTCCGAGGCTGGATGGTGGTCTCATCTGAAGGCTGGCCACGCGATGACCTGTCTCCAGGCTCACCCTTGTTTGTTGCCAGCCTGATTCTCGCGCCTGGGCCTCTGCTCAGGTGTCAGCTGATCCCCACGGGGAGCAATGCAAGAGTGAGTGGGAGAAAGCACCTGAAGCAGAAGCCACAGCCTTACTGGACCTGACACTTCTGCTGTATTCCATTTGTTGGAGGTGAGCTGAGGAGCCCACCCCATGCTCCAGGCAGCAGGGACATACCAAGAGGAGAGGACCGCTGGGGCCAGCGTGGAGGGTGCCTGCCACCCACAGCACGACGTGTAGCCTCAGACCTCACGTTTCCGTTCAGTTAACAGTTATTTAGGGCATCCATCACAGCTCTGCCTGAAAGTAGATTGAATTCCGGTCGCATGTCTGCGTACGTCGAGGTGCAGAGAATAGAAGGCTGATTCCTGAGCAGAGGGCACCCACAAAGCTCCCTAGTGCCTTCTAGGCACGAGGCCTCAGAGGATGATGAGGGCAGTTGATGCATCTTCAAAATATTTATCTGGCAAGCGTGTTGGGTATATTTTCTGTGGAAGACGCTGCTCTGGGTGCTGTGGAGACACAAGGACAGACTGGAAGGTCCAGTCGTTGCTCCCAGTGACTTTATAACCTACAGAGAGAAGCAACGAAGGGGCATATGAGCCAGTCACACAGCACAGGGCTTGAGCAATAATGGGAGGTGGGGAACGTGTCCACTGGGGACACCCTGTGTGTGTCCACAGACCACTCAGCCATACAGCAGCTTCCTGGGGAGGGCCCAGAGGTCCGGGTAGGAGCTGGGGCCACCGTGGTAAAGGTAGGATATGGGGGACGAGTTTTGGTGTTTGGGGCAGCTCTGTTTACCAATATGGGGAAGGACTTCAGTATTTCAACCACAGGAGAATAATGTTTCAGTGCTATTAGCACACTGACCGCTGCACCCAGCGATGCAGAAATTTCCCAGAAGGTGTGGGCACAGGGCTGAGGCCTTGAAGAACGGGGGTGGTCTTAGGAGGGGATGAGAGCTGTAGGCAAAGGGAGAATTATGCGGCGAGGGACAGGGGTGCCTGGAGGGAGATCATGAGTGATGTGGCCACCCAGCAAGGATGTGGCCGGCTGCCGTGGTCCTGGGCTCTGCCGACCAGTTCTTCTCCAACTGCCAAGCATCCATTTCAGCCCTCCCACTGCCTCCTTCGCTGGCTGCCAGCTCAAGGTCACTGTGGGGTGATTTTGGACTTATTAACCCAAATCAGAAAGAAGATGTCATAAAACCCAAGAAAATCAAGAACTGAACGCAAACCTGTCAATGTTCCGGTTTAATTTTGCCAGGATGCTTCTGGTTATGAACAGGAAATGTGGTTCTTCTGTGCAAGATCACACAGATCTAAAAACCAACATTTCTTAAAGTTTGATTATACAAGGACCAGTTTTCTAACTACATATTTCTGAAAGGAATGTCGATGCAGATTTGTTTACAAAGGCTGCACAAATGTTATTTCCTATCAACCTCCCATCGATGACCACATTCTCCCAAATTGTAGGTTTCCTGTGTTTTATTTTCAAACGTGTAAAACTACGCAATAAAGTGGATGCCCTGAAAGATGAATGTGTGCTCAGGTCTCCAGAACAGATATTTCTGTTTCCCTCTGAGGGTAGCAGGGGAGAGACAGATGTGTAGGCAAAACTCCCCAGTGGTTTCGAGACCCACACATGTGACTTGTACCCTTGCTCCTGCATTTACCAGCTCTGGGACCGTGGGGAGGTTATCTGACTTTTCTGAAGCTCAGTTAAGCGTTCCCATTTCGTGCTGTTTAAGGGTTTCATGAATATAAGTAAAACACCTCGTCAGTCGCCTAGCACAAAGTAGGCGTGCCATCATTGTTAGCTCCTTCCACCCTAATCCGTTTCCCTTCATTCAGTGTTTTCTCATGAAAAGTAGGATAAAGTGTAGAGGGTGGAAGAGAGATGGAATGTTCTCAAAATGCTATTTGACCAGCTGTTCTGGCACTGGATCCCGTGCGGCTGAAATCCCCCATCACTTTTATGAACTGCAAGGTATCGTGGCATTTGTTTGCCTTCATCCCGGCTTTTTCATAGGTGCTTGTCAGGCTCTCTCTTTGGCTACAGAGAGATTGAAGTTTCTAGATGTGGAGAAGTGTTGTTTTCCTTACCAGTGGCTACACCTGCAGCCATGGTTTTGTCAGCCCCGTTAAGTTGGATGCCGGCATCCTCAGGTGGGTCTGTAGGGGACTCCTACACCTCCCACTCCCACCCCGGTTAATCGGTTAACGGTTAATCCGCAGCTCTGTCGGCGTTGCTGCCGGGCACCGCCAGCTCGGGGAGGAAGCAGGGGGGCCACCGTTTGCCTCTGTGTGTTCACCAGTTGGGCCAGGCAGGCTCTGGCGTGACACAGGTAAGAACCCTGAGAGAATGGAGATGAGGGGAAAGCCCTTACAACCCTGGGAGCTGGGAGAAGCGTTGGCCACGGAAAGGAGTCTCTGGAAGTACAGATGCATCTTGAGTTCATAACCAAGTGTATTCCTGGAAGTGGTAGCGTGCACTTTATTTATTTATTTTATTTATTTATTTTTTTGCGGTACGCGGGCCTCTCACTGCTGTGGCCTCTCCCGTTGCGGAGCACAGGCTCCGGACGCGCAGGCTCAGCGGCCATGGCTCACGGGCCCAGGTGCTCCGCGGCATGTGGGATCTTCCTGGACCGGGGCACGAACCTGTGTCCCCTGCACCGGCAGGCGGACTCTCAACCACTGCGCCACCAGGGAAGCCCCCTGCACTTTATTTTTAAGAGTGTAGCCCCGAGTTAGACGCGCCAAGTCTTCTTTTTTATTGCACAAGATCCTCTGGCTTGTCTTTAACAAGCCGAAGTCGGATCCCACTGACCGGCGGTAGATCCAGGCTGGCTTACAGCAGTGACGCCGCTGGGTGTCCTCTCTCCTCTTCCTGCAGCTTGGCAAAGGCCTGGGACGTTTGCTCTGGGAGCCGACTGTGCACCCACCGCCCCGTCCACTGCTGCCTCTGTTGCTCCCGTCTGCCACCTGCCCAGGGCCCCCCGCGCCCCCGTGTTCCTGGGCTTCCGTTGACTGTTCCGCAAACACCCACTGGCTAGAGGTACTGAGCACAGGGGAGCGACTCCGTGACCATCTGCTCCCTCCCCGGAAGGCTCCGTCTCCCTGTCTGCCCCGGCCCAGGCCCACCCAGGCTGGACTCGGGCTGGCCATTCGGATCAGAGGCCAGGCAGCACCACAGATCCGTGCCCAGGAAGCGGGTCAGAGCATCCTGCCGCGAACTCCTCTGGAGCCCTGATCCCACAGACCACAGGCAGCTGCGACTTACTCTGAACCTAAGCACAGCCTAGTTTGTCCCCAGATGCCCTTCTTTTTCCCTCCACGTCTGCGCCCTGGTCGAACCAAGAGCAGTCTGGGGCTTGGAGGCCTGTAAGCTGGGGTCCGGGGAGACGTGATCGAGATCCAAAGAGCTGCAAGCATTTTGCTGGACTTTGACGACGTGTTTGGTTGCTTGTTTGTTTGTTTATTTCCAGCAGATGAATTCTCAGACTGCTTTTGCTCCATGTTTGTCTTATGCCTTTCCCCTGTGGCTGTGACTCATTGTGGGGCAGTGTTCATTTTTCTTTGGGACTCTCTTGAGGCTTTTCTGGTAGTGTACGGTCCCCAGCATTTTCCTCCTTAGCATCAGAGAAGGGAGAAAGCAAGAGAAAGAAATGCAGTGTGAGTTAGGTCACATGCGGTACCCTAGTTGGCACAGATTGAGTCTCTCACCTTTCCTCTCTCTCTCTCTCTCTCTCTCTCTCTCTCTCTCTCTCTCTCTCTCTCTCTCTCACACACACACACACACACACACACACACACACACACACACCCCTCTGGTCTATTAT
The DNA here is from genome assembly GCF_964165515.1 of Mesoplodon bidens. Taxonomy (NCBI): domain Eukaryota; kingdom Metazoa; phylum Chordata; class Mammalia; order Artiodactyla; family Ziphiidae; genus Mesoplodon; species Mesoplodon bidens. The sequence continues at coordinate 86,969,169 of NC_138168.1, read as the reverse complement.
TTTGAGCTCCAGTCTTTTCCTCTGTGTTCTACTATGGCCAGGGACTTATGTCTCAGAGACATATTCTAATCTCATCTTTTCCTGCACCCATTTCTTTTGCTGGGGAGCATGTCTGTCCAACAACTTATTTGCAGAATTTAGTGGCAGAAATAACACTGAAATTGCTAGATTTCTTTTTCTGTTTAAAAATTTATTTATTTATTTTTGGCTGCGTTGGGTCTTGCTGCGCGTGGGCTTCTCCCTAGTTGCGGCGTGCAGGCTTCTCATTGCAGTGGCCTTTCTTGTTGGGGAGCATGGGCTCTAGGTGCCTGGGCTTCAGTAGTTGTGGCACGCGGGCTCAGTTGTTGTGGCTTGCGGGCTCTAGAGCTCAGGCTCAGTAGTTGTGGTGCACAGACTTAGTTGCTCCACAGCATATGGGATCTTCCCAGACCGGGGATCGAACCCGTGACCCCTGCATTGGCAGGCAGATTCTTAACCACTGCGCCACTAGGGAAGTCCAATTGCTAGATTTCTGTTTCTCTCTTCCCACTATGCTTTGGACACCTGAAAGCCATGGACAGTCCTAGCCATCTTTGTGTTCCCAGCACCAAGGAGGTTTTTGGCAAATACCTGCTGCACGACCAGAGTGGCTTTGAGGTTCAAGTTCACGTATCACACCTCATGATAGCGGCTGAGCTGTTGGTTGACTTGCTCGTCCTCTATGGTGATGGGCCTGCACAGCTTGGCTGGTCTCCACTAATCTTAAACATTTGCGACTGTGTTTTTAGCTCACAGTCAAGAAAAAGTTCAGAGTGTTAAAGTGTGGATGCCCTAGCCTGTTTATTATTGAAGTCTTACCTGTTTTCAAAGTTCCACTTAAGATACCCCATTCAGGTATTTTATATATTTAGTGGAAATAAGTGACCTTGGGTGAACCCAACTGGTAACCATGATGGTAGACCTTCAGGAGGGAAGCCAGGAAGAGATATTTATGCAAATAACCCCTTGACTGGGTGCCATCTTGCTGACTAGTCTCAGTCCCTACTCTTGTTCTCTGCTGGTCCCTGCAGAGTGGTTGGAGGGGGAGGGGACATTATGGAAAGGTGACTGCAGAGGATGCCCTACTGTTCCCAACTATCCTACAAACCCAGCATCAACACTTAACATTTTCATCTTATCAGTTGGCATGTGGCCGTGTTGGAGAAAAACCTTAACTAGGAAGTTCTGACTCTGCTCATTTTTTAACCACAGAGGCTGTAGAGCTGAGAGAAGTGAGGCGAGAGCCACGTAATCTCAGGTTGGATGGAATGCACCAGATCGTACTGCATCCTTAGAACAGGTTTTTGTAGCACCTTGTGGTCTCTGCCCAGGGGTCGACCAGTTGGCTGGATGTGCTGAATTTGGGATTCATGGGGGTGGCTGTTTCCCTGAGCAACTGGGTAGTCCTGAAAATGGTTATGGGCTGCTTAATTAGATTGATTGGGCAGCTGTGGTAAGACAATTCTCAATCTCTCTCTCTCTCTCTCTCTCTCTCTCTCTCTCTCACTCTCTCACTCTCTCAATCTCTCTCTCTCTCTCTCTCTCTCTCTCTCTCTCTCTCTCTCTCACACACACACACACACACACACACACAGGCTAGAAAGTTTCATAAACTTTTCACCATAGGATGTGATATGACGAAGTTGACTCCCTACAGCAGCTAGAAAGTGGCCAGAGGTACATTTCAGCCCCTGTAGTTGTGGATTGCTCTGTGCTGCCTGGGAACATTTTTTGTTTTTTATATATGCTTGTGCCTAGATGGCTCTATTGATAAATCTAACTCATCATTAAATCCTCTCAGATCTACCTTCAAAATTAATCTAGAATCAATGAAACTAGTATATTTTCTTGTACGTTTTCTCTTAAAGGCACTACCATACACACACACAGACCCTTGCTTGACCTGGGAGAGTCATGGCATTGTTGGCATATTAAGTTTCCTGGAGGACTGTATGCATATTTGAATAGTACGTTTCTAGTTTTTGGTCATAAATGAGTTAACTCCTATAAATCTCCTAGCCCAGTGCCTATCAGGGAGTGCTTTACTACGTGTAACTATTGTTATTATTACATTCTAAAGCTGGCTTAGGAAATGGGTTGAATTAAAAGGGACATTCAGCTGCTGTGGCTACTTTGTGGTAATAATAATAGCTACAAATTATTGAACACTTGTGTGTCCCGTTCTCAGCTAGGAGCTTTGGTATATGTTTCCATGTGTTCCTAGATCTTTACAGCAACACTTTCAGCTAAGTATTACTTTGCTCATAAAAATACAGACAGGAAAGTTGAGGCTCACCATGTAAACATAATCAACATCAAGGCCTAGGCCTAATCATCACATCCAGAATTTTAAGGTTGGAAGATGGATTAATTCAACATAAAAACAGAAAGGCCTCTTCTGTTCCCTTCCCTCATTAAAAACAGACAGGCTGTGTTTGATCCAGAGCCTCGTGTTCCAGAAGCAAATGGGTGAAAATGTGCTGATGTCAACCACTTCTTAAGAAGCGCATTGTTAGAGGGACACTAGCAAAATAGATTTCTGAAAAGTTCAGAGTGTTAGAGTGTGGGTGCCCTAGTCTGTTTGCTATTGAAGTCTTACCTGTTTTCAAAGTTCCACTTAAGATACCCCATTCAGGTATTTTATATATTTAGTAGAAAAAAAAAAGAAGAAAAAAAAAACAGGAAAATCTAAGAAAATTAAAGAAGCCCTTCTAATCTCACCATCCAGCTATAGCTACTGTTATTTTTTTCTGTTTTATCATTTTCCATATAGTTAGTCATACTATAAACTCAGCTTTGATTACAGATTAAAAAAAAATTTAGTCTTAACATAAAGCATTTCCCCAGCCATTAAATATTCATAGAAAACAAATTTTAGTGGCTGTAAATCAAGGGGTTGGCAAAGTTTGTGTGTAATTGTCCAAATAGTGAATATTTTAGGCTTCATGGACCATATAGCCTCTGTCACGACTTTTCAACTCAACTGTTTGAGCGTGGAAGCAGCCGTGCTACTAGCAGTAGGCAACGTGTATGTAAAAGAGAGCAGCTGTGTCCCAGTAAAACTTTATTTATAAAAACTTTTTTAAATTTAATTTTAAAAAATTAAAGTATAGTTAATTTACAATGTTGTGGTAATTCATAGAACTCTTCCACTGTGGGACATTTAGATGGTTTTCAGTGCTGTAACACAGTATGACAGGGATGACACACAGACTGTTGCGGTCACGTCTTTTGGTTTACATGTACCTCCCACATCAGTGTCAAAGTCGCCATTTCCTTTTAACAGCAGGTCATCAGGGGCCAACCGCTAAGACCCACTTGGGATGGATCCATTAATAGGAAATACCCCTGAGAGTACTTTTCCCCAACAGACAGCCGTGATTGACTGCATTGGACCATTCACCTTCCAGACCCCACAGCTGCTACTTTGGAGTATATGATCCTTCTCTTGGCTATACAATAGATCACCATTCACAGCTCCTTCAAATTGCCACAAATTAATTTGGGAAAGCGTTCAGGAGTAGGTAATTTTTAAAATAATCCTAACCTGCCGAGAAAGTAAGTTTAGTTCTTTGGTGAAGATTTTTTGTTTTGTTTTCATCCTCAAGGCTGTGATCAGGGAGGTGACTGAAGGGCAGGCGGCAGGGACCATGAAAACATCCCTGCTGACAAGAGGGGACGGCTGAGGAAAGGGCCAGGAGGCCTCCCACAGCCTGAAACCCACCCATGGACTCAGCGCATGGCCTTTATTTTATTTAAATTTTTTTTAAGGATCTTTTTTTTTTTTAGATGTTGGGGGTAGGAGTTTATTAATTAATTTATTTATTTTTGCTGTGCTGCGTCTTCACTTCTGTGCGAGGGCTTTCTCTAGTTGTGGCAAGTGAGGGCCACTCTTCATCGTGGTGCACGGGCCTCTCACTATCACAGCCTCTCTTGTTGCGGAGCACAGGCTCCAGACGCGCAGGCTCAGTAGCTGTGACTCTCGCGCCTAGCTGCCCTGCGGCATGTGGGAATCTTCCCAGACCAGGGCTCGAACTCGTGTCCCCTGCATTAGCAGGCAGACTCTCAACCACTGCGCCACCAGGGAAGCCCCAGGCGCATGGCCTTTAGATGGCTCCTGTGGGGGAGTGGTGATGCGTAGAAAGTGTAGCCTGTGCCTGGCACACGTGGGCCCACACCCCTCACTTGGCGAGTACTCTGATCTTTGGGGACCTGCCTCTGGGCCTTCTGGGGCAAGTCCTCAGATTTTATGGTTTTGGTTCTTTTCTTTCTTCTCTTTTTTGTTTGGGGTTTTTTGTTCGTTTGTTGGGTTTTTTTGGCCACGCTGCACAGCATGCAGGATCTTGGTTCCCCGACCGGGGATCGAACCCGTGTCGAAGTGGAAGCTTCAGTGGAAGCTCATAGTCCGAACTAATGGACCAGCAGGGAATTCCCCAGGCTTGGTTCTGTCTGAGGGACTTTGCATATTGGAAATTTGTGTGTGGGAAAAACAAAACCAAAACCCGCCGAAACGTGGATACGCTACTCCTGCAAGGTATCTGTGCTTTTCCTTCTCCCACTGGGGAAGATGCTTGTGGTTTTTTTAAGGTCAAGGGAACAAGTGGCTGTTTACACCTTTCTCTGGCCTGCGTGGGTGGGTTGGGGGGTATGGCCTGTTGCCCCTCTGCTGAGCTTTGTAGTTTTTGTGGGAGTGACGGAAAAGAGACAGGGCAATGCTGAAGCATGGCTCTTGCTTCCGGGCCCCGTGGGTTCAGGGACATGACCAGACAGTTGTCACCAGGGGCACAGCTGAGGCCACCACTTGTCCACATCACCGCCTCCATCATCTGTGCCATTGATGGATGACGGCTATTTCTAGGAGCATCTTGGCCAATTCCAAAATTAGGGGCGAAAAATATAGAACCCAGTCCACTGATCAAAAGCTGTTCTTGTGTCTCCCCTGCTCCCTCGCCCCACTGGATCCCTGCTTGTCCCCCGCCCGTTCGGAGCCTGCAGCACCTACAGCCTTGGGGCTGCGCTGGCCAGCAGACGGGTGGGGCTCTCCCAGCACCTCTGCTGATCCCGGTTCGCCTCTCGGCTCCACCGTTTCCTAGCTGTGGAACCCAGAGAACCCGCTAGGCCACGTTTCCTGGCTTGTAAGGAGGGTAGGGTCCGCCCACCTGCAGAGCCAGCAGCGTTGCTGCGGACCGGGTGAGGTCTGCGTGGTGGGCTTAGCGAGCACTGCGGGGTGGGCACCTGCCTGTGTGAGCTGGTGGAGGGTGATGCGGCATCCCATGGCCCCCAGCGGTTCCCGACTGCTCCGCTGCCCGCCCTCCCCTCGGAGAGCCCAGCCCCCTTGCTCCCTGCCCCCTGGGGCAGGGTTCGCACGACCTTGACCTCCAACTGACCTTGACTTCCAACTGAACGGTGTCGGAGGCTCCCTGCCTCCGCGTGCTCGGGAACTGTCCCCGTGCCTGGAGCACACGTTCACTCCTCCTAGAGATCTCCGGCGGCCATCGGGGAGAACCCCACGCCCTTTTCACGGACGCCCCGGGCCCCCTCTGTTTCAGGGCTCCAAGGTCCTGGCCAAGAAGGAGCTGGCCTACGTCCCCATAATCGGCTGGATGTGGTACTTCACGGAGATGGTCTTCTGCACGCGCAAGTGGGAGCAGGACCGCAAGACCGTCTCGGAGAGCCTGCTTCACCTGCAGGACTACCCTGAGAAGTACTTTGTACGTGCACCCGGCCCTCGGGCGCCCCGTCACACTCACACTCGGGGTGCCCCGTCGCAGATGAACTCGGGGTTCCCCGGTCACACACTCACACTCGCTCACGCCTCTGCTTCCTGAGTGTCCGCAAATGTAGACCCTCTCTCTGAAGCTCACAGACCCTTGACAACAGCAGACCGGGGGCTGGAGGTCCTGCCTGAGGGGAGGGCAGGCACAGCTGCCAGGCCATCCCTGCTCGGGCCACTTCCTAAGGCTCCTGTGGGACCGTGTGCGGCGTTTGACGGGGGATGGTGCGCGGTACCCCGGGACCTTGTGTGACCCCTGGACTGTGTGTGTGACCTCGGAGCTATCTGAGTGACCTCAGGACTGTGTGTGTGACCTCGAGGCTGTGTGTGCGACCTCAGAGCTGTCTGAGTGACCATGGGGTGTGTAAGTGGCCTCGGGGACGTGTGTAACGGCCACCCTGTCCCTTCCAGTTCCTGATTCACTGCGAGGGCACGCGGTTCACGGAGAAGAAGCACCAGATAAGCATGCAGGTGGCCCAGGCCAAGGGGCTGCCCAGCCTCAAGCACCACCTGCTGCCTCGCACCAAGGGCTTCGCCATCACCGTGAAGAGTTTGAGAAATGTAGGTAAGGACGACCCTGCGGGGCCCCGTGCAGTGAGGGAAGGGCACCCGGGCACCCATAGGAATAGCTTCCTCCCCGTGCCACCACCCCCACCCCCGCCTCCACGACGGAGGGGAGCCAGGGACGGAGGCTGGCACGTCACCCCTGCTTAGCCTGGGTCTGGGCACCCAGCGTTGGAGGAGTGGCCACTGCCTGCACAAGTGCGCACACGCACCACGCCCACAAGTGCACGCACACGCACGCTAGGCCAACACTGCCCTCTGCTGCTCGGCGCCGGTACTGCAGGCGGCGGGCGGTGCTGCGTGCCTGGGGTCCACGCCGGGTCAGCCCAGGTTTTTGTTGCGGTTTTGCTTTATTTGGCATTTCTTGCCCGTCTTGGGCACCAGCTGCCTCCAGACGATGATCTCTGTGACCTTGCCGTCTGTCGGGCTGGCCTTGAGTCCGGAGCCCTAAATTACTGTAGGTAAAGGACAAGAAGCAAGTCGCAACAAGGCCAGCTTGCTGCGGTCTCTTTGTCTCCTGTGGAATTCTGGTCCCTTGAGTTTGGAAACACGTGCTTTACCCTTTCCTGCTCTGCAGTTGCCGGGAAGCCCCACTGCCCTGTCCCTCGTCTCCCAGGAGGCGGGAGGGCGGAGCTGGGGGACCTTCCCGCGTCCCCGGCGCCGGCGCCGGCGCCGGCTCTGCGCCCGCCGAGGCCCCGAGGCCGAGCATTCTGCCGGGAGAGCTGGCGGGGGCCCAACGCGGTCTCCGCGGCCCCGGTCCCCGGTCCTCTCTGCCCCGTGAGGCCGAGGCCCCCAGCTCCTCCCCGGCCTGCACCGGGGATTGGGGTCGGTGGGTGTGGACCGTGCGGCGTTTCCGGTGCTGTCCCCACACCAGGGGGCGGCGGCCCCACCAGGAGCTTTGGCTTTGTGATGGCGCAGACCTGCCACCCGGCTCCTGTGGATGGAGCGAAGGCGGCACCGATTCTGACTTTAACACGTGGGGACCCTGAAGGTCCCTGACTGCTCCAGGCGGCTCTGGGTCCCTCCCTCAGGTTCTTCCCCCTGCCTGAGCTTTCCCTACAGGCTGAAGGGTCAAAGACTGCCCAGCTCTGCAGGCTGTCCCACCCCCGCGAATAGTGACGATGATGATGATGGTGATGGTGGTGATGGTGATGATGATGATGATGATGATGATGATGATGATGGTGATGGTGGTGATGGTGATGATGATGATGATGATGATGGTGATGGTGGTGATGGTGATGATGATGATGATGATGATGATGATGATGATGATGATGATGATGATGATGATGGTGGTGGTGGTGGTGGGGCAATTCTAATACGCCAGGCAGCACAAGCACCTCACACACAGCGTGGCCGCAGCACGTGCCCGCCAGATGCAGTGAAGGAAACAGTTTTTTTACTTCCAACTTACAGATGAGGAAGTTAGGGCTGAAGGGTGAGGAACTTATCCCAAGTGACTCTACAATTACACAGCAGGCTGGGGTCACACCCAGGGCCGCCTGGCTGGCGGGGCTGGCAGCGGCGTACCGTCCTTCTTCTGGGCTTTGCACGCAGCTGGATCTAGTGCCAGGCCCAGTTCTATCACTTCAAGACCTTGGGGCTTCTTCTCTGGAAAAGGAGGGAACTGTGCACATTTAGGCTTTTCTCTGGGGAAGCCCCATCCTTGATTAATCGAAGTAACACCACCTCTGTTGGAAGCGTCAGGCTCCTGTGTAAGGGCAGGCTGAAGAAAGGAGATGTGAAACCCATTGACGGACATGGGCTCTCACACCCTGGGGCTCTACAGCCACACCCCATGCAGCCTGAGGCCTTTCAGTCTGTGTAATTCTATGCTTAAAATGGCTGGACGGTGTACTACACGTGAAGGTTATTCTCCCCCAGCCTCACTCTTCCTAGGGAGAGGGACACCTCTCCCCACCGGGGAGGACAGGGGAGTGGTCTCGGGTGCCTGGGTGGAGGGTGGGGAGCTACCTGCCGGCACTCCTGCAGGTCAGCGCGAGGGACCCTCTCCTTTGGCTAAGACGTGCTCTAGCTGCCAGAGCACCCCCCGTGGACCCCACGTGGTGGGCAGGCGGCAGGTAGAAGCAAATGGACAGTGGTTTTGAACCTTGGTTCTCCACGTTCCCAGCCAGACCAAGTGACTCTCTGCCTGCCCATCACCTGACTCACTCGATTGGTAGTAACTGCAGGTATGCAGGGCTCTCAGTGAAGTCTACTGAGCACAGACGATGTGCTGGGGTCTTTGGGAAGGGCTGACATTCAGCATCCTGAGTCCCATTCCCCGGGAGAACTAGGCTCAGGGAGACTGAGCGGGCTGTTCAAGAGAAGATCCCGCATCTGGGAAAAGGTGGCCCTGGGATTTGCCCCCAGACCGACCGCAAAACCTGTGTTCTTCCCACTGTCCAGTCCTGCCTTACTGACTCTGCGGGAGGGGCCGTCTGTTTCCACTGCGTATTTCTACCCCGCTCTTCCCTCACTGTTCCTTCACACATCCTGTCCTCCTGCCATCCTGTCCTCCTGCCATCCTGCCATCCAAGAAGCATTCATGGAGCCTGGGCCAAGCCCCGGGGCTGCAGCAGCGAATGTTGACATAACTTTCAATACGCTGACAGGTTAACTCACCAGCTGGTAGACCCGTTAAAAATCACACATGCTTGTTTATTTCTCAGCTCCGTGTCAACTGACTAAACCATGTTTCAGTCCCTTAGGAAGTTTCCAGCATCTTATCCTAGTTTTATAGCTATCTTATTTTTCTAGGGGAAAAATGCACATAGAATGGTTATGCTGCTGTAACTCAGAAACCTCCTTAGATAGTATTCTTTGGATTGATTTACCTTGCTATTGATATTTGTTTAAATATTGATATCTGTTGTAGTACATCATCTAGATGGGCCATTGCAGTATTGCTTTACACTGATCTGACCTCAGTAGTAACTGTTTTCTGTTACTAAGCTGTGTGCTTTTCTGATGATGGAACGTGGTATGTACTCAACATAGAACATTTGGACAATATAGAAAAGCATGAAGGAGAAATGAGTAGCCCCTTCATCCCAAGATAATCAGCTAGCAACTCAATTATTGTTTTTCCAATATGTATATCTACAAAATGAAATTGGGTTCACACGCTATATACTGCTTTGTATTTATTTTTTTATAGTTTCAGCTGTATATGACTGTACACTCAATTTCAGAAATAATGAAAATCCAACACTGCTGGGAGTCCTAAATGGAAAGAAATATCACGCAGATTTATACGTTAGGTAAGCTGGCTTCGTTTCCTTTCCAGAAAATAGGGCGCCCTCCCCAAATAGATAAATCACAAATGACCCGCAGACCTTCTTCCAGGGGAATGTATGAACGTATTAATAATTTCTTGTCTGCAGTCTGTACTAAATGGAATGTGTTCACAGTCATGTTTATATTAATAGAGACTCGTGCACTGATGTAAATAATTAGGTGAAGCCTCTTGTCTTCCCAGACACTTCGTGACTCTCACCAACTCATTCTCATCAAAGAGCTCAGGTCCGACAAATGAAAGACAGTATTTTACAGCCATTTTTGAGACTGAGTGTGAGAGTTTATTTTATTGACCCCCTTTCTTGGAGGATGTGTCTACTCCATAGAAACAGACACAGATAAGAGCATCTGTAATTTACAAAGAGGCCTCAAAGCAAATGGAGAACATTTCAGCAGCATCTCACTTATGTGTTATATTCCAAGCCAGGGAGCACAGAGAGGCAGGTGTCCTCCTTGACAGGTCTTTGTCTGAGTCATTGAATCAGGCTCTGGGCCATTCCCTCGTGGGCCGTGACTGCATGTGGGCCTGTATTTCCTCCCATATGGATGTGGATTTCCCCTCTTTTCAATCAACTGAATTACCCTCTGACTTCCACATTATCTAGACTACTACCTAAATAGAAGCCGAAGGATGGCAAGCATTGTTAGCTTGAACCTGTGTTCGGGGCACCCGGCACGGGCCTCCTCCTTGCTAGCTGCTCTCTACTTGGCAGGCGGATCCCTTTAGGAGAAGTCCCAGAAGATGAGGACAGGTGCGCGGCCTGGCTGCACAAGCTCTACCAGGAGAAGGTCAGTGCTACGGGGTGGGCTCTGTGCCATCTACAGGTCCTTTCCAAGCGGCAGCTGTGGTGCTTTGGGACCTCCGGGAGTTGATGGTGGAGCGTGAGCCTCTCCCACCGGGCGAGACCTCACACCCTGGATGTTAATGACCCCAGAGCCGACGCTCTACTTGGCGACAGGGAAAAAAAGCATTGCAAAATGTTTTTAAAGGGGCCTTCACAGAAAGAATGGAAGACTATTTCATGGGTGTAGTGGACAAAAGAGGAAGTTATGGCCCCAAGAGCCCTTTGTCCATTTTCCCGCCGCTGGTCGGAAGGCAAAATATTCTTGGGGGGTGTGGGTGCTCTCTTTGGCAAAGATGGCTCTGGGTCCGCAGTGTGGTTGCCTGTCTGGTCTCTAAAACATCACCAGCGTAAAAGCAGGACGAAGGCCCACAAGGGTCCACCTGGGCCGCATTTGACTCCTTCAGGAATCGGAATTAAGAGGTTTTCAAGCTGGCAGTGGGTTTTCCGTTTACACTGAGGGCAAAGTGTAACACTTAACACGCCTTGGAAGAGTGGTGGGCTTGGCCCCAAGGCACGGTCCTCTTCAAAGGACACACTCCCAGGCCTGAGCCCTGGCTGATGCCTGGGAGGGCTGTTCGCAGAAGGCTCCCCCGTCCTCTTTGTTGACACAAAGAGGCGCCAGCTCTTTCTCTCTGTCCCTCCTTCTTTTTCCTCTCCTTTTCTTCCCTTTCTACCCAGGGTCATAAGATAAATTTTATTTTGCTGAGCTGAACGCTGGGAAAGCCCAGTCAGTCCAGCTGTACGTGGGTCGCTCGGCCTCTGTGCCCTCCTGTCCAGTGCATTGGTGGCAGCTGCACACTGTGTGGACTCAGGGCACTTGTCCTCTGTCAACAGGTTCTCCTGCTCCTGTAGACTTTTGGGGTGCTGTTTCTTTCTAGGAAATACAGTTCCCAGTTCCAGTGTATAACATGCCACAGGATGATAACACGTGGAGACCAAAAAATGGAGGCATCATTAACAAAGTCCCCTCCCTGACAGGCAGACTTTATTACAAAAGAAATAACACAGCCCAGAGAGGCCATAAACATTCTGCTGCTGGAGCTGACGTCTGGCCCTGAGCCAGGCGTCTGTGTCCCACCCGGCAAAGTCACAGGGACGGAGCCCGCGAGACTGGCAGGAGTCACAGTGGCCACCACGTCACTGGGGAGCAGTGGGGGTCTTGGGTGGGGTTTAGTTTTCTAATCAAACCAGAGAAAAAGAAAACTCTGGAGTGAATACAAAGTTCAGAATCCTGCTGACTCCTAGAAAAGGGAGTACGTTTTCCTCTTGTTAGAGGTTACGGATACAAAATCTTGGCTTAGCAAATGTCTCACTGGAAACGAGACAGAAAAAGCATCCTCAGTTCCCCACTGTAACATTACAGTAGAAAAGCACTATCAAGGGTATTAAGGAAAAGAATTCAAGAAAACTTGCCCATTTTTTACATGGGAGAATTTTATGGTATGTAAATGACACCCCAGTAAAGCTGGTGTTTTTTTAAGGCACAAAAGTATCACCTCCTGTTTTAGTCCAATCAGGCTTCTGGAACAAAGTGCCACCCACAGGCATGGTGGCTTATAAACCACAGAAACTTACTTCTGACATTTCTGGAGGTTGGATGATCAGGAGTCAAGAGATGAGGGTGCCAGCATGGTCAGTCAGATTCTGGTCCCAGCCCGCCATGTTGCTGTGTCGTCATGGTGGGAGGGCTGAGGGAGCTCTCTGGGGTCCCTTTTATAAGGGCACTAATCCCATTCATGGGGGCTCCACCCTCATGACCTAATCACCCCCCAAAGGCACCTCCTCCTAATACCACCATCTTTGGGGGTTACGATTTCAGTGTAGGAATTCAGGGAGTTAGGTGCAAATATCCAGTCCACCACACCCCAGTTACCTAGTTACCAGGCTCCTGATGGCCCCGCTGGGATGAGAAAAGTCACCCAAGTTCTGGCCAGGGGGCAGAATGGGAGGCCTTGGCAGGTTAGGTGCCATCTCTCTGGGCATCCACATGTCACTGTCACTTCCTGGGCCGTCCTCCGTTTGGCCGACTGGCTGTGTCTCTCTCACCTCTTGAGGCTGGGAGCACCCTGCACATGGTACCTTGTCCTACAATTACTTGATTGTGTGATTTCCCTGAGACCCGCCAGGCTGGAGGGGCAGCCGGGAAGGGGCTGCAGAGTAGAGCCCCTGAAGTGCCCAGGATGGGCCAGGGGCTCTCCTTCCAAAGCGGCCCTTTGAGGACTCATGTTAATCATGACCTTGAGTGGTCAGAAAATCGCATCATCTAGTACATCCTGATTGGGAAAGAAGACAAGTAAGACAAGTACTTTAGACATCTCTATCTCAAGTTGTTAGAGGAAAAATTAAGCACTTAAGGTATAAGGTTTGGGTGTATGGACGCTTGTTTTCCAGAAAACTCAAGTAACTCCCTGGAGAACTGGGCCTCGATTGGGTGAGCCAGCCAAGCAGGGCCGCAGATGCTCTTTGTTCGCTGTCGGCCCTGGGAGGATGTTAGGGTATTTGAGTCGAGCTGGGAGACCCCCCCACCCACCCCTTGGCCATTTACCGGGTTCAGGAGGTTCCGGCCCAGCGGGCCGCCTGGCCTCATCGCGGGGAGGGCCGAGGCGCCGGGGGAGGGGTGGGGGGCCCGGGGGTGGGTGGGCGGCGGGAGGTCAGGCGGCCGTCTGCCCACAGGACGCCCTCCAGGAGGAGTACTCCCGCACGGGCACCTTCCCCGGGACGCCCATGGTGCCCCCGCGGCGGCCCTGGACGCTCCTCAACTGGCTGTTCTGGGCCTCGCTGCTGCTCTACCCGTTCTTCCGCTTCCTCGTCAACATGGTCAGCAGCGGCTCCTCCCTGACGTTGGCCAGCTTCGTCCTCGTCTTCTTCGTGGGTGAGTGCGGGGCCAGCGGGGCCTGGGCAGTGGGGGAGCATCTGCGGGAGGGGCAGGGAGGAGAGGGGCACCGTGCTGTCTGTGAGCACAAGGCCCGGCTGCAGATCCCGCAGGTGGACAGGCAGAAGCTCGAGCCGGGCCCAGAAATCCCAGACTGGAGGGCTTCCGCCCGGGCGCCCCCTCCCCGTGCGCATGCGCCCCTTGCGCCTGCAAGCCCCGCCGGGGACCAGGGACCAGGGACGAGCTCCGTTCTCCCCAGGCTCTGCTCATCGGCAAGAAAACTATTTCCTGGGTCCTAGCAGGAACCAACGAAGGCTCTTTGCTATTCAAAGTGGGTCCAGGCCTTTTTGGGGAAGTAAGTGTGGGTGCGTCTCCTCGGTTGCCACCTGCGCTGAGTGGAGATGTTGCGTAACTCAGTCTTCTCACTCATCCCTACGGGCTTTATTTGACCCGTATGTGGTTTCAAACGACAGACGTTTCTCCATAGCCCCAAGCTTCCCTGGGCACTGCCACTTGTGTTTGAAGTGGGGCAGCCAGTGACCACCGTGCACGGCCAGTGTGCAGCTCGGCTGGCCGGGGGTCCAGGGGAGCTGTGGTTGCCAGGCCCCCAGTGGGATGGGGATGGAGGGTTGGACCCAGCCTTTCTGCATGCAGTAGCAGGAAGGCGGAGACGCAGACCACGCCCTCTGGAGGAAGCTGGGGCTCCTTGCAGATGACGGCTGGGGAGGGCTGCCCGGGTGTGTGGTGAGCAGAGGCCCAGCACTCTCCCTGGGGGACATGGGGCGTCTCCAGCTTTGGAGGAAGCGACTGCTGTCTCCCCAAGACCTCATCACCCGTGAGTCCGAGCCTTGCTACGCTTTGCCCGGAATTGCTCTGTGTCTTGGTCCTCTCACGAAGCCTTTCTGCACTGGAGTCCGAGGTTCACTCTCCACAGTGTCATCAACTCCACTGCCCAAAGTTCTAATGCTGGGGCGGGGGCTCATGTCCCAGCCTGTTTGGAGTTGGCCCCAGGCTGGAGGCAGCCCACTGCAGCTGACCCACGGGCTCCATGAGCCCCACACGCTGGGCGGACTCTCCGTCCCAGTCGGCTCCCTGGTCTGACAGTTCGCAGTTTCAGCCACTCCCCATCTATCCACTTTTACATGCGTGCTGTAAACAGACTGTTGCCAGGCCCCGTGTTTGGTGCTGGGCACACCAAGGTGATTGAGACAGACGTGGCCCCTGTGCCCAAGGAGCTCACCGTGTCTGTCGTCTCCAGAGGGAGCGCTTAAACTGCAGCTTCTGAGCTCTAGACCATGTTTTCCAGCCTCCCAGTGGTTAAACCGGGCTCTGGTGTGCGTCCTACACTTTCTCTGCTTGGGCCAAATCCTGCTGTCGGAGAAAAGGCAGGCAGGGACTTTGCTTGTCTGCTGCTCTAAAACTTGCACCAAAAGCAATGTTGGGACATGCTGGGCGCTAAACGGGAATTTGAGCTGCTGCATTGTCCAGGGCCTGGTATGTCCTTCATTAACCCTTGCTGAAGGGTGCTTGTAAGTTACTGCACTGCATTCACCAAAGAGTCCTCTTTGCCTTAGGGATCGGCCCAGGAAGCAGAGGAATTCTGCAAGCCCCTGGGTACAGTGGGGTATGGCGCACCACGTCGTGTTCACCTCCAGCGCCGAAGGATTAAAACTTGCCACTGGAACAGCCTTGCTCTGTTTTAGTGTCCCCTAGTCCAGCTAGAGCCCGGCACCCATGCTCAAGGGTAACTGAGGCAGGGATTATGAAGTGCACCCAAGTCAGCCAGCTCTCAGCTGATGCTTGAGATTTACAAAGCTCCCTTCTTTGGTTCCCGTCGGGCAAATCACACCGGAGTCCCTGCGGGCTTCTAACCTGCCCTTCCTATCCCCGCAGCTTCCGTGGGGGTCCGATGGATGATTGGTGTCACAGAAATTGACAAGGGCTCCGCCTACGGCAACATGGACAGCAAGCAGAAACCCAGCGACTGACCCAGGATGCACCACCACCCAGAGGGGACCTTGGAGGACTGGTGGACACGGCCATCATCCTTGGAGGGACCCAGTGATGGAGCTGGGTGAGCCCCTGCTGGGGAGGCAGGGGCACGGTCTCAGCGCCAGATGGGGAGGAAGATGTGCTTAAATCCTTTCCCCCCGTGCTTCAGTTCTCTTTCTTTCCGTGTGAATCTGTGCGTGTGTATGTGTGATGAGAAAGAACACGTGTGAGTGAGAATGAGGTGCGGGTGAGTGTGATCTTTCAGAGGGTACTTGAGGTGCAGGGGGAGGGCAGAAACGGGGAACACTGGGGGAGTTCCCTTCCATCCTTTGGTGCTGAGTTTTCTGTAACCCTGGATTGCCACAGACAGAGTGCAAGTCACTTTAGGTAAGATGACTAAATTATGCCTCCAAAAAAGAGAAAATTAAAGTGTATGGCTCCTGTGTGGTGTGTTCACACAGCCCGCTCCCTCCTTCCATTCAGCCCCTGCCTTGCGTTTTGGAGTCTGGACCACGGTGCTCTGGAGGGCGCTCACAGGAGGGGTCTGGGGGGAAGAGGGCCCACGGGCCGGGGTGGCTAGACGAGGTGGGTTTGCAAACGCAGGAGCCCGCGAGTGTCTGCGTGGAGACGGCAGGAGCCAGGAGGCTAGCGGAGCCGTGTCCTGCGGACACGGCGACAGGGCCCCTGGGCGGCGGCGATGGTTCCCCAGTCTCCCTGCAGTGGAGTCTCTGGCCTGAGTCTTGAAGATGTGCCCAGCTTCCTGAAGAACCTCATCTTGAAGCCGAACATTAAAAGAAAGCCTGGGCGTTCTGCAGCGATTTGAGAGATGACGTTACAACCTCTGCTCATCTCGGCAGCAAGCAGAAATTGGTCCCCAAACAAAGGCAGGCTCACTTTAACAGAGGACCACGCCGGAGCCCAGGAGCTCCTCTGAGCAGGGTCAGGCTGAGCAGACACTGTGGTACGTGGTCCCCCTGGGCTTTCGCTTTCCTTCTGGAAGCCCAGACTGCCACGACGCGGAAGAGCTCTGCTCTTTGGCATCTAGGACGGTCTTTGGAGTCATGGTCCACGTGCAGGATTTCAGCAAACTGCTGCCAGTCAGCAGACGCCAGATGCAAAACAAGAACAGAGAAAAGCAGTAATATTTCCGGAGGAGAACAATTAGATACCAGACACCATGTGATCTCAGGCCAAGACGCCACAGCAGTGGGTGGGCTTGATGGATATGTGCGCTGAGCTGGAGAAGCCTTTCTCCCTGGACTGCCCCATGCCACCCGGTACTTACTTACCTCCTAGTTTGCTGCGATTATGTAAGAAGGGATGAACGGTCCCATATAAAAGTTGGCCAAATACTATTTAAAGGCTTATTCTATCCCGAATCATGTCCCACGTTTGCTCTTAGCCACTGAGCGCTTACCAAGCACAAGTGAAGTTACGAGAGGGTTTAAGAGAAGCTCTCTGCTTACGGGACCACTGATACACATCAGCGGAAGTGAAAAGGGGAACATCCTGGTGTAGTTGTGGGAAGAGAGCGTCGGTGAGGCTGGGCTGAGTGGACTCTTACTGGAGTCCCCGAGGGCAGGGTGGGGCCTTTCCCGCCCTGCCTAAGGCCACGTGCATAAGGCCACATGCCAGTTCCAAACGCTGCCTCCCCTCAAGAGCAGAGCTCTGTGGGCAGCAGCCCAGGGATAAGCACCTCAGGTGTGCACCCGTGTTCCTGCGTGTCGGCTCACACCTGGGCCGTTCTACCCTGGGGTCTCCTAGCTCCGTGGGAGAAGGCAGAGTAGAGTAGTCAGAAGCACTGGCCGTGCTCCGAGCTACAAGGTTCACCCTTATGGAACCCTGCAGCTAAGTCCCTGTAAGGCCTTGTGCGAGCCATTTTACCTCTGTTTTCCCAACTGTAATATGAGGGTGATTAACACCTACCTCTTGGATTGTCTCAAGGGTGAAATGAAGCAGTATATGTGATCACATTTTAAGACTCCTAAAGCATTAAATAAATAAGGGGGAAAGCTTAGAAAGCTGCCTCCACGCTGCTACTTCTCAAAAATGCTCGGAAATTACCTTGGAGTGTCCAAAAATGTGTCCTTTTTCTCAGTGTCATCTTCCCATTCAACAGCAGTAATCTAAGTGCTAATAACACACCCACTCCTTCTGCCTGGAACATAAAAGGGACACATAGACATTTAACCTAAATTGGCTCTGGGACCAAACACAAAACATAACAAGCAAACAAACAAAGCTGCTCACCAGTGCAGACCTAAGGGTCCAGGTTGGAGGAAGGCGGGCAAAACATTCTCCTTAGGAAACCAGAGAGCGTGGGCTGCTGGGGAGAGATCCTAACGGCGTTTCCGTTGTTCGGCTCCCTCCATGAAAAGACATGTCGTTCGGTGGTACAGGGACGTGGTGTTCCTCCTGCCCGTTACCGTAATGGCAGAGACAAGCATCCCTCCCCGAATCCCTTCACCCTGTCCAGGTCTTGCCGATGCCACAATCTCTTCAGCAGAGAACGGTGCTGGTTCCCAGGGCGTTTACTTTTTTCTAAGAATTAAAAACCTGTGGACGTGGAGCCGGCTCTCTGCCCCCGAGCAGTGCGGGATGAAATACGAGCATCACATCCTGTCTGTCTGACGTCTCCATCCCATGGCAGCTCAGGTCAGCCCTGCTCAGAGGCTGCTCTGAAACCCAATGTGGAAGAGAAAAATGCAAAGTTTCCTGCAGACTGGAGATCAGTGCAGGGTCCTCCCAGGTGTTAAGGGCCATGTCCGGGACCTGCAGCTTTGAGGCAGGGAGTTTAATGCACTTACTCTAGGAACCAAGCCCATAAAGGGACTTTCTTTAGAAAACACCAACCACCTGAGATGAGTTTAAGGCAGGTGGACTAATTCTGTGGCTGACATGGAGGAAAAGCAGATGCACGTTCGGAGCTAGTCGGCCACCTTGTTTACCTTTTGTAGCGAGACCACAGTTCGCCTTTTTCCTAGGATCACACAGTCGTACTGGAGTATCTCCTGACTGCTGTATTCTCTAAAGAAACCCTTGTTAAAAAAAAAAAAAAAGTAGCTACTGATGAATGTGTTTTTCTAATATATGCTAAGTGGGTCTGAAAGACAGTGATTTCGATGTACTAGTATCCAGTGACTGTGCCGCCAAAACGTAGAAATAGCCAACGTGACAGACACAGACCAGACCCCCTGGTTTCCGGGTTTCTCTCCTGGTGAAGTGGACAGTGGCCTGGCTGCTCCCCAAGCCAAACAGATTAGGCTTTCAGAGCCTTTAGGAACTTACTCGTAAACGTGGACAGAAACGAGAAGGCATCCGTGGAGGGACCTGTTCAAAACAAGAGGTTTCATCCAGCACTGTCTAAAGCGCTAGTCAGACTTCGCTCAGGGCTGCCGGGTTAGAGCGGGAGGAACAAACCCTCTGGCGACCGCCAGTCTGCTGGGTGACACAGGAGGGCTGCCAGTGCCGCTCTTCCCTGCCACGGAAGCAGCGTGGGCCCCGACTGCGCCTGCCTGTGCCTGCAGCTGGCCGTGTACCGCCCCTCCTGCCCCAGAGCTCCTCGGAAGGGCACCCACCAGTGTGACCCTCCACGTCACTCAGGTTGTCCTGTTCAGTGTCACCTCCTTCAGCAACAGTGTTTCCGACGCCTTAACCGTGCAGTTCCAGCGCGCTGTTTACAGAGCACAAAATAAAGAAGCTGGAACGCGTGTGTTCACTGACGCGCTGGCCCTGCCTTCCTGCTACGGTGGGTGGGTGGGTGGGACGGGGCTGAGCTGCCAGGAGCTGCAGATCGGGCAGCCGGTCTTTCTCCAAACAAACAAGCAAGCAGTCTTCCCACGGCCAGTCCCTCTGCCCTCCGAAACGACCCCGACCCCCTACAGAAGGCTGAGGGGCTCGGCCCTCACCGGGTCACCCGAGCTGCAGCGCCGAGCCTGGCAACTACAGACGAGCAGGTGCCCCGAGCTCTCCGAGGCTGCATCTCACACTCCTGCATCCCTGGCATGGGTTTTTGAGTATTTCCAGAGCTTCCAACAAATTTAAATGAAAACCAAGCACTTCGGATGCCCCGAGGCTTCCTGCCCTGCTACACTGGCATCCAAAGCACCGGGCGGACACCTGACAGGAGGTGGCTAAGCACACACTCCTGTTTCTCTTGATCTGTGACATTTGAGACCATTCACAGCATTTGCCACCAACTGGTATCTGTTTATGACATTCAGCTGTTGGAAATGACCATTATTTTGGTCAGAGCAGAATATCAGAACTTCAGCTCAATAGCTAGTGTATGTCCCCTCAGAGTGTCACCTCCGCGGGGGCACGGTGGGCTCCTGGGCCCCTCACACAGGGCCACAGAAAGCAGTCACGAAGGGACCCTGATTTACAGGCTTTAATAATCGAATTTCAATTGTCTTCTTTTGACTCCCTTTCCTAAAGTAAAAATCAAAATCTTTCTCAAGCACAATTAGGCCAAAGTAAAACTGGTCAACACTCTGAACTTCAGCTATCAGTGAAGAAAGCGTAGCGTTTCTCCAGTGAAGGGTAAGCAGTTCTAAAGCAGGCATTCCTCAGCCCCGGCAGCCTTGTCCTATTTGAATATTAAGGTTATGAACAGATTTAAAAAACAACAGTAAGCCCTTACTTAGATCTTCTCAGTATCTAGAAAATATCTCCTGGGGCTGTATTGGTGAAGCTTTTCACCGAGCGAGACTCATACAATTTTTACCTTTAATATTTTTTTTATACAGTCTTGTTTCACATGCTGGAGTGACTAAAGAGTTTTGAAATTTCTGGCAACTATGTTCTTTTGAATTTTAAGGAGGTAAAAGCAGTATGAACAAAAAGTTAGGGTTGCTGAAAAATAATAATCTCCTTCGGAAGGTGGGTAGGAAACCACTAAAGCTGCACATGTGTTAGGAAGAAGTCACTCTCAAACAGGAATGATTTAAATGGATAAGAAAAAAATCACCTAAGAGGAAAAGAGCCGTGCCTCTAGAATTTATAATAGTCGACTCAAGAAGAAGGAAAGTGATGTGCTGAAACGGCAGGCTGCTGGAGCCTGTGACTAGAGGACCCGTCCCAGAGTAGAGGACTGGGGACCCTTTTGATGTTAAATCAGGATGAGGCTGGGAATTTAAGAGGCTGTTGGGCTACAGGGAGGGTGAAACATTCCAAGCAGCACAGACGTTTCTATCATGGCATTAAATGAGTGATTTGCAAGGCAGTGACTTTAGACACTGCAACTAATAAGGGAGTTACCTGCTTCAACACGCTGGTAGGAACAAGCTCATTGATTTTGAAAAAATATGTGATCCTCCACTTACTAGGGGAAAAAAAGGCATGCTTCAAGGGACAGGGCTGCCCTTGTGTAAGCAGACACGCACTGTTGAGCAGCCAGCTCAGACTCCTCTTGAAGCTGCCTTCAGCACCTTTGTATAAGAAGCCCACAGGAGCCAGCCTTGTTAGCTCACAGCCACCCGACCTCAGTTTTGACCTGATGAGTGAATAATTCACCTTTTCATGGCAGTATACAGACATATGAATAAGGTAGCATTACACATGGCCGTTGAAAGCTAATACTCTTTTGTATAAGTTCTACTGGCCTAGGAAAATGATGTTTCTTAATTTTGCTTAGTGATCTAGAGCAGCATTAAGCAAACTAAGACCCACTTGCTGCTTGTTTTGTAAATAAAGTTTTATTGGAACACAGCCACATCTAGTCATGTGCGTGTTGCTGTGGCTGCTTTTATGCTACATCAGCAGGGTTGAGTAGTTGCAACCAAGATCCTATAGCCTGCAAAGCCAAGAATATTCAGTCTCTGGCCCTTTACAGAAAAGGTTTGCTGACCTCACTCTAGAGAATATAATGTCAGTAGTTGAGGCTGCTATTTTAGAAGAAAAAAGAAAATCTACCCCCTGCTTTTACATTACATTTTTTTAACTATCCTTACAATATGTTCAAGATATATGCTCTATTTGTAAACTATATATATAAAAGGAAATGGTCTTGTGGATTATTTTTACAATAATTTTTACCTTCACCATCTTCTATCTTAAGAAACAAAACAAAACAAAACAAAAGGCAAATTAAACCCAAAGCATGCAGAAAGAAGGAAATAATAAAGATTAGTGTGAGGGAAAAAAATGAAATGGAACCCAGAAAAACAATAAAGAATATTAATGAAACAAGAATTGATTCTTTGAAAAGATCTGAGTAAGAAATCACAAATACTAAAATCAGGAATAAAAAAGTAGACATCACTATCAACCTTACAGAACTTAAAAGTATTACTGAATTATTAATTAATTCCCACAAAGAGAAACCCAGGCACAGTTGGTTTCAGTAGTGAATTCTACCAAACATTTAAAGAAGTATGGTAAATAATACCAGTTCTTCACAATCTCTAAGAGGAGGAAAACTTCCCGACTCATTGTATGAGGCCAGCATTATCCTGATACCAAAGCCATACAATCACAAGAAATGAAAACTACACAGCAATATCCCTCATGTAATACAGAGGCAAAAGTCCTCAACAAAACATTACAAATTGCAATAGCAATACACAGATGAGATTATAAAGAATGATCAACTAGGATGTATCCCAGGAATGCAAGGTTGGTTTAATATACAAAAATCAACTGATGTAGTACACCATATTAATAAAGCACAAAAATCATCTGATCATCTCAATAGATGTAGAAAGAACATTCGACAAAATCGAACATCTAGTCACGATAAAAACTCAGTAAACCAGGAAAAGAAGGAAACATCTTCAACCTGATAAAGGGCATTTACCAAAACCCCACAACTAACACCATAAATTAAAAGAATGAATGTTGCCAACAACGGGAGAGGCCACAACGGTGAGAGGCCCGCATACCGGAAAAAAAAAAAAAACTTTTAGAAGAAAATATAGGTGTAAATCTTCATGATCTTGAGTCAAGTCATGATTTCTTAGATAGGATATCAAGAGCACATGCAATAAAGAACAAGCTGATAAACCAGACTTCAAAATTTAAAACTTCTGTACTTCAGGAGAAACCATTAAAAATGTGAAAAGCCACAGACTGGGGGAAAAAACAAACATTTGCAAATCAAATACGTAGTAAAGGACTTGTATCCAGAATATATAAAAATCTCTCACAACTCAATAAGAAGACAAATAACCCAATATAAAAATGGGCAAAAGATTCACATAGACACTTCACCAAAGAAGATATATGAATGGCCAACAAGCACAAGAAATGCTCACCATGGTCAGAGAAATGCAGATCAAAACCACAATGAGATAACACTTGACATCTACGAGAATGGCTATTACAAAAAGACAATATCAAGGGTTGGCAAAGGTATGGAGAAGCTAGAACTCTCTTGCGTTGCTGGTTGGGAATTAAGACAATGCAGCCACTTTGGAAGCAGTTTGACAGTTTGTTAAAAAATTGAACGTGGATTTACCATATGAGCAAGCAGTTCCACTCTCCAGAGAAAGGAAGATATAGGTCCACACAAAGACTTGTATGCAAGTGTTCAGAGCAGCATCATTCATGATAACCAAACAGTGGAAGTAGTAACTGAATAGATAAATCCTGTGGCACATCCACACAGTGGAGTACTAGTCAGCAATAAAAAGGAATGAAGTATCAACACAATGCTGCAACATGCATAAACCTCAGAGTTATCATACTAAGGGAAAGAAGCCAGACACAAAAGACCATTATATTAAATGTCCAGAACGGGCAAGTCTATAGAGACAGTAAGTGGCTTAGTGGCTGCCTAAGGCTGGGGGTAGGAGTGAGGAGTGACTGCAAATGGGCAAGAGCTTTCTTTCTGGGGTAATGGAATTGTTCTAAGGTGGATTATGATGATGGCTGTATACTATATAACCATCCTAAAAATCACTGAACTGTATACTTTAAATATTACATATTGGTAAATTATACCTCAAAAAGCTATTTAAAAAAACTGAAAAAAGAATTCTACTGAAAAAAAAATTCTAAGTGTCTGAACAGATCCTTCCGTGATGCCAGCTTTCTCAAGGACATTAATTTCTATGCGAGGGGATCGACTACCCTGGAGGGAAGGTGAATACAGAACCTGCTTGAGCAATTACTTGTCCAGAGTCAGCTGCTATGTGTAAGGAATGAGTCAGATATCTTCTAAAAAGATTTCAGGAAGCTTTAAGGTCAATCTTTAAAAAAATTTAATAGCAGAAAGAAATAAAAGAACACCATCAATGACATATAATCTGGGCTATTTTAGAAAACTAACTGCTGAAATATTTACATTCTGAAAAAGATGCTTTCTTGTCAAGAGATTATTCAGCAGTATTTATTTACACTGACCCAGTACCTATACATCTTGATATGAAAATAAACTGAGCCCCCAACATGTGATAACAAGGCTTAAACTTTTATCTGTTATAAACTTGCAGTTAATATACAAAGATTTAAAAGGGCCTCTTACATCCTTAGTGTTGTTTCATTTATCTCTTTCCCTTTGCAGCGAGGAGATTCTAGACCCTGAAGGAACTCCTAACCCAGCGCCCACCTTCAGCACACTTGATTGTACCCCTTCCTTTGAGGAACACATGAGTGACAAGGAGAGACCTCTGTATCAGATAATGTGTTGGCTCTGAAGCTGACAACCATTAAAAGACAATATAACTGAGCTTTCCTAAAATAAACCATTTATTGAAAAAAGAACCTTTTTCTTAAATTTCATTAATCAGCCTTTTGCATAACAAACCTGTGGCTTGCCAACAACAACAAAAGGTAAGGTTTCACAGTCAGTGCACTCGACAAACAAGAGATTAACAAGGCCCAGGACGCCTGATAACACTACAACTGCTTTTGAACCTAGAAAGGTCAAAAATACTACACTGATGTCACGGTTCTCAGTCACCCGAGAAACAGAGGGGACGGAGGCGACGGTCCGTGTACAGTAGTAATGGCACTTAACATGCAGCTTCTTTGCCTCGTGGACACCATCACTCAGGAGGGCCCCATGCCACGTCGAACAGACAGGAGCAGCAGGAGAAGTGACGCGTGTCACCTGTGCAGCCTTCAGTCTTGGAAGGTTAAAAAGGCTTATACTGCTTCTCAGCACAGTCTTTATGTAAATATTACATACAGTAGTGATTAAGAGAATTTTCCGAGTACACACACTACTAGGCCACAGACTGATTAGCTTCATTCTTCATCTGTGCAAACCTGTGAGGAAGGCAGGAGAGAGCTGAACCCTATTCATGCCACATGTAAGATTTATAGGTAAGTCATAATCAATGCATCTTGATGCTCCCAGTACTGTGCCTGGCACAGAGCAAAGGCGTAATCAATGCAATGAAATGTCAGTGCTAAGTTACTGCTCTATGAATTGACTATTGAAAGCATTTTTAAGAACGTATTTGTGGGGCTTCCCTGGTGGCGCAGTGGTTGAGAGTCTGCCTGCCAATGCAGGGGACACGGGTTTGAGCCCTGGTCTGGGAAGATCCCACATGCCGCAGAGCAACTAGGCCCGTGAGCCGCAACTAGGCCCGTGATCCACAACTACTGAGCCTGCGCGTCTGGAGCCTGTGCTCCACAACAAGAGAGGCCGCAATAGTGAGAGGCCCGCGCACTGTGATGAAGAGTGGCCCCCGCTCGCCGCAACTAGAGAAAGCCCTCACACAGAAATGAAGACCCGACACAGCCAAAAATAAATAAATAAATAAATATTTAAAAAGGAAAAAACGTATTTGTACAATATCAAGTCAATAAAAATTGCTTAGATACTTTATAAAGAATAAATACATTTTCATTTAATTACAAATCCCTAATATCTATGCAGCAGATCCAGCTATTGATTACTTAAGTTCACTCACCCAGGAATAATGTGGCCCCTATCTTGCATCTTGCATCTTCCTTTCCTGTATCAGGAGCTCCTCTGCAGGACCCTGTAAATGTTCTCTCCAGGTTTCCACTCTCATTCCATGTCTCCTCTGAATTCTCTCCCAGCAATATTTCTCTCTCTCAAATCCGTATCCTATCCCAGTTCTCTCGAGTGCCAGTCCTCAAGAGATGGCCTGTCTAAATGCCTGTCTAAAATCCCCCAGCAGGTATTCCAAACACACCTCGAACTCAATCTACCAAAGAGGAGACCATCACCTCCTGACCCAACCCTCAACCAGCTGCCCTCTTTACCTATCTTGGCGAATGGAATCTCGATAACCTGGAGAGCCCGGGAGCCGTCCTGGACTCCTCCCTGTCCCGCACCTTTCACATCCCATCAGCTACTCACTCACGGCCATTCTAACTCCTATATACGGCTGGTAACTCACCCCTGACCTCCCACTCCCAGCCCAGCAGCTGTGTCAGCAGCTTCCCAAGTAGTCTCTTACCTCCAGAGTGACTGTTCTAAAACACAATTTAATCATGTCATGCTTACAATAAAACTGAAATCCCTTCACGTGGCCCCTGCGTACTTTCCCAGCCTTATGTTTTGCCACTTTCCACATCCTGTGCTCCATCAGTATGTACCTATACACAGTTCTTTGGGTGCTTTACCCTCTTAGCAGTGAGCCCTTCCATGTCTCTTCCATTCTGTCCGCCATACTCCTCCCTGCATTTCTTGACCTGGCTAAACCCTCCCAAACAGCTCAGGCATCTCACTCTAAAGAAAGTTAATAGGGACTTTCTTAACCACTGTGCCACCAGGGAGGAATCCGCCTGCCAAT
Source organism: Mesoplodon bidens (assembly GCF_964165515.1). NCBI lineage: Eukaryota > Metazoa > Chordata > Mammalia > Artiodactyla > Ziphiidae > Mesoplodon > Mesoplodon bidens. The sequence goes on along the minus strand of NC_138168.1, from coordinate 86,943,090 downwards.
GCAGGGGACCCGGGTTCGAGCCCTGGTCCAAGAAGAACCCACATGTCGAGGAGCAACTAAGCCCGTGTGCCACAACTACTGAAGCCCACGCGCCTAGAGCCCAGGCTCCGCAACGAGAGAAGCCACCGCAATGAGAAGCCCGCGCACCACAACGAAGAGTAGCCCCTGCTCACCACAACGAAGACCCAACACAGCCAAAAATAAATAAAAAGAGTTAAAAAAAAAAAGAGTAATAGCTGGGATTACCCGACTGGATTAAATTCCTCTTTTCAGTGACCCTACAACATGGCATATATACCATTATCACAGCTCTTAACATAATGCTTAGTCATTACTCCCCGTCTCTACTCTCCCAGTAGAGATTAGTTGTTACTAACTTGTACTCAAGGAGACTGTGTACTCTATAAGAGGGAAAATTGGGTCTTTCATCCAGTCTCATTTAAAATTCGATTTAACAGTCCCAAGTGCACCTCAAACCATCCAAATGGATCAAGGAGGAGAACCTCGACGAACATTTTCCAAAAGAAAAAACGTACAAAATTCCCCAGCATAATACATTTAGTTCCTTCCCATTTCAGATATAGATATTTTATATTTAAGTTTCCAAATTTCCTTAAGTGCCAGATGCGAACAGAACTCAAATATTTAAACAAGGAGAGGACTACTGCCAAACCTTGACGAAGGAATGGTCGAGGAGCTGGCTGGCCGTCCACCTCATCCTGGGCTCACTTTCTAGGCAGTGAGAAAGGAAGTCCTTTCCTTCTGGGCTTAATCTTTCAGGGATTGGTGGCTTATGCCCCATTCCCACTTTGTACATAATCTGAAAGTTGTGTTCATATTCATGCCAAGGTCTCTAAAAACAGAAAAAAAAATCAGGTTTTAATACTACATGGCCATACAGAAATGCAACTGCCCAATCTCTTTTTAGGCATCTCAATGCTGACACATATTGAGGCTGGCAAACTTTTACTTAAAGGGCCAAACGGTAACTATTTTAGGCTTGCAGGCCATATGGTCTCTGTCACACCTATTCAGTTCTCCCACTGTAGCATGAAAGCAGCCTTAGGCTATAATATAATAAAGGAATGGGTATGACCATGTGCCAATAAAACTTTATTTACAAAACCAGGTGGTGAGCATAGTCTGCCTACCCCATTTAGGTGTCCAATTAGTACAGTATTATCTAGATGCCATCATCATGTAAATAAGAAATGTAACATATAAAATAATATAAAAATGTCAAACAAAATTCAACAGTTATCATACAGGGATGTTTAATATGCTACCTTGTTGAATAATCAGCATCAAATTATTGCTAATTTGCAAAGCTTATTTTATTATGATTAGAGGGAAATGAGATTCACGGGGGAAAGAACTGAGTTTGTATGGCATCCTAATATGTGTACCATCGTTTAGTTATTGAGAAACATGTTCTTCAGTGTGAGAACTTGTTCTTTTTCTGATGCATGGCTTGGCTGAAATAACAGATATCATGGGCATCTTTCTATGTTAATGCTAATAGAAATAATATTAGCTAATAGTTAGTAAGCACTTATTTTCAGCAGCTGCGAGGTATAGCTGTATAATAATTTCCTACTAGTAACACTTAAGAGGTTTCTAACTTTTTTGCTTTATAAGTAATGGCTACACCCCCCACACACACTGTGCCTCGATATATTTGTATAATTGTTCATTGGTGGTATCTTCATCAGAAGACCAGTTTTCAGGTACTGTGTCATACACAACAGCTTCACTGCCCTGCAAATGCTCGTGCTCTACCTATTTCCTCCCTCTCCCACAGCCCCTGTCAACCACTGATCTTTTACTGCCTTTATTGTTTTGCCTCTTCTGGAGTGTCATATAGTTGGAATCATACAGTACGTGGTGTTTTCAGATTGGCTTGTTTCTTTTTTTGGCCATGCCTCGAGTCTTGCAGGATCTTAGTTCCCCGACCAGGTATCGAACCTGTGCCCTCAGCAGTGAAAGTGCCGAGTCCTAACCACTGGACCACCAGGGAATTCCCCAGATGGGTTTCTTTCACTTAGCAATACGCTTTTTAAGCTTTCTCCATGTCGTTTCATGGCCCAATTTCTTTTTGTTGCTGTACAATATTCCATCATGTAGATTATCACAGTTTATCCATTTGAAAGATATCTTGGTTGCTTCCAAGTTTTGGCAATTATGAATAAAGTTGATATGGGCATTCTTGGGCCAGTCTTTGTGGAGACGTAGTTTTCAACTTCCTGTTTCTTTTCACAGCTGCTTAATTCTATGTTTTGAGAATTATGCTTTTTTTCTTCCTCTGAGGAATTCTCTAAGTCATGTATCTTATAAATATTTGGTTCCTAGTTTGTCACTTCTCTTAACTTACTTATCAGGTCATGTTCTCTATTTTGCAGGAAATGTGTCCATTGTATTCATAATGACAGTAAGACCACAATTACTGCTCTGTTAACATCAAGTGCCCTCCTCAAGTCCCCCTGCCCCCGGCGCAGGCTCTGCTCACCTTGCCAGTCACCATCTCTATGACAACACACCCTAGACTCCAGATGTCGGCCGCACGCCCATGGCCTTCTCCTTTTGCGCGAGTGATGACTTCTGGGGCCATGTATGCTTTAAAAGTCACAGATACGGTGATAAGAATGGGTTATAAACATAGCACCATGTAGTACTAGAGCCAAGCAATACACTAATATCGCCTAATATTCCACATAGAAGAAACAACTAATTTGTTCAGGGGGTGGGGGGAGGAACTTTCTCTGAATTACATACTAAAAAACATCAAAACCTGAAAATAAATATTTCAAATCAATTTCTCGGATGGACATTTTAGGAGTCAAATTATCTTCAAAAAGACAATTTTGAATATGCAAATATTCAGATAAATTGTATTTGCAATAAGAATATGAAATTTAACCTGCAAAGGAGGATGTAAAATTTTATGATGTGTTTCTAAACAATCAAATAATCACCATTTAAACATGTTGTTTTGACTAGAATAGTTTTAATAAACCCAACGTGAATGACAAGGTTTTTCTAGGAAGAAAGGAGGCCTTTCTTCCCTCCTTTAAGTCTAAGGGAGAAATGTGATTTCCCAATCTGACAAGCGCTTTCAGGGGTGGCTCCTCCCCCGCCCGGTTAGAAGCCCTCATCTGCTCTCCACGTCCGCTGACCAGGAGGAAAAGGGAAAGCCGGGGTCCCAGCACACTGCAGTGAGCCCCAATGCTAAGACAAATCTAGCCGGACCCACCTGCTGTCCCCAGCGTGCTATTCACTTCACCAGGCATGGTCTGAGCATTGTTTTTAAGCTTTACTGAGCATCCAAAATCTCCCAGCTTGATTAGTCCAGATGAGGTAAGGAAGATGTTGGCACCTAACGAGAAATAAGCAGTTGTGAGCCTCTAAAACACAACGCAGGCATTTTAAAGCTTACATGGTAACCTAAACTATCAGGAACTTGATTTACAAAAGTTATAAAGACATGAAACTTCACTTGCAAAGTGTAATCATAGAAAGATTTCAAGACTTATTCACAAATGTTAATACACAGCAAAGAAATTTTAGTATCAGTACAGATAGCTCTGACCAATAAATTCTGAACTGAAATACACGCATACATTCTAACATTAAAAACCCAGGGAGATACTTAAAGAGAAAGTACACATAAAACACAAATGCTTGTGGCGGCAGTCCCTGAAAATTCAGAGTTTGTATACGAGCAGCAGCGCCTGCAACAGAAAGCAACGTGCAGACAAGACCTGGCGCACACGCTGCTGGTCTGCAGAGCTGTGACCGAGGCCACCACTGGACCGATTTCAGGCTGCCTGGAAAGAACGTTCTGTGACTGCCTCACACCTCCGCAAGCGGTGCACAGGCCCGGCCTGTGCTCCAGCTGGAACCCGGGGTCACCGCTCACCTCCCAGGGCGGCTCTGCTTCCTCCAGAGGTGACTGGCCGCGGCCACTCCAACCGAGCCGCACGCCTCAGCGCTACGTGTCGACGGCACCGCCTTCCACAAGTGACACAGAGCCCCTCACTGTAGACAACCAGCCACACCATGAGCTGCGATCTGTTGGTCCTCACAGCCTGAGTGCCCCCAAGGCAGGCGGTCCCCCCGGGGAGCACACGGCGCTAACTGCATGATTCTGGAGCTAGCTCCCGGGCCCACACTCTCAGACACGATGGGCTATAAAGAATATCCCAAGGATGCACACGGACGGACTGGACTCAAGGACTCTGAGGGGTTCTCTTTACGGCCGTGGCCGACGCCGTGAAGGGACCATTCCACGAGTATGGAATGTGTGTCAGAACAACTGGAAACAGGCAGTGCCATGGCCTGACCCAGAGCCATTGAAGCAAATGCCCAGAATGATCCCAGACAGCAAAGCAATGCAGTGGACGGGCGGGCAGGCAGCAAGACTGGGGTGTGCTGGGGATTCAGGAGGAGCCACCTTAGAGAGTGTGGACAATTCTTCCACCCAGCAAAGCAGGTGATGGGTAACCCAGCCCCCTCTGAGGCGAATGCCTGGTCTGAAGTCCGGCCATTCTAGAGTCAACCTGTTCAGGCCTCAGATTATGGGACAGAATGGAATCCTTCAGTCTAGGGCCATTAGAGACAAAGCTAATTTGTCACTCTAATTATCCCCAAGGCTCCCAAATAACAGAGGTCAGGGGCACGGTGTGGTTAAGGTAAACGCAAGAGGGACAGTTCTGGGACAGAAGCGTGGCTACTCACCACTCGTGGGAAGGGAACAGCACTTTTAGTCAGTCAGCATGACCAAATCGATCTCTAGCAGAACTCTACACTGGAGGAGGGTGGTGCAAATAAGCCCTGTCCACGTCCCCCCAGGCCCAGCTGCACATCATAACTTACACCGGCGTTCCTGATTCACCGTCACTTTACATATTCACGACGCTTATATATAAATACACGAGGTTCTTGACACAAGGAAAAGAACGGACGCTCTGATCGCGAATGTCTAGTAAATACACAGGGCAGGCGAAATCAGCCTACAAAACGGCAAGTTTCATTTTGGGGGTAACAGATTTGGCTAAGAGCAGTGCTGAACAGAACAGCGGACTCATACCCTCCTAGACGGAGACGTGTGTCCTGCACAGTTTCTCAATGCTGGGTTCTTTAGGGAAGACTACTTTAAGTAAAGGTATTTCTGTGTAGAGAAGTGGTGTGAAGACGCAGGAAGAAGCGACATGGGGGCAGCGACCGTGTGCTGGGCACAGCTGGCCCTGGCGGGGAGCCGAGCGTGGGCGTTACCTTTAATGTCCCGGTGAACTATGCCATGCTCGTGGAGGACGTTGATTGCAACGGTGATCTGCTTAGAATACAGCCTGATGACGTGCTCCTGAAGTCCCAGCCTTGACACCTCCTCTAAGGTACCCTCGTCACAGTACTCCATGAAGATGTACATTTCTTCCTGCGGGAGGAATCAAATGCAGCCCTGTGTTTACGTGGACACTAAGTGAAGAACCTGGAACGCTTCACTGGCCACGCCCCTTTCTAATGGTTTGCTACACTTGCCATCCTGACTACTGAATTCGTCTTAAAACGGTCATTTCTAACTCCCCTACAGCCGTGTCTCTGCCTGCCTCCTCTGTCTGGAATTATACAGCTAGTTGGAATAAGAACATCTCCAACTCACAGGTGACAAATGTCTCCAATCCTCTGAAATTCAGTCCGCTATATAATCTCAGACAGGGACCAACAGGGCTGTCCCTATAAATATATTATTAAGTACTGAAACACATCCTTTTCAGATATGAATTTATCTGTGAAAAACGTAAAAAATCACCAATATCCAAATTCCCCAGAAGCTCATATTCCACCAAGATGCTCCAAGTTATCCTCTTTCCCTCAAAGTGTTTATCTCTAAACACAAGGGGGGAAATAATCTGAGGTCTTAATTTTCTCTCATTTCACAATGGTTCCTTAAATACACATAAGAGAAAAAACGTTACCGAACAACGTACTCAACAGTGGTTCAGCAAAAAATGGAAGAAAAAAAAAAGCGACACACAGCTGTGTAAGGGGCATTAGAGAAATCTTCTGGTTGGCAGGATGGGTTTCAGTGCTTTATAATGTCGGGTTAATGACTACAGTCTACAACTTACATTTTAGGAAGAACTCCTCTAGTTTCAGAGAGAAGGCAGAAATGATGTAACTCATGGAGATTTCCTGATAATTAGGCAAAGTTACTGTGCTCTGAAATGAGAAGACCTGTGATGTAGGACAGGACTCCATCTGTGCCCTCACTGACCGCTCACACCAAACAGTGTGACCAAAGCCGGCTTACCCTGTGCAGCTCCACACCAAAATACCGAACCAGATTGGGGTGCTTGATGCCTTCGAAGATTTTCAGTTCGTCTGCCGTTTCCTTGATAGTTTTGTGGTCATTAGGTTGAAAGCGAATCTGGAAAAGGAAAACTGTTGATTACCGTTGGCAATGTCACAAGCTAGAAAGACGCCGAGTTTGAATGCGAGGGCGGGGATGCTGACATGTCCACTGTCCGTGGCACCGTGGTCAGTGTGTTTGTGACTTCACTGACAGGCTTTCTTCTCCTTGTTGAATCAAACACGCCTGCTTTAGAATATGTGGTCAGATAACAGCTAATGGGATCATTTTCATAACTACAGACTGAATTAACCAAAACGTGAAACATTCAGGAAGCAATCACAGGTGTTTAGGTTCTGGGCAAGATAAAAAGAGGAGATAAGATTCTGCCCTCACGAAGTTTACAGCCATGCAGGAATGAGGTCATAAAGCAGCGCGGGTAAGTGCCACACAGGGAAGATGGGGAGATGCCGCAGGGGTTGAGGAGGGGGCCACATGCGCCCGCTTCCCCCTCACAGCCACTCGGGGACCAACGGTCGCGCGGCTCTAGCCTCACCCTCCACGGCCCTCAGTGCCCCCCGCCAGGGCCTTCTTCAAGGCGCTCCCTGCTCCTGCTTTCTACCTCCAGCAGATAAAAAGCTGTTCGTTTCTGAAACTTATCACAAACCCCCCCGCCCACCCAAGTCCCCTCTTGGTCCCAATGGTGTAAATGCTAAGAAGCAGACCTCAGGCTTAGACGACTCACTATGGAAGCACTTAGGCCAGCTCTAACCTCATAAACACAAGTTTCGTTTCCAAATCTCTACCCCACGGAGGCCTCAGACAAAAAGGCCCCCCGAGGGCTGGAGCACCCACCTCCTTCATAGCCATCAGCTCACCGGTGTCCACGTTGATACAGGTATAGACCTTCCCATACTGCCCTTCCCCTGTGAACAGGAACAAATGAGCTGCTCTCAGCCACCAAAGCCAGGCCATCGTAACTCATTGAAACGTACAATAATCTCTTCCAGTTCCAAATCTGTATTCATATATCTACAACCATGCTTACTATAGTCTACTGCTGCAAGATCTAAACTATTTCTGAATGTGCCCTAATAACCGTAATAACTGAAGTCTTAGGCGATCTTTTCACTCTGTCTTACTTGTAAATGCCAGTGAATAGAGTAGAACTGACCGGCAAATCCCAGAAGAGGCATGAAGGTGAGTACTAAGCCCCCTAGTGCACACCTCTAAGCCCCTATGGCCCTCAAGGAGGTCTGGGCGAGGTGGGCGGGCAAGGCTAGTGGCCAGGAGTAAGCCTGACTGTCGTCTCGATGCACCTCATTGCTGTACGGCCAGGCGTGTGGGATATTAGTGGGATATTCTACTAACACACCTTTTGGGACATTAAACTAAGGGGATATATGGCTGAATAAGACTGAAAACAAGAATTAATACAATTTATAAAGGACTTGATTCTTTTCAGTGTTTTCTTCCCTGATAGCTCTACGAAAACTTCAATGTCCTGAGGCTCCCAGAGTCCTGTATTACAACTTTGTTTGCTTCTTCAGACCTAAACGCTCAACAGATAAATGCATTTATTTATTTTTAAATGAGATTTTGTTTGTTTGTTTTGGCTGTGTTGGGTCTTCGTGGCTGCACGCGGACTTTCTCTAGTTATGGCGAGCGGGGGCTACTCTTCATTGCAGTGCACGGGCTTCTCTTGTTGCGGAGCACGGGCTTAGGCAAGCAGGCTTCAGGAGTTGTGGCACGCAGGCTCAGTAGTTGTGGTGCATGGGCTTAGTTGCTCCACGGCATGTGGGATCTTCCCAAACCTGGGCTCAAATCCGTGTCCCCTGCATTGGCAGGTGGATTCTTAACCACTGAACCACCAGGGAAGTCCAGATAAATGTATTTAAATGGGGGAAAAGATCTGAAACGTAATCATCTCCTTCTCTCACATAATCTTATCGCTAGTTATTTTACAAGAAACTGTTTCACTTGGAAATTAATTGATGTTTTAGAAAAGACCGTCCCGTCTTAATTTGATTCCAGTCTCGCTTCAATAATGATCTTGTGGGAATAAGATAAAAAGAATACGGACTAGAACAAATGGGTAAAAGGTGCGTGGTTCTCCACTAGCAACTTCTGGAGTTATCAGGCAACACCATTCCATTAATGAACCACGGAAAACTCTCTTTCTAAAGTCTCTTGTGTATTGTTCTTAGAAAACACTTTACAAATGAAACAAAAACCAAACCCCTCTGCAAAAGATACAATGTATATGTGCCACCTCCCTAAGAGAAAAGGACCAACCATGTAAGATTTAACCTATGAAGTGTAACTATTGCTATTTCTAATGGAGACAATCTTCGTGTCGTGTTCTTTAGTTTCCTTACCAATTTTGTTTCCTCTTTGCCACTTAAAGGTCACCTTCCTCAAGCCAACGTGCATGACGTTGTCATAAGACTTAGGGGTGTCACAAACTTGACCAATGATATTCTTTCTCCTCATTTCTCGATATCTCTTTTCTTCAAACAGTCGGACTGACTTCTGAATAGCTTCTATGGGTCCTTGCCTAGAAGCAGTATCTGCAGGGAGAAGTGCAAACTCAGTCATCCCAACCACTATAATCAAGTCAATTTCCAGCAAGTAATAATAAAAACAGAGCAACAGACATGAGCACTCCAGCACAGCATCATCTATTCAGCAGGTGAATTAAAGTCCATCAAAACCTAGCAACTTCAGAGTATACCACCCACTACAGAAATATGCACATAAAACAGAAGCTACTCAGAATCAATGATTTCCTGTAGCAAGCCTGTTGGTTAGACTCTGCAGGAACCACCTGCCTGTCTCCTCTCTCCAATCCGCTCTCAGTGACCAGAATTCTCTTACTAAAATGTAAAATCTGATTGTGTTCTTCTGCATAATTTATTTCACAGTTCATCGTGACCTGTTTACCGGAAGTCTGAGGCCATTGTGCATGCAGGCTCCTTCCCGGTTCACTTCTCCTACAACAGGCTCTGGACCAGCCCAGCTGAAAAGCCTCTGTGGGTCACCCTAAACCGCTTCTCACCCCATCCCCTTGCTCACACTCTCCTGTCTTCTCGCTGTCAGAGCTCTGCAGAAGTACTACACCTCTTCCAGGAAGCGTCTCTGTTGGGAAGGAAATTAAGTTTTCCTTTCTCTACAGTGAGGGCTCTGGAATCAGAATGCCTGGAATAAAACCCTGGCTTCACCACTTGCTAGGTGTTTGACAATCAGCAAGTTAGTTAACTTCTTTATACATCAAATTCCTAATCCGTGAAATGAAGGTAGTAATACCTCATTCAGAGATACTGTGAGAATTTAATGAAATCACGCACATAAAGCATTTAGCCCAGTGTCCAGAATATTAAAATACTTAGTAAATTTTAGCTATTGTTATTATTATTCCTTATTTTCCCATCAAGCTATCTCTATTTCTCTGACATATTTTATCATGATTTACAGTAAGAAATATCTTTTACACATATAGATATCTAAAACTACAGTTTCATGAAACACTATTATTCTTCCTACATGTGACTAGGATTCCGTCCAGTTTTTTTTTTTTTTTTTTTTTTTTTTTGCGGTACGCGGGCCTCTCACTGTTGTGGCCTCTCCCGTTGTGGAAAAAAGGCTCCGGACGCACAGGCTCAGCAGCCATGCCTCACGGGCCCAGCTGCTATGCGGCATGTGGGATCTTCCTGGACTGGGGCACGAACCCGTGTCCCCTGCATCGGCAGGCGGACTCTCAACCACTGCGCCACCAGGGAAGCCCCAGTTTTTTTTTTAGTGCTGATTTTACAACCCACTAAAGGGTCAAAACCCATAATGTGAAAAGCACTGCTTTCTTTATATACATCTCTACTACCGTATTTCTCATACTGTACCCTAACTGGCCATCTAAGAGCCTGAATTTTCTGTCTAAGAGATCACTGAGGACTGGGATGATTGAAAGGTTACTGTGAGAAGAGAAATTCCCAGGGATTTATAACGGTCCAATTACAGTGTCTGACTACAATCATTTCTTAAGAACATGGATCCTTGTTTCCCTTACCTCAATACATGACACATCAAGTCTACTCAGCACTGAATAAGATTTCATAGCTGTGAGGTCATGGACTCCACTGTCAAATATTTCTGGGAAAGGCCTATTTTTTTTTAACAGTAAACATTTCTCAAGATTTCCCAGTCTTTCATATGTCAGTGTCAGCTGTAAGTCTCCCAAGAGTTCCCAAGTTTACTTGACAACAAAGTATTTGTTTTGAAAATTATCACGAAGACCTGGTATCCATGGGAACTACCGGTTACGTGAGAGCCCCTGGAGAGACCCTCTTCCCTGTCACCAGACTCAAGCCGAGGAAATCTCCACCCATCTCCAAACCCTCTACCTCGCCTAGCTTGCCCAGGCCTGTCAAATGTGGCATCACAGCTGTTTTTGCTTCCATGGCTTTTTAAAAATCCCACCTTAGTCCAGTATCTTACTTTACGCTGTATTACTACAACGGCATTCTAGCCCTCCTCCCTATTTTCCTCCCCAGTGCAGGCCAGCAGGTTAAGCTTCCTCAGTGTCCTCCTTCCCCCCACCCTCGCACTCCCTGAACATAAGAGGCTTTCCAGCTCAAGAGGCTTCAGGGGCTGCCCGCCATCTCTGGGTAAGGCCTTAATCCCCTAGCCCATCGCTGAAGACTGGCCACGATCAGGTCTCCTCTACCCTTTCAGTTCCACCTCCAGTTACATCTATGCTACCCAGGCCGGGCCGGGCCAGGCCGGCTGGTCTATTCTTCAGTCCCTGGGCCTCCAGATGTGTTTCTCATTGGGTACTTTTCCTCTTGGCCTGAGGCAGACCTCTTTCCTTCAGGGGCCAGCCCAAGCCTCAGCCCTCCCTGGAATCCCTCCTGGCTGCTCCAGGCCCGGTGACGGCTCTTCTGCTGCTCAGTCTCACCCTTTCCGAAGGAGAGCTGTGGTGGGAAGAGCATGGCCTGAAGGCAGAAGGAGTGCGGTCTGGTCCCAGCTCTCACTTACGACGACCTCGGCCAAATTATCTAGCCCCTCAGAAGCTTTTATCGTTTACAGAAAGAGAACAGGTTCTATTCTGCCCATGACTCAAGACTGTTGTGACGAAGAATATGTGAAAGCATTTTGTGCTAGACCACGGATTTTTCTGCTGTTTATTCTTCGGGTTTATATTGATCACTTATGGCTCATACTGATTGACTGCTTTATAAGATGAATGCTTTCTCTCAGCTTCTTACCATAAGAAATACGTGGCTACTCATTTCGCAAATATTTACTATATTCCTACCATGTATAAAGAATTATGCTAAGGGCCCACCCAGGTGACATATAAAATGAACCATCATACTGCTTAAAGAATACAAAACTGAGTAAGACATATTCCTGCTCCAAAGGAGTTTATAAGAAATAGGAAATGCACACAAACACATCACAGACAGAAAGTGGTGTCAGACGTCTAAAAAAGATCACAAAACATTAACGTAGAAGGTCTAATAATTCACAAGCTAAAGCATATTTTAGCTGAAACTGCTCACCTTATGCTTAAACGTGTTAAGTTCAACATTCTTTCTCTTACCCTTAGTCTGACTGATAAGTGTCCGAAGTTCCCAACTTCTTCGAGTTGACCCACTTGAATCACCTTTTGGATATGCTGGTTCTGCAGAAAGTATTTTTTCATACAAATTAAGACTTATAAAACAAATAAGCTTATTTAATTCAGAGCAAGACTGAAATGGTGAGTAGTGATGATTAGTTAGTTACCATCAACCTGTCATTCCTGGTGGTTAATTTCTGTTTGAGGTGAGTGTGAAAAGCTGTCTCTACAATCATTTATAGCAAATTTCACCAAGCTAAAAAGTTGTTAATGGAGTTACAGGACTTTCACCACAAAAACTCTCCACAAGTCACAGACCTTAGAATACTGAGCAGAAGCTGGATTCTTTGGGGGCCCCCCTCCCGAGGCCCTGCCCAGGAGCCCAGCAGAGTTACAGCAGGAGCAACCGTGGGGTTTCTGAGCAAAGACTCCTAGTTCTACATTATAATAAAACTTCAGCATATCATCAACAAGCACAGTGCCACTTTATATTTTTCAAGTGAGTAAGCGTGCTCAACAGTTAAAATATGAGGAATAGTAACTTTTTAAAATTATTTGGCAACAAGAAGAAGAAATGTAAACATAGCTAAAAAGGCATGAAAAAGCCGACGTGTTCAGCACTAATCCTTCTCACAGGGCTCTGTCACTCCTTTTCTTCATTTCTTTTAAAAGGACTTAACAGCAGAGACCGGTGGACTGAGACAAACGGTTAGGCTGGCTGGAGATGCAGGTGACACCTTACACACTCACCATCTCGCTCCTCCGTGGGGCTCGAGTGACGACTCAGGGACCTAAACTGCACTTCGGCCGCTATGGAAGCCAATCGATCATTCTCAGGGACGCTGGAACCCCTGTTTTAATATTTTTAAACATTCAGCTATCAATTCAATGGAAACCAAAATGAAGGATCTGTGAGATTCTTCCAGAGCAGTGATTCTCAACCGGGGGTAACGTCCCCCCACAAGAACACCTGGCGTCTAGTGGGTAAAGGACAGCACAAAGGACAGTCCCAAACAAAGAATTATTCTCCCAAAGTAGCAGTGCTCCTACTGAGACACCTGTCCCTGGAGTTTGGAAGGAATACGCATGAGAACCTGACTGCATCCTATATCGTTTTACGTTAAAAACAGCAACAAAAATAAAAATAAAACAGTATTTACAGAAGTGTTATTGACATGCGCTGAAAGCTCCATAATTGAAGCCCAGGATGGATAAAAATTATGAGCCAAATCTGGCTAATATTTAAAATCATCACATTATATTTATGTACTTAATTCCATCTGAAGTGCTAAAATCAGTACATGATTCAAAGAGCTCAAATCTCTTAATGAGCAAACGTAAGGGACTACCTAGCAATTTCCCAAGCAGTAGCCAAGCAAAAGTGCAAAAGAGCAGGAAGCTTAACACATAAAGGGCAAAGTTAATTTGCTGCTTTTCCAGAATAACATGTTCAGCAATCCAGAATGAATCCATAAAGATTAAATAAAGCCCAGAATTAAATAAGGGAAAGTGTTAAAATTATAATTCAAATCATCCAAAATAAATACAGTGTTAGTTTATTAACAAGTTTAGTGCATATTCTTTTAAATGAATGATATAATGAAGTATGGTAGCATTTATGCTCTTTTTTATTATAGGCTGAGTAGGTTTAAAGCATTATGGTCTACTGGACAGACATTCACAAATTATCAAGTATGCACTGCTTTTTACTTCCCTAAACTCTCAAATCTGGTAGAGTACTTGTTAAGTCTGAAGTGAGGGGGACACCTTCCACTGCCGTTAGTTCATCAAAGAGTCTTGGCAGTGTTTCCTGGAAAAATCACTGATGCTGAAGTGAAGAAACACACCCCACTCCTAAGCTGTGCCAAAGCCTGGGACCACGGAGAAGCCACTCAACATTTCTAGTTTCCTGATTTCCCAGAAGGAAGATTAGCCAATTCGACATCCTCACATTTTTGCCAGTGCAACAGGCAAGAAAACACACTTAGATGAAGTGATGCACGGGTGAACGTTTAACAACCAGTTGCAGGGGGAGTGGCAGGGTACAGACTTCAACAATTTCCGTGGCGTAACAACTGGCTTGCAGGATTCCTGGAAAATGGACAATCAGCTCTTGCAGACCAGTAAGAGGCAGCTCCAGCGAGCAGAACGCTGCAGAAATGTTGTCTAAACAACAGTAAAATAACGGAAGCCCAGACTATTTCCTAAGTCAAACTGTATCGAATCAAAATAGTTATCAGAAGCTGTGGGGCAAAGTAAAATTTCACCGTGGCTGACGTATCTCTAAGACAGGCAAGGGCTGCACACACGCCTGCCGACGTCAGAAAGCGCAGGTACCACCCTGCCTCCTCACAGCCTATTCACGGCCCGGGGCTGCTCGGAGACCCCGGCTGAGGGGCACATGTGGCCCCTGCACAGGCGCGGGAGGCTGGGCCACCGGGTTAAGGCTGGAGGCGGCCGGGAGGCTGACAACCCGCGGCTCTGCACGCCCTCACGGCTCTGCTGTTCTGTACCTATGGCCACACACACCGCCAGGAAGGACAGGTCACTTTATTCCTCTGTGAACAAAGGCCTTCAAGATGGCACGTTACAATGGAAGTAAAATTTCTAAATCTCAAGGATCGTCCTAAAGCATAAACGAAGAACACTTCTGAAATGCTGCTCAAAACATGCTGAGAAACTACTTAATGCAAAGCCTGGGGGACAAAATGCGGGGAGAGGCCGACTGCAGGTATTTTAGCTTCTAGACTCAAGTACATTCAACGCACACACCACCAACTTATAAAATCCTCAACCAGAGTTGACGAAACCTCCGGTTCTGGAGACACTGTGTGTGAACCAGAGTTCTGGCTGAGCGTGCTCCTCAACTATGACAGCGTTTTAGGGCACATCACTTCCCGTACTGCATGAATAAAAAAGACAGTTTCAACCCCCCCGCAGGGACATGAAGCACATGTGGAAATGTCTGCCATGAAATGTTCTAAACATGAGAAAACGAGGGTAAATGGGAATTTGTTCAATGTTAATTGTTAATTTTTTTAGTTGACTGCTTAAGCTGTAAAGTACTTCGGCATTTTTTTTTAGGTTATAGACAATTGTCGCTAAACATTAGGAATATTTATTTTAGTGAATGAGAAAAATGGAAATATCTGTAGAAATTTTAGACTGTTATAAACTAAGTCTAAAAATATTTTAGTCTATTTTAAATTCTAAAAGCATGTGTCATGTTTCTGCCAACATACTAATATTTTTTCTTAGGAGCAGCATAAGAGCACTGAGTTCTCTCAAATTTTCATCTTTTTTGGTCAGTTTTGTTCGACTCTATCATCATCCTTATGGGAAGACGAGAATAGTGACGGTGTCCGTTCTACCAGGCATGGGGGGGTAGTTAAGAACCACCAAATGTCCTTTCTCCATTAAGCATATGAGACCTGGATGAAATCTTCTACCCTCCCTGCCCACCCCCGCCCCCAAAAAAAACCAGCCAGAACGGGAAAAACTGCCACAGCCTCAGTACTTCTACAAAAGACTTCATGCAAGAGACTTACATTTTTCTGGAGGCTGCCAAATGTCTGACAGCTCTCTCCAGTAATGATCCAGTCTCCATATGAGATGCAAACCACATGAACTCATTTTTCCACTACTACAAACTACTTCTAATCAACAACTGTATAAATTAGGAAACCGAGTGAGAAAAGTAATCCTCTTAGAAAAACAAATCACCACCTAATGGTATTACCTAGAAGTCATCTTTGAGCGACTCCTCAGGAAAGGCACTATTTGCCAAAACTCTCCTATCAGTGACCGGGTCCTTTCCTCTGACACCCTCTTCATAGTTATTATGAGCAGAGACTCTGGCCATTTTGGTTAACATTTGTGCCAAAGAAATGTAAACATCAGGCAGATTACCGACTTGTGCTGGAGCCTTGGGACCACGACCCCCCACGCAGGGCCCCTGAGCGTCACACACCGTGGGGAAGCAGGCCCCACGTGTCCCGGGACACATCCCCAAAGCTGAGGTCACGGCGGCCGCGCACCCGGGGGCGGGGGGAGGAGACGTGACGCTGGTCGGGAGACTACCTGGTCTCATGGGCACTGCTGATGGGTTTGGGCGGCGCAGAGTCGCTGCCGGAGGGGCCGGGGCGACCGCTGGCGGCGGTGGCAGTGGCAGCGGCAGCGGCGGGGCTGCTGAGGCTCCGCGTGTCCGCAGGCACGCTCCGGGCGCTGGGAGGAGAAAAAGAGCTTCAGGAACACGGGTGAGACGGGGGAGGGGCTCTCCCGCGGTGTCCGTGAAAAATAAAGTCGGGTGAGGAAGCCAAAGATAAGTTTCAAATATAAAATGCAAACTGTTCTTTGAGATTCAGGTCTAGGTAATTTAAAAGAAAAATAACTAATTTCGAACTAATTATTGTTAACAATAATTGTGGTCCTTTCCTAGCAAGTAATGTAAAAAACCAAACTTTTAAAAACTGACTATACAGGGGAGAAAAGATGCTCACTACTTCAAGATGCAGAAATGCCACCACATTCAAAGTAAGCATTTTGAATGTACTAGGGTTTCCAAACTCACTTTAGAATTTAAGTTGCTTCGTAGTTACATACACACATAAAAGTCAAGACTGGAAGGATCACTCCAGTTTTTTCTCCAGTTTTAAAATGACATTTAGCTCCTTTTTTCAAATGTTTACCATGCTATGCACACTCCAATTTGTTTTCCTAAAGTTATTTTTCAAAGAAAGGAAAAGAAAGAATTATTCCAAAGCTGGAAAGCATTTAGTAGCTTGAGGTTATAAATAAGCTGAGAAACTAAGTTATCTTGAAAGGTACAAGTCTGTTTTAAACTTGCAAGTCTTCTTTTGTAACTAAGGCACTGTGGTGTGTCTTCAAGATAACGAAAATAAGAGCTTTTTACAATGTATAAACAAGAACACAGAAAACAGTATTTGGTATTAGAGCAAAGCATCAGCAGCTCTTGGAGCGTCAGCACGCACATCAGAGAAGAATCCATAAAGCAAACAACTAGACAAGCAACAAATACCTGAATCCCTCTGGAGTTGGGATAATCAGATGTGGGTTAGGAGGGTCGCTATGGCATCGTGGTACCTTCACAGGACGGGGGCTGTTCCGATGAATGGCTGCCAGTGAAAAGAGCGACAAACGCAACTTGTTAAGGGGTCAGCAGAAAACTGTCCAACCAGGCAATTCAGTGGAAATGGGAGGTGGCTTACTTTTGCTGGTGATCAAAATAAAACCATTTATGTAAGTAAGAAAATCGTACTACATACAGAAATGCTGGGAAAATGTCACTTTTCGAAAGTTAATAAAATTATATTACACATTTCAGAGACAGATGAAAATGTGGTTTACGTGGCATTTCTCCATTAAAAAGGAGTTCTTTATGTTGTCTGAACTTTTAAAAAGATTCTGGTCAGGGGTGATACTTCAATAGGTCCTGAGTTGGGGAGAGGTCACTGTCATTTTCCTGAGTACTGGGAGTTTTGTTTAATTCCTTTGAACCAAATCAGGAGGATGGACAGTGGTTTAAATTGATTATTCTTTTCAGAACATGTTTTCTTCTCTTCTTCTTTTAAATATTCTGGTAGAAGGTAAATATGGATAAGATTTAAAACAAAATTTAAAAACTAGATAAAATTTTAAGCAAAATTTAAAAAGAGACCTTACCTAGCAATTACAAAAATGCTGACAATTCTACTTCCCCAATGACTAAATGTAACTAGTCATGAATATGATATATTTGGTCTATGTCTCCCTAACATGTTTTCCTCTGATTTTTAACTTTGTTTTAACCCTCCCTAGTTTTTTTTTAAATGTCATATTTTCTCTTCACATGTTAATAATTTT
Organism: Mesoplodon bidens; assembly: GCF_964165515.1. Classification (NCBI taxonomy): domain Eukaryota; kingdom Metazoa; phylum Chordata; class Mammalia; order Artiodactyla; family Ziphiidae; genus Mesoplodon; species Mesoplodon bidens. The sequence goes on along the minus strand of NC_138168.1, from coordinate 86,925,265 downwards.
AGTCTACGTATGTTTTATTCTAAATATGTTTATCCTAAATGAAAATACTTATTCATGGTTTTTGTTTACTTTTAGTAACACTACACAGGAGAGAGAGGAGTACCAAAAACGGGGAGACCTGAAGGGAAAACTTGCAAAACAAAAATCAAGTAATTGTTATGAAGAAATCCAGGCAATTTGTATCTCTGGCTCATTATCTCAACTATCAGAACCTTAAATTGAAGTAATTCAATAGGCAAATTCAAAGGCAAAAAGAAAAAACAAAAACAATTTGGTGAGAATGCTGATGTCTTTAATTCAGCAAACGTACTGAGAACTACTGAGTCAAAAATTACTAAAAAAATTTCCCATGAAGGTATAAACATAAAGACATTCTGTTAAAACACACACACACAAGTTTAACATTCCTCATTCATGAAACAGAACATTTCTTTTAAGAGTTTGTATATCTAACTGTTACAAAACTGTGCTACTTCATTGAAAAGGAAATCCAAATGGCCAATAAACAAAAAATAGATGCTCAAATTTCACCAGTGGTGAACATTCATCATAGAGATGTTTTTCATGGCAAAACTAACCAAACAAATAAGGAAATGGTGGAAAGAATTGTAGAATATCCACAATGGACACAAGGTAGCCACTAAAGAGAATGAACTGGATCTATACTTGTTGACATGGAGGGATTTCTACAATTGTCAGAGATTAATGTCCAATGTGATCCAATTTTTATACAGTAAATGGCAGGAACAAAAACAATGGCATCTGTGCTTGCGTGATTATATGGGCATAAAGAAAGGTGTGGTAGAATGCATCCGTGTAATTATATGAGTATGCAGAAAATATAGAAGGTTCTACCCCAGACTCTTACCATCTGCTTACAATGACAGAGTGTCTACCTACCCATCCTTCTGAGGGTAGAGCAGAGGGAGAGACAACAGCGAGCAGCAACAACGACAACCATGTGCTCCCACTTTCATTAATGTCTCTTGTGAGGAAAGAGCACAGAACCAAATGATGACTCCTGCCATGCGCAGAACGCTACAATTTACAAAACGTCATTACATTGTTGAACCCTCATTAGCATCTGACTTTAAGCATTAGTAGGGGAGGCGCAAAGATGTTCAATGAGCAGCCCCAGGTCACTCGACTGCCAGGCCATCTGGCTCTCCGTCCAGTGCAGCTTCCACCACCCCAGTGGCTGAGAGGACGAAGGCCAACTCGTGCCCACGGAGAGCGCTGCGAACCGACTGTCCCACCCGCAGCGTGGGGCAAGGCAGAGTCAGCGGCTCGCATGCTAGCAGTGACTACCTGTGGACTATGTGGGTATGAGGTTTTTTTCCCTTTGTAATATTTTTCTACATGTATGTTTACTACATGCATTTCCTACGTTGTAATTTTTTTCTACAATGAAAATGATTCCTTATGTAATAAAATACTTCAAAGAAGTAATTTTTACTGAATTATTTCTCATGTATTCTTAGAGAAACATTTTGGGAAATCAGAAACTCGAAGTATTTATGATAATACGCTTAATCAAAAGATTGATGAGAATATAGCATGTTTTATATAAAATGTTCAAATAGTTTTATAAATGGTAACTTTCATTTCATAGCAGCCTTGGGAGAAAAAGAGGTATAAACGGGGTGAATTTTAAAGATAAAGAAATCAAGCATTAAGAAAGACCTGGTCTACTAAACTCTGAGTAGCTAGCAAGTACCCTTTAAGATACAGCTGCTGCTCAATAAAGTGACCATTTATGAATTATTTTCTCTTGTGTAAATGAAATGTTTAAAATTTCTAAGTTTTCATTTTTGGTTGTTTATTACATATAAGTATAGTTTTGCTTTGGTTTACTATCTCAAGAATAGGGTAAGACAGCCGTTTTCTGATACACATTTTGCTTTAAAGTTTCAGCATACACTGTAAAGCTACATAGCAACTGGAACTGAAAACTGTAATTTAAGTATATGATAGCAGAACTGAACTTTTTTCTTTTTTTAAGTAACACCAGATAGGAATCGGGGGGAGCGGTTAGGGATTTTCTACATGAGTGAGGAATGGGTGCTTTGGAAAGCTGTGAAGAAAACAAACTCATTCTCCTTCCAAAGGGGAGGAGGAAGAGCAGAGCAATTATACTCACCCACCCGCAGCCAGAAAGGCCTTGCTTCTGACCAGACAGCTAGTTCTCCAAGCCTCTCCTCCCCAGGGGAAAAGAATTTAGTGGGGAGAACAGAATGAGAGTGTCGGGGTAACAAGAAAAAACCTGTAGTTTAATACTGTGGGCAAGCATAGACCACCTTGTGCTCGCATTTTAAGCTTCCTGTTAAATTCAGAAAGACTACTGTGGCGTTCTCTAGGTATACACCTCATTCCTGTAACTTTCATTGTCATTTTCCTGAATATTCTTAGAGAACCTCTATAGCATTTTAAAGAACTGCAATGATGAGACAATGTGCTCACCCAAAACAGTAGGTTCTAGGAGAGACACTCTGTTTTCTTACCAAGGTACAAACCTGTAATAGGACTGTGCGGCTTTCCTATTACATGGCCAATGCATTCATTCATCAGGGCTTGTAAACTCTAGAAACCAAAGGAAATGGAAAAGGAAAAGAGAAAAAATGCACACTCAATTATATAAGTCGCACAAATTAGGCTTTCGGTATATTTAAAAGAAACAGGCTATCCTTAAGTAAATATTCTCAAAGTTAGTTTAAAAGAAAATAGGTATAAACATAAATTGTACATAATTTAAGATAATATACAATTCCATGTTTTATCAGCTCCCCATAATGCAATGATGTACACAAGCAAAGGACTCCTGTAATCTCCTCTACTATTTGGAGGCTAAATGAATGAATTCACATTTGAACAACATCTTTCTGATCTGATGGAATTTATCTCGATACTGGTGATAATATTTAATATTTGCCATTATGCTCTATAATGATGTGCACTGGACTTCCCTGGCGGTCCAGTGGTTAAAACTGTGCTTCCACTGCAGCGGGCGTGGGTTCAACTCCTGGTTGGGGAACTAAGATCCCGCATGCCGCACGGCGACTAACACTGAAGTGAAACAGCTATTCCTTGTTCTTTATTAAGCTGCTAAAAAGCAGCAGCACTTTATAAAATACAAAACTGACACGTATTTTGTAGTGCCAGGCTGCACAAACAACTGTACACTGACTTGGTCAGCTGAACAATACTGTTATAAAAAGAGCACTGAATGTCCTACTCTGCTATTAGTGCTTTAACCTCTCAGCATTATCATTACAATTATGTGAAAATATTTAAGAACCACTTTTAAATTAATAAAAAGATACACAATCAGAAATAGAGAGTGATCCACTTATTTGGGTTTTTTAAGGAAAAACACTTTAGAATATCCCATACCAGGAAGTCATCTTCTGGTAAAGCTGAAATGAAACCAGGTTCAATGGCTTGCAGGAAGTCAAACCCTTGAGTTGCCCACCTGTCACGAGGAAAAGTTCAAGAGTCACAAAACAATCAAGCAAATGCCACAGCCATTTTAGTCTATACAATACTGAAAAGTAATCTGATTGGAAAATTACCATCTAGGACAAAGCACATTTGTGTCTCTATCATCTGCCTCATGTCGAGTAAGTTTACAGCATGTTTTGAGAAAGACAAATAGCTTTTTAGTAAAGGAACAGGTTACCAATTTCTTTTCCATTTATACTAAATAACAGGCATAAATTTCATGAAGGAGAAAAGAAGATTAGCAATCAGGAAGACCTGTCCAGGGAGAATGTGAACTGCTTAAAGATAACTCATTTTGGAACAATTACAAAAGAAAAAGTTTTCCAAGAATTATGGGGGTTTCTATGTAAATAGGTTCGTTTTTTAAAAAAGGAAGAAAAAAACTGATCACCGAAGAGTTCAAAATGCTTTTTGTGTCATCTGCTCAGAAATCCCACATAAAATATAAGAATGAAGCATTAGCAACCCCACATGGCTCATGAAGGAGCCATCCTACGTGGTCATTACCTGGGTCTTGTCCCTCTACCACTCTCACATTTAGTCAGGACGTAATTCATCCATTTCCGGGCAAAGCTTATATACTTGTCTCCTATCTTCTGTCTAAACTCGCCAGACATCAAACGAACGACTTCTTTATGATACTGTAAGAAGATTTCACGTATATCAAGAAAAACGATTACACAAGTACCTAAACACTATAATGCTGTTTAAATGTCACTTTTCTAAAAGCGAAAAGCAAAAGCCAACTTCACATATTCTAAAAAGAGTGTGAAGAGTTATAGAGAAAATAATGTCTTAAAATGCAATTTCACAAATGTCTTCCTCATAAGGTGAAATTAAGAATATGCTTTTATGATATTAAACATCTCTTAAAGAAGGTTTTTAAATGTAAGCGGATAGCTGTTAACACAAAATAAAAACTGGGTAAGTATCTGACAGTTTAAAAGTAACCCAGCATTTCTGATATTCAACAGGGATGTAAGATGACATTCTTGACTAAGCTTTGATTACTATAATGAGATCATGAGATTTGCTGTACAAGATTCCTAATGCTTTCTGTAATAAGTAAGTTACAAAGCAATTGCAAAATTGTACTGTGTTTTTCCTCTTATTTTGTACCTACCTCGAACCCAAAATTGTACCCTTGAATCATGGCTTCTCGATAATACTGCTGCAACGTAGCAGATTCAGATTCATCAACTTCAGCGTCAAATTCTGAGGTGAACATGTGGTCCACTCGGTCAATTGCATCACTTATTCTGTTGCAAAGCTCTAGTGCATCATTCTAAAGAATCCCAAACCATAATTAATCCAAAGTGAAACAAATCACACAATACTGATTGTATTTTAGAGGAAGATTTCTTTCATCATCACACAGACATTGACCATTGTAATATATTCCAGTCATATTTATTTTGGTTATTCAAAAGGAATGACCAAAAACAGAAAAAAATTTAGTATTTTCATTTTCATTTGTATTAGGTATTCTTAAAAACTTATGAAATACAAGAGGAAAACAGTCCATTTAAAATATAATGCCGAATTACAAGGTGGTCTTTGAATAGATGCTTACAGCTTCGATATTGCTGCCTATCAACCACCAGTTGTTTTCTCCCCTCGGTGGTTGCTCAAGTGTAAGTATGGCTTCAATTCCACAGAGTGAACTATGATTTCTAAATGACCTCCAGTGTCATTAGTCGTACTGTCCTTCTTATCCCCCTGCTCAGGGGTTCTCAACCGGGGCCAGTGTTACCACCCCAGGGGACACTGGCACGTCTGGAGATATTTCTGGTTGTCCAAACATGAGGTGATGGGGTGTTGTGAAATCTACTGGCGTCTACTGTGCAGAGGCCAGGGATGCTGCCAGGCATCTTACAACACACAGGGCAGCTCCCCCAAACTAAGGATTACTGACTGACCTAAAATGTCACCAGTATGGGGGTTGAGAAACCCCGCCCTAGCTCGAGCTTTGTTGTCTTCCCTAATTAATAGTACAACAGCTCCAAATTGGGTTCCCTTTCCACCCACCCTTAAACACACACACATGTACACATGTCTCTATCAGGTAGTTCCTCTACACAGTATTCCAAAATATTCTTCCAAAATCTTCGACAATTCTCTGGAGCTTAGAAGATGAAATCCAAAATCTCTCAACAGCCTGATTTTTGCCCACCTGATTTTACTAACCTCATCTCTCACTACTTTCCACTGTATACACCAAGATCCAACCAATTCAGACTGCTAGATATTCAGTGAGTGTTCTCATAACCCTGATCCACAGACACCAATGCCCAAATGTTTCTCTTATTGGTCCCTTCCCAGTTTGCATCTTTTGAAATACTCCCAAGCTGAAATGCCTCCATGGCAGCAATTCCCAGATGCTACTAGGAGGATCTAATCTCTCCCTCCTCTGTACTTTAGTGTGACAGCTTAGATCCTTAAGGCTACAAATTCCTTAAGCTCAAGAATAATCAATATCTTATATAGTTTTGTACTCTCCGGAATTCATTAACTCAAACTAAAAGAAAAAACAAAAGTCCCCTGCCCTGGTATCTGAGTGGGGTGACAATCTGTAAGAAAGAATGTTTATAGATAAATAAGACACATCAGATTGACAAAAGGAAAACAAACGTTTATCAAAACTACTTGTAATTTCAAGAAGTCCTTCTTCTTCAAGAAGTCAAGCCTTAATGTGACTGAGAAGACTGGCGGGCTGCGGGAAAGTGTGCATGAGACCAAGACTGATAAATGGAGTGCAACATAGGAAGCAGGAGAAAATGGGAAATAATAGCAGAGAAGGCAAGGCTCTGCCTTGTCATGAACCGGAAGGCCTTTCCGCCTGTCTGCAACTAGCTTTCTCAATTAATTTGACTGAATCATCTGTGAAATGAAAGAATAAGTAACTCTTCTTTTAAATTACACATTTTTGACTTCAGGTGCCTCTAGTAAACACTGGTAATTGCTAAAGGAGAAATAAACTTGGATTAGGAATGAGGAGACCTAAAAGTCCAATACTAACCAACCACGTGACCATTAAGAAGTCATGTAACGATTCAAATTTTTATCCTCTCCAATTCTAATGTTACACAGTTCCAAGAAAGATCCAGGAAGTTTTTAATTTAGACATGGGAAAAATGGGAAGAGAGGGAGAATAGGGAGGATGATTTAAGAGTTCAAGTCCCTGGAGTGACTTAAATTATAACAAACTGATTCTTCCCTAGCATTACACCAAACGTAAATAAATTAGTTACGGTAGAGTTGATGGTGAAATACCTTCAGCTGCTGCAAAGCTTTGGCAATGACGGGCTGACTGGATGTCTGCTCCTGGCGTAGAGTCATGAGTCCTTCAGTGGACTGCTGGAAAGTTTTTCTATGAATTATGAGATGGGCAGACTCCATGACAACTAGTAAAAGATTATCCACCTGGGAGGAAAAGCAAGCACAGGGCTTAAACACAGACCCACTTAGTTTTCCACTCTAGTTCAACCCCCAGTCCCAAAACACCACCAACCTCAGGGCCACCAGGCCAGCAACCATCTGATCAGAAAGTAGTTGTCAAGCACAGTTGCTCCCATGGAGCAGCACACTGCAGGGGGCATGGATGGTTCGATCTCAGCGCAACGGGGGGGAGTCCCCCGGAATTATGTGGGCATGAAGTCTTTGAAGTATGCTAGAACTCCAAGAAATTCATTACTCCTGGAGCAGAGTGTGTGTGTGTGTGTTGAAGCAGCAGGTGGAGACAGAAAATGCAGGAATAAGAGTGGGATGAGATGAGGGGCCTTGCATGAAACAGAAGTCAAGGCTTTATTATTTGTATTCTTTAAGTGGTGGTCATTGCAGTATTTTGAGTAGACCTATGATGAGATGTATGAATTATAAGGATCATTCTGGAAGTACCAAAACAAGCAAACAAATACAGAATTGGAGGGAGGGAAGGCGAGGGTTGAAGCAAGGAGGGCCCTGCAACAGTCCAGGAAAGGGATGATAAGGTCTGACCACGGCAGCTGCTCTGGGGATGCACAGAAAGGCTCATTTACTAGACAGGCTTCGGCGCGGGGGCTAGTGACTAAGTGGAAGTGGGGGGGAGGCCGAAATTACATGAACTGTCATACCCTGGTTTAAACAACTGAGTGGACAGAGCACCAGTCACTGAGACAGGGAATACAAGAGAAAAGGCAGATTCGTAGAGCTGAGGGACAGTTGCCCGGGGTGTCCAGCTCTGGTCTGGCTGAGTTCGAGGTGCACATGTGCACTCACCACCGCTGTTCCAGAGCTGAACACAGAGGCATGAGGAGGCTTCTTACAGTTGGAATTACTGAGTTACACAGATTGTCATGGGATCCCTGTTAGGTAGGCAGGTGACAACCTTGACTACAAAAATGAAAACTTAAGTAGCCAGCAAATCAGAGTACTTGGAGAACTGCGGTTTCTGGAACTACAGATTAAAGGAGGAGATAACTCCTTTCAGATCAGGGGTGGTTGGATCTAACGACATACATGGCTGGAGTAAGGAAAGATATAAATAAAACTTTTCAAGTATTTTGGTGTAATTGAACATACTTAAAGAATTTGCCAGAATATTTTAGTACAATAATGCTACAAAACTATCTATCAAAACATCAAGGTCTATTTTGGGGAAGTGGATACTTGAGACTGCTTAAACCAATCATTCATGAGCTGCTCACAATTCCTTTTTCCTAAAACTATTTTAAGTAAGCAATACTGCTTCCAGGCAGGGTGGGGAACAGTGGGGCAGGGACTGGGAGTGAGACAGACCTGCATGCTTCTCAAGGTATCAACAGTCTCCACCTGAGGCACAATTTTGACAGGCTGTGCCTCCCACGTGGCCCAGCTGCCAGCTGAGTCCTGAGCGCGGTCGCTATGTTTGGTGAGAAGCAGATAGGCGTCGATTAGTAGCTCATAGGAGTCTTTCGAGCAGTCCTTTCCTGCGGCTGCATTGAGTAACTGCAAAATAATACTCTTCTCCTCAGCAATACTGTCTGGAACAAACACCTGCAAGTTTTCTAAGCCAGGAATTTGTACCTGGAAAAGAAACAATCCAAAATCTTGAATTAAAGAACACAGTGTATTATAGAAATGTTATTTAAAAAAAAAAAAAAACTAGAAAAAGACAAGTGGGTTTGGGCAAGGAGATGTGGGAAAGGCATTAATTAGAGCTATGAGGGGGGCGGCAAGTCCCGTCGGCCCTGGCCATCCACAGAGGCCTGGTTCCGAGACCCCCTTGGATACCAACATCTGTGGATGCTCAAGTCCCTTATATAAAGTGGCGTAGTATTTGCATGTAACCTATACACAACCTCCCGTATACTTCAAATCATCTCTAGATTACTTATAATACCAAATACAATGTGAATGCTATGTAAAAGGTTGTAAATACAATGTAAATGCTATGAAAATAGTTGCTAGCATGTTGCAAATTCAAGTTTTGCTTTTTGAAACTTTCAGGAATGTTTTTTTCCTAACTATTTTCTATTTACAGTTAGTTGAATCAGCGACTGCAGAACCCGCAGATACGGAGAGCCGACTGGAACTCAGTTCAGTGTGACTGCAGGAGGGAGAGTGTGACTCTACTGGGGGAGAGGCTTGGTAAAGGTTCTCTGTGTACAGGGAATCCTCTAATTTCTATATTTTCAACAACAAAGAGAACACTCATCAGGGGAAGAATGTCGGCCTGAAATAACCTCAGTGAATGACACTCTGCAGTGCAGTTTTTATGCAAAGCTGCTCCCATAGCGCAATGCCCTGCAGCGGGCACTGGTGGCTATTAGGGTCTTTAGCACCAGGAGCAAGATCCCCGAGGAGGACGCAGGCACGATGGCTTTGAAACAGAAAGTCACCTGACTCAGTGAAAGGCAAAAAATGTTAATACAGATCCACTAATTATTTTTGACAGGGGCACCGTAAAAAGCCTTTTAAAGATCACTTTAACAAGGGGTACATACGTGATTACGTTGTACAAATCACACATAAACACATGTGGGATAAAACTTCCCGTGACGTCATACACAGATTCTAAGAGTACTAAGCTCAAACAGCTTAGATGGGAGCAAAGATGGTGACTCAAAAAGTGGGTCTAGGGCTTCCCTGGTGGCTCAGTGGTTGAGAGTCCACCTGCCGATGCAGGGGACACAGGTTCGTGTCCCGGCCCGGGAAGATCCCACATGCTGCAGAGCAGCTGGGCCCGTGAGCCATGGCCACTGAGCCTGTGCGTCTGGAGCCTGTGCTCCGCAACGGGAGAGGCCACAGCAGTGAGAGGCCCGCGTACCGCAAAAAAAAAAAAAAGTGGGTCTAGTGATGGCCAGGACACTGACATCAAAGATTCACGTAGAAAGTTGGAATTGTTTCAGGAAATGTGAGGGTGAAAAAACAATTACTTAAAAGCAACACATTACTTTATAGACATTATTTTAAATATATATGTGTAAATAATTTGATAAATTATATTGTATGAGTAAATGTTTGGGGTTTTTCTTCTGTGTTCTTAAAACGAGTTAGTAAGTCAAGTATGAAAACCTTTTTCTAATTGTTGCGTTGGGAAATTAGGGGACAGTCTTAAAACTGGGGTCCACATGTGGCCTGCAAAGCCTAAAATATTTACTATCTAGACCTTTAAGAAAAAGTCTGTCTGTTTTAGAGTAAAGTAAGAAAGGTAAAATAATTATGCCACCTTAAATACATACCTTAACGTACTGTTTTGATTTCAGGACATCCAGAAGGTCTCTAACTGGGGCTGAAAGTATGAACTCTGCAGCTATTTCCAGGTCCTAGGATCACAGTTACAAAGAAACTTCTTTAGGGTTAGCTTTTTAAAAAGTAAGATAAAAGAAAAATAAGAAAAAAATAATAATTAATCAGGATTGTTAACTCACCTTTCTCAGCATTTTAGCAAATCCAAGGGCTTTGGAGGCTCTTTCTCTAGCCTCGTGAAAGAGCTCCTTCAGTGCTCGACTGATCTCTATAACAGATCTCCTGCCAAGTTGATTGAAATCCAGTTAGAATACATTACGGTGTGCCAAGAAATACACAACAATACAGATGAAGCAAATTCCAAATCACGTTAATAAAGACCGAAGATTTTAGAAGCAAGCAATTATTGGGAATGGATTCGTAATGTTCAGAACCTTGCTCCCCACAGCTTTCTAGAAAGTACTTGTATTTTTTAAATAAGTAAGGCACACTTGATAACCTCCAAATAAGAGTACGCTCAATCTTCTAAAGGCTTCATCAGGATAATTCTTGGAGTTTGAAATAAGTTCTTGACTCCCAGCTCATCATCTAACTAAAAAGGAATATATATATAATAGTAGTGAACCAGGAAACGTTTAACAACCTGCCCCCTCCCAAAATATTGTCTTGTGTGGTGTTTGCCAATTTTCATGGTGTGAATACTCCCATCACAGCTGTTTTCAATCCACCAAGAGGACATCACTGAGCTATGACTTGGGAAGGGACGGGCACAAGGCCTGTGGCCTCTCTGCAGTCAGGACAAGTCAACCCCACAAACCACTGCACATGAACCCACGTCTAGATCCATCCCTGGTAAACAATCAGAGCATTATCAGACCCATTCTCTACTTCACCATCTTAATTCTTGAATTCTCGTATTTTGAATCTTCCATGTTTGCGTTCAAAACTGCAAGACCTTCTACAAACTAATTCACCCCATTTCTCAGCTATTAGGTATTTTCCCAGGTGAGAGCCTATGTGGTCACGTCTTTCTCTAATCCTGGCCTAAAGACATCCCAGTGGTCTGAAACCCAAAAATGTGTTTTTTATCAAATTTTGGAAAGTGAGAGAAAACATCTCTAGAGAAGTTAGTTCTGCCTGAGCACTTCCCAATGTTGACTCATAGGATATTGCTGATAACTGGTCACAAAGTAGCTATATGAGTATTACATATGCCACAAAAACAGCACTTTAACATGGTCATCCTCCATGCCATCTGCACAGAATTGGAGGAAATGCAGTAGATGTGCAAGCCATGGTTTCAGGTACTCAAGCTTAAAGTTCAACAGAAGGGATAAGCTTAGTATAAAAACAATAAAAATCTACCACATATCAATTAAAGGTATTCATGGACTGCTACAGAGTCTTTAAAGGACAGAAACAATTATTTAATTAAAGACATTCCAGAACATGTGAACGAATTCTACCCTACTCATGTTTAGTCAACTTAAACAACATTTTCTCTAAGGACACTGTTTTTATTAGGCTAAATAAAAATCACCTTCAAAGACAAGTTTACATAAAACCATAACTAAGGGATCATACAAAAAGACAATACAGTAGTCAGAAATAAACCCCTTTATGTCTACTACCCAAATTCTTCAAGTCTAAGATGATTTGGTTTTAACAAGGCTCATTTCAGGCTCATTCCCAAGAATAAAACTACATGAAATAAAAAATGGGAGAGGAAAGAAAATGCAACTTCAACCTTATTTCATCCGAAGCACTACTATCATCAGCACTGGTCCAAAATTCTGCACAGCTCTCCTGTAAGCCAAATTCTAGAAAACTTCCTGTAGATTTCAGCAGCATTCCTGCAATGTCACTAAGGGAACAAAAACAACAAGAGTAAACCAGAGAAGAAAGACTGTCCTCACTCATTCTAATTCTTGAATGAGAAGCTCAAAGATTCAGCTATTATTTTCATAGTTTAAAAATCAATGACAGTGAGAATTTTCTTTTAATATAAAATCATGATTAATGCGAAAAAAGTAGAAATCTCTATTATGGAATGTATGTACCTTTGTTCTACAACCAGTTTTTCATTATAAACCTTCAAATCTTAAATTACATTCACAGTAGCTATGTAATTATCACACAAGTGTTATTATCATCTTAAACAAATGTTCAAAATGGTATAAAATGGCCTCAAACATATATCTACAACAAGATATTTTTTAAAAGCTTAATGAACTAAACGATGGCGTAAGAAATAAAGTGAATTCCTTAAATGTAATTGTTTTTAAAAACTTCCCTCACAGTTAGCTTTCATAGTCCATAAACATAAACTACTCTAATCAGCTGATGCTTTTCATCAAGTATACAATCTCAATACTAGGGTTAAAATGCAAACCCAAGCGTATAAAATAAATCTAAATGAGTCTAGGAAAAACTCAACAGCAGCTTACTGGCTTCTATGCTGAAAAGGAGCTTATAACCTAGTAACACAGAGCAGGTAAGTCGACAACCAACATCGGATGGTGCAGAAGGTAACTGCTAGGGGAGATCAAACCCAGCTGAAGGGAGGAGTCCAATGGGCCTTGCAGGCAATGCAGAACTGCAGCAACTGCAACAGTGGGAAGAGTGGCTCTGACAGGAAGAGAATGGAGGAGGGGGAAGGAAAGTCCAGGAAGAACAATAAATATGATCAAAGGGCATGAGGATGTGTTAAGCAAGAGGCATGTCTGTGAAAAGAAACTGTCAACCTGGAAAGAGCAGAGGAGGGGGGAATAAGACCAGGAGGGTAACCGGGCCGTGCTGTGGAAGGCCCTGGATGTCATGTAACTGTGTGATCTTCCTTTGGTAGGCAAAGAGGGTGGGCTTTAAAAATAACCGAGTGGGGGCTTCCCTGGTGGCGCAGTGGTTGGGAGTCCGCCTGACGATGCAGGGGACATGGGTTCCTGCCCCGGTCCGGGAGGATCCCACATGCCGGGGAGCGGCTGGGCCCGTGAGACATGGCCGCTGAGCCTGCGCGTCCGGAGCCTGTGCTCCGCAATGGGAGAGGCCACAGCAGTGAGAGGCCCGCCTACCGCAAAAAAAAAAAAAAAAAACCGAGTGCAAAAATGTCCTGATTGGAAACATGCTTTTAAGAGCAGTAGTATACAAGGATATTCAGGATCAATTTATTCAACAAATATTCAGTATCTGTTATGGAGTAAGCAGTACTGAAGAAAACAGATAAAATGCCTCCAGTGAATGGAGAAAAATAAATAAATAAAATTTAAAAATACATATACAGTATTTCAGACACTGATAAGTTCTATGGAGAGAAATAAAACAGGGAAGAAAGCTAAGGTGTACTTGCAGGTAGGAATTTCAACTTTTAATATGCACAAGGTAACACTTGGCCAAAAACCGACAGGAAGTGGGGAAATGAGTCATGGAAATGACTGGTGAAGAGCCGTCCAAGTAGAGGGACCAGCAAGTGCTGAGGACAGAGCCTGAGGACAGAGCAGGCCCAGCCTATGAAACACAGGAAGGAACCTCCTGTGGCTGCAGAGCAAGCACCGGAGAACCTAGGAGATGAGGACAAAGATTTAATGAAAAGCCAGACTGTACCAGGCCTTATGGGCCACTGTTTAGGCATTCTCACTTTTATTTGAGTAAGGAGGAGGGCCACTGGCATATCTGGAGCAGAGGTAAAAATGGTCTGATGTACCTTTTAACAAGATCACTGAGGATAACCCACAGAAGATGAAGTACAGAAGGAGAGACGACTTCAGAGGTACGACAGCAAAACAAGAAACAACAGGCTGGGAAGAGGGGAACTGGGCGGTGGTGAGCAGAGGTCGGATTCTGCATGTATTCTGGGGGACAGCCACGTGGAATTGGAGGTGGTGTGCGAGAGAAAGAAAGGAGTCAGGGTTAATGCCAAGACTGACCGAGCCTGGGAGAAATCGTGTATGAAGCAGAATGTGGCACTAACACAACAAACGCCCAGAACCAGAACAGTGCAGGTGGACAGTCCCACAGCAGAGGCAATGAAAAAGCTCTGGAGCTTCTCAGAACACGAATATGGAGTTGAAGGCCAGAGACTGCACTGAACGGAACCTGAAGGACAAGCAAAAGATAAAAACAAAAAGAGTGACAGGGTACAAAGTGAGGGTACAAAGAAATTATATAACAAGCATTGGTAGTGCAATGAAACAGTAACCTTTTAAAAAAATTTCCTTAACAAAGCTTGACAGCCTGAGAACAGAAGATGCAAACAGAAGAAATTACAGGCAAAGCAGAACAATGGAAAATTAAGAGGGGGAGAGATGCTGAAGATGGTAATGAATGCATTTTTTCACAAGGCTGACTATGAGAACCAATCTGAATAGGAAAACAGGACAGACTGGGAACCGCGGCCTGAAGGACTGGATGAGTCCTGAGACAAGAGCAAGTTCATTGTTCACTCAAAATAAAGACAGAGGAAAACATAAAAAGAACGGGTGGTTAGGGCAGAAAAGTGAATACAACATCCTGAGATACTGAGCATGGAACAAAGACCATCAGAGTGAGGACAATGAGTTTCTGAAGTGAGAAGAGAACTCTGTAAAAGCTGAAGTCCTGAAGAGTGCACAGAACGGGAGGGGAAGGAAACATGAGCTGGGTATAAAAGAACTCATAAAAAGGAAATGAAGAACTAACATGGCTGATGGGGCAAGTGAGAGAAGGCAGCACCGGAGAACGGCAGCAGAGTTTAGAGCCAAGGAGAGGCCTGGTCCTCAGTCAGTCAGCAGGGGAGTGGCCCCCAGCAAACACCACGCACCCACGTTCAACAGTCAGGTGCCTGTACTCGAGAAGACACATTCATTTCCTAGAACAGACAGACCAGTGAGCACTCCCCCCTCCCTAATGCTTTTCCTTGGTTTACGTTTCAATTCTTTCACCATATACAAATACTCAGTTTATAAAGAGATTCTGTGATTAGTATTACATTCCCAAAACAGTATCAGTGAAAATACATACTTGTTAGGCTTTGGAAGTGCCCACCAAGACTGATACAAAAGGTCTACAGGTCTACTCCACTTGTCAGAGGCCTTAAATTCTCCTCCTTTTGTATAACCAAGAGGGTGTATTCTAAGGCAAGATTTCTCAACTTCAAAATTGACATTTTGGGTGGATAATTTTTGTTTGGAGGGGGCTGTCCTGTGCTCTGCGCATTGTAGGATGTTCAGCAGCATCCCTGGCCTGTTCCCACTAGATGCCAGTAGCCCCTCCCAGTCAGTAGAATCACAACTGTTTCCAGACACCGCCACGTGTCCCCAGAGGGCAAATCACCCCTGGCTGAGAACCACTGCTCTAAGGATAACAAAACTTGGGAGAGGGGCACACAAAAGATATGAATGATTGTCATTTTCATGTAACTAAACATTCAAACATGTAGAATAGAACTGGCAAGCAAACCAGGAGTACAAGTGAGAAAGGAAGACAGGCGTATAAGGATTCGTACCAGAAAAGTTTTCCAGCCTGTGCTTCTCCTCCCCGGATGTAATGGATTATTTCTTTGGTGAAATTCCATTCTTCTTCTAACAGATTCTTTAAACTATGAGATGCTTGAGGTAATTGCTGTAGCATTTGGATCCAGCTTCTCATGTAATCAAAATATACCTTAAAATACAAAAATGTAAAAGGAGATATTTGAGAATAGAATTCAACAACCCACAACTTTCATCTCTGTTAACATGAAAGCTATAAATCAGAAGGGCGAGTGGAAGAGGGACCACTGAGGCATGAAGCTCGGAGAGAAGCGAGATTCTGCGTCACTGTTGACTGATGTGTAAATAGCATTTTTCTTTAATTGTGTAACTCAACTCCTCAGCAATTTAACACATTATTCACAATTGCTGCAAGTTACTAAGAAAATAACTACAATATTTGCACTGTATAGAAAAGTACGATCAAGTTAAAAAAATCAAAATAGCATACAGAAATTTTCATTACTAATATATGGTGAATAACATTCCTTTAAGAGGTTGGGACCTTTATTTCTTTAATTACTTATTTTAACTTTAGATGGTATCTTACGTGTTAAGAGGAGGAAAGGAGCACACCTCTTCCCACTATACCTTCCCAACATCCAGATTTTCGTGATATAATTTTTCAGGGTTTATGACATATAGATTATGATCTATAACCAAAATACCCAATCTTTCTAAGGTGGGGTTTATGCCCACCACAAGTCCTCTACAACAGCTTCCCCAGTCCTAAATTCTTATCTTGATTTATCTGTTGCTTAGCAGGGTTTTACTATCAAGTAGATTTTCTCAAGACAGGTTAACAATTGTTCTATTATGAAACAGCACTGTTTGTGGATTCTTTTACTGAAAGGATAACTTGACTGGGTATAAAATATTTCAGTTACACATTCTCTCCCTCAGAACCTTGAAGACATTACTCCACTACCTTCTAACGCAGTGTGTCCTGTTAGTATAAAGAAAACTGATGCCAGACTAATCACCATTCTCCCGGCTCCCTGAAGGTGGCTTCCTTTCCCTGTTTAGATGTTTACAGGACCCTTTCTCTAGTCTTAGATTTCAATTATTTCACCAGGCTACATCTTAGGGTTCACTGAAATGAATATTTTCTGAGATCCAACAATAACTTTCAGTAGGCAAAAATCTGGGGTCTTTATCTCAAGAAAACTGCCAATTATCTTTGGATAATTCTGGGTCCTCCTCCATCCAGGCTGTGCAGCATGAATCTCCAGTCCTGAGTCCACTATGAATACAGCTGTGTGTGTGGAACCTGCAACTCATGCGTCTATGACCATCTCATCCAAATGAAACAAGTCTTTTGTACAGCGGGCCCAGGATCTCCCTTTCCATTCCTGGAATGCTCCTTCACCTCCTTGGCTTCCCTGAAACCTGGCTGTCCTGAGAGCTGCACTTCTCCCTGACAACCCTCTCAAGGGACAACTATCTTATAGTATATCTCAAGGGCTGCAAACAGTCGGCATCCTCGTGCACCCCACTGCTACTTCAAACCATCACTCTTACACAGTCTTACTTAAAAACAAAAGAAAAGAAATCCCCTAGCCCTTTAAGACTGATGTCATCAGATATATCATCGACGCCCCCTCTGCACACCATCATCTACTGATTTTCAACTACCCGTCAGTCGTCAGACTCCAGCCTGTGACTCAGTCTTCTCTCCATCCCAGGCTCAGCCACCAGCTGTGTGACTTAACATCAGGTGCACGACGCCCCGACACCATTTCAGTTCCGTTCCCCCGTGGCCTCCAGTTCCAACCACCTTTTCTCCTCTCTGACAAGGTTTCGTTTCTGGTCTTGCCAATACCAGAACCGCTCAAAGCCCAATTCAAACACACTGATGTCAGAACCTCCTCTCCTCGCTCCAGTTCGTTTGCCCAACTCCCCCCTCTACACTGTTCTCTTCACTTTATCTGGAACTCCAGTCCACTGGTTCCTCTTCTTCCTCCAACCCACTCCTCTCTTCCTTGGGTCCCTGTCCTCCTTATTCAGCACTCCTGTCAGTACGCTCATGTCCCTGCCACCGTCCTACACCCTGCCATTCCTGGAATGCTCACACTGCCTTTTCCCACCTGACTTTTCTCACCTGCCTGTCAAGACAAGCCCAGCTCCCTTCCCCATTCGCACAGTCCAGAAGCTGAGGGCCACGAGTCACATGACAGGGGGGAGTCACTCTTCTACACAGTCACATTCACCAACCACACGGCACACGTTTCTGGTAATACTTGTACCTCTGCTCAGCTCACTTTCCTTCTCTCTACAACCACAAGTTTGAAACTTCTCCATTTTCCTCAAACTGCCAAAACCCATCCTAACCCACTCTCAGCAGATGATCTCGTCTCTCTTCACAAAAAAACTTTAAGTCATTAGATATAAAAGCTCTCATTGTCATGAAACAAATAACAGAAACCTACATGCTGTTACCTACCATCCTTCCCTTTTTCACAGCAGAGGAGCTGTGCTTCCTGTTAAGCCCAGCACTTGTGTTTTGAGACCCATTTCCTCGTGATACCCGAGGAACCTGAACCATCAGTCTTCTCCTTTCTCATATATATATATATATATATATACACACACACACACACACACACACACACACACACATGAGATTTTCTTTCATCTCTTTCCCTTAACAAAATCAATGCCAAAGGCTTTCCAATAGTCTCAGGTATCTTCGATTTAAAAAACTCTCACTGGACCTACCATCTTCACTATTCATCTTGCTGCACAAACTGGACAGCCAGCAATCACTCTCGATACCTCCCCGCCCCCCATATCCAATCCATCCCTGAGTCCTGCTAACTTCACTTTGTTTCTTTCGAATCCTTATGCTTTTTCCTAAATTTATGCTATTCCACTCTAATCAGGGACTAGCATGTGCACCACTAGACTAGTCTCTGCCTGGTCTTCTCCCATTGACTCTGGATCCCCCCAGGCTGCTCCTCTAACTGCAGCCACAGTGGTCCCTTACCAAGGCTTTCCTGGGAACCTTCGTTCCAAAGCTGCTTCCCTTATCCTGCATCATCACAGAGACTTTGCACCTGCTCCCTTCTCTGTCAGCAAAGCGTTCCTTTCCATCTCTCTCTCTCTCTTTTTTAAACTAAAAAGTAAAGTGGCTTTAAAATATTTTTACCAATAATATCCAGAATGAACCAATGTTAATATTGGGTCATATTGGCTTTGGATATTTTTTCGATAAGAAATAATACATCACAGAGTTCATTTCTCCTTGGGTTCTTTCTTCACTTCTCTCTTTCCTCCCTCCTCAGAGGTAACAATTACGCATCTAGTGTGTCCCCTTCTGGTTTATACGTTTTTTTTTTAAATAATCTGTTATTACACAAATGACAAGATACAGTATTGTTTTGTATAAGCTCTCAAATTATTACTACATAAACTGGATTATAATATACACAGCAACGTTCAGGTAAATTCCAGCTGTCCCTTCCTGAGACACTTGCCTCACCGCCACATGGGAGGGTCCATAAAAGACCCGTGTTTCTCCTCTGCTGTTTCTCAACACTGTAATGTTACGTCTGTACCATTACTTCACAGTCATTTTCCCCATCGTCCGTGAACTCCAAGAGGGAGTTTATGCTCCTCGCGGAGCCTTCAGTGCCGGGCACGATGCCTGCCTGGCACACAGCAGACGCCCACTAGCATCTCTAGAAAGGAAAACTGAGGCTTTTCTACTCCTCTGTCCTGTATCCGTCTACAGGAACACGAACTGTGCAGGTCTGAGCTCTCCCTTGTGCGTCTCCTACAACGATCACATCTTGTTCATCATTTTCATCTTTTCACTCCTTTTAAGTTCTTTTTATGTGATTTGCTTCAATCTGTCTATCACATGTTCCTACATCACACATTATGTTTATTGTTTGAGTTATTTCTAAAGGCCAGGGCCAGGGAAATGAGCTAAGAAAGCTCACAGCTTCAATGTGGTTTTGCTGGCTCAAACAAACACTCACCAGTTACTTCCTTGGAAGTGCATGCATGCATAAGCTCCTCAGTTTTTCGGGTCAGAAGGATGATGCAGCACAGAGTAAAGACCCCTCGGTCACAGACACCCTGCATCACACTTTGCTGACCACTGCTTCCCCTCACCCTTTTAACCCATCTCTCACTCGGCGGTCTTCCCCGGCGCACGGGATAGGACACTGTCTGGCGGTATGTCCTCTATGGGGGCGTGCCCTGCTGCTTCCTGACCATTCATACCCCAAGAGACCACAGCTCTCACCCGCTGTGGACGGGCCCTCCGCATCTAAAGGAGGGCAGGTGGAGCAGGAAACCACGTGACTGCCTCTCCGAAGGCCACACTCTCCTTCCTTCCTGACAAAAACACTGACTTTGTTTGGGCTCCACCAGTTTGCAAAATAGGCCCCTGCACTAATCCACCTAGCACACTTTGGGGCACAATTTTAAAGCTATTGATAATTAATTTCTAGTTCTTCATCTGTGAAATTATGGAGATGACCTAAGGCAGATGATGCCTCACACAGAAAATTGGTAGCAGAGTCAAAACTAAATCCTAAGCATTTCTAGCTCTAACCAGCTGAGAATTTTGGTACTTCCCTTAACTGAGCCTTCTGACGTCTCACAGGCACACTGAGGGCCCTGGAGGTGGATGACCTGGAAGGCACAGCCTAATTCTCACCCTTCCTGCCTCAGCGATTACATCGTAAAAGGTGTGGCGTGCGCCTCTGTAAAGCCATCTAAGGCAGTTTGGACAGCAAAGCACATTTTGTCTTTTTAAACTTCTGGTTTAATCATCCACAGAAAGAAAAATTAAGTTCCTTGCTGTTTTTTTTACCATAACTCTTCAATGATAAAGACTTTTCTGACATAAGCAATATATACAGTATTTCAAAATGCAGCCACATTTTACACATTCTGGTCTTTTATGTATTCTCCCAAACGATTAGGAGATCATTTCAGACTCAAAATTATTTCTCGTAAGGTGCCAGATTTAAGTCCCTCCCCAGCCACACTCTTCTTTCTCTCCTTCTACTACAGAGGCTGAAACGCTCAATCTTTGCATTCCCAGCCTCCATTACAGTGAAGAGGCCACACAAAGGTCTGGTCAGTAGGATGTAGGGGACACCTGTTGGGTGGGGCTTCCAGGAGAGCTTTCGCTGTTCTGGACTGGGCTGGCAAGGAGACTTTTCCCCTCTGCCTTTCTCTTTAGACAGTGAGGGTGGTGTCTGGAGGCGCTGCAGCCATCCTGAGGCAGGACACAATGAGGTGGCAAGCAAGGGTGAAAGCATTCCAAAACCAATATGCCCACAAGCTTTGCTGTTTTCTATATTATTTCATCAACCTGCCACATTAAGCAATCGTCTGTGCATATACCCTAATGACTCTAACATGGATTTACTATACACTAACACTCTACCAAACCTCACAGAAGACAAAAGCACTCCAATCACAGCCCCTGGCTTGTGCAGCTTTCAGCCCAATTAGGGAAACCTGAGGACAGAGAGGTGGTATGTCGCTAAGTATTAAATAGTGTGGTTATAATTAGAACCCTGTAGGAGTTCAGAGAAGGTATAGATAGATGCACATGAAAGGTGAAAACTGTCAGACAAAACTTGAAAGTAAATCTTCAGTGGGCAGATAAGGAGGAGAGAAGACATTGTGAGCAGGAAGGAATAACCGGAGCAGAAGTACAGAGGCTAGAAGAGCACAGGGAAGCACGGCGTGTGTGAGAAGACACACAAGTCAGACATCTCTCCCCACTGTCCTGACCATCAGCATTTTGTGCAGATCCTCCTCGAAGGCATCGATGTTGCAGTCGGTCTCCTCCAGGTGGTCCAGGACCTCGTGCAGCATGAACTGGTAGTATTGCTTCATCAGAAGGCCACCCTTCAGCACCTCCTTACACTCTCTCACCAGCTGCAAGACAACAGGCACAAGTTCTACCATCTCACACATTCTGACCAGATTATTTGTCAGTTTTCACACAGTTTCCACGTAAATCCTCAAAAAGCTCAGGAAAAGAGAACCCTGCCTCTGAAAACCCTAAAATATTTTCCAGATTCTTGGTCAGTTCATTTCACATAAATATCTCAGTAATCTCAACTGAATAATTAAAATAAAACAAATCAGTGAAAACAAAAGTAGTTAACAGTATAGTATGACTATACAAAGAAAAATATACAGGCAGAAAACTGATTTGCTAAAATACATTGTGCTACAAATAAGTTTTTATAGAAAATAAATTCTACAGAAAAAGATCTATTTTTCTACTAGTTTACATTATAAGACAAGGGACACAAGAGAAAAATGTCCTCAGGAGACTGGTCATTTTTAACCAAAAACATAATAAAGATTCAAATATACTTACATACCACAGAGCCTGGTGGCCTTCGTAATAACTTAGCAAAGTTTACCTACCGTGATTTGTGGCTTTTACCATCAAAAAACTCAATCACAAAAACAAACAAACCTAAGATTAATCTGATAAAATTAAATGGAAGTCAAGGGGGGAAAAAATGAAAGAAAACAAAAGGATGAGTGAAACCGCCATGTGTAGGCCCAGGAGGCACTGTGAGAAGGGAGGGAAGGTGCATTGAGAGGACCTTTACTGTCCTTCTATCAATAACACGCTGGTCACACGCCCTCAAGTTCTAACCAGCAGGGACTGTGAGACAAGATCACAGTTGCACTAGTTTTCAGATACATTATCAAGACACAAAAGGAACCACGGTGCTGCTACAGGGAAAGTAAACTGGTACAAACTTTCTAGAATCTAAAAATGTATGACTCACTAGTTAATTTTTACGTTTTATACTCAAGCAATAATCAGAGATGCAGACTAAAACTTACATACAAATATATTTATCACAATATTATTCAAAACAACAATGGGGACTAAATAAGTTATGATGCACTTCTATGGTAGAACACTAATGCAGCCACTTAAAATCTTATTTCTGAAAAAAAGTTAAGGATGAAAACTCATATTCTTTTCTTTCTTTTTTATTTTAAATTATATGTGCAGAAAGTATGTACATACAGAAAAATAAATGGATAGAAATACACCAAAATGTTACAGTGCTTATCTCTGAATGGCAGAATAATAGGATAACTTTCATTTTTGTCTATCATTTTCCGTACTTTTCAAATTTTCTAAAATAAACATGGATTGCTTTTACCACAAGATCCCCTTCAAAATGTTTTTTGAATAATTACCCACAGTAAGAGAGCAATGGCTAGAGTTAAATCCATTAAAAAGTGTTAACATAAACTTCTGTTAAAGATGTCACTTAGGTGCTTACAACTCAATCTGAATGCATTAAAGCCAAAATTTCTATGTTATTTTTACTCTAGTAATGCTATCTTAATCTAAGTATTGGTCTTTTACTTTTCAAAATGTTTTAACATAAATTACTGTTTAATCCTCATAACAGCCCCATTAGTAAAAGGTAAACTCCCCCTTGTTTCAGCAGCTTATATTCCTGAAGTATGTATTTGTTTTGTGGGGAGGGGAGGCAAGTATTTCACCAAAACTTCCTAAATAACCGCTACAACATGGAGGACAAGTGAAAAGTGTGGCCCAAGTGGACAGTAGGACAGTAACTAGAACCAAGATGGTGAGAAGGAAGTAGTGCGAAGGTGGACGCAGAGCTCAGGCTGTGCTGGATGGGAACTGAAGCGACAACGGTGAGGCGCCGGACTCCACACCTAACTTAACCAACAACGTCAAGTCCTATTTCGTACTTCTTGCACCACCTGTCCTTCAACTTGCATTCATTCCCTCTGCCCATCCTGTC
Source organism: Mesoplodon bidens (assembly GCF_964165515.1). NCBI lineage: Eukaryota > Metazoa > Chordata > Mammalia > Artiodactyla > Ziphiidae > Mesoplodon > Mesoplodon bidens. Next base: position 86,901,771 of record NC_138168.1, on the reverse strand, counting down.
ATTCAGAGCCAAGGAGCTCCTAGCCCTTCAAACTCCATGGGGACGGACAAGCACAGTCCACAAAAAACATAGTAACTGTTTTTCATCAAAATTTGAAATGGTTATTTTATATAGTGAAATTCAATACGGTAATATCATAAGGCATATAAATATAAACGCTCTTCAGCACACACTCTGGTAGATACAACTGCTTCTAGCCATTTCTCTGTTACCCTTGGAGTTGCAAACTCACTACAAAATCCCACCCCAAATTAATAATAATTACGAAAGCAGAAGTTGTCACTGTTGCTTAAACCATACAAGTGCCTAAGCAAGCAAAATGGCCAAACACATGCCACCCCTGCATACTGCAGGCATTTACCTGCTTACACAACAACAACAATAAAAATTTAAGAATTTACACTCTCTCTTATGAATGAATTTTAAGTTTCCAGGCTTCAAAGACTGATGGTAATAGGATATAGAGGGTCATACCAGCACCACACTTTTATAACCTTTTCGAATGAGGAAGTGGAAGACAGAGAGGTGGAATCATCATCTCATCTTTGAAGAATGCATGGAAAAAAGAACAATTAGGGGGAAACTCCTAAAAATAAAAGTGCTGAGCCTGTAGAAAAATGTCATAAATGCTCAATATTTTTAAACAGTCTTTGAAACACACCTGCTTAATACTCAAGAGAGATGGTTCTCCAGCAGGTCTCTGCTCCAACCTTAACTTGAGACATTCATGTATGACATTCAGAAGGACTCGACAGAGGACGAGGAAGGCAGGTTCGAATGAGGGTAAATCCATGGCCTTCAGCTCCTCCCAAGAGACAGCGCTGCATTTCTGCCCCAAGGAAGGTGGCGTCCTGGACAGCTGCACGTAATCAGAACCCCACATGGGATCCGGAAATTCAGAAAACTGTAACACAAATTCAACAAAGCTGAAAAGAGCATCCAGGAGAACTTCCCACACTTGTACTTATAAACTAGTATTCTCTATAGTTCGCTGACAAACCTATAAAAAATCATAATTTTACAGGAAAAATCATCTTTAGAATAATTCACCATTATTAACTAAGACCTAAAAAGCTCTAGAAGTATTAGAAAACCATAACAAGAACTAAAATGAAATTGTTAATATCTTTATCAAAAAAGTATAGTAGGAAAAGAACCAAGTTCACCTTTTTCATCATTTTGTTTAACATACTTAAAATAATTGGAGCATTTAGTTTTAAGGCTATACACAGTATCATCTACAACTATCTCTAGACTGACAAAAACAGAGAATTATTAAATTGGAGAAAAGATTACAAAACCAGGTAGCCATTTGTGTAAACATAAAAACTAGTGGGTTTAACCAAGTCTTTTGTCCATTTGTTCTCCTGAGCTATACCAAAGGAGGCTGAAAGAGAAAAATTCATAAAATTAACCTGGCTGGTCCCACTCAAATAGATGTTATTTGATGTTTTCTAGGAATCCTACTGTTGCTCACCCATTCATACAGTCATCCCCATCAAACTCCTTACACTTTTCCCCATAAAACAGAAGATTTGGGGATTTCTCAGTGTTCTTAAACCTCTGGCAACGTCATCCTGACCAATCATTCAAAGGCCCTGCCTTCTCCTTCTATTGAGAAAACTGAAGCCATCAAAATTTGAAAATCTCAACTTTTCTTCAATTTAAAACATCACCAACTTAGTTACAGTGCCTCCAAATGTCACTCATATCTGTGCTCCCTGTCATTTAGTGAACACTTAACTGGTCTCCCCCACTCACATTCTTTTATGTTCAACACATATTTTTGCATTTAAATTAATACATACTTTAGTTTCCCATAACAGGCAAGAATTTCTAAAATAGCTGCATAATTTTAAAAATGATTACTTGTGATAAATGTGGTCAGGGTTGAGACATGTCTGTTTAAAAGCTTTAGGCAGTATAAATGCTTGTTTCTTCTGGTGTGGAGAATGACATCAGATGATAAAATATTTATTTAGAGCTCTACAAAATTCAGCAAGCTTTCTAGGATAGAATTCTAAAGAATTCTTTCGGCACTCTCTGTAGTTCCAGCCTGTTGACCCATCTGCTTCAGGCTAACTGGGAAGGGACAATCCCTCCTTCTCAACAACTGCAAGACAACACTGCCTGGAGAACCAGCAGCCAGGCAGGCCTACACAGCTGCTGAAGAGACACATTCCTGCTGGTGTTGCCTGGGGCGTCAATCCCCCAGACAAAGAGGAACAGACATTAAAAAACTCCTGAGCATGGCAGAGGGGACAGCAGTTTTAACTAGGGACACCAACGTGAAGAATCAGGAGAGCTGACCGTGACTGAATGTAGGACACAGGAGAGAACAACAAAAATACTCTAATGCAAGATCTCATTAAAGTCCTCTAGAAAAAAAAAAAAGACCAAGACTTCTGAAATAAATTCCATAAAGGGAGTGAAAACTGAATGAATGCTGTCAAAGTCTGAATTAATAATTTAGAAATTAACTGCAGAAATGATCACTATAACCCTGAGCAAAAGAAAAAGGAATAGAGATTTTGAGTGAAAAATAAGAGAAATGGAGGGCAGATCTAGGAGCTGTAACATAAGAATAACAGGAGTTCCAGAAAGAACAAAAGGAAGAGGTGCAGGAGAGCTTTTTGCACAGTCAAGGTATCACTAATACGTAAAGAAGAAGGAAAAAACCTCTTTGAATAGGGAAGAACCCAAAGTACAATTCATTTACCTTCTCTAAAAAACTACCTGAGGAAGAACAGGAGAGTCTGGTCAAATGAAAATTGGATCAGAATAAAGACCTCAAGATAGAAAAAGAAAAATGCCCAAGGAAATGAGAAGCCATGAATCTCGAAGAACGTATACAGGCAGATTTAACTCCATGATGATAACTTGGTTAAGGACTATAATTCCAGTTTTAGCAAAAGGAATACTAGAAACTGAAAAGAATAAAAAAGCATACTGTGAGGAAAAACCTGATCTTAAACTCCCAATTATTTTAATAAAACACAGGGAGAGAGGAAAGTGGTAATAAGGTGCAAGAATGGCCCATTTGTTATTCTTTCATTCCAGTGAGAAAGATAGTATTAAATGTAGGATAAAATCCCTGAACAATCCAATCAAACTGAAAAGACTCAATAATGTAGGGACATTAATAAAAACTCAATGTAGGGCTTCCCTGGTGGCGCAGTGGTTGAGAGTCCGCCTGCCGATGCGGGGGACACGGGTTCGTGTCCCACATGCCGCGGAGCGGCTGGGCCCGTGAGCCATTGCCGCTGAGCCTGCGTGTCCGGAGCCTGTGCTCCGCAACGGGGGAGGCCACAACAGTGAGAGGCCCGTGTACCGCAAAAAAAAATAAAATAAAATAAGGTGACCATAAAACAGTATGACTACATAAAAAGTTTTTAAATTCTTTCCAGTGAAAAGCATCATTAAGTTAAAAGACAGTTTGGAAGAAAATATTTACAGCCATAATAGAAAGATGAATAATACATAAAACATAAATAGTTCCAACAGATCAATAATTTAAAAAAACAGAAAATGAACAAAACAAATGAAAGAAAATTCAAAGAAATGTCAGCGGGCAATAAACATGACAACAACCTCAATGTCACTAAAAATGAGGGAAGTTAACGATAAAAATGAAATTATAGATTTCCCTGATTATGGCTGCAAAAATGGGGGAAAATGGGGTTTCTCCTACACTGTGGGGGAAAGCACACATTAGTCCTACAACCTTTTTAGGGAGCAATCTGGCACTATCTAGGAAAGAGTTAAATGTGCTTACCCTATAACCTAACAATTCCATTTTAACTAACCATTCTTACAAGAAGAACAGACTATGTTCATAAAGGGGTATGTACAAGAATAATATTTGTGGTTTTATTTTTTATAACCATATAAGTGTCCATTCAGAGTGAAATGGTTATAATCATGGGGGAAATGCAAATCAAAACCACAATGACATATCACCTCACACCTGTTAAAATGGTTATGCTCAAAAAAACAAGAAATAACAAGTGTTAAAGAAGACACAGAGAAAAAGGAACCCTTGTGCACTGTTGGTAGGAATGTAAACTGGTATTGCCACTATAGAAAATAGTATGGCAGTTCCTTAAAAAATTTAAAATAGAGTTACCATATGATCTAGCAATCCCACTCCTGGTTATTTATCTGAAGGAAATGGTTATTTATCTGAAGGAAATGAAAACACTAACTCAAAAAGTTATGTACGGGCTTCCCTGGTGGCGCAGTGGTTGAGAGTCTGCCTGCCAATGCAGGGGACACGGGTTCGTGCCCAGTCTGGGAGGATCCCACATGCTGCGGAGCGGCTGGGCCCGTGAGCCATGGCCACTGGGCCTGCGCGTCCGGAGCCTGTGCTCCGTAATGGGAGAGGCCACAGCGGTGAGAGGCGTACCGCAAAAAAAAAAAAAAAAAAAAAAAAAGTTATGTGCACCCCCATGTTCACTGCAGCACTATTTACAACAGCCAAGACATGGAAGCAACCTAAGTGTCCAATGAGGAATGAATGGATAAAGAAAATGTGGTATGTAAACACACACACACACACACACACACACACACACACACGAGTATTATTCAGCCATAAAAAAGAAGGAAATCTTGCCATTGTGACAACATGGATGGACCTGAAGGGCGTCATGCTAAGTGAAATAAGTCAGAAAGAGAAAGATAAATACTGTATGATCTCACTTATATATGAAATAAAAAATAAACAAAAAATGAACTCATAGATACAGAAAACAGATTGATGGTTGCCAGAGGCAGAGGGTAGAATAAAAAAAAAGAGTGAAATAGTTAAATAAGTGATGTTAACACTCATGTAATGGAATAGCATGTAGTTCTCAAACAGAACTGAGGTACAGCGACACACACCAATACAGACAGATCCAAAGCAGAGAATATATGGGGGGAGGGGGGTACCCACCAGTCATGGAATAAATATAGCATTATCACATGGGGGGGTTTTGGAAAAAAAATTACCTGCGTTATATACCAAAGATATATAGTTATATAAGCACAAAAAGGTTTAGAAGATATAAACCAAATGATTACTCTGAGCAGAGGTACAGGATAAACAGCAACTTTGTTTCCTTATATACTTCAAGAAATGAGTAAAACAAAAGAAAGCAAATTGTTTTATAAAATGAAGGATGAGATCAAAACAGTCTTTATGGTACCCTTCAAAAGTTAGTTTCTATACGCCTATACTGGGGGCCATGTCACCTACAGGGCCTGGTGGGGCTGTAAATGAGTGCGCAAGGGCGGGTGACGGGAAGAGAGTAAGACACCACGGGCACTGTGCAAAGCTGGAGCGAGCACACCAGGTGCTACCACGTGGGGATGGGGCCCACTGTGAACAGACCTCCCAGTATCTCAAGGAAAACAAAAATCAGGATTTTCATGTGAAATCTTCTATTTTTTTAAATGCTAGCTACTCAGTCAAAAAATACTTAAAGCACTGTGTGGGACAAAATATAACTTGGGGAGGCAGTATACTGTAATGATGAAGAGCAGGCTTTACAGCGAGCTCTGGTTTCACATCCTGGCCCTGCCACTTACTGGATGTGCGACCCTGACCAAGTTACCTGACCAACCCCACTCCATATATGAGTATTCAAGACCAGCTACTAGTCTTGTTGTTGCTGTCCTCATGGGATCCAGTTCCCCACTGCAAGCTGAAGAGTTCTGCTCTACCTTTCATCTTTTTCATCTTACATCAAGTTTGATTCAGCTGGCTCACTGCAGTCAAAAATAATACAGTACAACTTCCTATTTTGCCTAGCCTAAGTATGCTTCCTTTAAGAAAACAAAAAACCTACAGGCACATGAGGAAGCATGTGCTTGTTATCTTGCCACTTATTCAATTAAAAAGTTCATGTATGTTGTTGGGAATGTAAACTGGTACAGCTACCATGGAAAACAGCATGGAGGTTTCTCAAAAAACTAAAAATAGAACCACCATATGACCCAGCAATATATATTGTATATATATACAATATATCTGAAACAAAAACAAAAACACTAACTCGAAAGATACATGCACCCCAATGTTCATAGCAGCACTATTTACAACTGCCAAGATATGGAAGCAACCATTAACAGGTGAATGGATAAAAAAGATGTGGTATATATATATATACAATGGAATACTATCCAGCCACCAAAAAAGTGAAATTTTGCCATTTGCAGCAACATGGATGGACTTGGAAGGTATTATGCTAAGTGAAATAAGTCAGACAGAGAAAGACAAATACTGTATGATATCACTTATATAAGAATCTAAAAAATACAACAAATAGTGGATATAACAAAAAAGCAGACTCACAGATATAGAGAACAAACCATGTAGTGGCTACCGGTGGGGAGAATGGAGGGGGGAAGGACAACATGGCGGAAGGGGATGAAGAGATATAAACTACTATGTATCAAATACATAAGCTTCAAGGATATACTGTATAACACAGGGAATACAGTCAATATTGTATAATAACTATAAATGGAGTGTAACCTTTAAAAATTGTGAATCACTATACTGTACATGTGTAACAAATAATATTATACATCAGCTATACTTCAATAAAAAATAATTCCCTCTACATACTGTAAAAGATAAATAATAAATAAAAATGAGTGAGGGGAGCTTTTTAAAAAAAGTTTATGTAACTTTACTAATGAAATCAGACAGGTGATCATTGAAGCAAGTAAAAATTAACTTCGGGGGGCTTCCCTGGTGGTGCAGTGGTTGAGAATCTGCCTGCTAATGCAGGGGACACAGGTTCAAGCCCTGGTCTGGGAGGATCCCACATGCCATGGAGCAACTGAGCCCGTAAGCCACAACTACTGAGCCTGCGCATCTAGAGCCTGTGCTCCGCAACAAGAGAGGCCACGATAGCGAGAGGCCCGTGCACCACGATGAGGAGTGGCCCCCGCTTGCCACAACTAGAGAAAGCCCTCGCACAGCAATGAAGACCCAACACAGCAAAAATAAATTAATTAATTAATAAACTCCTACCCCCAACATCTTCTTAAAAAAAAAAAAAAGAAAGACTTCAAAAAAAAATTAACTTCGACAACTGTATTAATGAACACTGACCTTGAAGAGGTGGGTAGGGGAGTACTGTGGCCTACTTAAGGTGCTTCCAATGGGCTGACTCTCAACTGCACTGGTGCTGGTCTGGATTCATATAAAGCACGCTGGAGGTTAAAAATGTCAGTACTTATGTCCTACCTTGAGAGATTCTGACCTGCCCTATACCCAAGAAGGGCAAAGGTATGTGTATCTTTAAAAGCTCCCTGAGTAATTCCGATGTGCAGCCAGGTTTGGAAACCATTCGCATAAAGTCTGGGATCCCCAAGTACTGGGTTTGAATCCCTCCAACAATCTATAGCTTCTGTGATTTGGGGCAAGTTATCTACTCTCCTTATCTGTAAAATATCGAAATAACAACAATGCCACTTCATTTGGTTGTTGTATCTAGCACATGGTAAGACAATAAACGATAGCTGTTATTATCTATCTATCTATCTGTATATATATATATATATCTCCTAGTTTCTACATGCTTTACCAATTCTGAACATAAAAGACAACCTCTTCAAGGTTTCTTGTGCTTATGGGAAAAAACAGCATAATTATTGTTAGATCCAAAGACAAACAATACTTCATTGGCCGTTAAACTTATAATAATTACATGATCATTCTTAATTCAAAAAAAGTATTTAATAAAGTAAGCAAAAATCTTCCTAGAATTTGGAGTAATATGCATGATAATATGTAGTCAAAGTCAGACAGTTAATTTTTTTTGTATATTACATAAAATATAATTTTTCATTTTATCTTTCCCTTCCTCTAAAGATATATAAATTTCATAAGGTAAAGCAAAAAGGGAGGAGCATAAAGTAACCATATCACTATCTATGGCTCAGATATTTTATGGGTATTTAACATTTTAAATGCACAAAACCCAAAGAACTAACAACACAAAAAGTGACCTTTATAGTATATAAATTTTAAAATATCAACTAGGACCCCAGGAGACCCCAGGACAGAATGTAGACTGAGATAAATGAACCTAAACTATATGACAAACGCATGTTACAACCTCACTGTAGAGGGTGAAGGAAAAGGTGCTGGCCTAACTAACTGTGGAAACCTGTGTTCTGTCTACATACTCTAAGGCCAAAGACAAAAAGAACTGTACTGAACAATTCAACACTGTACTCTAGTTGGTAAATTTAGTCCTCACAGGGGTACTGGTTAGCAATTCTGAAACTACTTTACATGTCAATTAGGGTTGCACAAATATATAAATACACTGTGGCAGTGGGAGCCAGGTTTCTCAGTGCAAGAAAAATAAGTTACCATCAAGGCTAGGATGAAACCTGTGGTGCTGGATTAGCGCCAGAGACCTCAGTATGAACTCACGTTTATTTTTAACAGATAGGTAGAAAGACAGATATAGAAGTAACTACAGGTCTGTGTGTGTACAGGGGTTAGAAGACATACCTGTATCTTCTAACTCTATCACTGAGAAGGCCTAGAACCAATTGACACCCCAAGGGTAATGAACACATTCCGTGCCCAGATCTCCATTCCCAAAAACGATTCTCCAATAAAAGGACCCAGAACTCCTTAGAGAAACGGCTGATTTCAGGATTGGAACAGGGAAAATACAAGAGGATGCCAAAAAGTAAGAAACTGCTCAAAAAGCAAAACCACACACACACACACACAGGATGGGAGCATATCACAAGGATACAGAAGTCACCTGAACGAGCTCCAATGGCTAAAGCAGGAACAATTTGAGCAACAATAAAAAATAACAATAGCATTGGACTACAACCCAAAATAAACAATAAACATCTATGAGTCCATGCTGAGATAAATAAGCGATTGAATAGAAAAATAGGAAAGAAGAGGCAAACCTTCTTTACAGAAGAATTCCAAGTAATATATGCAGATACTCCCCACTCCCGGAGGTGGAGATTAATTCCCATCTCCTTGAATGTGACTCACTTCTGAAGAACAGAGTGTGGACTAGTCACTTGTGGAAGAACCTGGCAGACACCACGTTAACCAAGTGATCAAGGTTAACATCAGCAGTGAAAATATAAAGCCATGAGGGTGCTTTAACTCTGTGATTCTCGTAACCAAGGCCAGTATTCCAGTCTGATCATGAGAAAACATCAGACAAATCCAAATTCAGGAACATTCTACAAGCCATCCAGGTCATGAAAAATAAGGAAAAACAGAAACTATCACAGATCAGAGGAGACTAGGAAGACACGTCGATCCTGGAACAGAAAAGGGACATTAGTAGAAAAACAGAAACCCAAATAACATCTACAGTTTAGTTAACAGCATTTTGTACCAATGTTAGTGTATTAATTTTGACAAATGTATCAGAGTCGAGTAAGATGTCAATATTAGAGGAAGCTGGATGAAGAGGATATGAAAACGCTGTACTATCTTTGCAAGTTCCCTAAAAAATATAAAATTATTCATGATTACAAGTGTACTAAAAAAAAAAGAATGCAATTGCATGGAGGTAGTTTTGACATGAAGGATAAATCTTTTATATACGTTTACGTGGTTTCTTGTTTTAATCTTTAACCTAAAATTGAACTGTAACTAACATAACTAAACCCACAGCTACAGTAACTGTTGGGAAGGACACCTAGGAACTACTGGACTGAGATGATTCTTACTAATTTTTAAGGAAGGTTGGGAAAGGTACTCTACAAGTAGTATCTGATGGAGAAGCAGTAGAAATCGGAGTCTAGAAAATCTCTATCATAGAGGGACACCAGCACATATTATTATGAAATGGCTATCAGACACATTCATTCCTAAGACCTGAGATCAACCATGCTTAGATTAGAGGAATGTATATTATAGCCAAGTGGGAGAAATAAGTAGGAACAATAAGATCCCGGGATGCTCTAAATATCAAGGAAATAAGAAAACCAGGAAATAAATGAGTAAGCATGAGAAAGAACCAGGATCTTCTCTGGGTCCAAAAACAAAGAGGGAAAAAAGAAAAAAAAAAAAAAAGCAAAACACGCTTTCTCTCATTTTTCACTCTTACATTATGTTGTCCTTGCTGCCACGGATAAAATTTTGACTGGCCTTGTTAGTTCAGTTGCTTAGATTTTCCTAAGTTTTATTTGATGGCCTGAGATTCATTTACAGCAGTTTCTCTAGATAATTATTTTCAAGATCAAAACAACTGTCTTAAAAAGTGAACTTCAGAAACCAACCCATTTGTTATTCAGAGACTGCGTATGTAATTAGAAACATGTCCTGGGACTTCCTTGGTGGCTCACTAGATAAGAATCTCAAGAAAAATCTCAAATAAACAATCCAACCTTACACCTAAAGGAACTAGAGAAAGAAGAACAAACAAAACCCAAAGTTAGTAGAAGGAAAGAAATCATAAAGATCAGAGCAGAAATAAATGAAATAGAAACAAAGAAAACAATAGCAAAGATCAATAAAACTAAAAGCTGGTTCTTTGAGAAGATAAACAAAATGGATAAACCTTTAGCCAGACTCATCAAGAAAAAAGAGGGAGAGGACTCAAATCAATAAAATTAGAAATGAAAAAGGAGAAGTTACAACACACACCATAGAAATACAAAGCATCCTAAGAGACTACTACAAGCAACTCTATGCCAATAAAATGGACAACCTGGAAAAAACGGACAAATTCTTAGAAAGGTATAACCTTCCAAGACTGAAGCAGGAAGAAATAGAAAATATGAACAGACCAATCAAAAGTAATGAAACTGAAAAAGTAATGAAATTGAAACTGTGATTAAAAATCTTCCAACAAACAAAAGCCCAGGACCAGATAGCTTCACAGGTGAATTCTATCAAACATTTAGAGAAGAGCTAACACCAATCCTTCTCAAACTCTTCCAAAAAAATGCAGAGGAAGGAACACGCCCAAACTCATTCTACGAAGCTACCATCACCCTGATACCCAAACCAGACAAAGATACTACAAAAGAAGAAAATTACAGACGAATATCACTCATGAATATAGATGCAAAAATCCTCAACAAAATACTAGCAAACAGAATCCAACAACACAATAAAAGGATCATACGCCATGATCAAGTGGGATTTATCCCAGGGATGCAAGGATTCTTCAATATATGTGAATCATCAATGTGATACACCATATTAACAAACTGAAGAATAAAAACCATATGATCATCTCAACAGATGCAGAAAAAGCTTCTGACAAAATTCAACACCCATTTATGATAAAAAACTCTTCAGAAAGTGGGCATAGAGGGAACCTACCTCAACATAATAAAGGACATATATGACAAACCCACAGCAAACATCATTCTCTCAATGGTGAAGAACTAAAAGCATTTCCTCTAAGATAGGAACAAGGATGCCCACTCTTGCCACTATTATTCAACATAGTTTTGGAACTCCTACCCACGGCTATCAGAGAAGAGAAAGAAATAAAAGGAATACAAATTGGAAAAGAAGTAAAACTGTCACTGTTTGCAGATGACATGATACTATGCATAGAGAATCCTAAAGATGCCACCAGAAAACTACTAGAGCTAATCAATGAATTTGGTAAAGTTGCAGGATACAAAATTAATGCACAGAAATCTCTTGCATTCCTATACACTGACAACAAAAGATCAGAAAGAGAAATTAAGGAAACAAACCACTGCAACAAAAAGAATAAAATACCTAGGAATAAACCTACCTAAAGAGGTAAAAGACCTGTACTCAGAAAACTATAAGACACTGATGAAAGAAATCAAAGATGACACAAACAAATAGAGAGATATACCATATTCTTGGATTGGAAGAATCAATATTGTGAAAATGACTGTACTACCCAAAGCAATCTACAGATTCAGTGCAATCCCTATCAAATTACCAATGGCATTTTTTACAGAACTAGAACAAAAAGTCTTAAAATTTGTATGGAGACACAAAAGACCCCAAATAGCCAAAGCAATCTTGAGAGAAAAAAATGGAGCTGGAGGAATCATACTCCCTGACTTCACACTATACTACAAAGCTACAGTAATCAACACAGTATGGTACTGGCACAAAAACAGAAATACAGATCAATGGAACAGGGTAGAAAGCCCAGAGATAAACCCATGCACCTATGGTCAACTAAACTATAACAAAGGAGGTAAGGATATACAATGGAGAAAAGACAGTCTCTTCAATAAGTGGTGCTGGGAAAACTGGACAGCTACATGTAAAAGAATGAAATTAGAATACTCCCTAACACCATACACAAAAATAAACTCAAAATGGATTAAAGACCTAAATGTAAAACCAGACACTATAAAAAACTCTTAGAGGAAAACACAGGAAGAACACTCTTTGACATAAATCACAGCAAGATCTTTTTTGACCCACCTCCTACAGTAATGGAAATAAAAACAAAAATAAACAAATGGGACCTAATGAAACTTAAAAGCTTTTGCACAGCAAAGGAAACTATAAACAAGATGAAAAGACAAACCTAAGAATGGGAGAAAATATTTGCAAACGAGTTAATGGACAAAGGATTAATCTCCAAAATCTATAAACAGCTCATGCAGCTCAATATAAAAGAGACAAAAAACCCATTTGAAAAATGGGCAGAAGACCTAAATAGACATTTCTCCAAAGAAGACATACAGATGGCCAAGAAGCACATGAAAAGCTACTCAACATCACTAATTATTAGAGAAATGCAAATCAAAACTACAGTGAGGTATCACCTCACACCAGTTAGAATGGGCATCATCAGAAAATCTACAAACAACAAATGCTGGAGAGGGTGTGGAGAAAAGGGAACCCTCTTGCACTGTTGGTGGGAATGTACATTGATACAGCCACTATGGAGGACAGCATGGAGGTTCCTTAAAAAACTAAAAATAGAATTACCCTATGACCCAGCAATCCCACTACTGGGCATATACCCAGAGAAAACCATAATTCAAAAAGACACATGCACCCCAATGTTCACTGCAGCACTATATACAATAGCCAGGTCATGGAAGCAACCTAAATGCCCAGCGACAGACAAATGGATAAAGAAGATGTGGCACATATATACAATGGAATATTACTCAGCCATAAAAAGGAATGAAACTGGGTCATTTGCAGAGACGTGGATGGACCTACAGACTGTCATACAGAGTGAAGTAAGCCAGAAAGAGAAAAACAAATATAGTATGTTAACACATATATGTGGAATCTAGAAAAATGGTACAGATGAACTGGTCTGCAAGGCAGAAATAGAGACACAGATGTAGAGAACAAACATATGGACACTCGTGGGGAAAGCAGTGGGTGGGGGCGTATGAACTGGGAGATTGGGATTGACATTATACACTAGTATGCATAAAATAGATAACTAATAAACCTGCTGTATAAAAAAAAATTAAATTAGAAAAGAATCCACTTGCCAATACAGGGGACACAGGTTCAATCCTTGGTCCAGGAAGATCCCACATGCCGCGGAGCAACTAAGCCCGTGCGCCACAACTACTGAGCCTGCGCTCTAGAGCCTGTGAGCCACAACTACTGAGCCCGTGTGCTGTAACTACTGAAGACAGTGTGCTCTGCTGCCTGCATGCCAGAACTACTGAGCCTGCATGCTCCAACTACTGAAGCCTGCGCACCTAGAGCTCATGCTCCACAACAAGAGAAGCCACCGCAATGAGAAGCCTGCGCACCGCAACGAAGAGTAGTCCCCGCTCACCACAACTAGAGAAAGCCCGCGCGCAGCAATGAAGACCCAATGCAGCCAAAAAAAAAAAAAGAAACATGTCCTGAGAAAATGAATTTACAGAAGCTAGGGAGCTATAACGTTATCTAATTTTTTTTTTTTTTTTTTTTTTTTGCGGTATGCGGGCCTCTCACTGTTGTGGCCTCTCCCGTTGCGGAGCACAGGCTCCGGATGCACAGGCCCAGCGGCCATGGCTCACGGGCCCAGCCGCTCCGCGGCATATGGGATCCTCCCAGACCGGGGCACGAACCCGTATCCCCTGCATCGGCAGGCGGACTCTCAACCACTGCGCCACCAGGGAGGCCCTAATTTTTAACAAAGTATTAAGGCCTGTTTATGGTATTCATATTATTAAAACAATTTGCAAACAGATTTTTTTTAGTATCACTAGTTGCATTTTTAAATTTAAAGATATTGAAATATAATAATAATTTTTAGAGGAAAACTGTTTTATAAAGCATGTTTACAAGCCAAGGAGAATTAAATATTAGATATGTTATTTATGAACACAAGTTGTAAGTAACTTAATCATAAGAAATAAAAATATAGTCATAGATAAGAACAATCAAATATCATGAGTGTAATTCTTCTTTTCTACAAAATCCTTCAACTATCTTCATTAGTATTATCACATAAGCCATAAAAACTGTGCAAAACAGAAGATATGTATTGGGCACAATCTACAGTACCAGCTGGTCAAGATGTTTCTAACAATTAAGAATGAAAATTGTCCTCAAACCTAAAAGGTTTTCCACTGCTTAAAATGTATGCCCTTAAAAATGTATGATTATTTGGGGGCTTCCCTGGTGGCGCAGTGGTTGGGAGTCCGCCTGCTAATGCAGGGGACACGGGTTCGAGCCCTGGTCTGGGAGGATCCCACATGCCGCGGAGCAACTAGGCCCGTGAGCCACAGCTGCTGAGCCTGCGCGTCTGGAGCCTGTGCTCCGCAACGAGACAGGCCGCAATAGTGAGAGGTCCGCGCACCGAGATGAAGAGTGGCCCCCACTTGCCACAACTAGAGAAAGCCCTCGCACAGAAACGAAGACCCAACACAGCAAAAATAAATAAATTAATTAATTTTTTTAAAAAAATCATCTCACTGCCAAAATTAAAAAAAAATGTATGATTATTTGGCAGAGATTAAAAAGTAAAATACATTTAAAAAATAAAAATATAGACTTGTCTAGCCCCTACTGACTTACAGTTAGCTTCAAGGGAGGAAAAAAAAGTATAACAACACTTCTTTAAAAAAATAGTTCATATTTGACTTCTATAGCATTTTACTATTTATACAAGTATTTTTTCAAGCCTCACAACAACCCTGTGAGGTAGGTAGGGAAGTATTATTATACCCATTTTACAGATGTGAAGACTTACGGTCAGAAAGATTAAGTCACTGACATTAAGATATGTGGTGAGAAAGAGCAGCATCAAGGAATGGAATCCAGTTATTTGACTTCAAAATTGTGGCTCTTTCCCAGACATACTTAGTAAAAAGACTAAGACAAAACAAACCCAGAAGGGGAGTGTACATATATTCATTTACATTTGTATACATACACTTCACCTTATAGAAATTATGTCTCTGAAATAGGAATAAAAATAAAGTCTTACTTTCCCATTGAGTTAATTATAATTTTGGAGCCTTATCTTTTATTAGTTTGGATTAATCTCCAATAAAGAAGAATTTTCACTCTTGGTTTCTCTTTCATTATTTTACAAACACAACATTTTATAAACCAAAATTTAAAACAAGAGGGGCTTCTGTACTGCAATTTTTTGGAAAAGTAAACAATCTCAAATAATTCTAATAAACATGTTTAATTCACACACTTTGAATGTGTATGTATTTCTTTTTTTTCTATAACAAGGATAACTTTCTCATTCAGTTAAATCTCAACTGGTCAAACCAAAGGCATACAACTTTGATAGGAATTCAAAGCTATGGGCTACCTCATTATCTTTTTTCAGCAAGGGTTCTAATAGAAAATGCAGTGCGCTCATTCTCAATCTCTTCCTTGTTCCAACACATCTAATGGATGCAAAGCTCAGCAGCAGTGATTCAGTGCCACAGAGGGTCCTCAGGGGAGAGGAAGACAGTCTGGGAGAGTGAGCGTAACGCAGTTTTAAGAAGCCCTGACTCGTCTTCCTGAGCCCTCACCATGAGCCCCCATCTCCTAGGAGAACCAGTGAATCAAAGATGAGGTAATAGTGCCAGGACTTTTTCACCGCTATTACTTCAAAAACAGTCCTTCATAATAACAATTAATCAACCCCGTCCTGTCCATAGGTGTCCTTGTTAGAACCTAACCACTCTCCAGCCAAAAACCTAAACTAAAGTAAGCTATTCACCATCTGAAGCGTATGCCAAATCTTTACTACATATCTAGTTCTGCTCTACTGACTTTGAAACTTGCACTATAATAAATTCTTATTATAAAATAGTTATTCATGGACTAAGAGGGAAAAACATCATTTGCCCTAATAAAAAGATGTACATAAAAAATCATTCACAGAGTCAAAATACTGCTCAAAGAAAATTCATTTTTGAGATTTCTAATCAAAATAATACTCAAAGTAAACTAACCTCTTAACAGCTACAAAGTATTGATTCATTCTGCAAACATCCTGCTATATGATGTGAACACCTGACCCCTTCTCCTAAGGGTTCATAATCTGGCCATCAGATTAAAACTTCAAATACTGAAATTTGGGTTCTTTTCCGATGTTTCCCATCTTAAGGAATACCTTCAGTTTTATCATCTGACTCCAAGCAAGCCAGATTGTGTAATAAACCAAAGTTTAAAAAAAAGTAAAAGTATATACATATGTATGTATTTAGCTATTAAAATTTAGAATCACAGCCTTACTCAGGTAATTAGGGATCTCAAAGATCTGGGTGCTTTTGCTCTTAGCCAGATGAACATGCAAACTCACCACAACAGAAAAATCGCTTATACTCTCTCACTCTCAAGAACAATATCCACAGTATGCCCCTTTCTAGTTTTACCACCCTTAATGGTAAAGAATTTCTGAGATATAAAGTTATTAAAACCAAGTCTGTACTATTTTCAAATCAACTCCTCTACTAGACATATTCCTCTCACAAAAATCTTCTCATATCAAAACATGTCTTTGATAATAATACTTCCCTTAAACTTCCAGCAACTACACTAAACACTGTAACCTTACCAAATAGTGTATACTTTTCCCCTTTGATCATTCTTGGCCTTCTCTGTAATTCTTTTCTCTTTAAAATCCAGTGACCAAAACTGGACATGCAACTCAAAAGGAAGTAAGCTATTGCAAAGAATAGAGAAAGAACTATATCCATGACCTTGGATGCCATACTCACTTAAAAATATTTTAGCATCATGTTGACTTTTTACTGACTCATATTCAGCTTGTGGTCACCCATGATTATGGCTTTCTTCCCTCTTTATTTATACCTAGCCTGTCCTTCTCCATCCTATATTTAATCGTTGGATTTTTTTCCCTCCACACACTTAATTCACTCAGTTTCATACAGTTTTCACAGATCCACTTTCCCTTTTATCACAATGCTTTATAGAGATGTTTAAATCTGCAAGTTATAATAACTACCATTTATGCCTTAAAAATATCAAGATGAACACAACTTTGTAAATCCACTATACTTCAATTAAAAAAAAATCAAGACCATGAAAGTACATATGACATACAACACAACATACATTGTAATTTACAAGTAATAGTGGAACTAAGGACCAGATCACACTATTGCATACTGGACACCTACCTCCACCGGACGGTCACTCTTGACCAGTGCTATACGTGCCCTTTGCAAGGAACCATCCATCAGCTTGTGAAGTCTCAAAATTAACTTTCTTAACCCCATCTGCTTCAGTGCTTTGTCTACAAATGGTCTATAAATAGAAGTCAGACAATGTCTACTAAAGCCTGCTTCTGTGCTGCAGTCTGGTGTTCCCCAGCCAACAGACTCGTCCTCAGATTCAAGCCTCTCGAGCTTCTTAGTTATGCAATCTGGTGACTGGATGTTGAAACTGCTGTCAATGGGCTGCCTGGCTTCTGGTACCCTTGGATCGGAGATTTGTTCTTCTCCGCTCTCATCCGTACTGCTTTCCAACTCTTTCAGTTCTCCTTCTGTGTCGCCACCCTCATCTTCGGGCTCATTGCCTTTGGATGATCGTGGGGAAGGGATTTCAAACACTGGCCAGCCAATGTCTGATAAATTCTTGATGCCCAAAACAGTGCCCATAATCCTTAATTTCTGATTTAAGTCTTTTGTGATGTTTAACCACAAACAGAGTGCCTGCACCCTGTCCTGGAAGTCTTTTGCAGCGTATTTTTCATAGTCCTTTTGAAGAGCCTGCAACGATGGATAAAGTGCCTCTATGTACTCCAGCAGCTCCATTATCCGTTTGACCTGCTCAAATGACACCCTCTGGCGCTGGAGATGCTCATGATATGTTGAGTAACCCACAACCTTTGTCCCATGAGGGGCTCTGCACTGCCCTTCTACCAAAGTACCATTAAAACTAGCTCCATTTCTAACAAAGGCAAAGCTCCCATAATTAACTTTGAAAGTAAGGATTTCATTGATAATATCTGGGATGGCTTGACGGGCTGTATATAAAAAGAGGTCCTGGTCGTTAATGGTCCGTCCTGCATGCCAGGCTTGTAGCTCTAACCAGATCAGTTCATTAGATCGGTTAAACCAGAAAGCAGATGTATTTTCCTGTCCTCTTTGCTCCCTGTCCTTCTTCTTTGAGACTGAGGTAAGTTTTAGTAGAAGTCGTAGAGTTTCAAAAAACTTTAAGCGATCTGCTGGACAGTCAGTCCTAGAAGTTTGGCGTGCAGTTCTGGCTATCGGCATGGGCACAGACACCGGAAGCTTAGCATTGCTGCAGCCAAGACTGAGGTAAGGCTTATTGAGATCCACATCTGGAATTGATTTTTTGGGCAAAGACCCACCCACCGGGTCCAACATGAACGAGCACTGCACGTTCTTCTTATGATCCGGCTCCGTCGTTCTAAGAGCTGCTCGGACCTTTTTCTCCTGCTTACAGCTGTATTCTTCCACATTCTCCACAGTTTTTCCAGTGTCTTTATGTGGAGGTTGGTTTGGTGCATTCATTTTTTCTATTAAAAAAATAAGCAGAACATTATGTTACTCTAAAATATAAAGTTATTCTCAATATTTCAATGACTGATATTCACATGTACTTATATTTTCAGACTGTTATTGAAGAAAATAATCATATCATATGCTGAAAATTAAGAGAATACACACACACACACAACATTTCTCTCTGAATCTTTACAAAGGTTTTACCCATTTTCCCTGTTGCATAATACTTGCTATATTCTCTAATATTCTCCATTACTAACTTAAAACCATCTGCTTACCTCTCTACTACAAATTGCAGTCATCCAGCTAGTCAGATCTTCACAAGTCATCACCTTAAACTTAAGAAGGGAGAAACAGTATGGCAGATCTGACAGAAACCTGATTTAGAGAACACATCCAATTCCTGCCTTTGCCATGAACTGAAGTATCAGCTTAGAGCAAATCAGTTAAGTTTTCTGGGTTACTTTTCTCATTTGTAAAATCAAGTAGATTGAGGAAAGACCACTTAAGGCACTTTAAGATTATTCTCATAAAACACTGAAAGACAGATAAGCAAAAATGTTTACCTGAATTTATTCTATTCCTTGATTTCTTCTTTGCCACAAACAGGTGAACAATAACATTTTAAATTCAACATTAAGAAAACTGAAGACATATAGCCTAATTTAGTATAATTTGCCTAGTTTATTATGCTGGCACATAAAGTCATTCAAAATTAACGCAAAGGAAGTAAATATCACACTTTCCCTTCACGTAACTGTAAAAGGTTCTATTAACTTAATTCCCAAGCTCTGAGATGAACACACATCTTCCTTCCTGTTTGGCATTTCTGACACTAGGAACCACCGTACCTCACTGAAACCCCTTCAGTCTCTTGCCTTCTACATACAGCACTCTCAGGGTTCTCTTCTACCTTTTGAGTCCCTCCTCTTCAAATTCTCTCCTGGGAACTTGGCTCACTCCATTAAAAAGTTAATGCTTCTCAAAGCCCCTCTCCTAGGTCTCTTCTGTCTCACCTTCCCTCTCCCTGGGTGACCTCCTTCACACCCACGTCATACACTGATGATGCCCAAGCCTATAGCACTGTCCCCATGTCCCCTCTACACTCAAGGTACACTGTCTCATTGAATCTAGGACACACATTTTGTATTTTAACTTCTCTGAAATTAGAATATGTTTTATAATTATGGTGATATAAATAACTTTTAGGAATATATTCACTAATATATTTCGTTTTCCTTTATATATATGCACAATAGTAATAAATGGTTTTAAAAAATCTATTATCTAAATATCAAGAAGTATAAAAGAGTTCTTTAAATAAAAATTTAAAATTCTAAGTGTAAGAACACACTGTGTCATCAATTATAAGCATTTTTTTCTTAGTATATAATATTATAGTATGCTTTTAGATTTGATGAAATAGAGTGTATTTATATGGTTACAGACTAACATACCCAAAATCAATTCACCAAAGAAAATTTGTTTAAAACCAATGTATTTCCAAATCAATTTAAATTAAATTAGTTTTAAAATAAGGATTTTAAAACAAGTATTTCCATGAGCACTTCCAACCTGATTTACATTATATTCAATTTCTTTTATGATCCATCAAAAAGGACTTTACTGTCTGTAAGGATTTGTGTTATATTTTACTATAAAACTATTATTACTATTACCTTTTAAATTAGCAATACTTTTTAAACAATAGAACTTTTATCTGTACTTTTAATCTACTTTACTTCTAAATGTCTTAAAATGTTTTACACAGTCCATTCAGGAAATTTCTTCACTCAGAATGGCTATCATTAGAAACAAGACAAATAACAAGTGTTGGCAAGGAGGTGGAGAAAAAGGAATCCTCATACACTGCTGGTGGGAATGTAAATTGGTACAGCCACTATAGAAGGTTTCTCAAAGAACTAAAAATAGAACTACCATTTGACCCAATAATTCCACTCCTGGATATACATATCCCAAAAAAACCCCAAAACACTAATTCAAAATGATACATGCACCCCGATATTCACAGCAGCATTATTTACAATTGCTGAGATACAGAATCAACCTCACTGTCCATCAACAGATAAATGGATAAAGAAGATGTAAAGAGTGTGTGTGTGTATGTGTATACATACATATCAATACATACAATGGAATACTACTCAGCCATAAAAAATGAAATTTCACCATTTGCAGTAACATGGATAGAGCTGGAGGGTATTACGCTAAGTGAAATAAGTCAGACAGAGAAAGACAAATACTGTGTGATATCACTTACATGTGGAATCTAAAAAATACAACAGGGCTTCCCTGGTGGCACAGTGGTTGGGAGTCTGCCTGCAGATGCAGGGGACACGGGTTCGTGCCCCGGTCCAGGAGGATCCCACATGCCGCGGAGTGGCTGGGCCCGTGAGTCATGGCCGCTGAGCCTGTGCGTCCGGAGCCTGTGCTCCGCAACGGGAGAGGCCACAGCAGTGAGAGGCCCGTGTACCGCAAAAAAAAAAAAAAAAAAAAAAAAAATACAACAAACTAGTGAATATAACAAAAAAGAAGCAGACTCACAGATATAGAGAACTAATGGTTACCAGTGGGGAGAAGGAAGCGGGGAGGGACAAGATAGGGTTAGGGGATGAGACACAAATTACGATGTATAAAATAAATAAGCTACAACAATATACTATACAACACAGGGAATATAGCCAATATTTTACAATAACTATAAATGAAATGTAACCTTTAAAAATTGTGAATCACTACGTCATACATCTGAAACTTATTGTACATAAATTATACCGCAATAAAATTTTTTTAAAATTTTTTAAAAAGTCGAATTTTTTAAAAAAGAAATTTCTTCACAGTTTTATTGTTTCTAGCTACAAATACTTATCAGTCCTCATTTATAAAAAATGTGTCCGGGCCAGCCCTTTGCCTCCTCTTTGCTGTTTTGTTTAACTGTGTTCTTTACACTTTTATTAATATAGCACACATATATCACTAATTTCTACTTAGTAAAGCAATGGTTATTTGAAAGCAAAGCTAACAAGTACTTCCAAATTTAACTCCATTATATTTTATGTTTCAAGATATCAAATCATACTATACTTTCTTACTATGAAACACAAAATGATACATACATGGTATCAGGGGGTAAGATTGGAGATAAAGATAATGAGTTTGTTTTGTAATATATTGAATTGGAGGTGCCTATGGGACATTCATGTAGAGATGTCTGTGGGTAACTAATATATGAGTCTTGAGCTCAGGAGAGAAATCCAGAGGTATCAATTTGGAAATTATCAATATATACAGATGTTGTTTAATACCAGGAGAGTACACAAGAATATCCAAGAAACGTGTGCAGAAGAGAGGCAATGCAGGCCTAGGAAAGAATGCTATATTAACTAATACGTGCATCCACATGGTTTTGAGTCAGAGAAATCAAAAACTTATGTCACAAAAAACTCTTCTGTTAGCTTAGGGTTTAGGATTCTAAGAAGACTTTACACAATGAATGTAGGGTAGCATTAGTGACCAAGGCCAAAGAACGTCTGCATATAATTTATAACTTAAAAGTAAGCGAACAGTGGAAAAGTATTACTTTCCTTATATAAATTATAAATGCTCTTCTAACCCATGATTTAAAGGTCCTAAGGGAAACAAAGGGTGAACTGAGAGTAGCTGGGATGCCCTGAACAACACAGAAGACAGAGCTATGAACGTTAAGTCCAAACCTATGCTAAATTTACCACACAGCTAATAGTCAAAGCACGAAATATCAAGAGATGAAGCTTCTGAGCCTTGATCTTTATTCCAACAATTACAAGGACTTAAGGGGGGAAATGCCACAATCCCACTTTTCTGTATAAACCGAATCGAATTTTAGCAAGCTTAGAAACCTAATTTTTGTAGAGTATACACAAATATTGTGAAGCCTATCTTACAGCACAAAAAATGGTATATTACACAATTTTCTGAAATTCTGTATTCAAAATTTTGGTCCAGTCTTTGGACCTACAATGTGTGTAAAGGAAAGCAAATGGGGAAAGGAGGAAGACAGGACAAAGAAGTTATTTTTTTTTTTTTTCCAAAACAAAAAACCAAGTTGTTTTTTTTTTTAAAAAAAAACACACAAATGGAAATAGGTACATCATTAAAATGACATAATTTAAATTTAAAATGGACTTAAGCCCCAGTCTAGCTACTGTGCAAAAAGAAAATACCAATCTTTGTTTGTTTAGTTTGCTGTGAATACTAAATCCCTCTGCAATGAACAGTCAAGCACAGAGTTTCTGTAAAGGAGAATGGATCAAAAGTATATAGAATGTTTTATATAAGTTCTAATTACAGTACTACAAAACTAGTTCATAATGACTTAAGACTAATGAACATCTGAGCTCCCAAGTGGCTATAAATTAAGTGGTATGACTTTGTAGTACTGTTAAAACAAACCTTCCAATAAGTTACTGTTTCCTTTGGCCAATCACCAATAACTCCTGCCAAATCAGAGAAACATGAAAGGAAAAGAACAAAAAAATGTATAATGAAACTGAACGCAAACAAATGACAAGCAATATGGTTCACTTGTTTAAACAGATATAAGACAGTCAACTGAATTCCCCACAATTCATACCTAGAAACAGCTCTTTAGAGTATGTATAAAATGTATTTTTTATCAAGTCCTCACAATTCTTACATTCTTCCATACATGTATGTCAAATTCAAAACAGTGGCCCTCCTCGATCTCTCAAATGAGAAAGCAGAAACGGGTATCTGCGCTTTAAGTGTGAGATGATCTTTAGAGCAGTGATGTGCCAGGCTATCAATGTCAACAACCTGAAGGGACTTAGAGATCTTCTAATTCAAGGTTCTCAAACTTTAGTAAACATTAAGAATCACTCAGGTTCTTGCTACAATGCAGATTCCTGGGCCCACTCCCAGTGTCTCAAATTCAACCTGGCTAGAATGACACCACATTTGGGAAAACACTGCTCTATTCAAACACTGCTTTACCCATTTATGAGGTAAGGGCTTACAGAAATTGTCATCATCTTTACAACAACACTGTGATGGAGATTCCCGCAGAACATGGATGGCCAGACAGATGAGACATGTCGGGACAGGGATCCTAACCCATGTTTGTGCCATCAACCACCTTTAGGCCTGTCAAGCTGCTCACAGGGCAGGGCTGTCTGACTAAGGAAAGGTTAAGATGCTGAGTGCCATAAAAGACAGATTACAGTGGGCAAACTGATATGTGGAAGCTTTAAATAAGACCAGGTACTTGACGGAATGCCTTGAAGAATGGATTCATCTTAAATAAGGGTAGCAAGGAAGGCAAGAGAATATTTTAAGCCATAGAATAAACATACAAAAAGACACAAAAGCAGAAAAGAAGAGAGCCTGGCTGGAATAGTGAGTCTACATGTAGATGGGTAGACTGGAAATATAAATTAGAACCTTGAAAGTCAGGCTGAGTTTGGATTAAAGAACTGAAATATAGATTTAAGTCCACTCTAGTTCACAAAGAACATTTCTCTTACTCTACAGATTGAATCTGATTCATAACCATTTTACCAGATCAATTTTATAGCAGTATTATATTAAAAAAAATAAAACTTGCTAATCTCACTATGTTAGCAAAAAATCACACACATTTACATACACACACACACACCTTGAGATATTTGCTAACGATAGGGAGATTAATGTGTGTACATGTACATGCATACGTGTGTGTATATGCACACATGTATACGCCAGATTACAGATTACTCTCTCTGTAACCTGGCTCTTACAGTATTACATTACTCCTGCAAAAGGGGGCTGATAATGATTACGAGGCAGATTCACCCTGAAAAGGGCTTTGGCCTGGGTGTCTTCATTCTTATTTAACCTACTTAAAACTATGAGATGAACTGGATTTACTTCCTTCTGCTAATTAAAAAGAACAAAGATTTAAGAATGAGATAGTTTGTCTCTTCTTAAACCAGCCTTAAGGAGAAACAGCTACACATGGGTAGCTACACATTATGGTCCAAAATTTATCAAAATCTTAATTGCTGTAGTTTGGTAGTTATTTACCATTATCCAAAAATTATGATCTAAAGTAACACCACAGTTAAATTCTGTTACTCATCAAAGTATGAAATCAAGCCTGGTCAGTGAGTTAATTCAAGAGCTGAACTGGTAGGTTACATCTGTCAGGATGTCACATAGCTGGTATTTTTTAGGTAATAAAGAGCTAACCATCTTTACCTAGATATCATAACATTGTTATATATTTAATATTTAGCACAGCTTCTAAAAGCAGAAGTTAATATTTTGAAAACAAAAATATCTTTAACATTCCCAGGGAAACAAAATCAGGAAAATGCAAAAGTCAAATAAAATAATTTTAAACACATCTAAAGTCCATCAGTACAAAGAAATAAAACACTGTGGGCAGTGGTGACCTCACCTTTGTCCTACATCCCTAGGCCCCCTCCTCAGGCCCCCCCTATCTCAGACAACCACTACGATACATATTGTTTGGAACTTTCCCGTCTGTGGTTACCCACTTGGCGTATTATGAAAGGAAATCACAATGAGTGACACAAGTCTTTCTGCAGAACTTCTCGTGTTTATTTGCACGAACTTCTCTAAAGTTTACTCCCAAAAGTGCGTTTGCTTGGGTCAAGGATATAACCAAGCTCAGTCTGAGTGTATTAACAAATTACTTCCACACAGGGATTGAGACAATTTACACTCACACCAGCCTTGTAAGAAAGCTGCCATCTCCTCATATCTTTGCTAGTATTTGATAATGCTCATCAGGGTGTAGTAAGTATTAGAAAGAAAACCACAGGCCCCAAATGGGTGTCAGTCGCATGCTAAAAGCCCATGATGGCAAACCTATATTTTATACGTTACTTCACTGCAGTTCCAACCTCTCCCAGAAATGTAGTTTTAATTGAACAGTCTAGAATTTTCTGGTCAATACCAATAAAGTAATCCATCAAGTAGACCCTCTACAATCCCCCAGAGGAAGAGGTACTCTGCATGATAAAACCCCTGTCATCCCTCCCCACCCCCATAAAAAAAGATGTCTGGGGCTTCCCTGGTGGCGCAGTGGCTGAGAGTCCGCCTGCCGATGCAGGGGACACGGGTTCGTGCCCCGGTCCGGGAGGATCCCACATGCCGTGGAGCGGCTGGGCCCGTGAGCCATGGCCGCTGAGCCTGCGCGTCCAGAACCTGTGCTCCGCAACGGGAGAGGCCACAACAGTGAGAGGCCCGCGTACCACAAAAAACAAAACAAAACAAAACAAAACAAAAAAGATGTCTGGTCAAAAAATAATCCTTTCTTTTTTTTTTGCTAATAGCTCCCTTACTCCACCCTTTTTCCTATAAAATCCCTTCCATTTTTGCACAACCACCCAGAGAACCCTTCTAGCTGCTAGACGTAATGCTGCCTGATTCATAAATAAAGCCAGTCAAATCTTCAAATTTACTTGGCTGAACTTTGCTTTTTAACATAAGAAATATATTTGGGTTTTGTCCAGGTTCCTGACACAGAGCTCCTAAAACCCTTGGAATTTTCCGATAGAAGCATCTTTTTTATTCATAAGGAGCCCCTATCAATCACACCTCAATTTACACTAATGAGGCAACTTAAGTGATAAACATAAGTAAAGTGTGTTCCTGAGTTCTATGAGCAGTTCTCTCATGGGAACCCTCAATTTATTACCAGTTGGTCAGAAGGTTGCCTGGTACTAAATTTCCATTTATAAAAAATAAGCCTATAACAACAGTAGTTGGTTATTTTGAGCCTAGGATAATAAGAATATTTAAAGAATCATATCCATATAATAGCTCATGACAATGGCTACCATCACTAAAGACAATAGGGTTAGTGGCTACTCTACCCACAGAACCGTGAGCCCAATAAGATGGACGCTTTCATAACACTAAGCTTTGGGGTGGCTGTCACAAAGCAAAAGGTAAGCAGAAAAACGAAAATATTATTGGTGATGTTAATTAAAAAAATGAGTTCAGGGGCTTCCCTGGTGGCACAATGGTTGAGAGTCCACCTGCCGATGCAGGGGACACGGGTTCGTGTCCCGGTCCGGGAAGATCCCACATGCCACGGAGCAGCTGGGCCTGTGAGTCACGGCTGCTGAGCCTGCGCGTCCGGAGCCTGTGCTCCGCAACGGGAGAGGCCATAGCAGTGAGAGGCCCGTGTACCGCAAAACAAACAAACAAACAAAAAAAACAGATGAGTTCAACTTTCACTGCAGTTCTAAAGTGAATTGTATGATTCAGGCAGCCTTTGCTTGTTGCAGAGAGAAAGAAATAATGCGTCAGTTCATATTTCCTTGGAAAGCTTTTAAAATAAATCTGGCCAATCTAATTTTTAAAATCTCTTGAAAATACTGAGAGACCAATACACTATCATGATTGACAAATGAGTCTGAAATACTGGTCTCCCTGACTCAGCCTTCAGGCCATAGCACACGTGTCAATTGTTCCAGAAGTCTTCCCAAGCCCAGGTCTGCTCAATCCCCTCCTGTGGGCACCCACAGAAGTGCCCCCACCTCTCCCCTCCACCCCAGTTCTACCACACAAGATGGGACTGCCTGCTCATCTCTGTGATTCCTGCTGGAGATGAGCAAGGGCTTATCGATCATCTAACGCAATACCCGCCTAGGGAGTCGCTGAAGTTGCGAGTCAGTGGAAAGAATGCAGGAGAAATAAGGGAGGAATGGAAGGGAGGAAGGAAAAGGGGGATGCGAAGAGGAGGGAGAAGGAAGGAAGGAGAGGTAAAGGCAAGAGGAAAGGGAGGGTGGTGAGGACAGAAAGACCCAGAGAAAACGTCACTACGATGGCAAAACACAGAGTGAGAAGAAGAAAGGAAGAGCTACAGGAAACGGAGAAGCCAGACAGGACTGACCCAGGCTGCAGTCCCAACGCCATACCTTGGTAACTATGTGGCTCAAGACTCAGTGTCCTGAAAGGAGGGGCACCAATTAATAAGGGTACAGTCAATGATATAATTAGTTAATTCTACTTTGAAGTTTAAGGCAAGTAGTGAGAAAGAAAGCTTTAGCTCACAATAATAATGACAGCTAGTAGTTACTGAACATAAAACCCCCACAGCACCGTAAGGCAGATTACCTCACAGATGAAGAAAATGAGACACGGAGGCGGCGTACACAGAAGGTGGTAGAACCAGGATGGGAACCCAGGCAATCTGGCAGCCAAGTCTGTGCTCCGGCCCCCACGCTCTGCTGCTGCAGCCAGCGAGCTCTCAAGCGCTGTTGTTCTACACAACACAAACACGCCACCACCAAAACAGTAACACGGCCCACCTGCCCAACACGGTTGCTTCATTTCCATCTTTTTTTTGGTGTTCTTGAACAAGAATGTTGACAAAAACAGTTCACCAGACAGCAAACGTACTGCTTTCTAGTATATGCATGACTGGGACAGTTAAGACTACACGTCCTAGAAACTCTCTGTGTCATGTCCTCAACCATAAATTGAATAATAATATATAGAACCTACATCTCATTGGGTTATTATGATATTTGAAAGATAACTCTTTTGAGGAGCTAAGCGCAGTGCTTAGGTAAGCACTCAAGAACTGTGAGTGATAATCGGGCAAATGTTGCTACAAATGACTCGGCAGCCATTAAAATGAACGGCACAGGATATTCTATGGCACAGAAAGTTATGAATCATTAAATGAAAAAGGAAGCCAGCTATAAAATAGTAAAAATAGTATGATATCGTATCACAACACAAATATATGCATGTAAAGAGACTACAAGGCAAAGATGGTAAAAGCTGCTATTTCTGCATATCGGGTTTACGGGTATTTTTCTTTCTTTTTGTCAGTATTTTCTAAACTCCCTACGACAAACATGTAATCTTTTGCAATAAGAAAAAACATAAGTTATTAAGAACTTATGCCCTAGGTCTGCTATTAGATAGCTACAAATCAAAAGGTTTATGAGCGTTCTTTCTTCACCTGCAAAACGGCAGGAATTAACGTGGTCTCTGAGACCCCTTCCAGATCTAAAATTCTGTAATTTTATGAAATAAACAACTGAAAGAAGTTGAGGAAGAAAAGAAACAACCTTCCCTCTTCCTTCTATCTCTGACACAGCCCAGAAGGACAGCAGAGCTCAACAAGTATCTAGTGACGGGTTTTCTGACTGATTACTAAAGACATACAGTCATGTCAAGTACCACATTCAGAGAAGCTTAACCCCTGCTGCTTATACTGGGAAAAAAGTCCAAACTGAGGACCAGGAGAACCAGTTCTAAAATTAGTCCTAGGAGTTCCCTGGTGGTCCAGTGGTTAGGACCCTGCGTTCTCACTGCCGAGGGCCCAGGTTCAATCCCTGGTCAGGGAACTAAGATCCCACAAGCTATGTGGCATGGCCAAAAAATAAAAATAAAAATAGTACCTAAAATCAGTCCTGCCACTATCTCAAGCCTTCTGGCCTTAAGAAGTTGCTTTAAAACCCTGGGCCTGGACCTCCCTGGTGGCACAGCGGTTGAGAATCTGCCTGCTAATGCAGGGGACACGGGTTCGAGCCCTGGTCTGGGAGGATCCCACATGCCGCGGAGCAACCAGGCCCGTGAGCCACAACTACTGAGCCTGCGCGTCTGGAGCCTGTGCTCCGCAACAAGAGAGGCCGCGATAGTGAGAGGCCTGCGCGCACCGCGATGAAGAGTGGTCCCCGCTTGCCACAACTAGAGAAAGCCCTCACACAGAAACGAAGACCCAACACAGCCAAAAATAAAAATAAATAAATTTAAAAAATAATAATAATAATAAAAAAAATAAAACCCTGGGCCTCACTTTCTCAATCTATAAAATGGGGGGGGGACTGTGTTCTCCACTCTGGTTCTAAAATAGTATGAACAAGTGAAGACAAAGCAGATGTCCTACTGGCATCATCGCATTTCACCACCACAAAACAAATATGTATTAACTAATATTGGTTCAGTAGATGCTGCTTCAAAAGGAACTTCTGTAGGCATTTGAGAAATTTCTTTGAGAAAATGGAAAAGGACTGATTTTGAAGATAATATATTGCAATGGAAAGCTATTACTTTACAAAGGGAGTAAATACAGACCATAGGTTAACATCCTACTACAAATACAGTTTTAAAAGAAAGTAAAAAAAAATCATCTTCCCTGTGGGAAAGAAAGACTATTTCTTACTTAGGAATTCCTCCTTGGATAAGACTTCACTCAAGCAAATAAGTACAATAAAGTCCACTTCTCTTACCCTTCTTCTTTCTTGAGGAATGGCTATGATAGGGACGCAGAATGAACTTGCCGACGTTAACCATGAGAGATCAATGTGTGGAAGAAATGTGTGGGAAAGGGAAAGAGAGGACGAAAATGAGCTAAAGAAAGGGAGAAATGGAAATGAGTCTCTTTTCAGTAGGGAGAACATGTGATAAGGGGAAATTTCTCAGAGGAGATGAAGAACGATATCCCTATCTTGCACAGTAATAGGTAGATGAATTCTAGGAAACTAAGAGATCAGTTTTAGGACAAGTGGTTTGCTGAAATTAACAGAGAAATTCTAAAACCGTAAGGCTTCAGGGACCTGAGGTTCCATGCCAGAAAGCAGGTACAAGGAAGCAGGTCAGCATGATTCAATTCCTCTGCCTCAGAACAGAACAGCTGTGACGCGCTCAGAGGAAGGAAGAAATGAAAACGGAGAACAGTCTCAGGAGCAGAAACAGCTTCTAGGAGCAGGACACTGTCTGGGCTTTGGGATTCCAAACAGAAAGAAAAGTAAACCACAGATTCTGTGTGTGACTATAAGGCGGGATACCATCCAGGCCCTGTGCCTAGAAGGGACAAGGGCCCTGTCCACGCGGGCTGCATCACGGTCACCGGCAGAGCACAGTTCTCAGGCCGCCTAGGGAATCCTGGGGAAGCAAGCCTGGCCCTGCCTCCCCCAAAGTGCCCAATACATCGTGTCAGGAAGACAGAATCTAGAAATTTCAGCCTAAGAGATTCAAAGAATAAAAGAAGGCCACCTATCCCGTACACCAGCAACCATCCTGGACAGGCACGCTGATTCATCCACGTGTGTCCTCTTCCACGTCCTAAAAGGAATGCAAATGCCTCACACACTGACTTTAACAATTACTCAGGACAAACCTTTCTATCTCTGGAGAATTATTTTCTCTTTTATTAACAATATTGCTAATGGTGATAATTCAAAAATTTAAAAATAAAACTTTAAGGCAGCATAAAATCGAATTTAAAATAAGAGGAATAACTAACATTATTGTAGAAAAAGCATCTATCAATAGTTACTTGTTACATAAAGATTATATACCAACCATGCCACGCCCTCTCAAATATATCTTTTTAAGTACAAGACTTACCTTTCAAATTAGCTCGACTGGTGGGCCTCCCTACATTATTCCTCTGGTGTTTGGTTGACAGGCGCTTCCTCTGCCGAGGTGTGCTGGGGGGAGAGGTACCATAAAGGTTCTCTGTATTTGTTTCATCTGAAAAGTCCTCAGGATCAGACTCAGAATTCTTACAAGCTGAATCTCCCAATGTGTACTCTTGTCTATGGAGGACAACAAGCAGAGAAAATATTCAGGAATGTATAAAGGGAATTCAAGTTTCAATTACTTAAAATTTCTTTTAAAAACTCTCCATAACACTTTTCTGTGGATAGGTCTCTTCCTCAGCCTTGTAATCTTTCTCCTCTATCTCTACTTGTAGAAACTCAACATAACGACTGTGTTCCTGCTCTCACCACGAATAAAGAGAACTGATGTGCAGTTCCTGGTGTTTAGAGAATTCTTTCTAACATAAATGAAGTTTAAAACTAAAAACTTAAGGATCACGGAAAAAAGAGCAAAGGACTAGAAGATACAAATCAACAGAACTAAGCATCACTTACATGACAGTTGGTGACAAGCTTAACTGCTAAGTGGGCAACTCTTGCCCTGACTTCAGAGTTCCACTGCTTTCGCTTTGTGAAGCACACAGAACAGAAAGCATGACCTGAGCAGCAAAGCAGAGAGCACTGATGACATGTGGTAGGTCAGGTCAGGTTCTCTGATAAACACTACAGTGCAGCACTCAGGTTAGGGAAGTTGAAAACTTCCCTAATATGGGAAAGGAAATAGTCAATCAAGTCCAGGAAGCACAGAGAGTCCCATACAGGATAAATCCAAGGAGAAACACGCCAAGACACATATTAATCAAACTATCAAAAATTAAATTCAAAGAAAAAATGTTAAAAGCAGCAAGGGAAAAGTAACAAATAACATGCAAGGGAATCCCCATAAGGTTAACAGCTGATCTTTCAGCAGAAACTCTGCAAGCCAGAAGGGAGTGGCAGGACATATTTAAAGTGATGAAAGGGAAAAACCTACAACCAAGATTACTCTACCCAGCAAGAATCTCATTCAGATTCAACAGAGAAATTAAAACATTTACAGACAAGCAAAAGCTAAGAGAATGCAGCACCACCAAACCAGCTATACAGCAAATGCTAAAGGAACTTCTCTAGGCAGGAAACACAAGAGAAGGAAAAGACCTACAATAACAAACCCAAAACAATTAAGAAAATAGTAATAGGAACTTACATATTGATAACTACCTTAAATGTAAATGGATTAAATGCTCCAACCTAAAGACACAGACTAGCTGAATGGATAAAAAAATAAGACCCGTGGGCTTCCCTGGTGGCGCAGTGGTTGAGAGTCCGCCTGCCGATGCAGGGGACACGGGTTCGTGCCCCGGTCTGGGAGGATCCCACATGCCGCGGAGCGGTTGGGCCCGTGAGCCATGGCCGTTGGGCCTGCGCGTCCGGAGCCTGTGCTCCGCAACGGGAGAGGCCACAACAGTGAGAGGCCCGCATACAGCAAAAAAAAAAAAAAAAAAAAAAAAAAAAAAAAAAAAAAAAAAAAAAAATAAGACCCGTATATATATGCTGTCTACAAGAGACCCACTTCAGACCTAGGGACACATACAGACAGAAAGTGAAGGGATGGAAAAAGATATTCCATGCAAATGGAAATCAAAAGAAAGCTGGAGTAGCAATTCTCATATCAGACAAAATAGACTTTAAAATAAAGACTACTAGAAGAGACAAAGAAGGATGCTACATAATGATCAAGGGATCGACCCAAGAAGAAGATATAACAGTTGTAAATATTTATGCGCCCAACATAGGAGCACCTCAATACATAAGGCAAATACTAACAGCCATAAAAGGAGAAATCGACAGTAACACAATCATAGTAGGGGACTTTAACACCCCACTTTCACCAATGGACAGATCATCCAAAATGAAAATAAATAACGAAGCACAAGCTTTAAATGATGCATTAAACAAGATGGACTTAATTGATATTTATAGGACATTCCATCCAAAAACAACAGAATACACTTTCTTCTCAAGTGCTCATGGAACATTCCCCAGGACAGATCATATCCTGGGTCACAAATCAAGCCTTGGTAAATTTAAGAAAATTGAAATTGTGTCAAGTATCGTTTCCAACCACAACGCTATGAGACTAGATACCAATTACAGGAAAAAAATCTGTAAAAAATACAAACACATGGAGGCTAAACAATACACTACTAAATAACCAAGAGATCACTGAAGAAATCAAAGAGGAAGTCAAAAAGTACCTAGAAACAAATGACAATGAAAACACAACGACCCGACGAAACCTATGGGATGCAGCAAAAGCAGTTCTAAGAGGGAAGTTTACAGCAATACAATCCTACCTCAAGAAACAGGAAACATCATAAATAAACAACCTAACCTTATACCTAAAGCAATTAGAGAAAGAAGAACAAAAAACCCCCAAAGTTAGCAGAAGGAAAGAAATCATAAAGATCAGATCAGAAATAAATGAAAAACAAATGAAGGAAAGGATAGCAAAGATCAATAAAACTAAAAGCTGGTTCTTTGAGAAGATAAACAAAATTGATAAACCTTTAGCCAGACTCATCAAGAGGGAGAAGACTCAAATCAGTAGAATTAGAAATGAAAAAGGAGAAGTAACAACTGACACTGAAGAAATACCAATGCTCATGAGAGATCACTACAAGCAGCTATATACCAATAAAATGGACAACCTGGAAGAAATGGACAAATCCTTAGAAAAGCACAACCTTCCAAGACTGAACTGGGAAGAAATAGAAAATATAAACAGACAAATAACAAGCAATGAAATTGAAACTCTGATTAAAAATCTTCCAACAAACAAAAGCCCAGGACCAGAGACGGCTTCACAGGTTAATTCTATCAAACATTTAAAGAAGAGCTCACACCCATCCTCTCAAACTCTTCCAAAATATAGCAGAGGGAGGAACACTCCCAAACTCATTCTACGAGGCCACCATCACCCTGATACCAAAACCAAACAAAGATGTCACAAAAAAAGAAAACTACAGGCCAATATCACTGATGAACATAGATGCAAAAATCCTCAACAAAATACTAGCAAACAGAATCCAACAGCACATTAAAAGGATCATACACCATGATCAAGTGGGGTTTATCCCAGGAATGCAAGGATTCTTCAATATACACAAATCAATCAATGTGATAAACCACATTAACAAATTGAAGAATAAAAACCATATGATCAACTCAATAGATACAGAAAAAGCTTTTGACAAAATTCAACACCCATTTATGATTAAAAACCCTCCAGAAAGTAGGCATAGAGGGAACTTACCTCAACATAACAAAGGCTATATATGACAAACCCACAGCCAACATCATTCTCAATGGTGAAAAACTGAAACCATTTCCACTAAGATCAGGAAAAAGATAAGGTTGCCCGCTCTCACCACTATTATACAAAATAGTTTTGGAAGTTTTAGCCACAGCAATCAGAGAAGAAAAAGAAATAAAAGGAATACAAATGAGAAAAGAAGAAGTAAAACTGTCACTATTTGCAGATGACATGATACTATACCTAGAGAATCCTAAAGATGCTACCAGAAAACTACTAGAGCTAATCAATGAATTTGGTAAAGTAGCAGGATACAAAATTAATGCGCAGAAATCTCTTGCATTCCTATACACTACTGATGAAAAATCTGAAACAGAAATTAAGGAAACTCTCCCATTTACCACTGCAACAAGAAGAATAAAATACCTAGGAATAAACCTACCTATGGAGACAAAAGACCTGTATGCAGAAAACTGTAAGACACTGATGAAAGAAATTAAAGATGACACAAACAGATGGAGAGATATACCATGTTCTTGGATTGGAAGAATCAGCATTGTGAAAACGACTGCACTACCCAAAGCAATCTACAGATTCAATGCAATCACTATCAAACTACCAATGGCATTTTTCACAGAACTAGAACAATAAATTTCACTATTTGTATGGAAACACAAAAGACCCTGAATAGCCAAAGCAATGTGGAGAAAGAAAAATGGAGCTGGAGGAACCAGGCTCCCTGACTACAGACTATACTCCAAAGCTACAGTAATCAAGATAGTATGGTATTGGCGCAAAAACAGAAATACAGATCAACGGAACAGGATAGAAAGCCCAGAGGTAAACCCACACACATATGGTCACCTTATTTTTGAGAAAAGGACGCAAGAATATACAACAGAGAAAAGACAGCCTCTTCAATAAGTGATGCTGGGAAAACTGGACAGCTACATGTAAAAGAATGAAATTAGAATGTTCCTTAACACCACACACAAAAATAAACTCAAAAGGGGTTAAAGACCGAAATGTAAGGCCAGACACTATAAAACTCTTAGAGGAAAACATAGGAAGAACACTCCATGACATAAATCACAGCAATATCCTTTTTTGACCCACCTCCTAGAGAAATGGAAATAAAAACAAAAATAAACAAATGGGACCTAATGAAACTTAAAAGCTTTTGCACAGCAAAGGAAACCATAAACAAGACGAAAAGACAACCCTCAGAATGGGAGAAAATATTTGCAAATGAAGCAACTGACAAAGGATTAATCTCCAAAATATATAAGCAGCTCATGCAGCTCAATATCAAAAAAAACAAACAACCCAATCCAAAAATGGGTGGAAGACCTAAATAGACATTTCTCCAAAGAAGATATAAAGATCGCCAACAAACACATGAAAGGATGCTCAACATCACTAATCATTAGAGAAATGCAAATCCAAACTACAATGAGGTATCACCTCACACTGGTCAGAATGGCCATCATCAAAAAATCTACAAACAATAAATGCTGGAGAGGGTGTAGAGAAAAGGGAACCCTCTTGCACTGTTGGTGGAAATGTAAATTGATACACCCACTGTGGAGTACAGTATGGAGGTTCCTTAAAAAACTAAAAATAGAACTACCATATGACCCAGCAATCCCACTACTGGGCATATACCCTGAGAAAACCATAATTCAAAAAGATTCATGTACCACAATGTTCATTGAAGCTCTATTTACAATAGCCAGGGCATGGAAGCAACCTAAGTGTCCATCGACAGATGAATGGATAAAGAAGATGGACCTTGGCACATATATACAATGGAATATTACTCAGCCATAAAAAGGAACGAAATTGAGTTATCTGTAGTGAGATGGATGGACCTAGAGACTGTCATACAGAGTGAAGTAAATCAGAAAGAGAAAAACAAATACCATATGCTAACACATATATATGGAATCTAAAAAAAAAAACAAAAGATTCTGAAGAACCTAGGGGCAGGACAGGAATAAAGACGCAGACGTGGAGAATGGACTTCAGGACATGGTGGGAGGAAGGGTAAGCTGGGATGAAGTGAGAGAGAGGCATGGACATATATACACTACCAAATGTAAAATAGATAGCTAGTGGGAAGCTGCTCCATAGCACAGGGAGATCAGCTGGGTGCTTAGTGACCACCTAGAGGGGTGGGATAGGGAGGGTGAGAGGGAGACACAAGAGGGAGGGGATACGGTGATATATGTATACATATAGCTGATTCACTTTGTTATACAGCAGAAACTAACACAACATTGTAAAGCAAATATACTCCAATAAAGTTGTTTTTAAAAAAAAAAAAAAAGCAGCCTGAGAAAAACAACTTAGTTTGGAAGCTTTAGCTAAGAAACAATACATAATGGGGGGAGGGGTAGGAAGAGGAATCAAGCTAAAGTTTATTCCTTTTTTTCCTTTAAAAAAAACCATTTAGACACAAAATCTAGGAAAATAAATACTAGTGGTAAGCTCAAGAGAACTTGCATCATTTCAGTTAACTAACCAAAAGCATCCAAAACCTCATTCTGTATCAGCTCATGTGAGATGAGCTAATGTGGTCAGTTGACTGGTTCAGAATGTTCCCATGGATACCAATTATTTTGGATGGGGAAAGTAGTACAAGGTCTACATCAGCTGCCCTGAAACATTTTTCTTACTTGTGTTTGAAAACATACAAATGTGAAATGTCTTTCTGGTACTAAACTTCTGACAGTCACAGAAAACAATGTTGCATTCTTTTAACATAAAACTTTGCTCAAGTACCCTTCACTTGACATAGAATCCGGTCTAAGAAAAGCATGTCTTAAACTCAACCCAAGGGGGTTCAGTGCAGTTTTTAAATGAAACGTGAAAGACAAAAATTCAAGTAACTTGGGGTTAAATAGTTCTGCTCTGACATAGTAGGTAAAACCACATGATGCCTGAAATAGCTCATCTATAAAATGATGAAGTTGGATTAGATGAGCTTGAGAACATCGGTGGTTTTGCAAAAGCCCTAAAAGACAAACAAACAAAATACTTCATTAAAAGTTCTTTAGCAAAGCCCTTAAACATAAAATATTTCATTCCACATGAGCACAGTTCTCAGCTGGGTGAAGCTGTCTCCGCCAACTCCACCTCCCCATTAACCTATTCTCTATTAAGTAATAATTAAAGGGAGGCTGTTGCCACTGTGGGAAAGGGAGGAGGGGTAGGCAGGGGGGTTGGATTTTCTAAGTTTCTCTTTTAAAGAACTTATACACAATAGCTTGCTTGGCCTGCAGTATAAATTAAAAGGAGCTAAGCTAAGTTTGAGGTGGCACAAGGTTGGTGTGTACTGTAAGAGCCAATTAATACTCAGCTGATCTTTACTATCGGCCGGTAGTTGCACATTTATCAGCCTACCTCCAGGTAAGCTGTTAACAAATCTCAAGTTTATCCAACATTCACTCTGTAACTTTTGCATTGATTCAGAGTGTAGGGTCTTTACAAACCTAGCATGTCTTCATTATTTTTCAGTATAGATACTCAAACTTTTTTTTAACTAAAATTCTTTTTTTAAACAAAAGTAGATATTTTAAAACAAGATTTTCTATGGAAATGAACAAGAAACTATCCCCCCAACTAGACCTGAAGCTCCATGAAGGCAGGGACCTCATCTGTCTTCTTTACCACTGTTTCTCCAGTGTCTAGAACAGTGCCTGGCGCAGATGAGCCTGGCGCAGATGACATGCCCAATAACTGTCTGCTGAATAAATGGATTTGTAAGGTTAACAATTTTATCTTTGATACTTCAGACATAATTATTATCTAAATTGTATTTTAATAAAATCACATTTAATAATTTGAAGAACGTAGATTTTTAAAGGCTACAAGAATTAAAGATAGACTTCTGACAATAATATTGTTTAAGTGATACTGTAACCCTAGGTGCTAACATGACTATTTGAGACCAAAACAACAGCAATGGAGTCTGGTATAAGGAATAGTGGTTTTGGAATCAGAATATCACGGGCTGAAATCCCTTCGTTCCCACACTTAATAGTAAGAAGACAAGTTTTAATCAAATTATTGTTTGCTTACAAACACTTTCATTTATTAAAATACATATTAAAAGCATTAAAAATGAGACATGCAAATAAAAAATCTGAAACATCTGCGTTGGCTGTTACTTTGCTGGCCTCCCAGCATTCACATCCTTGTATAATCACCTCCTCTTGAATGTGGGTTGACCCTGTGACCTGCTTTAACCAATGCAATGTAGCAAAAGTGACTCTGGGTCAGTTCTGGGCCTAAGCCTTAAGAAGGCCACCTTTGTACTCCAGGGCATGCTAGCCACCATGTAAGAAGTTCAACTACCCTGAGACTGCCATGGTCTTCAAAGCCTAACTAACCAGGTGGAGAGGCTTCATGAAGGAGAAACCAGATAGGTCAAAGTCTTGCTAAGCTCCCATCCCAGCTGACAGCCAGTGCCAACTTGCTAGTGTGTGAGTGAGGCTATTTTGGACCTTCCAGCTGTCCCTGAGCCCAAGCCAACACCATGAAAAGCAGAAGAACCACTCAATACCATAACAGATAATAAATGGTTTTTACTTTAAGCCATTAAGCTTTGGTATGGTTTGTTAAATTACAATAGATAACTGACAAACATACAAAACTTAAACATTTTATTTTTACTTTAAGCCCGTGAATGGGTTTAAATCTGCCACGACTTTGATGAGGCCATAGCCTTGTCTTTTGGTGTGAGTCCCTGAGAAAAGTCACGAGTCAACTTTGTCACATATACCACAACCAAATCACTGCATCTGCCATCCCCACTCTCTAGTTCTTTAAAATGGAACAAGAATTTAAAGATTTTCAGAGGGTAATTTTTCTGGATTACCTAAACTTCAACAGTTCTCTCCTATCCCTAATTTGATGGTAAGTTTCTTTTCACGACCTATCTTGAGACTTTCCAAAGCATTCCAAATTAGTTTATACAGAAACTATGATTCTCTTTTGCATCCACATCTCATATATTTGCATAATAGTTTACTAAATTCTGCAATTACAATTAAAGCATACAATAGACCTAAAAAGATTTAGGAACAAACCAGGAACTCTTGATAAGCATATAGTTCAACTGATGGGAACAGAAAATCACAGGCATTCTAGAGAGAGCCTATTAGTCATAAGCATTCACGATGCTGTGAGCGTCAGTCAATATGTCTTACAGAAGAAATGGATAGGGTTAGGTCTTGGAAAGGGTTACATAGATGAGTGTATAAGGCCTGCCTGGCTTAGATCTTCTAGAAGTCTTTTATTTCACACAAAGATTTATACAAGGTATACTTTAGCAGTCCTGATGTAGGTCGAACAAAATAGAACACAAAGATAGAAAACATATATATATATATATATATATATATATATGAAGAAAAATTACCCCATATGGATAAACTTTACTCATCATTAGAAATAAAAATAATTATAAGCTATTTTAAAAATATTTTCAGATGAAGGCTTTCAGAAAATAAAATCATAAAATCATATAACCAAATATTACAAAATGCTTTAAAGACTTCATATTATTATTCTTCACTTCTGGTTAACCAGAAGATATCCAAAAAGGACTAGAACAAAAATAAAGAGAGAGAAAAGTTTTAGGTATTTAAAAACATGAGTCATGCTATAGATAAAAGACAAATGTGATTATTTCTATTATTTCTGCAATTTTACTGCCAACAGTTGAGTACTTAAAAACAAGGGGACAGGGCTTCCCTGGTGGCACAGTGGTTAAGAATCCGTCTGCCAATGCAGGGGACAAGGGTTCGAGCCCTGGTCCGGGAAGATCCCACATGCCGCGGAGCACCTAAGCCCGTGCGCCACAACTACTGAGCCTGCGCTCTAGAGCCCGTGAGCCACAGCTACTGAGCCCGTGCGCCTAGAGCCCGTGCTCCTCAACAAGAGAAGCCACTGCAATGAGAAGTCCACGTACCACAACGAAGAGTAGCCCCCGCGCGCAGCAACAAAGACCCAACGCAGCCAAAAAATTTAAAAAAAATTTTTTAATTAAAAAAAAAACAAGGAGACAAAGAAAAAGACATTTTCAAGTGTGTGTTCTTATTTTTGCCAGTTCTAATGCCTCCAAAAATGTGAGTATATCTGTTGATATATCTTTATCCAAAGCTTTGCAAATCAGTACTAGATTGTATGTGTACAGGTTAGCAAGGAGACAATGAAAAGGGAATAAAAACTCTTAGGTGCACCTGGTTGTACAGGAGTGGATGCAGGGAGCACTTCTTTCAATACAGGAAGTGAAAATAAGCACCACTTCAGTCTCACTGTGGATGCAATTTACAATGAAATGCCAATGAAAAAATATTTAAAGAAAAGCAACATAAAATGATGATTCATTCAAAGGTTTTTTTAGGCTTAAGTAAGAAGAACTCTGGGACTAAGGCAGGGACATCTGAAAGATGAAAATCTGCGTCAAAGCTGGGAGGAAAAACAAACAAAGAGGCTTATCCCTATGCCAAGTGCACCCAAAACATTTAAGAGTTTAAAGAGACACAAGACGAATGTTTAAAACTTTAAAGATAGCAAAAAAGAATTATGATCTCCCTCTACTTTCTTTCTTACAAGTGAGAACATTTTAAAAATCCCCTTATTCTAATTTGAATTTATATCTGGAAAAAGTATTTTATGTCATTACTTCCCATGTAATTCTCAGAAATCAAGTAACTGAAGAGCCACTTTCTGTAGGAAACAGATGAGTTGTCTGCATTGTCTTATCTTTTTTCTAATTTAAATTTTAAAAAGTTACTATAAATATGCTCTATGACACACATATACTTTCAAAAGATGAACTCCAACTGTTGAGGGGATAAATCGAGGAAAAGATACAAGCCTATGAGATACTCTCCCAGGGTTTTCAGTGAAGAAAAATGGAAAGAAAAGTAGGAAAAGCAATTAGGACAATTTGGGCATTAAGTCTCTCACCTCTGCTTTGACACTAGCACAGAAAGAGCTCATTTATCTGGAGACCAGATCTTGGTTTCCAATACCACGCATCAACAAAAGAACAAGGACTTCTTGGAGAAATGGCTGATTCCAGAACTGGGGCAAGGAAGATGTAATATGAGCTTGAAGTATCTTGTAAGTGCAGCAAGTGAGGAAGTGTTCAAGAAACAAAAAAAAACCAATGGGATCATGTTAAAAGGACACAGGAGCAACTGAAAGAGCTTCCACTGGCCAAAGCTGGAACAATCTGAGCAAGAAAATAAATGACAAAGGACTGGATTCTAATCATGAATCCATGAGTCCACATGGATATAAATAATTACTATATAAATAACCAGGAGAAGAGACAAATCTGTACAGGAAAAACCCAAACAATTTATGTAGCCAAGTGATCAAAGTTAACATCATCAGTGACAAGTCATGCTGAGAGCATGAGCTCCTGATCTGATGAGAAGGGCACTTCACCTCTATGGTCATCTTCCCAAAACCCGTAACTCCAGCCAAACCATGATAAAAACACCAGACAAACCCAAACTGAGGAACAGTGTATGAAGTACCTGACTGGCACCCCTTAAAACTGTTCAAGTCATCAAAAACAAACAGAGTCTGAGAAACTGTAACAGCCAAGACACGGATAAGGAGACATGATGAGTAAATATAATGTGGTGTCCTGGATGGGATCTGGGAAGAAGAAAAGAACATTAGGAAAAATGAATGAAATTGGAATAAAGTACAGAGTTTAAGTAAATAATAATGTGCCAATATTGGATCATTAGTTGTAACAAATATACACTGTAATGTACGATTTAACAATAGAAGAAACTGGACACAGGATAAATGGAAATTCTCTGTACGATCTCCAACTGTCGCTAAATCTAAACTATTCTAAAATAAAAAATTTATTTAAAAATTAATTAATATAATGACATTATATGGAACAGTTCCATGACAATGCTGAAGAAATTTGGGGTACTATACAGGTATAAAAGACGAAGAGCCAGGACTAAATGAAAAATGTAACATTAATTATAAAATTAAGCCATTCTTTATCAGTATAACCAAGATTGTGGTTGTAAAACAATTTTTAAATGGTAGGTGAGGAAATGTCATTTAAAACAGTGACTTCCTCAACTGGGATATGCATCAGATTTCTACTTAGGTTTTTCATCAGCTATATAATTTGTCACACAGTAATGAACAATTTTCATTGCAACAGTGTAACTATTACCTTACATACCGAATACCAACCATCTGCCAGACACTATGCTAAATATCCTACATAATCTCATTTACTCCTTGTGGATTACGGACTGTGGCACCATTTTAGGAAAGGATACTTGGCCCAGAGGCCCATCCTCGGTGATTACGAGAATTATCACAGTCTCATTATCCAATACCTATCGCTCAATTAGGCGATCTACAAATGCTGTGCCATTGGGTCGTCCCAACACCACTGCAAGTACTACCACAATCCCTATGCTGCCGAATAGGAAAAGGAGTTGCAAAGGTAACTGTCTGCTCCCTGCGAAGTGTCTGCGCAGAACTGGAGCCCTGGTCTGACCCCAAGGCCCGGGACCCTCCCAACTTCAGCCCACCCCTCACTCCTAGGTCACTGGGATGTCTGCCTTCTCCCAAAGGCAGGCACAGAGGAGTACCTCCCCTGTGGAAGGAGGTCCCTACTGGCTGGAGAAAAAGCCTGGGGACAGTTCAGGGACCGAGTTCTCTGGCCAGCTCTGGGGCTCCCTTCTTCGGTGAAGTCTTTTAGCCACTCTAGGTCTATGCTTCCTCACCTGTCAGCCTAGATAAGATGATGAGTCTAAACTCCGGCCTGGGGAGACATAGCGTGCTTACGATACAAATGAGAGGGGGAAAAGTGAGAGTTTTGTTTGGCCTGCTTATGTCTGCATATCAAATAAAAGGTGTAACTCAACTCCACTCTCCCTCAGGTAGCTTCCTACTGCCCCTAACAAGTATAGGAACCACACCCTGTCTTCCCTGGAACACCAAAGCACTATTCTTCTAACAGAGGACTCATCAGACCAGGCTGCTGTTTCCGTTTCACGTAAATCTGTGTGTTTAAGACTAAAAAAGTGTAAAACTACCCACTAGAGGGAAAGAAAAACAGGCCTTTTAAATTGGAGGTCAGTTATTTGGAATTAACAACAATTAACTTTGTTTGAGAATGGATTTTGTGTAAGAGATAGAAAACGATATAAAATTTTTAAATGTATGTTGTTTTATTTCATTCCCTTTCAGTTTGTTGTTCCTTGGGTCTCTATTCCAATGATTTATTTATTTACAGTTGAAAACACATATTAACTGTTTCATACTGCACTATGTGTGCATGTGTGTCAACTACACCATTAGACCTTCACTTCATTCACCATCGGCCCTACTGGACAAGCGCTGTGCTAGGAGTTGAGGAAACATACAATAGTGAACAAGAGAATCACCATTCCTTCCCTCTTGAAGTTTTCGACCTATAGAAAGAACTAGGTATTTAGCATATAAGTACACACACACACAAGTCTTTAAAGTGCAGTTCTTCATTATGCTGTGAAGGAAGATTACAAAGCATACCAGCAGACAGGATCTAGCCTGAAGAACCCATAGGGTGATAACAAGGAATACATCTCCAAAGAAGGAACACTTAAACGGAAACTCAGAAGCTCTGAAGGCACTGACCAGAAGAGGGAGGGGGAAAGTGGCTGAGACAGAAGAGCCCACAGCTCATTTGAGAAACATAAAGGCCACGATGGCCTAGAGTAGAGGGCAGACCAAACAAGAGCACCCAAAGGGGCAGGCAGTCATCAGATTACGCTAAATCAGATTCATCCTAAAAGAAAGGTACAGCCACAAAGAGCATTAAGTAGGGGAAGGGCATGAGTGAACTGACCTTTCTCGTCAAAGTATTTCCCATATCACCTTACACCAGCAGACAGGCATAAAGATATAACACACAAGGCCTCTCAACTATTCAATCTTAAAGTCAATCTAAACAACTATTCTGTCTACACTAGTCCAACAAGCAAGACCAATTCACCTGCCAGGAGCCAACAGAGGAGGAAAAAAAAATAAAATAAAGAATTGTTCACTTGAGAGGAGTTATGAAATCCTTAAAAATGGCAAGTTAACATCTAAGAAATAAAACACTATTCAACATCAAAGATGTAATTAAAGACACAGATAAAAAGTTTGTCTCATGGGCTTCTGGGGTGGTGCAGTGG
Organism: Mesoplodon bidens; assembly: GCF_964165515.1. NCBI lineage: Eukaryota > Metazoa > Chordata > Mammalia > Artiodactyla > Ziphiidae > Mesoplodon > Mesoplodon bidens. Next base: position 86,856,895 of record NC_138168.1, on the reverse strand, counting down.
TTGAGAGTCCGCCTGCCGATGCAGGGGACACGGGTTCGTGCCCCGGCCCGGGAGGATCCCACATGCCGCGGAGCGGCTGGGCCCGTGAGCCATGGCCGCTGGGCCTGCGCGTCCAGAGCCTGTGCTCTGCAGCGGGAGAGGCCACAGCAGTGAGAGGCCCGCGTACCACAAAAAAAAAAAAAAAAAAAAAAAAGTTTGTCTCATGAAAAATATAACTTTCTTCTAACTAAAAACTATATAAACTGGGGGAAATAATTTTAAAGTACCTAAAAACATTTTAGAAAAAAGCTCCTAGTTTTAATTTTATAGTTTTCTTCACTAAGAAGAACATAATTGGTAACTGCGGTTGAATACATAAGGCTAATGTGAAATTAACTGGAAATGTCGGGTCTGAAGGCCCGTGAGTATATAAATACCACTCACAGTTTCCGAAAAGAAGTATCTCACAGTATATAATTAAATGCAACATGTACAAAATATAGGGAATGTAAAAAATAAAGTATCAAAACTATATTACTTTATATCTCCATCATAGAGACGATGAGTCCTTTGAAACTGAATGTAAATCACATCCATTTTTGGAGTCAAGAGTCCATAGCTTTATCAGATTCTCAAATGTAGTCTATGACCCAAAAAGGGTTAAGAAGCATGGACCTAGACAATATTTACCACACATTTAGCAGGGTTCTCCTTTCAAAATATCTCATCCTGACATATACTAAACAGACATTCAAAGGATAAAGGTATCAGATGCATAAGTAATTCAAATCAATACTCAAGCTACAAGGTTGCTTCCACCCGCACTAGGCAAGACTAACAACCCCCCTCCAGACCACATACACTGGCTTTGCCCAAAGCTGACTTCTAAATCACATCAATGTCAAGTTAACCAAATAAGACAGCAATTTTCAATCTTTTGTGACACTCTGTTGTTTTGTTTGGAATGACACTGTCCTCCATGCTTCTTATAAAAGTGGTTAATTAAAATAAATTAACATTTAATTTAACAGCCCAATTGATTTAGGAATAATTAGAAAAATCCTTAAATGGTTCATAAGCAAGGCTACAACTAAATACAATAAAGGCAAAGCCTCTTGGAAAAAAAATTTAAACAAACATGGAACACAATGGTTTCGTGAATGAGATAAAAGGAGAATGTTTCACATAACACATTACTAGAGACGTGAACGCAGAAGAAAAAAATTACAAGAATAAAGTTATTGGGACGTCCTTGGTGGCACAGCAGTTAAGAATCCACCTGCCAATGCAGGGGACACGGGTTCGAGCCCTGGTCCGGGAAGATCTCACATGCCACAGAACCACTAAGCCCGTGCACCACAACTACTGAGCCTGCACTCTAGAGCCCGTGAGCCACAACTACTGAAGCCCATGCACCTAGAGCCCATGCTCCACAACGAGAAGCCACGGCAATGAGAAGCCCACGCACCGCAATGAAGGGTAGCCCCCGCTCGCCGCCAACTAGAGAAAAGCCCACGCTCAGCAACAAAGACCCAACGCAGCCAAAAATAAAGAAATAAAATAAATTTATTTTAACAAAAAAAGAATAAAGTTATTTATAAAACCGACATACAAGGGTAAAAACCATGGAAGAACAAGAGATTTAAGCAGTGATTTTTCCAGTGATAATTTTGGGTTTATCTTTCTTGAGGCTCACTGAATTGTTTGAATCTATGGGTTTATAGTGTTTGTTCATCAAATGTGAAACATTTACAGCCATATTTCTTAAAATATTTTTTTCAGTTTCCCCCCCTCGCTTTCCTCTTTCAGGAACTCCAATTACAGATATGCTGAGGGCCTGATATTATCCCATACGTCGCTGATGTTCCATACATATTTTTCTGGTCGGTGTACTCTCTGTACTACATTTTGCATAGTTTCTATTGCTATGTCCACGAGTTCAAAATTTTTTCTACAGTGTCTACTCTGTTGATAATCCCAACCAGGGTATTTGCCATTTCAGATACTGTATTTTTCATCTTCAGACATTCCATTTGGGGTTTTTTAAATATCTTTTATTTTTCTCCGATGTTCATGCTCTCCTTTAAATATACCTGAACATAATTCAATAATAAAAAGAGAAATAAACCAATTAAACATGGGGAAAGGATCTGAATGCATACTTCTCCGAAGATATACAAATGGCCAACAAGCACCTGAAAAGATGCTCTCACCACCAATAGGAAAATGCAAATCAAAACCATGAGATACTTTGCATCCATTAGGATGGTTATCATCAAAAAGTCAGAAAGGGACTTCCCTGGCAGTCCAGTGGTTAAGACTCCGCACTTCCAATGTAGGGGGCACGGGCTCGATCCCTGGCCAGGGAACTAAGACTTCACGTGCCCTGCAGTGCAGCCAAAAATAAATAAATAAAAATTTTAAAGTCAGATAGTAACAAGCATGGGCAAGGATGTGAAGAAATCAGAACTCTCATACGCTGCTGGTGGGAATGTCAAGTGGTGCAGCCAGTTTGAAAAACCTGTGACCCAGCAATTAGACTCCTAGGTATATATATGCAAGAAAAATGAAAACATATGTCCACACAAACAACTGTATAAACACTTGAATGTTTATAGCAGCATCACTCATACTAGCCAAAAGGTGGAAACAACCCAATGTCTATCGAGTGAAGAATGGACAAGCAAAATGTAGCATATGCATTTAGTGAAACATTATTCAGCCAAATAAAGGAATGAAGGACTCATACATGGTACAACATGGATGAAACTTGCAAACATTAGGCTAAATAAAAGCAGTCATAGGGCTTCCCTGGTGGCACAGTGGTTGAGAGTCCGCCTGCCGATGCAGGGGATGCGGGTTCGTGCCCCGGTCCGGGAAGATCCCACACGCCACGGAGCGGCTGGGCCCGTGAGCCATGGCCACTGAGCCTGTGCGTCCGGAGTCTGTGCTCCGCAACGGGAGAGGCCACAACAGTGAGAGGCCCGCGTACCGCAGAAAAAAATAAAAAATAAAAAAAGCAGTCATAAAAGACCATATATGATTCAATTTATATAACATGTTCAGAACAGGCAAATATACAGACACAGAAAGTAGACTAATGGTTGCTTAGGACTGGGAGGGAGGGGGTTGGGAGGCAACAGTAGCTAAGGGTACCAGGTTTCTTTCTGAGGTAATTAAAACACTCGAGAATTGACCAGGTGATGTTTGCACGTACCTTCGAGCACACGGAAACAACCAATCGGGACACTTCAAATGGGCGAACTGTATGCCATATGAAGTATATCTCAATAAATTTATTTTATTTCTTTTTTTTCCCTTTCCTTTTTTTTTTCGTGGGGACACCTCGGATATGAACCAGGGACCTCATGATTGGCAGAAAGTTATTTTTTAAAAAATAAATATGTAAAGGCAAGATACCTACTCCTATAGTTCTCTTACTCTCTATGTAAAACCCAGTTTCAGTTAGAATACTTTCTGATAGCCTAGAAATGGAATGCTTAAGAATTCAAATATATATACTTTAAGGTCAGTACAAGCTTTTAGCACCAAAAAAAAGGGAGCTATCTCACTTGTTCATGTCTTGAAGAAATTTTGAACAGCAAAAAATTTGGGAAACTGTATGGTACAGATCTCTACATAACCAAATTACCTTACTTTAATCACCTATTATTCAAATTCTAACAAAATAATTTGAAAAAGCACTAGCAAATGAGCAGGATTTGAACAGAAGGCAATCCTATTTCTACTAAAACAAGGGGAATTAGGGATCTTATGACAGGTTCTACATCAACTCTCATTCAGAGAGCAATTCTAAGAGGAGAGCTCTTACCAGGTATGTAAGATGTAGTATCCAGCGATGCAAAAAGGAATAGAAATCTTGCATATGGAGCCTTAAAAAAAGACACTCCTTTGTCTTTTATGAGTTCACAAATTCTCAGAAAATGAGAACAGAAAGGGAATACAAAGGAAGAGGTGCCAAGAACCAGTAAAATTATTAAAGTCTTGTCAGTGATAATTCATTGAATTAGCCCATTCGTTCCATCAACAGATACTTATGCAGTATCTACCATGTGCATAGCTATTAGAACAAGATTTACAGTGATATAAAAATACATAAAACCTACATTATAAGCTCTTTTATGGCTTACAGTTTATGTAAGCTGTGGTATTTTTCCATAAAATATAGAAAATGGTACTTATAGTATTTTTCCAGAAAAAAATGGGTTTGAAATGATTTTCCCTTAATTACATGTGTTGGACTTCCTAGCTTTAAAGAAATGGAAGAAAATTTACAAGAAAATATTTAACTATGTGAACATTTAAAACTTCAATATATAAAAAAAATAATAACCAAACATATTAAAAGTTAACCTGGAAAAAAACTGTCCTTAATTTATAAAAGAGTCATTATTGTAAAGCAATTATACTCCAATAAAGATGTTAAAAAAAAAAAAAGACTCATTAAAACTGGCAAGAAAAACCCTAAGATACTAACAGGAAAATAAGCAAAGAATACAAAAAGATAATTCACAAAATAAATTTAAGTAGCAATAAAACATGAAAATAGTTCCACCTATTTAGTAACCAGACACTCAAATTAAAACAAGATAACCCTTTCCAGGCTATTAAGTTAGCAAAGACTTTTTATAATAATATTCGAAGCTAGAAATCTAGTAAGGTAAGCACCACTTGTGGCCTATACATTCATATAATCTTTTCAGAAGAAAATGTTTAACAGTAGATATTAAAACTCTTAAATGTGTTCAAACTCCTTTCAAATTCTACATTCAGGAAATGATTTTACAAGAGTAGCCAGAAGAGCAGAAAGAGTTGTGTATCAGTAGGTTCAATGCAGTGCTATCTAGGACAGCAAGAAACTGGTAATAACTTAAATGGTTTATAGCATAACCATAAACTGAAATTATAGAGCCATTTTTAAATGATGTTTTAATATGTTTAGTAACATGGCAAACCCTCACAATATGTTCAGATAATATATCATGCCCACCTCAGTCTAGAGGACCTCTTCTCACCCCTGTATAATTTACTTGGCAATTAATCATTCTTTTGATATCTTTTACTGCTATAATAAACCATTATTTAAATCATTCACCACATCCTTTCACATTTATGCCTAAGGAGATAGCATATAAAATAGAGGACCACAGACTCTGAAGCATAACAAGGATGAATGTGTCCTGACTCCAGGTATTGTAAACTAATCTCTCTCTCTCTCCCTTCTCTCTCTCCCTCTCTCTCTCTCTCTCTCCCTCTCTCCCTTCTCTCTCTCTCTCTCCCTCTCTCCCTTCTCTCTCTCTCTCTCTCTCTCTCCCTCTCTTCCTTCTCTCTCTCTCTCTCTCTCCCTTCTCTCTCTCTCTCTCTCTCTCTCTCCTTTATTTATTTTTTTGGCTGCACTGCACAGCACGCAGGATCCTACTTCCCATACCAGGGATTGAAACTGCGCCCCCTGCAGTGGAAGCGAGGAGTCTCAACCACTGGACCGCCCGGGAAGTCCCCTGAACTAATACATCTCTTAAAGACTCACTTTCTCCATCTGAAAAATGCACATCTATTTTACAAGTTCATTGTAATCATTATATAAAACGTTATACTATTTGAATGATGGTACACAGGTAGATGACATGTAAATTTACCACCATTTCTGCACCAGACCATGGATTATAAAGCTTCCATCTACCTTACCTCTTCTCCTTAACTAAATTATAAATTCCTTGAAGACAGGGCATGTTCTCTGTTACACGTACACATAATACAAGTATCATCTATCTGCCCAGGAGAGTGTGAGAGTATTCAGAAGACAAGTGCCATTTGAAATGACTGCAGTAGAAAAGAGAGGAAAGGGCAGTTGATACACAGGGACCAATCTACTCAAAGGCAAGAAGCTGAGAAAAAAGATGCCATGTTCAGGAACAGGAGAGATGTTCAGTGTGGATGAGGTCTATCTGGCCTGGACCTGAAGCTTAAAGGAGCTTCAAATTTAGCTACCGTGGAGCAGCAAATCTGTGGAGGGATGTACTGAAAGGTCTGCTCACAAACAGACTTTAAGTGACATTCATGGCCTCCCTATTTCTAGCTAAATCTGAGGGTAGGGAGATCTCCAACCCAGAAAGCTCCCTGGACCAGGGGGTAGGGGAGAGGAGAGGGGAGTTGTTATTTACTGGACACAGAGTCTCCGTTTTGCAAGATGAAGAGTTCTGGAGATCTGCCACAGTGTGAATGAATATACTTAAACACTACTAAGCTGAACACTTAAAAATGATTACAATGGTAAGAAAACAAACCCCCCCAAAAACCCTGAGTGAATAAAAACACCCTGTGATACATTTACACAATGAAGTACTTTATAGTAACAAAAATGAAAGAACCACTATCACCCAGAACAACATAGGTGAATCTCACGAACATCATGTTGCAGGAAAGATGTGAAATATCACTAAGTGTCAGGGCAATGAGGAGAGGACGGTAGTGACCGTGCGGGGGGCAGAAGGGGTCTCTAGGATGCTGCTTTCTTCACACAGGTGATCTTTACAAGAGCAATTTATCATGCTACGCATTTCATATATACATTATACAAATGTCTGTGTTACATTATACAACAGCAAATATTACACAAAAATTTAAAATAAAAAAACCTGAGGGAACCTACCGGGTACCACCTAATTGGTCAATTAGCCTCTCTTTCTCTTTCATCTCTGTATTATCAAATTCTGTGAATTGCCTATATAGTTGCCTCTATTATATATAATTCAATATGTAAAATTCTGTACTTACAGAGGAACAGATTATACCTAAAATATATATAGGTATACTCTTTAATACTGCAATTCCATTTCCAGGATTTTATTCTAATAAAATATCTCGGATATACATAAAGACTGAGCCAAAAAGAATGTTCATAACATTGTTGCTTATAATAGCTAAAGAAATGGAAACACCCTAAAAGTCCAACAAAGGACTAGTTAAATTAATTAAGATCACAAGCAGCTTCCTGGAATAGGAACATCAGAAAACACTCAATGGGGGTCAGGAGGCAGCTGCTACACAACAGAGGCTCCCACTGGCAGACAGAGATTACCCCCAATACCATGTAATAAGAATCACTACATCCCACTTTAAGTTTTCCAGCACCTACAGATAGGTGCTTGTTTTACTCGACTGCTTCCCTGAAAGCACCTAGCATCAGCTACAGTCCAGGGTGCCTGTCTTCAACAAAGAAGGGCCATCTCAGGGCCTGTAGAAAAAGACTCTCCCATGTATTATACTTTCAGATACAGGCTGATGGCCTCTTTAAACAACTCTGAGATCACACCAGTGGAATGAGTCAGGATTTATAGAACTCTAGTCAAAGTAATTCAAAAACAGTTAAATTACAGTATTCCGGGCTTCCCTGGTGGCGCAGTGGTTGAGAGTCCGCCTGCCGATGCAGGGGACACAGGTTCGTGCCCGGGTCCAGGAAGATCCCACATGCCGCGGAGCAGCTGGGCCCGTGAGCCATGGCCACTGAGCCTGCGCGTACGGAGCCTGTGCTCCGCAACGGAGAGGCCATAACAGTGAGAGGCCCACGTATTGCAAAAAAAAAAAAAAAAAAAAAATTACAGTATTCCAATAAAGAGGAATATTGTTTGTCATTAAATATGTTTAAAACATGGGAAAGTGCTCATGATATGGTAGCTTCTAAAGATAAAATGTATGGAGGGAAAATTTATATATATATATATATATATATATATAAACATATAATATATGTAATTTATATATTGGATTGGCCAAAAAGTTCCTTCAGTTTTTAAGTAAAAATAAAAGACACATTCTTCATTTTCACCAAGAACTCTACTGAACAGCATATTCATCCTTTTGTTCCACCACCTTCTGCCATTTTTCAGGCAACTTCATAATTCCATCTTCCCAAAACTTTTTACCTTTTTGAGTAAAGAACTGTTCCAGGTGCCTCTTACAGTCTTCCAGGGAATTGAAATTTTTTCCATTAAGAGAATTTTGTAAAGACAGAAATAAATGGAAATCCAAAGGTGCAATGTCTGGTGAAAATGGCAGATGAATCAGAACTTCCCAGCCAAGCTGTAAGTTTTTGCCTGGTCATCAAAGAAACACGCAGTCTTGCGTTATCCTGATGGAAGATTATGCATTTTCTTTTGACTAATTCTGGACGCTTTTTGACGAGTGCTGCTTTCAGTTGGTCTAATTAGGAGCAGTACTTGTTGGAATTAATCGTTCGGTTTTCCGCAAGGAGCTCATAAGAGAGGACTCCCTTCCAATCCCACCATATACACAACATCACCTTCTTTGGATAAAGACCGGCCTTTGCTGTGGTTGGTGGTGGTTCATTTCGCTTGCCCCACGATCTCTTCCATTCCACATTATTGTACAGTATCCACTTTTCATCACCCGTCACAATTTGTTTTATAAACGGAAGGTTTTCCTTACGTTTCAGTAGAGAATTGCATGCAGAAATACACTTAACTTATGTGGAACATCAAAGCGATTAATGTAACCAAGCTGGTGCAAATGATTTTCAATGCTCGATTCACGTATTCTGAGAATTCGGTTATCTCCCTCGTGGTATAACACTGATTGTTCTCAATTAATGAGACCAATCAACTTCAACTGGTCTACCTGACCACGGAGCATCATCCAGCAAGAAGTCTCCAACACGAAACTTCGCAAACCACTTTTGACACATTCAATCAGTTACAGCACCTTCTCCACACACCGTACACATCATTTTTGGGTTTCAGTTGCGTTCCTACCTTTCTTGAAATAATAAAGCATAATATGCTGAAAATGTGGCTTTCTTCCTTCCACCTGCAATATTAAAACGGCTACACAAAAATCCACCAATTTTGATAAGTTTTTTCTTTAAATGCACGCTGATATGTTAGGGTATATATCACAGTACAACCCAACAAAATTGTCTGGAATGAAATTAAAGACAACGAAGCACTGCTAGAACCATCTTAGGAAAAAACCGAACGAACTTTTTGGCCAAACCAATATATAAATCACACACACACACACACACACACACACACACACACACAGAGGTAAAGAGGTAAAGCCCAGGAAAGAAATATGCCAAAATGTTAATGGTGACTATTTTTAGATGGTAGGATTATGACTGGCTATTTTCCTCTTTATACTTTTCAGATTTTTCTACAATTGACACGTGTTACTTTTATAATCAGAGAGATTTCTAACTGATTTAGAAAAGTGATTTCATTCACTTTTCTAAGGCAACAGCTAGATCAATTTGGAAAATATTACTCTTAAACATAATACACAACATTTAAAAAAATGAAAACCGTAGTAATCTAAGTTGTAAAGTTAAACAACTAAAAAGAAGTTCCAGAGAAAAAGACTGAGTTGTGCCTAATGACCTAAAGGAGTCATTCAACCTGTAGTGTTAACACTTCTGATTTTAGTGGCATGATTTATGACCCTCGCGCCAAAATTCCAAACACCTTTAGGAATATGCAAAATAATCACAGTTGAAGCAAAAGAGGGAATTTGGAAAAGCCAGGTGCCCAAATCCTCTTTCTCCTATGACTTCACCAGACATAGAAAAAACAAATGTTTCTTGAATAAAGATTACTGCAGCGATTTTAAAATGTACCTAGCCTCAAAACATACTTGATAGCTTTTTATGAAAATTAATTATGATGGACTTCCTCCCTTTTCACTTTAAATGAAAAAATAAAAAGAAAAGAAATTAATAAAGAGCTAACAATTACTGAGCACTTTATATAAAAGGCCATTATCTCATTTAATTTAGTAACAACCTACGAAGGAGGTGCTATTATTATTTGATTTTCAAATAAGCAAACTGACTCTGAGCGAAGTTAAGTAACTTTCCCCAAATCAGAGGCTACTAATTAAAAGGTAAGATTCAAAGCCTGTCTGTCTAGTACCAACACCTCTGTGCCCTCCAATATATCCACTGCCTCCTCCATCCAACAAGTACCTGTGGAGAGCCTACCAATCATTAGACACTGTGCCAGGAACTGAGAGCTAAAAGGGAGCCAAACAACCACGTCCCTGCCCTCCTGGAGTCCGATGGCTATTGAGGCCAAGAGACAATAAATAAACGTTCACTCAAGTAGATAATTACAAATGGTAGAGGCTAGAACATGGTGGAAAACCACCGGAACTAGGAAGACTCAGAACAGAAGGACTTAATCTAACTTATAGTGAAGGGGTATGAGGTCAAGGGAAGGCTGACCCTGAAGTAAGCAGTGCTTAAAAGAAGACCAGGAGGAGGAGGAAGAATTAACAAGGCAAAGAAGGAGAGCAAAATATAACACCCCAGGTCATCCTTTTCTTAAAAATATACTTGGGGGGCTTCCCTGGTGGCGCAGTGGTTGAGAGTCCGCCTGCCGATGCAGGGGACACGGGTTCCAGCCCTGGTCCGTGAAGATCCCACACGCCGCGGAGCAACTAAGCCCGTGCACCACAACTACTGAGCCTGCGCTCTAGAGCCCGTGAGCCACAACTACTGAAGCCCGCACGCCTACATACAGCCCATGCTCCACAAAGAGAAGCCACCGCAATGAGAAGCCCGCGCACTGCAACGAAGAGTAGCCCCCGCTCGACGCAACTAGAGAAAGCCTGCGTGCAGCAATGAAGACCCAATGCAGCCAAAAATAAATAAATAAAATTTTTAAAAAATAAAAATATACTTCACTACAGTGAAAACTGCTGTACCCTAACACACACACACACACACACACACACACACACACACATACACAGAGCAGGAGGAGAGAATGAGTTCCTTTTTTTTCTTTTCTTGAGGACTGCTCTACTGGAAAAAAAATTAAAATACATATTAGTGTTTCAGAGAAAAATGAACAAATTATCTAATGTACTCATATATTCCAACACAAATTTTACTGTAAAATTAATACCAAATTTTAAACTCATCTTTACAACCCTTGTGTTTAAGGATAAGCAACCAAGAGAACAACCTTGAGACACAAGGATAAGATGCATTCTTATTCTTGCCTTTGGGGAATAATGCTGTTTTCAAAGAAGAAACAGTAGGATCCAAATCGTGCCTAGCTTCTTCAAAATGCCTTTTGATCATTTAGTGGATAAGCACAATGCTTGTTCTCCTGATTCAATCTCAAGGGAGAAAGGACAAAGTATTTGCAATAGCATCTTTTAAAAATTTTGGTAGAGCCGTGTTTTTCAAAATGAGGGTCACAACCCATTTGTGGATAATAAAATCAATTTAATGAGTCATGATGAACAACTTTTTTAGTAGAAGAGAACAAAACAAGAATTATCAGCATATATCATATATTACAAGGTCAAACACTGTTTCATACATTTTTGTTTCTGTTATACAGCACCCACATACTGTTGTAAAACATATTTCCTACCATAGGTCACAATCGCAGCCAGAGTTTCAACATCACCACCCTGGGACAGAAATTACAATCTTACTGCCTGATTGACCTAAAGACTGAGCACAGAAAAAAATAACGAGATCTCTAAAAAGGTTTGAGCGCTGGCACCTCTTTAGTCTGTGAACTTGAAATAAAGTTTCATGGGAAAAAAGGTGTGTACAATGAGTTTGAGGGAGATTTCAGGGTTGGGTGTTCTTTTTGCATTTTTTTTTCTTTTTCTGAAAACGAATCTTTTATCACTTCTCCACCCTATAAAGTCCAATTAATCCAGAAAGCCTAGTATTCCATCCATGGTTGGTGTGTGGGCCTGAGCTGAAGAGCACCTTTAGCTCTGGACACTAACGGGAGCACAGAGTGACAGAAGGAACGGGAGGCGAGAGCCTGGAGACCTGGGTCCTAGGCTGTGACCCTGGGGAAGCTGCAGCCTCTGTAGGCTGCTTTTCTCACCTCTGAAATGAAGGGCATGGCTCAGATGCCCTGGTCCAGGAAGATCCCACATGCCACGGAGCAACTAAGCCAGTGTGCCACAGCTACTGAGCCTGCACTCTAGAGCCCGCGAGCCACAACTACTGAGCCCGTACGCCACAAGTACTGAAGCCCACACACCTAGCACCTGTGCTCCACAAGAAGAGAAGCCACCGCAATGAGAAGCCCACACACCACAATGAAAAGTAGCCCCTGCTCGCTGCAACTACAGAAAGCCCGTGCACAGCAACAAAGACCCAACACAGCCAATAAATAAATAAACTAATTAATTTTAAAAAAAATTTGTGAGAAAACCAACTTATACCTATATTTTTATGTTCCTACACAAAAAGACTTCAGAATTTTAATGGTACAATAAAATTAATGCATGTATTAAATTTTCTTCCAAACTATTTCCACTGAAAGACTAAAAAGGTTGACAATTTCTATTAATTTTATATCTCCAAACTAGTTGTCCTCTAATAAGCCCTGTTGAGAACATTCTACAGTTCAGCAGTATCCTCAAATAGCCTGCTCACATGCAAAAAGAAAAAAAAAAAAAGCTCCACTGAAAACATCAAATCTGATCAGCTTTAAAGCTTAGCATCTACTTTTTTCCACAGAAGGCTTACTTCTTCTGAAATTATGCTGAAATGAAATCCTCTTATGAAACGCTTTTGAAAGAATGCCTAATATATTCTTAATATCTTTCCCTGCTACTTTATAAACATTTGGCATCCATATGATCCATGAGACTAATACTTCTACTGATGTCTGCAAAATACGACAAATGAGTGTTCTTACAGGTCAAAAACAAGTTTTCATTTTGCCTATACCATTAGTGAATAAATATCTAAAGGCAACTTGCACTCCATACGTGAGTGTGAGGTCTGTGGGAAATATAAGACTGTACCTACCACACCTACTTTCCAGAGAAATAATGTTCCTTTTAAAATACAGTGGTTTCAACCATGCCTCTTAAAAAGGGTAAAGTATTTTAACATAACATACATGTTGAGAATATAGTTATAGATCGAAGTAATAATTCTATGACTATAAAGGCCACCATAGAGCAAGCCCTTTGTTTGTTACTGCTGATGTTGCTTGTATCTCAACTACAAACTCTGTTATCCAGGTAGAACTAAATAATTAAAGAAAACCAAATGGTTTTCAGCTCAGATAGTGCATATATACTAAAATTTTTAAAAGGAAAATTTTAATTAATTTAAAATTTGGCAACAATAGTCTCTTTATATAACATATAGAATCTTATCAATTTTAGGAACAATGCAAAGCAAAGAGACTTAAAATTATAAATGTACAGGAATTTGGGCTCTCTAGCTTTTTATTGTAAAATAAAAACATGTAACGTTCATTATAAAAAAATCCAGGAAAAAAGTAGGATGTATCCCTTCAACCTTTTTTCTAGACACATATATACTTTTTTTTAATGGGTTCATACTAAGTATAAGGATTTTAAGAAGCCCAACTCAAATTATTAATTGTTTATGCAGAAATAAAGAATTTATCAATTCACATATCGAATCAAGAGAAAAATGGGGGTGAATGTAGCATAAAAGGACAATAGCCAAAGACTTCTTTTGGTCTCTTCTTTTCTCTGGGGTTCAACGTCACTGTCTGAAACCAAACTAGTTCTCTGTGAGATGGTGACTACAGTTCAGGGAGCTAGCTCTAGGCTCAGGACTCCACAGTATACATTTCAGTTACTAAAAAGAGCTTTTCTGTCCCCCAGCTCCAATTTGAAAAATCCTAGGAAAGAACTCGAATGGCCTGGCTTGCATCAAGCGCCCATCCCTATAGCCAGGAGTGCGTAAGCCGAGGGCAGCTCCAATCTGTACCATGGAGCTAGAATCGAGAGAGGGGGTTGGGTGAGGGGGCGGGACAGTCACAGCTGGTGGAGAGATCTATAGGAGCTGAGCAGCCACCTCAAGTATTGGCTACCATCTTCTGCACATGTTGTTGTAAAATCTGCTTTTCTCATTGAACACCGTGGTGGGTATGTATAAATCTGAAGTACCTGAGAATCTCTTTAAAAGTAGATACTCAGGTCCCACTTGTATGAAGACTTATCTAGAAGGAATTATATCATGAGCATTTGACCATGTCACTGAATATTCCTTAAAAACATGGTTTTTAATAGCTGCACAGAATTCTCACGTAGGTCTAAATTTTTTTAATTTAATTCTATGGACTTCCCTGGTGGCGCAGTGGTTAAGAATCCACCTGCCAATGCAGGGGACACGGGTTCGATCCCTGGTTTGGAAAGATCCCACATGCCACGGAGCAACTAAGCCCATGCGCCACAACTACTGAGCCTGCACTCTAGAGCCCACGAGCCACAACTACTGAGCCCGCAGGCCACAACTACTGAAGCCTGCGCACCTAGAGCCCGTGCTCTGCCACAAGAGAAGCCACCGCAATGAGAAGCCCGCGCACCACAAGGAAGAGTAGCCCGCGCTCGCCGCAACTAGAGAAAGCCTGCGCGCAGCAACGAAGACCCAACGCAGCCAAAAATAAATAAATTTATTTAAAAAAAAATAATAAATTTAATTTTATGACAAATCCAGAAAAACCACATACCATCATGATCTTTTTTGAACACAATACTCACAAGAGTCAAAAAGCATTTTATGAAAGACCAACCACTGACATCTTTGCCACACCTTTTTCAGAAACTACGCCAAAGGATTCTTTGTCGGGGGCAGGGTCAGAGGAGTGGATTATGAGGAGGGTGAAGACAGTTAGGTGATCCTCTGCGACTTACCATTAGTAAAAATCTACCACTGAGGGTTTTTTAAACAGATGGCTTTAAGGGGCTGCGCCTGTTAGGGATACAAACCAACCTGGTCTGTTGACATTAGTCACTAAGACCATTCAGCTGATTTCCCTGGCTGACGTCACACTTACCAATCAAGCTCTTAATTATACTTTGGCTTTCTACAGGCAAGAGAATACACTGACCCACCAGGTACAGACAAAGCCAAGTAGGAGCTGAAGCACAGTACCTGAACCTTGCTTACCTTATGCTGCCCAGGGAATGCCAGCTTATAAAGACCCACAGCAGTCACTGGCCAAACTCTTTTTCCAACATTACCCCCATTTTCTCTTTAAAGAAATTATTTCCAATGGCCTGACCGGAGGCATCAAAGTGTCTTTGTAAACAATACATACCACCTGGTCAAATGAGAAGGCTAAAACAACAGCATGCTATGAGTAAAAATGATAATCACTGAAGAATGAGGAATTATTAAGTAACAGGAAGTTATTAAGGCAATGTATCCAGTAAACAATCAAGACTTTATATCCCCTTACTTCGGTAGGGCTCAGAACAAGATTTACAAGACATTAAGAGAACGCAAGTGAAAGAAGTAGAAGCAACTTCTAACAATATGACAATTAAAGGGCACCACAAAGTCCCTCTTGAAAGACGAGCTGTCCCCATTTCAGAACATGAAGGAGCTTCTGCTATCACTGGAGCCCTTTGTTACTGCTGTGTGGCCACTGCTTCTCTGCCTAAAGCCACCTCTGCCAAGGGTATCTCCCCTAGTAAGGGTCTCAGGCCACGCCCATCACTGATGCTGCTGGAGAGCCTGCAGCTGCACCATAAGGTGGGTTTCGCTAAGGAGAATAAGTAAGTGAAATCCCATGGCAAGACTGAAACAAGCAGGCTCCAAGGGGACGTTCAAGGAGAGGGAGAGATCAAATCGCCCAGGAGGAACAGAACATTGAAGTACTTTTTTAGTAGTGAAACCCATTTTTTCAAATGAACTTATAAGAACCACATTATAAAAAGTAAATAAAGTCACTGGTTAAAAAAAGTTATTTCATGTAACAAGTACTTTACACGGGTCAATAAATGAGAACAAGGAGGCTATTTTTTAAAATAAATTTATTATTTTTTAAATTTATTTTTGGCTGCACTGGGCTTTCGTTGCTGCACGTGGGCTTTCTCTACTTGCGGCGAGCGGGGGCTACTCTTGGTTGCGGTGCGCGGGCTTCTCATTGCGGTGGCTTCTCTTATTGCGGAGCACAGGCTCTAGGCACGCAGGCTCAGCAGTTGTGGCGCACGGGTTTAGTTGCTCCACGGCATGTGGGACCTTCCCGGACCAGGGCTTGAACCTGTGTCCCCTGCATTTGGCAGGCGGATTCTTAACCACTGCGCCACCAGGGAAGCCCAAGGAGGCTATTTTTAACAAAAACTTTGTTTTTTTTTTATTTTTGCGGTACGCGGGCCTCTCACTGTTGTGGCCTCTCCCACTGCGGAGCACAGGCTCCGGACGCGCAGGCTCAGCGGCCATGGCTCACGGGCCCAGCCGCTCCGCGGCATGTGGGATCCTCCCGGACCGGGGCACGAACCCGTGTCCCCTGCATCGGCAGGTGGACTCTCAACCACTGTGCCACCAGGGAAGCCCTAACGTAAACATTTTTATGAACACTTACAGGGGATAGCAGCAGTCTCGTATCAGCCTTAATAGCCAAGATCTGTGTTTTTTTTAAGTGCAGATTCAAGAAATCACAAAAGTAACTTGTTCCAAATTAGGTTTAAAAGCTCTCCTTGTAATCTCAGGATCCTCCTACAAGTGACCCAGAAGCTTAAAAAAGAAATTATAAGGCACGCTTATTTCTAAGTTTAATCACTAACAACAGCAACGGCTATTATCCTTATCATGAATTATCTAAGAAACGCAGGGACAAGAAGCATCCACCAGTGACAACAGGCAGGGAAACCGTAAGACCACTGTCACTTCTCAGCCTGTTCTGTGCTCCCCGGTCATTACGTAACTCTCACGTCAGCACGCACTGAGCAGATGTACTGGGCCGGCACCTGCCGCACTGGGCAACGTGTGCGGGCCTGCTTTCCACAAAAGACCTGTGCATCAGCTCAGCCTTCCTAGCCAATGACACATCGACATGAAGTGCATGAGCAAAGACGGCAGATGGAGCTTTATTCTGGTCTGTCCCAAACCAGTCAACCTAGTAGCACAAGTCACATTATTGGTCTCCTATGCATTAAATGTGGCATCTAGCATTATTTGAAAATGCATGTTGGACTTCTTTAAAATGGTTAAAAACATAAGTAAAGGAAATTCAAATAAACAACTGCAGAGCCCCTGAAGCATCTTCTACTAATGGTCTACAGTAAGTTGATCAGAGGTCAGCTCTGTGTATTAAAAAGGGGGTGGTGACAATGAGGGCATATAAAAGAAAAAATAACAGCTTTGTCAAGTAATGTTTTACAGATTTGCTATTGTAAACTTAACTGCAATGTTGCTAAGAAAAATATTTCTAAGATCTTCTTGTTCTGTACACTGTTGTTCACTTAAAGTTGGATGAAGCCGATTATCCTGACCTATTTCTACTATAACAAAGACAGAAACCTGGCTGAAGACTCAAGGTTTCTTTTTATCATTAGAGAAACAGTCATTTTTTACAGCACATTTGCAATTCTCTGTTCCTTTTACCTAACAATGTTCACATCCATTTTTTCCCAGAGTATAGTTATACAGAAAATAACTTCTGATCTGCTCGTTTGTATAATGAAATCAACTCTCTTCTTCATGGTGGTTAAAGGCAGGGAATGTGCAGCCAGACCTGAGTTCAGCACGTGAAACCTTGGACAAAACACTTAACTCTGTGTCTCAGTTTCCTCATCTTAAAAAGAGACAGTAATAGTATGTTCCTCATAAGGCTGTTGGTCAAGATTAAATGGGTTAATAGAAGCAAAGGAAATGGCCCATTTTAAACGATTAGTAAGTGTTCGCTATTATTATTTTTAAAGAAAAATGTAAAGGAGTCAAAATACTCAAAGTATGAATCTACTATCAAATTTATATAATAAACTTTCTGACAAAAGTTCTAAAAATGTTAGATGTATTCCAAAGGACCAAAAAGAATTCTCATTACACCATGTACCATTATTTAGAGAAGCTGTTCCCTAAAAGTCCACAAGAGTATCTCGAAGTACCTCAGAGTTAAGGAAAATGAAGAACGACTTTCTTCACAGCCTGTAGAAACAAAACACATCTGTTTGGGCTGACTGGGTCATAACAAGCACGAATGTGGTTCCCGTATTCAGTTCTTACTACAGCTGCAGACTTTGTTTAAAATTTCTTTAAGGAGGAAAAAGAAAGAGGACACTTGACTCCCTGATTCCTGCAACTACAGAGCAAGACAGCAAGATGCAAGAGGAGACGTGGAAGTATTTTCCTTACAGGGGACAGGGGGCAGCAGTGTGCAATTTACACTGGGATGCAGAAGACAGGGGTAAGAGGGCATTGGAACATACAAACGGAGGCACAGAAGAGGGAAATTCTTAGTTATGGCGAATTTCATCTCCCGATCAGAAAAACGACATAAGAATTCATTAATAGAGCCCCTAGGGAACAGAATGCAACGAATGCTTTGGGTACCAAAGTTCCATATTAGAGCTTCCTGTGGGAGCAAAGTTTTGGACAAATCAATCCTTCACTTGATGTGCACGTGTGAGCAACAATCGGCACAGCGCTACTACTCACGGCCGGTAAAGGGCCCTCAGAAAGAGAAACCAACCTGTCTGCACAGCCTAAATGCAGTTTCTCACAGGAGAGCCAGCAGGCACACTCAGGGTGAGACAACCGGAGGGCAGGAGGAGAACGAAGGGGAAACAGCCAGTGTGCATCTGCTTCACGAGCGTCTACCTCTTTACTTGAGCGGGGGCGAAGGGGAGGTAGCATTTTCGCTTAGTAACGAGGGGCGTAGTTTCAGCGCGGCGCCGGTTCGGAAGCCTTGGAGGGGGAGGGGGAGGAGGGGGGGGTGCCAGTCCCGGCAGGACCAGGGGCGCCCCGCTACGCTCCCGCCCCGCCGCATTCCCGGCGCGCGGCGAAGCTGCAGGGAGGGCCTGCGGGCTGAGCGCTCGGCCGGACCCGCGGCGCCCCGGCAGGGGTCCCTGGGCCGACCCGGCCGCCGTGCCCTCCGTCCAGGGCTGCACCCCGCCCCTCCGGCCCGGCAGCCTGGATGCTCCCGCACCACCTGGCGGGAAGCAGAGGCCCCCACGCCCCCTCGGGCCCCCGACCGAGCTCGGGCCAGGACGAGACCCGCTTTCTGCGCCGGGCCCGCCGCGGCAGCCCCACTCACCTCGCCGCCCGGCAGCGCTCCGGCTCGGGTTCGGGTTCCGCCGGCGGCGGCGGCGGCGGCGGCGGCGGCTCCTCCATGGCGGCGGCGGGAGTGACGGCGAAGGCGGGCGGCGGGACCAGCTCGGCGGCGGCGGCGGCTTCTCTCATCCGTGCACGGAGCCCCGCATGGCCGCGGCGGCCAGTAAGCTGCAGCCTGGCGCGGGGGACCGGAGCCCCGGAGTGCAGGAGTGACTCGGCTCCGCCTCCGCCTCTAGCCCGCCGCAGGAGCCGCTCGCGCCGCGGCCATCTTGGAGACGGCGACCGGCCAGCGCCGGGCTACGGCGGGTGGCGAGGGACAAGCTTCCCAGGGAGGCGGCGGCGGGCGCGGGGATGGACCGGCGGGGAAGGCCGGGGAGGGGAGGGGAGGGGAGGGGAGGGGAGGGGTGGAGGCGTGGGAGACCGGGCGTCAGACAGCTAGCAGGTTGGGGTAGCGGCGCTCTGCCCCGGGGGCCGGGTCTCGCCGCCGCCGCCGTCTGGCTACGCTCGCGAGGAGTGTGCGGTGGGCTGTGCGCGCCGGTGCTCCCAGGTGGTCAGCGGGGGGCGTGCACCGAGGGCCCCGGGAAGGGCATCGCGGCCTGGGTTAGGCGGCGACTCCTGACTTTTAAGTGCTTTGTGAACTTTAGCAAGAGGATCGTCGCCAAACGTAGATGCCATCCTCAGAAACAGGGATGGATGTAACGCTCACAGCTCACCCGCGGGCGTGGAGGCTTTGGGAGACCTGTCAGTCCTGGGGGGCCGGGGGTGCACTCCGATGAAAGAGTAATCTTCAACACACACACAAGACTCAGGGTTCTGAGACTGTGTAAACAGAGACTCTGGAAACGCAGAACATTAAAGTTACCCTGCTATCAACAGGGCGGGAAAGAACACTGATCTAACCTTCTAACCTCTGGAATCTGGTATTGATCTTCCAGAAACTCGGGCTGGAGTGCTCCTACACTAAAGGAAAAAGAAAAAAGAAAACAGTTCTACAGATTATTTCAGAGTTGTAAAAATACTGTTGAAATATCACCGCCTCATTTACTCAGAGAGCATCTGAGGCTTCACAGTTTTAATTTGCAAATATTTACAAAATTTCCCTTAAGGTGAAGTCTAGAGTTAATTCAAAAACAGTATCGTTTAAAATTAAGTACATTTCTATTGAGTCAAATGCACTGGTTTTCAAAAGCTCATTTGGTGGAGCTTGAATATGTAAAATACACGTTTTGATTAAACGTTGGTAAGAAAAGTGGCCAAGGTGGAAAAGTTTAAATATGATTATATTTAAAGGCCAGTTAGCTATGTCGCATTCATAAGTACATTATACTGTATATACATATTCGTGTATTTCACATATATGTGTGAAATTAGCTATAGTGCATTCAAAGTAGGTTACAGAAATTTCTCTGTAGTTTAAGAACTTTTTCGGTCTATTTTCTTTATTAAGATAGTCTATTATTATATGACCTGATGGTGCTGAATTTCCAAATTGACATTCATTTTATTTACTCAAAAACAGTTATTCAACAAATACTTACTAAATGCATATATGTGCCGGGAACTAAGCTAGACGCTGGGGATATAGTAGTAAGCAAAACAAAGTCTTTTCCTGGTAGAGATAACATCCTAGATGAGTAAGGGGAAGAGAGAGAACAGAAGAAAAACAAACAAGTAAATACTTAGCATATCAGCGGGTGATAACTGCTATGGAGAAAAGTAAGCTGGGAAGAGGCTGGAGGGGACAATACTATTTTACACAGATTGGTCAGAATAAAGTTAAATGATTTGGTCATAGCACTATTTCAAAAGAAAATTGTGATAACTTCTTACTTATTGAATTTCACATTTTCTTTTGAAACAGTGGTATGACCAAATCACTTAACTTTATCCTCACTAACACATCTTTAAGTATTGTAAGAGTTGGAATCAGTTATAGTTCACAAATAACTCCTGAAGACAGTCAATCCGGGGCCTGTCCTCAGGTCTCCCCGCTTGTAAATCTATAATATTTGATGTATAGACCAGCATTTGAGAGATGTGTGGTTTGCTGTTGTTTTAGTTGCCACTTGAGGGTACTATTTTAGCAGAAATCAAGCAAATTTACACTTCACTAATCATGTAAGGCATGTAGAGACCCAAGTTAACTAGTACTAAGTGTTCAATTTAAGTGTTGTGATTTTTTTCTTCATTCAAGTTAATTTTGTGTCCCGTATCAGCCTTTTTTGTTTTCATTCTCCTCCTATTCTACGCCACTTCGTTTCTGCAATTCAGTACTCCAGATTCCAAGATCTGAATTTATTTCCTTCTTATGCACACCAACCTCACTTCTGCTCCTTGCCTGTGTTCTCTGACTTGGTGAACTACAGCACCTTCACCCAGTCAGAACTCTGAACAACCACCCACTCAGCCCCTGACTGATGGGTCCAAGTCCCATCAAACTCTCCCTCCCTCTGGAATCCCTTCACTTCTCTCCACCCTCGCTAGCTAGCTCAGACCACTGTCTCGTCTCCCTGGATAACCGCGACAGTCTCCAGCTCTCCCTGCCTGTTGGAGTGCTCACTCCCCAACCAATCTCTTCTCACGCTGCAGGCCACAGTAGCCTTTCTGAATCTGATCTAAACATGTCACTCTTATCTAATTCATTTTACTGACATCTTGTTGCTGTCACAGTAAAGTCCTTACTGGACCTTTCTGAGTTCTTCACATGCTCCATACCTGGTCCTGCTACTCGGATTGTGCAAAAGGAGGTTCTATTCCATCACACTACCTTTCCACTTGGCCCACCCTTTCCAGTCTAAGCCGTGCCTGCTTCTTCGGAGGCCACCTCTCACCTGGTGACGCACTCTCCCTAGGGCAGGAACAAGATGCAGGCACTCCTGCAGGCTACGAATTGGCATCCATTCAAATGGTGATTCAAAAATAGTCCAAAAGGGAAAAACTGATTTCATCTTAATAAAAACTATTCTTTACACACTAATTCAAGGCCACTGTGTGAAGAAAACTCCGCAAAGTAGTTCCCAGCTTTCTGTAATTCTAGTTTTCCTAATGTTCCTTTACAATCCTCCAAGCCAGAATCCTTCTTGGAAGACATATTAGCTTTACACGTTACAGAATCAAACAGATCCCTCTCTAAACAACACTATACCATGTATTCTTCGATGTTGGTATTCAACCAGCTTTGACCACTGACTTTGAGGGAACAGAGAGGCACACACATGCACCTGCCACAGAAACACTCAGCAACACAGACCAGCGTCAGGGAGACTTGTTTTCATTTCCACCTGAGGGTACTGTCTATTTCAGCAGGAACCAAACAAATTTACATCGAGCTGATCAGGTAACGCTTCATGTGTAGGAACCCTACTTAACTGGTACTAAATGTTCAGTTAAAGTGCATGACTTTTTGCCCCCGCCCAGGCCCTCACAGCCTTCACTCCCTCCAGCCCCCAGATTCCTTCTCTGCTGGGGTGTCCACTCCTTCAGGACAGACACCTTCTGTCATCCACCACTGACCTCTGACCACCACGGGAACAGTCCTGGAGGGAGGGGACCAAGGCTTCATTGGGTGCCCCAAACATCAGAGGAACTCAGTAAATATTATTGCTTTCAGAAAGTAGGATTTTTTTAACATTAATGAACTACTATTATAATTAGATTTTTGTCTCTAAATTTATCACCGTTTAGCATGTGGCTGATCTCACTGCCTTTAATCATGTTCTTAAAAACAATGGCAATAAGATCTTCAGAGGATTGCCTCTCACTCTGTCCTCGAGACAGAATTCACATAGCCCTTATTAACTTTCTTTACTTTAAAATGAGTTACAAAAGCCAGATTAAAGTTCTACCAAAGGTCCAGTTTAGGTTAAGCTACAGAACATTCTTAACTTTGCTTACTACTAGTTTCAGGCCCAATTTTGACCCATTCTACCACTATGATAAAGCCTTAAGCCAACATAGGTATAGATATCCATCTGTCTGTGTATCTATATCTATATATGTATCAGTGTTAAGGGCATCATTATAATGCCTTAGCATCTTATCAAGGCTAGTGTATTAGCAGAAAGTTAATTTTATGGTTCTGTGAAAAGATAATTCAAAAAGAATGTGCTCAAGCTATGCTGTAAATAGGGTTATGTCTTTGTTTAAGAAAACAACACAAAACAACAAAACCTCTAAGGCTGTAGGTTTTTAATTATTATGAGCATGGGGCTGCACTTTACCTAGAATAAGTTCCTCCCTTCCCTATGGTATTCGTGAGCTTTCCACCTAGATTCTTCACCAGCCCTGCCCTCTCCTCTCTGGTGGCTCCTTAGCAGCTCTAAAGAGGCAGAAAGACAAGAGTACAAACCTCCCAATCTGCTCGTGACCAGAGGGGATTGATTCCTGTTCACTCCCGCACACACGGAGAAAGGCCAACTCAGTGAAAGAGCAACGAAAACCTCACTCCAAGCAAGGAAAAGCTAAACTGGGCGTTTCATACGTGGATTTTTTTTTTTTTCCAAAATGATACTACGGCACCTATTTCTTCTACTTACCGGTAAAGCACACAAAAAATTGGATACGTACAAAGGATAATGAGGTGCCACACTTTTAAACGGTCCTTGTAACATTTAAATTTAGTCTTTCTCTTTTGAAGAGTGGCAAGTTAGATAAAATCTCCCTTGGTTTTTTTCTGAGAGGTGATTTGACCGTTTTTCTTATTTCTCCACCAGGACCCAAATCATCCCTTATTTCAGAGGTGCTTCTCTGTGCAAACAAAGGATCTAAAGAGAGTGCATCACCCCCGACAGCTCTGAATCATTAAACAAAGGACAAAACATTACTCTCGCTATTTTTTTCAGTGGTTAGAATAGTGTGAATGAAACTAATGAAGAGAAAGGAAGTGGCCTCCAACAAAGAACAAGTCGGACTCTAAAGGGTGAGAGGCATTAGCGGAAATCCACATGGTGAAGAGCCCTCCTTCTGGAAGCTTCCAGAAGGAAGCGCAGGCAGCGGACGTCAGGAGAGCCCACGTCTCATCTCTGCTCTGACTTCTCATTCCACCTCTCCAGGATCCTGCCAACGTGCGGAACGGGTGGCTTTAAACAAATGAAATCTCAGAGAGAGCCCGCTCTTCTTGCTGGCCAAACATTTCAGTTATTTCCCCACCAAAACAGCCACAGAACTTGCCTGATTCTCATCCTTTCGCTTCTCTTTCAGACATCCAGGTGTGCCTTTTAGAGAATTGTGAAGCTGCAGTTCCTAAATTATTTTCAGATCCCTTCAAATCAAGAGGCGTAGACTTTGCACACAGCCCGGAACCAGCGCTTGGAGCTCGTGTGGAACAAGCGCCAAAAGCTCCCGCACCCTCTCCCAGGGGCTTCTGCTCCCCATTGCCATGTGGCGGTGTCACCTCTCCCTCCAAATGAAGTTCAGGGGCCTCCCACCCGCTCTGGGAAGACTTCTCTGAGCTTCACCACTAGCCTGCCCTACCCTGACGGTGAGGTGCTCCCCTGAAGGCCCCCGTAACATCTCAGGCAAACCCTTAATTTAGCACTATCTACATCTCCTATTTGGTTGATGACATGTGTGTTTCTTACCCTGTGACCTTCTCCAGAGCGGGCAATATTTCTTGCTATCTCTGTATCTTCAGCACCTGGAATAACATCCTACACATAGTACATGTTCAGTAAAATGTCTGTTGAAAAAATAAACTGGATGGATGGATGGATGGATGGATGGATGGATCTAATTGGGGAAATAAGCCTAAGGTAACAATTACTGTGGTATAAATAGACTCTGAGAAGCATCAAAAGGCAGATTTTTTAAAGGGTAACATGTTGTGAAGAGACACAACCAAAGTAGACACAAGTAAGGAAGAAAAACTATATAAAATAGACATTCAGTATGAGGCATAAAAGCAATGTTAACTCATATCATGTGAGGTTTTAAGTGACAAAAAGTATTAGAAAGAAAAGAAATAACCTGTATTCTTATATTAACAGTGGACCATCTTAATGGCTCTTTGGGCTATTTGCGTCTATACACTTACACACCAACAAATAAAAGGCTCTTACATTATTCTGGTTGAAGTAAGATAGTAGTCAGGATAAATACTGAAATGGAGCTTAAAACACAGATTTTTACTGAGCTATGACTCTGATGCACATTAGAAATATTTCAAGGCAATGGACTCATAACCGAAGGCCAGAAATAAGTTCCAAAAAGAAAAGAGCCATCCTTCTGAAGTTTACAGTTTCAGAGTAGTTTTGCAACAACATGAAATCTTGAGTTGGAAACATCCTTGGAAGCTACCTAATCTGCCTTTTCAGAGCAAGATTTGTCTCTTCATCAATCACAAGTGTCCCAGTTTCATAAGGCAGTCTATCCTGTATTTTAACAACTCATTCTTAGGAAATCACTGTTTATAATACTTCCCAAAGTGCCTCCCTAATACATCTATCCAGTGTTCTAGCTAGGGCTACACAAAATAAATGTTTGACATTTGAGAACAGCTATTTTATGGTTGTCCTCCAAAATGGTAACAAAATTTTTTTTTTAATTTCCAGAGTAATCATCCTCTTCCTTCACTCCATCCAGACTTGGGTGATATAGGCTGGAGATAATTCCAATGGAAGATTTTTCTTACAATGATTCACTTGATAATCCAGATTTGGTTAGTTTTGATTAAACTAATCAGAGAACTTGAAATCATAACTTCAGAACATTTTTACTTCAAATACATTTCAAAATATAGTTAGAAGCTGTTTAAGAAAAGAGTGTTTAATTTAAACAAAGTGTCCTATTTAAACAAAGGACATTATGTGCTCATAGCAACCAGAATCATTCAACAGTATAAAAGGAAGGTGAGTCTTTGGTTTTTAGAGCACTGCTTTTCAAAATGTGACGTGTATATGCAGCACCTGGAGATCTTGTTAAACTGCAGATTCCCAAATCAGTGAGTTTAATGTGGGACCTGAGAATCTGCATTTCAAACAAACTCCCAAGTGCTGTGGATGCTGCCTGAAGGTGGACCACACTCTGAACTGCAAGGGTAGAGCATTCTGCTTGGATAGCCAACAGACCTGTGCTGAAAGAAAACGACCAAGAGAAAAGATGGAGGTGTTCATTTCAAGCAAAGGTAACTAAGCCTCACTGGCCAGGTGCAATCAGCACACATGTGGTAATCCTGGTGTTGTGGGTTAATTGTGTCCTTCAAAAAGATTATGGTGAAGCTCTAACCCTGGCACTTGTGAATGTGACCTTATTTGGGAATGGGATCTTTGCAGATGCATTTAAGATGTAAATTACGATGAGGTCCTACCAGAGTAGGATTGGCCTTAATTCAATGCAAGTGGCATCCTTATAAGAAGAGTAGAATCGACACAAAGATAGACACACACAGGGGTAAGGCGACGTGGAGAGACGGGGGAAGGCCATGTGACAACAGAGGCAAAGATTGGAGTGATGTATCTACAAGCCAACGATGGCGGGCAAATACCAGAAGCCAGGAAGAGGCAGGGAAGGATCCTCACCTAGAGCCTTCAGAGAGAGCATGGCCCTGCGGACACCTTGATTTTGGACTTCTGGCCTTCAGAACTGTGAGAGCGTAAATGTCTATTGCTTGAAGCCACTCGGTCTTGGTGCTTTGTCATGCAGCCCTGGGAAACTAATACACTAGATTTCACATAGTGGCCAGGAGGACCTACAGCCACTCCAGGAAATCACTGCCAGAGCATCAGGAAGCTGTGTTTCCTCTGAGGAAAAGTTCCCAGAGTGGGCTGGGAGGACACCCACACAACAACAGCCATGAAACAAAACATCCACTTGCTTGGGCGAATTTGAGGATGAATGCACTTACTTTACAGTACAGGAGTAACTTATAAGATGCCTACACAAAGAAGCATCTGTTTACATTACGTTTTAGGAGGGTTGTTCAAAACAGTTGGGGAAGTGAGATACAGATCAGTGGGTCTCCTCTTTGGCTGCATGACAGAATTTCCTGGGGAGGTTTTAAAAAACCTTAATGCTAGAGTCCCGCCCCTCTCCTACACCTGAGTTGAACTGGTCTAGGATGGGGCCCCAGCATCGATACACTGAGAAGATTCCTCAGGCAATTCTAAATTCCAGCCAGGGTTAGAACCACTGTTACAGATCCAAACTTTCAACTGCAGGATGACCTTGGGAAACATGGTCCAAGAGGATGCCTCACTTATTTACCGAGGGCTCAGTCAGAACAACACTGCATGGGCTAGAGGTGGGAAGACAGAAGTCTAGATAACCAGCTGCCGACTGCACGGGAGGTGCCATCCAGTAGGGATCCAGGCACCCACACACAGAACTTTCCAGCTTAGCCTTGACTGCACTGGTTGTCCACATGGGTGGCCCCCTACTCAATTTATGTATCTTTCCCCACGGATAGTAGGCCTGTGCTGCCAGTTGTCCAATATCTGCAAACAGTTGTTTGATATGTTTTGTCCAATTTTCTAGTCGTTTATAGTGGGTGGGTGTATTAGTTTCCTAGGGCCGCTATAACAAAGTACCACCGACTGGGTGACTTAAGACAACAAAAATTTATTCTTTCACAGGTCTGATGGCCAGGAGTCCAAAGTCCAGGTGTCAGCAGGGCTGGCTCCTTCTGGGGGGCTCAGAGGAAGAATCTGTTCCACGGCTCCCTCCTGGGTTGTGGTGGCAGCCAGCAGTCCTTGGCCTTCCTTGGCTTCCAGCAGCATCACTCCAATCTCTGCCTCAGTCATCACATAGCCGTCTTCTGTCTGTCTGTCTCTGTGTCTCTTCTTGTAAGGACACCAGTTATATTGGATAAAGGGCCCACCCTACTCCACGATGACCTCATCTTAACTAGTTACACTGGCAACCGTACTATTCCCAAATATCGTCACATTCTGAGGTTCCCAGGAAGGACGTGAATTTTAGGGTGACACTATTCAATCCAGTACAGCGTGTCAGTGTGGTTCCTGTCACTCCCCAAATATTCCAGAATCGAAGTCCTCACTTGAATTGCAAACTCCCTGCCAGAAGGATTGGTTCTTATGTCCTTTTGTGCCATTCACCACGCTCTCCACTAGTGCAACTCACATTTTGAAATGAGTTAAGAGTCCTGTGCTAAAAAATAACCAAGTATTCTGTAAGTACAGATTTCAGGGCCCACCCAGTCCCTGCTGGGTCAGTGTCTCTAGGGATGCAGACTGGGAACCTGCATTTTCTAGGGCTCCTGGGTGGTTCTAATGGGGTCGAGCCTTGTTCTCTACACCGAGAGACTCTAACGTGGGGTTCGATGGCATATGCTTTGCAGCAAAAGGGAAGTGAGTTCAGATTCTCACAGGATGTATTAGTCAGGGTTCAAGAGAAACAGAACCAATAGGATACATATATATTTATGTATAAATATATATCAGAGATTCATTTTAAGGAATTGGCTCACAAGATTACAGAGGCTGTGGGCTAGCAAGGTGGAGACAAGGGGAGAGCTAATGTGCAGACAAAATCCAAAGGCCATCTGCTGGCACGGTTCTCCCTTGCTTTAGGGCAGGCTTTTGTTCTATGCAGGGTGTCAACTGATTGGATGAGGCCCACCTACATTATGGAGGGCAATCTGCTTTACTCAGCATCCACCACTTTTAATGTTCATCTCATCCCAAAAAACCTCACAGAAACATCCAGAATAATGTTTGACCACGTATGTGGGCAATGCATCACAGCCAAGTTGACACAAAATTAACCATCACACAGGGGCTCAGCAAGTCCAGCACTGAGAGCGAAATAAGAGAGGAGCAGGTGGAAGGAGGGGGGTAGTAGCAGGTTGGCACATCCTAGCTTTGTGCTTCTCCAAGCAGGATCCTTAGGCCACCGGCATTGCAAGCTCTACACGGAAATGCAAATCACTAGTTCCCACCCAGGAATCAGTGAATCAGACCCCTGGGTTAGGACTCAGGCATCTTTTCAACAAATTCCTGGGTTATATTTGTTAATAAATATAAGTCATACGTGTATATTATAAATATTATAAAATATACTGTATATTTATTATACATATATATCACTATAATAAAATTAATATTTACATCTAAATGTGATATAAACCTATTGTATAAATATTATATTATAATGTATTTATATTAGAAATCATATAAATCAGTGTGAGAACAAGAGCCAGTTGTCACATTAGATCTTTGGTTTTCTTTGCATCTTTCTTCTAATTTTGCACCTGGTGCAGCAGGGGAAGTTTAAGACATTATATTGACCAACTGACTGCAGAGCTAGAATCGTCTGTGTCTCAAACATGACTGTCATAAAGCAACACATGTGGGCCCTTCTGGAAGGAGGCTGATGAGAGACAACTTTGGACGGGAGGTGGCATTTGAGCAGGGCCTCAAGAGACCAGTGGGTTGTCACAGGTAGGAGGCTGGGAGGGCACTGAGGGAGAGAGAAGGACAGAGAGTAGAGGCGCACGCAGTTCAAGGTGACGTGGTGATAAGGGTGGGATGGGCGGGGCTTAGGAAGTGAAGCCTTTCAGCTGTCATTCTCTACTTTGTGTGCAACCCACAGTGGCTCCCCGATGGCCCCCAAGTTATTCTCCTCAATTTAGAGTGGTTTTTTTTTTCATAGTGTGATTTTTATTGATTTTGGAATGTTTCTTTTTTTTAATGTATTACATTTTATATTTTATATGTGCTTATTCTTAGCATATTTTAGATTTTACTTCATGTACAATTGGAGGGTTTGGGGAGGGGTTATTGTTATTAACTTTTTATTTTTATTCAATTTTTAAAGGTTGCTTTCCATTTGGTTACGACAAAATATTGGCTATGTCCCCCGTGTTGTACAATACAGCCTTGAGCCTGTCTTACACCCAGTAGTTTGTGCCTCCTACCCCCCACCCCCTATGTTGCCCCTCTCCCCCGCCACTGGTAACTAGTTTTTTCTCTATATACCAGTTTAGAGTCTTAATTTTAGATTCTTAGTGCAATACAAACTGTCAAAATGAGAGGGCAGGTTAAAATGCATGTGGGAGTTGCCGTGGTTCCCCAGCAGCAGCCCAGGGGCCTGAGCCTGAGGTGCTTGGGCCACTTCAGCAGAGACTGTTAGCCCCCATTCATGTCTAAAACCACAGAGGACTGAGGCCTAGGGACTGCGAATCTCTCTCTCCACTGGCAGCCTGGTGTGATTCATTCATCCCAGATCCCCAGTCTGTCAGCATCCCCAGGTCCCATTTCGCTGGGCGCTGGGGTGTGAAAGCAGAAGCCAAGCAGGTGGCTTGGACATGTCAGAGCACTTCCGGCCAAACTTCTCCTGTCCCCACTGCCTGCCAGGCCTGACGCTTCTGTTAGGATTAGGCCTTCACTGTGGGTGTTTGCAAAGTGGCCAGACACCTTGGCCATGTGAGGGCGGATGTGTGGGAGAGCATTCTGGTTACTTTATCTGGGTTCTGGGTTTGCTCCCATTTCCTCTTTGAAAGTGAAAAAGAAGGAATAACGCCTGAGTGTGGAGACAGCCCTTGTCCTCCAAATGCAGGCTTGGTCCCCTTCCTTGTCTCTCCTCTATTCCCTGAGTCCAACAGAGTAGGTGGGACAGCGAGTCTGTCCCCTGCATACTCCATGCTTGAATGGACACCATGTACCCGTGATAACCCCACCCAGGGGCATCCTTACATCTGTGGTCCAGATTCCAGTGCCACAGCTCTCAGGCTTCCAAATTCAACTGCCTCATCTCCTGATTATTAACATTAAAAAAAAAAAATCATGGGCCTTCCCTGGTGGCACTGTGGTTAGGAATCCACCTGCCAGTGTAGGGGACACAGGTTCGAGCCCTGGTCCAGGAAGATCCCACATGCCGTGGAGCAACTAAGCCCGTGCACCACAACTACTGAGCCTGCACTCTAGAGCCCATGAGCCACAACTACTGAGCCCGTGTGCCACAACTACTGAAGCCCGCATGCCTAGAGCCCATGCTCCACAACAAGAGAAGCCACCACAATGAGAAGCCCTCGCACCGCAACGAAGAGTAGCTCCTGCTCGCCGCAACTAGAGAAAGCCCGCGCGCAGCAACAAAGACCCAATGCAGCCAAAAAAACAAAAAAACTTCCTCAGCCAGTTCCTCTAGGATGTGGCTTGCAAATCAGCCTCCCTTTCCTAGAAGTGGCTCTTAGACACTTTAGATTGAGATGAAAGTTTGTTTTTAAAAAGTACTCGTGTCGAGTTTAAGAAAGAACACTGTCAACCTCAGAGCATGAAAGAAAAGATAAGCGTTAGAGACCTCTGGCTTTATCGTGATCCTAGGCATTAAAATGTTTAGAGGAGAAAAACAAGAGATCTTAAAAGATGCTTCATTATCAACATTAACAATTTCTATAATTGCACATTAATGGCCCCCCCTTTATTTCTGAGCACTTTCAGGACACCCTCATTTTAGGCGAGATTATTACTCACCTACTGTATGCAGGCTCTGTGCTAGTCACACAAGGAGGAAAAGGTCAAGCTCACCTGGGAGTGTGGGATCTGGCTGGGAGATAAGGTAACATTTAAGTAACAATGTCAGGCAGTTAAGTGTCTGCCCTGCTCTCTGCCCATCCTTCTGGATCTAGACTGTTACCTCCTCCGTGACAAAGTCTTCAGCCTCGCCAGGTCTCTCCCTACCAGGGCCCAGCATTCTCAGCCCACCTGGCCACTTCCGGGAGCACAGCCTTCACTTGTGAATTGCTTGTCTTGTGTGTGCTGCATTTGTCCCTGAGCTGGATGGCAATCTTTTGGGAGACAAGGATCTACATTTTTTCTGCATTCTTCTCAGCAACTAGCACATGGACAAGACTCAATAAACAGTCAAGTGATAAAGCACAGGGCTCAGACTTCACGAGGCCCCACTCCCTGGCATCTCAGAGAGGAGAACGACCAGGAAGTAATCAATGTCAATAATTGTGATCAGTTATGAGCTAGAAGCTCCAAAGGCCAAGGTCAGTAGGTTATCTATTTTCACATCAAAACCAATCATAACCAGCTTTGTGTGTTCTGAACTAATTTCTGAAAAATAAACAAAAAGCACCCCAATTACTAATCCCAGGGCACCCAGACTATCCAGTGGGACAATGCAGGAAGGGGACGAGGGATCTTTGAAATCTTTGTTATTCAGGAAACATTTCAGTGAATATAATCATGACAAGGCCAGGTCTCTAATGTTTATCTTTAATTGTTACTTGTTTTTTTTTTTTTTAGTTTCTGCTTTATAACAAAGTGAATCAGTTATACATATACATCTGTTCCCATATCTCTTCCCTCTTGTGTCTCCCTCCTACCCTTCCTATCCCACCCCTCCAGTCAGTCACAAAGCACCGAGCTGATCTCCCTGTGCTATGCGGCTGCTTCCCACAAGCTATCTCTCTTATGTTTGGTAGTGTATATATGTCCATGCCTCTCTCTCGCTTTGTCACAGCTTACCCTTCCCCCTCCCCATATCCTCAAGTCCATTCTCACGTAGGTCTGTGTCTTTATTCCTGTTTTACCCCTAGGTTCTTCATGACATTTTTTTTCTTAAATTCCATATATATGTGTTAGCATACGGTACTTGTCTTTCTCTTTCTGACTCACTTCACTCTGTATGACAGACTCTAGGTCTATCCACCTCATTACAAATAACTCAATTTCGTTTCTTTTTATAGCTGAGTAATATTCCATTGTTACTTGTTCTATGCTCTGATGTTGACAATGTTCTTTCCTTAATTCAACATGTGTGTTTTAAAAATCAACTTTTACCTCAATTGAAAGTACTTAAGAGCCATTCCTACTTTCATGAATCAAAGTTGAGTCATGGGTATGAGGTGTTTGTAGCAGTTCATCATGTCTGCTGGAAATGGGTTTCTAAATTCTACCAACCTTCCACATAAGCAGCTATTAAAACCCACCAATGTCTGAGTGGTAAATGCTTCAATTCCTCATAGTTTTAAAATTTTGAGCAATAGTGGCTTTACTGAGATATTTGTAGTGGAATAAGATATTGTAGTTTGTTGAAAGGAATCAACCGTGGTGGCTCTTAAGCTGCAGAACCTGGGCAGAAGAATTCAGGTTCTGATTTGCATTAGGGTGTGGGTGTCCTCTGGGCTGTAGACCTCATGACCCAATACAGTGCATTCTTGCGCCTCCATCAGCTGCTGAAAAGTGTCCACGTGGACATTTGAAACACCGCCTCATCACTACAGGTGCTTATACTAGTTAAGTGAAAGGAGTTTTGAATTAGAATATAAACACCTCAATTCAGAAAGCTTGACATTCAAATGTAGCCCTGCAAATAGCCTCATGGTCTCGAGGAAAAGCTTTGGATTTAATGTGAGGGGTTTTCTTTGTAAGCCTATTCTTTGAAATATTTGGTTTTTTAATAGACTCAGATTCCAAGAAAGCTAAATAAATTTCTTCAAAATATACAAGAAGTTCGGAAAGTTTAGAGATGATTTGTACCCGCAGGAAACAGCTATTTCTTTAGTTATTGTAATTCGGTTTATGTCCAGGCTCCGACCAGAGCACAGCAGAGCCCGGAGGTCTATCAATGGACTCATATCACTTCTGTTGCCAAGTTTTTCCTGTAGATTTCAAGCCACAAGACGATTTCGGGTGACAGATTATTCCCAAATTTTATAGACTTTTAAATGTCCTGCTGTTACTGAGATTTAAAAGAACTAGATCTCACAGAGAAGCTGAATGACACAGGGAGAGAAGAGACACCATTTAGGTATTTATTTATATACACCGATTCATTGAGCACCATTTGCTGCCGAGCACCTGTCTGCAGCTGTGAATGATACCAAAGAGGAAGGAAGCAAGAGAAGACGGATGTCTTTATATCTTATACCAGTTACTCAGGTATAATTTCCTGGCGTAATGCAAGAATGATCATACCACTTATGAATTTTTAAATGATTGATATCTGAAAAGAAATTAGGACTGTGCCTAGCACGTACGCAGGCATTCAGGAAATGGTAGCCACTACAATTATCATTACGTCTCTCCTTCATGTAATTATCGTAACATCGCTCCTTTAGGATCTATCAAATTTTCTTTAAAATTGTAGGTGAAGATGTTACCTATATGGATATCAAAAGCCTCTTTTATAAATAATATAAAGTATATAATAATATATTAATATATAACATATTGTTTTATATTTCTATTACTTTAATAATTATATTCTATGTAATTATATATTTATACTATATTAATATTACATATTTTATTATATTGTATGTTTATAATATGTTGATGTTATATATTTATATTTTTGTATTTTTATAATTAGACATGATATAATTATATATCATAATTATATATCATATGGTGTTATATCATAATTATAATATATCATAATTATCAGTATGTCATAATTATTATAATTATGCTATAGAATTATATTGATATTTTATATAAATAAAATATAAGTAATATAAGTTCCATTTAGAATAATGAGAGTTTTAAAGAGCTGTATTGTCCAATAGGGACAAAATGGAAGTAAAAAATGTGAGCCATGGGGGCTTCCCTGGTGGCGCAGTGGTTGAGAGTCCGCCTGCCGATGCAGGGGACACGGGTTCGTGCCCCGGTCCGGGAAGATCCCACATGCCACGGAGCGGCTGGGCCCGTGAGCCATGGCCGCTGAGCCTGCACGTCCGGAGCCTGTGCTCCACAACGGGAGAGGCCTCAACAGTGAGAAGCCCGAGTGCCACCAAAAAAAAAAAAAAAAAAAAAAAAAATGTGAGCCATGTATGGAATTTTTAACTTTCTAGTTGCCACACCAAAAAAGTAAAAAGAAATAGGTGGAATTAATTTTAATAGTATATCTTATTCAATCCAAATAACCAAAATACCATAATTTCGACATGTAGCAAATACAAAACTTTTTTAATGTGATATTTTACGTTTTCACACCAGGTCTTCAAAATCCAGTGCATTTTAGTCCTACAGCACATCTCAGTTCAGATGAGCTACATTTCAAAGACTCAGTAATAGCCACACGTGGCTACTGGTTAGCATATTGGACAGAGCAGCTCTAGTTGACTAATTATAACTGATAATAATAATTATATAAACTGTTGTGATTCTTT
Source organism: Mesoplodon bidens (assembly GCF_964165515.1). Classification (NCBI taxonomy): domain Eukaryota; kingdom Metazoa; phylum Chordata; class Mammalia; order Artiodactyla; family Ziphiidae; genus Mesoplodon; species Mesoplodon bidens. The sequence goes on along the minus strand of NC_138168.1, from coordinate 86,821,778 downwards.
TTATTACCCTGGTTGCCAGGAAACCCAAGGCTAAATTTGGTGCTCAATTACAGAGAATTTCTCATCCAGAGTGCCTCTAAAATGTATTTCTCTTCCTTCTAAATGGATTTGAAACTCTTTGTTTTGTGTGTCCTTTTAGGGGAATAATTTAATATTAATACAACCATAAGGATAATTGCCTTCTATTGTTAATAATAATAATAATTTATCAATCACTCACCGTGGACCAGGCAGGGTGCCATATGATTTACATGTGTCATACAGCAAGGCAATGCTACAGCTGAGACCAGAGCTGAGGTCTGCTTCTAAAGCCCTCATTCTCAGCCATTTAACTCTTATGATGCTCACAGCAATGACCATGGCACTTTGTGCCACGAACCGCGCATATACTCCATCTTCTAATCCTCAGAAGAAACTTGCGAGGCAGTTATGTTGTTCCCAATGTACGGGTGAGAATCGAGGCTCAGCAGTCAGGTTCACTAGTTGAGGTACAGCTAATAAAGACCAGAGCCAGCATATAAACTCAGGTTCTAAGTCCACTCACTTTCTAAATGTTTTCTGCTTCAATTATGTAAATAAAGCCACAACTTTTAAGAGATCAAGTTCCTTTCGGAGCTCAACACATCACAAAGTTATTCATGCAATAGCTATATTTTGAGCTCATTTCATGAGCCAGTCACTGTCTCCCTCCCTGACCCCAATGCTGGGGATTCACAAATGGAAAATCTCTAACCTTACAGAGTCTGTCATGGAAGAGATGCAAAGTGGAGAAAACTGTCACAATTGAAAATTCTCTACTGGATCTTGCATGGCAAGTGCTAAGCAAATATTTGCAAATAAACACATCTAGCTAAGGCTAAATGAGTAAAATAATAAATTAGTAAAAACAGTTCAAAGCACTTCGAGTGGACGCATGAATGGGTCACGGCTGACTGCCACCCACCCAGTTCTCCTAAAATGCCCTGGATGTCCTCCAGAGTCTTTGTGCGTGTTCCCACAAGCTGTCCAAAAGGCAAAATGCCCACGAGAGGAGATGGCCCACACCCTGCCTCAGCATAGACTGATACTCAGTGCCATCAGCTCAATTGCTTTGGTGGCTTGTAGGGTTCAAGGGATGAGAACTCACAGTTGCTTTAACGTCTGGCAGGGGCTTGTAAATGCATTTCATCAAGTTTGACCCATACAGGCCGTCAGCAAACACACCAGCAAAAGGTACTCTTGTTTTGTTTGGTGCCGTCATTTTCACTTTCTCCCCAACATCTGGGCTTGACACAGACTTTGCTAGGAAATTAATGCATGAGACTCGTTGCCATTTGAAATCATTATACTTTTCCCCGGGGCAGCGTCTGTCAGCCCAGGTTCTTAATGACCACACAAGCAGGAATGTAGAGAAATGATTTACTAAAGATCATTGCGCAGGAACCAGTGGGGTGTTGTTGGTACTCCTATGCCCCTATTCCCCATTCTGAGATTATATCTAATTCTATAAATATCACTGTTTTAAGCCTGCCCTTTAAATGACATCTTATTTTTCATGCTATTGTGTCAAGTATCCCTCCAAAGCCAATGATTTTGAAGGCATTCCTTCCCATGAGATATTGACATGAATGAGTCATGGTTTTCATCGGACTGTTATATGTTTTCTGTTCGCCTAAGTAGAAACAGTTGCTATTCAGGCCATTTGGGCTGCAAGGAACAGAAGCTCTGATCAACTCAGGAAAATGGCACTTATCATAAGGACGCAAGAGACATGGAAATGGAAGCTGAGATGGAAGGCAGGTCTGTGGGCTGACGCAAGGCTTCTCACAGGCTTTGCCGCCTCCTGCACGCCCTTGGCTGGTCCCTCCTGGCCAGCTTCCTCTGAGCTGGGATGTGAAGGTGTGGGAGGGGTTTCCAGGCTTTGTTTCTTGATATGAGTCCTAGTAGATCGGTTCACTCTGTGAAAATGAATCGCACTGTGCTCTTATGATCTGTGCGGTGTTATGTATGCAAGTTTTTTTTCAACAAACAATTTTACATAAAGAACACTGTGTAGCTTCAGTACTGCTAGGAGGGCTGGAGAACCAGGCTGGGAACAAAGTCTGCTGCAGAACTGGTTGGCCCGGCACGACTGCTAGGACTCCACTGCCTGACAGTAGACCCCCCGAAGCTTGCAGGACCCTTCCACTAGCCCCTGTGCCTCCCCCCATCACCCCTCAACACACCGCTGTCCCCTGGGAAGACTCCCCGCCACCTCGCCTCCTGATCCTAAGGTTGCCATGGGTGCATCTGACGAATGTAGCAGAGGACACAGTCTTGGGGCCATTGTCTGGAATTTTCAACTCCTGTAGTGAGAAACCACACGGAGACTCAAAAAGCAGGAAAGAGTCAGACACTGGATGGGTAACGAGAAGGCAAATGTCTTCTACCACATGGGCACGGGATTTCATTCTGGGGCAGACACTGATTCAGATGACTCCGGGAGACTTCAGCCCTGGTGCCAGATGTGTGGAACGACTTATAAAAGATGTTTTAGGAGATGTTTTGGTGCTAGAGAAGGTCCACAGACAGATCACCAGGTAGGGGGTCTCTGAGCACAGAAGGAGGGGTGTCCTGGAATCAGGTTGTAGAGAGAACCCTATTGGTCCAGTTGGAGGGTCTGTTAATAGCCTTTTTTAAAAATAAACTTTTATTTCTTTTAGAACAGTTTTAAGCTTACAGAACAGTTGTGAAGATAGTACAGTGAGTTCCCATAACCGCCACACCCAGGTTCCCCTCTAATGAACATCTTCCCTTGTATGTGACATTTGTCCCAAGTAATGAATCAACATCGATGCATTTCATTAACTAAAGCCCACACTTCATTTGGATTTCTGAATGTCCTTTTTCTGTTCCAGAGTCCCATCCTGGACACACTATTACATTTAGTCATCACATCTTCTTAGGTACCTCTTGGCTGGAATAACTCCTCAGACTTAATTGTTTTTGTTTCATTTGTTTTAAAAAATATTGGTATTGACGTATAGTTGATACACAGTATTCTGTATTTCAGGTGTACAACATAGTGATTCACGATTTTTAAAGGTTATAAGATTTTCCTTGTTCTTGACGACAGTTTTGAGGAGTAGTGATCAGGTATTCTGCAGAAAGTCCAACAACTGGGTTTTGTCTGATGTTTTTCTCATGGTTAGAAGGTTATGGGTTTTGGGGAAGACAACCACAGAGGTGAACAGGACAGCAAGGGTCCTTATCACAGTCGATGTTGGCCTTGATCACTGGCTGACTGGGGCTTGTCAGGTTTCTCCACTGGGAGGTGTCTCTTCCCGCCTCCATCCTCTACTGTTTGGAAGGAAGTCCCTATGGGAGCCCACATCTAAGGTGAGGGGCGTTATGCTCCCCGTCTTGAGTTGGGGGGGTGTATCTAGCTAAGTTATTTGGAATTCTTTTTTTTTTTTTTTTTTGCGGTACGCGGGCCTCTCACTGTTGCGGCCTCCCCCGTTGCGGAGCACAGGCTCCGGACGCGCAGGCTCAGCAGCCATGGCTCACGGGCCTAGCCGCTCTGTGGCATGTGGGATCTTCCCGGACCGGGGCACGAACCCACGTCCCCTGCATCGGCAGGCGGACTCTCCACCACTGCGCCACCAGGGAAGCCCAATGTGGAATTCTTGAGCAAGGAAAATTGATCATCATTTTTTTATCATCTTCTAGCAGGTAGAAAGTTTTGTATCACAAATAACCAATCAGTTACAAAGTTTTGATTTTTTAAAAATTAGTTATGTAGCTGGTATTTATTTAAAAAATAGCCCATGAATCCAGAGAAGACCAGAGTTGACTGTTCTCCTGTGGTACTTTGAATCCGGATCTTATAATGCTAAACTCAGACATAGCTCTACAATTGTTTATTAGATGTCAAGGGAGGGAAAACATGTATTTAGCAAATACTGATGACAGGTTTCAATTATATCAACATCTTAGATGTTTCACACATTTTGATGGTTGGCTTTTATGGAAATTTTTTAGTTTGTAGACTTTTAATTGTGGCAAGATGAACACGATCCTTACCAGATTTAACACTGCTAGGGAGAAATGAATGTAAGAGACAATTTTGCGGGGGGGGGGGCGGTTTGGGGGGATTAGGTTACTTTTTAAAAATTTATAGGTTTGTAGTGTATGTATCTTCCCAGCCTCCAGTCTATTTGATATCTGGGCTTTTTGCTGTGCTACAGAAAATAAACAAACAAACAAAAATGCTATGCAGGGGCCACTGTCATTATAAAATTGTTATTATTTTTACATATTGTGAATTTGCATGCAAAAGTTTACTAACTTATCTATTTCTGAATAAATTTCAGGTTTTTTTTTACTTGAAACTATGCTCTTCTTGAAATATATTCAAACCAGTTTCAATCGTATCATAAACATATCGTATTTGGATTTTTCTCTGCAATGTTTCTGAGTGATGAGAACAAGCATTTTAAACCTGGGGAGCATAGCTCTGCAGACGCCGCCTGAGGGACAGGGGCCTAGGGTCCGAGGATAGAAGGTTCAGAGGTGGGAAATGGGGAAGCAAACTACAGTTATGAAGATTCTAACCCATAAATCTGAGGGCCAAGGAAATAGGAACTAAAATTGCAGTCAAGGGAATGGACTAAAAACCAAGCTCCTGTACGGATCAAGCAACCAGGGCCTAAGCCTCAAACAGTGGATGTGCATGGAAGCTTCTTTCTTTTCTAGGCTTCACGTGAGCTCCCAGTGGCCCTGAACTTGGCTGTGATGCCAGGTGAAACAAATACCCTATTCTTGGGTTAAAAACTTGACTTTTACTCTTTCAATCCCTAACCCCTCGCCATTTTGCAGGTAACTACGGATAACAGAAGGCATCCCCTGGACACAACAGAATAAGCATGAATTCTCGGAGTCTAGTTGGCATCCTAGACATGAGGGAATTCTTAAGAAAGATTGAAAAGAAGGTTAATACAGTCTTCTGGCCATTTTCCAGTCTCGAAACTGTAAAACCAACACAGCTGAATTTGAAAACAAGAGCTCCCATTCTTTTACACACTACGATCTCTGGACACTAACCTTTGATATTTCAGACTTGGCTGGAAATTAGTTAATTGTGAGGCCTACTCACATTACTTGGAACAAGAACGTGTTTTGGAAATAATGTTTGAAAATACCTTTAGGGTAGCACATGGAATTGTCAGGTTAGTAAGATGTGCCTATTGTGCATCTAATGAGTGGCAGTTTGAGTCTGCCTCTACTGGTTTCAAAAGAGGTTTCGTGGTATTCTCACTCTGGAAAAACAGACTCCTAGTATTCAATTATGATAGTGAAGGAAGTCGGGAGATGGTGGTAGCTGAATGGGTATTTTAGGTAGGTTAAAGGGCATGTATAAGCTTAAGCTTTAATATACCTGAGTGTCCCAATAAAAGTTTGAACCTGGACTGTTAGGAGAAACAGCATCTCTGGGTCCACACAAGGATTTAATATACATGTATGACTGGCTCTCACACACATGACGCTATCATATGCACAACTGGCTATCACATGATGACCCAGCTCTTTCAGCTTAGCATTTGAAATAGGTTTTGAACACAAACAAGGCCTAGATGATGGGTAATGCAGAAGCCAACTTTATATTGCCCAGTAAACCTTCTCAAATGTCACCTCAGCTAGTTTTCTTTTTTTTTTTTTTTTTTTTTGCAGTACGCGGGCCTCTCACTGTTGTGGCCTCTCCCATTGTAGAGCACAGGCTCCAGACACGCAGGCTCAGCGGCCATGGCTCAGGGGTCCAGCCGCTCCGCGGCATGTAGGATCCTCCCGGACCGGGGCACGAACTCATGTCCCCTGCATTGGCAGGCGGACTCTTAACCACTGCGCCACCACAGAAGCCCGGCTAGTTTTCTTGGTAGAAGCATTGTAAGAGGTCTAGCCCTTATAGACCCTTCAGGGCCACTGTCACCATCTGACTCCATGGGACAATGAAGCACCCTCAGGGGAAGGGGGAGGGTGGCAAAGGCTTTTTGTTCACGAAGTACAACACCGATCAAGGTAAATTTTCTGATCTAAAAATAATATGAGCAGTTGGAGAATAGGGCTATCAAAAGCCCCTCCCTCTTCCGCATTCTAAGTCAGCAGAGACTTGAAGACTTTCACACTCATTATCAGTTCAGTGACATTGTTCTCCTAGGCTGTCTACTGTCTCAAACTCCAGGGGTTCATCCACACCCAACGGGAAAATGTAGCAGCTGGAGGCACTGAAAAGCTGAAGCACAGAAACTGGATGTGATTTATGGCTTGAGCAAATTATGTCATAAAGCAGTTGTGTATCTTAATGAACTGATGACAGGTCATGGCTTTAGGATATGGCTTCTTGAACTGGTTAGCATCATGATCCTAGGTCAATGGAAACTACAGGTGTACAATCCATTTGGCAAACTGGGTAGCTACGAGCCAAGCCTTATGCTGGTAGGACAGGAAGGTGTCGTAAGCAGGGAACATCAAGCTGAGGAGGATGAAGGCTCTGCTTCAAGAATATAAGACCGAAAGTTAATGAAATGGAAGATAAATCTCTGTTTAAATCACAAGACATTTTGGGTATTAATAACTGATATTAATAAGTGGTAATGCATCCAGGAAAGGGTTTCCAGGATGGCAACGGGATAAGACACTAAGTTAGATGGGAATTCCCTGGTGTTCCAGTGGTTAAGACTCTGCGCTTCCAATGCAGGGCGCACGGGTTTGATGCCTGGTCAGGGAACTAAGATCCCTCATGCCTTGTGGCACGCCAAAAAAAAAAAAAAGAAAGAAAGAAACTAAGAGAAAAAATGATCAAAAGAGTGAGGCTTCTTCTGTAAAGCAGAAGACTATGAGAGGCCCAGGGAGTGTGCATATGGGAATGTGTATGGGGGGGGGAGTGGAATGTGATTGCTGTTTTCAATTGTTTGAAGGCATATGTAGAAAAGTCTTACTCTGCGTTCCTGAGGCCAATGCTAGATAGAATATGTGGCAGGAATCTACGGCAGATGGAGGGGTACTCCCGAAACATTCCATTTGCTTCCCATCTTCTCCAATCCCTGCAGTTAGGTAGGACCATGTGACTAGCTCTGGCCAGTGGGGTTTGGAGGGAAGTGACAGGTATCCCTTCTGGACAAGGCAGAGAAGAAATGTGGGCTGTTTATTACAGCAGCACAGCCTATCATGTTCTCACTGATATAGGAATTACATGGCATCAGGTTTTGAGACCAAATGAAGCTTAAACTATTAGAACTGTTTAACGGGTTGTTTACTAATTATGTTGCCTTGTTCTACAAGTGTTCAATGAGAGGCTGAATTTGGAAGATAGAGTAGAAATTCTTGACCTGCGTGAGTAGATTTGATTACTTCTGGGGAAAAAAAAAAAGGCAGGTTAGGGCCTTACCTTTAACTATACATAAAAATAAATAACTTTAAAACTTAGAAATCTTGAAATTATATACATATATATTACTTTCAAAATTGCAAAGAATTTTCTAAATTTAATGTTAAAATTTATAAATCATATAATGTCATTATAAAACCAAAGTGCAAACAGCTGGGAAAAATATTTACCCCAGTTATGGCAAAATATCAATATCCTTACTGCATGAGTGGCTTTACCAAGTAACTAAGAAAAATACATGATTCCAACAGATACATTGACAAGAGACAGGTACAAAAGATACACGAAGCCATAATAAGCTCATGGAAAAAAAATGCAAACATCATTGACAAGCCATTTTTACTCTATTGTCAAAAAAACTGAAAAGAACTGATACACAATATTGGTGAAGCCCACAGAAAAACAAGAACTCCTCTTTTACAAAGCTGGTAGAAGCAAACATTGGTACAGTCTTTCTGGATGGACATTTATAATAAATATTCATTTCTGATTGGGTTGTATTGGGTTGGCCTAAAAGTTCGTTGGGGTTTTTCCATAAGATGTTACAGAACGAAGTTTATGGCCACCCCAATAATTCCAGTTCTAGGAGTTTATATCAAAGAATCAAAAGATGTACAGCATGATGTACATATAAGCATTATTTATGATACTGAAAAATTGATACAAACATCCAACAGTCAGAGAATAGTAAATAAATTATAGCACATCCATGACATGAAATACTATGGGGTCATTAAAAGCCATGCATGGAAATTACATTTAATGACATGGAAAATGCTTCATGAAGTAATGTCAAGTTAAGAAGGCATATACTGTACTACATATATATATTTTTGTACATATGCACAAATATATTTTGTACATATTTTGTACATATCTGTCTATCTATCTATCTACACATTTGACCTAGTGACACCACCTGACAGAGGGGATCTCACCCTCCACTTTATTCCCCGGCTTCCTGGACTGAATCTCTCTCCACTCCCCTCCCTGTGGGTCACACCTTCCCAGCCTCCTTTGCTGGTTCCTTGGCATCCCCTAAATGGCAAATGTTGCAACGCTACAGGTCTCTGACCTTGGATGCTTCCTGGTTTACACCCACTTTCCAGATGATTCCATCTACTTGCACGGGTTTAAACAGCATCTCTACATTGATGTATCTGCATTCACGTCTCCAATCCAGACAGGTCCTGGTCTCCTATCAGACTCATGCCTGTCAACGTGCCTACAGGACATCTTCACTTGGATGTTTAATAAACTTCACATGCCCAAAATTGAACCCCTGATTTCAACTGCATCCTTAAAAAAAATCAGACACAGCTAAACCAACACAAGCTTGCTCTACCTGTAATCTCTCCCTTTTGGGGAAATGGCAACCCCATTCTTCCAGAGGTTTGAGCCAAAAGATTGGAGTTCATTGTTGACGCCTCTATTTCCCTCAAACCCCACTTCCAATCTTTTCGCAAAATCTTCCAGGTCTACCGCAAGATAATATCCATCATCGAACTACTTCTCAGCACCTCCACTGGCACAACTCTGGTCTCAGCTGCCAGCACCTCCCAGCTGGATCTGTTGCAACATCTGCTCTCCCTGGCTCCCCTTGTGTCCTTTCAACGCAACACAGCAGCACAAGGATCACTCTTCTCCTCAAAACCCCCAAGCCTTCCCATCTCACTCGGAGCACAAATCAAAGTCCTACAACGGCCTGACCTCTGCCCGCTCTCTCTGACCATCTCGCCCACACTCTCCCACCTGCTCACCGAGCTCCAGCCACTCTGGCCTCTTTGTCATGCTTCGAGTAGCCAAACATGGTCCTGCCTCCGGGCCTTTGCCCTTGCTGCTCCCTCATTGCAACACTCTCCAGGTATCTGCAAGGCCTGCTCCAGTCTCTGTCCAAATGTAACCTTCTCGGTGAGGTTTTACCTGATCTCCTGATATTGAATAGAAACATCCGACGCCTCTCACCTAGCTTCATGTTCCTGTGTAGGAAAAATCTCTACCTGGCACATTGCACATTTACTTGCCCTTTGTTTACTGTCTTTTTTCCTCCACTGGAACGTAGGCTCCATGAGATTAGAGACATTGCTGTATTCCCAGTGCCTGGAACAGTGCCTGGCATATAAGGAGCAGTCCAATAATTGTTGCATACATTTTAAAAAGGCAACAAATGGTAAAAAGAACCCTTACCTGGAGTTCAGGCCACCCCGTCGCCACAAACAAGTCACGTGGAATTTGGTACTGAGAATGAGCGTAGCTGCCCCACCTACTCCATGGGCTCACTGTGAAGCATCAATAAACATGCAAGACGCTAAGACATCAAAGGCACGAGGCTGGAAGTATAAAGTCAACAGGAGGAAGCGTGCGCTTTATCCTGGGAAAGGGACAAATGGATTCCTTTCTTCATTTTTCATTCTTAAGAGCAGTATGGTTGCATAGCTTTCCTGCTGTGCGTTGCTCCAATCTCCAAAGGGGCCCTGACGGGATGCAGTGGGCCACGGGTTTCCAGCAGGAAATCCTCTTGTTTGGTGGCTTTCTTAGAAGTCTTAAGTCATTGGGACAGCCGAGGCAATCTCCAGGATGGTTCCAAATAATGACAGAAAGCTCATGATTATTCCCTTTGTGTAGTAAACATCCATGTGGGTCAGGCAGTTTACATGCATTATCTCAAATCCTTTACAACAATGCACATGCTCCTGAGGCCAGATCTGAACACAAAAGCTCAGGCTAAGCCTTAAGTCCTGCTCCCACCCTGCCTTTTTAAATTTTTTATTTTAGATCGGAGTATAGTTAATTAACAATGCTGTGTTAATTTCAGGTGTACAGTAAAGTGATTCAGTTATACATATACATGTACCTATTCTTTTTCAAATTCTTTTCCCATTTAGGTTATTACAGAATAATGAGCAGAGTTCCCTGTGCTACACAGTAGGTCCTCGTTGGTTATGTTTTTTGTTTTTTGTTTTTTGTTTTTGCGGTACGTGGGCCTCTCACTGCTGTGGCCTCTCCCGTTGTGGAGCACAGGCTCCGGACACGCAGGCTCAGTGGCCATGGCTCACGGGCCCAGCTGCTCCGTGGCATGTGGGATCTTCCCGGACCGGGGCACGAACAAATGTCCCCTGAATCGGCAGGCAGACTCTCAACCACTGCGCCACCAGGGAAGCCCAAGGTTATGTATTTTAAATAGAGCAGTGGGTGCATGTCAATCCCAAACTCCCAATCTACCCCTCCCCCCATCCTTCCTCCCGGTAACCATAATTTCATTCTCTAAGTCTGTGAGGCTGTTTCTGTTTTGTAAATAAGTTCATTTGTATCATTTTTTTTAGATCCCATGTATGAGCAATATCATATGATATTTGTCTTTGTCTGACTTACTTCACTAAGTGTGATAATCTTCAGGTCCATCCATGTTGCTGCAAATGGCATTATTTCATTCTTTTTAGTGGCCAAGTAATATTCCATTGTGTATATGGACCACATCTTCAGTCCTGCTCCCTTTTGACCACCTTCTGTGCCTCCCTAAGTTTAGTCCTTGTCATCATGATTCCTTATGTTATAAAGAATGTCCTTGGGCTTCCCTGGTGGCGCAGTGGTTGAGAGTCTGCCTGCCGATGCAGGGGACACGGGTTCGTGCCCCGGTCCGGGAAGATCCCACATGCCGCGGAGCAGCTGGGCCCGTGAGCCATGGCCACTGAGCCTGCGTGTCCGGAGCCTGTGCTCCACAACGGGAGAGGCCACAGCAGTGAGAGGCCCACGTACCGCAAAAAAAAAAAAAAGAATGAATGTCCTTGTCAGCTAGTTACAAACAAGTTTAAAAATATAGACTTTGATAGACTTTACCCTTACTCTATAGGCTTATACTATATAGAAAAAATTTTTTGACTTTGTTTAGATTACACCTGAGAAACACCCAATTATTCATTCACTCATTGATTCAACAAGTTTTCAGAGCCCCTGCTGTGTGTGGGCAGCACACCAGGCACTGGGGATACAGCAGCTAACAAAACAGAAAACAACTCTGCCTTCACTCAGCTACCTTCTACTGATGAAGACAACAGCATAATAAATAAGCACATATAGGGAATGTCAGAAGGTCGTAAGGGCGGAACCAGAGCCGGGAAGGGCGATGAGATGTGCAGGGCGGGAGTCAAGACCACGGTCTTCAGCTGAGTGGTGTCCCTCGGCCTCACTGAGGTCTGAGTGGAGGAAGATCTTGAGGGAGAGAGGGCGGCGGCCACATGGTGTGTCTGGCAGGAGATTCCAGGTGTGGGAACCAGGCAGCACGGAGTCCCGGGGGAGGAGCGTGCTTGGCGTATTTAGAAAGGTGACTGGGACGGTAGGGACTTGGGGTTCTGCTCAGAGTGCAACGGAGGTGTTGGATGGTTCTGAACGCAGACGTTAAGTTTTAAAACATATCTACATTTTAAAAGGATCGCCCTGACCGCTGTTTTGAGAACTAGGGTGGAACTGAGGGGCCAGTTAGATCAGGACAATAGCCCAGATGGAGAAGGAGCTTGGCTTGGATCAGGGTCGGCGTGGGGAGAAGCAGTTATTCCGATGTAATAACAAATAGAATCAGCAAATAGGTAAGTTAGGAGACTGCCCTCTATAAAGCAGACTTTTCCATGCAAACAAGAGCATGGTAAGTTCCTTTAACTTACCATGTAGGTTTCAATACACAGAAACTTAGCCTGTGCACGTCATTCAGCGCACATTTTTATGTAAGCAAGGGAGACCCATCGTTGTCTTAAGAAGGTCATTGCTAAGGGGTGGGTGGGGGTGGGGGTGGAGGACGGATGGACTGAGAGTTTGGGGTTAGCAGATGTAAACTACTGTATAGAGATTGGATAAACCAGGCCCTACTGTATAGCACAGGGAACTAGATTCAATATCCTGATAAATTATAATGGAAAAGAATATGAAAAATAATGTATATATATGTATAACTGAATAACTTTGCTGTACACCTGAAGCTAATGCAATATTGTAAATCAACTATACTTCAGTAAAATAAATTTCTGAAAAAAGGTTATCATCAATCAGTGTAAAACAAATGGGTTTCTCATCCTTGCTTGAAACCCAGCAAGAGTAATGCAAACTTTCTTTTCTAGTTAAATTTTCAACAGGGAAATGTCCCTAGGAAATCACAATAAACAGAACTGTGGGAAAACATGTCAAAGGCTCCTGCCAGAGTTAAACACATGCACCCACGAGGAAAGGAGGTACTGTCTGTTGAATGTCTCAGAAGTTCAAGGAATTTGCCTTCAAAGTTTTTTCGGACAAAGACGCCTCTGAGCTCACATTCTTTTCTACGGGGTATAATGACGCTTTACAAGACGGGGAGCCCATTTAGAAGCAGAATAAATGCAGGGCTTCTTGGGCACAGAGAGACACTGGCGACAAAAGAGAGTTTGCAGCACACAGGGAGCTGCTTTGGGGACAGGCGGGCACGCGCTGAGCACACCGCAGACGGGCATTCCTCATCCTGATCAACCCTTGGGACCATCAGACCTTAGGACAGTGGCGATGCCACATGGAACTATGCAGCAAATATCACTCTTGAGCTGATTTCTCTTTAATTTAGGAAGTCCATATCATCAACAAAGTTGGAAAACAGTGGATGTTTTAATGGCAAGTAGACCCAGCGTCTGGGCTTTCTGTTTTCCTGAGGCTTTTTTCTGCTCAATGAAGTTATTTAATGTATTACTACTATTTTTCTCTTTCTGGTCAGTCGTATAAAATGTCCTCCTTTCTTGTAAAACATCAGGATTGGCAGGACCTCAGCGATCAGAGCTGTCCCTATTCCTGATTACACTCGTGGAGAAGCGATACCCAGGAGGGGGTAAGCCCCTTGCCCAACATCACAAACCTGGCAAAGGGTGGGGCAGGGACTGGAAGCCAGGTTCACTGGTGTGACACCTCCAGCTCCTCAGCCAATAACTTCAGCAGGGCTGTTGCTCAAAACGAAACAGAACCAAAAACCAGAAAAGAGAGAAAAATCCACACAGAAAACTAACTGAAAATGTATGGCTGACTCTTAATTATAATCTGAAAACTGCATTCACCCCTTTAATACATATTTATTGATGCCTACAATGTGCCAGGCAGCCTGCTGACGTGGGAATGAATAATGAAGAAGGCAGGCACAATCCCTGTGCCAAGGAGCTTACAGTTGAGTGAGGAAGACAGACGATTAAACATGCAATTAAAATGAAGAGCAGTGGTGTTCCTGTAGGGGAAGCATGGTGCACTACAAGAGCAAGACAGAGAAATTTTTTTATATATAACTTTATTTATTTATTTACTTATTTTATTTATTTATATTTGGCTGCGCTGGGTCTTCGTTGCTGCACGTGGGCTTTCTCTAGTTGTGGCGAGCGGGGGCTACTCTTCGTTGTGGTGCACGGGCTTCTCATCGCAGTGGCTTCTCTTGTTACGGAGATGGGCTCTAGGCGCATGGGCTTCAGTAGTTGTGGCACGTGGGCTTCAGTAGTTGTGGCTCGTGGGCTCTAGAGAGCAGGCTCAGTAGTAGTGGCGCACGGGCTTAGTTGCTCCACGGCATGTGGGATCTTCCTGGACCAGGGCTCGAACCCGTGTCCCCTGCATTGGCAGGTGGATTCTTAACCACTGCACCACCAGGGAAGCCCAAGACAGAGAAATTCCAATAGCATGTGTGAACTAACACAACACTGTAAATCAACTATACTTTAATAAAAATTTTTAAAAAGTTAAATCTAAATAGTCTGTGTGGGGTGAACTGTAAGGTGATGGATGGTAACTAAACTTTGGTGGTGATCACTGTGTAGTGTACACAGATGTCAAATTATAATGTTGTACACCTGAAACTTACATAATAAAAGTGTGTGTGTGTAAGAGAGAGAGAGGTGCATTGTGTGTGTGTGTGAAAGAGAGAGGTGCACTGTGTGTGTGTAAGAGAGAGAGAGAGGTGCATTGTGTGTGTGCGTGTGTGTGTGTGTGTGTGTGTTGGCGTGGCAGGTGGAGGCAGAGCCTCGCTGCAGCGCGTCCTGCTCTCCCCTCCGTCTTGCTGCCCTGCGCTCCATCCATCCACCGGCCTCCTGAGCGAGGATGCTGCCCGCCACCCTTGACCTCTCTTGCTCCTCATCCTCTCACCCGTCCGTCTTCACTTTCTGGCTGTTTAATGCTTGTCATTCCCGAGGCTCTCTCCCCTCTCCACTCCTAACACCGTCTCGTTCATCTCGGCCCGACTACTGGCCAAGTCTCGCAACTCTTCTCCCGGGATTCAGTCTTGCTTTCTTCAATTCTCTTCCTCTGCAGATTGATCTGCCTAAAATGCAACTCTGACCATGTGAGCCCTCTGCTTAAAAATCCGTCATGGCTTCCCATCGGCTGAGCATAAAGTCCGAGTTTATGAACACAGCCCCGAAGCCTCCCTGAGTCGGCCCAGCCTACTTCTCCAACGTCCTCCCTTGCCTCCTGCTATCATATGCCAACCGTTCATACTTCCCGCGAGGGCAGCAGGCTCTTTAAGGCATCTTTGTTGTCATTCATGTGTCTCTGCTGTGACTGCCACCCCTGCCACGTGCCCTCCCCCCCCTTGCTGAGGCTCCTCCTCTCTGACTCCATTCAGGTATCCTACCTCAGGAAAGCTTCCCTGGTGCCCCTCCCATCACCCCGTGAGTTACCTGATGCTTCTCCGCGTTCACCTGGTACCCTGGACACATCCTAAAAGTCACATATTCCACGTTAAATTGTAATCATGTGTCTATGGCTGTTTCCCTCCCCAGCATCTGACAAGGATGGCCCCACTCAGCTTTGCAAGCTTAGAACCTTGCACAGGCCTGATCCACAGCAAGACGTCAATGCATGTTTGTTTAATGAAAGAATGGTGATTGCAGACCTTACATGTGGATAATTCTCAACCCAGCAATCAAAAGTGGTATTATTATATGTGGAAGTGAAATGATGGGGCTTTGCTTTTCCCTGAAAAGGAACAATTGATTTAAGCTTCCTGAAGATTACTGATTTTGGCAAGACAGATAATAATAATATCTAAACTTGTCTGTATTTTCAAAATACAATGATCCACGCTGTTTTGTTGCCAAAGAAATATAAAATCATTATATACTCTGGTGAATTATTTTAAGTGTTACAAAATACCACAACACTAGTCCTGAGTCATAGCCTAACTTGTTTCTAGAATAGTCTGAGGTAAACAAACTGGGAGGAGACCAGCACCTGGGCAGGGTTCCGTGGGTGGCACAGCCTGGTGATGTCACCATTCAAAATAGCAGATTACCCAAATGGCACGCATTTACCTTCAAATACCTATGCTCCTTTCTCCTAAAAGATTGACCTACCTTCAAAATTAGTTACTATTCTGTAAACACTGATGGGAAATTTAAGGAGGTCTTTGGAAGAAGAGAAGCCTCAATAAGTGTTGGGAGGGAAAAGAGAGGTTAGCCAGATTTTATAAATGATGACCAAAGACAGCAAACGACCTATGCATAATCTAGAATGTTTATAAATGAAAATTGACTGTACTTCTCTAACTACATACAATCTGAACTCTGAACTTCAAATTACAAACTACACAATCACTATGACAGAGTTTGCAGCCTTTTTTTTCGGTGGGGGGGACAAGGAAAGCATTTTGTCATGAAAACCACCAGCCCATCCCTATAAATGCAAACATATATCCCCCTTTTCTTAATATAGCACACACGCTTCAGTTTTAGCACAGTGAGTGTTTGGAGGATTTTTTTTTCCAGTTGTGTTTATTTATAATATGGGTGTGGAGTAAAATATCACATCACAACACCTTATATACTTCCACGCAAGCCGTTCTTTTCTGCCCAGAGCTATTTCTACGTTCCTCCTTAACCTCAAATTTAAAAAGTGTATCTTGTCAAATTGTGATAAATTGTTACCTGCATGGCAAAGAACTTGCTAGCTAGAAGTAACTTCAGTCTTCTCAAAGTACATCCTTTATGTAACAAATTGAATCTACACTTGGTACTTCTGTAACCTTGAAAAAAACAGGGTGAGGAGGGGGCTCGGCAAAACAGTTGGATTATCCCCAAGAAGCCTTGAACATATTTCAAAAAACATTTTAAAATGAAATTTTGCTCTTAACTTAAAAAAAAATGAAACGGTATAGTTTGGTGCAGAACTCATCTAAAATTAGGTCTTTGGTGAAAAATCTTTCTGCCCGTAACACTAAGGCTGTGTGTTTATGTGTTTGTGTGCACTTGCCTGTGTGTGGTACTTCATGGTCGGAAAATGGTAACTTGGGCTCAAAATTTTTTTTTTTAATTTAAAAAGAGGCCTTTGGTCAAGTTCTTCAACAAACCCTAAAATATAAATGTTTGTTGGAATGCTTTTAAGAAATTGTACACATAGTAAATAATCATTTTTTTCATAAATGCAAAACTTCAAAAAGTATACAAAATATAATCAAGCAAAATGAATCTGACCTTTCATATCTAGAATAAAAGCATTTAAAAAATGTTTTGTAGGGGGCTTCCCTGGTGGCGCAGTGGTTGAGAGTCCACCTGCCGATGCAGGGGACACAGGTTCAGGCCCTGGTCTGGGAAGATCCCACATGCCGCGGAGCGGCTGGACCCGTGAGCCATGGCCGCTGAGCCTGCACATCTGGAGCCTGTGCTCCGCAACGGGAGAGGCCACAGCAGTGAGAGGCCCGCATACTGCAAAAAAAAAAAAAAAAAAATGTTTTGTGAAACCTTAGTATGTGTTCTTTTTCAATTACTGCTTATCTTGTGCTCTTTTGAATCTAACTGATTTCTAGATCTTCCCTTGCTGTTTTGTTTCCACCTACCTAGGGTTTTGCTGTGTGGTGAGATGGTCCTTTTGTTTTAAGGAAAGGGGGTAAAAACCCAGGTAAACATATGTGTTGTAGTAACAGTACGCGAGATGAGTGAGTGAAGAGATATTTTCAGTATAATTTTAGCTATAATGAGTTTATTTGTTAGTTACTTGGCCAAGATCATTAAATTACAAAAATAAATATTTTATGTTATTTTGTTAGTATATTTCTTTCAAACAAAATACACAAATAACTAAGGGGCAAAGATGGAGGGCTTATGGACATGCCACTGTAGGTATAATGACAGCATAATTAGAAACTTTACTTATGTTCCTAATGAATAGAATAGACCGTGATTGACCCATAAATGTGCCTTTCCAGTTTACTTAGTCCTATATCTGTGAATCAACATCCTTCCTGAAATAACGGAAATTAAATTAACTTAATAATAATGTAATTGGCCAGAACACCATCATTAGAAGCAACTGTAAAAGTATGTCTTAGATTTAACTCATCATTTTCACAATCCGGCAAACAAAAATAAAGCTGTACTTATCTATCCCATAACTATTAGGCAATAACTACATTAAGGTAAAAAACTGGGAATAATATGAAATTTTAAGATGTCTAGATTCCTAAGAAGAAGGTAAATGAACCTTTGAGGTAGTTTTAACACGTGACATAGATTCCTCTCTCTTACTGACTAGAAAAAAAATTGGTGATGAAAGGGGAAGTGGTTTTGTTAAAGACATGAACAAAAAATTAAGATATCCTGTTATTTGATCTATAACATTCATATATTAGAAATACTGATAAATATTGTCACCTTCCCCCTGGATATTGGTATGTTGACCCAGGTATAAGAAATCTTTGATCTGTAGGTTTTACAAAGTAAGACATGGTTTGAACATAGACCAGTCAAAATTCTTCCTTTGCTTTGGGAAATTCATTTGTGAAACATTTGGTAGATTACATATAGTTTTAATAGTTGTTCAAATGCATACTTAAGGTCACAGAAAATTCTGACATTCCCAACATATTGATAGTTATATTGACCCAAACAGGCAAAGTGGTCAACAGCAAATAGTTTATGGCAGTAATGCCTCCAATCTCTTTAATCAGGAGTATAGAAGCAGTTCTCCAGTGGTATTTTCTATGTATCTTCAGAGAATTTGCTGTCCTCAATTTTCTTACTGAAATGGGGGGAAGCCAAATCATTGTCAATTGTATTCTAAAGTCTCTTTTATTTATGACCAAAACCTTCCCTTTAATAACACGGTGGTGTGTGTGTGTGTGTGGGAGACATGTTAAAATAGAGGTTGTAAAACCAAAATCTACAAAGAAACAGAAGCCTGTATTGAGCACACATAAGAAGAAAATCTTGACAGAACTCCTATTAAAAAGCCACCTGGAAAAGTAGTCCAGTGAAGACAAAAGCAGTGTAAATGATATCTCAATAGGCAATCCACATGAGGAACAGCTCAAGCTATGATGATAAAAGAATGATAGAACAAACAAGCAAGGGTGTTAGGGGAGCAGAACAAAGCGATCGCTCATAAATGGCTTCCAAGAAAGCAAACGGGAGATTTTATAAAAAAACAGGAAAAGGGAAAACAAACTGGTATAATTTGCTGCACCTTCTAATTCTAATGAAAATGCCTTTCAGTTTTGCTGCAGAGAAGAGGCATATCAGAAGGAGAGCTGGAAGCTGAGGAAATAAATTACAACTGGGGAAAAAAGGATTTTCGTAAGGATGGGGTAGCCTCTGGGTCCACTCCTCAGAAATCCTCTTTTAATTGGCTGGGGGCAAAGTGATGCTTACTAATACAACATGACAAATAAGTAGAGATAGATTAGATCCCAAAACCAAACAAAGGAGCAAAGGGAAAGAAAAGTTAGGGTCGACACCTACCCAGCGAACTAACTGTTTTTAGGTTGATGTCCTTTTTCAATTTCAAGAGCTGATTATAAAGCAGTTAGCTCAATGGCTACAAGCTTGGTCCATTTCAATGATATAATTTCATGGCTTTTCTAATAGAATTGCTACCAAAATCCTTGGTGGCAGGTTTCAGACATTCAACCCAGAGTACCCTGATTCTCTCAGTCATGAGACCCACTGCTCAGCCCAGCTTCCCTCATACCCGCAACACCCAACTCCAACGATGGCCCTTAAGGAGCTCTGGTTGGGTTCCCATTCCTCTGCCTAGAAGACGATTTCTTCCATCCTCATGCCCTCAATCCACCATCTCTACCGTTCTTCCTTGATCAGATCTCAGCAAGAGAGCTGGAATCTAGAAACGGCTCTGGAAGTCTCTCCTGACCACCCTACCCTCCACCAATTCCGGGTTCAATACCTCCTGTGGATGCCTGTAACCCCCCATGCTCCCCCATCATGGGCTTTATCACAGAGGCGTGTAACTGCCTCTGTCTTCGTCTGTATCCCTCACTTACCTGTAAGCTTGGGGTGGGCAATGACCATGCTTGCCTATTTATCATTTTTGCTTCATCCCAAGGCCCAAGACATTGGTACACAATCCATACACATTTGTTGCATGATTACATGAAAACATAACCAATATTTTATTGCCTTGCATTAAAATCTTTACTTTTTTAATGACTTTTGATTTCTAATATCAAGTACTGGGTTGGTCAAAAAGTTCGTTCAGTTTTAAATAAAAACAAAGGACACATTTTTTCGTTTTCACCAAGAACTTCATTGAACAATGTATTCATTAGCCGAATGAACTTTTTGGCCAATCCAATATTTATAATGTAAATATAAATATGGCTTTCAAAAGGCAAAATTTCCCAAGATTAATTAATTTTTTTTTTTTAGTTGGAAGTTGGCATGTTTACTTATTCCAACGTAATCAATTCTTTCCTTATGTGACTGAACCAAGGAAGAGAGCTGTCCTAACCAGTGAAGTCCCAGAGGGGTCAAGGAAGAGCTTCTATGGCTTTCTTGGGTGACGTCCCATGGGAAGCCACCAAAGGTACAGAGACGGTTTGGGAGCTGGGAGATAGGCCTTGACATCCCTCTAGTGGGGTGGCACCTTCTATTGAGGCATCTAGATGACGGTACAGATTTCAGCCTATCAGCCAGTGTTCCTTATACAAAACGATTTTTGTATTTTCTTGAAAGGGGAAGAAAGTGTGAAAGGTGAAGAAAAGTATGAAAGAGACTCATACCTAATGTGGGGTTTTTTGGGTTTTTTTTTTACTATCAGATAACTATGCATAAAAGTAATAGTTGGTTCTCCCTTGCCTCCACAATTTTCATCTGTGTGTGTGTGTGTGTGTGTGTGTGTGTTGGCTGGGAAGACAATTAAAATCTTTTGTTTACAATTAAAAGAAAAACAACAATCCAGAACCTCTACTATTAAGGATTCTGCATTCTTTCTTATTGATGATTATTTCAAATCAAGGGCTGAAGCTGGTGCCTATGTAGATTTCAGGAGAAAGTTTCCCTAAGGGGTGATAGGTAGAAACCATTCACTAATTAATCCTGATTATTCAGTTTATTAATGATGATGGCATTAAGAATTAGGCTGCTAAATGCCTTACTGAGGATTTAGAAGGCAACAGGTGATTGCTCAGAAAGTCAGGGCAAGCTATTCATGATGAGCACTGGGCAGTAGCAGAGGGAGAATGGTTTTTGGAATCAGCTAAAACTGTAACCTAAACTAGCTCCTTCGTCTCTCTGAGCTTCATTCTACTCATCTCTAAAATTGTGGTAATAATGTTCTATTTTAGTGGGCGTTGTGAGCACTAGAGATATTACATGAAAATACACGGTGCCTGGCAGCCACACAATAAATGGTAGCCATTATTTCCAATGTCAGTCTGAGGATTTAGCAGGTAGACGAGAAGCCTGCTACAGGTACAATACATATCTGTTTCCCAATAAGTCATTTCACAAAGGTGCTCATGCTGGCCTTATGCAAAAACAGAAACATGAAGTGAAATTAAGCATGTTAAGTTTCTGTATCTGAAAATTCTGGATGGATAGATCTCTTTCCACTCTAAGACTGGTTTCTAGGGGCATGTCACAAGGCCCCGGCATTGGTTCAGCTCTACTCAGTGCTTTTATCAGTGACCCGGAAGTGGAACAACACTGGGAGGTATAGGTAATATTTTTACAAACCAGTCAGAATATAAAAGTTTGCAACAGACTATTAAGAAGAAATCTAGCAGATATAATGTCAAAGGCTTCCCTGGTGGTACAGTGGTTAAGAATCCCCCTGCCAATGCAGGGGACATGGGTTCAAGCCCTGGTCCGGGAAGATCCCACATGCCACGCAGCAACTAAGCCCATGTGCCACAACTACTGAGCCTGCAGGCTGCAACTACTGAAGCCCATGTGTCTAGCCCGTGCTCCACAACAAGAGAAGCCACTGCAATGAGAAGCCCACCTGCCGCAACTACAGAAAGCCACCGCGTGGCGACAAAGACCCAACGCCGCCAAAAATAAAAAAAAAAAGAAAGAATGTCAAGTCTCTGCTAATCAGGAAAATCAAATTTAAATAATAATAAGAAAACGTACGTGTGTGTATATTAAGAAACACAACAATCAAATATAACATGTGATCATTGATTGGCTCTAAAAATTAGGAACAACTGTAGAAATCATTTTGAGGACAATTATGGACATCAGAATATAGACAGGGTATTAAGTAATAGGGAATTACTTTTAGTTTTCAAAAGTATGTTGAAAGGGTATTATGGTTATATAAAAGAATATCCTTATTTTCTGGGGTAAAACATCAAAATATGTGTATATATATATATATATATATATATACATATATATATACATAAAATATGTACACATATATAAATTGTTCATATATATATACACATACATTACAACATTTCAGTGTTACGTATTACTAACAATTTAAAAGTAAAATAATATTCGTACATGTGTGTGTATAACAAAGACAATGAAAAATTCTCAGAACTGAAGGACATAGCTTTGTGTGTTGAAACGGCCCACTCGAAACACAAACCCATGTGAATGGACATCTTAACAAAGTATTCAAATACTGGGGATAAAGAAAATATTCTACAAATTACCAGAGAGAAAACACAGGCTACGTGGGAAGCATAAAGAATGAGAATGATATCAAATATCTCAACAGCAACACTGGGAACTAGAAAACAATTCTGGGGAAAAATGAACGTTTTACCCAAACAAATTGTCAATTAGGTGTAAATGTAGAGTTAAGACGTTTTCAGACGTGGAAGATATTAAAAGATTTACTTGCATCAACTGATTTTCAATGAGGGAGCCAAGTCCATTCAATTAGGAAGAACAGTCTCTTCAACAAATGGTGCTGGGGCAGGTGGATATCCACATGCAAAAAGATGAAGTTGGACCCCTACCTCACCCAATACATGAAAATTAACTCGAAATGTACAAACAAGCTAAATAGAAGACCTAAAGCCATAAACCTTTTAGAAGACAACATAAGGGTAAATCTTCATGACCTTGAATTTGACAAAGAATTCTTAAATGTGACACTAAAAGCACAAACAACGAAAGAAAAATAGATAAATTGGACTTATTCAATATTAAAAACTGTTGTGCATCAAAGGACATAATCAACAGTAAAAAGCAACCCACAGAATGGGAGAAAATATTTGCAAATCATATATCTGATAAAGGTCTACTGTCCAGAATATATGAAGAGCTTTTACATCTCAACAACAGAAAGACAAACAGCCTAATTTTAAAAATGGGCACAGAATTTGAATAGACATTTCTCCAAAGAAGATATACAAATGACTCACAAGTACATGAAATGATGCTCTACATCATTAGTCATGAAAGAAATGCAAATCAAAACGGCAATGAAATACTATTTCACACCCATTAAGATATCTATACTTTAATAAAATGGAAAATAACAAGTGTTAGTAAGGATATGGAGAAATTAGAACTATTGTTCATTGCTGGTAGGAATGTAAAATGGCTCAACTGCCACAGAAAACAGTTGTCCATTGCTCAAAATGTTAAATATAGAATTACCATATGTCTCGGGCTTCCCTGGTGGCGCAGTGGTTAAGAATCCGCCTGCCAATGCAGGGGACACGGGTTCGAGCCCTGCTCCAGGAAGATCCCACATGCCGCGGAGCAACTAAGCCCGTGTGCCACAACTACTGAGCCTGTGCTCTAGAGCCCATGAGCCACAATTACTGAGCCCAAGTGCCACAACTACTGAAGCCCATGTGCCTAGAGCCTGTGTTCCGCAACAAGAGAAGCCACCGTAATGAGAAGCCCATGCACCACAACAAGGAGTAGCCCCCACTTGCTGCAACTACAGAAAGCCCGCACGCAGAAACGAAGACCCAACGCAGCCAGAAAATAAAAATAAATTAATTAATTTAAAAAAATAATTACCATATGTCTCAGCAATTCCACTCTTAGATATGTTCCCTAATGAATTGACAACAGGTACTCAAATACTGGTACACAAATGTTCATAGCAGCACTATAACAACAGTCAAAATATGGAAGCAACCTAAGTGTTCATCAGTGGATAAATGAATAAACATTGTGGCCTATACACACAATAGAATATTATTCAGTCATAAAAAGGAATGAAGTATTGATACAGGCTACTACATGGTTGAACCTGGCAAACTTTGTGCTGAGTGGTTGCCCCAGGCTGGAGGAGGGGAAAATTGGAAGTAACTGCTAAATAGGTATGGTATTTAATTTGGGAGTGATGAAAATGTCTTGAAACTAGATAGAGGGGGTGGTTATACAACATTAGGAATGTACTAAATGATTACGAATTGTTCACTTTAAGATGATTAAGTTTGTTATGTGAATTTAACCTCAGTTTTTAAAAAGTTCCATGTATCTTTTCTAAGGATGATACCAGAAGATTTGCTCCAGCAAAATGAGGAAGTAATACATTTTTTAAAAAGAGGACGATGTGGGACTCAGGAAACAGGGGATCAAATATCAAAGAGGCAGAGGGACCTGCTGGATGACAGCAGATGGAGATCACATGACACCTGTGCAGCAGGCCTGTCGCACATCCACCAGCCCAGGTTGGAGCAGGGTAGAAGGTTCTAGAGGAGGGATCGCTAAGAAAATTGCTAGACTGCCTAATGGATTTGGACATACATAAAAGATTTGCAAAACTGGTAGAGAATTTGGAGTGGGGTTTGTGAAAGCAGATAAAATGCTTTCAAAAATGGCAATTATTAATTCTAGAAGAAAATGTGAAAGTATGCTACATGACTCAGTTATAAATAGCATTTCATAGTCATTAAAAATATGAGCATTGGGCTTCCCTGGTGGCGCAGTGGTTGGGAGTCCACCTGCTGATGCACGGGACGCAGGTTCGTGCCCCGGTCCGGGAAGATCCCACATGCTGCGGAGTGGCTGGGCCCGTGAGCCATGGCCGCTGAGCCTGCGTGTCCGGAGCCTGTGCTCCGCAACGGGAGAGGCCACAGCAGTGAGAGGCCCGCGTACCGCAAAAAAAAAAAAAAAAAAAATGAGCATTGAATATTTACATAACTAAAGGAAAAAGATGTGTGTGTGTGATGTGATGTTGACAGGTGCACTGAAGAGAATTAAATCCTAATATTCCAGAGTGGGAAGTCAATAGATAACAATTAAAACTGAATAAAATCAAGAAGTACGAGGACCAGAATGTTATTTAGAGATTTGAAGGTAAATAAAAATAGACTCAGTTTAAGGAGTTCAAAGTGGTGGCCTCTGGGGAGGGAAATGCAGGCACTTCACAGAACTTTTTGACTCTCTAAACTACGTGCAGAGGTTGATTTAAAAAGCTAAATTAAGTCAAAAGAATTTTAGAATGCCAAAATCGACGGGAGGGGTACTTACTAAGTTATGATAGTGCTGTGCAGGCTTGGGTTATGGGCTGGGGTGAATAGAGAGGATTTCATCTTTTTTTTTTTTTAAGAATAATGTTAAAATGATGAAATGTTCAGTTGTTAATTCCAAGTTGTGGGAAAGTTGGTAAATTGCTTCCGTATTTGTTCAATCTGCCTTTTTCCATATAGTTCCATTTCTTAAATTAACACAATATGATGAACTGTATGGTCAGTGACACAGGTGAGGAGGGGGAGAGCCAGCTTCAGGGCAGTTTACACACAGGATAGCTGAGCTACTAGTTTAAAATGAAGGGTCTTTTAGCAAATGACTGTTTGCAGAATTCATAGAAATAAGGCATCCCGATCAAGGGATGCATAATAATGGACCCACAGGGCTCTGTCTTAGTTCTCTGGACCACACCTAGAGGATACAGTAGGGTCCTTTCTAAAGTGTCACATTTTCTTGGGATGTTGCTGGGGAACACGGGAAGTCCTATAGCATCAGGAGATGCTGCGTCTGGGAACATGGGTGCTGGCTGCAGAAATCTGGAGGACCGTCATCTAGAAGAGGGAGTGAGTGATGAGCAGCCCAGCACGAGAGTCACTGAAATCATTTGCTGATCACCTTTAAGCGTAGGGTGCTGTGACTGATTAAGTGTCCACTTTCCTAAATCCGGTTTTGTATACTTGTTTTCTACTTTTGTAGGAAAGACGAACTACCAGTAATCTATTCAAAAGAGCAATTTCCAAGGTCCTACCTCCAGGGAATTCAGTTCTGGTTTTCTCCATTTATCAGCACTTTAACTATGACAATCGCTGACAACAACTTAATGCTGGACCAGCAGCATGAATTATTACTTTCAGTTTTTTGTTTATGTAACCACAAAAGCATACACTCTTTTTGTTCTTGTTGCTTATTTCACAGATCTTTATAAGCCACTTTTTTTTTTTTTTTTTGCGGTACGCGGGCCTCTCACTGTTGTGGCCTCTCCCGTTGCGGAGCACAGGCTCCGGACGCGCAGGCTCAGCAGCCATAGCTCACGGGCCCAGCCGCTCCGCGGCATGTGGAATCCTCCCTGACCGGGGCACGAACCTGCGTCCCCTGCATCGGCAGGCGGACTCTCAACAACTGCGCCACTAAGGAAGCCCTGTAATCCACTTTTTTAAGTTAAAGGAGGTCTTAGTGATGGGCAGTAAAAATATGAACTCAGTACAATGTATAATACACCTTTTCCTTACAACGGTAGCTATCTACTTAAACACACATACACATATAGGTCATATGGGTCAAACTACTAAATGGAATAGAATTTTTAGAAACTGGATTTTTTTTTATTATTAAGCACATTCGCTAGTTTTAGAGTACTAATTTTACTGTACTCATATTAATTTATCGAAGCCTAAACTTCAGAAGAGTGGAGGATAAATGTCAAACTGATCTAAACAAAAAGGTTTCTGCTTTATTTCTTATTCTGCAAATAAGGAAAGAGAGAACTGAAGAGAAAAATAGGAAGTCATCCCCACTCCCACCCATGACTATGAAGTAAGCAATCCACAACTCTGAAAATCAGTGAAAAGGTCATCTCACCTGTAGTTCTACATAACATGAAGCATACACAGAGCAATGAATACCCCTAGTTAAGAGCATATAAATCCCCTTTTCACCTAGGATCAATATACCCTACAATAAGCTACTTCTTGTCTTTTAAATGAGTCAATAAAAAAAATAGTTTTGCATGGCTTTCTAGGAACATAGCTACGGCATAAAACAAGGTAAATCTGTAGAAGGAAGATGACAAAGCCACACTGGGCATGTTAAGGGGGCTCCGAATTTCTCTGCTCAGAAATACAGGTATTAGACGCTCTTTGACCATCTCTTCTTAACCTAGCCTGTCCCAGTCTCTTCACATGCCCTCAGCAAAAAGATGTTAAAACAGGGAAACGCAGGGGCCTGCCCTCCTCCGAAACATCTCTTACCCCAGCCAGTTTCGAAATTCCAGGTTCAGCGTCTGGAGCACCAGGGTTATGCATCACCACTCGTGGAAAGTGAACATTCCACCCCTCCTCTTCCACACAGATTGTCAACCGCGCCACCCCCAAACCCCAGGACCGGGCGGGCCACGCGCCATAAAACCCCAGCCCAGCATCGAGGCGGAGGGGTTCCCTACCTTTGCTCCCCGCCTGCGCATCCTTCCCCCGGACGGGTCCTGGCTCCCGCCGCCCGGGCCCTGGCCGCGAGGCCGCCGCCGCCCGGTGACTCTGCCGGAATGCAGGCAGCTGCCGCCTCGGCCAGCATCTCCAGTTTTCCTATCCGAGGCATAAATCACCCACGGGAATTGGCCACGTGCCCTCACCAGCTCCCGCCTCTGCCTTGGAATTCTTCTCTCCCTTGCAGCCCGAGTCTGCAGCCTCAGAAGAGAATGAACCCATCTGCCGGAGGATAAAAACCTGCGACAGGTTTGGTTGACCTGGGGATTCCCTCCTGGGGGCGCGGGCGCTCAACCTCCGCGGCAGAAAAGGCTGGGGTCTGCTGCCCCCTGCCGGCCGCTATCGGTATCCGCTTCTATTGAACTGGCTCCTAAGTTCTCCGCCAAGCCTAGCGCTTCAAAGGCACGGCTGAAAATAAAGGTTGTTTGCGCTTCTGTGGGTTAGTGAAGTCTTAACTGCGTCAGAGCTATTGCTTTGAGGCGCTGGGATCGCCCGAGGGGAGGCAGCTTCAGTGCTGCTGGAAACTCCAAGCTCTTGCATGAAGCCCACTTTCCACATTAAGCATGTAACATAATCTACTTTATCTCCTACAGTTTGCCCATCTGTACAAAGGAGCAAGCCTCTGCAGAATCAGGCTCACAAAGTTTTCTTAGGAGAAGAAAGCGTCGGATATCCTGATTCTTTGCCTGTTGTTGACTGCATCGAAAGCTTATGCCTTTAAAGGCATTTATGGATGAACAATCAATAAAGAGAGAGACCAAAAAGGGGAGGTTTCCACTCAATTTCATCTACTTGAGCACCAACACACCCTCTGCAGGTTTGGGGACATACAATAGAAATACAATGGGCAGTGTGTGTCCTGGAGTTTAACCTCTGCTTGGTGATGTTCATCCTAAAAACAGAAAGCAAGCAGAACTCTGCACAATTCAGCGGCAAGCTCAATACAAGACGCTGAAATGTGCAAACCCAGGCAGATAGCCCCTGGACAGCGGTCCAAGGATAAGCATCCCTCTCATGCCCGTCCAGGCAGCACACTTCAGGCTCTGGACTCTGGTTTGAATTTTGCTCTTTCTACCAGTGCTTGGCCTTGCCTCATTGTTGGGGCTTCCAGGGTGATAACAGCTCTGCAATTGCAGTAGGTGCTCAATAAATGCACATTCTGAGTGCTGCAGTTGATGACTATGGCAATGATAGGAAGCTGAAGGGCCTGGCCCTGGCATTGGATGCCCCATCAATCCCTGCCCCATCCAGCCTCATAACTGTGTGACGCTTGGCCAGTTACGGAACCTCTCCTCCTTTCTCACATCAGTAAAATATGAATGATGATAACAGTAGCTCTCCCTTAGGGTCATGAGGAGTAAATGAAATAATCTATGTAAAGTCCTAAGGACAGGGCCTCGGACGCAGCCATTTTCCAATCAAGTGTAATTAATATTTTTGTTGCTGTCGCTGCTATTCCTTCTCCCCAGAAGAAATGTGCAAGGCAGGAGTTAAAAGCAGTCACCTGGGACTCAAGATACTTGGGATCCTTTCCATTGGCATAATTTTGGGCAGGTGAGTTCCAATTTCTTGATATATAAGATGGTAATAATAATGGAGACAAAGCTGCTGGTTATATAGCATGACATGGAGTTTTACTGTACTTCATTCATCATGCTGTTTGTGCCCAGCACAGAGTGGACAAGCCTGCAAAATATGGTAGTTGGAAGTAAAAAATTGTCCCTGAGGGGCTTCCCTGGAGGTGCAGTGGTTGACAGTCTGCCTGCCAATGCAGGGGACATGGGTTCGTGCCCCAGTCCGGGAAGATCCCACATGCCGCAGAGCGGCTGGGCCCGTGAGCCATGGCCTCTGAGCCTGCACGTCTGGAGCCCGTGCTCCGCAATGGGAGAGGCCACAGCAGTGAGAGGCCTGCGTACAGCAAAAAAAAAAAAAAAAAAAAAAAAAATTGCCCCTGAAGTAATAATGTCTTTACCTTATTTCGCTTTTCCACTCATTTGCTTATCAGCAGGTTCTTAGTGAATCTCCCGCCCATGTCTGAATCCTGCGATTCCTTCCGACGAAGGTACCATATGACCCAGCAATCCCACTACTGGGCATATACCCTGAGAAAATCATAATTCAAAAAGAGATATGTACCAAAATGTTCATTGCAGCTCTACTTACAATAGCCCGGAGATGGAAACAACCTAAGTGTCCATCATCGGATGAATGGATAAAGAAGATGTGGCACATATATACAATGGAATATTACTCAGCCATAAAAAGAAACGAAATTGAGCTGTTTGTAATGAGGTGGATAGACCTAGAGTCTGTCATACAAAGTGAAGTAAGTCAGAAAGAGAAAGACAAATACCGTATGCTAACACATATATATGGAATTTAAGAAAAAAAAATGTCATGAAGAACCTAGGGGTAAAACAGGAATAAAGACACAGACCTACTTGAGAATGGACTTGAGGATATGGGGAGGCGGAAGGGTAAGCTGTGACAAAGCGAGAGAGAGACATGGACATATATACAGTACCAAACGTAAGGTAGATAGCTTGTGGGAAGCAGCCGCATAGCACAGGGAGATCAGCTCAGTGCTTTGTGACCGCCTGGAGGGTGGGATAGGGAGGGTGGGAGGGAGGGAGACGCAAGAGGGAAGGGATATGGGAACAGATGTATATGTATAACTGATTCACTTTGTTATAAAGCAGAAACTAATAAAAAAAAAAAGAAAAAAAAATGTTGGCAGCTCTTTGTTTCAGGCAGAGTGTTTCTCCTGCAGTCTCTGACAAGCAGTAATTTCCAAAGAAGGGCCCCCCCCAGGACTTTCCATGGGATTACTGCTCATTTTGGCCTGGGTAGGTGGAAAGGCATCTTGAGGAACTAAATGCAGTAACCCTTTAGTTTCCATAGTTATTCAGATGGTGGAACTTGGTTTTGTAAAGTAGGTCAAATAAGACTGAACAGGGGCTTCCCTGGTGGCGCAGTGGTTGAGAGTCCGCCTGCCAATGCAGGACACACGGGTTCAAGCCCTGGTCTGGGAAGATCCCACATGCCACGGAGCAGCTGGCCCCGTGAGCCACAATTACTGAGCCTGCGCGTCTGGAGCCTGTGCTCCGCAACAAGAGAGGCCGCGATAGTGAGAGGCCCGCGCACCGCGATGAGGAGTGGCCCCCACTTGCCACAACTAGAGAAAGCCATCGCACAGAAACGAAGACCCAACACAGCCATAAATAAATTTAAAAAAAAGACTGAACAATGTTTATAATAATCCATCACTCCTTGGGCAACGGGGGAGGATTCTGAAAGGAACTAAGGTAGAGAACCCGGCAGGAGGCTTGCAGTGAGGTATAGCTTGGCTAACCCTTGCCTATGTAGCCTTTTAGAACTATATCCATCCAACTCATTGAACTGGAATCTCAACTTAGCAGATATCTTTTTCCCTTTGGCCACTCTCAGGGGACTCAGGAAACCAGGTGGGAATGATTCAGAAAAGGGTTTTGTAAAATCCAGGGGATTAGTTTCTGTTGCCATGGAAGTCAAATGACCCTAGAAAAGGAAAACCTCCTCTTCTCCAGAAATGGCAGCCTTTTCTTTCTCAAGGAGCCTGGAGCTCCCTGAGTCTGTGGTACACTCTGCCTTCAGTGGCACGTCATGCTCTTTAAGTTAAAATCCACAAAATTAATTGCATATTTAATAAGCAATCAACCCTCTCCCCCCAGCCCCCAGTCATCTGGCCCCAATCTGATTTTCCACTTTTTTTAAATAAATTTATTTATTTTTGGCTGCGTTGGGTCTTTGTTGCTGCGTGAGGGCTTTCTCTAGTTGTGGCAAGTGGGGGCTACTCTTCCTTGCGGTGGCTTCTCTTGTTGCGGAGCACGGGCTCTAGGTGTGCGGGCTTCAGTAGTTGTGGCTCATGGGCTTCAGTAGTTGTGGCACACGGGCTCAGTAGTTGTGGCTCACGGGCTCAGTAGTTGTGGCTCGCGGGCTTTAGAGCACAGGCTCAGTAGTTGTGGTGCACAAGCTTAGCTGCTCTGCGGCATGTGGGATCTTCCCAGACCAGGGCTTGAACCCGTGTCCTCTGCATTGGCAGGTGGATTCTTAAACACTGTGCCACCAGGGAAGACCCTAATTTTCCACTTTTATCTCTCCTCCCCCAAAGCTCCTCACCTGCTTCTTTTATTTATTTATTTATTTATTTATTTATTTATTTATTTATTTATTTATGGCTGCACTGGGTCTTTGTTGCTGCGCGCGGGCTTTCTCTAGTTATGGTGAGTGGAGGCTACTCTTTGTTGAGATGCGTAGGCTTCTTATTGTGGTGGCTTCTCTTGTGGAGGAGCATAGGCTCTAGGCGCGTGGGCTTCAGTAGTTGTGGCTCGCGGGCTCTAGAGTGCAGCCTCAGTAGCTGTGGTGCACGGGCTCAATAGTTGTGGCTCGTGGGCTCTAGAGTGCAGGCTCAGTAGTTGTGGCGCATGGGCTTAGTTGCTCCGTGGCATGTGGGATCTTCCTGGACCAGGGCTCGAACCTGTGTCCCCTGCATTGGCAGGCAGATTCTTAACCACTGCACCATCAGGGAAGCCCCTCCTCACCTGCTTCTTTTGGTCCAGTCAGGGGTTGCAAACTCAGATGCCTCCAAGCGCCAGGCAGGTGAACTGAATTCTTGATGACAGAGCCAGATATGATATTCTTAAAACACAGTCATTAGCAAACAGAATCACGGTCACTCGGCATTGTCACTCCTGCCAAGCATACAAAGCCAAGTTCACTGTCCCTCTCTCCTCTGAGCTCCTGCCACTCTCTCCACTTGGATTTAGCCAGAGCAGCCCAGGCATTCAATACATAGCCAGGTGGGGCCAGTGTCCTTCCAACCATCAGAGACGGGCGGTGTTTCCAGCAGGGGTGAAGGTGCTGGAAGCCAAATAATGGGCCTGTCCACTGGGATAGAGCGCCCGTGAGAACTTGATCAAACCAGGTTCCAGCTCATCCTCCTGAGAGGCTGGAGGGCCCGCCAGGCTCCAGGGTCCAGACCGCACCTCTGGGCGGCCAGCCGCTCGTGCTCCGCTCCATCCCTCTGTGAATCTCCTCAGGCGCTGGTTCTAGACTGCCTTACTTCCTCGTCTCCAGTAACCCAACCTGCCCCTGGCCATGCTCTGAAGATGAAGATGAACACACCTTCTACTCTGGGGAGGAAACAGACCCTGAAGGAAACTCCCTCCGCTTCCTGCCTGGGGGACAGCAAGCTTCCCACTGCTGGATCAGGGCTCTCCTCCCTCTGGCGCTTGCCTCCTGGGCCCCCTTCCCCGCCCCCCCTGCCATCTATCAGCGGGTGTTTGCAGCTGTGGCCTGTCTTCTCCTCCCTCCATGTTGCTGCCCCCCTTGCTGCTACGGTCAAGGAACACTTTCAGTCTTTATCTTTGTACAGTGACGTTTTGGTTGAGTAGAAAGGGAGCTCAGACAGTGCGGATGAACAGAGCTCAGGTGTCCCCCGACGGATGCTCTGTCTGGGTTGAACACTGCTACGAAGTTGGGAGAACCCTCCACCTCCCCTCACTGACTGGGTACAGAAGAGCTGCCTGGGAGAAACATACTAGGATGCTGATACTCTAATGCCTGTTGAAGCCCGGGGATATAAAGGGGTGAACGATCTGTGGGAAACCACCCAGACTTCCTGAGAGAAAATGTGCAGTTAAGGGGAAAAAGCCCTTACACACAGAGGTCTACCCAACACCATGACGTCACGTGGGACGGACTACTGGTTTGAGACAGAATATGGGGCTAATTCGAGAAATCCATCCCGACCCTGACGCCACTGTGTAAAAAGTACACTTCTGGATGCTTTGTGGAAGGATTGCGTGACTATGACCATTCAAGATTGCAACAGTGTGGACCCCCAAGCAACTTTGTGTTGTTATAGCCCTGATTGAACATAATGGGGAGGATATCCTCCCACTTCACAAAAGCTGCCCTTTCTGAGTACAACGACAGACTGGAGTTTATTGGGTAAGGGGGCCACCCAGAATAAACAAGTCCCTTTACCTAGCAAAGACACAGTGATGTTGGAGTGTTTTGACACCACTAGCAGGGGTGGTGGAGGAAGGATGAATCTCTGGCTTGACCTTCAGTAGAAGCTGATGTGCTTGAAGCTGCTTGGGCAAACTCCAAGGATTTGATTTGTGTTAAGGTACGAGAAGGAAGAGGTTTTAGGGAAGCACTGCTGAGAAGCTACAGAAAAGGCTGGATTAGGGAACACACGTGAATAGATTGAGATGTACAGAGAAATGGCTAAAGCTTAAGCTGCAGGGCTCCTCCCTTCCACGGGCCCGTGGCAGACGGTGTTTTCTACGATGGCAGCAACAGGACCGCCCATCACGCATGATCTTCCCACAGTGTGAGGTCACACTCCTCCCACCGAAGGGTGGGGTCTATGTGTCCTCCCTGGAGGTCTGAGCAAGCCTGTGATGATGGTGGGGGTGATGCTTGTGACTTTCCAGGCTTGGTCATAAAGGAGATAGGAACCCAGCTGCTACACGTCCAGAAAGCCCAGGATCCATGGAGAGGCCACAGATGCTCTAGCCCACATGCGACCTGAGGTCCCAGCGACAGGCAGTATCCACCCTGAGACACGCGAGGGAGGAACCCTTTGAGATGATCCCAGACCCAGCCACCATCTGAACTTGACCTCCCAGGGACCCCGAGTGAGAGAGCCGTCTGGCTGAGCCCAGTCGACCTCCAGAATCATGTGAGATGATGAAATGATTATTCTTATTTTAAGTCACCGTGTTCTGCGGTGATTCATTCCACAGCAAGAGACACTTCAACAGCCCTTCTGAGGCTCTGGAAGGGTCTTAGTGAAACGGAGCAGGGCCCTATGGTCTATGTCCCCCATGTGCTCTGCCTGCCTTTTGTCTGTGGAAAAACTTTAGCCAAAGAATAAGTTTAATCAGAGGAATGAGAAAATGCAGAAACAAAGGAAAACAGTCAAAGGAGACCAAATAATAATAGTTGAGTCATTAAGCAGAGTCAAGGACCTTTAGTTCCTCCTTAAGGGCTATAGATAATATTCTGAGCCACATCCTGTGAGCTGTCTTGTAGATACTGAAACACCCACCAGGTGGAAGAAGTCAACTACATGATGACCAGACTGTAGCTGTGACATAAGCTGCCACAATTCCGAAAACTGGCCTCAAGGAAATGGGAACAAACCGACCCTGGAACTGAAGATGAACTGGACTTAAAACAATCAAGATGACGCTGATCAGACCACCTCATGATTAATTTCAAGATGACCGTCAGAGCTGACTGTGCTGTTTCTGCAGGTAGCCCCCTCCTTCTGCCTATAAAAGCTCTTGCCCACCAACTGTCAGTGGGGGGCTGGGGTGGGGGGGGTGGAGTTGGCCTTTGGACAGGCACCTGCCCTTCCGCCTGGTTGCAAGCATCCAAAATAAAGCAAACTTTCCTTTCCACCAACCTTGCCTCTTTACTGGCTTTTGAGCAACCAGCAGCCAGACCCCACTTTCGGCTACACTAGCAATGTATTCATGTGGTCGTATGCTTTTGTAAAATTTGCAAAATAAAATATTTTAGACAAAATTGGCTAAAACCTCTGTTTCTTTCCACACTGACCTTCCCTCCATCTCTTTAGGTTAAATGGCACTGGAGTGGGCGTGGGTATTTTTGGGATTCAGCTAAAGGTGAATTGAGTTTGGGTTCGGTGGGATGCATTTATGTGGCATGGATTCATTCCTGTGTGAGTTACTGCTGGCCGTCCCAGTGCAAAATGGCTTCCAGAACATTCCTAATATCCACCGTGCTGACTGACCTGACAGGAATGGGCAGGACCATGGACTGAATCACGATAATGTGATGTGATATGTGGATGTGAAACGTACCAAGCTAGAAGAGAGTCTTGGGAAGTATTCCAAATCTTACAGTTCATACATGATAGTAGTTTGATGGAAGTTTCCCTAAATTTGACAACAATCCTTAAAAGCTGTCTTTCATTATCAATAATAAGATATGAAGCTGAAAGTTTTTAAATCTACCAGTAGGAAAATGGTAGAGAAAGAATGAATTATTTTTCTCTTCTCTCATAGAACATGACGTTACAAAATCATTGTTATATGGAGATTCAATCAAAGAACACGCAGCCAAATATGGTGGGGCAAAAGTATTACAGAGGTGGGTCAGGAATTTGTTGAATAAAATATGCTATTTTCCTGGGTTTCATATATATTTGGTGGGAGTGGTGGGCAGGGTAGACTTTGTGAGGAGCCTGGGCCATTGAGATTTGGCTGAGTAAGGTGTTGTGACCTCATTTGTTCTCACCTGCTGGGACACACAGGTACATCTCACTTGAATTCTTCAAAGCATGTGGGCACTGCTGACCACTCCCACCTTCAAAAAAAGTCTCACTTTCCTTGGCTTCTTTGAACCCCTACTGGCAGTCCCCTCCAGCTAACTGTTTGTCACCTCAAAAGACTTCCCTTGAACACTCCCTCACATGCTATGCAAAAATAAACTCAAAATGGCTTAAAGACTTAAATATAAGACATGACACCATAAAACTCCTAGAAAAGAAAATTGGCAAAACTTTCTCTGACATAAGTCGTAGCAATGTTTTCTTAGGTCAGTCTTCCAAGGCAAAGGAAACAAACGCAAAATAAACAAATGGGACCTAATTAAACTTAAACCTAATTAAATGTAAAAGCTTTTGCATAGCAAAGGAAACCATAAGCAAAATGAAAAGGCAACCTACAGACTGGGAGAAAATATTTGCAAATGATGCGACGGACAAGGGCTTAATTTCCAAACTATACAAGCTGCTCATAAAACTCAATAACAAAAAAACAACCAACCCAATCAAAAATGGGCAGAAGACCTAAATAGACATTTCTCCAAATAAGACACACAGATGGCCAATAGGCACATGAAAAGATGCTCAACACAGATAATTATTAGGGGAATGCAAATCAAAACTACAATGAGAGGGCGAGACCTTCAAGATGGCAGAGGAGTAAGACGTGGAGATCACCTTCCTCCACAAATATATCAAAAATACATCTACACATGGAACAGCTCCTACAAAACACCTACTGAACGCTGGCAGAAAACCTCGGACTTCCCAAAAGCTGTGGGGCTGACAGGGTCTTGGTGCTCCAGCCGGGTGTCAGGCCTGTGCCTCTGAGGTGGGAGAGCTGAGTTAGGACATTGGTCCACCAGAGACCTCCTGGCTCCACGTAATATCAAATGGCGAAAGCTCTCCCAGAGATCTCCATCTCAACACCAACACACAGTTCCACTCAACCACCAGCAAGCTACAGTGCTGGACACCCTATGCCAAACAATTAGCAAGACAAGAACACAACCTCACCCATTAGCAGAGAGGCTGCTTAAAATCATAACAAGGTCACAGAAACCCCAAAGCACACCACCGGACGTGCTCCTGCCCACCAGAAAGACAAGATCCACCCTCATCCACCAGAACACAGGCACCAGTCCCCTCCACCAGGAAGCCTACACAACCCACTGAACCAACCTTAGCCACTGGGGGCAGACACCAAAAACAGTGGGAACTACGAACCTGCAGCCTGAGAAAAGGAGACCCCAAACACAGTAAGTTAAGCAAAAGGAGATGACAAAGAAACACACAGCAGATGAAGGAGCAAAGTAAAAACCCACCAGACCAAACAAATGAAAAGGAA
The DNA here is from genome assembly GCF_964165515.1 of Mesoplodon bidens. Taxonomy (NCBI): domain Eukaryota; kingdom Metazoa; phylum Chordata; class Mammalia; order Artiodactyla; family Ziphiidae; genus Mesoplodon; species Mesoplodon bidens. The sequence goes on along the minus strand of NC_138168.1, from coordinate 86,784,820 downwards.
ATAGGCAGTCTACCTGAAAAAGAATTCAGTGTAATGATAGTAAAGATGACCCAAAATCTTGGAAATAGAATGGAGAAAATACAAGAAACATTTAACAAGGACCTAGAAGAACTAAAGAGCAAACAAACAACACAATAAATGAAATTTGAAATTCTCTAGAAGGAATCAGTAGCAGAATAACTGAGAAGAAGAATGGATAAGTGACCTGGAAGGTAAAATAGTGGAAATAACTACTGCAGAGCGGAATAAAGAAAAAAGAATGAAAAGAATTGAGGACAGCTCAGAGACCTCTGGGACAACATTAAACTCACCAAGATTTGAATTATAGGGGTCCCAGAAGAAGAGAAAAAGAAAGGGACTGAGAAAATATTAGAAGAGATTATAGTTGAAAATGTCCTTAATACGGGAAAGGAAATAGTCAATCAAGTCCAGGAAGCACAGAGAGTCCCATACAGGATAAATCCAAGGAGAAACAAGACAAGACACATATTAATCAAACTATCAAAAATTAAATTCAAAGAAAAAATATTAAAAGCAGCAAGGGAAAAACAACAAATAACATATAAGGGAATCCCCATAATGTTAACAGCTGATCTTTCAGCAGACACTCTGCAAGCCAGAAGGGAGTGGCAGGACAGATTTAAAGTGATGAAAGGGAAAAACCTACAACCAAGATTACTCTACCCAGCAAGGATCTGATTCAAATTCGACAGAGAAATTAAAACCTTTATAGACAAACAAAAGCTAAGAGAATTCAGCACCACCAAACCAGCTTTACAACAAATGCTAAAGGAACTCCTCTAGGCAGGAAACATAAGAGAAGGAAAAGACCTACAATAACGAACCCAAAACAATTAAGAAAATGGTAATAGGAACATACATATTGATAACTATCTTAAATGTAAATGGATTAAATGCTCCAACCAAAAGACACAGACTGGCTGAATGGATACAAAAACATGACCTGTATATACGCTGTCTACAAGAGACTCACTTCAGATCTAGGGACACATACAGACAGAAAGTGAGGGGATGGAAAAAGCTATTCCATGCAAATGGAAATCAAAAGAAAGCTGGAGTAGCAATTCCCATATCAGACAAAATAGACTTTAAAATAAAGACTGTTACAAGAGACAAAGAAGGATGCTACATAATGATCAAGGGATCAATCCAAGAAGAAGATATAACAGTTATAAATATTTATGCGCCCAACATAGGAGCACCTCAATACATAAGGCAAATACTAACAGCCATAAAAGGAGAAATCGACAGTAACACACTCATAGTAGGGGACTTTAACACCCCACTTTCACCAATGGACAGATCATCCAAAATGAAAATAAATAAGGAAACACAAGCTTTAAATGACACATTAAACAAGATGGACTTAATTGATATTTATAGGACATTCCATCCCAAAACAACAGAATACACTTTCTTCTCAAGTGCTCATGGAACATTCTCCAGGAGAGATCATATCTTGGGTCACAAATCAAGCTTTGGTGAATTTAAGAAAATTGAAATTGTGTCAAGTATCTTTTCCGACCACAACGCTATGAGACTAGATATCAATTACAGGAAAAATATGTAAAAAATACAAACACATGGAGGCTAAACAATACACTACTAAATAACCAAGAGATCACTGAAGAAATCAAAGAGGAAATTAAAAAATACCTAGAAACAAATGACAATGAAAACACAACGACCCAAAACCTATGGGATGCAACAAAAGCAGTTCTAAGAGGGAAGTTTATAGCAATACAATCCTACCTCAAGAAACAAGAAACATCTCAAATAAACAACCTAACCTTACACCTAAAGCAATTAGAGAAAGAAGAACAAAAAAAACCCCAAAGTTAGCAGAAGGAAAGAAATCATAAAGATCAGATCAGAAATAAATGAAAAAGAAGTGAAGGAAAGGATAGCAAAGATCAATAAAACTGAAAGCTGGTTCTTCAAGTAGATAAACAAAATTGATAAACCATTAGCCGGACTCATCAAGAAAAAAAGGGAGAAGACTCAAATCAATAGAATTAGAAATGAAAAAGGAGAAGTAACAACTGACACTGCAGAAATACAAAGGATCATGAGAGATTACTACAAGCAACTCTATGCCAATAAAATGGACAACCTGGAAGAAATGGACAAATTCTTAGAAAAGCACACTGAGTTACTTGTAGTGAGGTGGATGGACCTAGAGTCTGTCATACAGAGTGAAGTAAGTCAGAAAGAAAAAAACAAATACCCTATGCTAATACATAAATATGGAATCTAAAAAAAAAAAAAAAGATTCTGAAGAACCTAGGGTTGGGACAGGAATAAAGACACAGATGTAGAGAATGGACTTGAGGACACGGGGAGGGGGAAGGGTAAGCTGGGACACAGTGAGAGAGTGGCATGGACATATATACACTACCAAATGTAAAACAGATAGCTAGTGGGAAGCAGCCATATAGCACAGGGAGATCAGCTTGGTGCTTTGTGACCACGCAGAGGGGTGGGATAGGGAGGGTGGGAGGGAGACACAAGAGGGAGGAGATATGGGGATATATGTTTATGTATAGCTGATTCATTTTGTTATAAAGCAGAAACTAACGCACCCTTTTAAAGCAATTATACTCCAATAAAGATGTTAAAAAAAACTACAATGAGGTGTCACCTCACACCGGTCAGAATGGCCATCATCAAAAAGTTTACAAACAATAAATGCTGGAGAGGGTGTGGAGAAAAGGGAACCCTCCTACACTATTGGTGAGAATGTAAATTGGTACAGCCACTATGGAGAACAGTATGGAGTTTCCTTAGAAAACTAAAGACAGATCCAGCAATCCCAGTCCTGGGCATATATCCAGAGAAAACCATACTTCGAAAAGATACATGCATTCCAGTGTTCATTGCAGCACTATTTACAATAGTCAAGATGTGGAAGCAACCTAAACATCCATTGACTAAGGAATGGATAAAGAAGATGTAATATATGTATATATATATGTATATATACATATATATATATAATATATAGGAATATTACTGAGCCATAAAAAAGGATGAAATAATACCATCTGCAGCAACCGGATGGGCCTAGAGATTTATCATACTACAAAGGGGAAAGGGGGAGAGGAATAAATTAGGAGTTTGGGACTAACAGATAAACACTACTATATATAAAACAGATAAACAACAAGGTCGTACTGTATAGCACAGGGAACTATATTCAATATCTTGTGGGACTTCCCTGGTGGTCCAGTGGTTAAGACTGAGCTTCCAATGCAGGGGGCATGAGTTCAATCTCTGGTCGGGGAGCTAAGATATCACATGCTGTGAGGCGAGGCCAAAAACATAAAATAAATTTAAAAAAAAACTTTTAAAAAAGTCTTGTAATAAATTATAATGGAAAAGAATATGAAGAATATATATATATTATATATATAATACATGTATAATTGAATCACTTTGTTGTACACCAGAAACTAACACAACACTGAGAGAAAAGAAGAAAAAAAGACTTCCCTTGTTCCATCCCAGGTCTTCTTTTCTTCTCTCAGGGTGACCTCATCCACGTCCCTTGTTTCAGTGTTACGTACCTGATTCTACATCTCCAGCCCAAACCTCTTCCCTGAGCCCTAGACCAGGAATCGGCAAGCATTTCCTGCAAAAAGCCAGGTAGTAAGTATTTTATGGGCTTGCTGGCCAACATACAGCCTCAGTCACATCTACTCAACTACTCATTTTCATGCACATGCAGCCGTAGCCAACAGTAAATGAACAGGCCAGGCTGTGTGCCAATATAACTTTATTTACAAAACCAGGAGGCTGCCTGATGGGCTACAGTTTGCCAACGCCTGCTCTAGACCCAAATATCCAATTGCCTTCTGGGCAACTGGGGACTTTCACAAGTTCCCAAATGTAACATGTCTCCAAGCAAACTCATCTTACTCTTTCCTCTGTTCCTTCTCAGTGAAGACACCGCTCTCTACCATGTACCCAAGTCACAAATGCCGGCCCCAGCCTTGATTTCACTCACCAGATTCAGTCACAAAATCCTGTCAACTCTCCTTTCTAACCATCTCCCTAATCCAGTGCTGTTTTCTGTCCCCATTGCCTCCTTTCAGACCCCTCTCATCTCTCACCTCCTTCCTCCGTGCTTCTTATGATCCCCTCACCACGCTTCAGGCAGGATGAGGCCACTCTTCCATTTTAAAACCCTTCAAGGGTCGCCGTTTTCGCCGCAGCGTCGATGGGATTCGGTCTCTTCTCCATCATTTTCGATTTCAGCCTGAACGACTTTCAACCGCCTGGATGGAACCCTCGCCTCTGCGATTTCGCACATTCATTCTTTCTGCTCAGAACACACTTCTCCTGCTTCTCACCCCTCCTGCTTGTCATCTAGGGTCGATGTCACTTCCCCGGGAAGCGTCTCCTCACTCCTCCAGCCGAGGGCGTGTCCCTCCGCTCCGGGACGACCTGGCCGCGCGGCCTCACCGACTTGGTCCGACTTGGCGGACGCGCACCGCCCCCACCCGGTCACGTGGGAAACTCGCGGAGGGCGGGGAGAGTTTCCTCTCGTCCGCTCGGCGCTCAGCGTAGCGCTAGACGCCCTGCAGGCACGGAAGAGGCGTCTACTGAAGGATGGTGCCCAGGCTAGTGCTCACCTTTCTTGAAACTCTGCCCGTCCCTCCCCCCGCCAACCCCATGCTTCCTCGGGGACCTTCGGCCGCCTCCGCCGCCGGAGGCGGGTCTGGCAGCGGATGAGCAGGCGATGAGGAAGGGGTCGTTTCTTGGGGTCCAGGTGTGATGCGGGGGCTTGTGTTGGCTGGTGTCTTACCTGCGTGCAGAGTTGGTGGGTCTCCCCCGAGCACCCGGGAGGCCCGGGCAGGCCTGGGCTCCTCCAGCCTCTGGATTTCAGGTCGACGTGTAGGAGCGGCTGTTAAGCCGGTGGCGTCAATCAGGCCTGAAGAACGGTCCGGGCTGGGGAGGGGGACGTGGAGGCGGGGGAGAGGGCCTCTCCCATCCCACTCACGCTACTCGTGAGCTCCCAGAAATCAGCCAGAGGTTGGCTTAGGCTCCCCGATCTAGAAATTCTGTAACTTTTGACTCTCCCTGGGCAAGTTTCTGAAAGGAAAGAAGAAAGGAACGCCACCTTCAGATGAATGAGAGCACGGTTCCTAGATGATATGCCCTAATAAACTCACACAGTGAAAGCAATCTGCAAATTGGCATTGAGGGCAAAGATAAACTTGCTATGAACCTTTGCAATGATGAAGGCATACTTTGAGCCCTTAATAGATGAATTAATTTTGTGCTGTTTTGTTTTGAAATGACATGGTCTTTGCAGGGAAGATTCAGAGACGTTCATGATAAAGAAATGACTTGCTGTATAGTAGAAATTAACAACATTGTAAATTAACTATATTTCAATAAAGTAAATTTTTAAAAAATTAAAAAAAAAAAAAGAAACGAGCTGCCTTAGAATGACAGTTCCCAGATGGCAGAGCCTGGGCTGAGAAGAACTATGGCTGCAGGAAGGTGGGAAGTCAGTGGGGGAAAGGTGACAGGTGCCGACATCAGGCCAGCAACGCGAGGTCCACGCAGTCTCACCTGGGAAGATGTCACATGGCCACAGCTTCCACCTCACCTGCAGGGTGGGTGCAAGTGAGACCAAAGGGGCTTCTTCCCCACTCCCATGGTGAGCTTGACCTTACCTTGTGTTCAAGGTGCTTGCAAGGAATTCACCGCTTCAATGCCAGGAGGGGAGGAAGTAGCTAATTTTTCCCTTCCTGTGGGAACCTGAGTCCTGAGTGGATCTTGGTTGCAGGCCCCATACTGGGAAGAGCCTCTCTCTTATTTTGGTGTCCTTATCCCCCCCACCCCCACAAACGCCCACTACAAGTGCAGCAGCAGACTCCACGCATCTCAGGTGCAAAAGTTTCCTGCAGTTCCTTTAGGGAGAGGCTGGGGGAAGGTAGAGATTGTGATTTGTACCTTTAATCCTAGAAGAATCTAACACCTACTATTTGGTCAATAAATATTTAATGAATTGAACTCAAAGAGAATACACATCTCAGAATTTATTCAACCTGCTAACACTATACCGAGATGATCTTTTTCTTTATCTCTTTCCTCAGCTTCTGCCATTCTTTCAAATAGAAAATGACTTATATTGAATTAATTGTCTTTACAGCCTTGGGAAAAACCACTGCCCAAAACCCCTCCGAGAGTGCCAGTGTGGGATTCCTATGTACGATCTAGAATAGTCCATCACTTTGTGCCTACCCTGCACCTATGATGCTGAACGCTGTAGGGCAGTGCCGTAATGGGAGTCTGTATCCATCCACACTGTCTACACCTAAGCAACACATTCCTCTTTCCTCTTCTCTTTACACATGACAGAATAGGGGGCACAATAGCCAAACTCTGCTTTGTGTTTACCTGTGTTCTCGTGGTGCTGATGTATTGAGAAGGTGGTGAAGAATACATAGTCAAAAGGACATTGGAGGGCAACCTCATTCACAAAATAACATTTGTGGGGCTTCCCTGGTGGCGCAGTGGTTGAGAGTCCGCCTGCCGATGCAGGGGACACGGGTTCGTGCCCCAGTCTGGGAAGATCCCACATGCCGTTGAGCGGCTGGGCCCGTGAGCCATGGCTGCTGAGCCTGTGCGTCCGGAGCCTGTGCTCCACAACGGGAGAGGCCACAGCAGTGAGAGGCCCACGTACCGCAAAAAAAAAAAAAAAAAAAAAACATTTGTAAGGGCTTCCCTGGTGGCGCAGTGGTTAAGAATCCGCCTGCCAATGCAGGGGACATGGGTTCGATCTTCCCCTGGTCCGGGAAGATCCCACATACCATGGAGCAGCTAAGCCCGTGCGCCACAACTAGTGAACCTGCGCTCTAGAGCCACGAGCCACAACTACTGAGCCCGCATGCTGCAACTACTGAAGCCCACGTGCCTAGAGCCTGTACTCCGCAACAAGAGAAGCCACTGCAATGAGAAGCCCACGCACCACAAGGAAGAGTAGCCCCCACTGGCTGCAGCTAGAGAAAGCCTGCACGCACCAACAAAGACCCAGTGCAGCCAAAAGTAAAATAAATTAAATAAATTAAACAAAATAACATTTGTAGAACCAAATATATTCTAGAAGCTTCCAAGAGGAAAGGGGGCAAAAGGCGTACCACTACCATCCATATCAAAAAAACAAACAAAACAGGAAAAGGATGTTTATGCAGATGTAGAACTTCTGATAGCATTGTTCCTGAGGTGCCTTATCCATGAGGCAGTTCTAAAGTATTTTAAGTGGAAGTAAATGTGTAGTGGCAACATCATGTATTACCAGAGTCTGTTTTCTCCCCCAAAGTATTTTCTGAAACACACCAACATAATTCCCCTAAGAGACATTTCAGATACGTTAAGACAAAAAGTCTTCTCAAGGCTGATTTCTCAACTTGCTTCCACCTTGTGTCCCCTTGAATAAACTGGGCCACTAGGTGAGAGGGAGGGGAGAAAGCTGGGACATGGTGGAAAAACAGGAAATGTGCCAGGTCCTCCCAGCCCCTCATGATGGTGCTACCATCTTGCTCTCCAGCACATTCTGTTCTTGTGAATTCTGCACACACAGTACTTCAACCCCATGCAATTCTGCAGGAGGGTCCATCCAAGACGATTGGTGCCCACCTCTACGTTTTGCTGGTTAATTTATAGAAAGGAATTTCATAGCATGGAGAGAGGAGTGTTTTGAGTTCTTCTTTCACAATTAAAATAGAGCCAATTCCTGAATATTATTGAACACTCATGTAAGAGTTTTAAAGCATGTACTACCTGGTCATTCTAGCCTAAAGCCAGGGCAAACTACAGAATCAACAATTAAAATCAAGACATTCTTTAAACTTAATTTTCCCACTCTTGCTTTATTTCATGAGGATGAGACTATAATGCACCGTGAATTCATTGGGGGAAAAGATCGACATTTTATAACATCATCTATAATCATGGAAACCATATGAGTCCATTGGACGTAAAGTTTGATAATAAAGAAATATTGTAACTTACCTAGTGATTTCTACACTGGTACGATGTGGAGATGTTAATAGTGATGCTCTAGCTTAAGTCTGTAATCTGAGGCCAAATAGATTTTGTCCATTGGCTTCATCCCTTGTGAGCTAAGTGACCTTGGGAAAGTTAAACCTTCTCAGCCTGAGTCACCTCATCTGAAGTGGGGATGATAATAATATTGTTTGGACGGTTGGATGAAACTATGCAGAAGGTCTGGCATAGGAAAGTCCTCAGCAAATGTTAGCTATTGTTGTAATTTTTTTTTTTTCACCCAAAAGAAAGAGAGTGAAATAAGAGGGAAGGAAAGAAGAGTAAGTGGGAAAGATGATGGGCTGGCGGCAAGGACGGAAGCAGGAGACAGTGTGGGGCAGCCGAGGGGGCGGGCAGCCTCCACCACTTCCCAGCATCTATTGCAGACTCCGCTCTCAAACATTTTGTAAGATCCTCCTGTCAAGGTAATGTTTGAACACTTCAGAGCACAGTGGCCATGGGCCTCCAAGAGAATAATTAACTCCATTTGATTATCTTGTTTGTGGGTGCATTTCCTCTCATGTAAGTCAATAACATCTTAGGATTGGGACACACTGTTTTCCGGACACTGCTGGCCAGTCCCAAAATGGAACATAAGGAGGTGGTCCTTCTACTTCTTTTATTTCTGAAATCAGGTAAGACAGAGAGATTTTTTCACTTTAATCAATATATTTTTTCCTAGCAATGTATTAAAAATAGATCCATGATGGTTTCATGTGCAACTTGTTGAATTTAGCTTTTGACTCGTGAGATTCCCAGGTCACAATCTAAGGGTGAGGAAATCTTCAAGAAGTGTTTCGTTTCCCTCATGGGAATACTGGAGACAAGTGGGCAGAGAAAATAATGAATGATGTTTTCAGTCTAAAAGATGGAGCCCACATGATGGTTATTTTAGTTAGAAAAGAAATAGCTCAGGTAGCTAACAACCCCAAAAGTTCTTAGTCTCTTTGCCTGGTTCTTAGTCTGCTTAATGTAGACCATTTTTGTTAAGGTGTCATATTTTTCTGACTTTCAAATGTAAACAATGAAGTATCTCTGACCATATTCTTTGACCAATCTGTGGTTGTGCTGACCTGTTCTCTGTTTGTTATGACTTAAGGAAGGCTTTCCATACATATAAGTTTGCTTCTTATGCCTGGAGAAATCACAGGCATCGATTTGCAGGATGATGTCCGTACAATAATTCAACAAATCTCCACTGAGTACCTGAGGTAGGCCGGGCACATTTTTATTCATACATGCATATGTGTGTGTCCTTTACGAAGTCCAGCTTATTTAGCTGATACCATAGGTATTATAGTAGATTTGTACCCATTTTATAGATGAGGAAACCTGTCCTTAAGAAAATCACGTTATTTGCCTATTGACCAAACTCCCAGAAACTAGGACTTTAGCCAGGGCTTTCTGAGAAGGAACCTGATGCTTCTTCTCACTTTTTCAACTTTGCTTAAACCTTTGTTAAAATATTCTAAGCATGTCTTCGTAGTTCTTTTTTTTTTTTTGACAGCTTTATTGAGATATAATTCACATACTATACAATTCATCCATTTAAAGCATACAATCCAAAGGTTTTCAGTATTCAGAGTTATGCAACTATCACAATACCTTTTAGAACATTTTTATTACCCCCCAAATAAACTCCACACCCCTTAGCTGTCACCTCCAACCCCTCTTCTCCCCTCTCCCTAACCTCCATCCCTGCCCAGCCCCTGGCGATCACTAATCTACTTTCTGTCTCTGATTTGCCTGTTTTGGACATTTCTTATAAGCGCAATCATACATTATGTTAGTGGTTCTTCATATAAACAATGTATAGATACTTGAAATTCATTTTATAAGTAGCCAGATAAAATTTTACAAGCTGTACTTTAAATTAGAGTCAAATACATTTGAATTTAGTGGAGCCATCTAAAGAAATATCAAAGAAAAAACAGCAGAAGGTTGCAAAAAGAGGTTTTCATGGGAAATGGTTGTGGGGAGTGGCGCAGGGGTGCACACTCTATTTTATTATTTTTTTATTTTTTATTTTTTTGTGCACACTCTATTTTAGTCTATGGGAAGCGGGACCTGGAACTCTGGATACAGTGGGACACACCCAAATGTTAGAACAGACTTCTCTGCAGCAGGATTAACATATGTCTTCACTAACCTAGGGGGAAAAAGACTTGCGTAAGCTCTTTTTGAAAGGAAGGCATTTACTCTGTCTTTCCGTGGAAGTGTTTCATCTTTCCAGTGCACTGAAATGACCAGGGAGAAGAAAAAAATCTCCTTTTACAGCTGTTCTCAGTGAGAGGTGGATAAGCAGTTTGCATTTCACAAACCACAAAGTCTTTTCTTTCAAACACACAAGGATGGATGTACATATACACACTACCATGATATTAAAAAAAAACAAACCCACATTATTAATAAAATATACTTGTTTTGGTACCAGTATACATGTACATTCAGCATAGAATATAAAAATACTTTTGTTACTAAAAAAATTTGTCTAATATTTCTTGGTCAATAAATAAAGTGTATTACACCACGTTGTCACATGATCCCTGGAATTAAAGAAAGAAATTATTGGGGGAAAACTTTTCAAAGTAAAAAGAAAAAAATTTATTCTCTTTTGGGATATTTCTTTGGTGTATCAGCTCCTAAGGTGGGTCTCAGCAGCTATATGCTATGAAACATACTAACATAACATAATGAAAGGGTGGTAAAAATGGAAATTTTCTTGTTTTGATATCATTTACACCCCGGCCTGCTCTACTTTCTAAGAACTCTTCAAAAGATCTAATTTCAGTCTTTACAGGATATACTTTATAGAGTTCTTGTGTTTGTTTTTAAAGTCACATCCTGATCTATAGGATTTACCAAAGTACAATGCTTCCTGGAAATGAGAGCGCAAATTGGGAGGAAAAATACAGGATGAGGACATGGGTATGGGTCTAAAATATCTATTTCTCTATAATCTCTTGATACATGTATCAAGTGCTTTTTTGGTGTATTAAACTACATCAGTCAACTTCCTAGTCAAGGATGGAACCATCCATCCTTCCAGTTTGGAGAATCTCAGGTCGAGGAAGGAAGAGCAGAGGCAGGGAGAGGGTGGGCTCCGAAAACAGCTCTGTCTTAATCTAGGAAAGTGCATCACGCCCTTGCGGCGTGTGTGTTTTCAGGTGGTAAGGGATAGCCCTTCTGGGAATGAGGATCTGACCCTTCATGACCCTTTCCACTAGATAATTTTCATCAGTACCCAAACATGCTCTAGAATGTCTCATCTTCAAAAATTTCTGAGAGGACCTAGAGCTGATCACACTAAGTAAGTCAGACAGAGACAAATATCCTATGATATACCTTACATGTGGAATCTAAAAAAAAATCATACAAATGAACTTATTTACAAAACAGAAATAGACTTAAGGACATAGAAAACAAACTTCTGGTTACCAAAGGGGAAAGAGGAGGGAGGGATAAATTAGGAGGTTGGGAGTAACAAATACACACTACTATATATGAAATAGATAACCAACGAGGACCTACTGTATGGCACGGGGAACTCTACTCAATATCTTGTAATAACCTATAATGGAAAAGAATCTAAAAAAGAATATATATGTATAACTGAATCACTTTGCTCTACATCTGAAAGTAACACAACATTGTAAATCAACTATATTTCAATAAAAATTTTTAAAATTTTTCTGAGATTCCATATGGCCTCTAGGAAATGCTCCTTTCACAGCCAGATTTCTGCAGAGACTTGTCTTCCCTGCTGTTCCCACCACCTCTCTTTGTCACTCTTCAACACGCTCACCCTGGCTTTGATCTCCACCCCTCCCCTCAAAGTGGTCAAAGTTGCCAGGTTGCCTAATCCCATTTAGGCAAACTTTAGGAAACTTTGCTGTCTCCATTAAATTAACCTCTTTTAGCCCCTCACCCTATGAAAACGGCTAGTATTTCAACCCAAAAGGATAGAGGCTGAGTCTCCAAGCTTGGAATAGAGCTGCCACAGCTGTCTCAGGTGCCACGTATCTCAGGAGTACTCTTTGTAGCCTTGCAGTGGGAACGTGGCTGAGGCCCCCGGCCACCCTCTGCAGTAGCAAGGGGGCAGAGCGACCTTCAAACGGACTCTTTGCCTCAGATTTTATGTCCAAGGAAAATCAAGGCCATTGTTTGTCCCGGGCTCTGCTGTTGTACAGTTTCCTCAGAAATGCCAGAAAGCTGTCATCCTCTTGGCAGAAATGATTTATCTTTAATAAATAGTGAGGGGTCACTCTACTAAGTCCAGTATAAAAATGACGATGTATGATGGTCAAGATTTAGTCCAGCTCTTATTTATTCTCGACATCATCAACTCACCAAAGTTTTTGTATCTTGTGGTGGAGCCATTCAGAGAATGCTTATCCCATCAGTTTAAGTGACAGTGCCACAACTAAAGTTTGCACTGTAGGAAATCGAATAGTGGCCTCCAGTTTCTATTTATACCCAGGGATGGACAAATCAACATCAAAAGTTGCCCTTGGTTGTCTCTTACTGTTCCATCATGACATGCAATTACTAGCAAACAGGTCAAATTTTTTCTTATTTAACGTTTCATACCCATTAACGTAGTAACATGGAAGTTGCTAAGTAGTTCTAATCTATTAACCTAACAATCCAGTTGATCTTTTAACATAGTGCCATCTATTCGTGGAACTGTTTTCCTGATTAAACATTTTTATTCACAGCCACCCATTCTGCTTCCAATGGAGCAGCCAGTTTTACTTCGTTGATGCAAAGAGAATAGTTTACAAATTCATGAGAATTAAACAATGGTGTTGATGCATTTATCAGTTGTCCCACTTTTATCTTCCATTTGTAGGTCTCGGAGACCCCTTGGATGACTATGTAAATACCCGGGGAGCTTCCCTGTTTAGTTTGACTCGGAAGCACCTGGTGACAGGAGGCATAGAAGAATGTGCAACAAAGTGTGAGGAGGAAAGAGACTTCATTTGCAGGTATTTTCTTGGTCACTGTGCCTACGCAGAAATCCTGCTGCTTGAGACGCTATTACGTTGATCACGAGAAATTTGCTCAGGGATTTATCAACGAAAATAGGATTTAAGAGGAAAGAGGAATTTCATGGGATTGGAGTTTGGAATCTGTATTTGCTCTCTGTATCTGAAACCATACAGTTTCTTGTTAATTAGTGTCCCCTTTAGAAAAATGCCCCCAAAGGAAGTTATTTATTTTTACACATGACATCGGCAGCTATTGTTCTGAGCTCTAGTTTTCTTTTTTTTTTTTTTTTGCGGTACACGCCCTCTCACTGTTGTGGCCTCTCCCGTTGCGGAGCACAGGTTCTGGACATGCAGGCTCAGAGGCCATGGCTCACGGGCCCAGCCGCTCCGCGGCATGTGGGATCTTCCCGCACCGGGGCACGAACCCATGTCCCCTGTATCAGCAGGCGGACTCTCAACCACTGTGCCACCAGGGAAGCCCTGAGCTCTAGTTTTTAACATTATCGTTGATAAATATTTATTGAGGATCATGTGACTGGAAGTGTCCTAGACCCTAAGGAGCCACAAAGCGTTGATACAGTGATCGGTACATGGGGAGATATATATATATATATATATATATATATATATATCAGTATATATGATAGATTTTTGTGTAGATACAAAAGCCATTGCTTGCCCTTTTGAATTTATGGTGTAGTCACAGAAACTGGATAAAATATAAAAATTAAAAAAAACCAGCCAATGCGAGACATTGATAAATGACATAATCAATACGTGCTCTATGAAGATTCAGAGGAAAGAACAATCCTGAGAGTTGAGATGACCAGGGAAGGCCCGGGGAGGAGGTGGGAACTGAGCTGGGCTTTGAAGGGTGAGATCCTGGTAAATACTGACCACGCGGGAGGGATTCTAGGCAGAGGGCAGCATGGCTGGGCACCTGTGAGAGGGACGATGAAAGGACCAAGTCAGCTGAAGCAAAGGTTCACGCAGGAGATGGGGCAGGCAAGGAAGCCATGGACGGCTTTGATGCCAGGCTCAACATCCATGCAGGACTGAGGTACAATGCAGGGAGGTGTGAGGGGGAAGGGAGTAGAATGCAGAGACGTAGTCAAGGGGAAGTTACAGGAGTCCATGTGGGCCCTCTCAGGAATGGGTTTACAACACTCAGTTGCTTCTTTCCAGCACAAAGCCAATATTCTGGCACTTCATTAAGAAAACGAGTGAAGAAAGAATGAAGCAGTTGAAACAGAGGGGGGAAAACAGAGACAATTTGGAGGGGGAGAAGGTAAAGGTAGAAGAAAACAAGAGTAGCTACCATGTTGCTGCCTCCTTTGACGATACTTCATTGATACAGTGCCAGGTTGAATTGGAAGTAACAAATTCTGAGCTCCGTGATTCATCAAGAGAGTTATCTTTAGTCTCTTCCTTATTAATAAATCTTTGCTTTCCTTAAATAAAGGAAAAGACTTGTGTTTTCTGATTCTCTTCTGCAGGGCATTCCAGTATCACAGTAAAGAGCAACAATGTGTGATAATGGCTGAAAACAGCAAGTTGTCCCCAGTCCTTAGGATGAGGGATGTCGTTTTATTTGAGAAGAGAGGTACGTACAATGTTTTCTTCCTTCTCCCCCTTCCCCTCCCCCTTCCCTCCCCCAGCCCGTTTAACACCTGTAATTTATCAGACCAGCGAATGGAGGCGCTATGGTGTAGTGAAATTGAATTTGGAGTCAGAAGATTTGGCCACTAACCCACCACGTCAACCTGTATATATGACTTCACCTTTTAAGTTTCATTTCTCTTGGTTTAAAAACAAAGGGACTGGATGTACAAAATCACTTCTGCCTCTATGACCCTGAAAATAAGATACTGAAAATTTTATTTTATTTTTAAGGAGAAGAGGGAGAGTCTACAGGTTTCTTATGATCTTGGTTTTTTGTTCTGCAGGGACCATGGTCCTTGGTCTGAAGCCTGGAGAAATAGCGAAACTGAGGTGTTTTCAATCTGCAGTAACATTTGAATAGAGAAAATATCCTTAGTTTTACTCTTACATGTTCCACTTTTTTTCAGTCATGGTCTGTATTTCCCTTAGACTCTGGAATGGTGTCTTTTGAAAATGTGCAGAAGTTGCAGTTCCTTTTCCATAGTTTCCTTGAAAACTGTAGATCTTTCGTGGTCACGTGTGGCCTAGATTCCTACAGAAGTTGCATGTCTTCTAAGATGTGTAAACGTTCATTAAGTCTGTACGAAGATTGAAGTGAATAATGATGCTTTCAAAACTATTTCCTATTCTCTGTTGCTGGCGAGGTATTAAGACTATTTTGATAACAAATTTGCTCTCCAAATATTCTGTATCAGAGGTGTTGAACTCAACCAGAAACACCCTATTTCACTGATTCTTGACAATGGCTTACAACATTCTAGTTTCCCTACAAAACTCTAAATAAGATTTTGAGAAGTGTTTTTTAAGGTTAGGATTTTATCTACACATTGGTTCATCTTCTTAGGTTTAATTATCTGTGCCTCTGCTATACACACTTCCAGCCCACTGTTTAGCTCTTATCCTTGAGTCTAAAGTGCAGATTAAATCTGAAGTTTATCTGTTGATGTTACTAGTTCTTACCAATAGTAAAGGACGAGATATATGGGATTACCCACTGTCTGTCAGATTTTTTAAAAGGCTGGTGGGATACTCTCTGCAAAATGCTAACATTTAAACATGTCCTTTGTAAATTGTTAACCAGAGGATCATGGGGGTGACCGCTAGGCTTAGTTTGGATAATTGAAGAGTTGCCTGTTTTCAAGGTGATGGAAAGGAGCAAAAGGTTATATAAACTCTGGTGGGTACATACAAACAAAAGAGAGGTCAAAAGTCAAAAATCAGTCATTTTTTGGTGCTTGTTTCTTTACTGTGGAATATTGACCCACTGTTAAATTACCTGCCAGGGTTTTTCTGGGAACGGTCAGTGTCAAATTAGTCACATCTCTACTTTTGCCACCATGGCCACTGCTGCCACTTGGGTCTAAGCCGTCATCATCACTGGCTGCGCCACCGCAGCAGCTGGTCTGTAACTTCCCCACTTCAAACCTTTAGTGCCCTAGAAGACAGTCGAAATACTCACCAATTGCTGCAGGGCCCTGTATTATTTAAGTCTAGCTCATGTGAGGGGCTTAAATCTGCCCCCCCTCCAGCAGGGCAAGCACACACCTCTTTGTCCTGGACCCTCCTCTGTTCTTCCGGCTCCTTCTCACCTCCCAGATTTCAGCTCAAGCATCTCCTCCTTTGAAAAGTCTCCCCTGACCCCTGGGCTCCAAAGTACCTTGAGTTTACCTTTTTGATAAGTGTAATATATTTACTATAATAATATATCTCAATGAAGATATATCTGCAATCTTTATATAGAGCGTTGGGTTTAAAGCAGTAGCTGCTATAGGTGTGTTAGAAGTCCCTTCCCCAGATAATTGATTGATTAATTTAAAAACTTGGCTAAAGTGGGGATCATAAAAGATGACACAAATAATACCTTAAATATTTTATATTTTCATCGAAAACGGAAGCTTACATTGGCATCTTTTGATGTAAAGCAGAGGCCTTTTTTCTTTGAACCTGGGGCCACCAACAGGAGTTATCTGGTACATTTCTTGCATAAACCACACTCTAGTGACTTGTCTACGATAATTAGTGTCCTTCTCTTCAAACTCATATCAACTATATGAATGGATTGCTGTCAATGGATACGATGACAATTTTTAAAACTATTCAACTCGAGTCCTGCTACCTGCAGGACAGGCCAATAAATCAAGAGATGATTTGCTGGGACAAGGAATAGAGACTTTATTCAGAAAGCCAGCCAACCAAGAAGATGGTGGACTAGTGTCCCAAAGGACCATCTTCCCTGATTAGAATTCAGGCTTCTTTTATGCTAAAAGGGGAGGGGGTGAGGTTGGTTGCTGCAGACGTCTTGGTGTAGGAAGCCTCTGCTCTTGCAGCTGGCCACATAAGTCCCGTCACAATGTTCCTATAAACCTCCAACGAGATAAGTGTTATTCTCTGTTCTGCAACCTTTGGTCCCTATGTGAATGGAAAAGTGTTATACCTTTAGAGGTCAGAGCCTTGAGAATGGGCTATCCTATATATTTCAGGCTATAGGCAACATTCTTAACTTGTAGCAAAAGCAACAGAATACAAAAGTTAAAGAAACAGATCCAATATGGAATTAGATTTGTTTTTCCCTACTACACCATGGGTTCCATTTCTCATTTTTTTGCCTGTTCCACACTACTGTTTCCTACTGAGAGTTTGTAATGGAACAAGAGGCAACAAAGCATTGTGCAGAGATGCATGTTGGGCTTATTCCAGCCTCACAGATTTGTTGCAGGGATTATGATGAATAAATATAAAGAAGCTGGCACCGAGCACTTGACAGGTGCTCAATCAACAATAGCTATTGTTTGGGATTGACATATATACACTAACATGTATAAAATAGATAACTAATAAGAACCTGCTGTATAAAAAAATAAATAAAATAAAATAAACTATTCAACTCTTTCAAGTCCTTGAAACCATTCAACTTAATTTTTAAAAAAGCTCCATTTTCCCCCCATTTATTTCTCAGTTTAGATCATCTGTAATCAAATAGAGCTGTATAAAAAGTTTTGGAAATAAAAGCAACTGATTCTTGGTAAGCATATAACCTAACTGGTAGGAACAGAGTGGGTGGGCACACCCGAAAGTGGCCTGCCAGCCACAGATGCCCACCCTGCCACATGTGGGCCACAGGTGGGCACCTGGCAGCGTGTTTTAAAGGCAGGATGGGGTCCACTGGGCAACCGGTGCGTTGGTTAAGTGGAGGCTGGTTGCGAGCACCTTCTGTAAACATTGAAAGTAGACCACAGTCATATCACCCTGTTTGACATTTTTTTATATTTAAAATACTACTGGGACCTTCCAAAAGTAGAAGTGGCTTGGATCTCTTTCAGCCTCTGAAAACCTGCTGCCCACCTTGTGAAGAAAGCCCCATCCCCTTTTCCATCCACTTTCTCATGATGCTATTTATTTTCTCTGTTACATGTGTCACCACAAGGTTGTCTATTTCACAATCTGTGTTCTTGATTACTTTCTGTAACTGGCCCCCCTGACTCCACTGGAATGTAAGCTCCATGAGGGCAGGGCCTGTGCGGTTCCTACTCATGGTGTTTCCAGCATCCCCAGCACCCAGCATCTGCCCGGCACATGGAGGGGCGGTAGTTTTGAGTAAAGGAATCAATGCCCCACGTGGCTTAGTTAACTGTAACTCTTAGATGTAAAAGACTGTCTTTTTAGATAGGGGGCAATGGTGTCCTTTCTCTCAATGTGTTCAAGTAGTGCAGGGCTTCTTCATGATTTTTCTTGTTGTGAAAGGGTTTGACCACTGTTTGCACTTCCTTGCAGTGTATCTTTCAGAGTGCAAGACTGGAAATGGGAAGAACTACAGGGGGACCATGGCCAAGACAAAAAGTGGTGTCGCCTGTCAAAAATGGAGTGACAGTTCTCCACACACACCCAAGTAAGACTTTCTCTTTCGTCTCCGTGTTCACCTCTTATACTCAGAATGATTCCATTACTTCTGACTCAAACCAGAACATGTGACTAGCAGGTATGGGGAGAACCTTCCTGATGCTGGGGCAGAACCGTTCGATTATTTATGGAATAAAAGCAGACAATGGCTGCTTTCCATTCATTCTTGCGTATATGCTTTTCTAGAAGACTGAGAACAATAAAAAAGAACTATAAAACCATGAATTCTAGGCTGAAGCTTAGAAAAGACCAAAGATGACTATGCTTAGAACTGAATTAGTCTAAATCAAATACACCATGTGTTCACCTCAACATTGTGAAAAACAGATCATCTTGCAACTTACCTGTTATTTATTTTAGTGTCATCCTTTTTGTGCTTTGCCCAATATGGTATTAGGTGGATTAAGTTCTCATTAACAATGCTTATCAAGTGGGAATTTACTGTCTATGACCCTTCCCCCTCCCCTACCCAAACAAATCGCCTTTATGCATCCCTATGAGATGGGCAGATCTCATATTCCCAGCACATTAAGGCTTATTGAGGTTAAAATGATTAAACCAAATGGCCAAATCATGGAATGTCAAGGGCCTTAGAGATAATATAGGCCATCTCTACCCCAGCAGATGAGGAAACTGAGATCTTGGGAGGACCAAATCTACCAAAAACAGGTACGTAGAAGAACCAGAAACAAGAGCTACCATTTCAGATTCTAAGTCTTAGGTTTTTGTTTTTGTTTTTTAATTTATTTTTGGCTGCGTCGGGTCTTAGTCGAGGCACGTGGGATCTTTGTTGAGGCATGCGGGATCTTTCGTTGAGGTGCACGGGCTTCTCTCTGGTTGTGGCATGTGGGTTTTTTCTCTTCTCTAGTTGTGGCGTGCAGGCTCCAGGGCTCTGTAGTTGTGGCGCACAGGCTTAGTTACCCCGCAACATGTGGGATCTTAGTTCCCTGACCGGGGATCGAACCTGCATCCACTGCATTGCAAGGCAGATTCTTTACCACTGGTCACCAGGGAAGTCCCAAGTCTTAGGTTTTTAATCTAATTTCTTATCGCTATGTAGCAACTCATCTCTGAAAATGAGCTTCACTCCATCCTCCCAGTCTCCCATTAATTCTGGATGCATCTCAGAGAGGATGTGGAATTTGGCATCAGACAGATCTGAGTTTAAACCCTTGAGATACTACTTATTAACTGCTCAAGCTTAGACAAGATTTGATTTGTTTCACATGGCTGTGCCTCAGTTTTCTCATCTGTAAAATGGGGATAATAACACCTTCCTGATAGGGATTTTTTATTAAGACTACATTAGAGAATGTATAGAGAAATTTTAGTGTAATACCTCGTGCAGAGTTCACACAGACAAAAGGGTGTTAACTTCTATTACTTTTACAGAGAGAAGGGCAACTGACAAAAGCAGGTGTTAGGAATGCATCGTGAATTTGGCAGGCTTTTGAGGGCTTTGTATTTCTACTGTGCATAAAGACACTTTGGCTCTACTTCCAGGACTTGGCTGTCCACATAGTAATAATAGTAATATTAGCTACTCTAATGAAGCAGGCTAGCAGCAGAGACACTGAAAATTGGGTGACACAAATGCTATAGCACATAGCCGAAATGCATTTGGATGACACAACCTCGAATCACAGATGGGAAAGAGAGGGTGTCTTATCCTGCCTTGCTGATAACATGCTGATTTTAAAAATATAGTCAAAGTGGTTCTTTTTCATCCTCCACAGCTTTTCACCTGAAAAATATCCTTTAGCGGGATTGGAGGAGAACTACTGCAGGAACCCAGACAATGATAAGAAGGGACCTTGGTGTTACACCACAGATCCAGGCACGAGATATGACTACTGCGACATTCCTGAATGTGAAGGTCAGGGCTGGCTCTAGAAAATGCTTTCCTATCTGCCCTTCGTCTGTGGAGTAATTTGCTGTAAATCAATTTTCTACAGGGATATTAATAATCAGTGCTGTGTTTGAGAGAATCAAGTAATACATGACCTCTTGGAAAGGACCAATTTTGCATATTTTCCATTATTGATCTAAGTTATTTTTATTAAAATGTACTTCAACAGGGACTAATATAAAACTAGATATAAACTCTAGATGCAAACTTCTTATGCTTAAAGCTCTGACACCGTATAAAGCCAAAAACATATTTGCAATTAAATCATTAAAATAAAACCACAGAATCAATACAATTCAAATACACAATATTAATTTAACATGGTAGACTTTGTTGTTTCACTGAAACCAAGCCATGAACCAGTTTTTAAGTCAGGATTCTGTCATTTTAATGGACCAATCAATTTAATAGTGCACCTCAAAAGTCAATGCTAAAGATTTAAAACATCCTATTGAAAAATGTTCATTTCACATTTCCGGCTATATTTATTGGTGCAATGGGGGAATGAACAAGGGTGAGATATGTGTAACCACATGGATAGTGTATGTACCACGTGAAGGCTCACTTCCCCATCACTTTGTCTATTCCAGCCATGGGGATCCTTTGCTTGTACACTATGTTATGAGGTCGTTTGGCCCTTCACTGACATGAGAACATCATTTTTGCATCAAGTCTGCTTCTGTTTTCCTTATTACCCCGTAAAAATTAAAGTCTTATATTACTTTGCTGCACCTTGTTCTTTCAAGCATTCCAAAGTTTCCATTTTTAAGTGATGTAAGAAAGAAAAACAGCCAGTCATGCTTCTCAATAATATAAAAACAGAAGCACTGTCCCTTTAGGTGAATATTGTTCCTGCATGAGGTCATGCAAAGCAAAAACCCTAGCACTAAAATCCTGAGAGGGCGCTGGCTTATTTGGCAGTTATCCATACGATCAGACTAATTTCATAGAAAATTTTAAAGACCGCTATTGGAAAGGGGACCCCAAATATTAAAACATTCTAGTAGAGAACTTACCGACTCCTGAGGTTATGTTCAACCTCTCCCCCACCCACTTCCCGCCCACCAAGGACCACACAATCCACTTTGAAGACATGGCATTATGGAGTTTCTGGATTTGGTCAAGACTATAATAGTTGAGAAGGTATCAACCAAAATATACTAATTTTACCATTTGAAAAAGAGAATGACGTTATAGATTGTATTAGAAAATTAAGCCTTTATTGCCAATTTGGTTGCCAAGTGGTTGTTGGAAAAGTACATCGAACAAGTGGCAACGTTATCAGACATTTCTAGTGGAATTCTAGTTTTTACTCTGTTTCGCTTCATCCATTTCAGTTTCTTTCTTCCTTTCCTTCTTGTCCATTCTGCCCAGATGAATGTATGCATTGCAGTGGAGAAAATTATGAGGGCAAAATTTCCAAGACCGTGTCTGGACTTGATTGCCAAGCATGGGACTCTCAGAGCCCACATGCTCATGGATACATTCCTGCCAAGTAAGTCTCACTGGGAGTGGAATTAGATGTTTATGACTCTGCAGTGTTACGGGTAATTTAATGTTATTTAGATATTTTAGCATTCCTCAAAAAGTGAACATACCTGATGCTTTTGAATTTCAAAGTTTGAATCTTCCCACATGACTGCAAATGAAGGATACATTCTTACTACTCAAAATGTGGTCCATGGAAGAGTGATATCATCTGAGAGTTTGTTAGAAATGTAGAATCTCAGACCCACTGAATCTGAATTTGCCGTATAACCAGATTCCTGGCTAATTCGTAGGCACATTAAAATGTAAGAAAAACAGATACATCTCACTTGTGTATTTTCCAAATATTTCCCTCTTCTCTTTCTTCCTTTCCTTTTCCTTCATACTGATGAGATTCAAGGCTTCCTAGCCTATGATCTGTGGATGGGCTTTAGGGCTTTGTGAACCCCTCAACATTTTATGTGTATTTATATCAGTACATTTTTCTGGGCTTGAGGATTCCTAACTTTCACTAGCTTCTCAAAGGGGATCATGAATCTATAATAGAAATAAGAGTCCCTGATCTAGAAAGTAATGATTAGTTCTACAGTACAATGTTCTACATCTTCTAATTAGTTGTACAATGTGCCTAATTGTACACATTAAGTGTACTTAAAACACCTCCCTCTCTGTAGCTGTTTCGGTCTTTCTCTTCTTTCTATGACGACTATAGGATTATAACGGGGCTTATAAAAACTTATAGGCAAAGAGACTAAGTCACATATTTCAGTGTAGAAAACAGCTCCACTGAATTTCTGTACCTTCCATTCCAAATAGCTGTCTTAAAACACAGCTGTTGCCATTTTCCTTTCCCTACTGTATTCAAAGAAGAAATACAGTAAAGCCTCAAGGCTCAGAATTGGGTAAATTTACTTTCAGGAAACTGGGTAAATTTACTTTCAGGAAAGCAATCCTGCAAGAGGATTGCTTAAGCCACTGCTGGTTGCCCTGTCCATCCTGACTAAGCATTTATGGTCTCAGGAAGGGACGTGAAATGAGACCAGAGGGTGGCGTGCATCTCACAGCCTCAGTCACTGGGTCCTTGTTGTTGAGGGGACTCTCTGGCTTGCACACAGGAGCATAGCTTATCCGTCTCAGTTTCTATAAGCTTAAAGGCTAGCAGGACCAGAACCGGGTAGATCAGAAGGACAATTCCTTTACACAAGGAAGACACCAACTTCTAGGCTGTACTGTTTACTAGATGACTATCTCTAGCCAGTAAGTACTTTGTGTTTTAAAAATTGTGATTATTTGCAGCTGAATAATTGGAGTTGGCTTACGTCAGTTTTCCAGATGGCCAAAATGATAAAGTTGATCCCATTCTATGATTTCTGCACATGTAAACTGTTAGAAAAACAATCCTTAGGACACTCGGTTAATCTTTCTTATGAGATTGTCGTCACATGGAGGGTGACCTTCATCCAGGCACCTCCTTGGGCGCCCCACTGTGCCTAGCACACAGCAGGTGCTCAATATTTGCTCATTTGAAATGATTCTCATCTGTGGATGTAAATGTTCAGTGCTGTTAAAATCCTTCTTGCACATTCAGATTTCCAAACAAGAATCTGAAGATGAATTACTGCCGTAACCCTGATGGGGAACCCCGCCCATGGTGTTTCACCACCGATCCCAGCAAACGCTGGGAATTCTGTGACATCCCGAGATGTAGTAAGTATGCTCATACCCAGTCCTCAGGGGTCTTTACCTGTTCTTCTCTTGGAATCAAGAGTGCTGTGCCTGAGTGCGATGCCTGAAAATTGCCCTATAAATTCCATGGGATGTGATTACTCTTTCTTTTTTCTATTTTATTTTTATTATTTATTTTTATTTTTATTTTTACATCTTTATTGGAGTATAATTGCATTACAATGGTGTGTTAGTTTCTGCTTTATAACAAAGTGAATCAGTTATACATATACATATGTTCCCATATCTGATTACTCTTTTAAAACAATTTATTGGATACTGTAGGTAATTGATCAGAGTATCTAGTTACTATGGGGTTTTCTTGGTCCCGTATCAGAGACTTCTGCCTTTTTTGAGTACAGATGAATGTAGGCTTTTGGGAGCCATCTCTGACCCTTATGGTTCTCTAGTGCTAAAGGCAAATCAGACCCACGCCTTCTGGTACATGGGTTTCATTATCAACCAGAGTTCTATTTAATTGTAAGCAAAGAGGTGTCTCTGGATGTCCAGTTTTTCAGTATGTTCCACTTGGGAGGGAGCAACAGGAGAAGAGAGGTCGGGGGAGAAGATGAAATGGTAGAGACCTCGCAGGAATGAGTTGGAAACAACAATTTTATAATATTTTCCTTCTATGAGAATTTGAAGCAAGGCACTGAACAAGGGCATCTGAGACTGTTAAAAACGACTTAGCAGGCCGTGAGGGCCGGCTTCCTGTTCTTCGCTCTGATGGTCATCCTCCAGGATGCTGGAGTGCCTCGGTACTCTCCTTCTTTATGAGCATCAGTTTCTCTTTCTGTCATCTTCTTTTTTTTCTTGAGACTTTTTTTTTTTAATTGAAGTATAGTTGATTTACAATATTGTGTTAGTTTTGGGTGTACAGCAAAGTGATTTGGTTATAGATATATATATATAATATATATATATATTCTTTTTCACCCGATTCTTTTCCAGTATAGTTTATTACAAGATATTGAATATAGTTCCATGTACTATACAGTAAATTTTTGTTTACCTGTTTTATATATGGCAGTGTGTCTTAAGAATTTCTTGACTTCTCACTGCATACCATTTTCCTTGGAGACACTATTTTCTTTCTTCCCATGGACTCTCTCTGCTGTTTGGCTTTGCGGAATATTGGGGGTCAGCCAGTTATGTTTACTTAATGAATAATTGATTCTTCATAAAGGAAGTCAGATTGTTGGTACACGTGCAGATTTGGGGTGGGATGTGACACATGTTGATCCTTAGCGTGTGTGATGAGCTGAGAATATAGAGAAAACAGAATATAGAAAGAAGCATCTATTCCAAGGGTCTTGTCCCTGAAGGAGCTCCTCATGAGATGGTCTTGGAAACATCGATTCTACCACATCAACTTCTGAAAAATGATAAAAAATTTTCAGATGCCAATATCTTGGAGAATGAGTGGAAAAGAAGACAGGCTGACACTCCCTGCATCCATCCATTCCCCCATAATATCCATCTGTGAATCCTTTACTTAAAAAACATTCATTGTCATGTATTTTTCCCATTTAAGCAACACCGCCACCATCTTCTGGGCCAAGATATCAATGTCTGAAGGGAAGAGGTGAAAACTATGGAGGGACAGTGGCTGTCACCGTATCTGGGCACACCTGTCAACGCTGGGGTGAGCAGACACCCCACAGGCACAACAGGACCCCAGAAAACTTTCCCTGCAGGTGAGTCTGCTCTGGTCTCTTCCTGGTCGGCTGGATGGAAAGTGAAATCTCATTGACTTTGCCTTGGTGTCAGTGACAATAGAAACCTAGGCTTACAGCATTTGGGAATGAAAACTGGCCAAGTCACATGCAAGGGAAGTGAAATTTAGCACTGATTTTCCTAGAACACTGGTTCTCAAAATGTGGTTTCCCAGGCCAGCGGCATCAGCATTATCAGGAAATTTGTTAGAAACGCAAATTCTTGGACCCTATTGTAGATCTACTAAATCGGTAACCTCGGAGTGGGTTTCAGCAACATTTTGACATTTGTACTAAATGTACAGTCAGGCTCGAGAACATTTAAATTCCAGGGCTATGACATATGCTTTTGGAGGCAAGGCAGTGTAGAAAATACCCATTGTGTTTCCAGCATACAGCACAGTGCCCAAAGCTGTGGGAAAAGACCTATTTTGCTTCATTAGACACAACCAAGGAATATATTTCAATCATTCACCCAAGAGAAGCATCTGTGCCATAATTCTCTGGAATCCTGCTCTGCTTAAGTTCCCACCCATTATTCAGTTTGTATAATTCTAGAGAATTAGCTGGATACATAGCCAACATCACTATTAACAAGCATGTGTGCACTTTGTTATTTCTTTAGCCTTTTTGGAAAACCAAACTCACAGTCACTTCTTTTTCAGAAATTTGGAAGAAAACTATTGTCGTAACCCTGATGGAGAAACAGGTCCATGGTGCTATACAACCAACAGTGAAGTTAGGTGGGAATACTGCACGATACCATCCTGTGAGTCCTCTCCATTATCCACGGAGCATTTGGATGCCCCAGGTAAGCAAGGGCAATGAGCCCTTACTGAGAGCTCCAATGCACTCTGTATTTTTCTACTCCAGTAGTAGCACAATATACAGTAGCTTTGTTTACAGTTTCATTGTGTTGTGGTCAGAGAACATGCCTTATGATTTCATTTATTTTCAATGTGTTGAGGCTTGTTTTGTGGTTCAGAATAAGGTCCTCTTGGTGACTGTTGCACATGCAGAATCTGGCTTCTGCTATTGTTGGGTAAAGTGTTCTACAAAAGCCAATTAGGTCAAGTTGGTTAGTATTGTTTAGCTCTTCTGAATCTTTACTGATTTTCTGTCTCCTGTTCTATCGCTTACTGAGAAATGAATGGTGACGTTTCCAGCTTCAGCTGTTCATTTCAGTTTTGTGTTTGCTTTATATATTCTGGAGCTCTTTGTCAGGCACAGACACACTTAGAATTGTTGTCTTTTTGGAGAAACGACCCCTTTATCATTATGTAATATCTCTCCTTATCTCTAGAAATAGTCTTTGTTCTAAAGTCTACTTTTGCTGAAATGAATACAGCCATAAGAGCTCTATTTTTACTAGCGTTTGGATGATATATCTTTTTTTTTTTTTTGCGGTATGCGGGCCTCTCACTGTCGTGGCCTCTCCTGTTGCGGAGCACAGGCTCTGGACGCGCAGGCTCAGCGGCCATGACTCACGGGCCCAGCCGCTCCACGGCATGTGGAATCTTCCCGGACCGGGGCACGAACCCGTGTCCCCTGCATCGGCAGGCGGACTCCCAATCACTGCGCCACCAGGGAAGCCCAACAGTAGCTTTTTTTTTTTCCTTTTTTTTTTTTTTGGTGTGTCTTGTAATTTTTAATCAAATGCTGGTTATATATGTAGAGGAACAATAACTCTTGAAGCAAATATAATTTACACTTTGAAATGGGCACCCTTTTCTTTTATCAGTATGTTATGTGGATAATTGAATTGATATAATTAACAGATAAAAGGAATTGGGGTTTTGTTGCTGCTTTTACCTTAAGTGAACCACAGGTTTCAAATCCCTGCAGTGATGGGGTGCAATCACTTTGTGCTTAGAGTAGGGTCTGGGGTGCTGAAGAGTTTTCTCAGTATCCCTAATCCCTTCTCAATTTTTAGCAATCACTGCATGCCTGCACCACAGAGAGGGGTCACGCCACACTTCTAACCTGACCCTTGTGATAGACTACTGTTTCTTGTTACTCACTGCTAAGATTTTGGTGGAGGTAGGCATTCTCTATCTTCCTGGTTTACCCTCAGCCTTAGATAGACTCTGTGCACCTGGGCTTTGAAGGTAACGTTTCTCAGTATTCTTGCCCCTTCTTCCCATGGAGCTAAACTCTAACTTGTATGTGGAGTGAGTCTTGGGTGGAAGAGTAGCAGACTTCTGTTTTGTGTTGGTGAAGTATCCTGGCACAAGAGAATTTTCTGCCCCTCCTACAGGGTAATACGATTTTCCCCCTACATCTTCCCGAGAAGCAGTAGATCTTTGCCTTAGTCCTGGATGCAGGACCATTTCCTGCCCCACTCCCCAGCAGCTTGAGGTTTTGGCTTTGTATAAGCAAAGGGTCTCGGGAAATGCACAAGGTTTTCATGTCTTCCTCACTGTCACCCTGTCATCACCTTCAGCCTACACCGATGAATGTGTCTCTTTCTGGAGACCTGCCCAGTTGTTCCCATGATCTCCCAGTGGAGATCCATAGAAGAGAGCTTGCACACGAGTGCAATGTCCAATTATAAGCACTCTGCCCTGCTTATTTTTTTCTGAGTTTTAAATTAAATATTTACCAAAAAGTTAGGTCCTTAAAGTTTTAGAACGTTATGGATCTATTTTTTTCTTTGCATGGCCATCTGCCTGCCAATATGTAAAAGAGAAGAGTGTTAATTCCCAGAGATGACTATTCTGTTTGTGTAATAATTATTTCACATATTTCTCTGTTCTAGTCATTATTTACTGATTCCTTCTATTTCAATTTCAGTACCACCTGAACAAACTCCTGTAGCCCAAGACTGCTACCAGGGTAATGGGCAGAGTTATCGAGGGACATCATCCACCACTGTCACAGGAAGGAAATGTCAATCTTGGTCATCGATGTCACCACACAGGCACCAGAAGACCCCAGAAAACTACCCAAATGCGTACGTCTTTGATTTTTAACCATTAGAGGAGCAACAGCCAACTTAAATTCCTGTTAAAAAGGGCCATGCTTTAAACAAATGTCTTAGGACCAAACTTCCTTTGGCTCCAGACTATGAGACAAAATATCTCAGGCAGCTTGCTTTTGAGCAAAATTTCTGAAAGAGAAGCTAGAGGCTGGCTATCTTTCCTGAGTAGTTTTGCAGAAGCAGGGTTGGAGATATAGAGGGGCTGAGGTCATAGTAGTAAAAAGCTCAGAAGAACAAATGATCAAGAGCTTAGAAATAGCGTCATTCCACAGCACCTGCTAAAGATCAGTGTGGTCTTTCAACTATGGAATTGTATCATTTCATCCTCCAACTCCTGAAGGGGTTTTGTGTTTGTCATTGAGTAATAAATATAAATATTTATCACCACCGGGTGATAAATATAAGTATTCTTCACCTGACCTCTATAGATACATTGGGTCCCGAGCACTAGTGGTCTAAAGGGATATGAGTTACCAGAACACTAGGAACAAAAGAAAGAAGGCAGATTAGAGTCAGAAAGTATGCAGATACTGATAGGCAAAATGGACATACAGATGGACAAAAACTAGGTCTGGTCAGACCAGCTTTCCTGCGATAAATGGCTGTAAAACTTAAGGAAAAACTGTTTTCATGGGCTTCCCTGGTGGCGCAGTGGTTGAGAATCTGCCTGCTAATGCAGGGGCCACGGTTTCGAGCCCTGGTCTGGGAAGATCCCACATGCCGCAGAGCAACTGGGCCCGTGAGCCACAACTACTGAGCCTGCGCGTCTGGAGCCTGTGCTCCACAACGAGAGGCCACGATAGTGAGAGGCCCGCGCATCGCGATGAGGAGTGGCCCCCGCTTGCCACAACTAGAGAAAGCCCACACACAGAAACGAAGACCCAACACAGCCAAAGATAAAAAAATAAGTAAATAAATAAATAATATTTTAAAAAAAAAAAAAAAACTGTTTTCACATGATGGACAACAGGCAGCACAGGACTGAGACTTTTCAGAAAAGAAAATAAATTAGAATAAATTTACAAGTACCCTGGTTTTCTTCCTGGAGATACTTCCTGGACTGCAGTGCAAGGAGATGGAACCAAAGCAGACCACAACAGTCTTGCTAAACTGAGGAGACAGAGATTGGAGTTGGGGATTAGTGAGGCAGCTTGGATTTAGTAGGCTGGGTAATAATGAGGAAGGATCTGTGCAGAGAAGGAGCTCCAGAAATATGTATAGAGTTCTCCTTAAGTCTCTGGCTGAATATAAAGCTGCAAATGCACAGGGAGAGATTCCACTCTGTTAGTGGGACAAAGAACAACTACCAGAGAACAGTGAGATAAACGGAGATTATAGAACTCACACAGCACTAGGAGATTCTGTGTTTGCAGAGTTGGGATTCTTACTAGCCAGAGAGGAGAGACTTCATGGGACACCTTGGGCATTCAGTAAGGAATCCAGAAAAGTCACACTTTAGGAGTAGGATTAGTGTATTCCTGGAATAAAGGTTACTCTAGAAAAACACCCTAGCAAAGCTTTAAAGCATTCCTAAAATGAACAAAATGATCTCCAAGTAAATTAACTGTCTGCCAGAAGAAAAGTCAACACTCTTGAGAGGAAAATAACAAAATCAAGCCACTCAGTAATGTGGTATCTACAATG
The DNA here is from genome assembly GCF_964165515.1 of Mesoplodon bidens. Classification (NCBI taxonomy): domain Eukaryota; kingdom Metazoa; phylum Chordata; class Mammalia; order Artiodactyla; family Ziphiidae; genus Mesoplodon; species Mesoplodon bidens. Next base: position 86,754,730 of record NC_138168.1, on the reverse strand, counting down.
TCTGGCAGAAATTTTAAAATTGGTAGACATGCAAAGATCATTAAATGTGATCCGTAATGAGGAGAAAAATCAGTCAATACAGACTCAGAAATGATGGAATTGGCAAACAAAAAATTCTGAAAGATATTATAATTGTGTTTAAGGATTTAAAGAAAAATAGGAACATAAAAGAATCAAATGGATAATCTAAAGAGAAAGGAAACTATAAAAGAGGCAAATGAAAAAGACAGAACTAAATATATATATATTTAAGAACTAAATATATATATATATTTAATTATATATCTTAAATGAAAAATTCACTGGATGGCTTTACCATCAGGTAGACAATACAGAAGACATTACTGTTACAATTACATTACATTACATTACATTACAGTAGACATTACTGTTCTGATTTTCTTACATTATCCATGATGCTGTATAATATTAATAAATGTTTGAATGTGGTAAGTTAGAGAGGGATATTGTAAATCCTAGTGTAACCACTGAAAATGAAAACTCAGAGGAATAGATAATAATAAGGATATTCAATTAATCCAAAAGAAAGAAGAAAAGGAGAGAAAAAGAGTAAAGAAGGCATGGTACAAACAGAACATAAATAGAATGATGTTAGACTTAAACTCAGCCATATCAATAAGTATATTAAATATAAAAAGGATAAAACAATGCAATTAGAAGGCAGAGATTGTCAAGTTGAATAAAAACCAAAGCCCAGTTATGGTCTCTTTACAATACATGCTCTTTGAATATAAAGACATAAATAAGTTAAAAATCAAAGTATAGAAAATTAATACCATAAAAACACTACCATATGACCCAGAAATCCCACTACTGGGCATACACTCTGAGAAAACCATAATTCGAAAAGAGTCATGTACCACAATGTTCATTGCAGCTCTATTTACAATAGCCAGGACATGGAAGCAACCTAAGTGTCCATCATCAGATGAATAGATAAAGAAGATGTGGCACATTTATACAATGGAATATTACTCAGCCATAAAAAGAAACGAAATTGAGTTATTTGTAGTGAGGTGGATGGAGCTAGAGTCTGTCATACAGAGTGAAGTAAGTCAGAAAGAGAAAAACAAATACTGTATGCTAACACGTATATATGGAATCTAAGAAAAAAACAAAAACAAAACAAAACAAAAAAACGGTCATGAAGAACCTAGGGGTAAGACGGGAATAAAGACACAGACCTACTAGAGAATGGACTTGAGGATAGGGGGAGAGGGAAGGGTAAGCTGGGACAAAGTGAGAGAGTGGCATGGACATATATACACTACCAAACGTAAAACAGATAGCTAGTGGGAAGCAGCCGCATAGCACAGGGAGATCAGATCGGTGCTTTATGACCACCTAGAGGGGTGGGATAGGGAGGGTGGGAGGGAGGGAGACGCAAGAGGGAAGAGATATGGGAACATATGTATATGTATAACTGATTCACTTTGTTATAAAGCAGAAACTAACACACCATTGTAAAGCAATTATACTCCAATAAAGATGTTACCAAAAAAAAAAAAAAAAGAAACACTAATCAAAAGAAAGCTAGAATGGTTTCTAACATCAGACAGACAAGATAAATTTAGGATAAGAAATATACCAGAGATAAAAAGGCTGTTTTTGAAGTAAAAAGCGTTAACGATGCTAAATGTGTTGACCCTAATAACAGAGCTTCAGATGTATGAAGCAAAAACTGACAGAGCTAAAGAGAGAAATAGATGCGTCCACAATTACAGTTGGAGATTTTCTCATTTCTCTCTCATATAGTTAAACGTTCTCCCAAAACAGTACAGTAGGACAAGTAGATGAAAGATTCAGAGAAGATACAGAAGTTTTGGAGGAAAATATGCACCAATATAACATATGCCCAACTGCAGAATACACATGCAAGTGCACATGGAACATTCACCAAGGTATATCATATGCTTGGCCTTGAAATAAGTCCCAATAAATTTAAAAGGATTAAAATAATATACAGGTGTCTTCTGAGCCAACAGAATTAAATGAGATAAAAATAATGAAAAGTTTAGGAAATTCTCAAATATTTGGAAATTAAAGAGCACATTTCTAAATAACCCATGAGTCAAAAAAGATATCACAAAGGAATTCAGGAATCAGTGGTACTGGCCAAAAGATATACAAATGGAAAAAGGGAGAGTCTGGAAACAGACCCACAACATGTATGGTCAGTTGATTTTCAATATACCTGGTGAAGCAATTCAATAAGAAAAGGAAATTTTCCCCCAAATTGTTCTGGAACAACTGAGTGTCCATAAAGGCAAAAAACCCAAAACCTTGACTCCTACCTGACATGTCAAATTCACTTGAGAATACTCTTAGACCTGAAAGTAAAGGTTAAAACTAAAGCTGAAATTTAAAGCTTCTAGAAAAAAAAAATGAGATTATTTTCACAACCTTGGAGAAGGCAAACTGTTTTTGGATAGGATCCAGAAAACACTATAAAAATTATAATTTGGACTTTAATAAAATGAAAACTTTGCTCATCAAAAGTCACTGTTAAGAAAATAAACAAGTCAGGGACTGGGAGAAAAATAGTCTCAATCCATATACCTGACAAATGGCTCGCCTCTAGAATGTGTAAAGATCCCTTCCACCCACTAGTAAGAAGACAAACAACCTAATAAAAAGGGGCGAAAGACTTTAATAGACATTCCACATGGAAAGATATACAAATGGTCCATAAGCACCTGAAAAAATGTTCAACATTTTAGCCATTACAGAAATAAGAATTATAACCACAATGAAATACTACTAAATACCCAAAAGCAATGGCTGTTATTAAAAAGACAGAAAATAAGAAGTGTGCCCAGGCTGCGGAGCAGCTGCAGCCCTCACACATGTTGGTAGGAATGTAAAATGGAACAACCACTTTGGACACCAGTCCAACATTTTCTTATAAGGTTAAACGTGCATCTGCCTACAAACCTGCAATTCTATTTGTGAATACTCACCCAAGCAAAATGAAACATAAGCCCCCAAAAAGATCTACCAGAAAGTTCTTAGCAGCTTTATTCATAAAATAGCCCCAACCTGGAAAGCACTTCAGTGGTCATCAATAAGAACATGAATAATTGGTGAATAATTGGTGGGATATTCATACCATGGAATACTATTCAGAAATAAAAAGGAACAAGCTACTGATACTCTCAAATAGCATGGATAAAGCTCAAAAACACTATCCTAAGGAGAGAAGCCACACAAGAGGGTATATACTTGTATGAGTCCATTCATATGAAGTTCCAGAAAAGACAAAAGTCATTTATGGTGAAAGAAATCAATAGTATTTGCGTCTGGGGGGCAGCTGAGATTGATTGAGCAGTGACCCAAGGGAGGTTTCTGGGGCTGATGGAAATGTTCTCTATCGCACTAGGAGTGTGGGTTATACAGGTATGTGTGTTCATCAAAACTCGTCAAACTACCTTTAAAAAAAAAGAGCAGGAGTCTGTTTCACATGAGAAGCTTTTTAACACATCCAGGGGCTCAGAAACCTGCTAACGGGCTTCCTCAAGTTGTGGGCCTGGGCTTGAGACTGTCACTTGTCGATAGTATCCACAGACACAGTGTTGTTGCATTCCCATAATACGTGGTATGTTTCAAACTATCTCATAAGCCTCAGGCCACGGGTCTAAGCTGCAAAGGGGAGTCCAAGGCTGAGACTTCTGAGAGGCTGGGGCGAAGTTCTGGCCCTGGGGGTCCAAGTTGCCCAGTGAGCCCGAGGCTTCTCGTCTGCTATGTCCTTATCCAATTGTTTCTGATTCAGCTCCTGCAGACCCCGTGGTCTATCCAGACGTCGCCCTTCATCCCTTTGATCCCACTGTCCTTTAGTCACACGCCCTCCCCTCAGTCCCTGAGTGGCTCCAGCTAGAGGGGTCTGGGGTTCCTCCTCGTATGCCCCAGAATGCATCCTCTGGAATCCTCATCCTGCCTGGGAGCTAGTTTTCCAGGAAGGCTTCCAGAAGCCTTCTAAACCCCAAATCCACTTGATCTACCTATGATATTTACAGTAATATTACTGTCATGAGTTTTTGTTTCATTATAAAATACAATGTGAGTAAATAGACTAAGAGAGCTGGCCTGGGAATATCAATGTCATCTTGTATGTCAATATCATCTTGTATGTCTTTTCTGCCTTGGATAAATATGTTTTGGTTCCAACTTACGTAGCCCTATGTACTCACATAGCGAGAGAAAGCCAGAGATATCGATATATTTGTATGTGCCTTAAAAAAAATCTAAAATACATGCTTCAAAATCCATATTGGTTATCCCTGGGGAATGTATTTAACATTCCCAGGGAAAGGAAGACATTCTGATACTTTCTCTTATACATTTATAAATGATCTGTTTTGATATGGAGCATATATTCCTTTTGATTTTTTAAAAACAAATTTATTTATTTATTTATTTTTGGCTGCACTGGGTCTTCACTGCTGCGCGCGGGCTTTCTCTAGCTCATCGAGCAGGGGCTACTGCTCGTTGCGGTGCACTGGCTTCTCACTGCGGTGGCTTCTCTTGTTGCAGAGCACAGGCTCTAGGCGCGTGGGCTTCAGTAGTTGTGGTGTGTGGGCTCAGAAGTTGTGGCTTGCGGGCTCAGTAGCTGTGGCTCGCGGGCTGTAGAGCACAGGTTCAGTAGTTGCGGCGCACGGGCTTCATTGCTCCACGGCATGTGGGATCTTCCCGGACCAGGGCTCGAACCCGTGTCCCCTGCATTGGCAGGCGGATTCTTAACCACTGCACCACCAGGGAAGTCCCTTGATTTTTTTAAAATAAAAACTATAACCTATTTTTAAAAACTTACCCACTTTTAAGAAGTTGAGGACCATCTGTGCTTGTGACATTATAATAATAATTGGTACCTTTGGTACCTTAATGGAAATATTTCAGTCACTTTGTTGTAACAAAATTCAGAGGGTGCTGAGGTCCCCCTGAAGATTCGCTCACCTCTCATGACCGATACTGTTGTGGAATTTACAGTGGCTTGACAATAAACTACTGCCGAAATCCAGATGCTGACAAAAGCCCTTGGTGTTATACCACTGATCCGAGCGTCAGATGGGAGTTCTGTAACCTGAAGAAATGCTCAGAAACACAAGAGCAGGTCACAAGATCTCCGACTGTTGCCCAGGGTCCAAGTGTAGAGGATCCTTCTGAAGCAGGTAAGAAGTCTGTGGCCAGACATCTATATAGTTGGGTATCGGGATGATAAGAGATGGAAAATCTTTGGGATGCAGAGGCTTCATTGTTACAGGGAGCTGGAGTGCTGGCTGAGTCTGCGATATGGAAGGAAGCCTCAGTGTATCACCTGGGGGAGCCAGAGCTGCTCTTGCTGGCATGATGGGGTAGGGTGTTTCTTTAGGATTTGAAAACTAGTTGGTTGTGAGTGATGGATACCATTTTGAGCCTTGGTGGACTGACAGGTTGATGATGGTGGCCGAAATGGGACATTCTAGAAAAGCAAGCCTCTGCCTTTTGCATGGAGAGATAGAAACGACTGATATGGTTTTCAATGTACAGAGTTAGGAGGGCTAGGAGGACCGTCAATGATCACCTCCAACAAACACCTGGCGAAGCGGACATGTAGCTCCAAGGGTTTTGGGGCCTGAGGATAAGGATGTGGTTGTTACCTGAGGTGGGAGACATGAAAATCTCACAGTCCCCTCTGTTTCCCTGGCCCTTTGCCCGCGTGTAGCTCTAAGTGCTTAGCCCCTGGTCCTGTGGTTGTCAGGTGGCAGGAAGTACTCTGTACCGCTGCAGGGTAAGGAAACAGAGGGGGCTGAGTCTCCCCCTGACCCGGAATGAAAACTCAGGTCCCATGGCTTGTCTGACCACTTTCAGATAATCCAAAATCAGACAGAAATGATTAAATGAGAACTTGGTTTCAAGTTGAGACCCCCTCTCCTTCCGGAGGTGGACTTGCCTCCTCCAAGATGCTGGAGAAACCTCACCTACTGCTCCCTACTGTACACCTGTACAGCTGCTGTACACATGGGGCCAGCTCATCTCTCCCCACTCTTTCTTGGTGAGACTCTGAGTGCCATGCTCCAGCTGGGGATCACTCCTGATAAGACCTCGCATGGCCTCACGTGATGCCCCACGCTTCGTGCATGAGTAACTCACACACCCTGGTCCTGGCACACACTGGAGGCTGCCTAGCCCAGCCCTGCTCCTTGACTGGGAAGCCAGCTGGCCCAGCTTTTGCTTTGTGGATTTTCCAAGTGGCCATCAGAGCACTGGGCACTGGGTCCCCATATGTAACACACATCAAGTTCTCTGAGGGGTTCTGCCGAATCCCCCAACCCCGAGGCTTGAGGTGAGGGATGAGTTCGGGGAAGGGGCCTCTAGTCATCTCTTTATTACCTCTTTCATCCCAGAAGGTGGGAACTCACAGCACAGCTCTGGCCAAAATAATATTTTTTATAAAATCCTTTTCAGTCCTTACTCTTTCTCTCCATCCTTGATGAGGTGTTCAAGAATCATCTAACAGTTCATGGTGGCATCTGTGTTACCACTCAGCTTGTTATAAAATTGATTATCTTAGTGTCCTGGCCAAACTTCCCATTCTACCATCTCGGCTTGTGATTATTTCTGAGCCAATAGCGTTTCTGGTAACTTGTCAAAATCAGCAGAGCTCACTGAAGTCTTCAGCACTCCTGTGTTCTGAAGGATGTGACCACAGTCTGTCCTGAGAGAAACCTAGCACTGCTGCATTTGTCCCTTGTCACCCGGGTCTGTGTAATGACAGGAGACCACCATTCTCTCTTCCCTACAGACTGTATGTTCGGGACTGGTAAAGGATACCGGGGCAAGAAGGCGACCACGGTGGGCGGTGTCCCCTGCCAGGGGTGGGCTGCCCAGGAGCCCCACAAACACAGCATTTTCACTCCAGCAACAAACCCACGGGCAGGTTTGGAAAAAAACGTAAGCCACTTTGATTTGGACTCTATTTTGCCTTTTGTTGACCAGTCTTTGCAAACTGAATTGATCCTCTGTTACGGAAAGTCAGCCTGACTGAGCTTCGGTGTGGGGTGGAGAGGAAGATATGTGAGAGATTTCAGGGGACCAAGCGTAGGATCTAACCGGCGTGGGAGGGAGAGTTAGCACGGGCAAGCCAACCTCCCTGCTTCTTATCACTTCCATGTGTGACATTTCCTGTCTGCTTTTGTTACTGGTTTATGGTTTCCAGTGATCAGAGATGACCTTCATGACATTGTAGTTGGATTTTTCTAGAAAAAGACTGGATGCATAATTAAGACTCCATTAGGATTTCCCCTAGTCCCACACATTCTCTGGGGTGGTTTCCTTTGGGGTATAGGTGTGTAGAGGGAAGGAAAAGGAAGACACAGTCTCTCCACAGCTGACCCACAGAGGGTGCCCAGGCCAGGGGAATAAGCAATTCTGAAGCAACAGCAAACAGGCGCCATCAAGCAGAAGATTGATATGAGCAAGGGACAAGACGAGCCATCCACGTCCACAGTCCCCTACAGCTGGGTCCCTACGGTCCCCACGGACACTGGCTGCTGAGGGGGGAGGCCCCTTTATAGAGTCTCTACCTCAAGACCCCTCAGGGTCTTCACCCCTTCCCCAGGGCAGTGGCCTCAAGGTTGGAGCTCCTTTTGAACGAGGAGAGTGACCGATGTCATTCTGTGAGTCAGAGGCTTGATAAGCACCTGAAACGATAACTCTGCCTGCCTCCCCACCAAAGGAACACTAACCCTTCATCTTCTAAGGAAAGCAGTGAAACCAGTGTCTGTGCCTCATGTGACATTCCCTGTCCTCTCCTGCCCCCGTGTGTGCCATCCCCATATGCCTGCCTCTTTTCCCAGTACTGCCGTAATCCTGATGGTGATGTCAATGGCCCCTGGTGCTACACGACAAATCCAAGAAAACTTTTTGACTACTGTGATGTCCCTCAGTGTGGTAAGCTTCTTTCTTTTTTGGAAGGAAATGACTTCTAAATAAGTGCAGCATCACCTGGTCTTAGATCTACAAGACAAGAGTTTGGGCTGAGCGCTTCTGGGCAAGAGAGGGTCCCCTCCCCTTGGGAGCCCTCTGTTCATCCTGGGTCTCTTGAATCTGTCCTACTTGTGGCCCCCTCTGTTAGGCACCGCCCCCTCCTCTGACTCCGTAAATAAAATAAATGCAAAATCCTCCAAAAGAGCAAGTTCAGAGGTGATCTAATCAGCCTCCAGACAGTTCCACTGACCTCTCCAGTGTCTGGGGTGGGAGGCATGAAACACAAATTTAGAGTCACCCAGATAGGAAACTCTCTTTCAGCAGCTGAGAAGAAAGAAAGTACAAACAGCAGGAAACTGCTAAACATACGACATACATTGTAAACCTATAAACTGTCATCCTAAGAATTCAATGAAAAGTAACACAGCTCTTTACAAAGCCCCAACTTTCTTTATCCTAAGATGACTATGCATTAGCCATGCATTAGCCAGATAACTTAGAGGAAGCTTGCTGGGTTCTTTCCTCATTTCTCTGAGACTTTTCTAGGGAGCGAGAAGCTTGGATCAGGGAAAGGGGAGTTGACGTTAGTTCTGAAAACTCTGGGGTAACAAATCCATAGATAGATAGATAGATAGATAGATAGATAGATAGATAGAGGTAACAAATCCATAGATAGGTCTGGAGAACAATGTAAACCACTTTGATCAGGACCCTACTTTACTTTCCGCTGACCCATCTTTGCAAACACCATCTGTCCTGGTTCCCGCTGATCAGCCTGGACTTCTCTTTTGCACCATTTGATGACATTTGCTTGTGTCTGCCACTTGCGGGGGACAGGCTGGAGCAGAGAAGTTGCTGCTGCAAAGCCACTCAAGTCCACGTCCGGAGATGGTTTGGGAGGCAGTTTGGGGAAAGGGTTGGGAGCTCCGGAGCCACACTGTCGGGCTTGGATTTTGGGCCACTGCTGGGTAGAGCAGGGGGAGGAGGGAGAGGTCAGGGTGACAGGAAAGATTCTACTTGGTTGCTGTCCTTGTGCTCTCTGGACTCAGAGGGCATTTATAGCTGATTCGTTCTCCAGTGTGTGTTTGCTGTGCACAAGCTCTCTCGGTGGCCGTCCATCTGAGAGCCCCTGGTGGGGATAGCGCCTCCCATTCCACTCCTCCCTGCCACCCTGCAGCTTTCTGGTACCCCGCAGCCTCCTACCGCACGGCCTCGCTATCCTGCACAGGCTGCCTATGTGGCACGATTGCCTTTAACTTGTATAGCTTGACAGTCCCGCCCCGGCCTCTACAGCTGTGCCTGGGATTCATGCACCTCTGATTCCCACTGAAGGGAAGTACAGTAATGTCCCAGGTGCAGCCCTCAGTCACCACCAGACGCTATCAGCTTCTCAAGTGTGAGGCAGGCCTGGGTATCCTTCCGCAGGAAATATGTCTCAAGATCAGACCACGTGGTCTGATAACGTGCCCACATCATGAGGAAGCGGGGAAATCACAGTCCGCTGGAACAGCCCTCTCTCCATCCGTTCTTCTGTCTTCCATCTCTAAGAACCTGATTCTTTTCCATCCTTGACTTGGGTAAGGATACCAGCATTGTAGAAGAGGCTATTTGCCTTGAAGTCTGCAGGTGAAGGTTTACCTTACACATCCCCGGGCATCTTTGGGGCCTCTGTTGAAGCTTCCAGTGCAACATCTTTTTACATACCCACCCATCAGAAGGTAAAGATTACAAACCTCAGCTGTTTCCTTCTTTCTAGTGCTTAGAGCAATGCCTAGTACATGCCAGGCACTACGTATATGTATTTGAATACATATTTGCTGAATGAATAAATTCAGCAAATATGTATTCAAATAAATGAATGAAATCTCAAATCACAGTTCCTCCAACATGTCAGGTCGGTGCTTAAAAGGGTGACTATCCCAGGTTAAGGGTACTTTCTGTGCGTGTGCTTGTATGGCTTTCGATAAGTTTATTCAGATTTTTCAGAATATGAAATCTCTTTGAAGTACGACTTTGTATTTTTAGGTTATTTTCATTTTCTCTGTTTTTTTAAAAAAAATTTTATTCCTTATTCCTGGGAGATTTTGGATTTCCTTTACTTAAGTGAGAAATTTCCTAATAGCAATTTTCCTTAAAATGTCCAAACTTTCCATTGTCTGTCATTCACATGGAAAACATCTTTAAAATGAAAAAGTAACACTGATTAACTTTTTAGGCTACACGTAAACTTCTTCAAGCAACTCACCTGAAAAATTTGTGTAAATATTCTGTGTTGTTAAAACAATGGCACCATGCAAATTGCACATAAGTAATAGCATAAGTAAAACAATTTGAAATCAGAACTATATTCTCTTCAACCCAGTATTCTGCTTCTCAATTTTATCAAGGAATTGCATTGATTTTCTCTTTAATATTAACTTCAAAAATGGAAAGATGCCCATTTTAAACATAATTTTACTTATTTATATTCATTTATTTTAAATTGTAAATTTTTGTTAACTGTTTTTGTGTGTGTGTGTGTGTGTGGTATGCGGGCCTCTCACTGTTGTGGCCTCTCCCGTTGCGGAGCACAGGCTCCGGACGCGCAGGCTCAGCGGCCACGGCTCACGGGCCTAGCCGCTCCGCGGCATCTGGGATCTTCCCGGACCGGGGCACGAACCCATGTCTCCTACAACGGCAGGCGGACTCTCAACCACTGCGCCACCAGGGAAGCCCTGTTAACTGGTTTTAACGACTCATTTCAATTCCACCAACACTAACAGTACAAATAATAAGTAATTAAAAATAAATAGAACTTCAGTTTTGTTTTGAATACTAAGACCAGGGTACCATAATATCTGTAGTTATTCTTTTCTTAGTCCATTTCTGTAAGTCTATTCTGTGTAAGACACAGTAAGAGAAATTAATGTCAGTGTTAGAGAGTAGGATTTCATTATATTGCATGCTTCTTGAAAAAAAAAACAACTTCTGTATATAGATTCTCAGAATAGGCCAAGATAATTGGAAAGGTATTTGAAAAATTCAGATTCCAGATTCACTAGAGGATAGAACTTCTTGGTTGATTAAGAGCAAAAAATTTCTCCTTGTAATATTATTATTAACAATGATTTATGCTTCTATTTTTGAAGATCTTAAAGGGCTCCAGACAACGGAGAAGCCCTTTATGAATACCTTGTGTAGCCCCTGAACTGTTCTAGCCATTAGTAAGTGGCACCAACCAGAGATGGAGCACTAACCCTAACTTCCAGGAACCCTGCAGGCCAGGTGGAGAGAGAAAGCAGGTGGGAGAATGAATAGAGAGAAAGGCAAGTGAATGGAAGTCATCCCTGTGGCACTGGGTTAGTCTTGGGAGGCTCCCTGGAAGAGCCGTCCTGAACCTGGCTGAGAGAAGGCATTATTTCAGTTTAGGATTGTTATCCTTGCTACACACACACAGATTCACATTCTAAAAATACTCGTAGTGCCTTTCAATGGGTACAACAATTATGGTTTTCAGTAAACTTTATATGGTTCAAATGATGATGGTGACAATGATTCACTCTCTAGATATATCATATCAAGTCAGAATAACAATTTGTGTCAGTCAAGCTCCTCTCCAAAAAGCTCTCATTCTAATGCCTAACTCTTCCCAATTTATGTAATCACTTCCTTAAGAAAGCAGTAAAAAGAAAAAAAAAGTACTTATATTTTCTTGAAAGGAGAAGGAAATGTTGTTGTCCCCTACCACTTTTGAAACTTAGAAAAAATATTCCAAAAGATGTTTATGATTTTACTATTTAGTTTGGGCTTCGGGATGTCAAAAATTCAGTGCTTCGGCCACGAGCCATGAATTTATCATGAGTTGCTCTCTTTCACGTCTTCAAATGCACATTTTTCCCACTTTGTGCCACAGCTTCCTCTTCATTTGATTGTGGAAAGCCCCAGGTGGAGCCGAAGAAGTGTCCCGGAAGGGTTGTAGGTGGGTGCGTGGCCATCCCACACTCCTGGCCCTGGCAAGTCAGCCTTCGAAAAAGGTAACACCATTTCCAGAAACAGTGTATTCCACCCTCCTGTGTACTCCTTGCAAAACCTTTCTACATTCACACTAAATCCACATACCCTCAGTATCAGTACCTGCCTCTAAGTTCTGCAAAGGAGTAAGGAAAACTATAAAAAATTTTTTCTATGTTTTTTAACTGAGGTATAGTTGCTGTACAGTATAAGTTACAGTTGTACAATATAGTGATTCACCATTTTTAAAGGTTATACTCCATTTATAGTTATTATAAAATATTGGCTATATTCCCCGTGTAGTACAATATATTCTTGTAGCTTATTCTATACCTAATAGTTTGAACCTTTGACTCCCCATCCCTATACAGCCCCTCCTCCCTTCCCTCTCCCCATGGGTAACCACTAGTTTGTTCTCTGTATCTGTGAGTCTGCTTCTTTTTTTGTTATATTCTTTTCTATGTTCTTCAGTTTGAAAATAGTCAGAATTAGAACCTTTTTTTTTTGATCTGGGCAGCTATCATCAAAATTGATTAATGTAGCAATTTACACTAAGTTCCTATATTGCTGAAAAACTATGGAAGATGCCTTGAGGGTTTAGATAGATACTCACTGTTCCTTTGTAAAATGAAGAGAAAGGGATATTTTTAGAAATGGGACACCTGGAGGGGGAGGGTAAAGATTAAATTATCTATAATATATCACAGATACAGAGTCTCTTCTTTTTTTTTCTTTCTTTCCTTCCTTCCTTCCACAGTTTTGTGAACTACTGAATTTAATCAAAGGGTGCTCACCCATTTGCAAAACGCATCTTCTTCAGTGAAGCGTAGCTCAGGATCGCCATAATTTAAGAGTGATCAGTCCCCATCCTACATGACCCAGAAGGTTCAGGTTATCTTTCAGTGGCACTCGCCTTTAATAAGTCCATTTGGTGTCTCATTCGAAGCACATGCGGGAAACAGGCTGATCTGCTTGTTGATGTTGCACCAGTGCGCATGTGCCCAATCACTGTGCTCAGTGGTCTTCCTTCTTTTTGCTTGTGAGATGCTATCGATGAATGAAAATAGTCTATTTCATTCCCTGGCTGAGTTGGCTTTTCTTTTAGTTGTCTTACCATTTAGTAACTGCTTGAGATACAGAGCCTTCACCTTTCACGTATCTCATATTCCCTCTTTCCCAAGATGCGCTGTGGTCTATTTCCAGATTGATAATTGCCTTGCTGGTCATTCACTTACTATTTGTGTCCCTTTCATTATGATGGGCTTCGGAGTGGCTCACACAAAGTTTATGAGCGACCCCGTGCCTAAGCAGTCCTATAAAGTAAATGATTTAGGGGACATTCCCCCCAGAGCGAACTTTCTCAGGTAAAATTAGTAGATGCCCATGAATCACGGCTACTCAGGATCCCATTTGGTTCCCTGAAGAATGACTCATCAGGTCTTGCATAGGTCTTGTCAAAAAGAAGTGACGGGAATAAAAACACAGACCTACTAGAGAATGTACTTGAGGATATGGGGAGGGGGAAGGGTAAGCTGGGACAAAGTGAATGAATGGCATGGACATATATACACTACCAAACGTAAAATAGATAGCTAGTGGGAAGAAGCCGCATAGCACAGGGAGATCAACTCGGTGCTTTGTGACCACCTGGATAGGTGGGATAGGGTGGGCGGGAGGGAGACGCAAGAGGGAGGAGATATGGGAACATATGTATATGTATAACTGATTCATTCTGTTGTAAAGCAGAAACTAACACACCATTGTAAAGCAATTATACTCCAATAAAGATGTAAAAAAAAAGAAAAAACACTCAATTAACTCTGAAAATCAAACATAGTAAACTGAATATAGATCTGTCAAAAAAAAAAAAAAAAAAAAAAAAGAAGTGACAAGGAGCTGGAGTCCAGGGCCAAAGGGTCAAAGCCACAGGTGTGGACCTCCTGTTGGTTGGAGTCGTGTGGCTTTGCTGGGCCTCGCCTGCATGCCAGCCATCTTCCAGAGTGGTGCAGTGACCTCCTGAGAACCCACCACAGGAGCACAGCTCAAAGCTCCCGCCATCCCGGTGACGGGCTGGCCACCTTGTCCTTTGGGAATGTCAGCGATATCACAGCAGAGTGAGCACTACTTCCGGGCTTTCTGTAGAATAAATCATCAGGTTTGAACTAAAATCCTGGCACATTTTCCCTCTAGATTTCCTTCTAGAAGCCACTTCTGTGGAGGCACCTTAATATCCCCAGAGTGGGTGTTGACTGCTGCCCACTGCCTGGACAGGTACGTTTAGGGGACCCCTGACACAAAGACTTACTTGTCTTAGAGACTTCCGCCTCCGCCTCTCTCCTTTCCTTCCTCTTTTCTCCTCCCCTCTCCCCTCCCCTGTCCCGTCCCCTTCCTTCCCTCCCTCCTTTCATGGCAGTGACACTGGGGACCGGGGAGTGGATGAGAAGGGCCTGAGGCAGAATTGCCAGGGCCATTGGACGAGAGAGGAGGAGGTGTTTGTAGAGAGAAACGAAGAAGACAGACCCCTATCTGTCCTGCGCCAACTTCAGTGTTGGTGTCGTTCTTCCTCTGTGGTCAGGCCCACAGCAGCCCCGAGAACATTCCTTAACAGCCAGGTTCGGGTAAACCGTGAACTTGTTTCCTGCCACTCGGAGGCCTCTGATTGTATGTAGCCTAGTGGGGAGAAGACGCAGTGTCTGTGGCTCAGAAGGGCACCCGACGAAGGGCTGGCCCGGATTTTGCTCATAACGTTGCTGTCTTCTCTAGCTTCTCAGGGCCGGCATCATACAAGGTCATCCTGGGCGCACACAAAGAGACCGCCGTGGAAGACAGTGTCCAGGAGATACAAGTGAGCAAGCTGTTCCGGGAGCCCACTCGGGCAGACATCGCCTTGCTCAAGCTGAGCAGGTACTGGCTCGCCCGTGACTTTCACCCTGTGAGCAGTGAGAACATTTGGTCATTGCTGGGTTTATGAGCCGTAACAGAGTTGTGTGTGGGCAGCCCCGTCTAGGACCCCAAAGGCACGGGGCTTTGGGACAGGCATTGACCTTCAAGTGAGAAAACCTGGGCTCAGCCCCACCTGCCTCTTACTAGCCGTGGTCATGACAAAGGCACCAGGACACGGTTTCCTCTTGTGGGAAAAGAGTGAGTTGAAACCTGAGGTATAGGTTACCCCTCAAACTCTATCACTTAATGTTCCCCAGTCAGCTAAGATACATTCGTAATCAGAGAATTATTCAATTATTCCAGGTTGACACTCTCTTTTCAACGTAATAATATATTTGGGGGAATCAAATGGGATTATGTATATTTCGAAGCGCTTTATAAAAGGCGATGTAAACACACACACACACACACACACACTCACAAGTCACAAGTGCAAATTCTCCTTCTTCCTATCTCTGGTTTTATGTTTCCTGTTGAAATGGTGTTTTATTAAGTCTGACAAAATGATAAATTTGTTAACATCATTTAAAGTTAGCAGTATTTGGAAATAGGTCACAAGGGAGACAGCTAAATAAACAGACAGCTATTTTGAGAAGAGACACATTTAGGACAGTCAACAAGGCATGCAGAGCCCGTCAGCCATGCGTGGTGGGCTCCAGATGACAGGGGGATGACGGTGACAGTGACGAGGACGGCCAGGCCAGCGGTCAAGAGTCTGAGTGGGGCTCGCTGGGTCTGAACAGAAACACTTCACAAGTTTTCTGGGTCAGTAAACTGAGTGACTCCCTGGGGGAATTTGGACACTCTGGAAAGGAAAGAAAGGGCCTTCTTGGCTTAGCCTAAAAAAGGAGCTGATTCGCTTTTCTCCATGGTCCCCTGGGGCCATCAGGAAAGCTCTGATCCTCGAGCAAGTACTTTAGTAAACCTGGGGTTCTGGATGTGTTCTCTGATAGACTGATACACTTGAGCTTTTGGGTACCCACTCCCAGGCCCCCCAAACCCCAAGAGTCTCAGGCATTGGCGTTCCACGAGGGGACCCTATACAGTGATGACTGTGGCCCACTCCATGTGAGACTCTAGGTCTATTCTGGTGACTCTGACAGGGTGTGTCTGCTTCAAAATTGAAGGCCATGATGATTCTTAATCAGAATCAGGCATTTCTCATCTTCGATGGGTTTTCCTCTTGAACTTACTAAAATAAAGTCTAAACATCAAAGTTCTAATATTTGATTCTCTGGAGCTCGAATGTGAAAGTTTGGGGAAAACAATACTACTTTGCTTATGCAAGGTGCTTACTTCTACTCCTCTTTTATTTGGTATCTTGCATTATATTGGATTCTTACAGCCATGGTGCTGTAACATTTATGGGTGAGGAATCTGAGGACCCCAAAGATGGAACAGCTTTGCTCCTAGTGGCACAAGGCACTTGCTATTATTAAAGCCCTGCGATTGTGTTTCAGCTGGATGGTCCACCTACTGACTGAGGCCCTCTTAACTTCATCCAGAAGTGTACACCTGGTATAAAATTCCCATAGTGCAAGAATAGACATTAAAAGTCATTGCCATCTCTGTTCCCACCTCTAGTTTCTTGTCCACAACTGGTGCCTTTAAAACAAAATGTTTTATTTTTTTTTGACTCATAAGATACTACAGGCAAATGTGAGGATGAAAAGTTGTTTTCTACATTGCGCTGTGTCAGTGAAGCAAGGAAGAAATACCAGCTCAGAGCGTTCTGGGGCTCTGGGGCAGGTGGGATCTGGTGACCAACAGATGAATGGCAGAAATCTCCTAGCAGGGCAGTCAAATGTAACTTATGTAACTTCTGATGTTTTCCTTTCAGCCCTGCCATCATCACCGAAAAGGTAATCCCAGCTTGTCTGCCATCCTCGAATTACGTGGTCGCAGACCGGACAGTGTGTTACATCACTGGCTGGGGAGAAACCCAAGGTAAGATAAATTCTGTGACTCACATGAAGAACTGGTTCTGACCTGCAACCTACATGACAAAATGAGCATGTGTACCGATTTCTATCAGTGAGTGAGGTCCACTCCCTTCCTGACTTTGTCTGGACACCTGCCTCCGTCTCTATCATCAGTCATCAAGGGACATGGATGAGGGGTGTTTCCTTGAGACTCTGACCCCCAAAATCCAAGGTTAATATTGTGTTCCCAGGTAAGTAGTGTTTTGACACAAGCTAAAAATTAAGGGTGTTAGATGGTCATTCATGTGAATTAAGCACACAGAGTTCCCAAACACGGTGCAAATCAACAACAAAAATTATAGTTAAACTAGTCTCCCCAAGTACCCACTTGTCTGGCTCTGTGTGGAGACGTTGCTGGGGGTACGGCAGACTGACAGCAGGGGAAAGCAAGAAAGGTCCCAGTTCTAGGATGGTGTTTGGTTTTGGTTGACGGGGTGAGGATGAGAGAGGAAACGTTTCTGCAGGATCCTGGCTCAGCAGCTGTACTATAGTTTGGGAATCCCGTCTTCTCTTTGCAGTATGCCCTGCATTATAGTAGAAAAAAAATTATTATTATATCCTTCAGACTCAGGCCCAAGAACCTTATAAGAATGTCCTAGATCTCTACCTCACTGTCTCAGAAGCATTGGTCGGGGCACCAGGGTGGGAGTCAGGAGCCCTGGAAAATAGTTCTGGTTCTGCCACCAGCGGGGCGAACGGGACAAGTCACCTTACCTCTTTGTACCATTTGGCATCTAAGCCCTCATCCTAAAACCCGCGTTTTCAAATTATGTTCTACATGTTAGCCTTAGTTTCCTCATCTATGCTACCCTATGAGGTCCTTGTGAGGATTAAGATAATGCATATGAAGAGCTCAGTGCTTTGGAGATGGTACTTTAGCAGCTCCTGTGCCTATTATACGACCACCACCACCATCACCACCATCATCATCACCACCATCACCATGGACACCATCATCACCACCACCATCTTCACCATCACCCTCACCATCTCAGGATCATCATTATCATCACCAGTGCCATCATGGTCGGCCCCCAACCCTCCCCGTCATCACCACTGTCACTGTCATCAATAAATACCACATAACCTGTGTGTAGCTGAGCCCTGATGGAACCCAGGCCTGCCACACACCCCCAAGCCCATTCGCTGTTTCTTCTGTCTCACCCAGCACCCACACTTTTCTATCACCCTGCACTGGGTTCCCCTGTCTCTCCAGGCCTCGTCTGAATGTCTAACTGGAGAAAATGATTCTCAATGTATTCATTGGATCAGGAGTCACAAAACATGAGTCAGGTCTGTTTACCAATTTTCTATATGTCAATAATGACATCAGACCAATCAGCGTTCTCAGCCTCTCTGTGTGAGGTCAGAATTCTCCCCTTTAGTCTCCAGACTTTCCCCGATTTCGTATTCCAAAGCAAGGTAAGGGTTGATGTCGAGGGGGTCATTCACGTCAGCCCCTCATCAGCAATCACTGGGTACTTTCAGGGACCTGCTTCGACGTCCCCACCACCCCTTCAGGTCCCTAGGTCACCCTCAGCCTCAGGCCCTCAGAAACGCCATCTCTGCTGTGGCCACACGATGGCAGCACCTCTGTACAGACCACAAAGGCGTCTGGTCAATTAGCAGTGGATTTGTCCCTAGCCTCAGGATGTCTGTCTTGCTCAGAAAGCAGATGTAAGAGCAGGACACTCAGTTAAATTAATTTTCAGCAAAAAGTTTTGAGAAGGCCGCACCCTCTGCATATCCATTCAATTCAGAAAATGCATCCGCTACCCAATGCTTCTGTGGTCAGGACTTCCGTACTCGGTGGCTCTGCCTGCCCAGGGCTGGGACTCGCCTCTTCTTTCCAGATCGTGGTCCTCTTAGGTGCTCCCGTCAACTCCAGTGTAAGTTTTCTGAACTCAAGACAATTTTCCAATTTTATTAAAAGTCTTTGGAGAAGAAGGGCTACCTTATTTCTTGGCTGTTCCATGCTGGCAACGCAAAGATTTTGCAAAACGCAGGAAAGCTGGGTTTGCAAAATTGGAAAACTGGATTATTTGTGAAAGTGCTGAGACGTACCTGGGTGTGTCCATCTGGAAAACATCATCTCTTCTTGTGATTGTGCACGGGTTCTATTTCCATTTGCCAAAGGAAAAAAAAAAGCAGTTTTTCTCACAAAGAAAGAAATACAGTGAGGAAAACAAGCACACCAAAGAATCTTTACCGTCCCTAATTGGAAAAGAAATGTAAATTACGAAATAAATTAAGACAACGTCCATCCATCACATAAGCAAATTTTTGAAAATTATTAGACACCACACACTCAGAAGGTTGTTGTGCAGTGCTTTGTTTCTAGTGACATTTTACACTGTCACACGTTTAGAAAATATTTGGCAAAGATACTGGGAACCATAAATATGTCTATATAATCCCTCAGAACTTAGACTTAAGAAAATACTAAGGAATATGAATAACCTGTAGGAACAAAGAAGTGATACGTTGAGAGCAGCTGTTGTAGCCAGTGAACGTGGTGGTGAAGAATTTGGGCCATGATGTTGCAGACCCAAGTTCAAATCCCAGCTCCACCATACTTGCTGGGTGATCTTGGGCAAATTACACACCCTTCCTAAGCCTCAGTTTCCTTAACTGTACGATAGGAATGACAAAAGTGCCTAGGTGATTGGACTGTTTTAAGAATTAAATGAGCTACACCACATAATGAGCTTGTGCCTGAAAAAGTTAATTCTCAGTAAATGACAGTTGTCTTTTTTAAAAATATTGTGGTAAAATATATGTAACATAAAATTTACTTTTTAAACTATTTTGAAGAGTACAATTCTGTGGCATTTAGCACCTTCACAACATTGTGCAACCGTCCCCACTATTTGCCTCACCCCAAAAGGAAATCCCAAACCCATTAAGCAGTCACTCCCCACTAAAATATTAATTATACAGATTGTAGGTTTATGAAAGTCCTTATGATATAACTTTGTGCGGAAAAAATGTGCAATATGATATAAGTAGTAAAAGAAGCATATAAAAATCCTAGAAGGGAATATATGAAAATAGTAGCACTAGTATTTCTCAATCTCTCTTTATACATTAAATTTCTTTAGAGCTTAAAAAAAAAGAAACCAAAAAATAACAACACAAACCAACCTCAAAATCCCATAAGGAAGTCCAGATTAATTAAGTCTAGGTCTTGGGAACATGAAATCTTATATAATGTTTATACTTTCAAGGGTCAAAAAGAAAAAAGAAAGAGTTCTACTAGTACCGGGAACTGACTTCTTGTTTTATCCAACCTCACGGATGAATATGAGATCTATCATTGCTGCTCTGTTGTTCTGGAAGCTTCCTTGTGGACACGTTTTCGATCCAGTCACCGTGTGTTTTCATCTTTTTAAACACAGGCACTTACGGTGCTGGCTTGCTCAAGGAAGCCCGGCTGCCTGTGATTGAAAACAAGGTGTGCAATCGCTATGAGTATCTGAATGGGAGAGTCAAATCCACCGAGCTGTGTGCGGGGCATCTGGCTGGAGGTGCTGACAGTTGCCAGGTAAGAATAGACTAAAGAGATCAAAGTTCATCTTGTGTTGGCGAGTTTTGGGCCCTTAGACATTTCAGCCACAAAGGAGAAAATTCGAGACGGATTTGTCAATCGAAGGCCACAGTCTAAATGTTGCCCAGAAACCTTTTAAGCGTGTCTCTGAAGGCTGATTCAGGTCATCTAGGGTGATTTCTTTGGCCTTGAGTTCCACACTGGTTGTAAGGGAATAAAGCACCATCACGGCAAAAGCCCCTACGCCTCTGGGAGGGGGCTCTTGGGTGGGACACGGGACGTGGCCTTTCTAGTAGGGAAGGGAGGTTGGTATAAGACAAAGACCCTCCCACACCTCCTTTAAGATTGTTCTTGGGGTTACCCTCCCTAAGAGAAACCCCAAGGCTTGAAGGGATGAATACAGTTTTCACAAGGGATTTCTTTTCCACCCGGGAAACACTAAATGGTACGGTTTCGTTAAACGTACTTTGCCTAGTACTGAAGGCACAGCAGATGTTCAAATAATATGTTACTAAGTTCCTTTCTGATTGGAAAGGGATGTTCAAATACTGGGAAAAACTTACATTTGGGTAATAGAAGGACGACATCCCATACTAAAAGGATGGAAGCTTAATCCTCTCATGGTTTTTTCCCTTCCTCTGTGTAGGGTGACAGTGGAGGGCCTCTGGTTTGCTTTGAGAAGGACAAATACATTTTACAAGGAGTCACTTCATGGGGTCTTGGCTGTGCACGCCCCAATAAGCCTGGTGTGTATGTTCGTGTTTCAAAGTTTGTTACTTGGATTGAAGAAATACTGAGAAAGAATTAATTAGATGGGAGACAGAGTGAAGCATCAATGGATCTGAAGCTGGAACATGGGTAGGGAATTCAGCATGCTCAGAAATAATTGACAGTAATCAAACTAAGTTTGACACTGTACTTAGCTACCAGCTACCGCCAAACCTCAACATTTTTTTGTATTGTTGTGGATAACTTGTTCCTGTCCATGGACTGCTGGATTCTGTAATAATGAAGCAATACAGCTATGACATTTGTTGAAAATAAACTCTGTACTTCCTTTGACTTATTTTTTGATTTTCACTGTTTTCATGTTCTTCGTTCATCCTACCAATTGTAAATAATATAAATCTTACAGACCTGAGTGATTTTGTTCTTTCTCATAAGGAATAGAGGAACGAGAAGCCTGTAAGATGAATAGAGTAGTAAGTCACCTATATATTTACCTTGTCACACATCTTTAATGTCTTTATTTTTGGCACTGGGATGAATGCTTTCAAAGCTGCAGCATATATGGGGAATCATGAGAGCAAATTCTGTTCTTGGGAATGAAATCTGTTACTGACAACTTGACTCTAGCCCAGCACAGGAGACCCTGGGCAGACAGCTGTATTCTGAGAAGTAAACTGGGCAATGCAAGTGTCATAACACAAGACCAGCTAAGAGTCTGAATGGTATTCTGGGTCACATATGAGTCTAGCAATGGTGCCAAGAGCCTGGAAAGGAGCAACGAACATATATTGAAGGTGGACCATTTAATTTCCATCAGTAATTGGCTGCCTGGATATGTAGTATACTTTGTCACATGGGAAGAGTGTTTTACAGTGACACATGTTCAGAAAGAAGAGAAAGGATACCAATTGATTTTTTCTTGACAGTTTACATTTTTTTTATTGTTATCAGAACCCAAATGTCAGCTCAAAATACAATTCCAAGGTGACAGTATCAAGAAGCAACAGTCATCTCACAGCAAAGAGGAAAAATGCAAAAGAAGCAAAAATGCAAGGGTGTATGAATAGAGGGTAAGTGCAGCATTACACCCTTAAAGCACTGTGTTTATTTCATTGAAAAATAAAATATTCATATTCAATTCTGATGTGCTTTAAGGATTAAAAACTTATTTTACAATTAGCACGTACACCGTACATATCGTCACAGGTTCACATAGAAATTTTCTCCCTCACTGGCAAGATTTCGCTTTGGCTCCCATTTTACCTGTCCACCCAAAATAATTCATTAAAAATTTCTGCATAAGATACATACTGAATCTGAAAATATAACAAATGTAACATATAAAGCAGAACATCATAAAGACAGCATATTTGTATTTAAACTCCACATTTCAAAAAGTCTCAGTAACAAAAAAGAAAGATCAAATCCCTTATTAGTACCTGTAAAGTCATGTACAATATAAACGTCTGCTAATTCTTTTAAGCATGGATATAACTGACCTTTCTTTCAAACTAAAATGTAAGCTTCTTCCCACGACAAGTCAAAAGTGTCAAGATTGAATGAGATTTGTCCATATTTTTCACTCTTGACCATGGGCATCATCATAGAGCTGACCTCACACATATAAGATAAATATACCTGTAATATTAAAATCTTAAGACCCATGAAATCATAGTCCATGGGTTTCATCAGTAAAAAACTGAATATGTGGCTGTAGGTGTCCACTAAAGGAGGACCACAATTATCCTGAATCATCTCAGGACCGATCTGATTTTATAAATAATAGAGCCAAATCCTTGAATTGTATAGCAGATTTGTTCTTATTTCTGGAACAAGGCCTAAAAGTGCCTGCAACCCTAGATGCTCCAGGAGCTTAAGGGGCTCAAGGTGAGAAGAGAAAGCAAAGGCTCAGAGCCACGTGGCCCGAGGTCCTTAGATTCAGTCTCTGCATTAACAAGATTCCCAAATCTTCATCTTCCCTGGAATCTTCAGAACCCTCAGTTCAGAGCCTCAATGTCTTGACCAGATTTGATGAACCCATTTCTGTACACTTTCCCCAGATCCTTGGTTTGCACATCTTGCATTCTTGATGGAACCGTCATGAGAACTGGGTGGGGCTTCTCTTATTTCTCTGTAACCCAGTGGGTCAGAGACGCTGCCCCAGCATGAGAAAAAACCTCAGGAGGAGCTGTGCACACAACAGGCTCTTGGCTAAACCGGTCACATATTACATGTTCCCAGAAACTTTGACAGCACGATGAGTCTTGATTCATCCGACATTGTATAAAAATACTCTGGATAGTCTGAATGTCTTTGTAAAGTATTAAAAACACTTGGAGCTGCACAGCTGAAGTGGACACACACACGTCTCTGCAAGGCACGTCGGTTCCTTGGGGGGACCAGCCTGAAGAGCTCTTTCCTTGCATCTTTGGCAGGGGCCTCAAAGGTGAGAGCTCGAAACTTGAGTTTTCTTTTTTCTGCCACATTTATAGGAATGTGGACTAACAAAACAAAAGAGAAAAGAGAAAGTCCTTATAAAAGATTATACAGCTAGTGAGAAGGAAGTCTTTTTGTTACTACTCAATTTCATAGTTGGTTTTGATCAAATACACTCATGCATAACTGTTCATAAAAACCCAACTCAAAGGGAACAAAATTAACTGTCTCCAAGTCATTTTTTGCCTGCTCTCAACCCCTAGGCAGGGGTTAATTAGCATTATAGCACATGAAATTTTTTTATGAATTTCTACTCCGTAACAGATGGTTTGGAAATGAGCTGCTGATGTGAACAAGAGAAAGCAGAAATGAGAAAATGACTAAGTGCTGTTGTAGAAGGGAAAATGCTAACAGGTTTCCGTAACTTGGGGCTAAGTCGTGTTTGTTCCTGAGTAAGTGATTATAGAATGCCGTCAATGTGATTAACTTGTAAAACCATAGATCAGACTTTTATTAGATGTTTTTTCAAGGGGAGGGACTAGGCATAATTAATTAATTTACCCAATTTTTTAATTATGACAATTTACAAACACAGAAAAAAATTAGAAAAAAATTCATGTAAGTTGAATTTTTGTTGGACTAATTCTTCCTGTGTATGTACCACTTGGATATTAATTTTCCCTGCACACCATTGAGATGGTCTTCTCACCTCCAAAACTCCATCTCTTCCAATTGTTTAATTCTATTTTTAATATGATTGAATTGGCAAAGAGTCTTGATCTCAAATCACTCCCTCTTCCTCCACTTTTTCCTGATGCGTTTGAAAACCTGACCTCTGACTGGTTTGGGGATCAAGAATGAATCTATCACCCTCACTGTAAATGAGCAGCAGCAAATGGAGTTGAGTCAAAAAGAAGAGTGCAGTCCCTGTCGCTGGAGGGTTGGCACAGAGGGCATTCACAAGAGAGGGCAGCAGACGTGCAGGAAAGGAACTCTGCACCCCTGAGAGTTAGACGTCTTAAAACTCCAATGACACATTCCCAGGCTTGTGTCACCAACAGTCAGCACTGACCTTCTTACTTTTGACCCTACAATCCTGGCCAGGATGCTCTCCTGCGTACCCCAGCCCTGAACAGATCCTGCAGGGCACATCAGCCCGTGAGAAGTTGCCCTTAAAGTTTGCATAGCTTATTTGAAGATAATCCTATTTCCTTTCTCACCATTTCCCCTGCTTTATCTAACCTTAAATAGTCTTCTTTCCTTTGGCCTTTTAGCATGGCTGCAATTGGGGTGACAGGGTTGGACACCGCCCACCCTGATCTGGCCCCCATACGCTCATACAAACCAAATAACTGTCTGTGATGACACAGCTAGCAGCATGTTTATCCTTTCTGGATGAAGCAAGTCTTTCCATGATGTAACACTCAAGAGGACAGTTTTCATACCTTTTATAAATTTCTTTTTTAAAAAAATATTTATTTATTTATTTGTTTGTTTGTTTATGGCTTCGTCGGGTCTTAGTTGCAGCACTCGGGATCTTTTGTTGTGGTGCGTGGGCTTCTCTCTAGTTGTGGCACGGGGGCTCAGTAGTTGTGGCGTGCAGGCTTAGTTGCCCCGCGGCACGTGGGATCTTAGTTCCCCAACCAGGGATTGAACACGAGTCCCCTGCATTGGAAGGCAGATTCATAACTACTGGAACACCAGGGAAGTCCCCCCTTTTATAAATTTCTTAACTTAATTTTGGTTTATAAAATGGCAATGTCTTAAAGAGAATCTCCCACCTCACCTCAGACTTCACATAGCATTGTTTTAGGGTAAAACATAGGTAGAGCTTTGGTTGAGGAATAAGCCATTACCTATCAGTTTACTTAAAAACAAGCACAAGAATCTGATTGGGTTACTTCATGGGACGAATGTCCACCTGTCCTCTGATTGGCCAATCCTGTTAGAAGTCAGCTGGTGGTTTGGTTTTGAGTACACTGATAAGCCTTTCTTAGGAGAGTTCTGAGATGATTCGTCAATCTTATTTTTCAAAATAGCATCAAGAAATTGGACGATGAAATCACTGTATAGGTTTTAAAGGTCTGGTTAAAATACTTCTGAGCAATGGTTGCCTATCTCTGGGGAGGGGGATGGGACCTCATTAAAAGAGGATATGAAGAGAGAAATTTCCAATCCTACCAGGGGATTCTTGCTATTAAAATACTCAAAATCAAGTAGGATACAGCATAAGATAATAAGACTACCCAAAACAACAGTCACACCTGTACACTGGACAATATCAATTCCAATACTAGCATGTAAAAGTTGTGAAGTCTTTCTGAGCATAGATTTCCTAGTATACAAAAAGTAAGGATAAGAACTTGTATTGCACACAATCACTTTGAGTATTAAATGAAATGACATATATGAAACCATTGATCACGTATATAAGGACCTAAAAAATGTCGGTTTCTACTCTCTTCCCCATCTGTCAAGTGAAGAATAAAACTGCCATGAGGTTACTAACATTTCAGTCTTGTCGTAAATACTTTTGATACATTTTAAAAATTTAGAGATCCGTACTCTTAATTTCTAGGTCGCTGTTTAGAAGACTGATTTTTATTTTTAAAATTAGCTGTTAGGAACTTCTCTGGTGGTGCAGTGGTTAAGAATTCGCCTGCCAATGCAGGGGACACAGGTTCGATCCCTGGTCCAGGAACTAAGATCCCACATGCCGTGGAGCAACTAAACCTGTGCACCACAACGACTGAGCCTGCGCTCTAGAGCCCGCGAGCCACAACTACTGAGTCTGCGTGCCTACAGCCTGTGCTCCGCAAAAAGAGAAGCCACTACAATGAGAACCCCGCACACCACAAGGAAGAGCAGCACTGCTTACTACAACTAGAGAAAGCCCGTGCCCAGCAATGAAGACCCAATGCAACCAAAAATAAATTAAAAGTAAATAAATAAAATTAGCTGTTAAATTTTTTTTTAATTCACAAATGAGGACTTCCCTGGCAGTTCAGTGGTTAAGACTCCACGCTTCCAATGCAGGGGACACAGGTTCGATCCCTGGTCAGGGAACTAAGATCCCACATGCCACGCAGTGCAGCCAGAAAATTTAAAAAATTAAAAAAAATACAATTCACAAATGATACAAGACCATGAGTTGTAATTAAAAAAATAAAAAATCAAACAATTCAGAAGTCTATGGGGTCTAAAAGTAATGTCCTCCCTTCCACACCCCTCTTCCCGAACCATTTCTATCCCCAGAGGGTATATTTTATCATTTTAGATCTTTTCCTATGCATTCTCATATTCATATTCTCTCTTCCTATCTTTTTATTATGGAAGATTTCAGAGGAGATTAGAATATGTGTACTGTGGATTTTTCTTGATATAACAAAAACATATTTCATATTCGTATGTTGGTTGGATATTAACTTTCCCTGTACACCATTTAGACACGCTTTTCCCAAATTCAGTCTGTTTCTCACTGTCCTTCTCCTATCTTCTTTCTATCTGTCTATGTATCACTTATCATTCATCTATCTATCGATTGATGTATCATTCTTCTATCATCATCTATCATTTATTTTCCCATCTAGCTATAGAGAGGGATTACTCTTGGTTTTATTTTTTAATAAATACTATAACACATTGTTCTGTGACTTTTCACCTTGTAATCCATCTTGAAACTCTCTCCATGTCTTTCCATATAGATATATCTCAATTATTTTATAGATATATTATCATTTTCACCATCGGTTGCCTATTGATGCACATTTAAATTATTTCTACTTTGTCCAATCATCAGTCTCTTTCCTTTAGATTCCTTCTGAGTTTTAACACCTTATTTGGAAATGTTTCCCTCTTCATAACCACATTTAAAAAATAAAACATATTCTTTTACAGATTTGCTTTACATTAACCTTTTAAATCTACTTTGAATTTTTTTGCTTAAGATGTAAGATAGGGATTTAATATTATATTTTCCCCCCTGGATATTCAATTTTCTTAGCACCGTCCTTTCCCAGTGGGTTTGAAATGCTGCTTTTAATTAGGATGTGCTGAATTTTGTACCATACCTGCCAAGTTTTTCTACGTCATCCACTGTTTCTGGCAAGGCAATGCCCTTGGTTTCAGGCAAAAGCATCACAAGAGCACCACAGACAGATGCCAGGATACCTGTGGAACAGGAGAAAGGCGTTACGGTACCGGGAACGCACAGCCGCCCCCTCATGGCCCCCTGCTCATTCTGGAAGCTGCTGTGCTCACTACCTGGACTCATCCTGCCCTGCAGCAGCCCTCTGGTCACCCTGCCCAGCGCTCCTCTGTCATGATTTCACAGGTTCTCAGCCTTCCTTAAACTCTAGACAGTTCCATCGCTCCTGTGCTCTTGGCATCCATCCATCCATTCATTCACTCGTTTCACAATTTATTGAGGACCTACCAAGGGTCAAACACTCCGAGAAGCCCTCACCTCCTACTTCACGGGGAACATAGAAGCCACCAGTGAGGGGTCCCTCAGCCTCCTGTCACTGCACCCTGCCCCTCCTCTTCCTGCTTCCATCATGTGACACCCAAGACTTGTGCCCACATCTGCCTGAGAGCATCTCTTGGCGTCTGTGGGCTCCGCACTGTAGTGATTCATCTTCTCCCTCCAGCACCTTTAACCCATCAGTGGACGCCTTGAAACGTATTCAAATCTCTCCTCTTTAAAGAGCCTTCTATCAACCTCACCCTCCTCCCTTCTTCCGTTCTTTAGAACTGCAATTCTTGAAACACCATCCTCTCCTATTTTCTACACATCTTCATATCCCAGCGCTGTGCTGGTAAATGTCTAACAACCAGCTCTCCAGAAAATAAAGTCCTGATTTGCAGCAGCATTTGCCTGTTTCCGTGGTGTAAATATGCCCATCGTGGATGCGAGTGATTCAAACCAGCAGTGTGACGTCGCGAGTGAGGCTCTGGGGAGATGGGCATCTCCACCATGGACTACAGTGGACGCACCAGCCTCGGGGACAGATGCAGTAAAACTCAGTGAATCAGGGACTGATGGGGTGTCCGTATTTATTACCTCTGTTTTTAATCTATTTTATCTATTCAATTTTTAATGACAGATGTGTTTAAACTGGCTCAAAAATTCTTGAAAACTGGACAGTTGACCTTGGTGGGCCAGAGACATCTCCCACCTCCACCTGCCCTAATCTGGCTCTGCTCAGTGTCCCCTCTGGCCTTGCTCCAGCCAGGTCGCCCGTTGCTGCCACCACCAGGTGCAGTGGCCCTGCTTCTCGTCTCTGCTGCCTGGCCTCGTGGCAGCTCTGGCGGCTCGTGACCTCACCCGCTGTCCCCTGGCTTCCCTGCCTCACGTGCTCCCGGTCTCCCTCCTGCGCCCCTTGCACCCCTCCTCATCCCCTGGCTGTTCCTCTCCTTCTGCTTTCGCTGGATGCTCTGTCATTCCTCAGGGCTCCGTCCTAGGCCCCTTCTTTCCTCTCACTCTGTCCTGTGCCCTGTAGATGGGGTTTCGGTCACTCCCATGGTTTCAGTGGTTATCTACGTCCAGATGGCTTCCAAACCTTCATCACAAGGCCACACTTTGCTCCGGACTCAGCTCATCAAACCTACTGGCCTCTCACCGTTTCAACTTGTATTTTTTTTTTTTTTTTTTTTTGTGGTACATGGGCCTCTCACTGCTGTGGCCTCTCCCATTGCGGAGCACAGGCTCCGGACGCGCAGGCTCAGCGGCCATGGCTCACGGGCCCAGCCGCTCCGCGGCATGTGGGATCTTCCCGGACCGGGGCACGAACCCGCGTCCCCTGCATCGGCAGGCGGACTCTCAACCACTGCGCCACCAGGGAAGCCCTCAACTTGGACTTTTTAGAGGCACCTCATGCTACAAGCAGCCCAAACAGTATCCCTCCGCGTCCTCCTGCAGATGGGCCCTTCTGACATTCACTAAACTAGGGCTGGCCCCGCCACCTATGGTGCTGCCAGCCCGGAGGCCGGCTGCCAGCTCCCTGGTCCCTCTGGCCCTCGCCCCGTCAATTACTCCCTTTTGCCAATTCAACCTCCAATATATTTTTTTGGACCCACCCACTCCTCAACATTCTCAGGGCCATTGCCCTAGACCCAGTCCTTATGAAACCTCTTACCTGATTACACCAACATTCTTTGAATCGTCTCACCACTAGCATCGTCCCCCTCTAACTCATAGGCATACCTTCCATCAGAGCCATGTCTCTAAAATGCAAACCTGACACTCTTAACCCCGGCTTGAAACTCTGCCTTTTGGATAAAGAGCAGACCCTTTGCACATCGGAGAAGACGCTCCAAGGTCCGGCCCCAGCTCACCCCCCCAGCTTCATCTCTCTTCAGGCCCCAACTTACACACGCTCTCTGTCCTTTAACTTCCTCTTACTCTAGGCCGTCCCGCTGCCCAGAGCACCAGCCCACACCTCTCATGTGGATAATTCCTATTCAACCTCCACATGGCCTCCTTGCTCCCTGACTTTCTCCCCCTGACTCCACGGGGCTAGTGATCCCTGAGATGTGCTCACAGGGCGCCCTCATTTATCACACTCCCTTGTGACTGGCTGTTTGGAAAGGCGGCTCCCTCCCCAGCCAGACTCTGCGAAGCAAGGGCCTGCCCTGCGGCACCAGCGCCCAGCTCCGCCAGCCGGGCTCGCAGGCAAGCCCCGACCTTGATGGACCAGGCTGTCAGGCAGCTCTGTCTTGGTTGCACAGTGGCCTCTCTTTGCTTTTTCATGCCGGCCCAGAATCAACGCTGAGCTTGTTTATCAGATCCCGTGAAATAGTTTGAAATGATCTTTTATGGAATCACTGGTGTCAGTGATTAGAAGCTGACTTCATGGTCCCTAGCACAGCTGAAGGACTCCTGCACTCCTCCGGATGTATGTCCTCATGGACGCAATGTTTTCATTGGAGCTTAAACTGCTGAGCAATGGGTGAAAAACCTCTACCGGGAGTAAGGAAGTGGAGGTGGAGGAAAGGTAAGTGAGCAAGGGGCCAGCCAGCATCCTCTCTTGCTGAGGAGGGTATGAGATCTGGGCAGAAAGGTTGGAACAGCACTGGAGGTGCACTGGCCTGAATTACCCTAAGGGCCCTCCCTACGTTATGGTTCTATCCCTTCATGAGTTTCATGAACATTGAAGGTAGGAAGGAGGGTATGAACTTGAGGGGCATCAAAGAGGTTATGGTACGTGTCTACAAGGGCTTCTGTGTCCTCTGGTCTTTTGGCATGGCGTGCTTAGCATCAAAGCACATGCAGATACAATATTGAGAGACACGGAGCATTTAACAATACAATTTGTTTTTAGGTTTGTTTTTAAACATATAGAAGGCCCTATTATTTGGTCCTATTTGGAAAATTATTGGTTATGTTCCACCATATTATAAAAAAGTTTCATAATATTAGATTTTAACTCAGAACCTCAACAAAGAAAGCTAAACTGAACACTTTTTTTATAGCAACCCTTAATGTAAAGTAAATTTAAATGGTTTAGGGTCCACATTTCATTGTGGTTCCTCAAAACGGAAACAGCTGTTATAAAAAGAGCAAATGGTTAAAATTGATATCAAGCCTGATGATCATTTCAGGTTCTATTAATGTGAAAATGTGGATGAGAGCATTTAAGAATAGGATATAAAGTGAGAACTTACCAAAGATGATAAGAGGTAGTTCCAGCCAAATGGCCGCTAAGCGGAAGAGCAGAAACGGGGCTATGATCCCCCCCAGATCACATAAACCTGAACAGAGTGAAACTCCAAAGTTTCTGCAGAACAAAAAAAATTGTTTTAAACAAAAAGTATTTAAATAAATTCAAGATACGTAACATTTTCAGATATCTAAGTAACAGAGAAATTGTAACAATATTTCCCACTTCTCTAGTTTTTAACTTTGAAAATGTCTACTCATACCCTAAGCGAATCATTTCCAACCTGCACCAGTTCACATCTGGGTAAAAGCTGAGTTACACTGAGGCTAGTTGGGGGCAGGGGCGGGTATACAGTATTGGTGGAAATCAATCTTCCATCAGCGGCTCACTACCCAGCCTGCTCTGTGGCACTTATGTGTCTCCTTGGCACCCCAGATTGGCAGTAAGGTGTGCTCAGGAATATTCCCCCAAGAAAGGAGGCCAATCTGCACTAGCTATGCACATTGTTTCATTTTGTCCTTCAATAATCGGCTGTGGAGTGTGTTCAGAACAGAGGCTGTAGCCTTTACACAGAGCGCTGCTGATGAAGGAAGATGTAACCCATGACGCAAGCACACTATCTAGATTTTCTGATTTCAGGTCTAGTGACTTTCCACAAACCCCCAACTATGTATGAAGATATTGATGATAATAATGCAAAAAGCAGCTACAACTCAAAACTTAGCTTTTCCACTGGCTGAATCCAGCCCAGGCTAATATGTCACCAAGCTAAGAAAACTATTTCATAGTTTTTAAGTCAACTTCAAACATGCGGCTGCAGAATTACTTAGGAGAAACCATGATACAGATGTTGGAATTACCGTAATGTTGTTGGATACAATTCTGAATTTACCAAATAAACAATTTCAAAGGCCATGGTTATGCCTAATCTTCCCAGGGTAGCAACAGTGGTCCTCAACCAGGGTATTCCTGCAAAAACAGAAAAGTTGGAAGGGTCTGCTTTCAATACAATTTTACAAAACAACAAAGGGCATTTGCTTAGTGTTCTCCCAGCCATAAATCTGCTAATTTTAAGTGCAAATGATAGATACCTTCTAATATTGTAGCCAAAATTCAACAACAACAGCAACCAGGAGGACAGCTAGTATTTAGTGCACTAGCTGCCTTCCTGAGCAGAGTTGGATTACAGAAATACAAGGCAAGGCATTTGTTGAGAAGCCACTACCTTGAAAACAACGTTCCAAAGTGCTTTCCTAGAGGGTCTGAGTACACTGGTCTTCTGTCTGGAAGGTAGTCTTTGCCTGTGCCCTTGAAAACCATCACAGCAGTCTGACGCCCATTTGTCCTCTTTCCGTTCATATCCCTTAGTGATGACACACAGAATCACTGTTCCCAACAGACCAGGAAAAATCTGGACCTGAAACTGACTTTGGTTTCTGAAGAGCAGCAAGGCTCCGAGGACCGGGATCTCCGGGAGGGGACATTTCTGCCGTGCGTCATCACCAGGGCGTACGTCTTTCCTTATTTCCCTCATCCCAAGTCTTTCTACTTTGCCTACAAAATCATCCAGAAGACACCAGATTCTTTAATACTGGTTTGTTCATTCATTTAAAAATGAACTGTTTTAGGGCTGCTTTGGTTATATGAGGAAACATAGTAACTAGTGGGAAATGCCAAATGTTCTCTACTAAATATTTTCTTTCTTTTGTGCTTTAAGGGAAGAAGGCATAAACAATTTTTGCTCTAAAAAGTCAGTGCTCTAAATTTCTTAAAAGTTGTGCAGTTGATGCCATCCTTATGTTTTTAAATTGAAGTATAGTTGGTTTACAATGTTGCGTTAGTTTCTTCAGTTATACCTATATATACTTTCTTTTTCATATTCTTTTCCATTATGGTTTATCACAGGATGTTGAATGTAGTTCCCTGTGCTATACAGTAGGACCTTGTTGTTTATCCATTGTCTATATAATAGTTTGCATCTGCTAACCCCCAAATCCCACTCCATCCCTCCCCCTCCAACACAAGTCTGTTTTCTATGTCTGTGTGTTTCTGTCTCATAGTTTGTTTTTGTTGTATTTTATACATATAAGTGATATCATATGGTATTTGTTCTCTAACTTACTTCACTTAGTATGATCATCTCTAAGTTCATCCATGTTGCTGAAAATGGCATTACTTCATTCTTTTTTATGGCTGAGTAATATTCCATTGTATGTATATACTACATCTTCTTTATCTATTCATCTGTCGATGGACATGTAGATTGTTTCCACATCTTGACTATTGTGAATAGTGCTGCTATGAACATAGGGGTGCATGTTTCTTTTTGAACAAAAGTTTTGTCTGAATATATACCCAGGAGTGGGATTGCAGGATCATATGGCAACTCTATTTTTATTATTTTGAGGAACCTCATACTGTTTTCCATAGTGGCTGAATCAACTTACATTCCCACCATTAGTGTAGGCGGGTTCCCTGTTCTCCACACCTCCTCCAGCATTTTTTATTTGTAGATGTTTTAATGATGGCCTTTCTGACGGGTGTGAGGCGGTATCTCATTGTATCAATAGTTTTGATTTTATGCCATTCTTTCTTAGTAGACTTGGGTGAGGACATATGACCGTGTGAACAGCAGCTTATCTGCTCTCCAAAGCAAAGCCAAGGGCGTTCAGCATATGCCTGACTTCCATCTTTGAAAAGGAAACCTTCTCCCTTTATACTCATATTTATTAAGGTTTGCTCAGCACTAAACAGTCCTCTTGTCTTTTAGAATTATCACACTTTCCTGAATATATGATTTTTTAGTAGAAAAGTAGGCATGAATGAGGAGGATGAGAGAAAAGGATGAAGCTTGGTAGATTTACGTGGTTTTTTTTTGTTTGTTTTTTTGTTTTTTTGTTGCACCACACAGCATGCGAGATCTTAGTTCCCTCACCAGGGATCGAACCCGTGGCCCCTGCAGTGGAAACGAGGAGTCCTAACCACTGGACCGCCAGGGAATTCCCCTTATGTGTGTTCTTTTTAGAGAATATTCAACCAATAAAAAAGCTAAAACTCATTAAATAAAATAGTTGCCTAGGAGGGCAAGCAGAGAAAAAGAAGGTTCCAGAATCCAGATCATTGCTGGGAGGCTCCAGTTTGTTATATGTTGATTGCAAACTGGCCGAAGACCTCCTGGTGTCCTTGATGTTTTTCCCAGCTGAGGACACCTGCAGCACTCACATGAATGTCACATCAAGGAGTGAACAACAGCAGAGTCCTGCTGATGCACAGGGCCACCATCTGCTCTGGCCCAGTTGTAAACAAGTGTTTTATTTAGCCTTTACTTTTTCATTAAGGCCAGGGAGGGGGACTAGGAAATGCATTCCACCCCTTCCTTCAGTGAGAAGGTGGTGCAGTGCCAGATGCTGGGGAACGGAAAAGTGGCAACTGGTGCTCAGATTCCCTGGGTCCTGGCCTGACCAGGCAACCTCTCGAAGCTCTCAGGCTGCTGAGAAGAACGCTGTTGGCTCCCGTGGAAATAACTTGATTATCCAGGTTAGGTTCTGAAGCTATAGTTTTTTCTACTGAATCATGACAGCTCTACAGGTGAGTCCCACTGACAACTTCAATGACAATTTAAGTTTATAACTGACTGCAGAAAAACAAACACAAACAAAAAACAAGAAACCAAATTAAAACACACACACCCTCCCCGCCTCCATGAGAAATGTATGTGGTTAGCTCAATGAATACAGATAAATAACTAGTCAATTCAGTAAAACGTTAAGAAAATGCTGTCGAGTTTTCTCAAGACCCTCAACTCTTTCTAAGAAGTAAAGGCCAGTATCTAACTGCACTGGGACAGAGAATTTGTTGAAATGTGTAACAAAAGAGAAGTCCCAAAGGCACTGCACTGCTCATTTTAACTAAAGGGTAAAACAAAAACAATTTATAGGAGGTGTAAGTTATGTATGACTATTACATATGCACAAGAAAACTTCTGATTATCCCTGTAATATGCTAAGTTCACCCTGGAGTGGCAATAGACATCTTTCGGTAGCAATGGCAAACAACAAGACAAGTTAAGAATGAGGACTGAAACTGAAACTACCTCCCATGAATTCCTGAGAACACAGAGAAAGAAAGTCCCTCTGATGGGGATTTGGTCAAGCTGGTAGAGATTATTGAGAATAATACCTCAATTTTTGAAGAAAGGATGCAGGATTCTAAACAAACACAATTTTACATCTCCTCTGAATGCACCATCTGCTCTGAGTTCTGAAATAAAATGTAGTGAAAATTCCTAGTAAGTAAGATAAACAGACTTACTTTTTACTTAAAGAGAAAAGTCCAAGACAAGTTTTTCATTTCAAAAAGACTTACCCAAACTGTTGAGTTTGTAGCCATCTTGAATAAAGTCAAATTAAAGATGGCAGATGAGTATGGATTTAGAAAGCTCTTTATTTTTTCAGGCTTTAATTCGAGTTAAAAAATTTGGGTCAGAAACAGCGAGTCTTAGATAAGGATACAGCCTGAAAGACTTTCTTTTCCAGAATTTCATTCTTCAGACCATGAAAAGTCATGCTTCGTGGATGGAAAGTTGGTTAAACCGTTTTCTCTGAGATAATTTTAGAGCTGATTCCCCTAAAAGGCTGCTCAGTATTCTCTTCAGAGGCAGTCATCCTGGTGATGATGTCAAGAAAGGCTGAGAGGAAAAGTCTTTCTAATGTTAATTCAACAGCCCAAGTAACCAAGTCCCCAAGTTCCCTTAAGTGGAAGTAAGGGTGTCAGCTCAAGCAAGGAACCTCTGCTAATACTTGGTATTCACACACAGCATTAGGGATTTGAACTTATTCTGAGCAGTCAATTATGACCAGTGTGTGACTATAAAAGCAGCCGAATCTGCAGAATATACAAGTAAAAATGCATCCAGAATAAGAGCAATTCATTTTCAATGTTGCTAAGAACAATTCTAAGGCTTAAATTGGGATATTCTGTCTACAAAATAAAACTGATCGACCAAACAGAAAAATCTATTCTTTGCCTTATATTTTCTAATATAGGAGAGTGTTCTGTATAAAATAGCTTGATTCTCACCCACTGAGTTACTTCAATATTGGTTTGGACATATGATCTTCAATGATTTCTGGGGTCATGCTGAACGCAACACACATTAAAGTCATCCCAATCAGTCTAGGGCCAGAGAAGATCTTCTGGGGAAAGTTACATAATGGAAAGATGGGCCACACTTAAGTCATTAATCTTTCTCTCCACTTTCCTAACTTCATATGCAGTGAATACGTAATTAATATTTGATTCCTGTTCCATATGCAGTGAGAACAGATGACGTTGTCTTAGGGAACTACACTTAAAAATTAAACCTAAAACTAAAAAGTGCCAAAGTAAAACAGAAAGAACAGTGAAGTCTCCAATGTTCCTGATCTGTCACCTTCTACTAAATTGGGCATAATTCCCGAGGACAGAAATTATGTCTGTCTTGTTCACTGCACTATCTCTATTCCTAGTTTACTGGCAGAAATTAATAGACACTAAATAGATGTACATTGGCCAATATCTTCTCCAGCTCTTATAATGTGTTAACTCAATATGGTAGGTTGAATAGGGTTCCCCAAAGTTCATGTCTACCCAGAACCTCAGAATGTGACCTTATTTCAAAATAGGGTCTTTGCAGATATAATGGTTAAGTTAAGGCACAGAGATGCAGAGAAGGTCATGTGAAGATGGAGGCGGAGACTGGAATGATGTCGAGGAATGCCCAGGATGGCTGGCAACCACCAGAAGCTAGGAAGAGGCAGGGAAGGATCCTCACCTAGAGCCTTCAGAGAGAGCATGGCCTGGCCCACACCTGGATTTCAGACTCCCAGGCTCCAGGTGTGTGAGAGAATAAATTTCTGTGTTGCAAGCCACCCAGTTTGTGGTACTTTGTTACAGCGGCACTAGGAAACTAATATGCTCAAGAAAAATGAGATAAATGTAAACAGTCAGTTGTTTATCATCAACCATTCCAGTATGACAAGACTTCACATCTTTTTTCCACCCTTCTCTTCTGAAGATGGGCATTTCTGTAATTTTATTTAAATAGGGTCTATCTGACGTTCTGGGATTTCATAAATCCTTATTTAATTAATAAACTCATCTGTAAGTGTCTGACTGTTTCGACTTCCACAATATTATCAGTTCTTCCCTGATCCGCAGAGGATTCGCAAAAGAAAAGGCAGCTTCTCTTGTGCTGACACAAAGAACTAACAGGGACTCCAGCTCTGCCAGTCACCTCCCACCCCACACCTCCTGAAATGCTGAAATAATAAATCTGCTCTAAAACACACATTCCCTGGGAGTTTGAAAGGCTTCCTCTGTCCAGTGCCCGCTGTGTGCTGAGGCAGAGATAACCGGCTTTCCATTAACAGTGTATTTGGAGTCACTGACAACCTCTGTACCATACACCGGTCATCAAACCCCCCCCACCACCCCCAATTTATCTCTGAAACATCTCTGAAATCACCGTCTCCCATTCAGGCCCGACTGCCACGACCTTGATTCCTGCTCTCAGCACCTCTCCACCTCATTGCCATTGTCCAAACTGCAACAGCGACTTGGAGGCCACCTGTCCTCCACCTGAAGCTCACAAGACCACGCCCAAGCTCTTGGCTTGGCCTTGGCTGTGAGGCCATCTCCACTGGTGACGGATGATCCCTCAGCCTCCTTGCCAGGATATTCCTGTGATAACAAAGAACGTTTGGTTCCCAAACCATCAAAGGTGGTGCCTACTTCTGAGAACCATGCTTTCCTTTGTAAAATCACTCCTAGCCTTCCCTTCTGTAGGGCACGTTTCTTTTCCTTCTTTATACATGCCTAGTTCTCACCTCTGGGAAGCTTCTCCTGACTATCCCCATGGATTAATCACTTCTTGCACCTTTTTTTTCCTATTTCTAAATCTTGTAAGTCATTCTATTAGTTCATTTATCATAGTTTGTTGTGAGAGCATTAAAGTGTCTATATTCCTCACTAGGTTGTCAACCTTTTGAAGTCAAGATGTGTTTTCCTTCCCTTTGCAACCTCAGTGTTTCACATGGGATTGGCCACGTGGAAGAAATGTGAAACAGGGTCAATGCTATCACAAAATTAAGTTGGATAAAGGTGATCAAAAATAAACTACATTAATTCCACTCCTGGGTCTATATCCAAGAAAAAACCAAAAACACTAATTTGAAAGGATACATGTACTCCTATGCTCACAGCAGTGTTTTTACAATAGCCAAGAAGTAACCTAAGTGTCCATCAACAGATAAATGGATAAAGATGTGGTATATATATATATATAATGGAATACTACTCAGCCATAAAAAAGAATGAAATTTTGCCATTTGCAGCAACATGCATGGACTTGGAGGGCATTATACTA
Organism: Mesoplodon bidens; assembly: GCF_964165515.1. Classification (NCBI taxonomy): domain Eukaryota; kingdom Metazoa; phylum Chordata; class Mammalia; order Artiodactyla; family Ziphiidae; genus Mesoplodon; species Mesoplodon bidens. The sequence goes on along the minus strand of NC_138168.1, from coordinate 86,716,054 downwards.
CGTGAAGTAAGTCAGACAGAGAAAGACAAATACTGTATGATATCACTTATCTGTGGAATCTAAAAAATACAAAAAACTAGTGAACGTAACAAAAAAGAGGCAGACTCACAGATATAGAGAACAAACTAGTGGGTTACCACTGGGGAGAGGAAGTGGGGAGGGGCAACATAGGGTAGGGGATTAAGAGGTACAAACTATTAGGTATAAAATAATCTACAAGGATATATTGTACAACACGGGGAATACAGCCAGTATTTTATAATAACTATAAATGGAGTATAACCTTTAAAAATTATGAATCACTATATTGTACACCTGAAACTTATAGTATTGTACATCAACTATACTTCAATTAAAAATTTTTAAAAAGTAAACTACATCACTCCAAACTAGATTTCACACATCTATTTCATCCATAAATGAACTGAGAAATGGAGAAAACAGAAAAATCTATAGAACCAATCTTTTATACTCAAAGTAGTTAGGCTGGTTAGGCAGAAAATAGAGTGACATCACTAGAGCATGACTGGCACTACGATTTTGATGCTATGGTCCATTTTCTAAAGATAAGTTCTCCATTCTTGATTATTTTAAGATTTTTTTCAAGTTCTTGGCCGCCAAACAGACTTAGGGAACAATTACCTTCTGGTAAGAATGCAGTGACAAGACATGCCACCCCTGCCACTATATTGCTTGCCGCAAAGGGTAGGCGCCGACCAAAACGCTCAATGGTTAGTAAGATCAAGAGGGCTCCTGGCAGTTCCACAACTCCCGAGATGAAAAAGTCGATATAGAGGTTGCCTCCTGTAATTCCCAGGCGCATGACAAGTCCTTGATAAACCACAGCACTTGTGAACCTGGAGCAACATTGAAAGACAAGGCAGGACAAGAGATAACTTCAACCTGATCTGAAGAACGGGATGCATTGTAAATTTGACACAAGCTTTTGAATCCATCACAAGTCAAACTTACCAAGCAAACATAAGTATAAGTGTGCACTTCCTCATTTGGGGAGTTCTCACCAGATCTAAAAAGGATGGATTACTAACTTCCTCATCTGTAACAGTGATCTATATAAGAGAAGCAGATTTCAGTAGCAATATACAGCAAGAAACATCTGCATATTATAGGTTTGTCATTGACCAGATTCAAAGCTACCAGATGATCTTACTGAACAGACCAGGGTCTTTCATTAGTACATCTTAAAACCTGAGAATAAGAAGTTTGATTCTCCAGCCTTTGTAATAGGTCAAATTCACAAAGACGTGCTTGCTGCATTGAGAATCTATTACGGTAATATGAGCAGTACTATATGCTCTGAGTAAACAAGGATAAAAGGTGTGTTCTAAAGTGAAATACATTTGTGCATTTACTAAATTGGAGAAAATAAGCATAAAACTGGTGAAAGCAGTTCCAAACAAGTTTCTTTATCCATTAAATCCTCAAACCTTAAGTTGTCAAATAAGCTAGAATAACGGTAAGTTCCCAAAGCATGGCACCAAAGGTATCTTTTCGCTTCTGTCCATTTACTGGAATCCAGCATCTTTTTGATCCAGGAAAATTCAGCTCGTTTCTATTTGGCCATCCAAGAAGTTGGTCTTTTCTTTAATTCGATTAAAACAATATTGCTCTTTGCCTCCTATGTATAAGGCACTGTAAGGGAAACAAAGCTGGACATACCCACTGCTTCTAGTCCTGTGTGCCAAAAGGATCGTAACTCAGTCCCCTTGAAGTGACCACTGTTTCATGTTTCCATGCACTTGCATATTCTGTTACTTCTGTTTGAAGAGTCCTTACACCTCACCAGTACTGATTTCCCTGCCACTGGGAGGTCTTGGGAACTGATGATCCCCAGTCTGTGCCTGTACTTACCAGACTTCTATCATAGCCCATATGCAACTGCATGCCTTTACAGGTCTACTTATTTTTCTCCCTGCATGAGCTCTGGAGTTCTTGGAGGGCAGGGACTGCACTGTGGCACCAAGCAAAGTGCTTGGTGTTCAGCCAGTGTTTGGGTGATGACTGAATGTTGAGACAGGAAGTCAAGTGCCATGGCATGTCTGTTCCCTCAGAGTATAGCCCTCAGTCTTTGTCCTTCTGTTAAGTGAGAACCCTGGCTAGCAAAAACAGGACCCTCACTGTCTGTTTACTCAACTCCAGATCTGGTCCAGAATGAATGAAAATCTAGGCAAATTTTCCCCAAGACTTTGAGTCAAAAGTCCCTCTACCAGCAGTCAGAGGAATTTGACTTAAATTCAGGCTGATAGTACAATACCTTGTCAATCACCTGTTCTAAACATTACGCTCAACAGGTCAACCAAAGCTGCATATCTGCTGCCTATGCTTGCTCCAAGGAAAGGCACACACACAGAAGAAGACTGCAAAATGGATGTCTTTAGATCACTTTCTTTTCCTAAGTCTTTCCAGTACTGTATTTCTTCTATACCAAGACACACATTCTTCACAGTTGAAAAACCTCGAAATTAGGACGTGTCCTACAACTTGGCTGATAAGAAAGCAATGTGCTCAGTTTCAATAGTGTGGTTTTTCTTACTGAGTGGTGCATAAAATGATGATGTGTCTCAAAATTAACAGTATCTAGGGGTCAATGAAGCAATATTAGTAGTTACCATAGCAACACCAGTGGAAAACTGCTAAATGATTTCACCATCCATTCTTTTCATCTCCCTTTTGATAACAGAACCCATGGAATTTTAGTTGGGGGCATGGCAGCCTAGCTAAAGTCATATTTTCTAGCCTCTCTTTCAACCACAGGTGGCCCAGTGACTAAGATCTCAGCAGTGAGGTGGGAGCAGAAGCCATGGGTCCCATCCTTTAAAAAGGAAATGGCTTGCTCTTCATTCACTGTCTTCTCTTCCTGAAGGATGGAAGACAATGCTGGTGAAATGGCTTTGATTATACAACCTATTGCAGGCGAAGACGGAGAAACAAGATAAATGGAACCTGGGTCCTAGAGGACCTCACGGAACAGAGCTGCCTTAAGCGCTGGGCTACTCAACTCTGGGCATGTTAAAGAAAAAGAAACTTTTCTCTTTTTTGTCACTGTATTTTTGTGGTGTTTCAGCAGCAAGTCGACCTGTACTGTAACTAATACAACCCTTATTAAAACGTTCCCTGAGCTAATCCTCGAATTTCTAAGACCCCTACCTTCACCTTTGCTGCTCCAAAAATAAAGCAGAAATACCGTAAGTGAAAGAACTTAGTATATCACGACAATACAGTTGGTTCTTCACATCCACAGGGTTTGCATCTGTGGACTCAACCAACTGTGGGACCTGTGACTGGTTGAATCTGTGGATGCAGAACATGTGGATACAGAGCATCACCTGAGACCCATTCTATATAAGGGTCTTGAGCATCCGAGGATTTTGGTATCTGCAGAGGGTTGTGGAACCAATATTCTGCAGATACCAAGGGATGACTGTATTTATTACATGGTTGGTTATCAAAATGTTTTTCACAATTAGTTTCTATATATTGCCCACATTAAAATGGCTAACTTCTATGGAGTGTGCAATATTTGTTAGATTCTGGGCTAAGTACTTTACATGAATTATTTCATTTAATTCTCATCAAGACTCTCTAAAGTTAGTACTTTTATTGATCCTATTTTATAGATAAGAAAAACAAGGCTTAAGACACTAAGGATTCAATAGAAGGAAGGTAGGTGGCTAAGCTAGGATTTGAAATCCAGGCAGTTGATGGAGAGCCTCGGTTCTTTTTTTTTTTGCCGTACGCGGGCCTCTCACTGGTGTGGCCTCTCCCGTTGCGGAGCCCAGGCTCCAGACGTGCAGGCTCAGCGGCCATGGCTCACGGGCCCAGCCGCTCCGCGGGCATGTGGGATCTTCCCGGACCGGGGCACGAACCCGTGTCCCCTGCATCGGCAGGCGGACTCTCAACCACTGCGCCACCAGGGAAGCCCCGAGCCTCTGTTCTTAATCCTCTCACTGCATTGCTGACTGTATAAAAAGCGTTTTATTCTAGAAAACTTCTTTGTAGTTGACGGTGACTTCTGTATAATTTTAAAGAAGGACATCATGCACTTGACCAAGTATTTAATCTTTAGTTAAAACACTGTTTTATGGAAAAGTTGGCCTTGATTAAAATAATTTAGATTTTGAGGACCTTTAAATTCAAGATTAAAACCACTCATCATGTGAGAGCCGTTTTCCTCCATGAATGTATCACTTGTTCCAGTGAGTTTTCTCTTTCCACTTAGGGTTTTTCCACAACTTAGACCTGGGTCATGTTCATCTCAGAGTGTTTGTTTCTCTCCAGGGAGAGCCGACAACTCTGCTCAGGTACATGCACATCACGGTTCACTCAGAGCACACAGAGACAAGCCTTTCTTTTCAAAAGCAATATGCAAAAGAATTTATTATGGAATCTCTTTGATTTCCTCTTCAATCTTCTTCTTTTCTGCCTATAGCCATGACTTGTATGTCTTAGATAAGACTGAACAAACTACTTTCATTCTGGTCCATCCAACGTCAACACCCCAGAGTTTAAGGGAAATCATACTTCACATGTTTCAAGATCCCTAGTCAATTCAGATAGATAATGTGACGCTTAAACACCTTTGTAGATTTTTCAGCTATTCATGGTTCTTAACTCTTTCTAACTCATAAAATGAATATCTCTTGCTCTGCAGATGTCACTTTTTTCTGATCAGGTCTCCAGGCTAGTTAAGTTACTACATGACCACAGCATTATGACATGTTAAATTTTGACAAGACAATAGAGATCTGATGGTCTAACCCAGGAAACTTCTTCTGCAAAGGGCCAGATAGTAAGTCCTTTTGGTTGTGTGAGTTATCAGGTCTCTGCTAGAACTACTGAACTGTGCCACTGCTCTGTGAAAGCAGCCATAAGTGGATATATAAATGGATGGCTGTGGCTGGATTCCAATAAAATTTTATTTACAAAACAGGCAGCAAGCCAGGTCTGGCCTGCAGGCGGTAGACTGCCAACCTCTGAACTAGAGGGTTAGTGCTGGATGAACTTATACAGGTACTGTTATTTCCATTACAGGGAGGAAGAAGTTTAGGCACAGGAAAGCTAAGTAGTTAACCCAACAAAGACAGACAAGGAGTAGTTGAACCAGGAAGTTGCTACTTGAGTCTGTATTGCTCACCATTATGCTGTACTGTGTCTGCAGTGTGCAGAGTATAGTATTTATTTTATTGTTTAAAAGTATGCTTGTATCATATCATTAATGGCTCTCAGAGGTAGTGGGATTAAGGTGGCTTTTACTTTCTTCTTTTTGGCTATAAATATTCTCTTAAAATTAAAATTTAAACCTACATTACTTTTGTAGCAAGAAAAGATAACTCATTTTTAAAGCGATGGATTTAAATTAGACATTATGCACCTTTTTTTGTCATTGACTCAGTATCACTCTCCCTTTCTTTTTCTTAGTAGAACCCCCCCACTACACCATCCCCCGCCCCCCCCCACATACTTCATCAATTCGTGTTGTCAGGGAAGCTGACGCTGTTTCCAATTGTAGGCGGATGTCTGATCATCTAAGGATAATTCTATCCTTTATGTCAGTGACTGGGCACATGACCCATTCTGAACCAATGAGGGATAGACATGTGACCAAATCTGAACCAATGAGAAAAAGGGCTTCTGGGAAAGTCCTTCATTGCCTGTAAATCAGAGGCATCCGAGGAATCTTCTCTCTCTCCCCTCAGGGAATTAATGGGGAAAGGCTGGGCTCAAATAGATCTTAGCAGCCATCCTACCCCCAGGAGAGAAGCCGAGTGGAGGGTGGAGAAGGGGAGGAAACCATGGCTCAGTGTGGAGACCCAGGTCTAAACAACCCTGGATGCTGTTCTATCTCTAGAATCCCAGATCCAGGAGCTTGGAACTGTGCTTACTGTCTAAGCCCATTTAGGTTGGTTTTCTGTTACTTGTTGCCGAAAGCAGAATTATCTGGAGAACTCAGTCCAGAACAATGCTTTTGCATAATAACTGAATACTTTTGGCAAAATAATTTTGCATTAAAGAATGAAAATAACTGTTTCACTACTCAAATTTACTCCATAAAAATATGTAGTATTAGTCTTAATTTCAAACTTTTAACATTTATTAGAATCAAGCAGTCACACGATCTCTGCTTTTCCTAAGCACAAGTTTAATGCCTAGTATATATCCTACACCAACAGAATATGAAGTGCTGATAGCAACTGAAGGTAATGGAGACCATAAAACCAATTTTCCCCATTCAGTAAATGAAAGGATTAATAGTGCTTCCAAGCAAGTATTTTGCCAGTTTAAGAACAAATCCAGCTGGTCTTTGATTTACTAACACGCTCTCTACAGTGACGCAGATATTCTGAAAGATGACCCACTTTCTGGGTGTCCAAAGACCTTGAGAGACTAAAAGCCGTATCTCGGATGGAATTCATCCAGGAAAGTCTTGGCAACTCATGTGTAGTAACTGTTGCAGCTCTTATTCTTTGACAACAACTTCTAGCTCTATATTTTTAAATTAAATCATGCTTATTTTCTATTGCCAAAGTGTTACCAGATTTTGCATAGTCTGAGTCAGATACAAAAGAATAGAAACGCTATGTCAGGTTATTATACATAGATAGATAGATTTTAAAATCTGCTTTATTGAAATATAATTTATGTCCAGTAGAATTCAGCAATTTTAAGTTACATTTCAATGAATTTTGACAAATGTATATACAAATGTATATAACCACCGCTGCCATCATGATGTGGAGTATCTCCATCGCCCCCAAAAGTTTCCTCCTGTCTCTTTGCAGTCAATTCCCTGCCCCCAGCTTTGGCCCCTGGCAAACACTCATCTCCGTTTTGTCATTACAGTTTGCCTTTCTAGAATTTCATATAAATGGCACCATATAGAATGTTATCTTTCGTATCTAGCTTGGCATTGTGTTTTGTCACACATTTATCCATCTAAGAGGTGTCTGCCTGCTTTCATTAGGAGCAAAGGAAGATGGGAAATGCTCCTGGCAACGTCTGTCTGTTTGGAGTCTTGTTACCTAGTAACGACACTCGTTGAAACGGGGTTGCTCACAGGTAAACTGTACACGCTGGTGTCCTGACACTCATTTACTGAGTTAACGGCTACTTGCTCTATTTGGCTCTTAAGCGTCTTTTAATTCTGCCAAGACTTTTGTTTTACATCAACAATGATGTTAAAAGCATACTTTAGTCATCTTTTTTTGATTAATCCAGCTCTATTTACAATTCTTTCTGGTGACTTTCTGAAACACTTCTTGAAGTTGACATTTTAATTTAAATTGCCAAGGAAGAGAAAGACATTGTAAATAACAATCTGTTATAAATATGGTGTTCAGAGCTCTCCTGACATGGGATTGGTTTCTGGTCAAGAAACAAACTTGTTACCCAAGGGGAAAGGCAGGGAGGGATAAATTAGGAGATTGGGATTAACATATATACACTACCATGTATAAAGTAGATAACCAACAAGGACTTACTGTATAACACAGGGAACTATACTCAATATTTTGTAATAACTTATAGAAGCAAAGAATCTGAAAAAAATAGGTACATGTGTATGTAAAACTGAATCACTTTGCTGTACACCTGAAACTAACATGACATTGTACATCAACTATACTTCAATACAAAATAATTTTTTTAAAAAAGAGAGAGACAACCAGTCAGGGTCAGGCTAGAGATGCTGTATTTTAGTCGGAACATTTTCTTACCAATGTATTATTTAAACTCTCATCAGTAGCATACGAATAGCACATACACCTCACCTCAACTTACACAGCAGAGGAAGAAAGATTTCCACAACTCTCAGTAACAGCAAACTGCCTATCAACGCCACCAATGTGAAACCGTCACAACCCCAAACTCTCATCCTCCAATGAACTTTTGTTCAAAACGACCCTCCCCAATTTCTTCCCAGAACCTAATAAAAGCTAACCTTCCCTTTGTCTCCTCAGACTGGGCTATGGATTGCCATAGTTTGCGTGTCCCAAACTGTAATTCCTCTGCTATTCCTGAATAAACTCATTTTTGCTAAATAACAATTACTGTTAATTTTGTTTAAGGTCAGCAATACACACGCCTGGCGCACAGTGAGTGCTCAAAAATGGAGGCAGTTGACATTAATATTATTTTTACAACATTTCAGAGATATTTTACTTCCAGACGATAATTCACTTGGCACTTTCAAAAATCTTTTCAGTTAGTAAACTGTACCTTATACTACAATGCACTAGGTGGGGAGATTCTTTTCAAGGTAGTCCTACATGAATCCCCTTGTAAAGACTACTGTCATTGTGCCTTTAAAAAAAAAAAAGGAATGGATTTCTTTTTTTATTAGATTTTCTTAAGTTTACCAGGTATATTTAATGTTCATCTGGCACTGTTGATCTCCCAGGCCTTAGGCAGGGTAATTTTTCACAAATGTGAACACAAGTAAATGACGCTTGGAGAACCTTGTTGCTCAAAGTGTGGTCCATGAGTCCACAGTGTGGTCTCCAGGGAGCTTGTTAAAGATGCCCTACCTCGGATCAGAATCTGCATTTTAACAACCTCCCTGGAGACTCGTGTGAGAAGATGGTCCACGAAGTCCTGCCTCACCTGCTGACTCCTAGTATTTATTCTTCTTGGCCAAGACGGAACATGAGTCCCCCGGGTTGAGGTGGAAGAACCCAGCTGATCAGTAGGCTCTGGCGCTGGCAGGGGAGGGAATCGCATCAGGTGGCTGCATTTCCAGCCTTGCAGTTTCACCTGCTTGATCTCAGTGGGTGGATTTTTCAACAGTTGTCATATTTCACAAGGAAAGGTGAAGCCACTGATGAGAAGGGGAATTCATCTCTTCTTGAATCTAACACTGACTTAGTGTCGTCACAAATTCCCAACATGTTCTGTTCTCTAGAACCTTTTACTCTCTAAGAAGTCTGTGTGAACAAAATATTACTTGAGGATTCGGGGTTCACTGATTTGGAGGACCAGGAGTCACGCTCAAAGTTCAACGACCTATATAGGTCATTTCTAGAAGCATCAGGAGCTGGAGAGCTTGGGTGAGGCCAGGGGGAAGTGCACAGTGACTACTGTGGTACACCAATCCGCCACTGCCTCATGGACACCCCCATCAGTCAGATGAAGGCCAGAACCAGAAGGTCCAGGAGCAAATGTTTAACATCATAGAACGCTGGCTGGCTTCTAGGTGGCAATAATGCTGCCTGGCATCCATAAAAGAGAATTTGCGAAATTACCCACAGTGGCTTGAAAAATTTTTAAAACCTCATTATACTTTAAAACAAGAGTAGATAAAATATTTACCATACAGAGTTCATATGGTAAAGCAATGCTCACAGTCAAAATGATCATCTTGACGCTTATTAAAATAGTTAAAATCAAATTCCAGACACTTAGACCAGCGCTGTCCAATAAAAATATAGGGTCGGACTTCCGGGTAAGATGGCGGAAGAGTAAGACGCGGAGATCACCTTCCTCCCCACGGATACACCAGAAATACAGCTACACGTGGAACAACTCCTACAGAACACCTACTGAACGCTGGCAGAAGACCCCAGACCTCCCAAAAGGCAAGAAACTCCCCACATACCTGGGTAGGGCAAAGCGGAGAGATTCCCGCACAGAGGATCGGTGCCGAGCGGCACTCACCAGCCCGAGAGGCTTGTCTGCTCGCCCGCCGGGGCGGGGCGGGGCGGGCGGCGCTGGAAGCTGAGGCTCGGGCTTCGGTCAGAGCGCAGGGAGAGGACAGGGGCTGGCGGCGAGAACTCAGCCTGAAGGGGGCTAATGTGCCACAGCTAGCCGGCAGGGAGTCCGGGGAAACTCTGGAGCTGCCGAAGAGGCAAGAGACTTTTTCTTCCCTCTTGGTTTCCTGGTGCGCGAGGAGAGGGGATTAAGAGCGCTGCTTAAAGGGGCTCCACAGACGGGCGCGAGTCGTGACTGAAGGCGCGGAGCCCGGTGACGGGCGTGAGACGCTGGGGCTGCTGCTGCCGCCACCAAGAAGCCTGTGTGCGAGCGCAGGTCACTGCCCACACCGCCCTTCCGGGAGCCTGTGCAGCCCGCCACTGCCGGGGTCCCGGGATCCAGGGGCGGCTTCCCTGGGAGAACGCACGGCGCGCCTCGGGCTGGTGCAACGTCACGCCGACCTCTGCCGCTGCAGGCTCGCCCCGCACTCCGTGCCCCTCCCTCCCACCCGGCCTGAGTGAGCCAGAGTCCCCGAAGAGGCTGCTCCTTTAACCCTGTCCTGTCTGAGCGAAGAAGAGACGCCCTCCGGCGACCTACACGCAGAGGTGGGGCCACATCCAAAGCTGAGACCCAGGAGCTGTGAGAACAAAGAAGAGAAAGGGAAACCTCTCCCAGCAGCCTCAGAAGCAGCGGATTAAAGCTCCACAATCAACTTGATGTACCCTGCATCTGTGGAGTACATGAATAGACAACAAATCATCCCAAATTGAGGAGCCAGGAGTCAGTGCTGTGCCTCTGAGGTGGGAGAGCCAACTTCAGGACACTGGTCCACAAGAGACCTCCCAGCTCCACATAATATCAAACGGCGAAAATCTTCCAGAGATCTCCAGCTCAACACCAGCACCCAGCTTCACTCAACGACCAGCAAGCTACAGTGCTGGACACCCTATGCCAAACAACTAGCAAGACAGGAACACAACGACACCCATTAGCAGAGAGGTGGCCTAAAATCATAAAAAGTCCGCAGACACCCCAAAACACACCACCAGACGTGGACCTGCCCACCAGAAAGACAAGATCCAGCCTCATCCACCAGAACACAGGCACTAGTCCCCTCCACCAGGAAGCCTACGCAACCCACTAAACCAACCTTAGCCACTGGGGACAGACACCAAAAACAACGGGAACTACGAACCTGCAGCCTGCAAAAAGGAGACCCCAAACACAGTAACATAAGCAAAATGAGAAGACAGAAGAACACACAGCAGGAGAAGGAGCAAGATAAAAACCCACCAGACCTAACAAATGAAGAGGTAATAGGCAGTCTACCTGAAAAAGAATTCAGAATAATGATGGTAAAGATGATACAAGATTCTATTTCCAAGATCCAAAATCTTGGAAATAGAATAGACAAAATGCAAGAAACAGTTAACAAGGACCTAGAAGAACTAAAGATGAATCAAGCATTGATTAAAAACACAATACATGAAATAAAAAATACTCTAGATGGGATCAATAGCAGAATAACTGAGGCAGAAGAACGGATAAGTGAGGTGGAAGATAAAATAGTGGAAATAACTGCTGCAGAGCAAAATAAAGAAAAAAGAATGAAAAGAACAGAGGACAGTCTCAGAGACCTCTGGGACAACATTAAACGCACCAACATTCGAATTATAGGGGTTCCAGAAGAAGAAGAGAAAAAGAAAGGGACTGAGAAAATATTTGAAGAGATTATAGTTGAAAATGTCCCTAATATGGGAAAGGAAATAGTTAATCAAGTCCAGGAGGCACAGAGAGTCCCATACAGAATAAATCCAAGGAGAAATACGCCAAGACACATATTAATCAAACTGTCAAAAATTAAACACAAACAAATCATATTAAAAGCAGCAAGGCAAAAACAACAAATAACACACAAGGGAATCCCCATCAGGATAACAGCTGATCTCTCAGCAGAAACTCTACAAGCCAGAAGGGAGTGGCAGGACATAATTAAAGCGATGAAGGAGAAAAACCTGCAACCAAGATTACTCTACCCAGCAAGGATCTCATTCAGATTTGATGGAGAAATTAAAACGTTTACAGACAAGCAAAAGCTGAGAGAGTTCAGCACCACCAAACCAGCTTTACAACAAATGCTAAAGGAACTTCTCTAGGCAAGAAACACAACAGAAGGAAAAGACCTACAATAACGAACCCAAAACAATTAAGAAAATGGGAATAGGAACATACATATCGATAATTACCTTAAATGTAAATGGACTAAATGCTCCCACCAAAAGACATAGATTGGCTGAATGGATACAAAAACAAGACCCATATATATGCTGTCTACAAGAGACCCACTTCAGACCTAGAGACACATACAGACTGAAAGTAAGGGGATGGAAAAAGATATTCCATACAAATGGAAATCAAAAGAAAGCTGGAGTAGCAATTCTCATATCAGACAAAATAGACTTTAAAATAAAGACTACTAGAAGAGACAAAGAAGGACACTACATAATGATCAAGGGATCGATCCAAGAAGAAGATATAACAATTGTAAATATTTATGCACCCAACATAGGAGCACCTCAATACATAAGGCAAATACTAACAGCCATAAAAGGAGAAATCGACAGTAACACAATCATAGTAGGGGACTTTAACACCCCACTTTCACCAATGGACAGATCATCCAAAATGAAAATAAATAACGAAGCACAAGCTTTAAATGATACATTAAACAAGATGGACTTAATTGATATTTATAGGACATTCCATCCAAAAACAACAGAATACACATTTTTCTCAAGTGCTCATGGAACATTCTCCAGGATAGATCATATCTTGGGTCACAAATCAAGCCTTGGTAAATTCAAGAAAATTGAAATTGTATCAAGTATCTTTTCTGACCACAATGCTATAAGACTAGATATCAATTACAGGAAAAGAGCTGTAAAAAATACAAACACATGGAGGCTAAACAATACACTACTTAATAACGAAGTGATCACTGAAGAAATCAAAGAGGAAATTAAAAAATACCTAGAAACAAATGACAATGGAGACACGACGACCCAAAACCTATGGGATGCAGCAAAAGCAGTTCTAAGAGGGAAGTTTATAGCAATACAATCCCACCTTAAGAAACAGGAAACATCTCGAATAAACAACCTAACCTTGCACCTAAAGCAATTAGAGAAAGAAGAACAAAAACATCCCAAAGTTAGCAGAAGGAAAGAAATCATAAAAATCAGATCAGAAATAAATGAAAAAGAAATGAAGGAAACGATAGCAAAGATCAATAAAACTAAAAGCTGGTTCTTTGAGAAGATAAACAAAATTGATAAACCATTAGCCAGACTCATCAAGAAAAAAAGGGAAAAGACTCAAATCAATAGAATTAGAAATGAAAAAGGAGAAGTAACAACTGACACTGCAGAAATACAAAAGATCATGAGAGATTACTACAAGCAACTCTATGCCAATAAAATGGACAACCTGGAAGAAATGGACAAATTCTTAGAAATGCACAACCTGCCAAGACTGAATCAGGAAGAAATAGAAAATATGAACAGACCAATCACAAGCACTGAAATTGAAACTGTGATAAAAAAATCTTTCAACAAACAAAAGCCCAGGACCAGATGGCTTCACAGGCGAATTCTATCAAGCATTTAGAGAAGAGCTAACACCTATCCTTCTCAAACTCTTCCAAAATATAGCAGAGGGAGGAACACTCCCAAACTCATTCTACGAGGCCACCATCACCTTGATACCAAAACCAGACAAGGATGTCACAAAGAAAGAAAACTACAGGCCAGTATCACTGATGAACATAGATGCAAAAATCCTCAACAAAATACTAGCAAACAGAATCCAACAGCACATTAAAAGGATCATACACCATGATCAAGTGGGTTTTATTCCAGGAAGGCAAGGATTCTTCAATATACGCAAATCAATCAACGTGATACACCATATTAACAAATTGAAGGAGAAAAACCATATGATCATCTCAATAGATGCAGAGAAAGCTTTCGACAAAATTCAACACCCATTTATGATAAAAACCCTGCAGAAAGTAGGCATAGAGGGAACTATCCTCAACATAATAAAGGCCATATATGACAAACCCACAGCCAACATCATCCTCAATGGTGAAAAACTGAAACCATTTCCACTAAGATCAGGAACAAGACAAGGTTGCCACTCTAACCACTCTTATTCAACATAGTTTTGGAAGTTTTAGCCACAGCAGTCAGAGAAGAAAAGGAAATAAAAGGAATCCAAATCGGAAAAGAAGAAGTAAAGCTGTCACTGTTTGCAGATGACATGATACTATACATAGAGAATCCAAAGATGCTACCAGAAAACTACTAGAGCTAATCAATGAATTTGGTAAAGTTGCAGGATACAAAATTAATGCCCAGAAATCTCTGGCATTCCTATATACTAATGATGAAAAATCTGAAAGTGAAATCAAGGAAACACTCCCATTTACCATTGCAACAAAAAGAATAAAATATCTAGGAATAAACCTACCCAAGGAGACAAAAGACCTGTATGCAGAAAATTATAAGACACTGATGAAAGAAATTAAAGATGATACAAATAGATGGAGAGATGTACCATGTTCTTGGATTGGAAGAATCAACATTGTGAAAATGACTCTACTGCCCAAAGCAATCTACAGATTCAATGCAATCCCTATCAAACTACCACTGGCATTTTTCACAGAACTAGAACAAAAAATTTCACAATTTGTATGGAAACACAAAAGACCCCGAATAGCCAAAGCAATCTTGAGAAAGAAAAACGGAGCTGGAGGAATCAGGCTCCCGGACTTCAGACTATACTGCAAAGCTACAGTAATCAAGACAGTATGGTACTGGCACAAAAACAGAAAGATAGATCAATGGAACAGGATAGAAAGCCCAGAGATAAACCCACGGACATATGGTCACCTTATCTTTGATAAAGGAGGCAGGAATGTACAGTGGAGAAAGGACAGTCTCCTCAATAAGTGGTGTTGGGAAAACTGGACAGGGACATGTAAAAGTATGAGATTAGATCACTCCCTAACACCATACACAAAAATAAGCTCAAAATGGATTAAAGACCTAAATGTAAGGCCAGACACTATCAAAGTCTTAGAGGAAAACATAGGCAGAACACTCTATGACATAAATCACAGCAAGATCCTTTTTGACCCACCTCCTAGAGAAATGGAAATAAAGACAAAAATAAACACATGGGACCTAATGAAACTTCAAAGCTTTTGCACAGCAAAGGAAACCATAAACAAGACCAAAAGACAACCCTCAGAATGGGAGAAAATATTTGCAAATGAAGCAAGTGACAAAGGATTAATCTCCAAAATTTATAAGCAGCTCATGCAGCTCAATAACAAAAAAACAAACAACCCAATCCAAAAATGGGCAGAAGACCTAAATAGACATTTCTCCACAGAAGATATACAGACTGCCAACAAACACATGAAAGGATGCTCAACATCTTTACTCATTAGAGAAATGCAAATCAAAACTACAATGAGATATCATCTCACACCAGTCAGAATGGCCATCATCAAAAAATCTAGAAACAATAAATGCTGGAGAGGGTGTGGAAAAAAGGGAACACTCTTGCACTGCTGGTGGGAATGTGAATTGGTATAGCCACTATGGAGAACGGTATGGAGGTTCCTTAAAAAACTACAAATAGAACTACCATATGAGCCAGCAATCCCACTACTGGGCATATACCCTGAGAAAACCAGAATTCAAAAAGAGACATGTACCAAAATGTTCATAGCAGCCCTATTTACAATAGCCCGGAGATGGAAACAACCTAAGTGTCCATCATCAGATGAATGGGTAAAGAAGATGTGGCACATATATACAATGGAATATTACTCAGCCATAAAAAGAAATGAAATTGAGCTATTTGTAATGAGGTGGATGGACCTAGAGTCTGTCATACAGAGTGAAGTAAGTCAGAAAGAGAAAGACAAATACTGTATGCTGACACATATATATGGAATTTAAGAAAAAAAATGTCATGAAGAACATAGGGTAAGACAGGAATACAGACACAGACCTACTAGAGAATGGACTTGAGGATATGGGGAGGGGGAAGGGTAAGCTGTGAGAAAGTGAAAGAGCGGCATGGACATATATACACTACCAAACGTAAGGTAGATAGCTAGTGGGAAGCAGCCGCATAGCACAGGGAGATCAGCTCGGTGCTTTGTGACCGCCTGGAGGGGTGGGATAGGGAGGGTGGGAGGGAGACGCAAAAGGGAGGGGATATGGGAACATATGTATATGTATAACTGATTAAATTTGTTATAAAGCAAACAATTAAAATATATATATATATATATATATATATATATAGGGTCACCTACGTCAGTTTAAATTTTCTAGTAGCAACACTAAAAAGGTAAAAAGAAATAGGCAAAATTAATTTTAAGACTATGTTGCATTTGATCCGATCTATCCCCAGTACCGTCATTTCAACATGTACTCAATGTGAAATTACTGATGAGATAGTTGATGTGTTTACATCACACTAAATCCTTGAAATCCACGGTGCAGCTCTCAAATCACATCTCCATGTAGACCAGCCACATTTCAGGGCTCCACAGCCACATATGGCTGGTGGTCCCTGTATTGGACTTCGGGCTCAGCCAGCTCTTTGGTGAGGATGCTCTGTAGAGGAGATATTTATTCCAAGAGATTGCGTCTGGCCCGAGAGGGAGTCCCCCTCCCATCCCACGACTGGGCTCGCTCCCTGGAACAGCAAAAGTGCATCTTTCTAGAGTTCCCCAGGGATCCAAAGTGCAGCCTTAATACCAGCAAAGGTTGAAGGCTTGCAGCTGTGGGTCACGTGGTGGAACAGTTCGTCGTTTCTTAAAAACAAATCTGCGAGGATTTGGGGGAGGAGAGGTGTTAAAGTACATGACGGAGAGAGGGAAAAACAGATGGCATTCTCAGTTCTAAAACTCTAATCCTAAAGACTCAGAACTTGGCAGGCGTCGGACACCAAAACTTGATGTGAGTGGATGGGATTAAACATGTCACTGAACTCCCCAATGGCACCAATCAATGTCACTGATTGCTGCTGAAACAGAAAAGTTCTAAATATCAAATGATAAAGAATGTCCAAAAAAATAATCAAGGGGATATGATGTACAGTCTGATGACTACAGTTAATTATACCATACTGCATATTTGAAAGTTGCTACATGACCAAATCTTCAAAGTTCTCATCACAAGAAAAAAATGTATTAAGCATGTCTGGTGATGGATCTTAACTAGACTTACTGCGGTGATCACTTTGCAGTACACCAAACATCAAGTTATTATGTTGTACACCTATAACTAATATTATGTCATTTTATCTCAATAAAAAACTCCAAGAATTATAAATTAAAAAAAACAATGTCCACGTCTTCATTCCCGACCTACTTGAGAATGGACTTGAGGATATGGGGAGGGGGAAGGGTGGGCTGTGACAAGGCGAAAGAGAGGCATGGACGTGTATACACTACCAAACGTCAGGTAGATAGATAGTGGGAAGCAGCCGCAGAGCACAGGGAGATCAGCTCGGTGCTTTGTGACCGCCTGGAGGGGTGGGATGGGGAGGGTGGGAGGGAGGGAGATGCATGAGGGAAGGGATGTGGGAACAGATGTATATGTATGACTGATTCACTTTGTTATAAAGCAGAAACTAATTAAAAAAATAAATAAATAAACTTAAAAAAAAATGGATAAAAAAAAAAAAAAAAAAAAAAAAAAACAATGTCCAGTGTCTTAAACCACAGGAACATGTCTAGATACACAAATTTTTAGTTCTAAATAGGCAAATTGAGTATCGTTAAGTAACTAGTTAGCCAAGGATTTTTCTAAACAAATCCTCTGCTGTGTCACAAATAAAAGCCAAACCACATCTCCACCCATCCACATTCTTATCAGCATTTCTTTTCAGTCTCCTGAATGCTTCAGCAACTATTTTAATAAGAACACAGATAATAATAGCCTATAAATTCATACGAAGGCCTTTCTCCTCACTAGCCAGGGGACGTTTTCCACTAGGCTCTGTTAGCTCTTGCACACGTCCAGCTCTAGCTTTTCCAGGGCTTCAGGTGTTTGCAGGATTCCAGCCAAAGTGCAACTTCGCCCAGTAGGATCCCCGGCAGGTGTCTTTCTGCCTGGGCCTGGAGCATAAGGCACTACCACCCTGTCTCTGGGTTGCCAGCCCTTTCCATACAGGCCAACGACAGCCAGGGCGACATCAGTTCCATCGCACAAGTGCTCCCAGCCACGGTGATAGGGAGAGTCCAGGATGGTATTCTCAGAGCGCCCTCGGGTTGGGTCAGCTGCCTCCTGTATTCCTATGGGTCTTCTTCTCTGGGACTGGCTCCCTCTCCTGTTTTCCTTCGTCCAGCTCTTACCAGCCTCTCAGCAAGCTGGCAGTGGTCCTGGCGTCCTCTCTGGTGTTCCCCGTCAGCTAGGTTTACAGGCATCTTTTCGGGGTGTTTTCTCTAAATCCCTGTGTGGAGCTGGCCCTGCCTGCTGGCTGTGACTGAGGAGAGGCCTGGCTGCCCCTCCTTGTCCTCTATTTAACATGTGCTCCAATGGGCTTCCCTGGTGGCGCAGTGGTTGAGAGTCCGCCTGCCGAGGCAGGGGACACAGGTTCATGCCCCGGTCCGGGAAGATCCCACATGCCGTCGAGCGGCTGGGCCCGTGAGCCATGGCCGCTGAGCCTGCGCGTCTGGAGCCTGTGCTCCGCAACGGGAGAGGCCACAACAGTGAGAGGCCCACATACCGCAAAAAACAAAACAACAACAACAAAAAAAACATGTGCTCCGAGAGTTTGGGGGCCTTGGGTACCATCTTCTTTCTGCTCTCACAATGCCCCGAAGTTGTGGTTCCTCTGAGAAATGGGCCATCATAGTTCCTATTTTTCAGTAAGAACTTTTGAAATTGTGTTTACACTTTGACCAAATTATTTTTTTTAACCAGTTGTGAAGGCGAAAGCTACTTTGTAGTAATCATTTGCATTCAAAAGCATGTATCTTCCTAAGTCAGTGTTTCTCAAACTGAATTCTGTATTCTTAATTTTTTTTTCTTTTAAAAGAGATCTATGGTGGTACTCATCTCACAAGCGCTGTTTGCCAAAAATGTTTTTGTTTCCTCTCCTCCCTCCCCAGCCCGTCACAGGGACGTGATAGGATTGCAGTGCTTGGTCCTGCGTGATTGAGTGGGGCCGCCTCCCCAGATTTGCCAAGGAGTTGTGAGCATTTAATTGCTGAAGCAGGACCCTCTAGAACTCCCCCTTTTCTGTGATGGTCCAGGCAGTGGCTGCTAAGACAGCCTGGATTAAAGAGTGAGGACCCTGTGACCAGGAGAGGAGCCCCCAGGGAATCCACGTGGCACAGACAGGAGTTAATCTTTTGTGGGTTTTATTTATTTATTTTAAAAATTTTATTTACTTATTTATTTTTTTGGCTGTGTCGGGGCTTCATTGCTACCCTGGCTTTCTCTAGTTGTGGCCAGCGGGGGGCCACTCTTCGTTGCGGTGCGCGAGCTTCTCATTGTGGTGGCTTCTCTTGTTGCAGGGTACAGGCTCTAGGCACATGGGCTTTAGTAGTTGTGGCACGTGGGCTCAGTAGTCCTGGCTCATGGGCTCTAGAGCGCAGGCTCAGTAGTTGTGGTGCCTGGGGTTAGTTGCACCGTGGCATGTGGGATCTTCCTGGACCAGGGCTTGAACCTGTGTCCCCTGCATTGGCAGGCGGATTCTTAACCACGGCGCCACCAGGGAAGTCCCTCTTTTGTGGTTTTAATCTACAGAGATTTGGGGAGTGTTTGTTACATGCACACCTGGCTTATCCTGAATAATAAAGAGTCCATAGATTTCTCATGTTTACAAAAAAGCCCTCTGGTCTATACCCTCTTCTTCATAGGAGTTTATTATGCTAAGTATTATATCTCTATTTTGAAGTAATTAAACTAAGACTTCAACTTAAATTTGGGAAAATTGCAATTTTCATGAAATTTTGTTTGCTTCTTATAAATGATAAGTCCTTTTGATAAAATCCACCTTTAAAACTCCTAAAAAGAAATGAGGATTATTTCAACAGGCACTAATTAATTTATCACTGAAATAAATCATAAAACTGTAACACAGAAGCAGAGGGAGCCCTGGGTAGACCTGCCATCCCATTGAAACCTTGTGCCTAAGAGCTTATGTCACTGCCCAGGGAATGGAACAGTTAACAAGTCCCATTTGAGCCCCCAGGTACACCTAAGGAAGGTGTTGGTGGGTCTGAAAATCATGGTCTCGTTCTACACTGATGACGTATCTTCATACGCCGTCACCTCCTCTGGAGAGGTACGGACAGCAGGCATCATTCTCCCAGAGACGGTCCTCATTTTTTAAAGAAATACTTGAGGGGCTTCCCTGGTGGCGCAGTGGTTGAGAATCTGCCTGCCAATGCAGGGGACGTGGGTTCGAGCCCTTGTCTGGGAGGATCCCACATGCCGCGGAGCAACTAGGCCCGTGTGCCACAACTACTGAGCCTGCGCGTCTGGAGCTTGTGCTCCGCAACAAGAGAGGCCGCGATAGTGAGAGGGCTGTGCACCGCGATGAAGAGTGGCCCCCGCTTGCCGCAACTGGAGAAAGCCCTCGCACAGAAACGAAGACCCAACACAGCCAAAAATAAATAAATTAATTAATTTTAAAAAAGTAAAACAAACAAACAAACAAAAGAAATACTTGAGTATCTTGGGGGGACATTCATATCCCTTCTGCTTTTGCATGACTGATGTTCCGGCTTTGAAGAGTATTTCTCCGTCATTTCAGTGATGGGCAGTTAGATAGCAAAGTCCAGAATCAGAAAGCGTGTTTCAGAGGATAAGTATTGATATTTGGGCATTTGCTAACACACGTGTATTTATCTTTTAAGGCCAAGAGCGTGAACATGATTGTCTGCTGGTTGTATACGAATCTGAGGTCTAAGTGATCTGGTTCATTATCTGGTTCCTGTATCTCCAGCCATATGGAGCTTCACAGGTGTGGGACATTCATTGATAACCCTGGCAAGGCGCCTGCATCTTAGCCCCGATCTGAAGCCCAGGAGCACATATATAAGTTACGAGTTGTTGGGTTCCTTAAACATAGCAGACAGGTTTTAGGCTGTAAACTAAGTTAGACTCAGAAGTGGGAACTTAATAAATGATGCATCGCTTATTAGCTGGTGCTCAGAAAACCAGCTCAGTACTGAGACCAATAAAGGTGGATCCCTGCTTCACAGTGGCATTGAGGGAGCAAGGCAGATGGATTCAGGCCTGAATGTGACGGAGCCATAAGCTAATAGGAGAGTGTCTGTGGCCTTCAGGTACAGAAGAAGATTTCTTAAACAAAACCCAGACAACAGTCAGTAGGAGAAAACATACTGATCTGACCATATCAAATCAATTAAGGATTTAAGAATTTTTGGTCAATGAAACAAAAAATAGGCAAAGTTAACGGGTAGCTAAAACATTGAGGGAAACATACTTGCAATGTCTAAAACCAACAACAGGGTAAAGTTTAGAATATAAAAGGCAATCCTATAAGTTGAAGGGGACAAATCCAATCCAATAAGTCCAACAAATCCAGAAAATTCCATACACGTGGGCAAGGATATGGCAAGGCAAACCACAGAGGAGAAACACAAATAGCAAAGCAATACGCACGAAGATGTGCTGAGCCTCCCTGGTAACCAGAGACGTGCAACCTAAAACACTCAGGAGGCTGGCCAAAATCAGAAAATTGGAAAGTACCAAATGTGTACATGGGCAAACAGGACATTCAATGGGTGTACACAGAAAGCAATCTGGCATTATTTAGGGCACTAAACTTGCATGCATCCCAGGACCCGGTCGTTCCACTTCTAGGCATTATACTCCACGGGAAACCTCCCAAATGTCCAAAGGGGACATGTATGAGAAAAGGGAACCCTCCTACACTGTTGGTGGGAACATAAATTGATACAGCCACTATGGAGAACAGTATGGAGGTTCCTCAAAAACTAAAAATAGAGTTGCCATAAGATCCAGCAATCCCACTCCTGGGTATATATTCAGAAAAAACTCTAATTCAAAAAGATACACGCATCCCAATGTTCATAACAGCACTATTTACAATAGCCAAGACACGGAAGCAACCTAAATGTCCACTGACAGATGAATGGATAAAGAAGATGTGGTATATATATGCAATGGAATACTACTCAGCAGAAAAAAAGAATGAAATAATGTCATTTGCAGCAACATGGATGGACCTAGAGATGATCATACTAAGTGAAGTAAGTCAGATAGAGAAAGACAAATACCATATGCTATCACTTATATGTGGAATCTAAAATATGACACAAATAAACTTATCTACGAAACAGAAACAGACTCACAGACATAGAGAACAGAACTGTGGTTGCCAAGGGGCAGGGGTTAGGGGGGATGGGTTAGGAGTTTGGAACTAGCAGATGCAAACTATTATACAGAGAATGGATAAGCAAAGAGGACATGTATGGAAACATTTATCAGGACGACTGGAGGCAGCCCAGGTTTGGAGGATGGAGATGTGAAATACAGCAGGAGGTACTGATGAAAACCACGCAGCACTCATGTGTAGGCAACACAGGGAGACCTTTAAAACATTGCTCCAGGGCTTCCCTAGTGGCACAGTGGTTGAGAGTCCACCTGCCGATTCAGGGGACACGGGTTCGTGCCCTGGTCCGGGAAGATCCCACATGCCGCGGAGCAGCTGGGCCCGTGAGCCGTGGCCGCTGAGCCTGCGCCTCTGGAGCCTGTGGTCCGCAACGGGAGAGGCCACAGCAGTGAGAGGCCCGCGTACCGCAAAAACAAACAAACAAACAAAAACACAAAAAAAATTGCTCCATGAAAAAGTAAGAAATGAAACAAGATCTAGAGCAGCACAATGCCATTTATGTCACCTAAACCCACACATACCACAAGCTCTGGTTTATAAGGACACATCAATAACAAAGGGCATAAATCAAGCACATTCAATTGGGGACCTGTTGAGGGCAGAGTGGGGAGAGTGGAGGAAGGGAAAATCAAATCAAACAAACATGAGAGGGGCCTGCACAGCCCAACGATGGCTGTAGCGCGTGCAGAGACAGGCTTTACTCAACTCTGTGCTCAAAGAAAAATGACAGTCACCCAAACCACCTCCTACAGAGCTACTTAGAGGTCATCTTGGAACTTCCTCTGCTTTCAGTGCTTCTAGACTTGCCAACTATTCAAATTTTGCCTTACTTCTGCACCTCAGAAAGCCCTTAGTTTCATGTTTATTTACATGTATTGGGGAAAGCTGAGAAATTTTCCAAAGAAAGTCAAGTACAGCTGAACTGCTGAAAAAGCAGTTGACACGCACCCCAATAAGTATCGTAGTCCTTGGTGAGTTCTAGAATTTGCAAGCTTCTCCCTTCTCTGTTTCTTGATTTGCAAAATATTTTTCTGCATACAGTTACTTATTGTTCATTGGCATGTACTTTATTGTTCAGGCAGAACCATCTTTAGAGAGGGATGAGATGCTTTTAAGTACAAGCCACGAGTGGGTGGTACACACCATCCCTGGAATTCTTTTTTTTTTTTTTTTTACAACTTTATTGGAGTATAATTGCTTCACAATGGTGTGTTAGTTTCTGCTTTATAACAAAGTGAACCAGTTATACACATACATCTGTTCCCATATCCCTTCCCTCTTGCATCTCCCTCCCTCCCACCCTCCCTATCCCACCCCTCCAGGCGGTCACAAAGCACCAATCTGATCTCCCTGTGCGATATTACTCAGCCATCCCTGGAATTCTGACTCTGGAGGTTTTTGACGGTGAAGACTGTTCAGTCTCATGGCTTCACTCTGGACCACAGTGATGTGTATTAATGTTATACTGCATTCACTCTCTACTCTAACTTTGAAATGTGACTTGCTTTATTATATTCCAACAAATACATAGGTGAGTTTCCATCCTTAACAGATGTACTAACTGAGATCCAATTAGAATACCCTTCTGTAGACAAGTGCCATCAAAATTAAAACACACTGATATGGTTTCCAAACTCTACACTTGAGATTTAAGCTGTTCTTCCACTTTAAATGAGAGGAAAAATTTATATTTAGCTGTATTCAACTTATCTATATGATGAAACTGAGTATATTTGAATAGGTAAGGAACGATTAGAGAGGGGACCTGAAAACAGCTCAAAAAAGAAAGAAAGAAAACCAACCATACAGAATTAGAGAAAATGTAAGGCACCTTGAATGCATGTTGGGAGGCATTCTGGAAAGTGACTATTGCACAGAGGTTGTTTAAAACTAGATGTTTTGAACCTAGTGTTCTGTAACTATTTGCTGAGTAAATGGGTGAACAAATGAAGATGAATTCCTGCTGCGTTGTGTGTCAGTTTGTGGGACAACCTCATGTCAGTTACATTGAAATGGTTTTTCTAAACATGTGGTGACCAGATAAAATATTCCACGATTCAGTGTGCAAGGTGAAAAATATTTTCAATGCAGTAATTAATAATCAACTTGAACTTTACAGGCCGGTTGTTTTTAGACAACCAAGTGTACCATATAGTTTACAGAACTGTGGGAAGAACACTACATGGCGTGGAGCCCATGTTTCACTCAATTGCCATCAAATCTGTCCCCTGCTAATTTTAGATCAGCCTGTATAAATACAGCATGTTAACAGTTATGAATTGCAGAGTGAATACTTGAATTGTCTTTGGTAAGATTTGTCCACGTCAGGTTTCAAAGAGAAGTATTTAAGCCTGGAGACTCCACTAGTGATAAACACATGGGGTAAGTACTTAATCTCTATCATTCTTGGTGTCATAGAAATAATCGTGCTGAGTATTCATTCAGTAAGCCTTCCTCAGTCTCCCTCAAGATCTAAACTGTTAGTGGTGTGTTGGCTCTGCAACATAAACAAGAAAGAACACAAGGATCCCCCTTTGAGAGACAGTAAGACAATTGTACACCAAGTTGCTCAACTCTCGCCACTTCAGAGGAAGAACTTGTCCTTAAGGTCAGTGAAAGAGCAGAATACAATGAACTTGAGTTTATTTTATTGAATTTAAAAAAACTAACGAATCTCGGAAGTTGTCAAGAATTTTGTTTATCAAGACTCTGTGGGGTCCTTCAGCTTTTTCTGAGAACTTCATATAACTTGAACTCTGAGAGCTCAGGGAACAGTTGTCCAACTGATGGACACAAATCCTGTTTGTGCTTACTGATCAGTGACTCTTGTCCTAACTGGGTATGAGGACTTCTGGTTAATGTCAAAGAATTTAATGGTTGCCCACATGATAGGAATTGTGCTTTTAATTCTGTTCACTGAGACATCAACATAACACATATTTACTACGAACTTACCGTCTTTCAATTCATTAGTCATTATTCAACACAACGGCATCTACTTTCATCTGAAATAATAGTATATATTCATCCAAGATGTATTCATTCATTCTACAGACAAGACTTGGCTGCAAATGGTTTGTGGACTTTTGCAGTAACTTGATGGTCCCCAAGGATCTGTGGCCCCCTGGGACAGACTGCCACATGATTCTTCCATCGACTCTGGGGCTGAGGTCACAGATGCTGCGAGGCAGGAGTGTGTTAGCCGGAACATTCTTCTTTGGTCACCCTCCATGCCCATTCCTAGGGATGGTAACAAAGATCTGCTTTTCTAGCATAAGAGTGTCCTTGGTTCAGGCCATTTACCCCAACATTCCCCAAGTCCTTTTCCTGGGAAGGATATAAGGACTTCTTCACTCTTTAAAGCTTCCTTTATTCAGCCACCATAAGAAAGGTACATTCACTATTTGAAGAAGGAAGGCTTCCTCTCGATCAGGTCCCCTTTCTGTACATTAAATTATACTTCCCTCCAATAGTGCCAGATTCAAAGAAAAATGAAAACAGCACAGACCCATATTATTTGCTCTAAACCAAGAAATCTAGCCATCCTGGATTGCATGGGCTTGGTCCCGTTCATATCTGTATCCACATGAATAAGTGTTGCTATTGCAACACAACCTGGATGTTCTTCATCCAGCCATCTGTTAGATGGATCTTAATTTTTATTTTTTCCAGGGAAGGGAAGATTTAGCCCTTGAAAATCTAGCACCTGATACCTTTTATACCATCTACCTGGGGGGAACCTCTAGGGATGGAAGCTAATAGATCCCAGTGTGTTTTCTCTGTTATTATTTAGCACAGTTTTCTCACGTTTACCTACATCAAAGGAGCATGTCTGTATACTCCAACAATCAACCTAGCCCTGGAGAATTGAAACAATTTCACCCAGGCTGCATCTCTTTTCTTAGGATTATTTCTTGAAAAAAGGCAGTTTTCCTAATGGACTGGAGATCTAGCAAGCAGCATTGTCATAGCAACAGCAGCTCTGGATTAGGAATAATGCCCGGGAATTCCTGCCAGGGAGTTGGATGTGCAGGGTTCTGGAAGTTGTAACCATCATGGCCTCCAAAGCACGGAACACTTTCACAAAGAGCTAGTATTTTCTCATTTATTCACAGTAGGGAAGCACAGCAATTTGGACTGCAGAGACTGCTTTTGCCAAAAACACAAGAGTGGGCCAAGTGGCACAGGAACAAAACACTGGAAGAAGCTGCTATCTTCCTCTCTCACACGATAGAATATGAAGGTTTCAAAGACGGTGTTAGAGGGCCATTCTCTTGGCAAGTGTTCAAAAAGCAAGAGCAAAAGCAAACTCACTTTTTATTCTGTTAGAAAGACCCAGAATTAAAATAACTAAAGTAGGCGTTTTCACTATTCTCACAAAAAAGAGCAATCAATATTAACAGAATAAAATAAGCCTGTGCGGCTTATTCATTTTGTTTTATATTTTAATTAGTTTTGTGTGTAATGCCACCAGGGCATGGGCTAGGCCAGAAAAAGGCAAATGCTTCTCTGGATCACCACAGGGGTGCTGGGGCTCAAACAGGAGGGCTGTTGTTCTGAAGGGCAAGGATCAGCCTTTGAGATGGAAAAAGGGAGGAGTCCATTGTTCCCAGAACCTGTAACTAATGAATGAGGAGTTGACATGCCTCTAAATGTCACTATGTAGAGCTTGGAACTCTTCCCCTTGTGTCATAATCCAACACCATTTTGCCTAGGTGTTTGCTGGAATCTCAGCTTTAGGGAGAGCGGGCCAGGTGAACGGAAGTGCTTTGGCTCTGTGTCTGGACCAAGAATGTACATCAAGAGAGGCCAGTGGGGGGAGGGGACACCTGGGTCTCCTGTGGGCCAGCACTGCTGTCCCATATGGGACCCACCTGGAGGACGGGTTCTCAGCAGCCGCAGTCTCCAGAAAGATCAGGCAGCAGTTATCAGCAGGGGCAACATCTAACTCTATGACAACAGATGAGCAAAGACATCAGCAGTGGGACCCCACTTTTGAAAGAAAGAACAGGCAGAAAGTATGCAGGGGGCCAGGGCCCCAGTCGAACAACTAGGGTTCAAGTCCAGATTAAGAACTATAGTAGAAACAGGGGATTGAGCAAGTTGTATACGTGAAATATGTACAGCTTTCTGCATGTCAATCATACAGCAATAAAGTGTGTGTTTTTTTTCAAAGGAATATCACTTCATGTTAGACCTTCAAAATAAAGGCTGTAAAACTTCTCTTTTTTTTTTAAGGAATTAGGGATTGAGGAAGAAAGAGGAAGCCTGGCAGGCACCTGGGGGCCCCAGCAGCTTGCATCTGACGTTGGGAAATCCCAGGTCCCATCCTCTAGTCAGGCCAGGCATCCCACTGTCTTCTCATAGGGATCAGGGTCCCAGTGGGCTGGGAGGGGCTTGTGAAGCCAGAAAATATACATCTTTGGTATTCTCCTCTAAGCATAGCTGGGAAGGTGAGGACTGACCTAGTCACAGGGTGACCAACTCACCCCCATTTGCCTGAGACTTTCTTTAGGTTTAGCTTTGAGACTTCAGTATCCTAGAAATCCTCCCAGTCCTGGGCAAACAAGGACGACTGGTCACCCTACTGGTCACCATCTGAGTCCATTAGTTGTCCTGGGTTCTGTAGATCCAATTACTTGTTAGAAAGATGTCATCAGACACCAGGACTGACTGGTATCACTATATCTACATATATATTTATTTATATGTATGTAACACTGAGGCTGAGTGCTTTTCTTTCACAGTTCTGATGTATACTTCTCAAGCCTGAAGACCATGGCAAGAGCATATAGCCCAGTTATTTCAAGAGGGACTCTGGAAGGTCAGTTTCAGGGAAGGGGAGAGAAGGCCTGTCTCCCAGGGTTCCTCACTCAAAATGCTGCTCTTTGGGGAGCTGCCCTGAAAATCTGCCTTGCCCTCTCCAGGGCTGTAATCTCATTCTTTAAGGGATATGACACTTGGATTTCTAGCTCAATTAAAGCCATATGGTGCTCTGGATCATTCTCCCTCAAGATTTGTACAGGTGAAATGAGAGCCCACTGACCTGGAAGATTTTAGGCCAAATTTCCTTTAGTGGAAGAAACTTACTATTTCATCACCCAGCTCGGGAAAGGAACTCGCTCTGGATTCAACAGTCCTTCACTGCTGTTTTTATGGCTTTTTAAGTGGTAGCATAAACATTTTTCCCTATTCATGCAATATTGTCTTATATTCAAAAAGTTAAAGACATGGGAACTAATTAGAATTGAAACATAGCCCATTTATAGAACTCAGGCTATTTCCAAAAATGGATTTAACTAGAGTACTATTAAATTATTTCTGAGCTCCAAAGGTCCATTTTATGTTTAGTATATGAAGTGTCCTGACATTTTTTTATGCATTCAGGAATATTCTAAATTAAAGCTAATGTGGTGGCACGCATGTTACAGTAATCATTTTAACATGTCATGTTAAGGATGATGGCTTTGCTGGTAGAACTGGAATCATTTATTCTGTGTGAAGTCAAAGAATGAAGATTTACTTCTGTTAAGGGAAAGTAATGTACAAGTTTAAGTTTCCAGAGACTTTTTTTCCCACCATCTTTTACTATTTTCTAGACTCACACCTTTCCCACTCTTGACACGGTCACTGCTTGGGCCTAAATTACTTTCTCTGGATCTTTTGAAATGAATTCTATGGGAGAGTTTTTAAGTTTCAAGTCTGAGATAATAATTAAACACAAAAACTAACAAAGACAGCACAACTGGACGAAAATACCACACAACTCACATGGGCTTCATGACAGCCAGAATCATGGTGTGGTTTCTCTTTTGGAAGAACAAAACTTATGTTTATAAAAATCCCCTTTGGAAAGGAAATGTCAGAAACAGACATTCCCAAAGCTGGAAAGTCCCTCTCTGGAGCAATATTGATGCTTCTGTGACGGTTCATTAAAATATAGGAAATATGGCAGCTATTAAGAGTTGGAAGTCTCTCTGGTAACTAAGGTAACCTAAAAATTAGCCTGACACTTTTTAATGAGGTTTTAATATATTCAATTTTGGAAATATATCAGAGTGGGATCATTGATATTGATGATGTTCCCTTTGCAGTCAGAAAGCTCAAGTATCAGCTCTTGATGTCACCCAAACATGTTACCATGGGAACTGCCCATGAGTGTATTTATGCATGAATGATTATCAGCATAACATCTACTACTGACATTTCAATAAACTGTGATTAGCTATGAACAATGAACTATATAAGCATATCATAAAAGTAAGGAAATTACCATCAAGCCTTACAGGTTTTTGAGTCAACAGAGCATAACAATATCGCCAACAAATATGGACATATTCAGTTCAGTAGTATTAGAGCCTCTTCGTTAACTAGAGTTGTAGCCTACTATTTTCCATGAGCATATCCCACACGAAGACAAGAGGGGGAGAGAGAGATCTTTAGGATAAGGGCCTTTAAAATCCTTTTTTAAAAAAATGAAACCGAAACTGCTGCCAGAGTTACTACCTGTGTAGTTGTATAATCCAGGTCAGTAAGTGACAAGGGCTATTTAATCAGGATATCAGTTGACTTTTGATAAATAATGCTCTGTAACAAGCATAGTGGCATAAAAGAATAAGCATTCATTGAGCTCACACATCGGTGGGCTGGCTGGGAGACTGCTGACCTAGGTTTGGGGAGACTTTGCTAGAGCAGCTTTCCTCCAAATGTCTCTTAGCCTTCTATGTGGTCAGTAGGAGAACCTGGAAATATTCTTCTCACAGTGCTGGCTGAAGCCCAGAGATCAAGCCCAAGCACATTTCATGACTCTACTGCATCACATCTGGTCACCTACCATTGGCCAAAGCAACCCGAACGGCCAAGCCAGAAGTGGAAGGGCAGGCCGTACACTTCAGCCATCATGAGACCAAAGCAGGTTACATTGCTCTGCCCTGCATCAGCGGAGCCAGGAAGTATCTTCATTCATTGGAAACGAGGGGGAAGATGGGACTCTTTCAAACAATAATCTAATCTACCACAATCCGGTGTCATCTAGATAGCAAAAAACATGCTGGATCACCAAACCCTACTTTAGCAACTGAACCAGTACTATTACTATCAGCTACATGAGTTAGCTTTGGCTGCAAAAAAAACACCCTCAAATCTCTGTAGCTTATGAAGACACCTTTAGCAGACTGTAGTTTACAGGGGCAACAATGATTTCTTGGCCACATTCCATGTCTCAGCTGTAGGTCAGCTGCTATAGCTCTGTTCCTAGTTGAAGCTCTTCTCATTGTGGACCCACGCTGAAGGAACAGCTCCAGTTTGGGATGTGCTGTTCTTGCACCCGAAGGAAAGGGCAAAAGAGCTGTCAGAAGCTCGTGATGCCTTTACAGCTTCTGCTCTGAACGGTACCCGCCCCCACCGCTTCTGCTTCTCGGACCTAAAATAGACCAGGACCTCTGGTGTCAGTGATGGAACAGGCTGGTGTTGGGAGGTGGCTGAGGCTATTGTGACGAGAGGAGGGTACAGCTGCCAGATCTCCTAGGGCTGCTTTGCTACCAAGCAGGTTCTTTCTAATTCATTCTAGCTTCACTGCCACCTAGGATGTGCACCCCTAGGAAGAGGTGGGAATTGGAGAGGTCTTGGGGGATGAGGTCATTTACATGGTAATGACTTCTTCCAAAAGTCAGGATTTACCAAAGAGAGGTTCCGTGAAAAGTGTAAGGAGAGCATTGGGCAACCAGCCTTGGGCATGGGTGCCTTGATGTTATCATACCCAGAGAGCAGGGATACCAGCTAAGGCAACGGAGGGTTTCTGAAGGTGTGAGGTGACTGCGTAACCATAAGGTTTCCTGGTGGTCCTACTGTTGACATGGGCAATAGTTCCTTGAGTTGCCAAAATAGGAGTAATTGATAGCATTACCCCCAAAACTATAATAGGATTCTGCCTTGGTGCTGGTGCTGGAGTTCAAGTCAAATGCCTGCACTACCTACCAGTATTTCTGAGTATTCAAAGAGGGATTTTGCACATAATCATGTTTCGTGGAAACATTAATATCTCTGAAATAGAAAACTATGGTTTGGCCTATAATTTGACTGAATTCAGCTATTAGCAAGGTGTTTTAAACGTCTTTACGTTTTAAAATTCTTTCTCTTTTTAAAGACAATACTTTGCCTTTCTACTTAGGTGGTACAATTTTTAAAGGCTGGAGATGGACAGGGTCAGTTTGAAGACATTTATTTCAAAAACTGAAGCCCCCATTGAGAAGCAGGTGATTACAAGCATGAGACTGGAACTTACAAGACAAGCCTGGAAAATCTTGTCATGCTAATGAGCAAGGAAGCATTCAGAAACTACTAGAGCTGTGGCAGAGGGACTCAGGAACCAGAAAAGATGAGCCTCGTCTGTCCAAAGACAGGGGCAATTTGAGCATCAGTAGGATGATAACAATAACTGCAGAAGACTGAAACATACACAGTATGTATAAATCCAGGAGGTCATAATGAGGCTTAAAAAACCCATAGCCCACAATGCATTGATCACTTCGAGAATGCAGGCAACCAATTTGCTAATTTGAAAAGAAAGAATTATGCCTATATCCTGCCTTTCCTATAGGAACTGTATCTGAGAGTCATCTCAGTTGATGGGATAAGTTAGTCTTTATATAAGTATTCCAGTAACAGATGAAGAAATAATGACAAAATGTGAATATTGTCAATTTGCAATCTCTGATGAATGAATAAATACAGGCAATGATTATCAGTGGCAGTTAACATCACAAAAGAATAGAGAGGCACAGAGATACTAGGTGTCTCTTAATGGAAATGTACAAAGCCACTTATGAAGTAGTCTTGCCCAAAATGACAAACCTGAACTTGCTTAACTCTAGATCTAACTACTAATTTAGTTATATTTCGTTGTATTCCATCACAGGGAATACAAGACAGAGGGTCATGTTAAAGGATCTGAAGAGAAGTAATCAGTGAAATTTAGACTTCAGAAGACTCAACAGAGAGAAAACTCCATAGCATTCTCCACCAAAGTTGCTAGAAAAAGTTGCTAGAAAAAGAAAACCTATAGATTAAAAAAGACCGAAGAGGCTTATCAACCTATCACAACACCTATCACTAGGATCCTACGGCTACAGTGGTAGCTAGGATCCTAGAGTAACTGAAGTCCTGGAGAAACGGAAGTCTGATCAAACCTGACTTTCAAATGGAGATCATCTAACTGCTCAAAACTAGAGTTCAAGTGTCTTGGAAGCCATCGGATCCATAGTTCCCTATCTTTTACAATCACAATGATGCAGAGCATTTAAGTAC
The DNA here is from genome assembly GCF_964165515.1 of Mesoplodon bidens. NCBI lineage: Eukaryota > Metazoa > Chordata > Mammalia > Artiodactyla > Ziphiidae > Mesoplodon > Mesoplodon bidens. Next base: position 86,683,564 of record NC_138168.1, on the reverse strand, counting down.
TTCCCTGCTGAAATGATCTCTATCTTGCTCATGAATTCGAAGCGGGTCAGTGGGTGTTGGACTGGACACTCACAGGATGTGGAATAGCAGCTATTTTGGGAATCATCCTCTGGCCTCTCAGCAACACTCATGATAACACACAATGTGCCTGGTTAACATAGCATCTTCTTTCATAAGCAATCAGCACACACTATGTTTTCTATACTCTTAAAACCTTGATTTAGATCTTACACATACTTAGCTCTGGGACTACATGCAATGTCTTCAGGATACTGATGATGAATAGCAAAAATACTCATTTGGCCATTAAAACTGAGTACAAAGTATCATTCATTTGATCCAGCTGTGCAGACCAATGGCTTGTGTGACCAGAGCAAGCTGAGAGGGCAGTGGGATATTATTTTCCCTAGAAGCACAGCTCAAATGTTCTCAGTCAAAGAATGACAAGGATCAACTAGTCTTCATGGTTAGAACAGATCACGTTTTATCTTTACCATATATTTTATGACCTGTAAACTTCAAGGTAAATCATTAATGTACTTCCAACAGTGACAATTGGTCAGTTGAAACCTTTGTAAACACAGAGCCTACTGCTTGTCGCTTAATGTAAGAGTGAAAGAAGAAGGTAGAAATCCGAATATAACCGACCAGGTTCTGGGGAGCTAGGAAGCTGGGGAGTTGACAATACAACCCACAAACCCATTTTTATCAGAACGTTTCTAGCAAAACAAACTGAATGCTACAAAAGAAAACAATGTTAGCAATATTAATATTAAACATTTAAAAATTCCTCTTATGGACTTCCCTGGTGTTGCGGTGGTGGTTAAGAATCGGCCTGCCAATGCAGGGGACACAGGTTTGATCCCTGGTCTGGGAAGATCCCACATGTCACGGAGCAACTAAGCCCATGTGCCACAACTACTGAGCCTGCACTCTAGAGCCCGCGAGCCACAACTACTGAGCCCACATGCCACAACTACTGAAGCCTGCGTGCCTAGAGCCCGTGCTCCACAACAAGAGAAGCCACCGCAATGAGAAGCCCGGGCACTGCAACAAAGAATAGCCCTGCTCGCCGCAACTAGAGAAGCCCGTGCGCAGCAACGAAGACCGAACTCAGCCCAAAATAAATAAATTTTAAAAAATTATTATTAAATATTATTTTTATAATAATTCTCTGTTATTCTGCATTCATTTAGTCTTTGCAGCTAAAGCAAAAATCATATCTTTTTATATGTTATTCTCTAATTATTCAGGCATTGCTTCAAATACACGTATATGTCTTCGGCTGCATATCAAATGTTTGAAAAGACAAGAATGAGCTTTTAATACACCACCCCCTTTTCTCTTAATGCAGTGACACAGAGGCACCCAAAAAGCCTTTGTTGGAGGAAGGAAAGAAGGGAGGAAGGGAGGGAGGGAGGGAGGGAGGGCAGACTATTCAGCGTGTGTAAGTCTAAAGGTTGAAATATTACATTACTGCCCAAGCTCTGGTTGGCAGAGATAATACTTCCAAGACTAAATTTAAAGACAAATCTTTAGACTTAAATTGAATGTCAAGAAAAGATTTATAGTTTGTCCAATTAAGATGAATGAATGATGAATTACTATGGGGCCTATAGTAGTATAGGTAATAGTATAGTAAGTATATAATATAGTATAGTATATAATATAGTATAGTATATATAGTATATTAATATATACTATATATACTTATATATACTATATAAGTATAGTAATTCAAGTAACTTGGTGCAACTATTAAAATATGGACTAAATGACCAATTCACCTCAATTACAATGCTATTACAACTTCGCAATTATTTCTTCTTTAATACACCTTATGATTCTTCCCAAAGTTTTTTTAAAGTCAAAGTAAAAATTAGTCATATATTTGATAATATGTGCATAAGTGGCAAATTAATTCACCCACTTTAACAATACTTGTTACTAGTAATATGTAAGATTACCTCCGAGTAATTTGGCGAGAGATATTTCCCGTTGCATTTCGCAATGCTCCTCAGGATTTTTAATGCTTTATCTCCTTTCTTCCGAGTAGTCAGCCAGCGGGGAGATTCAGGAACCACCCTGGTGAGAAGAAGTCTTTTTTGAGTTATGCCTGAGAATCTCAAAACTTAAAAGTTTATGACTTGAATTGCTCTATCGAAATGGATCTTGCGATCAGATACATGTTTCAGAGATTCTGAGAGCTTAGAACTGGCTCTTTGAAACACAGATTATCTTTGCAAGTTTATAATGGACGGGAAAAAATGCTCACTTGATAATTGAATCATTGCTCATGATAAAAATAATCAATATTACATTGCTCTTGCAAGAAGGCTGTCTTAGAATATACAGTCCTCAATTACAAAGATGAAAAAAACTGGGATTTAATGAACATTTAGGAAAAGGTTAAGAACCCAATTTACGTAAACTGGTTTGCTCATATATTAAAATTAAATTAGAGGATGATTAAAGTATTTTCATTCTAATAAGAATAAAATGCATACACCTGTAGCTTTCTGACAACTTAATTTTCTGATTCTCTTAACATTTTCTTATTCCCCTGAGAATTCCTGAGTCACATTAATTTGCTTAATAAAACATACAGAGAAGCAAATCGTGTTCATTGGATTTAAACTGCATGTTGAAATACTGGCAGATATGGTTTGTTGCCTTGTAGTTTTCATAAAAATATTAAAACATAATAAAACATAATTAATACTCTATTTTAAAGGTGTTTTTCAATTTTATTAATTTAATAGTAACTATTAGTCAAAAACCAATAAAAAAGCTCTAGAAATTCGCAAAGCCCATAGCCATTCTGGAGATGTTAGAAAATCTCGCCTTCATTTTCATGTTGGTTTGGAAGCACAGATTCTACATTTCTGTGGAATAAGAATAAATTTGATAATGACCAAAACCACATTACCAGTAATAAAGGAGGAAGAGGAAGTTAGGCAGTGTGATGGCTAGCTGGATCCCTTGCCAGTTGGGGATAAAGTAGGCAATTCCAGGGAGAATTATGATTCCAAGGGTGAAGAACATTTGAATCACTATTCCCACAATCCTCCTTTGTTTTGAACCTACTATTTCCGTCACTGAAGGAAAACAAACAGAGAGGTTAGGGAAGCTCAAGATCAGCTCCAAAACAAACAAACAAACAGAGACGTTACACCTGTGACATCCATCCATCAGCATCGCTAGAATACTATACAGGACTCTCAAAGATCCTGAAGGCACTGACCTGATGGGGATGTGCTTCCCAGACAGCTCAGGTCCCTTCCTCTCCCCCTCTTCTCTGCATTATCAACAAGCATGTGCCATCCCCCTACACACCCAGCCCAGCACCCTTCCGGGTATACAAAGAATATATGTACCGGTTTTAGGAAAGCTTAGATGATGACTATTTTGAAAAGTAGTTGTAATTATCAAAACATAAATATAATCAAGTGGCTAGATTTTATCACAGTCTTTAAAGATTTGCATATTACAGTCTCTTTAGGTGATTCATCATGAACATTAGATTCTACAGATAAATTTTTCACTATCACAAGATAGTTTCTATCAAATGATAATTCTCTCCACAGTGCTGGACCTTTCATTTGTGTGATATTTCTTTTAAAATCACATGAGGAATTTTACTGCTGGCATCCTTTCCTCCCCTCCCCTCCCGCTGATCTGTTTCTATCTGTCCCTAATTCCATTCTGATCATCCTGGCGTATGTTACCTTATTGCTGCCCTAAGATCACAACTAGGAAAACTCACACAGACTGGGGTCTCCTTAAAAACGCTTCATGGTCCAAAGTTATCCCTTCTACTCCAGCCATCAACCATCAGTCCCCCCAGCTCTCTCTCTCTCCTTCCTCGCCCACAAAAAGATCTTCAAAGGGCCCCCAAAGTGGGCACCCCAAAGAGGGGCTGTCCAGCAGTAACAGAAGTGAGTGAAAGCCCACAGATCTGGGGTGATAATCAAAGAGGAGGTTTCACATTTCCCTGGTCACAGATCCACCACGACTTTGAGTGGGTGCCTATTCCAGACACTACTGGAAAGGTAGCAGCCAGGACCTTCCCCAGTAATAGGAGCAAAGAGAAGTTTTTCTTTCCTTCACACTCAGACGTCCAACTTTCTAGATATGGAAGGTAGCAAAGGGTTACCAATGAACTTCTCATTTTCAGGTCATATCTCCTGCACGGCAAAAAAGTTCTCCACTTGTGCGGAAGGAATCGAATTAAGGAAATAATATTTGAGAGCACAGCAATGTTACCTCAAACTGTATCACAGATATACATGGAAAATGCTTTAAAAATGTTTCGAGGGGGAATTCACTGGTGGTCCAGCGGTTAGGACTCTGTGTTTTCACTGCTGAGGGCCTGGATTCAGTCCCTGGTCAGGCAACTAAGATCCCACAATCCACATGGCACAGCCAAAAAAAAAAAAAAGTTTCGAGGAACTACTGAAGTTTTTCTAAAGATTAATCTCTAAGAAAACAAAGCAAGAAACCATGTGATAACAGTATGGCCGTGCTAGAAAGTGGTTCACCCCAGTATTTGGCGAGAGTCATATTTGGTTCCCAAAACAAGATGGAACTTTAATTTCTAAAGAGTCAGCATCTTGCCCCTGCATCCTCCTATTTGCAGAAATAACGTTGCAGCAATGAAGCCTCACCACACTCGCAGGAGGAAGGCTGACCAGCGGCACTTCTCACCCACCTAACCCTGGTTCTCAAACAGACGAGGAGGCATAGCCAGGTCTTACCAATCACGTAGCAAGTCATCCATGTCCCCTTTCCAAACACGCCTTGTAGGAAGCGGAAGACCACAAACACAGGGAAATTGGGTGCAAATGCCACCACAACACCAGCAACGCCAACACCGAAACAGGATATTAAGTAAATGACCATTCGGCCGTACCTTTTTGAGAAAGAGAAAGGATGAGGTTACCTTGAACGTTTTCTTCAACACAATGAGAAGACTCTCACTGGAAGTGTTGTTAAAGGAAGTTTAAGTGCAGAACTTGTGTCCTTTATAGGTTCATTATTACCACATCAAGGATTGCTGAAAATGCTACGCTTTGTTTTATAGCAAAGCCAGGGCAAATAAAAACATATGCCTCTGAAATGACATTACAAAATTTAAGGCATGGAATGCATCCTTTGGGAATGCAGTTTCCAAAGAGATGACCCCCTCCATCACAACGCCTCTCCATCACAACGTTCTTTTCCCATAGTCACTCCAGTGGCACAGCTTGGACACTTCCTAGCATTTCTGTGGGTGGGGTCAGAGGAGAAAGGGACAGAAAGAAGCTAAAATGGTCCTGACAGCCAGGAGGTCTGGCCTTCTGGCTCAACCATCCACCAGTCATGCGACTTTGGGTGAATTTCTTAAGCAATTCAAGACGCAGGTTTTGTTTGTTTGCTTGTGATTTTTTTTCTTTTATCTTTTCTACGGTGAGGTTGTAGAGACCAAACTGAGACGCGAATGTGAAAGCTCTTTACAAACTATCAAGTTCACAATAAATGTGATTTGTTCTTAAGTTTTGTGTTTTACTTTCACCATTTACGTAGCCATTATTAAAGCACTTAGGCAAAAGACACAGGTCACCGCAGGCAATATTCTGAGAGTCTGATGCTAAGGGGTTCAGTATAGCTGTGCCAGATTATTGGCTGGTGAAGCCCTGTCATCCATGACCTTTGAGAGATTTGATTCAAAGACATTTTCCCGTAGAAATTTCCATCAAATTCACACAGCATCTTGCTTCAGAGTGGAGACACAAGTAGTCTCGGTTTCCCTAGGTTTTTAAATTCACTCTCTGCCTTTCTCACTCTCCTCTCACAGATACATGACCTACTAAATTGCTTCTGTCTGTTCCTTCAAGAATATAAGAGACTGAAGGAGCTGAAAGACGGTCAGCCCCGAGGTGAGGCAGCATTATTCACGGCTCTGTCTTCTTCCCCAAAGGACCGGGTCACATCTGAGGACAGATGCTCAGCCCCTCCTGGAACACAGGTAGGAAAAGCCCCCTCCTTTAGTCAAGTTACTTTAGTTGGAAGATACATTGATTGGCTGTGAAAGAGAAACATGCCGAAGAAGCAAAACCTAATGCTTAAATTAGGAAGCATAACAACAAAATGAAAGAAATACATATTGAAAATCTATAACTCAATTCCAAATGGCAGCCAGTTAGGAAAGAGAGGGTTGTGTGGGGAAAATTAAGGAAGGAAAAAGGAATTGAAAAGGCTGTAAGGAGAAACAGTAGGGAAGACACAGACGAAAGAGAGGGAAAGAGCACCAGACACAGAGGATTAAGGAGAAAGTCACATGCCGAGGAGGGCATGGGACAGGGACAGGGGAAGGGACAGGAGCCAAAGGGTCCACCCATTTTGAAGCCCTGGTCTGGTCAAATGCAGACCACCAACTGCCTACAGGATTGGGGGCATTTTGTCTTGAATTCTCCAATTAACTGCTGTTCTCAGCTCTGCAAGAGGCGCTCCCAGCCCCACCCACTGCGAGCACTACGACCCACTGACGCTGGGCTGGAGTGCTGGGAACAACAGTAAGCCAGACATGGAGGATGGAGAGAATTGTTAAATCACTGCAAGTATGTTCATCCTTAGAACTGGGATAGAGGAACAGTTAAACAGGAGCACAATAACCTACATCAACAATGTCTGAAACGGGGATATCTGAAGAGAGAGCACGACTGTCTTGAATATATACACTCACTTTGTGTCTGCCATTAACTGGGGTATTTATGGATGTTCAAGAATAGATCAAATTCTTTTCATGGTTTTTGGAAAACTTTTTTCTTTGCAGAGTTTTTCATTTGTAGAATAGATACAAAAATTGGTTTTAATTAAATGAAACAAATTTGTAAGGGGGCGACCTTATGACGAAATTAATCAAACCGTGATCAGCGAGTTACTGAAGCCCATGGAATCACCTCCACAGCATCCAACCAGCCCGCCATGGGCCCCGCCATGAAGTCACGGCCTTGCTGCTCTGTGTTTCCTCTCAGAGGCATTCAGACCCAAGGGGAGCAGCCCCAACCATCTGTACAGTTCAAGGGGTGAGGAGAGGAAGTTTACGAAGGAAGGAATTAGTGCAGCCAAACAGGTATGAATGTCATAAGTGGAGGAATTCAGATTTTTTCCCAAAATTAGCAAGAATACTTTTCTAATAGTTAACATGAAACACCTTCCTCTCCATAGGTACACATCATTGTCTAGATGTAAACTGGCTGCCATACCCATGCTTACCTGTCCGCTGCATAGCCCAAGGTGAATGCCCCGGCCAGGAAGCCCAGGTTTAGGATGGCTTGTGTGAGGTCCAGCATCCAAGCATTGACACACACGAGGTCAAACTGGGAAAACAAAGAAAACACATGGGAGACGGAGACATGTGGCAATGCTTACCCTCAAGACACCTGAGCATCTGTCCAGACCAATGATCCTTAAACATTTTTGCTCATATGCTCCTTAAATAAAAATTTTAAGTGTATCACATAGGTATTTTTACAGTGATATATAAACGTCTTCTTTATCAGTTTCACTATCTGCCATGGATGTAATTTTCAGTACACTACAAATGCTGACATTTTAAAGTCATTCTTTCAACTGTATCTGATAAAGTACTATAGCCACGTGACGCCTACCATCATCCAGTGAAAACAAGTTCTTCAATAGCCTAAAATTTGACACTAATCTCTTTTCTCTTTGAATTCTTATTTTCATTCCCACATACATATATCCTAATATTTTATGTAGAAAATATTGTGTTTTGTGTTAATGTGTATTATGTTAATGCACAGGTAAATAAATACTTCTGCACATAATAAATTATGTACATAAATTGATGTTTAATTAACATTTTTTTCTGTGACAATGTTTCTAACTATTAGAATCCTTTCTGATTGGGTTATAACAGTTACTTTTAGAACACAATTGACAAAAACATAACATATGATGAATCTTGAAAAAGAATTATTACTCAGAAGTAAAATTTTGTTGGAAATGCACTGCCCCTTTTCTAGAAGAATGTTAAAAAAGCCCGGGGTTTTGCACTTAGTTCATGTAATCTGTGGTTGAAGATTATTTATTACTAGAATGAGTTAGGGCTCAACATCTATTCTATTCCTGTTTTTCATTTTTATAAATTTATGTGCCAAGAAAACTTGTCTGTATAAATAAATTAATGGGAACGGAGAGAGTTTTATTACAGTATTGTTACTCAATTCTTTTGCTTCCTTCTCAATGCCAAGATTTACAGAACAATCTATCATCAAAATTATTTTTAACTTTTCTATTAACCAACATGCCATTTAAGACTCCTACAGTCTTGCTGTCAGGAAAGAAATGGAAACCACCAGACTTACAAAAAGTTGTTTAATCAAATCATTCGGGTCATTTACTTTCTTTCTTAGTTACTTTCTTACCAATATTCCAAACTGTCCCACAATTTGGTTCCCCACAGGTTTTAAAACCCCAGGTCAATACATCATAGTAAGATGGAAGAGAGGTAGGAGTCCTTCCGCAAAGGAGGAGAACGATATTAGGAAAAGACCTGTATCCTCATCATGCACATATCCTCAGACAGATCCATTTTGGACATATGTGCATTGAGGCTCTGAAAACTGATTCCCTTCAAAGTAGCCAGGCCCTCTACCTTGTGAGTTTCTCTGCACACCTCCAAATGGTATGCTTGCCCCAGTGTGAAGACCACTGCTCTAGACTGTAGCATGATGAGAAAATTAATGTTGTTGGAATAGGAATTGTGAGCAGTCTTATAGATACATATTCATAAGCAAACTGTAATAATATTTATTTATAGAACCTGACTTGTCTTGGTTCTACAGCTAATGATCTGTCGACTAACATAGCTGGAAAAAAAAACTGGGGTCAGTAGTAGCTGGCTCACTTCACAGACTTACTGAAAAGATTTATGGAGATTAAAGAAGTAAGAATATACACATATATGCATAGTAGTAGTAACTTAAAAGAGATTTATTGTCAATGTAGGTACTGGTTTTCCAAAGCACAGCAATTTCATTTTAAGTAAACTTGCAGATGATTATTTATCTGAAATAATTTCCCATTAGAATTAAACATATAAAGGATGCAATTAAAGTATATAAAATCTCAGAGGTCAAACAGGTGATTTAACTGCCAGAGAAAGCATTTTGACACAGAAAAATGTCAGCCAGTGTCAAATATAACCTCTCAAAGAGTAGAATTTGCTTCCTCCAGCTGAGCTTCAGATAACTTGGTTAACTAAAGATAAAGGAATGCTTTTCATAGATGACACAGCAAGGCCCAGCAAGAGCTATCCTTTTTTTTTTTTTGCGGTAGGCGGGCCTCTCACTGTTGTGGCCTCTCCCCTTGCAGAGCACAGGCTCCGGACGCGCAGGCTCAGCAGCCATGGCTCACGGGCCTAGCCGCTCTGCAGCATGTGGGATCTTCCCAGACCGGGGCACGAACCTGTGTCCCCTGCATTGGCAGGCGGACTCTCAACCACTGCGCCACCAGGGAAGCCCGAGAGCTATCCTTTTATGAACATATTTAGCTGCTTTTGAATTGTGTGAATTAAAATACCCCTAAGTACTCTTTAAACACAAAGATATTCTCCAATATAAAACCAGTAATCTTGGATTTCCCTGGTGGCACAGCGATTAAGAATCCGCCTGCCAATGCAGGGAACACGGGTTTGATCCCTTGTCCGGGAAGATCCCATATGCCATGGAGCAACTAAGCCCATGCGCCACAACTACTGAGCCAGTGCTCTAGAGCCCGCGAGCCACAACTACTGAAGCCCACACGCCTAGGGGCCATGCTCCGCTACAAGAGAAGCCACCGCAATGAGAAGCCCGTGCACCACAACGAGGAGTAGCCCCCGCTCTCCGCAACTAGAGAAAGCCCGCGCACAGCAACAAAGACCCCAATGCAGCCAAAAATAAATAAATAAATAAGAAATAAATTTATTTAAAAAAACAGTGATCTTTTTCACTCTCCCATAAAAGAAATTGTCAAAAAGGATTTTTTTGTATTTTGTATCACAATAAAGTTAATTTAAAATAAATGTTTAAGTGGTTAAAGTGCTATGATAACTTAGTTTCTAAAGCACTATGATACCATCCAGACCACATATTGTCAGTCCTCTATACTTTGTTTTGCATCTCAGATGCTGGAGGAGTGGAAACTACAATTCTTAGAATCCTTGCAAGCAGGGGTTCTGTTTAAGTTCTGCCAGTAGGGGGCGCTGGTGCAAGATCAGAAGGCAGGTAGTGGGGATTCTGCTTCTGGCTGCGGCAGCGGCATTGGCTCCAACTGTAGCAATGACAATAGTCAGTGCTTTTAACCACTCCCCGGCTACACAGGGGCAAATGGACAGGACCCACAGGCTCTGTAATGCTGTGGAGCAGGGCAGGGGCTCTGCAGGAGCTGTCCTTCCTTGCTTTTCTAGCCTTTCCAAAACAGCTCAAACCCAAATCCTTTTATTCAATCCCTTCCCGCTTGAAATACCTAGCCTAGTTTCTCTTTTTAGGACTGGGAGCCTGCCATCTTTCAAAAGCACAAAATAAATTAATATAAACAAATTACATACCTGTAAAAGAAATGCACACACACACACACATTTAGGTTCCCAGTAGGGAACAGACACTGCAGTCACAAGGATGGAAGGTCTTGGTTTTGACTCTTGCACGTACAGTCAGGAGTCAGACCCCTGCCTCCCGGGGCTGGTGCTTCCTAATCGGCTCTGAGCTCGCTGCCTGCTGCCAAAACAGCTCTGGGTCTGAGATATGTTTTTGTGTCTAGAGAGAGGTTGGCATGTACCAAAGCCAATGAACGTCATAGGCTGAAGCCTTTTTCCTGAAATAAAGTACTAAAAGCTGTTTGTAGTTACCAGGGAGACCTAAAACCCTTCTCTTGTCAGATTTAACTAAGTTTGAATCAAAGACACAAGCATTTACGTCTGTCCTAAGGCAATCTACCAACAAGTGAAGCATCTCCTTTTTTTCCCCTAAGTGTACATATTTAAAGTTATTTTTAAATGCTCATAAATCCAGGTGTACCCATGCTGTTAATTTTCTTTTAAAGTCACTTTTATTTAAATTTCAAGTCATTTTTACACAAAGAGAATTACTCCCCTTGGCATGAGCAGAAAGCCAATCTGATAAAAGATTCAAACAACTGTTCATGGAATGCTGGAAGGGATCACATTGCTTCATTTTGCAGAAAGCACAACTCTAGCCTAATTAGATACTTTCGAAGAGCTTCCAACCAAGTGATTTTTTTAGGTTTTCCTAGTCATTAAAATTCAAACAGACATTATGTTAACTTGAGTTGTAATGATAAAATGCTGGAGCAGGTCATTATCAGATCTATGCTCAAGCTTTGATTTCTAAATTATCCTTAGAACCAGAGTAACAGAATATCTTCAATGTACAAAGGCCAAAGGTAGGAAATAAGGTAAAAATAATGCAGGGATGCAAGAGACTTAGGACCTCAGGAGGGGGCTTGCCCGCTCCTGAAACCACAGGGAATGACCCCTGATGACCAGCAGCTGGCTTTGCCATAGATGTCTTGTTTAGCCTTCTTGAACAAATTCTCACGTGAGAGATTCTAAGTTTAGAGGACATCACAGTATTTGACTCCAGTGTGCCTTTGGTTTGACCACTGGGTGTAGGGTGCCTCTGGCTACATTTAGCACTGGCTAGACAATCACACGTTGACCCCCAGGGATGGATTCCATTTCTAATCAACAAGCCGCCATCACAGAGCCTAATAATGGTTAAAAATAGTGTAATCATAAAGAAAATCATTTGGCTTGGGTCTCCTTGAGGGGGAAGGATGTCATTATTAAGTCTAATTTTAATGAAAATTTCTTTAATATGACCCGAGAGCATTATTTGGGTATCTTAATACCAAAAAGTTAATGCTTTTCTGATCTGTATGAACCATCACGATGAGCTGCAGGTATGAAAACTAATCATCAGGTATTTACAGCTTCCAGTGGTGTGCCTGGCTTCATGCAGATGAGGCTGGGAGCAATACCAGTGATAAGCAGGCTTTGCTTCTGCCTCTGTGAGGAGCTTATTACACGGCTTAGAGAGCCAGGACCAATCCATGGGCAGCAAATGCAGAGGAATTGAGGTCTAAATGGAATGGGATTGACTATAAATGCACGAGGGCCTCAGGGAAAGAAAGGACTGCTGGGACCCAGAGCAGTCAGATTCGTGAAGAAGGTGGGACCTAAACAGATCCTTCAACAATGAGTTGCATTTAGAAGGGAAAAAAAGGGGGAAAGAAGGGTACTGAGCAGGGCAATGGGCAGCCTAGGCTCAAGGACAGAAGCGTGCGGGCCAATGAGGTTCAGATCTGCCTTCAGCAGTGGAGGCGCCAGGCTCAGGTTTGAAGCCGAAGAACCACTTGTGTCTGCGCCCCCCAGTGGGGAAGGGGGCGCAGGTCCTGCAGGGACAGAGTTTCTTATCCAGGAAACCAGAGGCATCGAGAGAGCTCACAACAGGGAGGAAGAAGTTCTAAAAGCTAGAGGAAGAGTCTGGAAGGTTGCAGTGGAGAGGTCCAGAGCAGAAGCCCTGGTCCCGGGACAGAACGAGATTCCAAGGAGGTGAGAGCAAGACCCAGAGACGAGACAGGAAGCCCAAGAGTCTGCAATGATCACCCAGAACAGGTGACTTCACCGGCAACAAGAGGCACCACGGGGGCTTCCCTGGTGGCGCAGTGGCTGAGAGTCCGCCTGCCGACGCAAGGGACGCGGGTTCGTGCCCCGGTCCGGGAGGATCCCACATGCCGTGGAGCGGCTGGGCCCGTGAGCCATGGCCGCTGAGCCTGCGCGTCCGGAGCCTGTGCTCCGCAACGGGAGAGGCCACAGCAGTGAGAGGCCCGCGTACCGCAAAAAAAAAAAATTAAAAAAAAAATAATGATAATAATATAATAATAATAAATCTCACAATGAGCTTAACCATCCCCTTTGAGAAAAGTCAACACGTGATCTCCTCTGTCCTTTGGAGAGAAAGACTCCCCTTCTCCCACCTCCCATATGAGGGCCTGATGTAGAAATTTTAAAAGTCTGTCATCTTGAGATGTTAAGGATCTCTGATACATATTACTGTCCATCAGGCATTCCTTGAAGAGGAATTCTAGGATAGAGGAGGCCTATTACATCTTTCTAGATTTCACTTTCTGTGTTTCAAATACCTTTTCTCCTTTTGGAAACTACAGTTGCCAAAGATTTTCATAATCTAGTCAGAACATAGGGTGCCATGTACACCTTTTAAAGTCTGCCAAAGCCCATACTTTCTAATAGAACACACTCTTATGACACAGGCAGCCAAACTGAAGAAACACCAGCAACAGTGCCACATAAAAATTGACTTCTCTGGAGTATAAAAACTGGCCTACAGAATTTAAATCTTTGGTATTTTTCCACTTTAACACACATCTTTTTTAATCTTCTAAAAAAATCATTGATTGTGACATGCATATTAAAAAGCCATGTTCTAATCCTATTACACTTTTTTGACTTTGACACATCAGTCTAGAATTTTCTGAGCCTTAGTTTTGTTCACACGTCAAAACTCAGGATACTGAACAGACAGTCTTGAGGGTCTGTGCTTTCCTGTTCTGATATTTTCTGTCCTGTGAACATGGAATGAATGTTAGAAACACCAGGTGACTCATATCAGTAAAACAATTACTATTAGATTAGGAAAGAAACAAAATACTGACACAATGAGAAATTTTAGAAGAGACACAGAACATTATATAGACCAATAAGAAAAGAAGAAGTTATTGTCAGCATAAGTCAACAAATGACCACGAAGTTTAAAAATGGCAAACTGACTCAAACAAACAAAAATCTCTGTGCCAAGGGGGCTTCCCTGGTGGCGCAGTGATTGAGAGTCCGCCTGCAGATGCAAGGGACAAGGGTTCGTGTCCCGGTCCGGGAAGACCCCACATGCTGCGGAGTGACTGGGCCCGTGAGCCACGGCCGCTGAGCCTGTGCATCCGGAGCCTGTGCTCCGCAACGGGAGAGGCCACAGCAGTGAGAGGCCCGCGTACCGCAAAAAAAAAAAAGAAAAAAAAAAATTCTCCGTGCCAGAGAATATTCAATGGAGAAAAACACTCTCTTCAGCTGTGGTGTTGGGAAAGTTGGAGAGCCGCATGTAAATCAATGAAGCTAGAACACACCCTTCACACCATACACAAAAATAAACTCAAAATGGCTTAAAGACTTAAATATAAGACAAGACACCATAGAGCTCCTAGAAGAGAACCTAGGCAAAACATTCTCTGACAGAAATCACACCAATGTTTTTCTTAGGTCAGTCTCCCAAGGCAATAGAAATAAAAGCAAAAATAAACAAATGGGACCTAATCAAACTTAAAAGCTTTTGCACAGCAAAGGAAACCAAAGACAAAATGAAAAGACATCCTATGGACTGGGAGAAACTATTTGCAAATGATGCAATCAGTTCCTACAATTCAATAACAAAAAAGCAAACAACTCAACTGAACAATGGGCAGAAGATCTAAATAGACATTTCTCCAAAGAAGACATACAGATGGCCGAGAGGCACATGAAAAGATGCTCAGTATCACTAATTATTAGAGCAATGCAAATCAACACTACAATGAGGTACCACCTCACACAGGTCAGAATGGCCATCATTAAAAAGTCTACAAATAACAAATGCTGGAGAGGGAGTGCCAAAAAGGGAACCCTCCTACACTGTTGGTGGGAATGTAAATTGGTGCAGCCACTATGGAGAACAGTATGGAGGTTTCTCAAAAAACTAAAAATAGAGTTGCCATATGATCCTGCAATCCCACCCCTGGGCATCTATCAAGACAAAACTATAATTTGAAAAGATACATGCACCCCAATGTTCATAGCAGCACTATTCACAATAGCCAAGACATGGAGACAACCTAAATGTCCATCAAATGGGTAAAGAAGATGTGGTGTATATATACAATGGGATATTACTCAGCCATAAAAAAAGAATGAAATAACACCATTTGCAGCAACATGGATGGACCTAGAGATGATCATACTAAGTGTAAATGAGACAGAGAAAGACAAATGCCACATGATATCTCTCAGATGTGGAATCTAAAATACGACACAAACGAACATATCTACGAAACAGAGACACGCTCACCGATATAGAGAACAGACTTGTGGTTGCCAAGGTGGGGGGGAAGGGAGGGAAGGATTGGGAGTTTGGGGTCAGCAGATGCAAACTAGTATATACAGGATAGATAAACAACAAGGTCCTACTGTAGAGCACAGGGAACTATATTCAGTATCCTGTGATAAACCATAATGGAGAAGAATATATATATATGTATAACTGAATCACTTTGTGTACAGTAGAAATTAACACCACTTTGTAAATCAATTATACTTCAATAAAATTAAAGTCTTTGTGCCAAAACTAAGCTTTCTCAGCAGCCTCTGCAGATGGCCTCTTCCTCCGTTTGTGTCTTGTGTTCACTCTGTTTATTTTTTGTTCTCTCGGTGGTTTGTATTTGGGAGCAGGAATAAGTGGGATTTGACAATAGAATTATTTTCATAACATTTCCAATTGATTAGAATCAGGAAAAGAGCCTTGAGAAAACAATCTCAGGAGAGTCTGGGCCAGGATTTTTGGTTAGAGCACTTCAAGGAAGTCTGGGACAATGGGGTTATTGACTAAACTCCACCTGGAGAACACTGCTCTGCAAGTGTTTCCCTGTTGTGACTGCTGAGTTTATAATTATAATATTTGACCCAAAGCGCAGAACAAACTTTGTAATCTATATTACTCTGAACACTATTTCTAGCACACACACACACACACACACACACACACAGTGTATTTCCCAAAGTCCTTAAGATGCCCGGAACTGCCCTTGTCCAGGTGTTGGGGGTGTTAGAAGGAAGGCTTGAAAGGCATCTCAGCTCCTTTCCCAGGACTGAGATGCACGTCGACTCTGTTGGTTCCAGGGCACAATTAACGTGTCATCCAGGATTGCCATTCTAGTTCCTCATGGACCCAAGACCACATTACCATTAGTTGTTCGAGGTCCCACACTGAAAATCTGTGCTTCTTACTACATTTTAAAAACAAATTGTTTTTCCTATGATTACTTGGAGCTATTGAAACAAACAAAAAAAATGTAGATGGACTTCATGAAGACCCTGTTTTAAGGCTCCTTAAAGCAGATGTCAGGGAGGGTAGTGCCTTGAACACACATTAACCAAATAAGCAAGACACAGCAATACAACCGCTCAGCAACCTGGCCATTTGAGTCTACACATCCAGGTGTTCAGGTGAATAAATACAGAGATGATGTCTCATCGTAGGTACTCTGGCAGGCTTCACATCTGGAATCTAGTGGCTGAAACTTATTTTTACTGACCCCTAACATTTACTGAGTACCCTACAGTCAAGCTTTCAGTTCATCGTGTACACCATCTCATTTAATCCTCCCAGCAACCCTGTGAGGTCGACATGATTATTACCCTCATCTTACAGATGAGGAAACTGAGATTAGGAAGATGAGGAAACCAGCTGGAGGTTACATGCTCGTCAGCAGGTGGGGAGGAGGCTGACCTGAAACGTCTAACTCCTGAGTCCACCCCCTCTGACACCCCATATGCCCCGACCTGCCACCCTTGCAGCCTCATACAAAGAAATGCAGTTTTCAAAAGTTGCTGGACCTAGAGGGGTGGGATAGGGAGGGTGGGAGGGAGGGAGACGCAAGAGGGAAGAGATATGGGAACATATGTATATTTATAACTGATTCACTTTGTTATAAAGCAGAAACTAACACACCATTATAAAGCAATTATACTCCAATAAAGATGTAAAAAAAAAGTTGCTGGAATATACGTTCTTCATTTAAGCAGGTGCAAGAGATCATTCTTTAACTACTTTTACTTGGATAGATGTATTCTGCAGCAAATATCCAAAACTCTCTTGTTCTGAGATTTTTTTTTAAACCCTTGGCATTTTTCTTTAAACATATGTTTAATAATTACTTAGACTTCATTAAGCGCTCTCTTTTCAGTAAGTGAGCTACTTCCATCATATTCTTGCCAACTGAATATTGCCTCATGCTTGCAGTAAAATTTTCTGCTACTGGTATAACGTTAAAAAAATGTTGGTATCACACCATACTTTTGCGTTCTCTTCAAGCATTACTCTAGTTTTATATTGCTCTTAGAACCAACTGCTTGAGTACAAGAGGTATGCATCTTGGTCCTAAAATTATGTTTGTTTTGCAAAGGAAGGAAGGTTCTACAGTAGAGTGTCACCTTGACTGTTTGGTCTTTTTATTGGCTCAGAGTAGGTTAAACAGCAGGAAAACAGATCATTGCTAAGACTGCACTTCTTATGTCGAAATGACAGGGCATTTCCGAAGGGCGGTGGTGCTGACTGGCTGCACTCACGTGGATCTGGCTGTTTGTGAGACCCCGCGTCATGCCACATCAAAGGTCCAGGTCTGGTCTGATAAGTTTCTGGAGAGAGACGCTGCCACCAAGGTGTAAGGTGACCACGTGGTCTTTCTCACAGTGCTGCCCACCAACCCACTTGGGGAAGCATTAGGTGCCAGACTTCCAAAGCGAGCCACTCAGAAAATAACGTGCACCCACTTGGTCTGTCCCTCCCGGTGTCCCTGGGAGGCAGAGATGCTCCAGCCACTGTCACTGCAGTGCTTACAAGTGAAGCTGGAGATGAGACGGACGTTCATTTATTTTAATTACTTAATTCTTAAACCGGAGGTTGGCACCCATCCTAGAAAAGGCCTGAACGGCCTTGCCGCCGTCAAGTCTTTTTCTCTTTCTTGTGTCTCTTCTCGATCCACATCTGCTCCAAACTGGATAGTGCAGCCCTCACCGACGAGCCCCACGGTCCCGGGATGGTGTGAGTCCCGGGAAACGCCCCTGTCAGAAGCCGGAGTCCTCTCGCTAAACTGGGGGGCTTTGGGTGACTTTAGGTAAGCCAGGGGACAGTCCTCTGTCCTGCCAGATATGGCCACACTGAAGGCACGTCCGGATCTTTTTTTTTTTTTTTTTTTTTTTGAGGTACGCGAACCTCTCACTGCTGTGGCCTCTCCCGTTGCGGAGCACAGGCCCCGGACGCACAGGCTCAGCGGCCACGGCTCAAGGGCCCAGCCGCGCTGCGGCATGTGGGATCTTCCCGGACCGGGGCACGAACCCATGTCCCCTGCATCGGCAGGCGGACTCTCAACCACTGTGCCACCAGGGAAGCCCACGTCCGGATCTTGTACTCTGCCCAGCCTGAGAGCAGCACAGGCAGCTAAGCACAGTGAAAAGACTTGTCCAGGAGGCTCCCGGCGCCAGGCATGTTGTCGTGCAGTGAGAAGGGAGCAGGACTAGGCTCCGGTTTGCTCGAAGCTCCCAGCTGAGCACCGGTGATGCAGTATGTGAAACAGAATACAAGGTGGAATGTGTTGAAATCTCACAAGAGAAACACAGAATGCTACGCAAGCACAAAGCAGAGAGAGATGCAGTCCAGCTGGGAAGTACATGCCAGGAAAGGCTTTTGGAGGAGGCAGTGTTGGAGCCGGGCCGTGAAGATCTGGTTGTATTTTGACACACAGAGATGAGGTGGAAGCCAAGGGAACAGGGTCACCGACGAGATACGCATGGGGCAGGATTGCAGTACGAAACTAGATCACAGAAAAACTGGACCATGAGTCTTAATAGCCATGGGCATGTTGCTAGCTCTATACGGTTTCTAAAGCATTTTATTATTAAGTATTCTATTTGATTCATACAAAATATGAACTTAAGATTCTTATCAGGTTTTATTTTCATGAAGCTTCAACTGAGGGAATAAAGGCGAATGTATTTTAAACACTGTAAAATGTGACATGAAGTAAGATGTGAGTACTTTCTACTAACGATTAGAACGTACTATAGTATAACTAAGTCAAATGTGCATGCTTTGATTAATTAATGCCAGCTCCCTTCTAACCTAGCTTCATAAATAATAATGTAAGAGCACTGACAACACCTGGTTCTGACGTTGCATCTCCACTGCTTTCTGTGCTTAGTTTTTAGAAAGATAGGGTCACAAGGGGACATTCACATGGTTGCCCAGATATAGGACGACTGTGAAGAATGGACTAGAAAGCATCTGAGCCTCCAGACAACCTGGAAGAAATGGACAAATTCTTAGAAATGCACAACCTGCCAAGACTGAATCAGGAAGAAATAGAAAATATGAATAGACCAATCACAAGCACTGAAATTGAAACTGTGATTAAAAATCTTCCATCAAACAAAAGCCCAGGACCAGATGGCTTCACAGGCGAATTCTATCAAACATTTAGAGAAGAGCTAACACCCATCCTTCTCAAACTCTTCCAAACAATATCAGAGGAAGGAACACTCCCAAACTCATTCTACGAGGCCACCATCACCTTGATACCAAAACCAGGCAAGGATGTCACAAAGAAAGAAAACTACAGGCCAATATCACTGATGAACATAGATGCAAAAATCCTCAACAAAATACTAGCAAACAGAATCCAACAGCACATTAAAAGGATCATACACCATGATCAAGTGGGGTTTATTCCAGGAATGCAAGGATTCTTCAATATACGCAAATCAATCAATGTGATACACCATATTAACAAGTTGAAGGAGAAAAACCATATGATCATCTCAATAGATGCAGAGAAAGCTTTCGACAAAATTCAACACCCATTTATGATAAAAACCCTGCAGAAAGTAGGCATAGAGGGAACTTTCCTCAACATCATAAAGGCCATATATGACAAACCCACAGCCAACATTGTTCTCAATGGTGAAAAACTGAAATCATTTCCACTAAGATCAGGAACAAGACAAGGCTGCCCACTCTCACCACTCTTATTCAACATAGTTTTGGAAGTTTTAGCCACAGCAATCAGAGAAGAAAAGGAAATAAAAGGAATCCAAATTGGAAAAGAAGAAGTAAAGCTGTCACTGTTTGCAGATGACATGATACTATACATAGAGAATCCTAAAGATGCTACCGAAAAACTACTAGAACTAATCAATGAATTTGGTAAAGTAGCAGGATACAAAATTAATGTACAGAAATCTCTGGCATTCCTGTACACTAATGATGAAAAATCTGAAAATGAAATCAAGAAAACACTCCCATTTACCATTGCAACAAAAAGAATAAAATATCTAGGAATAAACCTACCTAAGGAGACAAAAGACCTGTATGCAGAAAATTATAAGACACTGATGAAAGAAATTAAAGATGATACAAATAGATGGAGAGATATACCATGCTCCTGGATTGGAAGAATCAATATTGTGAAAATGACTCTACTACCCAAAGCAATCTACAGATTCAATGCAATCCCTATCAAACTACCACTGGCATTTTTCACAGAACTAGAACAAAAAATTGCAAAATTTGTTTGGAAAAACAAAAGACCCCGAATAGCCAAAGCAATCTTGAGAACGAAAAACGGAGCTGGAGGAATCAGGCTCCCTGACTTCAGACTATACTACAAAGCTACAGTAATCAAGACAGTGTGGTACTGGCATAAAAACAGAAAGATAGATCAGTGGATCAGAATAGAAAGCTCAGAGATAAACCCACGCACATATGGCCAACTTATCTTTGATAAAGGAGGCAGGAATGTACAGTGGAGAAAGGACAGCCTCTTCAATAAATGGTGCTGGGAAAACTGGACAGGGACATGTAAAAGTTTGAGATTAGATCATTCCCTAACACCATACACAAAAATAAGCTCAAAATGGATTAAAGACTTAAATGTAAGGCCAGAAACTATCAAACTCTTAGAGGAAAACATAGGTAGAACACTCTATGACATAAATCACAGCAAGATCCTTTTGGACCCACCTCCTAGAGAAATGGAAATAAAAACAAAGATAAACAAATGGGACCTAATGAAACTTCAAAGCTTTTGCACAGCAAAGGAAACCATAAACAAGACCAAAAGACAACCCTCAGAATGGGAGAAAATATTTGCAAATGAAGCAACTGACAAAGGATTAATCTCCAAAATTTATAAACAGCTCATGCAGCTCAATAGCAAAAAAACAAACAACCCAATCCAAAAATGGGCAGAAGACTTAAATAGGCATTTCTCCAAAGAAGATATACAGACTGCCAACAAACACATGAAAGAATGCTCAACATCATTAATCATTAGAGAAATGCAAATCAAAACTACAATGAGATATCATCTCACACCAGTCAGAATGGCCATCATCAAGAAATCTAGAAACAATAAATGCTGGAGAGGGTGTGGAAAAAAGGGAACACTCTTGCACTGCTGGTGGGAATGTGAATTGGTACAGCCACTATGGAGAACAGTATGGAGGTTCCTTAAAAAACTAAAAATAGAACTACCATATGACCCAGCAATCCCACTACTAGGCATATACCCTGAGAAAACCATAATTCCAAAAGAGACATGTACCAAAATGTTCATTGCAGCTCTATTCACAATAGCCCGGAGCTGGAAACAACCTAAGTGTCCATCATCGGATGAATGGATAAAGAAGATGTGGCACATATATACAATGGAATATTACTCAGCCATAAAAAGAAACGAAACTGAGCTATTTGTAATGAGGTGGATAGACCTAGAGTCTGTCATACAGAGTGAAGTTAGTCAGAAAGAGAAAGACAAATACCGTATGCTAACACATATATACGGAATTTAAAAAAAAAAAAAAAGTCATGAAGGACCTAGGGGTAAAACGGGAATAAAGACACAGACCTACTTGAGAATGGACTTGAGGATATGGGGAGGGGGAAGGGTAAGCTGTGACAAAGCGAGAGAGAGGCATGGACATATATACACTACTAAACGTAAGGTAGATAGATAGTGGGAAGCAGCCGCATAGCACAGGGAGATCAGCTCGGTGCTTTGTGACCGCCTGGAGGGGTGGGATGGGGAGGGTGGGAGGGAGGGAGATGCATGAGGGAAGGGATGTGGGAACAGATGTATATGTATGACTGATTCACTTTGTTATAAAGCAGAAACTAATTAAAAAATTAAAAAAAAAAAATAAAATAAATAAAATAAAATAAACAAAAAAAAAAAAAAAAAAAAAAAAAAAAAAAAAACACTGTAAAATGTGACATGAAGTAAGATGTGAGTACTTTCTACTAACGATTAGAACGTACTATAGTATAACTAAGTCAAATGTGCATGCTTTGATTAATTAATGCCAGCTCCCTTCTAACCTAGCTTCATAAATAATAATGTAAGAGCACTGACAACACCTGGTTCTGACGTTGCATCTCCACTGCTTTCTGTGCTTAGTTTTTAGAAAGATAGGGTCACAAGGGGACATTCACATGGTTGCCCAGATATAGGACGACTGTGAAGAATGGACTAGAAAGCATCTGAGCCTTCCTGCCCAAGGCCACACATCATGGAGCGGAGACGAGCATTCCCTGCTGGGCGAGCTCTGAACCCCTGCCCCATGGAATCGGTGTAAAACCGAGTCACTTTGCTGTACAGCAGAGATCGGGACAACACTGTAAATCAACTATACTTCAATGAAAAAAAAAAAGTGGTGGTTTTAAGTCACTAAGTTTTGGTGTAATTTCTTCTACAGCAATAGGAAGTGGAATTTCAACTTGATCTGCAATGGTTCCTTTCTTTTTAGAAAAAAATCAAAAGTAACTATGACAAAATGCTAACATTTGTTCATCTTGGGTGATGAGTGTGTGGATAGTTGTTATGTTTTCCTTTGAAAATTTTTATATTTTTTAATTGAAACATTTACATGGAATACATTTGTGTGTCTAACATAAAACACCATTGTTGCAATTTCCAGTAAATCTCTAAGTGCTAGTGTTAAAAAGAAGAGATAGAGGGAGTTCCCTGGTGGCCTAGTAGTTAGGATTCTGGGCTTTCACTGCCGTGGCCCGGGTTCAATCCCTGGTCAGGGAACTAAGATCCTGCAAGCCATGCGGGCATGGCCAAAAAAAGGAAAAAAGATAGAAAGCACTCCAAGAGACTTACATGGAAAGCTATTGTATTTTACTTTGTTCATGTAAGGAAGGAGTCAACGATGGAGATGAGAATATCATAAAGTAGTCGATGCACATCAGCAGCACATCACAGGAATCGCTCTGATAATGGGTCTACACGGTACTCAATTCTGATACTGTTTTCCGTTACAGGCACACCTCGTCTTATTGCACTTTGCAGATATTGTGTATTTTTACAGATTGAAGGTTTGTGGCCACCCTGCATCAAGCAAACCTATCGGCGCCATTTTTCCAACAGCATAATTTTTTAAGTAAGGTGTGTACATTTTAGGTTTTTTTAGACATAATGCTAGCACACACTTAATAAACTACTGTGTAGTGTAAACATAACTTTTTTTTTTTTGGTGGGGGGGCAGTATGTGGGCCTCTCACTGTTGTGGTCTCTCCCGTTGCGGAGCACAGGCTCCGGACGCGCAGGCTCAGCGGCCATGGCTCACGGGCCCAGCCGCTCCGCGGCGTGTGGGATCTTCCCGGACCGGGGCATGAACCCGTGTCCCCTGCATCGGCAGGTGGACTCTCAACCACTGCGCCACCAGGGAAGCCTAAACATAACTTTTATATGCACTGGGGAACCAAAGAAGTTGTGTGACTCGCTTTATTGCAATATTTGCTTTATCGCAGTAGTCGTATGTGTGTACTTACAAATGAGTTAAAATTTTTCATAATACTCTGGAAACTGTTTGCATGCTACAGCAGCATTATTTACATGAGTTTTTGGAAACATTAATGGATTCTGACCTGACTGGGAAGGTTTAACAAGTAAACACAGGCATTCAGGGGCAGTTTATCAATACACTCTGTCATGCTTTGAAGATTGTGTTGTTTACAGATGGAATGTCACTGCAAAAGTAAAGAACCAAGGCAAAATGAAGTCATCACGATGAAAACCTCCTACGAGCGTCCGCTTTCCACACAGGCGCTGAGCCACACCGTTGCCACACATGGCAACGGTGGAGCTAATGAAATTCGTGAAAGTTCAGCTAAGTTACTTCAACATTTTACTAAATAGAGTATTTTCTGCAGAGCGTCTCCAGATTTGGGATCCAGGGTTCCTGGAAGTGAGCAGGAACCAGCAGACGGGGGAACGCCCAGCAGCGCCCATCTGTTTAAATGTGCTTGGCTTCAGCAGTCATTGGACAGGGCAGCACAAGTGAAACGGGAGACGCATTGGGACGCACGAAATGAGCAGAACAGTGAAATGTGAACTGGTGACTCTGGCAGCAGGGTCACTAGGGAGTATGAATCATGCTCCCCTCCCCCCGCGGAGCACAGGTGGCACCCTGGGGTTCCACACCAGAGCAGGAGCGAGGGCCAGTGAGCAGCAGCCTGGGGTCTCCGGAGACCGTGGCGGGGTGGGAGGGGACCGCACCAGCCGAGGGGAGAGGGAAAGGTGAGAACGGGGAGGCCGTGAGACAAGATAACCCTTCGAAAAAACGCGCTTCTGAGGGGGAAATACGGGTCCTCGGCTGTGGGCAGATAACAGACATCGGGGAGGGGCTGTGTAGATCAGACACACTGGAGCGCGTTGCAAGGCGGGCAAAGATGCTCGTGGAGGGGACAGGGTGGGGCGCGGGGAGGTAGCACTGGCCTGAGAAGTGGGCAGGCCCCAGCACAGGGGGAGGGACACACCGTCTGTGGGAAGGGATGCTGTGACTTCCAGCATGATGCGTCGTCAGGAGGAAAGGGTGGGAGCGGGTACGGGTGCCTTTCTTGTTTGGGCGGCAGGGCACGGAAGAAGCCTCTCGTCCCGGGTCTTCGGTTGTCTGTCGGGAAATGTAAAGTGAGGGGCAAGGGGCAGTTCGTGGAGAACGAGAGTGAGAGAGGCTGAGGACCCGGCGGGAAGGCCAGGCGGTGCTGAGGTCCCGCGGCCGGGAGGACGGAGCCCCGAGCCGCGGGGCGAGGGTCCCGCACGGCGCTCCGCAGCCCCGGCTGCAGAACGGGACCCGGAATCTAAGCGGGACGGGGCTGGAGAGGAGGAAGGGCCCATAGCGGGGGTGGGGGGCGCAGGGGCCTGCGGAGGCTTGGGGCGGGGCCTGCGCGCCTCTCGCTCACCTGGCGGCCCAGTGCCTACGACCCACCTGGCACACACCGGCCACTCCGTAGCCACCGCCTCTCGAAGGCAGGGCTGGGCATCCCCGGAGATGGCCGTGGCTTTCGGGGGACTGGTGGGCGGAGGACCGGGGCAGCGGAGCCTCCGTGCGGAAGAGGAAGGTTCGATTCCATCCGAACGTCAGGCAGGGACATGAGATCGACGCCGGATCGAGGCACCTGAACTGGTTCATAGACAAGAGTCTTGCTTGCTCTCTGAATAGAAAGTGCTGTGACCAAGATGACGTTTTTCTAAGACCCATTTAGAGCTGCGCAAGCTGGACCGGAAGGGGAAACACGGCTGTGAAAGAAACGCCGCCAAGGAGCAAGGAACTGAGTTTCTGCGAAGAACCAGACTTCACGGGAACTTGACTTGAAGACGGCCCTGTGCGAGGCGAGCCAGTCATCATCACAATGGAAAAGTCAGTAGCGAAAGCGAACCTCCTTCTGGGCCAGGGGCTCCTCGCAGTGGGATCCCGGCACCCCCAGCATCAGCAGCAACGTGGGGACCTGGAAATGCACATTCTCAGGCCCGACCCCAGACCTGTTGATTCAGAAGCACTGGGGTGGGGTCCAGCAAGCTGTTTTCACAAGGCCTTCTGGTGACTCTACACTTTGAGAGCCACTGCTCTGGAGGCAGATGGCAGGGACAGGACACTGGTTTGGGGTGAGCTTGGTGTCAGGACAAAGCCAACTCTCACACTGTCCTGTCTTGGGCACATCACACAGGTGTTCCCAGCCTCAGAGATTCCGTCCTTTGCAAAATGGGAAAATAACACTTCCCTCGTAGGCTCTTTTGATGCTGATGATAATATATTCAAAGCGCCTGGAACATACCTAACGACTATGTTTTTATGATCGAAAATAAATTCGGTAATCAAAATGGCCCCCAAGAGTACATAATCTCAGACAGACACATAAATTAATGGTTCATGAATCGAGTAAATGTATCTTGTCACTTAGTAAAAAAAAAAAAAATCACTAATATAAAACAATATGAACTGGATAAGGTAAAATATAACGTGGTCACTAAGACATTTAAACAGACGCTAGCTATTAAAAGGGAGGTCAGATGAAATCTTAAGTTCCTCTGAATGGAGCAATCGCCTTTTTTTTTTTTTTTGTGGTACACGGGCCTCTCACTGTTGTGGCCTCTCCCGCCGTGGAGCACAGGCTCTGGCCACGCAGGCTCAGCAGCCATGGCTCACGGGCCCAGCTGCCCCGCGGCATGTGGGATCTTCCCGGACCGGGGCACAAACCCGCGTCCCCTGCATCGGCAGGCAGACTCTCAACCACTGCGCCACCAGGGAAGCCCGCAATCGCCTTTTTGATGATTTGGGTCAAGGGAGGCAATTATAGGCTTCACGAATCCACTTCACCCGCTTCGCTTTCTGATCCTGCACTGAGCGAAGGAAAGTCCTTTTGTCATCTTATGACAGTTTCCAGGCTGAGTGAGTTTGATGCCAGAGGCTTTTATTCTCCCCCAAGCCGTCTTCTCTGAACAGGCCTCCTCTTTTCTGAGAGTCTTTTCATTCACATAAGCAACTAGTAAACAACTAGTAAAGCAACTTTGGGTAAGAGATCATCAATAAAGTTCTTTCACTAACTAGAAGCTCTCACAGCCTTTCTCTCTAGTGGGCCTTGCTGAGAAGGAATCTGGTGCCTCTTCCTTTGCTGAAAACCCACTCTCATTTGCATGCTTTAATTTCCAGGTTTGACTTGTTTCTCAGCAATCCCATCAAGCTGAACAAAATAACTATAGTTCCTTTGAACACTCTGCATGCATTCTCCTCGTCAGTTTTTAATGTAGCACGACCGTAAGTTAATTCAGCACCATCTTTGGCAAAAGAATATCTCGATTAGTTAAGAGAAAAGTGTAAGCAGCCGTAACTGCAAGCTCTCTCCTTCAAGACCTCTGTGTAGCAGTCCCTACTTTCAATCATCAATTTGCCATGCAGAGGTTTTTAAGTATATGACTGAAATCATGCAATATGCCCACATTGTTATCTCAGCCTCTTAACTTATAATTGCATCATAAACATTTCTACATTATTATTTGTCAATTCAGTTTTGTCATCCCTGTCATTTTGTATCAAATGGGTACATTCTGTTTATTTAACCATATTACACATCTGCATTGTTCACAGCTCTTTATTATTATACATCTTGTGAATCATTCTTTCTACCTGTGGAGTGCTCGGGATGACCCACTGTCCTGGTCTGCCGGGGTTTCTCCCAGGTTTAGCATTGAAAGTCCTCAGTCACAGGGAATCCCCTCAATGCCAGGCAACCTGGGACAGCTGGTCACCCTAAGAGAGCTCCAAGCAGAAGAGGAAAGTGGCGGCTGGCGTGCAGAGCACGGTACCGTAAGGGGGAAACTCCGCAGACAAAGCGGGGATGCAAGGCAGCCCCCTTGCAAGGGCACAGGGAGGGGGTGGGCATAGGGAGTCTGACATAAGGATGAACCCAAAGTGGGGGCATGCAGATGTCTGGAAACAGGGAGGCAGAAAGCCACTGGGCGTGGCCCTGCTAAGGTTTGGGGACAGAGTCTGTGCAGGAGCTAACGACCTGTTGGTCTCATGTCGCACTCTCCCTGCCCCCTCCGGTCTTCTAGGCGCCACCTGCCTCCTGAGCTGGCCCACGGGAGCTCTGATCACCTGATGCAGGCCCCTCCCAGCTGCTGGCCTCCTGCGCCTCTGGGCTCCACCTCTGGGCTCCAGCTGAAAGCGTGAGGGAGTTAATGCCTGGGAGGGAACATCTGACCCCTCGGAGGCAGAACCCAGGGTACGTTCTTCCTCCCTTTTCCCTCCCCAGCTCCGTCCTCCACCCTCTACTCAGCTTCTCGGGGGTCAGCTGCACAGGGGCTTGGAGGATGCAGCGGTGAGGGGTCCACTCCCTTCTCCCCGACCTCACCTCCCTGCCCCCGCTTCTGCACCCTGGCTGCCCTGAGATGTAAACTAGCACATACGCCCTGTCTCAGGCTCTGCTGTGTGGGGAACTCAGACGAAGACAGTTCCTCCCTGGAGAACCAAAGGACAGTGGGAAAAGGGCAAAGTAAAAAAGAAAGTGATGACGGATCAAAGCATCTCGTTTCAGGATGACTTGCAGATTTATCTAGTCATGACGTCCAGAACCTAGTGCCCCAGAAGATTCTGGACAATATCTGCCACCTCGTCTTCCTAACTAGGAAGATTATATGATCACTGAAGACAAAAGTGACGCCTGAAATTCTCTACCTGAGAACACATAAAAGCATAATAAAAACTATGGATTAACTAGAAGGCAAAATTGGGAATGCACTACTGGACTTGATGATTGAATGATGACATTTTATATGAGACTTTTGAGATGGAAACGGAGAGACATCTTCCATGTGACATGCTCAGGAAAGGCCTCCATCCACGCCCCAGGCAGTGGTCTGCATCCGAGGACACAGCATCCCCAGGTGAAATCATCATGTCTACTGACCTTCAGCAGTGCTGCCTCTGATTCCCACAGGCAGACAGCTCTAGGGAAGTCTCAGGTCAGCTGTCACAAGAGGATAAAGAGGGCTTCCCTGGTGGCGCAGTGGTTGAGAGTCCGCCTGCCGATGCAGGGGACACGGGTTCGTGCCCCGGTCCGGGAGGATCCCACATGCCGCGGAGCAGCTGGGCCCGTGAGCCGTGGCCCCTGAGCCTGCGCGTCTGGAGCCTGTGCTCCGCAACGGGAGAGGCCACAACAGTGAGAGGCCCGCGTACCACACACACACACAAAAAATCAAAATTCTTCTGGAAGTGCCCTATAGACATGCATACTGGATAGGGGAGCATAGCTATCTGACAGGGATGCTGGCTGGCGGACAAATGGAGGCCTTAGGTAAATGTGTTATTACCGTTATTACCAAGTAGCTGAGACACAGAAAGAGCAAGATTCTCTGTGGGAAAGGTTCTTGGAGCAATTTCCTTTACACTACAGAAACTCTGAAATTTATCTCTTTATTTGATTTTTTTAAAATCGATGCCAAATTTATTTTAATTACTTTCCATTTAATTTTCTCCTCTGCCCTGGACATTTAATACTCTCAATTGCCCACGTGACTTCCCTATGAGGGTTTGCTTTGAAACCCTCATTTGAGGACAATGAAAGGGCAGTCATTTCTCAATAAATGTCTCCAAAACATTGCTCTTAAAGAATTATCCATAGTAAAAGCCCACACTGTCTTCTCCACGGTCCTTGGATTCCCAAAACTGCGCTACCATCAATCTTCAGAGTAAGAGGTTCTGGTGCCTAGGCCCCTCTGTTTATGTCTGAGAGGCATCAGCTTACAGCATCCCTCCCTGGGGGCAAGAGACACACATGTCGTCTTTCATCTTGTGCTGTCGGCGGCCACGCGACGCTTCCAGCTGGCAGAAGCCCGTGAAATCAGAGCCACCCTGTGCGTCCGAGGGGCATAAGCCACCTCCGGGAAAGGCATCTGAGACGTGACGCTATCGAGCAGAGAGGATGATGAGAGGGTGTTTGCTGTTCTCCAGGGGGAAGCCTTCACTACACACCTGGGAGTGGGTCCACCCGCTTCACATGAGCACTGTCCAGACAATGGATGCTCTGTCATCTCTCAGGAGGGGCGCGGTACCCCCAGCCCCCCGAGGAGGTGGGCACCAGAGACTTCACAGCACCAACAGCAAAAGTTTTCAGAGCCCTCAGAAGTCACCAATACCAAACTGTCTCACGGGTCCCCCTGTCCTAAGAATCAAGACAATGTTCTTTCCTCTGGGCAGCAGGGCCTGCGGCGGCCCTAGCTCCATCCAGCTAGGATGGCCTCACTTGGGTCTCTCACGCTGGACACCGCTGTGCTGAAGGCATTTCATAGAAAATCACCATTTTACCGAAGCTGCCCCCGTGTTATACAAGCAGTAATAAAATTAACTTTTCACTCCGTAAAAAATAAAATTGCATTCCAGACAATGATATACAAATTTGCCTGACATGTGAAACCCTCATGTCTGCATTATGAAGCCAAGAAAAATGAAACAGTTATATTCCAACAACTGCTAAGATAGCTGACATCCACCCAAGAATAAAATGTCTCCCGTGATTGGGGGAAGGAGAGCAAGACAGCTGGTTTGCGGTTTCCTGCACAGGAACCGGAATCACCGGTCAGGAGGCACGTGTCTCACTTCTCACCTTATTTGAAGCCTCCAAATTTCATCCCTGAACTATTTTCTAAGAAACAAGAAAACACAGTCTCCCACACTTATTTGTAGATTTTATGACCAATCAATACAACACAAGTTAACAACAAAACCCATGAAAGAAAGGTTATATACTCCCTAAACAGACACAGTCTTGTCAGAATTACTTTCAAATACTTAAATGTCTTTAACACTTAAGTTAAATGTTAAAGTGTTAATAATCAGATAACTGAGGCCAAAGCGGGTGAGTGTGGACAGGCTTGTGAAGCTCCGGTTTGTATTTCCTCATGAGTGTCCCAGTGATGGCCATTAAAATGCAAATCCAGAGCCTCACCTGTCACTTGCTCATCTCTCCTGCTCTGGCCTATAACTATCCAACAGGGAGGCCCCTGTCTCAGAAGACTGGGCTTGACAGCAGAATAATCACCTTCGTTTCTGAAGTCCAAGCTTGTCCCCATCCTGCCTCCCTCGGGTGGTTTCCACTGTGTAGGTGGCCCAGGGCGTGTCCCCTCCTCAGATTCCCCATGAAGCTCTAGGGTCTACAGCAGATGTTACAGAGGGTGGGACAGGCACCGGCTCTAGAATGTGGCCACACCCATGCCATCACCCTCTCCTCTGTCCACACGGTTCACAGCACGCCCGCCAAGAAGTAAGGTGTCCTGGGGAAGAATCCATCCTGATTTCCGGAACTGAACACCCCCAGCTTTTAAGTTAGCTTCATCCCAAGCCACGTTCCCACTCTTGTATGGATATGGCAACCCCAAGTTCAGGGTCAGGAATTAAATACCTGAAAATGAACTTGGCTGCAGAATGATAGAGGTAGAGGAACCTTGGAAATCCATTGACAATTGACTACTCCACTCAGATAAGGAAACAGTGGTCCAGGGATGTTACCTGTCACCCCCAGTCACTCACAGTGACCTGTGCCAGGGTTCCCACGTCTTGGATCAGCACCCTTTCCACTACAACGTCTGCTTCACTGATTAATCGGAGACTAGGATCCAAGCTTTCAGAAAATATTCAACAATAATCACCACACTCATTTTCTGACTTTCATTTTTAATTTCCCTGAACACAGTTTTTAAAGTTAAATTCTAAATCAGTCATACACTTTGAGGGACGTGCTTGGCGGGGCCCATACTAGCCATACAATTTAAATGCAGGATTTTTTTTTAAATCACATTTATTTATTCACCTTCGTATGAGCCCCTACACTGCATCCCTCATGGTTTTCCTCTAGTGTTACACAAGCACCAGCCCCAAAGTTACTTTGTTTTATTACAAGCACAGAAAAGTTAGAGCACAGCAATCCTTTAAAAGCCACGTTACCGATCTCTCATCCCCATAAAAAGGCATTAACTATCATTGGCCATGCTTGTGTCATTGTCATTCTAGAAAGCTACACCAAGAACCTTAAGGAACTTTGCTATTTCCTCACAGAATAGAAATAAACTTCCTTTCTTGGTTATAGTTTAAGAAAAAAAAATGAGGAAAAATTGGAGAGGTTTTATTTTGTTTTGAAATGTAGGCAATGTCTCCCCACCCCGCCCCCAATGGCCTTGGAGGGCTCAGCACTGCATCCTTGAACTGCTGCCCGCCAGGCGCCCATGTGCCCCTCGCTGACCTGTGCCCTGCACCTGTGCCCTGCTGCTCCCGGAGCCCAGCTCGGCTGATGACACAGACGTGCCCAAAAGTGCCAGGACAGCTGAGAAAGGCCTTTTCTGCACAATGGACGTCAGCACATAAAAGTAATGGCCCCACAGAGCCGGCCGTCCTGCCTCTTCCCTTAACGGTCCAGGTCGCATCCCCCAGTTAGGATCTGAGGACGACGGAGTCCCCATGTAGACAGGGGTCGGGCAGTGGCGGCTGTCCTCCTGCTCCAGAGGCCTGGAGCCGCTTTCTGCAGGGCCGTGGCCCCCCCCCCACCGGTGATCTGTCAGAGGCTGTTGGTGTGAAGGCGAGGAAGACAAGCCCTTGCTGGCTAAGTTACAAAGAAGCAGCACTGTACAAGGTTATCAATAAAACAAACACCTAAGAATAAAACCTGTGAAATTTCTGTAACACCTTCATACTGAAAACTACAAAACACTGAGAGAGACTGAATTACGCCTAAGAAAATGCAGCAACACATCACGTTCAAATTACATCAAATACACCATGTTCAAAAGCTCAAAACTGGGGGCTTCCCTGGTGGCGCAGTGGTTGAGAGTCTGCCTGCTAATGCAGGGGGCACAGGTTCGAGCCCTGGTCTGGGAGGATCCCACATGCCACAGAGCAGCTGGGCCCGTGAACCACAACTACTGAGCCTGCGCGTCTGGAGCCTGTGCTCCGCAACGAGAGAGGCCGCGATAGTGAGAGGCCCGCGCACCACGATGAAGAGTGGCCCCCGCTTGCCACAATTAGAGAAAGCCCCCCCACAGAAACGAAGACCCAACACAGCACAAATAAATTAATTAATTAATAAACTCCCATCCCCAACATCTTAAAAAAAAAAGAGTTTAAAAAAAAAGCTCAAAATTGTTAAAATGGCCATTTTCTCTAAATTAATATACAGGATTAATGCAAAAATAAAGCAGCACTGTTGAGGGGGAAAGAGCTTATTAGAGTCTACGAAGGTCAATTTCAGGGTTGACTGAGCCAAAGTTATAAAAGGGGTCAAATATTTCACTTAATCCCTTTCTCGTTCACTCATTAATTTAATCATGGGATTTATTAAATGCCATGGGATTTCATCACAAATATATACTAAACAGTCTCTGACCCCAAGAAAGCTGCAGTCCAGGTCCTGGGTGACTCTGGACGTGCACTCCTCCTCGGCACAGAGGCTATTTAGTCTCGGGCCTTGCAGGTTTGTTCTTCTCTCTATTTGGACTCAAGGCCTCTGTCACAACCATGCTCTGCCAGATCATTGGTCAGGCCAAGAAGCATTCTAGTTTGATTCCCCTCTTTGTATTTATTGGAGCAGGAGGTACTGGTGCAGCACTGTACACCTGCGCCTGGCATTGTTCAATCCAGATGTCAGTGGGACAGAAAGAATAACCCAGAACCCTGGAACCCACTGGGTCCCAATGATCAGTACAAGTTCTACTCAGTGAATGTAGATTACAGCAAATTGAAGAAAGAAGGTCCAGACTTCTAAATATAATGTTTCACTATAAAGCTGCTTAGAATGAAGGTCTTCCAGAAGCCATCTGAACAATTTTCCACTTAACCAAGAAACATTTCCCCTCTAAATGCACGAAATCATGTTGGTGTATTTGTGTTGGGGTTTACACTGATGAGTAAAACTTGAAAAAAAAGAAAAAAGAAAGCTGCAGTCTGATGAGGAAGGCAATACGCTCAGCACACAGAGAGGGCGGCTGGGCAGAGGAAGAAAAGCAGACCCCCAGAGTCGGGACAGGGAAGGTATTTCTGGAATAGGTAACTCTTAGCTGCACCTTTAGGGAAAAAAATGGAACATCCTCAAGGAGAAAGAGGAAAGGTATTTGGAGAAGTGGAAACAGCACGCTCACAGCCCAGGGAGGACAGCCAGGCATGCCCTGGAGGGGCTGCAGCAGGGGTGCCTGCAGAGGAGAGGGGCCTGTAGGGGCCTCAGGCAAGGTCATGGTGACCTTGTGTGCAGACCAAGGGGAGGACTATCTCGAAGGAACCAGCTTCCCTACCATTTCATCAGGTGCCTGCAGCCTCCAGGAAACACGCCAAAATGTGTATTTGTCAAGGTAGGCTCACAGTAAGAGCTGTAACAAACCCCCCCAAGTCTCAGTGGTTTAACACAAGGAAGTTTATTTTTCATTAATTTCACATTCCCATGCAGAGGAGGTGGAGGGGAGGAAGATAGGGGTCCCCTCCCTGCAGGCTTCAAGCACTGATCTCCTTCCAGCTAAGGGCTTTGCTGTCTTTGGGGCCTTCAGGCCTCTCTGCCGGCAGATGAGGGAAGGAAGCAAGCAGGGGGATTGCGAGGAGAAAGGTTATTCTGGCTCCAGGTGTGTTGCTTCTCCCAACATCACTGACCAGAACACATCACAGGACTGCCCCCCACCAGCTGCAAGGGACATTGGGAAATACAACCTAGCTGTGTGTCCCAGAGGAAAAGTACAGGTGCATGTGTCTTTCTGAATTATGGTTTTCTCTGGGTATATGCCCAGTAGTGGGATTGCTGGGTCGTATGGTAGTTCTATTTTTAGTTTTTTAAGGAACCTCCATACCGTTCTCCATAGTGACTGTATCAATTTACATTCCCACCAACAGGGCAAGAGGGTTCCCTTTTCTCCACACCCTCTCCAGCATTTATTGTTTGTAGATTTTCTGATGATGCCCATTCTAACCGGTGTGAGATGATACCTCATTGTAGTTTTGATTTGCATTTCTCTAATGATTAATGATGTTGAGCAGCTTTTCATGTGCCTCTTGGCCATCTGTATGTCTTCTTTGGAGAAATGTCTGTTTAGATCTTCTGCCCATTTTTGGATTGGGTTGTTTTTTTAACATTGAGCTGCATGAACTGTTTATATATTTGGGAGATTAATCCTTTGTCTGTTGATTCATTTGCAAATATTTTCTCCCATTCTGAGGGCTGTCTTTTCATCTTAAAAAAAAATGTGGGACTCTTGTCTTGGGTAAAGGGACAATGCTTCCATCCCAAGGTCTGCAGGGTGTGTTTGGGGGAGGTGGCACTTGCTTCACCCACACATAGGCTGTCCCACTTGTGATGATCTTGTCACACTCCTCATGTGTAGTCTAGGGACCATCTGCAGGGGCTTTACATGCTTGTGAACAACAAAGATTCCTGAACCCCACCCTGATCTTTTGATTCCATGTCTGTGTGGGTGGGTCAAAGGAATACACATCAACCACTGCTCCAGAGGGCAGTCAATAAATGGCTACAAATAAATGATGCTGAAGATGAGAGAATGTGGGAAAATAACATCCTTTTCCTCATATATTCCTCTTGGACTCCTCCTTCTCCTCTGGGGCTGAGGTCTAGGTCAGTGCACATTCTGCTTTGACTGACCCCCAGTCAATCATAAGAAGGCATCCCTTCACCACACCTGTTACCACTCTCCGTACATTACTGTCTCGGGGCAAGTCTCTCTGCCAGAACTCATCAGACAATTTTATCTATCTTTGTATTACCAGCCTAGCCCAGTACCTAGCATATAACAGATGCTAAAGAAATTTTAATTGATCTGTAGTTGATAATCTAATAAATCAGTTGCCAGAAAGAAGCAGGAGATGCTTTTTCATAGTCTCATTCCTTTTGGCTCTGGGATTCATACACACATCACTGCATGGATCTGCTTGGTCATCCTGCTGCCAACACCAAGTAGTAGACACCTAGTAGGGTGACTGCTCACTCATTTAGGTCTTGCTTTCACTCCATTTAAAAAAATCTGTTAAACTATTAATACACTTTTGTCATCAGCAGAAAGGACTAGTTATTTTGAGGGACTCATGTTGAAAAAATGAGATTCAGCATAAAACACAATTTTTGTTGAATTGTTGGTGTTTCAGAAAGTAAGGGGCAATCATACACCTCTAATAAAAACAAACAACAATGACAGATTCAGCAGTTGTAGATGCACCAGGAAGTCTGGAAGGAAGAAAATGATTCCAGATCATGGGTGTCCAAGCTCAGAGAGAAGCAAGTGCAAATCCTCTCTGCAGGCAGCCAGGTTTCCCACAGAGACACTCAACCAGCTGGGAACTCACAACCAACATGAAACAAACAAGTGCCAAACACATAACAAATGACAAATAAGAGATTCAAAACACCAAGGGCTTCAGGCAGTGTAATTACCAGATATAAAATATAGAGTATACATACGTAAAACCCTTAAAGAAACTGAAAAATGGAAACACAAGAATGAGCAAAAAATAAGAGACTACCAATAAATGACCAGGGATATCTGAAAGATAACAAATATAACTTTGATAAATGAAAAAGATAATTGCTGAAATAAAAACTTCAATGAATGGATTAAACAGCAGATTTGATACTGCTGAATAGAAACATTGTGATCTGGAAGACAGGTCTGAAAAAACATCTTAACTATCATATAGATATTGAAATGAGAAATATGAGAGAGAGGTTAAGACTCATGAAGGACAGAAAAAGAAGGTCCAACTTACGTCCAAGTAGAATCTCAGAAGGAAAGAATAGAGAGCAGAAAATGAAAAGATAATGGCTGAGAATTTTCCAGAACCTACCAAAGAACCAAAATTCACAGTGGAAAGGAAACACAACTGGTTCATTCAACAGCTATTTATTGAGTGCCTACTACATGTCAGACACCCTTCAGAGGCAATGCATACCAAGCTGGATAAATAAAAGAAATACCCACGAAAAAAAAAAAGAAGAAATACCCATCTAGATACAACCCAAGAGAAAAAGACAGTTAAACTGACAACAGATTTTTCAAAAGTCAAATGAGAGCTACAAGGCAGAACTAACATCTTCAAAGGGTTAAGGAAAAATAATTGGCAACATAAACTATTTACCTAGCAAAACTATCTTTCAAGAATAATAGCGGGGACTTCCCTGGCAGTCCAGTGGTTAAGACTTCACCTTCCAATGAAGGGCATGCAGGTTCAATCCCTGGTCAGGGAGCTAGGATCCTACGTGCCTCGCGGCCAAAAAACCAAAACATAGAACAGAAGTACTACTGTAACAAATTCAATAAAGACTTTAAAAATGGTCCACATCAAAAAAAATCTTAAAGAATAATGGTGAAATAAAGACATTTCCATATAAACAAAAACTGAGAACATTTACCACCTAGAGATACACACTAAAGAAAAAATGTTAAAGATCTATATGAAAAGGAAGGGGGAAAAAGAGATAGGGTATGGAATAATGAGTAGATAAAGTGTAAGTATAAACCCAAGCATACATGATTTACACAAAACCCATAAATTAACAATAAAGGAACAGACCTAGAATATTGGCTACTAATGCCTCTAATACAGGAGAAGTGACTGAATGAAAGTGTTTAAGATCTTAAATTGTTTAGGAGGAGGTTGGAGTAAAATTTAGGTTTTGTTAAGTAAACTTAGCAAAATTTCAGGGGTAACCACTAAAAGAATTGAAATAAAGAATCTAAATTCCACAACAAGGACCTACTATATAACACAGGAACTATATTCAATATCTTGTAATAATCTATAATGGAAAAGAATCTGAAAATATATATATATATAATGAATCACTTTGCTGTACACCTGAAACTAGCACAACATTGTAAATCGACTATACTTCCAAAAAAAAAAAAAAGGTAGAAAAGCTGGGGAAAAAAATCTAAATTCCAAACAAATAAAGGAAGGAGTAAATAGAATAAGAGAAACAAATTTAAAATCATTTTTTTAAAGGAAGGGAAAAAGCATAAAAAGAACAAGACAAAGAAAAAAATGGTATAATAAGCCCCAATATACCAATTACCACAAGAAATGGTGAATAGGCTAAGCATAGTAGTTAAATGCAAAATCAAGTTATATGTATTTTATCAGAAACCCATCTAAATTATTAGAACATAGGAAGTTAGAAAGTAAAGGATAACAAAAGATATAGCAGGCAAATATTAACCAAAACTAAGTTGGAGTAGCTAAATAATATTATATAAAGTAGACCTCGGGACAATATACATCATGGATTTTAGACAGAGTACCAACACTATAATAAAAGGTTCAATTCACTATGTAGATTTTTTAAAAATTCTATATTTGTATGTACATGCATCCAATCTCATGTGTACAACTTTTAAAATCTGCTGGAAATATAGGGAGAAAATGACAACCCCCCCCAACATAATGGTAAATTTCAATACTCTCTATGCTTGCTAGACCAAGCAGATGGAAAGTTAATTAAAATATAGAATATTGTAACAACACAAGCTGACAAGCTTCAAATATTGGACATCTATCTATAAAACCCTACACCCAATAGCTAAAGACTACACACTCTTCTCAAGCATGTATGGAATGTTTATAAAAATTGACCTCCTAGAAGGCCAAAAAGAAAGTTCCAATAAAATTCAAAGAATCAGTATCAGGGACTTCCCTGGTGGTACAGTGGATAAGAATCCACCTGCCAATGCAGGCGACACGGGTTCGATCCCTGGTCTGGGAAGATCCCACATGCTGCGGAGCAACTAAGCCTATGCACAACAACTACTGAGCCTGCACTCTAGAGCCCGTGTGCCACAACTACTGAGCCCACGTGCTGCAACTACTGAAGCCTGCGTGCCACAACTACTGAAGCCCGCACACCTACAGCCCGTGCTCCGCAACGAGAAGCCACTGCAATAAGAGGCCCACACACCACAATGAAGAGTAGTCCCTGTTCTCCTCAACTAGAGAAAGCCTGCGAGCAGCAACGAAGACCCAACACAGCCAAAACTGAAATTAAAAAAAAAGAGAGAGACTTAAAAAATAAATGGTAAAAATAAAAAGGTCAATAGAATACTTAGAAATTAAGCCAAATAATTATTAAAAAAAAAGAATCAGTATAATTCAGAGCACGTTCTCTTACCACTCCAAGGTTAAATTAGAAGTCAACAATTAAAAGATAAAAAATCAATGTATGTTAAAAAATTTTAAACAAATATCTAAATGAATCATGGGTCAAAGAGGAAATAATGGAGAATAAAAATACTGAGAATGGGGCTTCCCTGGTGGTGCAGTGGTTGAGAGTCCGCCTGCCGGTGTAGGGGACACGGGTTCATGCCCCGGTCCAGGAAGATCCCACATGCCACGGAGTGGCTAGGCCCGTGAGCCATGGCCGCTGAGCCTGTGCGTCCGGAGCCTGTGCTCCACAATGGGAGAGGCCACAACAGTGAGAGGCCCATGTACCGCAAAAAAAAAAAAAAAAACAAGAATGGAATAATAATTAAAACCTGCATTTCAAAACTTGCTGGGTGTAGTCAAAAAAAAGTACACAGAAGGAAACCTATAGCTTTAAACATTTATACTAGAAAAGAAGAAAGGCAGGAAAGAATTGAGCTAAGCAGCTAACTTAAATCGGAAAAAAAGCACACCCATAGTAAATCCAAAAAACCAGAACAAATAATAAACAGGAAGATAAACAACAAGGTCCTACTGTATAGCAAAGGGAACTATATTCAATATCCTGTGATAAACCATAATGGAAAAGAATATGAAAAAGAATGTATATATGTATAACTGAATCACTTTGCTGTACAGCAGAAATTAACACAACATTGTAAATCAACTATACTTCAATAAAATAAATTAAAAAAATAATGCAAACTAAAAAAAAAAGAGGACAAACTAATGCAATAGAAAATGAACAATACCGTAGTTGGTCCTTTGAAGTAATAATAAAACAGATGTTCTCTGGGGCTTCCCTGGTGGCGCAGTGGTTGAGAATCTGCCTGCTAATGCAGGGGACACGGGTTCGAGCCCTGGTCTGGGAGGGTCCCGCATGCCACAGAGCAACTAGGCCCGTGAGCCACAACTACTGAGCCTGCACGTCTGGAGCCTGTGCTCCGCAACTAGAGAGGCCGCGACAGTGAGAGGCCCGCACACCACAATGAAGAGTGGCCCCCGCCTGCCACAACTAGAGAAAGCCCTTGCACAGAAACGAAGACCCAACACAGCAAAAATAAATAAATTAATTAATAAACTCCTACCCCCAACATCTTCTTTAAAAAAAAAAAACAAAAACAAAAACAGATGTTCTTTTGGTGAGGTTGATTCAGCAAAAACCAGGGAAAGCACAAATAATATTAAAAATAGAAACAATATAAAAGTAAGATCTTTCTCAAGTGCTCAGAGCAAATCAGAGACTCAGCCCAGAACAAAACTAGGGCCTGGCTAAACTCCTTTCTCCAGTATTCATGGCAGTGTGTTTCCATGCTTAGCAAATAGTAGGGACCGGATGCTGATGACACTAATGTCTGGGGTTGGCCTCTTGTTGTGGGTTGGATATGCAGGAAGCAAAGCAGAGACATGAGAAGCACTGGGACAGCCCCAGAGATCGAAGCAGCCTCCGTTTTCTTCAATGGGTCAGCCACTCCCCTCAAATGGACTTTCATTTTTTGTGTGTGGGAGGCCTGGTTCCTAGTGAGAACCCTATTCCCCCATCCATGGTACACAAGCAAGCATTTCAAAGTCTTAACATTAATTTCAGAGTCGCACTCCCTGGGCAATGAATTGAAATATTTGGGTGGTAAGGGCTTGGACTTCTCCGCATCACATCATGCTTTCTTCTGCCCAATGTCTGACAACCAGACAGGGCTGAGATTCAGACGTTAGAAAAGTCTGTGCTGAGGTCATTAAAAGTAGGTGACAAATCCACTGCATCACCTTGAGCAGGAGAAACCAGAGGGGGAGCTGGGCTGAAACGGCCCAGCACTTCGCACTGACTTCTGCCTTAACTCCTTGGCGATGTTTCTCTTTGTAAGATGAAAAAAGGGTGGATGAGGTTTAAGTGCCCATTCTGCAACACTCACACCGAGAGTACAGACTGCCGTTCCCACGATAGGGAAGCACAGCCTCCTCATCTGCAGCGGATCATGTTCCGGACCATGAAATGAAATAAAATGACACGCTGGCCAGAGGACCAGGTTAATAACTAAGTAAACAGGAAGGTTCAACTAGATTTCTTGCAGGTTCTAAAGTGTGAGTGATCTGGTCTCATGCTGTGTAGACCTGTTTCAAGGACTTAGAGCACTGCCTGGAGGAAAGGAGACGGATTCACAATCAAGTCCCCCCGATCTGAACCCACCTTGGCTACATAAAAGGTCTGGGACGCTAGTGGGTCCCTTCGCATCTCCTGCCTCAGGTTCCTCTTC
This sequence comes from Mesoplodon bidens, assembly GCF_964165515.1. Classification (NCBI taxonomy): domain Eukaryota; kingdom Metazoa; phylum Chordata; class Mammalia; order Artiodactyla; family Ziphiidae; genus Mesoplodon; species Mesoplodon bidens. Next base: position 86,642,422 of record NC_138168.1, on the reverse strand, counting down.
TAAAAGCCGGGACAATGCTGTCTCCCCTGCAATGGCGCAAGGATTAAATATAACAGCTGTATGTTGCCATTCTGGAATCTGGTCTCCCCTTCTGCGTTCTGAACTCTCCCAAGACACCCCCTTTCCATGATTCATATGTTAAATTTCAAGTCTGAAAACACACTGGGTATACGGTGTGAGCCAGAGATGGGTCACGCTGACAGCATATGAAAGAACAAACACTAATTGGATCATATGCAAAACCAAAGACAGTCATATATTAGCTGTGCAGAACTCTGAGAGGGAAGGAGTTGTTCTGGATGCTGAACTTCCTGAACAGATGGAGGGTTTCCTCTCAAGAATCAAAACATTAAAACAACAAACCAGAAGAAGCAAACAATTTAGAACAACAACAAAAAAATATCTCTCCAAAATACTTCCAAAACTTGTCAGAGGCCTTAAGGGAGCATTCTGAATAGCATTTTACTTTTCCTTGAACATTTTTGTCGTTGTTCTGAGCACACTGAGAACAGCCATCCAGTGATGACACTGATGGCATTGGTAGGACTGTAAAGGGTTTAATCCAACCCCTGATACTACAGATGAGAAAGCTAAGCCCAGAAGGGTTAAGCTATCCACCCAAGCCACACAGCTAGATGGAGACCGTGCCAGGACCAGGTCTCCTGAACTCCCACCTTCCTCAGTGCCAGTTAGACCTTCATAAGACCAACTGTCCCTCCTTTGAAATAACCCTGGAACGCTTGAAACAACCCTGGAACCCCAGAATGCTTTTAAAATACCTGTCTGGACACTAACTTAGAGATTTTTATGTCTCCCTTCTCTGATGTCTATGGATCATGCTTGCTCATGGAAACCCCACTGGAGTGTGTGTTCATTTGATTCTTCATTTGAGATCTATATGTCTTCAAAAATCAGGCGTCTACTCTCCGAGCAGCGTCTTCTGGTTTGCCTGGAAAGTAGCACTAAGCAGCCACCTAATGGATAAAACTCAAAGCAAGTACCAGTGATAACACCCTCTCCCACCCAAGCCCACACCCTATCCATTTCAAGTGAAACCCCTAACAATAAGACCACCACATTTTATAAAGCGGTCCCGATCATGACCCACGAATTAGGCAGAAACTAAAGTACCCCAAACACACATACACATGGCCTTTCTGGGCTGCCATGGGGTTTGATCTCTAAAGCACTTAGCAGAGGACCACACACAGTGTGCTAACACACAGAACATGCATAACCTCAAAGACCTACAATCCCAGCTTCAGAGAGACTAGGTCACCACCAGACCAAAGAACACCATTAACAGGCAGAAGAGGCCCTGCGAACTCTGAAGCCAGTGTTTCCCCCATTACTCAAGTAGGTGCTTAAAAATTCTTTATGACAATAAATTAAAGACAAACATTTTTCTTTCCCAATTTGCCTGAGGACATTCAATCACTTGTTAGAAATTAAATTGAATTAAATTAAAACCATGCTTGCAGCAAAGTTCAATAAAACTGCTCATCCCTTCCCTGCAAGCTCGGCGGAGGCAGTCCCTAAAGTCAGAACTCACCAAGATGAAGATGCAAACTGCCAGCCCAGCGCAGCGCAGAAACAGTTCTGCCGCCAAGGGTGAGGGCACCTAACCCCCAAGGCACTGACAGCTCAAACGTAGCCAAAAAACCGTGGGGACTGTCCCCACCCGACCCCAGCAGCTACCTCCCAATAAGTGGGGTGTCCACTATGTATGCCTTACAGCCTCTTCTGCCGCGTTCCTGTCATTTATTAGCAGGGAAAAAAAAGTTTTTTTTTAAAATTCAAAACCTAAGCTTTCCCAACTTCTCTCAAGTGTTGCTCTTTGCCCCAAAGCAGTTTTGCCAAAATCATGCTCCCGGGAAAGCCTCGACCTTTGTCCTTTTGCATTTCAGATAATCATTTGGGCAATTAGAGGCAGTTGGCGCTGCCTTCAAACGCTGGTTTCTCCTTTCCTTCTTCCCCTGGGGACCACGAGCCGGCGCGGACGTGCTCAGCGTCGCTCGCCCCAGACACTGCGGTTCTCTACCCGCGTCCACCCGTCATTTCCAACTACTGCGCACACACATCTCACAGACAACGAGCATCGTACAGGATGCTTCGATCCCTGAGGAGATGTGTGCGAAGCATCTTAGCACTTGGCTTCCAGGGCGGTTTTCGTTCACACCTAAACCGAAGCACCACTCCGTTGCCTCACTAGCAGAGAGAGATAAAGCAAAGGCACTTCCCCGGGCAGTTACGACGCAGCACCACGCTTCCAAGCGCGGGATGCACCCGGTCGGTCCCCAGAGGTAACCGACAGCTCCCGGCCTCCGCGGACCTTGCCGGCGGCCGGCTTCACCGACTCCCGGCGTCCGCGGGGGCTCCGCGCGCCGTCCGCTCCCGGCCGGCTTTCGGCGGCGGGGCGGGCGCGCCCGGCGCGCACCCGGGCCCTTACCTCGCTGACGATGGTCGAGTGGGCCTGGGCGTACCGCCAGCCTCCTCGGCACGGCACGAGCGGCGCCGAGCGGTTGGGGAAGGCGGCAAGCGGGTCGGCGCAGCTGAGCGCGCCCGGGGCGGCGGCGCTGGCGTTGGCCGCCTCCAGGAGGTAGCGCTGGCAGCGGCCGTCGCCGCGGCGCTCGGAGGGCTCGGGGCCGAGGCGGGGCGGCGCCGTGCGGTTCCACTCCTCCTCAGGGCTCCAGCCGCAGCGCTCGGCCAGCGCGGCGGCGCTCGGCCCGCGGCACCAGTAGTGGTCGGGCCGGCTGCCCAGGAAGACCACGCCGACGAAGAGGAAGGCGAAGGTGACGCCCGTCAGGCACAGCAGCAGGAACACGCGCCGCTGGAAGCGCCCGAACTCGCCGGCCCGCTGCAGCGCCTCGTCGAAGGAGGGCATGGTGCGCGCCGCCCGCCCGCTCGCCCGACTCCCTGAGCGCGTCCTGCCGCCCGCCGCCCGGGCCTCCAAGTGACCCGCGGGCCGGCCGGCCGCCTCCTCCGCCCCGCCGCCTCCCCCGCGCACCCGCCTCACGCCCCTGGGCGCCGCGCCAGCGGCCGCCGCTCCTTAGGCCCTGGGGCCCCCGCCCGCCGCACCCGCTTCCGGGCGCACCCGCCCGGGCCGCGCTCCCCGGGGGCGCCGCTGTGGGGTCGGGGTGGGCGCGCGGAGGGGCGCGGGCGACGCGGCCTGGCGGAGCGCCACCGCGCGCCGCGGACCCGGCCCGGGACTGCGAGTGACGCGCGCAGCCTCTGGCCTGGCGCGGAGCTCCATTCGGTCCTTGCCAGCAGCCTGTTCTGCGGGCGGTCCCGGATCTGGCTCCAGAGAAGAAAGTTCCAGGGCCACCCAGCGACTCCCTGGGAGTCCCAGCTCTTCTGGGACTTGGTCTCTAGGTGGTCCCGGGTGCTGCCTAGGGGATCGACGACGCGCGCGCTCCGGGTCCCGCGCTCGTGCCGGGGGAGCCCCCGTCCCCCCACCCCCCCGCCAGTTCTCGTCCCTTGGGTGAGCAGAGCCTCCCGGCGCACCCCTGGGGCCGGGCAGCCGGGTCCCAGAGCAGTGGACCGACTGCAGAGCTAGGACCACGCTCAGGGGTTAGATTTTGGCGACATCTCAGAGAGCGTCCAACTTTTTCAAAAGAGCAGCTGAGCAACCCACAGGGGTATGAGGCGTCTTGTTCAGAGTCCTGGAGTTCAAACTGAGAACGGACCTCAGCCCCTTACAGGTTTCTTTAGCCAAGGCTTTCGCTCTTGGCCCTGAAATCGCCCAGAAAGGGTTTTTGTTGGTTGGTTTCAATCGTTGTTTTTAGCTCCCTTATTCGCTCCCAGAGATCCGCAGAGCTGTGTACGAGCTGGCGTCCTGGCCTCTGCTCCGCGTCCGGGCTGCTGTGTCCCTGTCCACACTCGGATGCCCTCCCCGGGCCGGGTTCAAAGCCCCTTCGCGGCTGCAGCCTTCGGCTATGCGGTTCACCGTGCCCTGCTAACAGCGCCCTCCCTGCCCTGGCCCAGCCTCCCCCCTCAAGACGTATCTTCTGAGAATTTCTCTTCTCCCCAGAACCCCACCCCAGCCGTCCCAAAAGCGTTCTACCCGTAGCTCGCTTTTCTCGGAGGGTGGAGAGGCCGGTAGAGCGCAGACTGACTTTTCCTCCTTCCAGAGCAAGGACCGGAGCCAGGCTGCCTCGGTTCACCAGCTGTGACCTTGGGCACCTTACCGGGCCAGCCCAGTCTTCTCATCTGTCAAATGAGACTGATACCTTCCTGGGGTCGCTGTGAGGATTGAATGAATTATTACACGTAAAGTGCCAGAAGAGTGCCTGACGACGCACAATATGCCCTTTCACAGGTTAGCTCTTATTACTGGCGTTCTTGTTTGTTGCTGAGTTAATACTGTCTTCCGTGCAGGGATGTCCTAAGGATCCCGGGTACTAGGAAGGATAAAGCACCTGGTGGCAGGTGGGCACACATCAGGGGCTCACTGAATGAGAGTTCTTAGTGTTCTAACATCCTTGTTCCCAGCAACTGAAGCTCATCTGTCACCTGGTCAGCAGCGACTTCGGTGTGTACATGCCTCACGCTCCAGGATGTAGTCCGTTATTGAGTGCCCCCTGGGACCCCAGATTCAATCTGTCCTCCTCCCACCCAGCTCCTCCTCTGCCCTCTCTTTTGGGGTAACCATGGCCCCACCCCAAGACTCAGACTCTCAATATCATCTCAACACCCGGCACTCCTCAGGCCTTTACTCAAAGGTGCCCTCAGCGCATCCCTCCTGGCCATCTCCCCACCGCCCCTGCCCCAGTACACACCTACACACACACACAGGCAAGCCCCCAGCTCCCTTCCCTGTTTTATCTGTCTCCAAAGTGCTTATCACCCTCTAACATATGCATATTGTTATCCCTTTGTTTACTAAATTTACTTATTTGTCTTACTTGTGGCCCCTCCTCCACTAGAAGGCAGGTTTCCTGAGGACAGGAAGTTTTGCTTTGTTCATTTCTGTATTGCCACTGCCTAGAACAGCGCCTGGTTCATAGTAGGCGCTCCATAAATATTGGTGGAACAACTGGATGCTTCCTGACGCCTCCCTGCTCCCCTGCCCCCCACAGGCAGGCCTCCTCTCCTCGTCCACCAACTTTGTTCGCAGTGGCCCTAGGGGCTCCTCACCTGCGGCCGCTGTCCTTCCAGCCGGGCTGCATTGCTTGTTGTCTTCCCATGGAGCAGCTCGGAGGTGCTCCCTTCAAGCGCTTGCCTTGGTTTCCAAGTTAAATACTCATTTCTCACGCTCCCTTTCAAGATCCCAACCTATGTCTCTCACCAAGTTGTCCCCCCATGTGACAGCCAAACTCCATGACTTGCTAATCCTCAAATCCTTCTTTAACTTTCCTAAATCTGTGCCTGTCCACACAAAGAAGTTTCTTCTTCCTGGCATTTCACTCTCCTGCCCTCCCAGCCACTGCCCAGCAAGGCCTGGGCCGAATGTCCGCATCCCCTCCACCGAGCCCTCTGCGCCCGCCGAAACTGCCTTCTTCCCCAAGTCATGTCTGCCGTCCTTGTCTGTGCTCCTAACACATCGAAGAACCTTCTTAAGGAATTTTACTACATTTTTCTTTGCATCTCAGTTGTCAGGCTATTTTAACTTTAACTCCTTTTTTTTTTTTTTTAAATGAAGTAATCTCAGCATTTGGACAAGTAGACCTAGAGCAGTTGCTAAGATCATGGAATTTGGAGCCAGACCTGCTGTGTTCAAATCCCCTTCTACTCTTTATGGTGAGTGACGTGGGCAAGTTATTTAGCCTTTTCCGTAAAACTGAGTAGCAATGACACCTTTTCATTTTTTATGCAAATCGCTGAAAACAGTACTTGATACATGATAAGTGCTATATGTAAGCTGGCTATTAATAAAGAGAGTAGTACAAAAATACCACCCTTCCCCAGAATTAGCAAATGTCATGTTATCGTGTTTTAGGTATATTGTTATAAAGCGCTAACACTCCTAGACACAGCTGAAGTCTCCTTCATATGCCTTCAGGTCCTGTCCCCTGTCCCCTCCCTTCCTCCCCAGGGCAGCTACCAGGCCCTTTCTTCAGAAGGTGGGCCTGGGGAAAAGGCCACACAGGCTCAGGAAGAGGGCTCAGGACCACTGAGCAGGGAAACCTGGGATCTCAGATCCCAGTGTGTTGGTGGGAGACAGAAGGATGGGAAGGGGAGGGGCTTCAGGCGGATGCAAGCCCTTGGCTCTAGGGGAGAGGAAGGCGGAAGTGTGGCCCCCTCTGATGAAGGTTCAGGCCGTCTCTTGCCCAGGTACAGTTATCATGAAGTCGTTACTCATCTCCTCCATGTTTTAATCCTTTTTATACCTAGGTACTACACACAAACACTATACAGGTGTCCCTTGCTCTTCAAAAGTTTGCCTTAGGGCTTCCCTGGTGGCGCAGTGGTTGAGAGTCCGCCTGCCGATGCAGGAGACACGGGTTCGTGCCCCGGTCCGGGAGGATCCCAGATGCTGTGGAGCGGCTGGGCCCGTGAGCCATGGCCGCTGAGCCTGCACGTCCAGAGCCTGTGCTCTGCAACGGGAGAGGCCACAACAGTGAGAGGCCCGTGTACCGCAAAAAAAAAAAAAAAGTTTGCCTTATGCGACTTTACTTCCATGAAAGACCTACTTTAGCACCTGTTTTTCCTAACCGTAAGAAATCAAAGAGGATTTTCACTTTTATGATAAAAGATGAAAATCGAAAACAGCGTTCACCTCTTGTTTTGCAGCAAGTCATTATAGAAGCAGTGCTCACCCCAGCAGCAGGAGTGGCCCTGCCAAGCTCCTTCCCCAGAAACTACATGCAGCATCTCAGCTTCAAGCCGGCATAGCTTTGAACTACCAGTGAGCATCTGTGCTTCATTTCTATTTATTTTTCTGCATCTGTTAGCAAGGTGTGTCCTAAGGTAACTGCTTCTTCTCTTTTTGCCATTTTGGCTTAGGAAAGTTTTCATAGGAAAGCTCTACTTTCAGAGAGCGAGGGAAACCTCTACAGTACTTGGGGTGCTTTGAAGTTTGCTCAACTGGTATGATACTCTATTTTTCTGTAATTTCTCTTTTTTACGCCACATTATATATATATATATTTAATGAACTTATTTATTTTTGGCTACGTTGGGTCTTTGTTGCAGTGCGTGGGCTTCTCATTGCAGTGGCTTCTCTTGTTGCAGAGCACAGGCTCTAGGCATGCGGGCTTCAGTAGCTGTAGCATGTGGGCTCAGTAGTTGTGGCTCGTGGGCTCTAGTGAGCAGGCTCAGTAGTTGTGGCATACGGGCTTAGTTGCTCTGCGACATGTGGGATCTTCCCACACCAGGGCTCAAACCCATGTCCCCTGCATTGGCAGGTGGATTCTTAACCACTGCGCCACCAGGGAAGTCCCCACATTATATTTTTGAGACCTATTAGCCTTGATAAATATGGATCTAGCTCATTTCCTGTAACTGAGCACATTTGACGTGTATTCATCTTTCAGATTCATCTCTTACGAATCACCCTCTCATATCCTCTGCCTGTGTTCTCTTTGTTACTTGTTTTTTCTTACTGAAGTTTTGGGAAGTTATTTGTATATGTGTTTATTCTGCTCCTTTGTCAGCTGTATATGTTCTATCTCCTTAGTCTGTGGCTTGTCTTTTAACTGTATTTATGTTGTCTTGGTGACTACCAAAAGTTTAAATTCTGATAGTAAAATGTATCATTTTTCTTTATAGCTTCTGCTTTTTGCATCTTGCCAAAAAGAAAAAAAAAAAATCCTGCACAAATAGGCTTCTGGGCTGTTCGTTCTGTTCTACTGCTTATTTGTCTATCTCCGTGACAATATTTTACTATTAATCATGATAGTTCTATGATGATTCTTAGTATCTGGTAGGACAAGTCTCACCTCTTCCCTCCCCTCACCCTCCTCCTGTTCAGAGTTATCTTGGCAATTTGGGGGCTTTTTTCTTCCATATAGCTTTTATCTTATTATTAAGTTCCATATAAATTTGATCAGGGATTTTTATGTAAAATTATGTGTGCATTTTATTTTTCCCATTACTCTGTAGATTTTGGGGAGAAAAGCCAAATCATGTTCATCTTTCTATCTTAAAACATTGATATCTGTTCTACATCTGCACTATCCAGTAAGGTACCATTAGCCACATGTGGCTACTTAAATTTAAATTAATTAAAATTAAGTGAAATGAAAGGTTGTGTTTCTCCTGAGCCACGTTTCAAGTGCTCAATAACCACATGTGGCTGGTGGCTACCATATTGGACTATGTCCATTCAGAACATTTCCATCACCACAGGAATTTCTGTTGGACAGAGCTGGTCCAGACATAGTGACCAATAAATGATTGTTGAATAAGAACAATAAAAATCTACTGGCCCACAACTTTTAGCTTTTGTAAAGCATACTGACTTTAACTCTTTTTGAAAAGGTAATTGTTTGGGTTTATTCATCTAAAATTTTATAGTTGGTATTTTTTTTATCACATTTAGGAATGGATATACCAGGTATTAGGGTTTATTCGCCACATATTGAGTTACCAAAATACGTCACAATGACATTTGTGCTGTTTGTAAAGCACAAAAAAAGATTAGTTTCCTTGGGAATACTGTAATAAATCTAGAAATAAAACTTTCAATCCGCCGAGAGAAAATTTGGCAAGTGAATTGTGGCCTGTGCTCAGGTCTAAGGGAAAAAAACTAGGAACCATATTTTCTTTTTTGTTTTTTAACAAATGGGTAAGAGTATTTGAAACACTCTCCTTCTTGCCTTATTAGGCACGGAGTAGCTATTTTTTACCTTAGTATGTGAACGTAGTAAAAAAACCACAGAACACTTCCATTATTATATGGCAGAACGCTGGACCCTAACATTGATTTAGACTGACCAATTTTCATTTGTTTCTCTGATCCATTCTCTCACTGGTTGATTACAATTTGGACTTCCCTAGAGGAAAGTTTCTGGTTTGGGGGACAAATATTACAGATACTCTTATCCTTTGGAAATAGATGCTCTCTATACTTGAAGCATCTAGGATCTTAGACTTAAAGACATCTTTGGAGAAGATGGTAGCCATGAAGGAAAATGCTAAACAGCACTAAAATATTCCAGAGTTGAATTTTGACAAAGTAGAAAAACCTAGTCAAGCCTAGGAGATTTGAGAGTTTGTATTTTACTCTCTGAACATATACAATAACAAGTCCTTTGCCACTTTCCTTTCGATGCTTGTGCCATTATAACAAGTGCAAAGTGAAGCACATTACCTCTCTGGAAAACCTTTTCATCACAAATGGTTTAGGGCAGGAATGGTAAATGGGTTTCTTCTTACGCCCCACTCCTGTCATCTGTCAGGAGCCATCTAGAGTGTGTTGAGGGTAACTTTGAGGTGGAGTGGAAATTAAGCCACGACTGATTAGGAATGTCAGGTAGAAGAAAGGGGACAGGAGTAGGAGGACAAAACAGTGGTCATCCTGCTACTGTCAGTGTAGCCTGGGAAGTCCCGAATAGACACAGTAGTCCCTGTGGGTCTCCAAAACTCTTAAAACATCTATTACTTTGGGGATTTGTGAAAGTCTCGGTGAAGAGGCCACTATGCTATTAATTGCTAAAATATTGCCCAGAAGTTTCTGCTGCTGGACCTCATTCTGGATGAAATTGTCTTTTAGTGAGGTACCTTCTATAGTGTGATAGCGGTCCCCCTGGACAAAGCATTCAAAAGCGATCCACTGTTTCTGACTCTTTCTACCATTGTGCAGAAATCACAGTAATGCCATCTTCAAATGGGAAAAGGCAGTCTTAGGAGATTTGCAGGCACCGATTAAAACTTGAGTGACCTCTCAACCAATCCAACTTAAAAACTGAAGGATAACACATTCACTAAAAATAAGGTTTATCGACATAGTTACTGAAATGAGTGATACAACATGTTGTGTAAAAGAAACAGGTTTCAAAGACTACGTTTGATATTAATGCCTCTCAACCTATTAGTGGTAAAGGAGACATGTTTATTTGTTTGTCTGTTTTGATCTATTGCAGGTCAATATAGGGTCTTACTGGGCACGACTAGTCTGCAGCTCACGACACGTACAACCCCAAGGTGAATTCAGCAACATCGGTCCACATCCTATTGAAGGAGACCTGTACACCAGTCACACACTTGGATGTCATGGCGATGCCAGATCAGTATAAAAGTTTCCAAGTGCTTACTCCCAATTTCTGCACTTATCTGATTGCAGACGGCGGACAAAGATTCACAGACCAGCTCTAATAGTGCATTCTGTGCAATCCTATTTTTTGTAAAATAACATATGTCTCCGTAAGAATTCTTTATTGTACCCCAGGCACAAACAGATGCTGTAACACTGTAGGCAATGAATCATTTCCAGAGTCTGTCTATGCATGAAAGGTGGTCTGGAGAGATGAGCCCTGGGTTAGCAGAGTAACGCCAGGGGGCTTTGAGTCCTTAGCTGATTTCATGGCTTAAAGGCGTTCTACTTGTAGATTGCTTTCCTTTCAGAATTAATTTTTTTTTTTTTTTTTTTTTTGCGGTACGCGGGCGTCTCAACTGTTGTGGCCTCTCCCGTTGCGGAGCACAGGCTCCGGACGCGCAGGCTCAGCGGTCATGGCTCACGGGCCCAGCCACTCCGCGGCATGTGGGATCCTCCCGGACCGGGGCATGAACCCGTGTCCCCTGCATCGGCAGGCGGACTCTCAACCACTGCGCCACCAGGGAAGCCCCCGGAATTAATTTTTGTTTGTATTTTTCAAATTAAAAATGTCTACTTTCCCGGTCTATACTGGAGTCAAAGAGTAGTTTCTAGTTCTGGTTGAGCCAATAAGTTATTTCTAAAAGTACAAAGAAATTAAGATAATTTAGACCATTTCCTGGCTGTAAAATGCAATGAGTTCAAGTTCTCTTTTCCTTTAAATACAAAAATAAAATGTATAAGTTACAGTAATCCAGGTCAATTTTAGTGCAGTTTGTATATATATATGTATATATTAACACTGGTTTTCTAATGCAGGTTGTAGAATGCTGGCAGACAGAATATTCGATGTTGTAAGATTTTAAAGCTATGTGTTAAACATGAAAAGGTGAAAGCTCTTTGAAAAATTCAAAATGAAAACTTTAAAAAATATGGCCCAAAGAAATAGTATAAGGAGAACAAGACTACCCACTAAGAAATTTTGATGTACATAGCAATGTTTTATGGCTGCTGGACAGGGGTACATACAAATATTTCTGTCTTTTTATTGAATTAATTAATTTTTTCTATCTTTTTATTGAATTGATTGTGGTCTAGATGATTTTCCCATTTATCTTGAGTATCGCAATTGGAAGGCTATGTTTGAGACATGGCTATAAATAGCAGGAGAAAAGGCCAGGCGGAAGAGAAGGCATTTGTAGATAAGAAAATAGTATGAGCAGCAAGATGGGGAGAGAATAATAAATCTTTCTTTCATTTTCATAGTAAGATGTCTTAGACTGAAATCCAGAGTCTAAATTCTAATCCCAAATTTACAGTGAGATGAAAAGTATGTGGGACATATCTATTTTTCCTAAAAACAGAGTAGAATGCTCTCTAATTAGCGTTCCTCATTTCTGCCAGTTCAGATCCCCCCACTGAGACCGGGGGTCTCTCTTCTACATCACAGGGGAAACCCTATCCGCCTTCCCAGTTCACAAGTGCCCAGGGTGACAACCACACCTAAGCCCCATAACTTGTTCTCTGGAAGTGGAGGCTCCCCGCTTAAGCTAACCACACTGTCAGAGGCAGGCGGACCCACACTCCATTCATACCATCTATCGCAACATCCACTCTATTCCCACTCACATGTGACACTCAGGGGCTCTGTTAACATTCATGGGACAAGACTGTCATGTGCTTTACCTGTCATATCCCTCTTCCTCCTCAGAGCCCCACTAACAGGGTCCATCATCCTTTTAAGATGGGGAAACTGAGGCTTGGGATGGTCCAAATGTCACACAAGTTTAAGTGGTTTATGGGGAATTCAGACCGTGTCTGCTCGTCAGGGCCACCTGCAGGCAGGTGGGCCTCATCCTCTACAGATGCTGCCCTCAAATGTTCTTTTGTACTCTTCCCATAACTTTTAGGTGAATACAAGGTATTTTTCCCTTTCCCTTTTTGCTTTAGCTCTGGGGTTTGGTTTTTGTTTTTGTTTTGTCTGTTTTTCGTAAAACTACCTTATGCTTTCTATAACAATCTCTATATGATACTTTTGACATGGGGGTCCCATAGGAGTTTTTTTAGCTGAAAAAAATTTCAGAAGTCATGTAGTCCAATTTCTTTATTTTGCAATCAAGTAATTAAGAACCAGAGAGATCAAGTAACTCATCTAAAATGAGGTCACTCAGTTCATAGCACCAGTAGGTCCAGGAGCCAGGACCAAACACTGTTAGCAAACAGTGACTCAGATTAATTTTTAAAGTTGTCATTTCATAAGTTATTCTCTTGGCTACAAATATTGTATAGCCTAGAAATTTAAGATAAAATCTTTGCCTTTTAATATCAAAATTAAAGTGATTTGTATAAATATAAAACCTACTCAGTCTTCACTCAAATAACACCATCAGTTAAATGTTTTATAGTAAAGAATGGAAGATTTTGTTGCAAAAATTGAGACTTTTTTAGCATTGTAACATTGGAAAAATAAAATGATCTAATAATTCCAAAGCATTATATTTGTTGAGGCAGAAAAAAAGATGACTGGTCCAATCTGAGTAAGCTCTCTGAGTTAAGAGCCGGTTGCCAATGTCGGTTTTCTGGTTTTGACAATATACCATGATTAGGTAAGAGATGATTATTAAGGCAACTGGGTGAAGGATACACAGAATCTGTACTATTTTTGCAACTTCTTGTGAGTCTTAAACTGTTTCGCAAAACAGTTATTTAAGAAATAAAAGTAATGCTATATTGCTACAACAACTAGTCCTGGAAAACTTGTGCCCAAAACGACCGTGACTTTGAGCTCTTCCTTTCAAGGGCATGACAGTTCCCGCCCTCCAAGTCCAACCCCACCCCCCTGGCCCTGCTCCACCCTCAGTCTCACAGTTGCTCTGAGGCGGCTTTTGGAACCAGCTTCGGAACTCAGGGGGTTCAGAGAGTTTTACGGGCTGGCCTGAGAGTCGATGGGGACGTGCTCCTGTGCTCCAGAGAACCAATTTATAAGTGTCCTCTTGTAAATTGGAGATCGTCTGTGTGCGTGCCGTCTTGAGTGTGACCTTGGGTTTAGCACAGAGGACAAGTGAACTGAAGCCATAAGCTATGGATTTCTTCTGCCTCGAAATAAACGTGTATCTTTAGATGGGCAAAAACGAAGTTTTTGCTAAATGGTGATCAATCATTTTTCACTAAAGTGTGATAAGAAGGCTATGACTGAAAAAAAAGGATTTGTGTTTCTTCTGCTCTTTTACTGCTTTTGTCACTGGTGTTAGTGATCTTCCTGCAAAATACGTGCTTTCTTTGCCTAATAAATACACATGGCCCATGGGGTTCTGTGTGCACACTCCATAACACACCTAAAGACATGCTGGAACAGTTGGTATGTGATCACTGGCTCTCCTGGGCGTCACCAGTTTAAGCTCACAAATGCAGCCACTTCAAGATCCCTGTGTTCATCTCTGCAGCTCTGCCCCAGCTCTGCTTTGCAGGAAGCCTTGTAACCCTTGAAGGCGTCTCACACCCAAGCTTCTCTGGGAATGCCCAGGACTGTCCTTTATGGGTGCCCCACATCCATTTGGACAGTGTCCTGCACTTCTCCTTCTTGTACCTTCCAGGAACATCTAAGATGATGATGGTGGGGCTTTCATGTGCACTGTGGAATCATATCTCATTCAAGGGTTAAGTTCTCAAGTCAGAGCACACAGAGAAAAGAGGATTTGGTCCAAAATCTTACTTGAAAGTCTTCTCAGTGGTCCAGAGCTATTACAGATCATGGTTTCTCTGGGCAGGAACCGGATGAAGTGAGGGGCATGAACTGGAGCATCGTCTTGTTTGAAACCGTATCATGAGAAGGGTGATGTGTACACGTGGGAGGCTTGCTAATGCCTCCCTCACTGGGAACCTGTGTCTGTTGAGTGGGGGTCAAAGGGGCTGGATGTGGCTTCCCTTCCTCCTCAGCCCTCAGGTTTCCGTTGCTCCACACCTTGGGGTCTGCATGTGTCTGACCCCCGAAGTAGTCAGGGTTCAAGCTCTTTCCCATGGGTCTCTGGGGTTACAGTCACATCAGAAGACGTGCCTGGGCATTTGTCCTTGAATATTTTTTCTCCGCACCCAAAGCACAGAGACAAAGTATGGTGGTCAGTATTGGTCATTCAGTCCACACCTGAATCTCAGCTCCAGACCAGCCAGCCTCCCTGTTACATGCTGACCCCAACCTGCCCACCGAGGTCCTCCCTGACCCTCCCGAGGTTTGCCCTTCTTCCCAGATAGCCATGTATCTTCCTCAACCCCCTCACATCCATGCCAGTTCCTTCTTTTATACTTAATCTTTCTCTCATCTCTGAAATGCGGTCCCCTGTGACCATCTTCTGCTTCCACCACATCTAATACATACGTGTGCATTTATATCCATATTCCTATCTATACCCATGTCTTTGATGACAACAGAGCTAGCTATGGTAGCAAGGTGGCTAAGAGGTCTGCAAGCTGCCCTGGAATTCCCCCTCTGCCACTTACTTGCTGTGTGTCTTAGACACATCACTTACCCCGTTGAGTCTCAGTGTCCTCACTAGTAAAATGGGGATAAATAAGAGTATTACACTCACAGGACTGTAGGGGAAAATAAATTAAATACTGTAAGCTGATTGCCTACCACAGTATTGGACAAAAAGAAGAGTTCAATCAACGTTGACTATTTGCAAAATTCTTTCTATTTCCAAGTGGCACTCAATCATGCCTCCCCTATGCCTCTTTCCTAAACTCTACTTGTTTCTCTTCTCTCCTGAGTACGTACGCCCATGTCAGATCACTCTGTGATTGGTAACACAGCACTTAGCAGGAAGTACTCTTTTCCAGTTGTGTCATACAGGTTATTTCTTTCTTCTTAACCTTGTCATCGACGACCAGGACTCCAGTGCGTATTTCTCTTGTATGTACCTCCCAGCGTAACACTGGGCATTTTTCTAGACAGTCTACAATATCTATCAACTCTCGGAGTCATTTTAGGGAAAGTCAGTGACTCATCTGGTTCTCGGTTTCAAATCTTCATATATTCTGAACCTCTTGTTTCTTAATGCTTTGGTCTAATACTTAACCCAAATACAAGTGGGAAAACTGGTTTAGGTGCTCTGTGGCTTCCAGAAACCACTCTTTCCTGTTCATCCAAGAGCAGGAAAGCTATGATCTCACATTATCAAAATGGGCCCAGGCGCCTGATGCAGTTGCTAATTATTGCTCCACTGACGTTTTCTGATGTGCTCTGATGTGCTTGTCATGAGCTGGTGATGCCAACACAACAAGTTTACAAAGGAAACTTGGCAGGGCAATGGGTGACTTATGCCTTCTTGCCCTTGCGGGTATTATATAGACACAATATAAAAGATCCTCAGCTCGTGGTGTTGGCAGACTTTTATTCTGTTTTATGCACCAGATACAGTGAGAGACAAACTGATTTTTTAAAAAGTCTTTCCACTCGGCAATCTTATGACTGAGAAATCTCCATGAGAGAACATCAAACAATGTTTTGCAGATGTGATGTCTGAAACTATTAGCATAATCCTCATCCAGACATGAAATGATGCAAATACCCCAGAATCGTAATTCTAAGTACGATTTTTCAACTGGCAAGTCCCTTCTTCAGAGTATTAATTAATCCAAATATTTAGGAAATTTGGCTTGGAAAAAATGTGAAATTGAGCTTTTAAATACCAGCTCTGCAATAGGATTTGAGATTAGTATACATTATCCTTTTAGGAAAAGTAACTCTAATGAACGTGACTAGCAGAAATTGTTGTAGATGTCGCATGAATGAACTGCTGGACAGTGTTCCCTGCTCACACTACTGTCCCTTAAACCATCCAAAGTGCTGTTATAGAAAGAAATATCATTTCACTCTGTACAAGCTGAGTTATAGAAGACAACTAGACAGATGGATTTTTTTTATGAAGTACCTATTCACTTTTTTTTTTTAGAAGATGTCGAGGGTAGGAGTTTATTAATTAATTTATTTATTTTTGCTGTGTTGCATCTTCGTTTCTGTGCGAGGGCTTTCTGTAGTTGTGGCAAGCGGGGGCCACTCTCCAACGCGGTGCACGGGCCTCTCACTATCGCGGCCTCTCTTGTTGCGGAGCACAGGTTCCAGATGCGCAGGTTCAGTAGTTGTGGCTCACGGGCCCAGTTGCTCTGCGGCATGTGGGATCCTCCCAGACCAGGGCTCGAACCCGTGTCCCCTGCATTAGCAGGCAGATTCTCAACCACTGCGCCACCAGGGAAGCCCAGCTATTCACTTTTAAACAAGAAGTTTGGATTTTAGTCTAGGATGTATGTAGAGATACACCCTAAGTTTCTGTCTCTGAAATCTCAAATTTAAAACAATGAAATCTTCAGGTTTGAACCTCACCATCCAGATCATGTTGGAAGATAGTGTTGCTTTCCCTTAAGGACCCTAGAGTGAAGCCTAAAAGGAAGCAAGACCTCACTCTAACTCACTTACGTTTCAATTAAGAAATCAAAAGAGTATCTTTGGTATATCTTATTTTTAATCCCCAGTTAGGTGGAACAAAAAGTTTTCTACAAAAAAAGCAAAACCAAAAACAAAACAAAAAAAGTAAACCTCATAAGATACATGGAAGCTTTCAGATAGGCATAGAATTTCTTAACTGAGGCAAAATCATTACTCTCTAAAACATGTCATAAACTCAAGATACATTGCTTATTTGGAAAACAGGTATCGTTAAAACTGCCGTATGCCATTTTGTCGGCAAAAGATGGCACCAAAAGTCACTGCGTAGGAATCAAGTAGGATTCCAGCGTCATGTGTTACTAGAAGAACCCCACTGTGAGTAAATCGAAAGACTGCCACAGGCCAACTTTCAGAAATATTAAAGCTTCAAAGTGTGACTTGAAGAAAGAAAAGGTTCAGATAAGTTTGGGAAGCCTTGACAACCAAATTCAACATTTTTTCTGTTAAACTTCTCAAAGCCCTTAAGCTACATGGTGTATCCCCAAAAGGAGAATGTGGTTTGTACTGTGTCCAAAACTTACTGTGACCCTGGAATCCTTCTCTCCCAGAACATCTTGAAGGGCTGACATTTCCTGGTGCCGTACTCTGGGAAACAGGTAACACGGCAAATTGCTGTGTGAGGTTTGTGACAATATCCTGTGGGTAAACGAGAGGAGTGGGGTGGCCTGAACACGGATAATATGATTTGGCGGCTTATGACGTGTTAGAGGACTGAACCCAAAAAGTGTAATGAGGAATCGGTTCCCTGAAGTTGCATTTAGCCCTGTCTTTTTCATTGTCATTCATTCATTCAATCAGTGCCTGCAATGGTGCCGGGAACTGGAAGTACAGAGATTAATAAAATACTATCCCTGCCTTTAAAGAGCTTAGTGTCTAGGGAGAGACTATGAAAACACATCAGAGGTGTCAGGCTGGACCACTGGAGACATCAGATCTGTCTGAGAGTCAGACAAGCCCTTGATTTGGGTCTGAGACAAAGGAATAAGTGGCATTCCAGACTGAGGTGGATGAACGTGCCAAAGGTAAAGACAAAGAAGCCACATATCACAGTTGGAAGACTGCAAGACTTTTCCTACAGAATGAAAAGTATTCCTTTGAAGATGAGGTTGCTTAATGAGGAAACTTCAAAGATATGAGACTAGAGGCAAGGTAGCCGTTCAGGAGACTCTCAGTGGTCCAGGGGAGAGAAGGTGGGCAGCTCCACTGAGAAGGGACAGTGGAGATGGAAGAGCCTGATGGACGTGAGGGAGGTTGAGGATACAGCAGGACCGTACTGGGTGTGTGACAAGGCGAAGGTAGAATCCATGGTGACCCACAGGTTCCTGACTGGGGCGACTGGGAGGGTGGATGGTGGTGCCTGTCAAGAGGATAAAAGAAGCAAACACTGGGAGGAAAGACAGAAAAAGCAGTTTTAGACAATATTGAACTTCAGGCACCCAAGGGACATCCAGATGGAGGTGTTTGATGGGCAATTTATTGGTTCTATGAGAAAGCCCTCTGGGCAGTAGATAAGAGTTTTGGAAGTTGTTTTTCTGTAGCTTCCATTTCCTTTTTCATTAGAATTGAAGCATGCTTATGTCTTTCTACTCATCGAAGGAAAAGAAGGGAGGGAGATAGGAAGGAATGAAGGGAATAGAATAAAAGGAAAGAAAGGCAAGGAGGAAGAAGAAAGAAAGACACCTTCCTGCAACCACACTTCTCCTCCGGGCACTACCCACACTGCTCAGAGCCCGTGTCCGCCCCCCTCCCTCTCCCTCCTCAACCTCTGCAGGGGAGCTGGTACCCACCACTCCTCTAAGACTATCTGGACAAGATTACTACAGACCTCCTTTGGGCTAAATCCAATTGGTAAGGCAGTTCTTCTTGGACTTTCCCTCCTTATTGAAGCACTTTCTTCCCTTGGCTTCTGTGAGGCACCAGCCCACTCTTCGGACCTCTTGGTGGGGTCTTGCCTTCTGACCAGTCCCTCAAAGTGGGCATTCAACAAGGTTCTGCCCAAATCACTCTCTTCTTCTCATTCTACAGACTCTCCTTGGGCAACTTTGAGAGTAGCTGTGGCTGCAGAAGCAAATGTACCCCAAGTGTATGCAGGCCTCAAAGTTAATAGCAAAATGTACCCTCAGTATACACAATATATAATAGCAAACGTACCCCAAGAATATACGATATATGCCTCAAAGTTAACAGCAAATGTACCCCAAGAATATACAATATATGCCTCAAAGTTAATAACAAATAGATCCCAAGTCTATATATGCCTCCAAGCTAAGGGATGCTTGTTTCTGTCATTCAAGGAGCAACCAGAGCCTTCTCACCTCATGGTCCCAAACTCGCCATTGCCTCTATTCTCAGTCCTCCCCACTTCCCTGCCCCTTTTTCTTGCCTCATTGTGGAAGGCAGAATTTCTTTTTAACTTCCTCATCTCTTACCTCTTTCAGTGGAATAGAAACTAGAATGTCCCAGACACTTTAACACACGTCATCTCATTTAATCTTCATGCCCATTTTTTTTTTTTTTGCGGTACGCCGGCCTCTCACTGTTGTGGCCTCTCGCGTTGTGGAGCACAGGCTCCGGACGCGCAGGCTCAGCAGCCATGGCTCACGGGCCCAGCCGCTCCGCGGCGTGTGGGATCCTCCCTGACTGGGGCATGAACCCGCTTCCCCTGCATCGGCAGGCGGACTCCCAACCACTGCGCCACCAGGGAAGCCCTCAACTGCCTTTTTTTTTTTTTTGGCTGTGCTGCGCACCTTGCAGGATCTCAGGTGCCCGACCAGGGATTGAACCCGGGCCGTGGCAGTGAAAGCGCAGAGTCCTAACCACTAGCCCACCAGGAAACTCCCTCCGTTTCTTGTTTAGCAACTCCTGATAGGGTCTAGTGACTCTTCTACAAAATGTAAGCATTCCTTTCCCATGATCTTCTACATATTTTATGACTACAGAACAATTTTTAGTTCTTCTTTTTAAAAATGAAGTTATTAATATTTATTTCTTTTCTTTTTTTTTTTTTTGTGGTATGCGGGCCTCTCACTGCTGTGGTCTCTCCTGTTGTGGAGCACAGGCTCCAGACGTGCAGGCTCAGCGACCTTGGCTCACGGGCCCAGCCGCTCCGCGGCATGTGGGATCTTCCCGGACTGGGGCACGAGCCCGCGTCCCCTGCATCGGCAGGCGGACTCTCAACCACTGCGCCACCAGGGAGGCCCTTAATCTTTATTTCTTATTCTATCAACCTTAGAAAGTGTCTCCTGACTCAACCATAGCAGAATACTGGCATCCCTCATCCCTCATTTTCCACCCTTTTTACCTCCTCCCCCGTCACAGGTGATAAGACCTCCGATGCAGACGATGAAACAGATGATTCCTAAGTCACATGATAAATCCTGTGGACCCTCAGTGTCCCCCTCACAAGTCCATTGTCAACCAAGTCTTCCTAGCATTGGCTGTTAGCATTCAACATAGTGAGAATTCTCACATCATACTCCATACCTTCAGTTACTGTTATTTCAATGTTCAATTGTTGCATTGGTCTGCTTTGAAGCAGTCACAAATATAAACATCAGAAAGCTTTTTGCCGCCTCCTGACCACAACTGAGAGTGACAGAAAAGGAAGGAGTGGAGAGTGTAGGCTAAAACGTAGACTGAATTCCTGTAACTGCGTGTATCCATTTCCTATAGCTACTGTGACAAATGACCACAAATTGAGGGGCCCAAAGCAACAGAAATTTATTCTCTGGTGGTTCTGGAGACCAGAAGTCCAAAACCAAGATGTGGGCAGGGCTGGGCTGTCTCCTGAGGCTATAGGGGAGAATCCGTTCCTTACCTCTTCCATCTTCACTCCAATCTCTGTCTCTGTCTTCTCGTGGCCGTGTCCTCTGCACCCTGTGGTTCGCCTCTGTGTGTCCCTTATAAGGACACTTGTCATCGGATTTAGGAATGACCATCCAGGATGACCTCACCTTGAGACGCTTTCCTTAATTACATCTGCAAAGACCTTTTTTTAGCAAATAAGGTCACGTTCACAATGTCCAGGGCTTAGGACATGTCTTTTGCAGGGGGCCACCATTCAACTCACTACCTTGTACCTGGAAAAGTACATGTTGATGTAAAAATGAAGGACGAGTCCTGCCCGCCACCCCCACTTTGTGCTTTAAAAGTAGGCCAGGGAAGGTCGCCCAAGAGATTGCCCAAACCAGGGCTCAACTGAGTTGTTGTTCTTGATTTTTTGTGTTTAGAATTTTTTGAGGTTGGGGCTTGGAGGGAGGCTGTGGGCATGGGGATTAGCCCTCATGGAACTCTGCTTCCTATGACCTGGGGAGGTGCCCGGGGATGTTCAGGGCCCAGAGGGAGGGCTATTTAAAAGAAGCCCCTCCGCTCCGCCTTGACACAGCTTTCCTTTGAGGGACGTTCGGGTTTTTTGCTTTTGTTGTTCAATGGAAATAGCTGTCTTCCATCTTGGCACAGACTCTTTGCGGTACGCGGGCCTCTCACTGTTGTGGCCTCTCCCGTTGCGGAGCACAGGCTCCGGACGCGCAGGCTCAGCGGCCATGGCTCACGGGCCCAGCCGCTCCATGGCATGTGGGATCCTCCCAGACTGGGGCACGAACCCGTGTCTCCTGCATCGGCAGGCGGACTCTCAACCACTGCGCCATCAGGGAAGCCCCGGCACAGACTCTTAAACGAGCCCACACTCGTGTTTTTGGCATGAGGGTACAGACTGAATATTCTGGGCCTCACCAGCCTTTGGGAGCAAATGACATCACTTGGCATTTCTGCCTAAATGGTGAGGGCTTTGAGGCCATGCACCTTATCTGCTAAGTCAGACCCCTGGTGCTGCCTGCCCCCAACCCCAGAGGCTTCCCCCGCCCTCAGAAACGAGCCTGCGGACTGGTCCTGCTCTGGCTCACAGGGCATTTCCCCATCACCCTTCTGCCGGCAGCCCCGTGAGTAGGTGTCTCCGCTCACCCTCTTTCTGCCCACTCTGCACAGCTGGCCCTGGGGCTCTGGGCTGGAGGGAGGGTGAGGCCGGCCTCCACATCGCTGTGGGTTTTCTGGGCCGTGAAGCTTCTGCTCAGAGACTCAGAGGCTTTCCAAGCAGAGGTCCTTCCGCCTTTGGGCTGCCCCTTCCTTCCCAGGGCTCCAAATCTCACGTTCATAGCAGGAGAAGCACCATCCCTAACCTTGGCATTGGTCTCCTCCTTTTGGAGCCACTAAAATATCATTTTCTCACACTCCCCCTCTAGCAGCCCCATAAACTCCACCAACATAAATCCAGCCTGGGTTCTGCTGACCCATCCAGCTCCAGGAGTGGGGATCTGGAACGTCCACACCCTGATTCCTGGCCACAGCTGGGAGCCTGGGTCCAATACCCAAAAGACTCCCCTGAGCCTTTCTCCCTCTTTTTAAAAATGTTAAGCCTGAGACTGTATCCTCTCTCTCCCTTTCCAGCCCCATGAAGATCAGCAAATTATTTGCTCTTGCTAGCCTTTCCAGTTCCATATGGGTCTGCATTTCTCATTTCTCACTGGGAATATAACTCCCAAAATATCCTGAGAAAGGTTGTTTTTATAGTATTGCCAACCTGCATGGGAGGAGGGTTAACTGTAAATTCCATGATTGGAGATTCCTAGCCCCGTGAATCAGGATGACCTTGACCTTCAGTTAAGGATATCAGTTACTTTATCATTTATCGTGATTTTAAAAAAACCTCATTAATGTGCACGTACAGCCCACACCTACATGAAGAGGTCCCAAGGATAGACTGCAAGGCTTGACCTAAAGTTCTGTTTTTCCTTTTCTTTTTCTCTTTGTTTGATTTACAAGCAAGAGACCTGAACCACATGGTAGAGAGGATGGCCTCTGGCCGTGGAGTGTGTTGGATTCCCGAGGTGGTGCTGATGTACCCCAGATGACAGTCGTATTAGTTTTCTATTTCTGTAGTAATATGTACCACAAACAGAGTAGCTTAAAACAAGACCCATCTATTAGGTCACAGGCTCCGTGGGCCAGAAATCTGGGCACAGTGCGGCTCAACTGGGTTCTCTGCTTAGGGTCTCACTGGAGTTGGCTGGCTTGGCCTCTTATCTGAAGAATCCACTTCTAGGCTCATTTGGGTTGTTGGCCAAATTCAGTCCAATGAGGTTGTAGCACTAAGGTCCTTTCCTTGCTGGCTGTCCCCTGAGAGTCGTTCTCACCTGCTGGAGGCTGCCCACATTCCTGGGCTTGTGGCCCCCTCCATCTTCAAAGCCCGAAATGGAGCATTGAGACCTTCCTCTGCTTGGAATGTCTCTTTCCTTCCCCTTCTGCCTTCCTCTTCTTCTTCTAAAGGACTCATGTGATTACACTGGGCCCACCTGGTAATACAGAATAATCTTATCTACAAGTCAAGTGATGCCTAACCTTAACTGCACCGGCAAAGTTCTTATCTAGATTAGTGTCTGATTGAACAGCCAGGGGATGGGAAGCCTGGGGCATCTTTAGGATTCTGCTGACCAAAGCTGAACCTGAAGACTTCTTAGATTCCTGGCACAGTGACCTTCCAGCTCTGTCTTCTGGTACGCGGGCCTCTCACTGTTGTGTCCTCTCCCGTTGCGGAGCACAGGCTCCGGACGTGCAGGCTCAGCGGCCATGGCTCACGGGCCCAGCCGCTCCGCGGCATGTGGGATCTTCCCGGACCGGGGCACAAACCATGTCCCCTGCATCGGCAGGCGGACCAGCTCTGTCTTAATCACACCAGCTGGGTCTGTTGGTTTGTTTAATTTGTTGTTTTTGATGGGTTACAAGCAATTAAAATTAAGTACACATCATAAAATTGTTGGCTACAAATCTCAGATTATTATTAGTGATAAGTAATGGAAACCAACTCAGAGATTATTGGTTCTAAGTAATAGATTATTTCGTTTATAAAAACAGAAGTTCACTTAACTTAGCTGGAGTTGAAAGGAGACTTTATCAGAAGAAAGAGGAGTAGCTCATGGAAATCAAAGGCAGGTGAAATGCTGGGACCAAATGCAAAACTAGAACTGAACACTGTAGAGCCTGGAGCTGGACACTGTAAAGCCATCAGCGACCAAAGTCTCTATTCATTCTGTCTCCCTTCCTGGAAGATGCAGAGTTTCTTGTGTGTCTGACCATTCTTCTCTCACTTTCTATAGACCTGGTTTGTTCCTTCTTTATCCACACAGCAAATGTGTCTGCCTAAACTCTAAGGCCTACTAAAGCAAGAAATCAAAGAAAGCTTGATAGCTCTAATTTCAAATTTGCAGAAAAGAGAATCTGTGAATCATGAGTCAGGCATCCACGCCTGGTCCAGTTAGCTGTGGCCAAGCATGCAGGGCACCGTGTGAGGATGTATGTAACCTCTAATTGGAGAGGGAAGATGGCAAGTAACAAAAGCATTCTCCTGGCTGGATGTTCTCTTTGACCCCTGTCATCCTCTGGAGGAAGGTCAAGGTGTGTGCTTCTGCCTGAGGCCAAAGCACGGGAGTGGGGCGGGACAAGCCCAGTCTGGCACGCGTGTGGGTTGCCAAGAGTGTTCAGTCATTCCATACTTTGGCCCAGAGACAATTATAGAAATTCAGGATTGGATTCTCTACACCATGCACCATCCGCTGCACTTGCCCTGAGTGCACAGACCACTCATGGAGAGAGTGATGCCTTAATTCTGGATTTGGGGGCACCCTCCCTCTTACACCTTCTTCCCTCAGCCCCTCGGATCTTTTTTTTTTTTTTTTGGAATTTTTGAATTTTATTTAATTAATTTTTTATACAGCAGGTTCTTATTAGTTATCCATTTTATACATATTAGTGTATATATGTCAAAGCCCTTGGATCTTTAAGTCACTTCATTCTTTCCTGGTCCCCAAAGCCTCCCCTCTTTTTGTGTGGCCTCCAGCATGGGTGGGCACTTGTTACTTCTCCATCACGCTCTGCTGCCAGAAGCGGGTGTGAGGTGCAGACCCCCGAGGCTGAGACACAGGAGAAAGCCCTCCCCCAGAGTGGTTCCACCTCCAGGAGGGACATCTACACACCAGTCAGATTCCCAGCGCTGTGGAGGTCAGCCTGCCGCCAGCACACCTCCTGGACTTTCACCAGGTGAAAAGATTGCCCATCTCCTTTCTGGCTTGGAGCTGCAAAAAAGGCCCTTCTCTTATTTTAAATCTACAAGGTGCCAGCCTTCAGGAAGAAGAGAGAGAGGAAGGTAAACTCGTCTTTTCACAGGTATAATGATGAAACCCCGCCCAAGCAGACGGGCAGAAAAGCACTTGGAAGGAAATGCCCTGTGAGCTGAGAGCTCAGAGACAGAGATGAGCAGTGGGCAAGGAGACGAGGGTGTTCCCTGGAGAGGGGAAGCTGAGCAAAGTCTCTTCCACTGGGAGGCACACAGGCTTGAAGGAGCTGAAAGGAGCTGGTGAGGCTGGAGCACGAGGGGAGATTTCTCGGTTCAGCACGAGACTGAAGAGGCAGTGAGGTGCAGGGACCACCTAGGGCTTTGTAGCTTTTGCCTTGAGGACAGTGGGAAACCATCAGATGGTTGGCAGGTATTCTCTTTCTGTACATTAAAGATGTTACTTCACTGCATTCTCACCTATTTATTTATTTATTTTCTGATATGTTGCTTCTCTATAGTCATTGTGGCTTTTTTGTTTTTGTTTGTGTTTTCCTGTTCCCAAGATTTTCTCTTTATCTTTGATTTTCAGCAGTTGGATTATGACATGCCAAGGTGTGGGCTTCTTTGTATTTGTCCTACCTATGTTTTCTGAACTATTTGGATCTATACAGTTATGGTTTTTCATCAAAATTGGGAAGTCTTATATCATTATTTTTTTGAGTAATATTTTTTGCCACATTTTCCTCTTTTTATTTCTTCTGGGACTCCAGTTACACATATTTAGATTGTTTGATCTTGTCTTACCAGTCAATATCTTTTCATTCTGTTTCTCTTTGTTTTTCAGAATTTATCATTTTTATTAGTCAATCTGCAATTCACTGATCTTTTATTTTGTCATATGTAATCTGTATTGGCTCACTGTGGAGGTCAAATAAGAAGGCAGATGTGATGGTGTTTGGTATAGCAGAGGTACTTTCCAGGCATGAGGTATGACTTCTCTTTTTAAGCTTTCCTGTTTTAAAGGCAGGGCTGGGCTTCCCTGGTGGCGCAGTGGTTGAGAGTCCGCCTGCCGATGCAGGGAACACGGGTTCGTGCCCCGGTCCGGGAAGATCCCACATGCTGCAGAGCGGCTGGGCCCGTGAGCCATGGCCGCTGAGCCTGCGCGTCCCGAGCCTGTGCTCCGCAACGGGAGAGGCCACAACAGTGAGAGGCCCGCGTACTGCAAAAATAAATAAATAAATAAATTAATTAATTAAATTAAATTAAATTAAAAAGTCAGGGCTTCCTTTAGCAGCATGTGATGTGAGGAAGCATCGCCTGTCCGCGGAGCCCTGGAAAGATGCTCCTGTGTCCTGTCTTAGTAGAAGCTGAACAGACCCAGCCTGGGGGCCTGGTGGAGCTGCCCTGCCTGACACCCCTGCCTTTGCCCCTCTCCCCTCCGCAGGAACACACAGAGCAGGAAGCCCCGCAGAGGAGAGTCCAGGCTTCCGCACACCTCTCACCTTAATACTCGGCCAACCCCGTTAGACAGTGAGCAGAGCATGTTGTTATTTCAGGAAGTTTTCGAGTTCTTCCACAGATACCAGTGTGCTTTGTCAACAACTTTAAATTCCAGGGGTGGGGGTGGGGGCCGGGGGGATGAACTGGGAGACTGGGATTGACATATATACACTAACATGTATAGAATAGATAACTAATAAGAACCTGCTGTAGAGCACAGGGAACTCCACTTCGCTGTACAGTAGAAACTAACACAGCATTGTAAAACAACTATACCCCAATAAAAAAGTAAAAATTTAAATTAAAATACTAGATAAACAACAGGGACTACTGTATAGCAGAGGGAACTATACTCAATATCTTGTAATAACCTATAATGGAAAATAATCTGACAAAGAATATATATATGTATGTATGTATATAAATGAATCATTTTGCTGTATACCTGAAACTAACACAACATTGTAAATCAACTAAACTTCAATAAAAGTTGTTTGTTTGGTGAAAAAAAATTAAATTACCCCCTATTTAACATGTTCCTGTTACCCTAAAACTCGAAAATTGGGTATGCCTCTTGATGGGTGTTCAGCCAAAAGACACAAGCAAGCCACATATCAGGAGAAGGAAGGATTTATTACTTGCAGCAAGTAAGGAGAACACAGGGGATCTTCCCCAAAGTAGTGGAAAGACAGCAAGATGGGGGAACTTTTAAGTGAAGGGCACATGCATATTCATGAGGGGCTTGAGGAGGAGAATTCAGCATCGAATTGGGACCTAGGTCGACAGAGTCCAAGCTCTAGTTGATTGGAGTCACGAAGGTCAACACCATCATCCGTTAGATTCCAGTTGATCTGGTAGGTGAGTGCTTGACGAGGTGGAGGTTGGGGTGTGTGTGTTGAATTCTGCAGAACAGCTCAAGATAGTGCTGCAGGTTAATCTTTACCATTAATACAGAACTGGGAGCTACAACTGATTTATTACCTTTGCTGTTGTTACTTCTCTTGCCTGATAACAGTCATTTGTTCCTTTGTTCGCTTAAGATCATTATTACTGAGACCTGTTCAAGGGCAAGGATTGTAGCCCGCCTTAGACCACAAAATGGCCTAGATGTAGAATGGCTTCTCTTATGTCAGAAAGCTTTATCTGATTCTTTTCCTCTGGGGATCCCCTACCTTATCTGCTTATATTTCTACAACAAATATGTATATAGAAAAGTTCCAATCAGATATGTGTCCCTTCCCCACAGTTATTAATGATGTTCCCACAATTATTCAGCCTGACCACTTTAATGCCATCCCTCAACCTTGGTGGTCAGCACATGGCTTCAGAGTTTCATTGTGGGCATACGTGCCCAGCTGCCTGTTAGGCACCAAGCTGAATCAGTCAAATGTGGATCTCCATGGCTTCAGTTGACTCACCTGTTAAATGAGGAGACAGACTGTAAGGTAGGGGGTCCCCAGAGAAAGAGAACCAGGCGTTGTTATAAAGCAGAAACTAACACACCACTGTAAAGCAATTATACTCCAATAAAGATGTAAAAAAAAAAAAAAAAAAAAAGAGAACCAGGCGTGGCTTTCTTGACATAAGAGAAGCCATTTTTGGCCTAAGCCATTTTGGGATCTAAGCTTAGCCACAGTGCCTGCCCTTGAACAGGTCTCACTAATCAGTGATCTTAAGGGAAGTTAAGGAAGTGCAGAAACAAAGGGAAAGCAGTCAAGAAACAATCGTTCAGTGATAAAAGCGTCCTAGTTCCTTCTCAAGGGAAATACATAACAATCTGATCCAGTTTTTGAGCTCTGCACCCAGGAGGAGGATAGAATGACAATGTTGACCCTCGTGACTTCAATCAACTAAAGCTAGGACCCCGTTGACCTTGGCCCCAGTTCTATGCTGAATTCTGCTCTGCTCAAGCCCCCTCATGAATATGCTTGTACCCTTAGCTTAAAAATTCCCCAATTTCGGGGCTTCCCTGGTGGCGCAGCGGTTGAGAGTCCACCTGCCGATTCAGGGGACACGGGTTCATGCCCCGGTCCGGGAAGATCCCGCATGCTGCGGAGCGGCTGGGCCCGTGAGCCATGGCCGCTGAGCCTGTGCGTCTGGAGCCTGTGCTCCACAACGGGAGAGGCCACAACAGTGAGAGGCCCGCGTACTGCAAAAAAAAAAAAAAAAAAAACCAAAAAGAAGATTCCGTGAGGGACTTCCCTGGTGGCACAGTGGTTAAGAATCCACCTGCCAATGCAGAGGACACGGGTTCGAGCCCTGTTCCAGGAAGATCCCACATGCCATGGAGCAAGCCCACGCTAAGCCCGTGTGCCACAACTACTGAGCCCATGCTCTAGAGCTTGTGAGTCACGACTGCTGAGCCCACGCGCCACGACTACTAAAGCCCCAGCACCTAGAGCCCATGCTCTGCAACAAGAGAAGCCCCCACAATGTGAAGCCCACGTACCACACCGAAGAGCAGTCCCCACTCACCACAACTAGAGAAAGACCCAACACAGCCAAAAGTAAATAAATAAAATAAATTTCTAAAAAAATCTATAAAAAAGATTACCTGAGACCAGATTAGAGGAGCCGCAGGCCCTGCACACACCCTAATCCTATCAGCCACCCCAACCCTTGAACCATTGCTATAAATCTCCTCATCACATCCTCCCCAGTTGGGACACATAGTTTTTCGAGGGCAGGAGCCAGCTGTGTCCCCCTGGCAAAGCAATAAAGCTATTCTTTTCTACTTCACCCAAAACTCTGTCTCTGAGACTTGATTAGGTACTGGTGCACAAAGGCTGAGCTTTCGGCATCAGAGCCAAGACACAACCAAGCTAAAGAGCAGGAGAAGGAAGGATTTATTACCTGCAACAACTTAGGAGAACACCAGGATCTTTCCCAAAGCAGTGTTTCTCTGAACAGCAGAACTGGGGGAGCTTTAAGCTAAGGGTATAGGCATATTCATGAAGGAGCTTGGGTGGCTGACAAAGTCCAGGCTTCAGCTGATTGAAGTCATGAGTGTCAGAAAAGGTCAACCTCATCATCCACTAGGTTCTAGTTGATCTGGTGGTTGAGTGCTTCAGGCTAATCTGTATCACTGAAACAAAACTGGGAGCCTTTACAACTGATACGTTATCTTTGTTATTGTTACTTCTCTTGCCTGATGACAGTCGTACATTTCTGCATTCTTTTGTTCCCTCAAGATCAATGATAACTGAGACCTGTTCAAGGACAAGCATTGTGGCCATGCTTAGACCCCAAAATGGCTTGGGCCAAAAATGTCTTCTCTTCTGTCAAGAAAGCCATGCTTGGTTCTCTTTCTCCAGAGACTCCATACCCTATCTTCTTACACACAAATCATTTTATTTTCATAGATCTTGCTAAAGTGATCTGTTTACTGAAGAACCGGTGGAAGTTAACATATGTTGTGATTCTAGATTCTACCTCCCAGGGCTCAGTCTCTCTGTCTGTAAAATGGGTCAGTTAAGTCATGGTGCAGGTACATGACAGCTTTTGCTGATTTGCGTCAAAATGGGGAAGGGATATGAGAACAATGCTATTTGATTCTTTTAAAGCTACCTTTGTTCTATGTCTAAATTCTGAGATGATTCCAACAATTTCTGGTAGCCATATCTTCCTTTTTTAAATCAGACTAATAGGAGATAATTTTGTTCTTGTTTCTTTGGTTTGTTTTTTGCTTTTGAGTATCTTGCTAGCTACACTATGTCAATCATTATAGTTCTGAAATTTATTTTCTTGGTCCATGAAGTACAACCAACCGGAACTGATAGACAAGCAGATTTCTTGTTCAAGTCCACAGTTCTTGTTTCCAAAAAGTCTGCATGTATCTATTTTAGCAAGTAAAGCATTTTTACCATGATCTTAGCTTCTTAGTCTTTCTCTTGTCACCCAAACCCCAGCACCCACTCTTCATCCCACCCACCACTCCTCCAAGGCACCAGATAAGCTAATCCCTGCCTGGAACATCCCTCCCATTCCAGGTCAGGCTCCTCCTTTCTCTGTAAATTCAGGACTTGCCTATTTTACAAACATTTCCTGAATTGTTCCACCCTCTTCCAGTCACTGTAATCTAAGTGATTACAGCCTGATAGCATGAACACAGAGAAATGATTCCAATGCATGTTAGAAAGCATAGACTGTTGAACATGTGTTTCTCTTTTTCTCATCAGCAAAGCCTCTCTCCACCTAATACCCTGTAACTACCTCCCCAAAGTTAATAAATCAGAGCATTTAGGACCGGAAGCAGTCTTGGCAGCTAAGTGACTTGCCCAAGGTCACAAAGCTGGTTCCAGGAAGAACAGCCTCCTGCCTCTTCCTGTCAGGGTCGGTGACATTGACCACACCACCATCCCATCAGGAATTCCTGGGAGAACCTCTACTGGCTTTAATATCAACTTAACGCTTACTGGCTGATTTCGGAATCTAACCAGGAGACACTTGGCACTCAGATAAAGAGTTCTCTTAGAGATTGGCTACAGCAGTTTCCTAGAAATTTCTCTGCCCAGAGTTAATCATATCTCTCTGAACTAGCCACTTCCAAGGCATGGTCTTGGCTAGGACCTTGAAATCACCACCCTCCTGACTCCATAGCTGTTAATGGTCTGCCTTATAGATAGGACTTTGATGTCTAGTAATTTCAGAAGCACATTAATCCATTTCAGCACGCTTATTTTGAACCACAGTGCCTCAGGTACACACACTTCTCACCGTAAACATCTTATTCCTTTATATGCTCTGACTTCCACCACAAAACATGGATTTTATTTTAGTTACTTCAATTTGAGATAAGTACAACTTTGTTTAGACTGTAAAATACATCAAAAAATGGCCTTTACAGATTAACTTTTTTTTGACATCTTTATTGGAGTATAATTGTTTTACAATGGTGTGTCAGTTTCTGCTTTATAACAAACTGAATCCGCTCTACATATACATATATCCCCATACCTCCTCCCTCTTGCGTTTCTCTCCCACCCACCCTAACCCACCCCTCTAGGTGGTCACAAAGCACCGAGCTGATCCAATAGAGATTAGCTTTAATGATGAATTTAGTAACTCTTTCAAAGAAAAGACCTCAAAAATGCCAGTGTGACTCTGTCTCTGCAGGGTGAGTGGGTCTCAGCTGTCCTCATCCATCGCTGGCTGGGGGGGGTGGGGTGTGGTGGTCAGCAGCTGGTCAGCTGCTGGATACCCGGCCACTGCCCTCACAGCACAGGGAAGGGGCTAGAACCCACAGGCCCCCGGCAGTGAGGTTGCTCATGACCCCTCCTTCCTCCGGTCACTAGTCCGCACTCTGTGCAATTCCACCAGCAGTGTTTATCACATGTCTCAGCTCCACCTGAGAGCTCCCTGAGCCAACTGCTTAAGCTAAATCCTTAGGAGCCCATGAAACATGGGGGTTACTCAGCTGGCCAACATGTAGTCACCCTCTGCCTTGATGGGAAGAGAAAGCATGAAGAAGATCTCCTCCCCTCTTCCCATGGGTGCAATATTGCTCACCCCACCCCCTTGATGGGAAAGCTGGACACTGGATTACTTTGCAAATAACTGAAAATAGGAGGATTTTGCTTGTGCACCTAGATTCCCAGCAGAGCCCCAGGATGGTGAGAAGGATTTTCAGGGAATGAGGCCTCTGTGATGTGTAAAGACAATGGAACAAAGCTACTCCTTCTCTGTGTGCCCACCCGGCTAAGCCCCATCTGTGTACAGCACACCTGACCCCTAGGGAGCTGTTCTCTAGCAGGGGGAGCGGGAAACCCCAAACCCACTTCCCAGGCTAAGATCAATTTCTGAGACACGCGGTAAGTTTCCGGCACTCAGTCCTGCAGGGATTTCACAAACACGAGGTGCCAGGCACTAGGCACCCGGCTGTTCCCAGGGCAAGAGATAAGTGTGGCTGCAGCAGCCAGGGAACGCTGCACACACCAGGCGTTTGAAAGGTGGCTTTTGTTCGGGAGAAGGGCGAGGGTGGTGCCGGAGGGAAAGCAAGAGGCTGGAAGGAGCCTGCTGCGCTGGGTGGGGCGGGGGGCGGTGAGGAGACAGGCCGGCGGAGGGAGCTACTGGAGGAGGTGGGGTCCCTGCATCCCCGGTGGAGGGTGTGCACTCTGACTGCCCATATGGGCCACGCTCCCTGCCACCTGTTTCCTTTGTGGGACACGCCCTGCCTTTCCTTTGCCCGGCTGGGATCTACCTGATCTCCGAGACCAGGGTCATAGGTCACCCCTCTGGGAAGCCCTTGCCTCCCTCCCTGCGCACCCCCACGTCTGAGCTGCCCCTGCCTGTGTCCCCAGGGCTCTCGGCATACGTGATGACAAGGACCGGCTTGCTGGTCGACCTCCTACTAGGTCGTGAGCGCTGTCGGGCGGCACCCCGGGGCCAGCAGAGAGTCAGCATTCAAGTCCGCTGAACATGGAGCCCGATGAGGAGGGAGGAGGGGATGAATTATGAAAGCTGAGGGGACGGGGTTCGCTCCGCCCCTTATGGGGACCTACAAGGATTGAAAGGGTGTTTCTTGGCTGGTATGGTTACTCGAGAAGACTATGCCTGCATTCCCTGGGTTCATCTGAAACCCGCCAGGGCTCCAGGGCTACCAAGGATGTCAGATGCCTCTCAGCACCTCAGTTTCCTCGTGTCAAGAAACGGTTTCTCAGAGATTGTCACAGGATTGCTGGACATTGTTAAAATCTTTACCTTTGACCCAGCAATCCCACCCCTGGGACTCTGTCCCATAGAAATAAGCATAAAACCCAGCCCACAGGCATATACAAGGATGCTTATTGCAGCTTTGTTTGTGGCGGTAAAACACGGAAACAAAGGGACGCCAACGAGGGGCACATGGGCTGTTATGAAACACCCGTGCCAGGCAAGGGGGAACGCCCACCTCCACGAAGTGACGTGGAGTGATTTGTCCAGGATCCTGCCCAGTGAGGGTAGCAGACATGACCCTCCCTTCCCTTGCCCTTCTCTTCCTTTCCAGAAGAACTCATCTGCTTTGTGTGTGCAGGGCAGGCAGCCACATCCGGGCTGCTGGAGCCAGTCAGGGTGAGAGGGCAGCTTGCAGGACAAGTCAGATTCTGAGCAGGGCATGGAGGGGGAAGCCTAGAGGGAGGCTGGCCCAGGGGGAGTGTCAGGGCCTGGGTGAATGAGGAGGGCATCTGCTTAGAGGGGCTGCCCAGCAGGGGTATCAGAGGCCCAGCAGAGAGGAGGGTCCTATGGGGGCTTGGGCTGGGGCTCAGAGCCCTGGCAGGGTGAGGCGAGAAGTCCAGGAGGGCTGAGGGGGATTCTGCCTGGGGGAACAGCCCAGATGCCTCACTGTCAGAGGTGGGAGGTCCAGAGAAGGACAAGTCGGAACTTGGATAAACTCTTTGGTGTTAAATGGGAAAGGGAGGTACCAGTGTGAATTCATGGTTGTCAATGTACATAATAAGTATAGATTCAGATGTGTGTATATATAGATGCATGTGTACACATATATACATATGTGTGTGAATATATATACATAGGTGTAGCTATATATGTGTGTACGTATGTGGGTATAGATATGAGTGTGTGCACATGTCTGTATAATCTGTAACTCTTGACTGGAAGCAGCCACCTCCTGCCCTTGCCATCCCCCCATAGCGACGAGTGCATCTAATGCCTGAATCTTGGCTTTTAAATATCATTCTCTGCAAAAGGAAGAGAAGCTCCTTAGAGAAATGGCCAATTCCAGTGCTGGGGCAGGGAAAGCACAGGTGAGCCTGTAACATCTGGTATCAGAAAGCAAGAAAGTGTTCAAATAAGGAGGGGGACACGTCCAAAGGACACAGACATGGACATCAAAGTCAATCATGAGAGTTAACAAATTATAACCCATTACATACAAAAGGAATCTATGAGTCCGTCTAATATAAATAAATGAGTGAATTGAAAGTTTGATGAAGAACAAGATATTTACATAGTGTCAACTATTTATTAACTACAAAGAGAAAAAGAGCGACTGTGCTAAAACGGATACAGATAGCACCACTTAACCAGCCATCAAGCTGCGTGCCATCAGCAATGATGAGTAGAGCCTGAGCACCACCGATAGGCTCCCACGGGAAGAACCCGTCAGTTCTGTACTGTTCCTGCCAAAGATGACAAGGAAGCGCACTCCAAGGTGTTCAGAGCCGATGGCGCATCATGTTGGCAACTTTGTCTCAAATGGATCAGAGGTTCAAAAAAAATAATAATGAACAGGTATTTTGTATCGTACTTGCAACTTTTCCATAAGTTTTAATGAGTAATGCAAAGCAAGCCGTTGAAAACCCTTGAAATATGATCTTAATTGTGTAGAGCAATGACAGCCGCTCACCTCTGTCCATGTGTGTGTCTGTCTTTGACTACACGAGTACAGAGACAAATAAGAACTCCCACGGGGTACGCTGTACACGGTGACCTTGGGTGGAGCCAGGAGCAGAGGGAGGGAGTCTAGAATAAGGAGAAAAAGTAAAAGACTAACTTAAAAATTAAAAAAACCTTGCAATCATACACTTAATGTAAAATAACGTGTGTATTGATCTGCTGGGGCGGCCAAAGCAAAGTTCCACAGACCGGGTGGCTTGAACCACAGACTTATTTTTTCACAATTCTGGGGGTCAGAAGTCCAAGGTCAAGGTGTGGGCAGGGTTGGTTTCACTCTGAGGCCTCTCCTGGACTTGCAGATGGCCGCCTTCTCACTGGGTCCTCCCTCACATGGTCTTCCCTAGATGTGCACACATGCGCATCCCTGGAGTCTCTTCAAGTGTCCAAATTTCCTCTTCTGAGAACACCAGTCACACTGGATTAGGGGTCATGCTAACAGCCTCATTTTAACTTAATTTCTTTTTTAAAGGCTCCATCTCCACGTACAGTCACATCCTGAGCTACTAAGGGTTAGCAATTTGGGAGGGACTTGATCCAGCCCATGTCAGTGTGAACATGTACGTGTGCACACATATGTATACGTATGTGTATGTGTGTATATGTTTGTGGACGTATATGTAAAAGCCTAGACTGATCATCCTGTGTGTTCCCAGTCGTAGCAAACTTCCACTGTGACTTGTTCTGGACTTCTTGTTGAAGGACATTTGGTGACTCTTGCTCTTTAAAAAAATATTTTTATAGGGTTGTGTGTTTCCTGAGTTTTCTTAATTCCAGTCAAAAGCAACAGCAATTCTGTTGTTTCATTTTAGGTTAACCTAGTCTTGGGAAATGACATGGGTTCGGGTAATCCTCTCTGATAACAGGATGTTAATGAAATGCTACACAGAGTCCTCTTCCCTTTGGGGTCAAATGATCAGAGATCAAACTGTCTTTTCACGACAGCTCCATTTCTCATGAAGTATATACGTTTGTCCCTATCATTTCTTTGTCTCATATATTGTTCTGTGGCTTCATCAAGACATTTCATCTCCCCATCCCCAGTGGGGAAGTTC
The DNA here is from genome assembly GCF_964165515.1 of Mesoplodon bidens. Taxonomy (NCBI): domain Eukaryota; kingdom Metazoa; phylum Chordata; class Mammalia; order Artiodactyla; family Ziphiidae; genus Mesoplodon; species Mesoplodon bidens. Next base: position 86,606,678 of record NC_138168.1, on the reverse strand, counting down.
CCCACTTCCTTTTCTTTCCCTTACACTTTTCGGTTTCAGCTCATTCAGTCTATGTGTTTGGAATTGTCTTTTCTCATAACCAAGTCCCACATACCCATATTGAATGAACAGTCCAACACCACCTCAAGAAAGAAAAGACACACCATCTCCAAAGCCCGATTTCAGAAAAGAACAACCTGCATTTTCTTTAGAACATCCATTGAGCATTTGGTGCTGTGGCTTCTCAATTCCCGTGTTGTCAGGCCTACAGAGATGTGGGAAGTGTTTTGCTTGCTCTAGAAGTGCCTCAAATAAACCTTCAGGTCTCTCTGTTTTCTTTTTTCCAATCAGTCTAGTTGGGCTGTCAAACCACGAAGTGGACAGAAATAAGCTCGCCCTCGTGGTCTGCTAGATGGAGCGAGCTGTACCCGTCACACGTGGTGTCATTCCTCAAATCAAGCACTGGGGTTGCAAGGACATAGAACAGCCGGCACCGCTGGATTCTGGGAGTTCAGCCCCTGTGGTGGGTGCAGAGTGTACTGGCCTTGGGCTAGTGCTACTCCGCTGTTCACACGCTACTGACCTCACCTGTTTGCCTTCTCACCTGTGTCATGGACAAGGGCACTCCTCTTCTGTATTCACTGGACAGCCCGTTAAGTTCTAGGTCACATATGACCGGGCTCCATAATGGCAGAGCCCTGTGGACACGGAAGGTAAGAGGCAGCGTGCGTGTAGCAGAGATGAGGGGTTGGCTGGGAGGTGGGAGGTCTGGGTGACATGTCTCCCTCAGAAGCTTCCTCTGAACCTCAGATTACTCACTGGGAAAACGGGGGTTCACGAGCCAACCTCACAGCTGTCTGTTCCACAGTTGGGCCGTCCAGGGGTATTCAGACAGCGTTTTCCCAGAACACTTTATTATCCTGTTTCAGGGAGTAATAAGGCCATCTGCCTAGGGATGCTGCTCTCTGGGGTGGGACCAGGGGAGCAGAACCCACCGTGCCTGGGAGGTTCGGAGCCCACGGAGGCTCTCTGGGGCTCATTCAAGCCCCAGCCCCTCCCTCCTTGGGAGTCTTCCTGCTCACGGGTCCGTCGCACCTGAATGGCCGGCGCTGGGCTGCCGGCTCCTCCCTGCTTCGCATCAGGTAGGTGAGTACTCTGCAGACACCACCAGGTGGAGTCAACGACTCAGTCTCCCTCAGGGAGCGGATCTTCGGGACCTCGGCCCCTAAGCTGAGTGCAATCTCCCTGCCAAGTGTGATTGTCTCGTTCAAGCACACTCCAGAAAGTGGGGGGCAGGGAGACCTGTCCCACTGACCTATCGGCCCAGATCAAGTTTGCAAAGCTATGGTAGCCAGCAGTGCATTGTCTTCACCGGCTCACGGTGGACAGTGCATGTGCTATGAATTTCTTCAATGTTCTTCTCATGCTAGGGATTCGCTCTCTCAATCATTCAAATTTTACTGAAACCTACCCTACACCCAGCTCAGTGCTGGGGACTGACCTCCCACAGACAGATAAGACACCGTCCTTGCCCTTAGAGAGTCCTTGTTCTAGTGAGAGGTGAGCACACAGAAGGCATGGGTATCCAATAAATACTAATTGATGTGCAGATATAAGAGCACAGCCCACACTTTGCATGCCCCTCCCTGTTAATGTGGAATACTGACCTATTCATTAAAAAAAACTTTTAGAGGCTACAGAATGTAGCTATGGAATAATCCAGTCCAACGGACCTAAATGGGGAGCCAATCCTTGACCTTGATCCCTTGAAGCCAAGTTTCTGATCCTTCATAAGACAAGTCACTAAAGTTTTAAAACTTGTAGGTAGAAGGGCTGAATACTGGTTGTGACTGAAAATCACATTTTGGGTTCTTTTTGCTCATTGGAAAATACTTTCTTTCCCCTTTGCTCAACAAGTGAAGCCAGTGATGGCACAGGTGACCATATACCTATATATCTTTCTGCCGCATCTGTGTGCCTGATGCCTATGTAATAAACCCATCACCAGGACACAAACTTCACCTTGGAGGGCTGAGGGCTTGCTTTGCTACCCAAAAAGGAAACAGTGACACTCGGCATTTCATAGTGCTTCCTGGTATTTCATTAAACAGAATCATAATCAAGAGAATATTAAGAGTTTCAAGTGAAACTCTTTCTATTGATATAAAAAAGAAACCATACAAACCAACTGAAAACTACAGGAAACATTTAAAGGAGACCAATGGAAAGTGTAGACATCAATATCTTTTCTATCAACTAGCAAAACTCAGTTATAAAGTCCGGTGTTCCCACCACAATGTCAGTAACAACAAAAACAAATAACTTGGGGAAAAACTTATTAAAAATGCACAGGGAATAGATGTCTATCTCAGTAAATATGTAAATATTTACATATTTACAGAGTGACATAACTGAGTTGCATAAATTGAGAGAGAAAATATTTCTGGATGGTGAGATTGAAGAGATTAAAGTACTGTAAAAATGGCAGTTCTTCTCCCAAAGAATTGAGACGTTCTATTTGATCTCAAAGGAAATTTTAATGGTGGTGTTTTTTTTTTTTGAACTTGAAAAAGTTAACATAAAGTTTATCTGGAACATGGGCTGAATAAATAAGAACAGTCAGTGAATAAGAATAGTGTAGGTCTTATCTACAGAAGACCCTTTCTATGATTTAGAGTAGGCTTATAGAAGTATAAACAGAAAAAAATAAACAGAAGAGAGCTAAGAACCCATCAACAGCTCTTAATACACATAAGAACTATATATTTTATAAAAGTGGCATCACAAATCAATGGTGATGGATATTTTTTAAAGTAATGGTGCTGGCAAAATTTCTTGACATTTTGGAAAAAATAATGTTGGCTTCTTATCTCACATCCCCAATAAATTCCATATGAATTAAATAATAATACAGGGAAGATAACTCCATAAAAATCACATATGTGAAAACTTTATACCCTCTCAGGAATGAGAGTCCAGGCATAAAAGCAATGGAAGAAGTAAAAGAAAAAAATCTATTTGAGTTTTGAACACCTTTGTAGGTTAAAACTCCTTAAAATAAAAAGGCCAAAAATAAACTGGGAAAAAATTGTTGGCACAAATTTCCACCTTCCTAAAATGCACTGGCTTTTCCTTGGCTCCCCATTCCAAGAGAGAACAGGCTATTTCTGTGTTGGTGTGTGCTGTACTGTTCTTATTTCTGCTTTCAAGACCTCTGTGTCCATCCATCAGAGACATGTGAACACCTCGTGTGGAAATTCCACCCTTTACTTTCCGAACATCTATGTAAAATAGCTAAATACTTCCATGCTTAAGAAACTCATCATGGTAAGTGTATTCTTATAAGTGTATTCCTTTAGATTTAGATTTTTTTTTTTTTTTTTTTTTTTTTTTTTTTGCGGTAGGCGGGCCTCTCACTGTTGTGGCCTCTCCCCTTGCAGAGCACAGGCTCCGGATGCGCAGGCTCAGCAGCCATGGCTCACGGGCCTAGCCGCTCTGCGGCATGTGGGATCTTCCCAGACCGGGGCACGAACCCGTGTCCCCTGCATCGGCAGGCGGACTCTCAACCACTGCGCCACCAGGGAAGCCCTAGATTTAGATTTTAAAACTAAAAATGCGGTATGGTCCCTTTAAGAAAAGTTGGTTCATAAAATTCTCAGGAGGCAAAAACTGGATTTTGAAGGAGTGAACTTCACCAAACTTCAAGTGGATACTCGATGGGAGAAAAGGACTTCACTGGGAAGGGGATATGACTCCCTTGATAGGACAAGAGGTCCCTAAATGCACGCAGGTCAGTGACAGGAAGATAAGTGAGGGCAGGATTCTCTAACTTCGTCAGTACCTGGCAGATATGATTTACCTAGCAAACAAAATCCATGGATTATTCATCTGTTCAGCTCCAATATAAAACCAGGATTAATTTTACTTACAGCAAATATTTATTGCATGTATGCAATATAAAATCATAGCCACATGCATACATGCTTGTTAAAAGGAAATAAAATCTAGTTAATTTGTAACTTCTGCTTCTGATCAAGGTGGAGTAAGAGATTTACTCTCCTGCCTGAAACAATCATTAAAAACCAAATAAAACACATCGAACCGTCATTTTCAAGGTATTGGACATCAGGCAGTGAAGAACAGTAGTCCTAAGAGATGGGAAATAGGCAATGTGAGCCCTCTGATGACCCCACCTTACTGCCATGAGAGAGTTTTCAGGCCATGGTGCAGGGACAGGGAATCCAGGTGGTGCCCAGTGGACTTCCTTAGTCAACAGAGCTCTATTAAATCAACAGAGCTGAGAATATGGGAGAACAGGGTGCCTAGAGTTTGTAGAATAAAATACTAGAAGGAAAATTGCATGGAGAGAGAATTCCTGAGGTCTATGGAAGGTCCTCTCAAGAATGCAGCAGAGTACTGCTAGGCACATGCACATGAGGAAACTGTGAGGCTGGGTAAAGACCTGTCTGGAAGGATGAGTGGCAAGGGTGCCTGCTACTCACACAGGGCCAGAAAGAGTGCCTGTCCCCACAACAAGACAGGGAAGCATCATAATTAATGGGTCATTTTGTAGGGCACTCAAAGTCATATTTTGTCAGTAATGTGAAATAATTAGCCTGAGGCTAAATGCTGCTCTGTTTCAACTAAATTCTTAAAGCAAGACCCAAAAGGATGAAAGTTTTTCCAAGTAAGTTAACTGCATCCCAAAACAAAGCTCAAGAATACTTAGATATGGAAAAATATTCAGCACCAAACAAAGTAAAATTCACCAAGCATGCATAGAAACAGGAAAATATCTATGAGGAGAAAAATCAACCAATCACAACCAACCCAGAACTGATTAAATGTTAGAATTAGCAAACAAGGACATAAAACAGTTATTATAACTGTGCAATTGTATTTTAGATGTTCAAGAAATATTATAACTATATAACTGTATTCTAGATGTCCAAATCAAACATTTAGAGACAAAACTACAAATTATTAGACAGAAATATACTGGATGTGATTAACAACAGATTAGACATTGCAGAATGAAAGATAGTGACTTTGAAAACAGAGCGATAAAAGCTATCCAAAATAAAATACAAAAAACCCCCCACAAAACCTTAAAAAGATGACAAAATCATCAGCAAAATATAGAACAACTCAAATGACCAAATATATGTATATTTAGAGTCTTGGAAGCAAAGTATAAAGGGGGACACCAGAAAAAACTATTTTAAAGAAATAATGAATGATCTTTTTCCAAATTTGGTGAAGAGTATAAACCCATAGATCCAAAATGCTTGATCAAAGACGCCTGAGCACAAAACATGAAAAAGATCACACCAGGTTACTTCATAATCAAATTTCTCAAGCCACTCATAAAGAAAAAGTCAGAAAAGCAGCTGAAGAAAAAAGACATGGTGCATATAGAGAGGAGCAAAGATAAGGATGACAGCAGGTTTCTTTTTGGAAACAGTGCAAGCAAGAAGATAGTGGAGCAACATCTTCAAAGTACAGGCACATCTAGGAGATATTGCAGATTCTGTTCCAGACCACCACAATAAAGCAAATCACATGAATTTTTCGGTTTCCTGGTGCATATAAATGTTATATAATATAACCTACGGTTATATCATAATTAATTGTGAAATACTAATTGCTTTACTCCTAAGATTAGTAACAAAACAAGATGTCTCCTCTATCCACTTCTATTCAGAATTGTACTGGAGATTCCATCCAGCTCAATCAAGCAAGAAAAAGAAATAAAAAACATCCAGACTGGAAAAGAAAAAGTAAACTGTCTTTATTTGCAGATGATTTGGTTGTCTATGATAGAATCTACAATTAAAAAAAAAAACCCTACTAAATTGGACTTCCCTGGTGATACAGTGGTTAAGAATCCAGCTTCCAGGGCTTCCCTGGTGGCACAGTGGTTAAGAATCCACCTGCCAATGCAGGGGACACAGGTTCGAGCCCTGGTCCTGGAAGATCACACATGCCTGCGGAGCAACTAAGCCCGTGTGCTACAACTACTGAGCCTGCGCTCTCGAGCCCGAGAGCCATAACTACTGAGCCCGTGTGCCACAACTATTGAAGACCGCATGCTGAGAGCCCCTGCTCCACAACAAGAGAAGCCACTGCAATGAGAGGCCTGTGCACCGCAATGAAGAGTAGCCCCCGCTCACCGCAACTAGAGAAAGCCCTCAAGCATCAACGAAGACCCAATGGAACCAAAAATAAATAAATAAAATAAATTAAAAAAAAAAAAAAAGGACCTGCCTGCCAGTGCAAGGACACAGGTTAGAGCCCTGGTCTGGGAAGATCCCACATGCCATGGAGCAACTCAGCCTGTGTGCCAAAACTACTGAGACCGCATGCCACAAATACTGAAGCCAGTGCACCTAGAGCCCATGCTCTGCAGCAAGAGAAGCAACTGCAATGAGGAGCCCGTGCCCCACAACAGAGTAGCCCCCACTCACTGCAACTAGAGAAAGCCCTTGCACAGCAACAAAGACCCAACAGAGCCATAAATAAATAAATAAATAAATAAAATTTTAAAAATAATTGAAGATATTATATACACAAACACAAACATAAACCATTAAAAATAGCTACTAAAACTAATAACGGATTTTATCATTGTTGCAAGATACAGGATAAATATGCAAAATATGTTTATATACTAGCACCAATCAAAAATTAAATTTTGGGGGAGTCTTTATACATATCCTTTAATGCATCTGTGCAAGAGTGTTTCTAGGTGAGATATAACAATTAAAATTAAACATGTAAAAAAATAGCACCAACAATAAGAAATAGTTAGAGAAATATTTGACAAAAGATATGCAAGACCCCTATATTGAGAGCTTGCAAAAGAATGATGAGAAAAATTAAAGAAGACCTAAGAGAGAGAGATGCCCTTTTCATACATTGGAAGACAATATTGTTAAAATTTTAACTTGTGCTAAATTGATCCTCAGATTCAACACAATCTCTATCAAAATTCCAGACGGCTTTTCTGCAGAACTTCACAAGCAAATTCTAGCATTCATATGGAAATGCCGAGAACCTAGAATAGGCGAAGAACTTTGAAAAAGAACAAAGTTGGAGAACTAACACTACTTGATTTCAAGATCATTATAGAGAATTCCCTGGCGGTCCAGTGGTTAGGACTCCACGCTTTCACTGCCGAGGGCCCAGGGTTCAATCCCTGGTCAGGGAACTAGGATCCCACAAGCCGTGTTGCATGGCCAAAAAAAAAAAAAATTATTATAAAGCTACACTAATCAAGGCAATGTAGTATTGGCATAGAGATAGCCAAATGATCAATGGAAGAGTCCAGTGTCCAGAAATAGACCCATACACTTATGGAGAACAGATTGTGACAAAGGTGGAAAGTCATTTCAGTAGAGGAAGCAGAGACTTTTCAACAAATGATGTTGGAGCAATAGGATATATCCATTTGCCAAGAAATTAACTTTGACACATACCTCACACTGGATATAAAAATTAGCTCAAAAAGAATCATGGATTCAGTATACACATTATCACACAGTAGATATATGACCAAAAGCTAAAATTACAAAATTTGTAGAAGAAATCATCAGAGAAAATCTTTGTGATCTTGGGTAGGGCAAATATTTCTTAGATATGACATCAAAATCACCATCTATAAAAGAAAAAATTGATAAGTTGGACTTTATCAAAAATAAAAATTTCTTCTCTTTAAAAGATATTATTAAGAGAATGAGATGATAAACCACAGACCTGGAGAAAATATTTGCAAATCATAGCTGATAAAGAACTTGTATCCAGAATGTGCAAAGAACTCCCAAAATTGAACAATAAGAAAACAAGCGATAAAAGAATGGCAAAATATTTGACCAGACACTTCGCAAAAGGAGATAGATGGATAGCTAACAAGCAAATAAAAAGAGGTACAAGATTAATTTGTACACTTCCGTCGGTTTTCCAGCTGAAGTAAGGTCCTGCAGGGGGCGCTGGAGAGCAGGGAGGGGTCAGTGAGGAAAGCAGGGGGTAGGGGATAGTATGCGTGAGTGTGGCGTAAGGTGGGGAGACCCGAAGGTCTTATTCTAGAGCAAGAAGTAGAGCCGTGGAGGAGGAATGGTATCCCTTTGTTTGCCAGACTGGAAATAGTAGATTGTAAAGGGCCCCGGGGAAGTAGAGAAACCAGGTAGAGGAGCCTCGCCACAATCCCGGTGTGAAAGCATGGTGGCTTGGGCCAGGGCGGTGGCAGGGAAGGTGGTGAGAAGTGTCCGATTCTGCTCATTTTGCCAGCTGGAGCTAATGGGTTACCTGTGTGTGCAAAAGAAATAGGGGTCAAGACTGACGTTAAGGTTTTTTGGCCTGAACAACAGGAAAAAAGGACTTGCCATTAACTCCGAGTTCAGGGGTCTTAGCTTGCAAGCTTGCTTCAAAATTCCTTTCAAAACGTTGAAAATCTGAACCCGTTTTAAAAAGGCTGTTAATAGAGATATTTCAAGCTTAAAAATAAAATGACTTCACTTGCTACTTGATTAGCTGTCTGTTTGAAAATTGGTAGCAGCCAAAGAAATATAAGATTAAAAAATTTGCTAGAGAAAACATTTGAAAATGAAACGCTCCTTTCTGGTTACTAACAGAGGGGTGGGTGGGAGAGACAGAGTCCGGTTTTAGCTGCAACTAAAATGGATCCAGTCTGGGCAAAAAGAGTGCTTTTCGGGGAGGAATCTTGGAGAAGTTCTGCATTGTATAATTTAATATTCATTCAGTTGTGGCTTCTGCCACCCTGTAAGTTGGTAAGCAGAGCTGCGGAGAAAAATAAGCTGGCCCATTTCTGGGTCCTGACATGGGCAGCAAAGAGAAGGAGCATGGGGGTGAGAGCAGCCACCTTCGAGGGGGAAGATGCCTAAGAAGCAGAGAGCTTGGCCAGGTGCTACAGAGCTGCTGATGCCCAGTAGGCAGAGGCTGGGGCAGGGGTCTCTTTATGGTGTGGAAGAAAAGGAGGTGCAGGAGCAAACTCCCTGCCTGTCAAGGATTCGTAGGACATGAGCTTTACTGTCCACCTGCCCCTCCCTGACCCCCAGCAGCTGAGCTACTTACCCAGACTTACAAAACTGTCAGAGTCTGAATGGACTCCTGATCTTTATTTATTTTTTTAACGTCTTTATTGGAATGTAATTGCTTTACAATGTCGTGTTAGTTTCTGCTGTATAACAAAGTGAATCAGCTATCCGTATCCCCCCCAACTCTTGCGTCTCCCTCTCACCCTCCCTATCCCACCCCTCCAGGTGGTCACAAAGCACCAACCTGATCTCCCTGTGCTGTGCAGCAGCTTCCCACTAGCTATCTGTTTTACATCTGGTAGTGTATATATGTCACTGCTAATTTCTCACTTCGTCCCAGCTTAACCTTCCCACTCCCGGTGCCCTCAAGTCCATTCTCTACGTCTGCGTCTTTATTCCTGCCCTGCCCCTAGGTTCATCAGAACCATTTTTTTTTAGATTCCATATATATGCGTTAGCATACAGTATTTGTTTTTCTCTTTCTGACTTACTTCACCCTGTATGACAGACTCTAGGGCCACCCACCTCACTACAAATAACTCAATTTCATTTCTTTTTATGGCTGAGTAATATTCCATTGTATATATGTGCCACATCTTCTTTATCCATTCATCTGTCGATGGACACTTAGGTTGCTTCCATGTCCTGGCTATTGTAAACAGTGCTGCAATGAACATTGTGGTACATGTCTGTTTTTGAATTATGGTTTTCTCAGGGTAGTGGGATTGCTGGTTCATATGGTAGTTCTGTTTTCAGTTTTCAGTTTTTTTAAGGAACCTCCATACTGCAGCGGCAGAGGCTGGCTTGACATTGCAACAGCCTGAGGCACACCATGTGTTCTCCCGGGGAAGCTGTCCCTGGGTCTCGGGACCCTGGCAGTGGCGGGCTGCACAGGCTCCTGGGGCGGTGTGGGTAGTGACCTGTGCTTGCACACAAGATTCTTGGTTGCAGTGGTGGCAGCGTTAGCATTTCGTGCCCATCTCTGTGGTCCGATATGATAGCCGTGGTTCACGCCCGTCTCTGGAGCTCATTTAGGCGGCGCTCTGAATCCCCTATCCTTTCGCACCCTAAAACAAATGGCCTCTTGCCTCTTCGGCAGGTCCAGACTTTTTCCTGGACTCCCTCCTGGCTAGCCGTGGTGCACTAGCCCCCTTCAGGCTGTGTTCACACAGCCAACCCCAGTCCTTTCCCTGGGATCTGACCTCCGAAGCCGGAGCCTCAGCTCCCAGCCCCCACCCGCCCCAGCAGGTGAGCAGACAAGCCTCTCGGGCTGGTGAGTGCTGGTCAGCACCGGTCCTCTCTGTGCGGGAATCTCTCTGCTTTGCCCTCCGCACCCCTGTTGCTGCGCTCTCCTCCGCGTCTCCGAAGCTTCCCCCCTCCGCCACCTGCAGTCTCCGCCCACAAGGGGCTTCTAGCGTGCGGAAACCTTTCCTCTTTCACGGCTCCCTCCCAGAGGCGCAGGTCCTGTCCCTATTCTTTTGTCTCTTGTTTTTTCTTTTTTCTTTTGCCCTGCCCAGGTATGTGGGGGTTTTCTTGCCTTTGGGGAGGTCTGAGGTCTCCTGCCAGCATTCAGTAGGTGTTCTGTAGGAGTTGCTCTACATGTAGATGTAATTATTTTTAATTTAGTTAATTTTTGACTGCATTGGGTGTTTGTTGCTGCGAGCGGGCTTTCTCTAGTTGTGGAGAGCGGTGGCTACTCTTCGTTGTGGTGCATGGACCTCTCATTGCAGTGGCTTCTCTTGTTGCAGAGCACGGGCTCTAGGTGCACGGGCTTCAGTAGTTGCGGCACGCAGGCTCAGAAGTTGTGGCATGCGGGCTTAGTTGCTCCATGGCATGTGGGATCTTCCCAGACCAGGGCTCAAAACCATGTCCCCTGCACTGGCAGGTGGATTCTTAACCACTGCACCACCAGGAAAGCCCCAACATGTAGATGTATTTTTGATGTATTTGTGGGGAGGAAGGTGATCTCCACATCTTACTCTTCCACCATCTTGAAGGTCCCTGACTCCTGATCTTTAGACCCACCTTAGTCAGTGCTCTTTCTGCTATCCCATGATGCTACATCCAGCATAGTGCTGTGCATGAAAAGGGGCCAGGAGATAGTCCTTGCCTACTTGGACTTAATCACAGAAAGATTCAGTTCACAATGCAGAAGATGTAGTAATTCAGGGCAAAGAGATCAGTGCTATGTGGGGCCTCCATACGCCCTGACCATGAAGCACTGACCCGATTTTTTTTCCACCCCCAGTTTTCAATTTGACTGTGGATATCTCTGGCTCCTGCACAAAGCCAACTCAAGATGCATCGCCTGGTACGATGAGGACGTCTCCCAGTACGGAAACATATTTCCTCTTACCAACTGGCAGAGTGGCAGTGTAAGCAAGTAGAGGCGCTGAGCCCTCGGGTGGCGTCAGCAGCATTCCTGAGCCATCTCCCAGAGCTGTAGGCATTTCAACAACGAGCAAGGAGCAGCACCTGCTGTGGCTGCTGGCACTGGCTGTCGGCAAGGATTTGCCCCATCAGATGCTCAGCAGTGTCGAGGGAGACTCGTGAATGTCGTCACTGGCACACTGACATAAATTGGAGTTGAGCTTGAATTTCACTGGCCGTTTTCTGGCTCCGGTGGTCTTTTCCAACCACAAGCTGCTAGACTTCAAAGACAACAGCTCTGCAGAGTCAGAATCCAAGCCAGGCCTGCCAGTGACCCCAAGCAACCTGTAATTAAGGGAGCATCTCACCAGCCAGGAAGGGCTGGGTCATGGTGGTACCGTCCCCAAGGAAGAACATTCTGGGGCCTGGTTTCGCTCACCCTCCGCTGTCTCACTTATTTGTCAACATGGTGAATAAGAGGCTGAAAAATAGGACCACGGGGTTTCAAAATGTGGATTATCTGGTTTTTTCCTCAGGTGTCTGAATGCACTGACCAGAAGAAAAGATCCCAGATAAAACTGGATGTTTTCAAGAAGTGAACTTTAACTTTGCATATATTACACCCAATTATCAAATGAACAAAAGCTGTGTAAGGATTTATTTACCGTTTGGCAAGCATATGGTCATCCAATCACCAGCACCACGGAAAATGACCAAACACAATCCTCTGGGCTTGGCTCAAGGCATTTATTTTTTCACAGGTGAAGGAGATGGAGAGAGAAACAGATACTTTCTTAAAAAGAAAATGTGAGCTTGGAAGGAACATTTTGGTTACTTAGAATCAGCTCAATGAGTATCCTTGAAATTTCACAAAAATCTTTGTTCTTAAGTGCATTGGGGACGACTCAAACAGTACAAGCTTGCCAAGCCGGAGTCAGTAGAAGCTACATTATTTTGAGGGTCTGAGCCCAGGCCTCTGTTGCAAATAGGACCGAGCAGTTAACTAATACTAGCCCGGAGGTTTTATTGCAGTTTCTGTGAAAGAGCCCGAGAAGAGGCAACAGGAGACCAGGGATGCTATTGCAGGGACTGTCTCTAACTAGCTGTGTAGCATAACCTCATTTACTCTCAGGGCCTCCACTTCTCATCTCTAAAAGAAAGGATGTGGACCAGTAGTTCTCATCTGGGGACATTTAGCGACGTCTGGGACATTGGTCATGACTTGGAGTGGGAGGGGTGTTACTGGCATCTAGGGAGTAGACACCAGTGACGCTGCTATGTGAGAAACCTGGTTTCCATTAGATCGGACTGGATTTCCCACAAGGCAATATGTAGCTCAAACATCTTATGGGTCTATAAATAGTTCACTATATTTCTTCCATTCCAGATCCCTTGTTTTTAAGTTGTCCCAGATTATTTATCTTCAATATAAGTAATAATTTTCATATGTTACCAAAAATATGCAGATAAGTAGCACTTTTTTAATGCTTAAAAAAAGCAACAATAGAATAAAACCTCCCAAGTCATTGGGAACAGCCTCCTAATAAATATTTACAATGGCAGTTGGCAATGATTCCACATCTTTCCAGGGTATCATCTATGTCCCAGCAGTAAAATTAATCTTTTGAGCAGCTACCTTAATAGCTGTTTGGATGATGTTTGCTGAATAAATGATTCATCAAATAATGTCTCTGGTGTTGAAAGAAACATGAAGCTTGGGAAAGTCCTAAACTGTGGGAACCAGCGAGGCAAGGACGTCAGTGTATGACTGTCATTGTTGGGCCCACGCACAGATTTTAAAAATAAAATAAAGCCCAAAACCTTTTCCCTACAAAATCATCTTTTCCAATAGAGCCTTTGTTTAGAAGAACACGCATTTCTTCACAGACTCCCAACCTTTCCTAAAGTCTGAGTCAGGTGCACCTTCTTTGGTGCTTCTATAGAATCCCATGTAGCATTGAACTTCTTGTATTTTATTATAAATGTTTCATTTGTCTCTCTGGCCCTCTGGACTCTAGGTTCCCTGAAGAAAACGCCTGTGCCTTGCTCATTTGTCATCCTCAGCACCTAGCTACAGAAGGTATACAGTAGGCACATCATAAATATTAGTTGACACTGGTCAACATGGCAGACTTAGCAGATCTCCTCTGTGATGCTCCTCACACAGGTATATGCTGGATAGAACCATTGACGGATAGAGAGCCAAGCTCCAAAGCAAGAAAGGGATCTCCCTAGAGGCTAAAGTCATAGAAGGAACTCAAAATCAGAGGGGTGGTTCTTGAGATTCAACGTGAGTTGAGTCCATGGAATGCCATAAACCCCTTGGTGCTGGGGTTTAATGCTAAGGAAGTCATGGATACAAGCCCTGGAGGTGATGAGCAGCTGAAACTGAGCTCCCCAAATAAAGCTAAGGGTTGGAGGAAATTCACTCCCAGAAACACAAAAATAAGGAAATCTAAAAAATATTTTTAAATGAGTAGATTTTTAAAGTTTTAAAGGTTTTCGAAGTATGGAAAGGAAGTATTTGATTGTGTGGTGCAAGAATACAGAATTATGTTAAAAAGAAAAAACCAAGGAGATTGAAAAGCCTCCAAATAGAAATTCAGCCATTTAAATAAAATGCCTTAGACAAATTAAACTGCAGGGTAAGGACAGCAGAGGAGAAATACATCTGGGAACATAACATAGACCTCAACACAGAGAAATAAAGAGACGGAAAATGTAGGCAAAAGTTAAAAGAAATGGAGAAAAGAATGAAAAACTCCAGCTTATTTATGAAGAGTCCACTTGAGAGACAGCTGAGAGAATGGAGCAGAAATATATTTGAAGGAAAAAGAGAGAATTTTCTTGAATAAGAACTCCTACGAGACTTCTCCCCTCACACTGGTGGAGCTGTTGTTCTCTGACCAGGTAAGTCTGCTTGCTGATGGCATTGCTACAGTCTCAGAGACCTAGCCTAGGAGATTCTGGAAGAGAGTGGCCTAGAAGGCAAATTCTCCCTGCTCTGAGACCACACCCCCAAACGTGATGTCATGTCTTATCATTCTCTGGGACTGTTTCCCCATCACACTGTTATGTCTCCGACCAAGCCTGGTTTGGTTTCTTTGCAGAGAGTAGTTAAAGCTTCTTCAGACAAATGACTAGCTTGTGAGAGGTGGAACATACACACAGTAATGGCCAGACTGTATAAAGACAGAACTTCTGCATCCATCAGTTCAGGAAGCCAAATAACAGCCTGCAGCAACTGAACCAAAACAGCCAGAACTTGATTAATAACTGGTAGCATCTCTGTTTAGGACCTACCATAGAAAATGAAATAAGCAGCCCTAACCAATCACACAGTCGCCCTGCTTCTGGTCAGCTGCCTTCAGCTTCCCCGTGCCCGCAGCCTCCATCAGGGCATTCCTGGAGCTGTGCCCTTCTCCACTAAGAAGGCTTCCCACTCCTCTGCCAAAATGCAAGGGGCTGACTCCCTTGGTACAGCAAGCTCTGAATAGAGAGCCTTTTTTGTCCTCAATTGCATGGTTTTTGTTCATTTCCACACTTGCTTAGTTTAGCTTTTAGCACAAATGAATTTTTTCCTCTAAAAATGGATTATTTCACCCTCTAAAATTAATATGAAGAAAAGAGGTAAATTCTTCAATTTAATTCTCGGTTATACACGACTTTCTTCTGTGTTCCTTTCCTGCGTGCTCTGGGTAAATGAATATAGCTTGTAAGTCCCCCAATTTACTTCCAGTCCTATGAAAACCACGACCTTAAGCTGTCTATTCTTTCTATTCCTGAATCAAAGGAACCTAAATTCTGAGACTCGATCTTGAGGAAATCTCAAATATAAATGACACTTTGATCACTTGCCATCATCTTTCATTTCAACCAGAAGTAGACAAGCCTTTCCTTCATCTTCTACTTGAAGTTGTCTTTCTTGGGAAGATGAAGAATTTCTAGAGGAATTAATTCTGTTGCTGATGTACTTGATAACTTTTCTCTTACTAAATGAGGGTCGTAACCCAAAGAGATGAAAAGGACACAGACAGTAGTTGATCCAGGAACCATATACCTCACACAACCCAGCTTGGCTCTACCTGTATTAATGTGGAAGGTTGAGAGAAAGAGGGGAGAACTTATATGTATTTACGCTGTGGTGATATATCTGTAGCATACTAAGTGCTATGAGGGTCTTTGTGCATGACAGAGAAGACTGGATTTACAACGAGCAAATCACTAAGTCCTTAAATTATGGTGTTTAAAGGATCCCTAGAGATTTAGTCTGTGCCTTTCTATTTATGGATGGGGAAATTTAGGTGGTGTCAGCCTTACCCCTCCAATATGGAATTCCTCATCATCATTTCACCTAATGAATTTAGAGTGTGTTAAAGATTGATGCCTAGATTATTTCATGAGATTAAAAAAAATCATTATGAACCAATAGATTTTTAAAATACACGTGTGTTTCAATGCATTGCAGTTATTATTCTTGTTGGTGCCCCAATTGTCATGCTGTAGGCCAATGGGAGCATCTTTATGGGGTTCCTTTGCCCTTTCGGCATGACCAGTACTCTCGTATTTTCCGGCCTGACAGGATGTCCCAGCTCATCATGTTAATTGACTCCCCCGATCTGGAATCAGCAGTTTTTCCAAGGAGATGCCCCTCCCTTTCATCTGCTGCACCCCTGCTCTGAGCTGAAGTCACAAAAAAGTTAAGATGTCCTGGGCCCGTCCTCTCTAACCAGAATTCTTTGAACCTCAGGCACAACACTTCTACTGGCAAAGCTTATGGCTTTGCTGTGAATTAAAATCTCTGTTTCTGACACTTTTTTTAAAAAATCAGCTTGGGGCTTCCCTGGTGGCGCAGTGGTTGAGAGTCCGCCTGCTGACCAGGTTCGTGCCCCGGTCCGGGAAGATCCCACATGCCGCGGAGCGGCTGGGCCCGTGAGCCATGGCCACTGAGCCTGCGCGTCCGGAGCCTGTGCTCTGCAACGGGAGAGGCCACAACAGTCAGAGGCCTGCATACTGCAAAAAAAAAAAAAAAATCAGCTTGGGATTAATTGACATCAGCATTATTTATTCCTTTTGACTCTGGCACACATACCTGTGTGGAAATCCCCACCTCATAAGCATATGAGAGGATTACAGGCCGTGTTACCCTCAGTGCTCTGGATAAGTGGTCTTAAGAAATAATAACTTGGGGACTTCCCTAGTGGCACAATGGTTGTGAATCCACCTGCCAATGCAGGGGACACAGGTTCGATCCCTGGTCTGGGAAGATCCCACATTCCACAGAGCAACCAAGCCCGTGCGCCACAACTACTGAGCCTGTGCTTTAGAGCCCACGAGCCACAACTACTGAAGCCCACGCACCTAGAGCCCGCGCTCAGCAACAAGAGAGGCCACAGCAATGAGAAGTCCATGCACCACAACAAAGAGTAGCTCCCGCTCGCCGCAAGTAGAGAAAGCCCGCGCACAGCAACGAAGACCCAATGCAACCGAAAAAAAGAAAGAAAAAAAAAAGAAGTCAGTTGAGGAGGAAATTGATCACTAATCCAAACTTAAAAAAAAAAAAAGCTGAGAATTATGGAAATGAAAATCTTAAAGATTCTTCTCTTCCCATTCTCCAGTGGCACCCATGTAACATTAAAAGGTATGCCTTCTAGCCAGACCAGGTTCACTATCTCTTTGAAGAAAGCAGTCCAATCAAGTTGACTCGCTCCTGGGTCTTGGTTAAATGCCCATGAAAGTTCGATTGTATTGGGTTGGCCAAAAGGTTCATTTGTTTGTTTCCATAAGCTGGCTCTAGTAGCACTTGGTTGTCTTTAACTTCATTCGAAACAATTTTGTTAGATTGTATGTGACAGCTGTCATGTCAGCGTGCATTTAAAGAAAGACATCAAAACTGGTGGATTTTTGTGTAGCCACGTTAATATTGAAGGCAGAAGAAGAAAGCAACATATTCAGCATATTATGCTTTATTATTTCAAGAAAGGTAAAAATGCAACTCAAATGCAAAAAAAGATTTGTGCAGTGTATGGAGAAGGTGCTGTGACTGACTGAAGTGTCAAAAGTGGTTTGCGAAGTTTCGTGCTGGAGATTTCTCGCGGGACGATGCTCCACAGTCAGGTAGACCAGTTGAGGTTGATCGCGATCGAATCGAGACATTAACTGAGGACAATCAACGTTATACCACGAGGGAGATAGCCGACAGACTCAAAATATCCAAATCAAGAGCTGAAAATCATTTGCACCAGCTTCGTTATGTTAATTGCTTTGATGTTTGGTTTCTACATAAATTAAGCGAAAAAAACTTCGTGACCTTATTTCTGCATGCGATTCTCTACTTAAATGTAATGAAAAGCCTCTGTTTTTAAAACAAATTGTGATGGACGATGAAAAGCAGATACTGTACAATAGTGTGGAATGGAAGAGATGGTGGGGCAAGTGAAATGAACCACCACCAACCACGCCAAAGGCTGGTCTTCATCCAAAGAAGGTGAAGGTGTATATATGGTGGGATTAGGAGTTCTCTATTACAAGCTCCTTCCGGAAAACCAAACGATTAATTCCAACAAGTACTGCTCCCAGTTAGACCAACTGAAAGCAGCACTCGAAGAAAAGTGTCCAGAATGAGTCAACAGAAAACGCATAATCTTCCATCAGGATAACACAAGACCGCATGTTTCTTTGATGACCAGGCAAAAACTGTTACAGCTAAGCTGGGAACTTCTGATTCATCCGCCACATTCACCAGACACTGCACCTTCGGATTTCCATTTATTTAGGTCTTTACAAAATCCTCTTAATGGAAAAACTTTCAATTCCCTGGAAGACTGTAAAAGGCACCTGGAACAGTTCTTTGCTCAAAAAGATAAAAAGTTTTGGGAAGATGGAATTATGAAGATGCCTGAAAAATGGCAGAAGGTAGTGGAACAGAAGGGTGAATACATTGTTCAATAAAGTTCTTGGTGAAAATGAAAAATGTGCCTTTTATTTTTACTTAAAAACTGAAAGCACTTTTTGGCCAACCCAATATTTGGACATTGATACAGAGTTTGCTTTGTCAAACAAAACCACATAAAAGTTGAGCTACCAGATTAGAGAGCTCGGGGCCTGTATGAGCTGCAGATTCACCCCGACTCAGAAACCAAAGGCCAAAACCAAATTCTCTGCACTACTTACATAGGAAATAATACAGTCTTTAAAGACAAGTGGTATCTGTGAAGAAGGAAACTGTAGTCATTTAACAGCCTGAGTGTTTTAAACATTACTTTTCCCTGCAGCTCTTCAAATGAAGCCTGTGAAGTCAGCCAGGCTGCCTTGTGGTTTGGTATGAGGCACGTGTCTTGTATTTTAACACGCAGCGTTCAGGCCTTTTGGGACCCCCAGAGCTGCCCAGAGCTGAGCTCAGAGGAGAGAGAAGGCGCTACAGGAAGTAGGGACCCCCAAAACCTCAGTCACCCCCTTGTTCCTGTCCCTTCTAAGAAGCCACCTGATGTCATGGCCAGTCTAACTCCACCTTCCTGGCTTAAAGGGAATAAGCACAGGACCACCATTGTGTGGGGAAAGCAGAACCAATAAAGATAAACAAGATAAGAGATTTCATGGATGAAGGAAGCCCAGGGAGAGCCGACCAGCCCTTCCTCCGCGGGATGGTAACTGCAGCACGTTGACGGAGGAGCTGCCTGTCTGCCGGTGTCAGCTCACCCCGGCTTGAGAGGGCAGCACCCAGCTCTCCAGCACCCAGGGGACCCCCACCCGGAGTGGTGCTCTGGGACCCGGACTCTGCAAGTTAAGGGGAAACCAGAGCACACATCAGGATCGTCCCTGGTGGTGAGGAGAATAGAACACCTGCCACATGCGGAGCTGGGGATGTTTACTCTGGAAAGAGAAGATTCTGAGGTCAAAGAAAGCCATCTTCCAATACAAGAATTTCTGTGTAAGAAGGTTTTAACCTAACCTATCTGACCCCTAAAGAAAGAATAATGTCCAAGCGTGTGGAAGATTCTGGAAGGCGACTCCTGATGCGTGATGAGGAAGATCTTGACAGCAATCGGGAATGCCTAACAGTGGAGTGGGCTCACCTGCACAGGACGTGTGTGTGAAACCATGTGGGACAGATGTTTCGGAGATATCAAAGTGTCAGTTCTGATGTCCTCTGAGGTCCCTCTATCCGGAGGTTCTACAGGCTCATGATTCTGGGTCAAAGCAGATCTCCTGCCGCTGTGGCCAATATACGTAGGTGGGCAGCAGGGCAGTGAGGAGGACCGAGGCCAGTGCAGGATGGGGCGGGGACAGCGAGGAGGGAGAAGGCGGAAGGGAGGGGGGTCAGGAATGTCTTGTGGGTGAGGCTGGCAGCAGGGAGCCACGGCACTGGGGGGTCCTGAGTGTTCCCGCTCGTCAGCTCTCTGACTCGAGTACAGTCAGCAGCTTACAAGTTAGGAGCCAGCCCAGTCTCACGGATGCTCTAAGGCAAGGCTGGGCGCAGTCTGGTTGTGTGGACTCTCCCTTCCTGATCCGCCCGGTCTGCTGCCATTACCCCTGTGACTTGCCTGGAGAACACACAGCCCTCACCACCTTGAGACAACCTGCTTCCAATCCTCCTGGTCTCAGGTGAGCTCCAACTTACCTTCGTATGGGACGGCACTGACCGGAGGCCACATCGTACTTTTTCTCTATGTCATGTGTCTACCGCCTAAACGCTAGCTTGTTACTGGGTGGGGCTCACAGTTCTAACTGCCCCCCTGTCCTCTGGTGTGGAGAGCTCAGAAGTCAGCCTGGGCACAACTGGCCTTCCTTGGTGCTTCCAGAACATAGCATCTGGGGACAATATTTATTTACATTACAAAAGAACCTGGTAAAAGATTGAGAAATACTTCCAACACTCATTACAATGAATCATCCGATTATATGGATTGAGTGATTGTTCAGCGTTGGATCAGATCAGCCTCTCGCCACGCTCCTGAGCGTGTAAGCAGGCCCGCAAAGGAAGTGTCAGGTGCACAGGAGACCAGACTCAGGTTGCAAGCCTGGAGGAACCGCCCCGCTCCGTCCCCTCCCTCTCTGGGGTTGCTCTCACTCACCGCCTGTGTGGCTTTGCTGTAGGGCCTGTCACCTCAGGGGGATGGGTCTTATTGTGGCCGTGCTGTGGGCTTGGCTCCCGGGCTGCTATTTCAATGCAGAAGCGTCAAATAACCAGGCAACCGATTGCTGTAAGTGATCTGAGGTCTTGCCTTCTCCTTATCTGATCATTTGCTGTAAGTAATTCACAGTGAGTTTCAACATCACTTCTCCTTGGCAGACGACACTCTTCTTGCCTCTCACCTGGTGCCCTCTTGCTCATGGCATTGAAGGTCTGGTGTCTTGACGTGGACCGTTTCAACGAGTCAAATCCAGGGTGCAGGTGTTTATACAATTTCCTAGGAAGGGGCAGTGAGGACCACCTGGGTCCCTGGAGTAGGTGCTGAGTTTTAGGACCTGGGTCACTTTTTAACTCACCTCCTCCCACATCACTTCTGGCCAATGCCAGAAGGCAGGGGAGGTGTGGGGACACCCCTGCCTCGGGTCTGACTCATCCTGAACGGGCTGGCTGACACTGAGGAAGTCCCTAAACCACTCTGACCCTCAGTGTCCTCTTCTGTAAATAGGGGCATGGTCTCTGGATTACAAGAGAGACACGGCTCCTCCAAGGCTCCTTGGAGAAGAATACACGCTCAGCAGATGTGAGTCGCCTTCTTTCCTCCCTTCCTCCCTGTCACGATCTCTGCCACCTGCCGGTCCTCCTCTGGTTCCCGCCATAGGCACCTGGGGTCAGAGAAGAGGCTGGAGGTGGAGGTCGGGGAGTAAGACCGAAGCCCCAGCTGGCCATGCTGGACTCCTGGGAGGAAACATAGACCACCCCAGTCTCCCCGCATCAGCCACAGCAATGCACAGACCTCTATTGTGTGATGGGGTGTCACCTCGGGGAGCCAGGAGTCTTGTTCTGGTAGTTCCGGAGGCGAGAACTAGTCCATTAGGTTGAGAGCACGTGGACAGGCATATAGAAGATGAAGTTGTCCATCAATAGGGAATGTCGGGCAGTGAAGCTGGCAGTCTCCAAGGTCCATGGCTGTGCATTGAGGATCCTGTCGAGGGATCCACACATTTGACAGAGGTGGGATGAGGTGATACCTGGTCCTGCTGATTGTTTCCAACTGGGGAATAATGTCCAGGGTGCTCAGCACCCTTGTTCAGAGGACAAAATCACACTGCGGAATCGCAGACGGCAACTCTTCAGGCAGTGTTTCGTCTTACAGAGCTATGGGATTATTTTAAAAGACAATGTGATTTGGGGCTAACAAGAGACTGATAAAAAAGAAAAAAACCTTAAGAAAAGAGGAATGAGACATCCATTAGGGTCATTGAAAAGCTTCAGCTTATTCCTGGGAATCTAGAGAGAGCAGGCTTTTGTTGGGACTTTTGATGGTATTTTGTTGGGACCACTGGTATCTCTGGCTTGCTGCGTCTCCAGCACCCAGTCTGGGTTGTGAGCAGGAAAACTGCCCACTGGGTCACTCTCTGGGCCCAGAGGTCCCTGCCTTCTCTCCACTGTTCAGTGTGTCCTGGCAATTGTTTTATAGGCAGCATGCTGGGGTTTTAGTTGTGCTCAGTGGGAAGAAAAAGGAAAAGGCCATCTATTCCATTTTCCTGGAAATGGAAGTTAAAGGTATGTTTTTCTTGTGTGATATCACCATATCTTTCTGCTGGTTGGTATTATTTATCTGTCCTTTATGTTATTGACGATTTTTCATCTTTATTTGAAAAATCTCTCTGCCTCTAGAGAGCTCCTGAGCAAAGAACCAGATCTCATCTCCAGATTCAGGCAACCGGCCGCGGCCTCATCTCTCTGGAAAGCCTTCCTGTTATCTGTTACCCAAGATGGCTGTGGGGCGAGCCACGGCTTTCGGGGGCTGGCGTTTTTAGTCTGTGACAGTTTATTACCTCAGAGGCCGAGACCCCTGCTCACCACGGCCCACCCTTGGCCTTGGCCAGTCCCGGTACAGTCAGCAATTTAATCCAGTTCTCATTTATTTTGTTTTGCTTTAGCCCACTGAATAGTCAGCAGGTAGAATTGCATGCATGACTCTGTGCCAGAAATACTCCCCCAGCTCCTGGTTCTATAGAATCTGAACCCACGCACTCAAACTGGGGCCGGGGGCAGCAGGAGTCCCCCCATCCTGCTAACACCAAGCAGAGAACCTCCAGGAGCCTGACAGAGCCCAGAAGAGGTTGACAAGGTCCCCAGAGGCACCCCGGTTCTTGCTTTTTTAAGAAAACAAAGTTTGCAGCTGCAATGAGGAGGAGGACTTCTGTGGGTCACTACTTTTCAACCCATGCTGTTCTACCCACAGGAAAACAGACCCCAACGGAAAAAAAGGAGGAAACAGGATTAAATTTCTGGTATTTTAATGTGCAGATATATCAGCAGGCCACCTTCCTGATGTGGGAGCTGCCCACCGCAGTGCGGATCCTTTCCCCACCAGGAAAGATGTTTGCCTGTTTCCCTTGCATTTGGATGCAGCCAATACCATCCTAAAGAGCCCCTCCACCCCTGACCACAGGCAGAAAGAACTAAGACCAAAAAACAGCAGAATGAGACCACTCCTGCCTGCATTACACTTGACCTACATGTGCGGAGAACATTTTATCCTTTCCTCACAAACAGGTCAAGGGGTTCCAGGGTTCAAAGGCAAGAATGCCAGATTGTCATTCTTTAAAGAGCAGAATTATAAAATCCTGGAAAAATCAAAACAAACAGCCCCAGCATGTACCTCGAGTGCCCTGGCTGTTGTTTGTAGAAAAAGCACAGCGATAGAATTTGCAAACCGTCTTGAATCCAGACAAGAGCTCTGACCGGGAGACCATGATTCGCATCGTACTCAGCAAGCAAGGCCAAAATTGTGTGCGTTTCCCTGAGACACCTTAGCGAAAAGGTTGGCTGTGTGAGTGAGATATGAATCTATTAACTTCCTGGACACTCAGTTTACTACAGAAGATCAACAGGGCTGTGATACGTGAAAGTGCTCGGATTTCTCCCCGTGTGGTACAGAGGAAGGATTGTTAGTGGGGCCGGCGCGAGGCAGGGACCCACTCACCAGAGGGATGCTACACTAAACACAGCATCTTGCCCTGTGACTTGCTCGGGGAGTTTCGGGGGAGCAGGACACACGTGGCCGGGGAACTGCGTGGCTGGGAGTTGGTCCGACCAGTAAAAGTCTGGACCAAAGGCTGGTCGCTTTCTAAAATAAACTCACCCTTTGACTTTTGGTCGGGGTTGTGCTGAGCTGGGCCCAGCCTCGCTCAGTGGCGTCTGAGCAGCACAGGAGACAGCACTGGGACTTCTCTCGCCAGAACAATGCCGACGGTGGACGACATCCTAGAACACATAGGGGAATTCAACTTTTTCCAGAAACAAACATTTCTCTTCCTCTCTCTGCTCTCTGCCGCCTTCACCCCCATCTACGTGGGCATCGTCTTCCTGGCCTTCACCCCGGACCACCGCTGCTGGAGCCCCGGGGTGCCCGAGCTGAGCCGTCGATGCGGCTGGAGCCTGGCCGAGGAGCTCAACTACACGGTGCCGGGCCCAGGGCCCGAGGGCCAGGCCTTCCCCCGCCAGTGCCTCCGCTATGAGGTGGACTGGAACCAGAGCGCCCTCGGCTGCGTGGACCCGCTGGCCGGCCTGGCCGCCAACAGCAGCCTCCTGCCTCTGGGCCCCTGTCGGCACGGCTGGGTGTACGACACACCTGGCTCCTCCATTGTGACCGAGGTAGGTGATCGTGGGACTTAGAAGGGATGGAGAAAGCAAAGAGTGCAGTTTTTCTTAAGGAAGAACCCAGGGAGGGCCAGATGTGCTCTTTGGACTCAAAGTATCTTATAAAAAATAAACAAACAAACAAATTAATTAATTAATTAAAATAAAATCCTAGTTTTCAAGAAAACGTACATCCTCTTATTTGGCATTTGAGCAGGTGAGTTTAAGCTTTAAATTCTGACAATAATGATTCTGGTGTATGCAAGTCTCAGTGGTAAGAAGCAAGCAAAGACATCAGAATTCCTGGAAATTATGCCAGGAAAGGGAAAATTTTCAAGCCTCCTCTTTTTCTGGAAGCCCTGACTTCCCCTCCACTCTGCCATGGTACAGATGGACACCTGACACCTCATGGAACTCACCTGAATGGGTGCCTTACAGTGATACAATGAACTTTTCTCTCAATGGCTAATTTTTTTCTCTTTAATTTGCTCAAAGTATCCATATCAAACCATTTGGGGTTGGAGCTTATGCTATGGTACTATTATTTTATTAAAAACTACACTTGGCATTAACATCTAATCATGAGGCCTCTTTTCAATAAATAGAAAGAAAAAATGGAGACTTGCTGTTTTAAAATTTTTTATTGGAATACAGTTGATCTACAATGTTGTGTTAGTTTCAGGTGTACAGCAAAGTGAATCAGTTATACACATACATATATCCACTCTTTTTTACATTCTTTTCCCATATAGGCCATTATTACAGAGTATTGAGTAGTGTTCCCTGTGCTATACAGTAAGTCCTTATTAGTTGTCTGTTTTATGTATAGTAGTGAGACTTGCTTTTATTGGAGACAAAGCAAAATGGGGGGATAAAATTATTCTGCAAATACAAAGAAAGCCAGGTGTCTGGCTTAACTTAAAAAGACTGCTTGGATGATGTGAAGATATTCTGTACAGGCATTAAGGTAGAAGAGCCATTTGAAGGATCTAAAATGGTCTGATAGTTACATGAAATGTGGAGGATTGAAGATTTAACACCATAGAACTTTTCTTTTCTTCTACAGTGATTCTTTATTTCCAGCCTCCATTGGCTTAACATGTTTGTGATTTTTGATTAAACAAAATCATTAAAAAGTAGAAATAATGTTTAACCAAGTATCTGGGCATCCTGTGATCCAGTCAAGTTGACACATGAAATTAACCATCACAGGAAGCTACCTGTTTCTTAAGGCCTGGACCCAGAAAATGGCAAAGTATAACTTCCACCACATTCTGTTGATCAAGTACCATAAAACTTTATTTTATTATTATTATTTTTTTTTTGCGGTACGCAGGCCTCTCACTGTTGTGGCCTCTCCCATTGCGAAGCACAGGCTCCGGATGCGCAGGCTCAGCGGCCATGGCTCACGGGCCCAGCCGCTCCGCGGCACGTGGGATCTTTCCGGACCGGGGCATGAACCCACGTCCCCTGCATCGACAGGCAGACTCTCAACCACTGCGCCACCAGGGAAGCCCCACAAAACTTTTAAGAGGCTTTTGCAGCGTGGTTCACGTCATTATTCATACAGAGATGGGAGCCTGAGGCCCAGAGCAGAGAAAAATTTTGCCCAAGGCCACAAAGTGAGAAAGTTAGTCCTTAGGCCTAGAAAGGGGTTTTCTCCCGACCTCCAGGCCAGCACCTGTGGCTCCCCAGCACCGTCTCCTGTTCCAAGTGAGGACAAAGGTAACAGCCATTAGTAAGATGCTAATTCCCCTAATTTAAAGAGACACTGAACAGCCTGGCTTCCTTAGGCCAACGCTTGTATGTGTCCACACACCTATTTAATAAAATTACAAAGAGAAATGGTTTGTGCGTAAGTAATTACCGAATTTCAGCTCATTTAGCTAAAACAGAGTTCAGCCTGATGACGTACCGCTAGATGGAATGCTAAACAGACTGCGGGACACATCTTCGGGATTGTGTAAAGACAGTTAACACGAGCAAGAAAAGAGTTGGTTTACTGTCATCCAGTCACATCAGTGCCATGCAAGGAATACCTCCTGAGTTCCCTGGGTTGAGCTGTGTCTAACGGAATTTTGTTTTCTTTCCCTCCCAACCCTGGACACCCTGGCCCCTCGCAGTTTAACCTAGTGTGTACCAACTCCTGGATGCTGGACCTGTTTCAGTCGGCTGTGAATGTAGGATTTTTTATCGGTTCTGTGGGTATCGGCTACATAGCAGACAGGTAGGTACAGTACAAAAGTGGTGGAATGTAATCAGTCCAAGGAGAGCGCTTGGATTCACCTGCCCCTGCTTGAATACCATCCATTCCCAGAGCACACAGAGCACACTTCCCTGAATTGTCGTGACGGTCTTAGATTTCTCTTACAGCTTTGATTAGCATGACCAATGTCTTTATTTTCTAATTCTCTTGGATCATAGAGGGATGTTTCAACACTGGGCAGCAGTGTTTCCTTGTGGGCTGCCCAGAAGCTTAGAGTTAGAAGGGAGAGTGATAGAGGATTCGATCCCTTTTGTAATCCCAGTTCTTTCTTTGGCCTCATGCCATCCACCTGGTCGTGCATCTTCAGGGCCTCTGAGCTCTGTGCCGTCCTCTGCTTGCCTCTCCTGTGCTGGAACCAGGTAGAGCACAGTTCTTACCTGAGCCTGTGGCATTGCAGGATTCCTGAACTGGGGCCCTGGGGCCACATGTAATTATATGTGTGGAACCTAAGATATAATTTGGTGAAAGGGAAACAGGGTCTGCACACCGGCAGAAGTAAATATCCACTTCCCTACAGTCATGTCCCTGGAGAGAGATGAGGAGAGACCTCTCCACATGGAATGTGCAGCAGGTGGTCCTCGCGCATGGGTCCGTGTCTCCGGGAGCTAGTTTTCGGTGACTCATACTAATCGAGCTGTTCCTATGTCTTTTATTTATCCACTATTTTGTAACCCCAGGTTCCCTGTGCTGGAACTCCTCATAAGGTGCATCTTTACTCTGTTGATGATCAGTTAGACATTATTAGGAGTCCCCCAAAGGGAAAGGAACAGGAAAGGTGGCTTTATACTTGCTAAGCACCTTAGGTAATTTGGCCATCAGTGCTAATTATTTAATATTCCTGATATTGACTGTTTATTGAGTATTTCCCATGTTTCAGGCACCGTGTGCAACATTTTGGAGAGTATCATCCTCTTTAATCATCAGTCACCTAGGGAGAGAGTGAGATAGTGCCATATAACTGTCTAATAAATATACAATCTTTTATAATTTATTATAATCTATGCATTTAATTCTGAAATAAGTGGTAAAGTAAATACACGTTATGCTTGTTGCCTTCCCCAACTATATCTTTTTTTCTTTTTTTTTTTTGCGGTACGCGGGCCTCTCACTGCTGTGGCCTCTCCCATTGCGGAACACAGGCTCCGGACGCGCAGGCTCAGCGGCCATGGCTCACGGGCCCAGCCGCTCCGCGGCATGTGGGATGCTCCCGGACCGGGGCACGAACCCGTGTCCCCTGCATCGGCAGGCGGACTCTCAGCCACTGCGCCACCAGGGAAGCCCCCAACTATATCTTTGATACAGATAAAGCAGAAGCCGTGAGCTTCATATGAGACATAAATAGAACATTTTCTCTGATGATACTACAGTCTGGAGTAAAACTTGCAAGTGTGTTCAAGATCCGTAAGGACGGCTGAATCCATCACACCCTCAGGGGCGTCTCAACTGTCACAGCCGGGGCCCCCTGTGGCAGCAGGAGGGAGGGAAGGTGACAGTGAAGGTGCTGGGTCACGAGGCAGCCCCGTGCATCACATCACTTCTGTAACTGTCTGCTCAGCCTCCCTTCAAAGGCTCCTCCTGGGACGCTGTGTGGCCAAGAGGCTTGTGAGGTGCAGAGGAAGGTCATTCGCTTTTACTTTTATTGCCGCAGAACTGGCAGTAAGGCCGGTGGTTTGGAAATGACCCCTGAAGTCTCGCGAGGCGCCCTGACGCGGGTGGTCGGGAGTGCGCCCTGCCCCCCGCGGGTGGCGGTCTGGACCCCTGGCTCCCGGTTCCCTCTCCACTCGCTCTTCCAGTGTAAGGAGCAGATTCTAGCCCTCAACTCTCCAGCACAGAAGTGAGCGAACAGGGGACTGAGCTTCAAAGCTGGTTAAATGAATGCGTTGATTATTCCCATCCCGCTCAGGGTAGAAGACCGATGATCATTCTCTTCCTGACTTAAAATCCCCAAATCCCTGGTCAAGGGCTTCCCTGGTGGCGCAGTGGTTGAGAGTCCGCCTGCCGATGCAGGGGACACGGGTTCGTGTCCCGGTCCGGGAAGATCCCACATGCCGTGGAGCGGCTGGGCCCGTGAGCCATGGCCGCTGGGCCTGCGCGTCCGGAGCCTGTGCTCCGCACCGGGAGAGGCCACAACAGTGAGAGGCCCGCGTACCGAAAAAAAAAAAAAAAAAAGCTGGTCAATTACCACCTTCTTAGATGACCTCATGATTTTGTTCCTATTGTTGAAATCTCCCATGCAAAATTGACTACTCATTATTCTTCTCCCCAAAGCTGTGTACAGCCCTCTCTTTCTTTTTCTTAAACTGTCTGAAGTCTGGTTGGTTGCTGCCCCCTTCTCTTCTGTTTGTGAATGCAGGTAAGGGTGCGTAAGAAGGCAACCACCCTACGGGTCCGAAAAGGACACTATCTATTGCACATTTAATGCCTATTACTGAATAATTGTCAGGTTTTATAGAATGGAACAAGAATCTCATGGAAACCCATCTGATGCTACAGATTAAAGCAACACTAAATAAAATAGATTGTCAGCTATGAGGAATTTTTAAAATATTGTTACTGAGCCCAAGTTCACTCTGCTCGCCACTTGACAGGCCAATAAATTGGAGACGAAGTGTTGAGACAAGGAACACGGCTTTATTCGGAAAGCCAGCAGACCGAGAAGATGGCAGGCTGGGTCCCCAAAGTAACCAGCTTATCGGGCTTTGGATGCCAGTTTGTTTTATAGAACAGAGAGGGGGAGGAGATGAGGAAGTAAAGTAAAAACACCATAAGTTTTGCAAATATCCCCTGGAATGGCCAGCCTCGGGGAGGGGATGTGCTCATTTCTTCTTCCTTGCAGCCATCGGCAGGTGGACAGGGTCCAGATGTTTCCCTGAACAAAGGCACTTTGGTTTAACATTCAGGCAGAGGGGCAGGGTTCCCTGAGGCAGGCTATTATGTAGAGACAGTATCACTTTAGTGAACAAAAAGAGCAGAAAGCAAAGGTTAAAGCCACATCCAACATGGTTCTCTCCTGTAACAATATGACCTAACAGCTGATGAACGTGTCTTTTAGAAGAAAGCCAGGAGCACATTATGAACAGGTTATAATAAGAATACTGAGCCTTACACCAAGTCGACTTTCTGAAGGTCACCTTTGCAAGTAGAAGGAGGGAGGGACTGGGGATACATGCTAGAGATTTTGAAAATAAACCTTTTGTAAGATGTCTAATTTGTTTCATCATTCAAACCTCCTAAAGAATGATTTTCAGAATCACCTGACACCGAAAAAGTAATCTCTCACCAATTCAAGGTTTTTTTACTCTAATGGTCAGTAATTTAGTGTCAGGCTTGTAAATGTTTAACAACTGACTCTCTGAAGGAAAAAGCCTCAATTTGTAGGGTTTGTTGATCTCCATGTTGTCAAGGCTCCCACAGTGGTCCATTTCAAGCTACCAAAGTGAGGTCACTGAACACAGAGTTGGCTAGGAATATTCACCATTCTATGGTATTTCCACCATACAACTACAACAGATAGACATAAAAAACTTCCTGAGCATAGATAATGGTCAAACACAGTAAAATAATTAGGAAGAGATGTTTTGAATATTTATTACACGTGTTTTAACATAATCTACTTTATTGTAAGTGTGTACTTTCATTTTTAATAATGGCTGTGTTTAACAATCAGCTCACAAATTTTCTGAAAGTCTATCAATCAGCTCTCAAGAGCCAGCACTGCACTGTCCAGATTTCACAGTGGAACGAGATCAAGGCAGAATCAAAGTCCCAGTGGGTCGCAGTCAAACTTACTCAACTCTGTGGAATCTTTCAAAACTAGCTCTCCCCTACGTACTATGTGCCAGTCATCTTACTGGGCATCCCTGTGTGTTACATTTCACTTAGGATCATAACAGCCTTTGAAAGGAGAGTTTATTATCCCATTTGCAGACGAGGAGACTGAGGCTCAGTGAAAGGAAAGCAGTGCTTCCCAAATGGTAACGTCCATATTAACCACCTGGGGTTTTGTTAGAGTTATGATTCTGACCCAGTGGGTCTGGAGTGGGCCTGAGAATCTTCATTTCTAACCACTTGACCGTGATGCTGATAGCCCCAGACTACAGTCTGAGTAGCAAGTAGCTAAAGGACTTTTGAAGCCAGCAGTCCTGGAGTTCACCCCATTCTCTTTTATTTGCTCTTCGTTTTTCATTTAACCACTTAAGTGGTTCTGTTGTGGGAGGGTAGGAAGTGGGGGGAGGGTTCTCGAACCACTCTCCCAAATCGCCAAAATTCCTTCCAGCCCTGCCTCATTGTGTTTTTTCATTTTATTTTATTTTATTTTATTTTATTTTATTTATTTTTGGCTGCGTTGGGTCTTTGTTGCTGCACGCGGGCTTTCTCTAGTTGCGGCGAGCAGGGGCTACTCTTCGTTGCGGTGCGCGGGCTTCTCATTGTGGTGGCTTCTCTCGTTGCAGAGCACGGGCTCTAGGTGTGCAGGCTTCAGTAGTTGTGGCACACGGGCTCAGTAGTTGTGGCTTGCAGGCTCTAGAGCACAGGCTCAGTAGTTGTGGCGCACGGGCTTAGTGGCTCCACACATGTGGGATCTTCCCAGACCAGGGTTCGAACCCGTGTCCCCTGCATTGGCAGGCAAATTCTTAACCACTGCGCCACCAGGGAAGTCCCTGCCTTATTGTTTTAATAGCATTGTGTCTTTATGTGAACATGTCCCCTAGTGAAGCTGTTCTGCATTGGTAGATTCGATTCCCTGAAGGTTTCCACGCACTGACTTTCAGATGGTGAATGTTCCCTCTCATCAGCCATGGGATTTTGTCCATATACAGGAGCATGATTATGGTGCTTTGGGATTGGGCTGAGTCAACTTTGGAAGTTGAAGAATTATCACTTCAGCACGTGCTTATCAATTCTTTGAGGGTAAAGGGAGGGGTTCAGGAAGAAAGGCTAAAACATTGTGCTGATATGATCTTGGAAGGCTGTGGATAAACGTCCAGGGGGTATATGTTTACAGTGGGGAACCACTGACTGAGCAGTTTAA
Source organism: Mesoplodon bidens (assembly GCF_964165515.1). NCBI lineage: Eukaryota > Metazoa > Chordata > Mammalia > Artiodactyla > Ziphiidae > Mesoplodon > Mesoplodon bidens. The sequence goes on along the minus strand of NC_138168.1, from coordinate 86,575,200 downwards.
AATGATGTGGTCAAAACAGGGTTTTAAGAAGTTTAGCAGTTTACATGAATTACTAATGAGACTGCTTGATCTTTAAATTTCAGATTTAAAGCCTTAATAATCCCAAGTAATTATTAACAATGTTGTGGATTCCTTTCAAATGGTCAGTTCATTTTGAAATGGTCACTAGAGCACAAATTGCCTGAAAGAAGAGCAGCGATTTAAAACTGTCCAGCCACATCAAATGTGCACTGCTAAGGACGTGGAGGCACTACTGACATTCAGTGTGAAGTGGATAAACAAACAAAAATTAAATAAGACATCGCTTTGCATGAAGAATTTTTAAAATATCCACTAACAGCTAATTAGGGCGTCTCTTAGAACAAAACCAAGAGGACGTGATGAAATGTGGAAAAAAGAGACTGAACCTCAAGTCAGCTTTCAGAGAGGCAGCTTCGCAAAGGGAGGGAGGGAGGGAGGGAGGGAGGAGGGCTGGGTGCGAAGCTCTTTAGATGTAATACGCACTTAATCCCCTGGTCAGGCTGGGTCAAATAGCTCTTCTCCAGATGAAGAAACTGAGAAAAGCCACATAACTCGCCCGACCTCCCAGTCAGCGTTAAGGCCAAGGTTAAACCCAGGTTCCCACGTTTCCGTCTACTCTGTGCACGGAGACCCTCTCCAGGTCCCTAAACCGATGGCACCCAAGTCTCAAATAAAATGTGCGGGAGCAATCCTGCTAAGGTACTCCACGGCAAAGGCCTATGGGATGGCAACAGGTGAGACGATGACAGTGCCACACAAAAGACCATTTCCATGGAGACACACAAATACCATGAAGTCCAAAGGCAGTGTTGAAAATGGTTGGGGAAATACATTGAACACGGAATTTTGTTTTTTCTAAAGCAAAATCTCCTCAGTGGGCAACTAGTTGAGACTGTTGGTGCAAAGGCCCAGCTCATGTGATGACAGAAGACCTAGATGGGCCCTTGGGGCGTTCAGCACTGGGTGGCCTGAAGAATCACCCCCTCCCCACGTACCCTCCACAGTGGGGGGCTGAGAGGTGCTCCAGCCCAGGGTGAATGCGCCTCACTGGGCTTCAAGTTTATACATAGTGCCCTGGTGCAAAGTCCTGATGGAACTGACCTGAAGTCAGGGATTGTCTTGGTGGGTATCAGTCTGTACCTCCTGAATTTCCATAATTCAGAGATAACCTCCACTTTAGTTTAGAGTTCCATAACTTCCATGATTTTTCTACAACCCTCATGAATCTAATCTAATTCCATTCCCTCTCTTTGTTTTCTCCTTGCAGGTTTGGCCGTAAGCCCTGCCTCTTGATTACAATCCTCATAAATGCTTCATCTGGAGTTCTCATGGCTATTTCCCCAACCTATACATGGATGCTAATTTTTCGCTTAATCCAAGGACTGGTCAGCAAGGCAGGCTGGTTAATAGGCTACATCCTGAGTAAGAACGCTTGTGATTGTAGCTGTGGGGGACATTGCTGGCAAAATATAGTCAATCACGTGAGGGTAGCTGCACAGGAAAATGGACTCAGCTTCAAGACAATGTTGAAAGAATTTTCTTCTGTATCAAAAGAATTTCTGAAATCTTTTCAGTAAACTCATTCTGCATTCCTCCTAGAAAGAAAACAATGAAGCAGGAATGAGAGTAAACATCATGCCATCCAAACTCTTATATAACTCTTCAGGAATTTTTGTTTTCTGTGCCCTGGGGTGTACCATAGAGAGGAAATCTAGCCTTCAGGCTTTACAGAGAGAAAATTCATTGATGAGAATATATTAGATTTATAAGGGGCTTTATTAATTTGAGTCCATCTATTCTAGCAAACCACAGTTAGCCTCAATGTATATGCAAGGAAACCAAGGATAGAAGTACTGTGGTCAGTCTCGGTTCCTCAGCGAGCCATGTGTAGGACCAGGAATCTCATTTACATCCTACTCATTAGGAACCAGGGTTATGCTTAAGCTCCATGGATTATAAGAGAATATTTGAATTATAACAGCAGAGCATCTGTAAATTCGTATTAAGGAGAATTGCCACCACAATTAGATCTTGGGAATTCACTCCATCATTGCGTGCCCTTCTGCTACATTCAAATAGCATCTACACAAAGGGAAATGGACACTGAAATTAAAATAATATTAATCAATCTTTCATTTCGCACAGGAGAACTAGAATACGTGTGCTTAAAATATGACCCAGTAAAGTTAATTTGGGGGATTCTATGAGATGAAGAGGAGATGGTGCCTAATATTCTCAGGTGCCTGTCATGGTCGTCACCTGATCTATGTCTGGGCAACAAAGGAATTAATGTATGCAGTTATTCGATGGGAAGTTTGGTTTCTCATACACGTGACATGTAGAAATACGTAGAATTTGAGTTTAAATTTCATCCTTCTCCCATTAATTTCTTCTCCAGTCCCTCTGGATGTCCTTAAGGTGCACCTCTCATTCACCCTCTTTCTACCTGCCACCCCAAGACCTCATCCATGACCCCAACCACTCTGAAAGACAGACATTTCTATTTATTAAGCATGTACATAATTTTGTCTGTTTTTTTAAAATGCTTTTGGATAGTTCACAGTGATTTATAGAAATAATTTTAGAGTGCATTTCTATTTGGTTTACAAATAGTTGAAGTCTTTAACATGATCACCAAACATTTAAAGCAAAACTCTGTGGTTCATGGAATATCTAGAATCTCAATTCTAGAATATCTGTAATATAAAAATGACTATTTCTTAAATCCATGTACCACAGACTTCATACTTCTGCCATGCTATAGTCATGGGATTGGATAAGGCTGATTATTATACCATGTACAGTGTTATGCTCATACACCAGGTCTTAGAAAATCAAAAGCCTGATTCACAGTGTTTTCCAATTTCTAAGTTGTAAATACTCCCACCATGACTGCTTTTAAGATACCAGTGGGTTAAAAACCAGCTTGTAAAATTCCTGAAAATTTAAAAATCAGTTCTTGCAAGCCAGTACTAGCTGACTCCGGTCAGCTTGGAACCCCACCACCAGGTTTCCAAGCCATTTAAACACATTAACAGGATTGCCAAGAAAATGTTTAACTCATGTAAGAGGACAAGTTATATTGAGCTATTCATTTACGTGAAAATCATCTATGCTCTAAAGTCAGTGTTTACCCCATGTAATATGGGATTATAAGATTTTACATTAATTAACACAACAGCAGGAATCATAACAAAATAGGTCCCAAAGAACATTTAAAAGTTTTCAGAGGGCTGTATAGAAAATTCTAGAACTTGGACTACTTTTTGAGTTGGCATTCTAATTTCCCCATAGTTAGACAGCCAACGCACTGTCGTACTGACTTGCGTTGACCGTGTGGGTTCTCTCTGCAGTTACAGAACTTGTTGGGCTGAGCTACCGGAGAACGGTGGGGATTTTTTACCAAGTGGCCTTTACGTTTGGGCTCCTGGTGCTTGCTGGGGTGGCATACGTCCTTCCGCACTGGAGGTGGCTGCAGTTCACAGTGACTCTGCCCAACTTCTGCTTCTTGCTCTATTACTGGTAAGTCCACGTGGAACAAGAGGAGATAGACTGAAATATTTTATTTAGCTAAAGAGACCGTCTTCCCCAACGCACACCATCCTTCGAAACTAAGATATCCTTCACTCTTCTGTTTCACAGGAAACCCAGGTCCATGTTTCAGGGATAAAAATCATAAGCTTTAACCTGTCTTCCCCTCTGGAAATCAGATGTTCTTCCACTTTGAACTTAAGAGTTTTATGACTTGGATCTCACATTTTTCACCTTATTTTTGTGGTGTTTAAAGTAGCTTCCAGTAGCCATGATACCCTTTAAAGAGACTGACAATATTATTGTTCTTATTCTGCCCCTCCTCAGAAGAAACTTCAGGCCAGAGAAGGGGAAGTATGGCACTTTTGTCACCACTTCCAATACCGTGCCCAAAGCAGACATCCCCAATCAATCACAGCAGTCTTTATCCCAGATTAGGCCAACATGGAACCCCAGAGAGACCAAACCAATCAATCAGAGTTACCAGGACAAGTGAAATATGTTTGTCACCCCTGCCCATGGGAAACATGGAAAACAGTAAAAACAGAAGAAACTATCAGAAACTCCTAATGCAAGTTTACCTAAGATAAAGCAAGAGGGATGCTAGATTATCAATCAAATCTCTCTCCTATGAAAAAGCCCACTTATTTAGCTCCTGGACATATCTACCTGTTCTTCCCATAGTTGTCTTGTCTAAGAATTAAACATCTCAACCCTTCCCAGGAAGCCTATTTCTCCTCCAAAAGCCAGTAAAACTCTGAGAGTGGTCCTTAGTTTCATCCCTATATCCTTTCTACCCCCTTTATCTCTCTGAAACCATCCCTTTTCTCCCCTATTCTCATTAGGAATCCATTATGTCTTGCCTGGATTTCTGGGTAGACTCATAACTGGTCTCTTTGGCATCAGCTTTCCCATCCTCTAATCCATGTTTCACGCCGCACTGTAAAAATCCAGGCCCACCCCGTTACTCTCCTGCTTAAACGTCTTTCAGTAGTTTGATTCCCTTCAGAATAAAGACCTAATGCTTTAGCATGACAGAGAAGGCCCACCTATTATCCAAGTTCTGACTATTTCTGAAGCACTTCTTGCCACTTTCACTCAATAGAGTCAAATTTAATTTTCTTACAATTCTACAAGCTCCACAGAAGAGTAGAAAATAGGTATTTGGGGTGTTTTGTTTTCTGCAGATAAATATTCAGAAGCGGGATTTCTGGATCATACAGTAGTTCTAATTTTTTTAAGGAACCTCCATACTGTTCTCCATAGTGGCCACACCCATTTACATTCCCACCAATAGTGCACCAGGATTCCCTTTTCTCTACATCCTTGCCAACACTTATTTCTTGTCTTTTTGATAACAGCCATTCTGACAGGTGTGAGGTGATACCTCACTGTAGTTTTGATTTGCTTTTGCCTGGTGATTAGTGATGTTGAGCATCTTTTCACGTAGTTGTTGGCCATCTGTATGTCTTCTTTGGAAAAATGTCTATTCAGATACTCTGCCTATTTTTAAATTAAATTGCTTGGTTTTCTGCTATTGGATTGCATGAGTTCTTTATATATTTTGGATATTAACCCTCTATCAGATACATGGTTTGCAAATATTCTCTCCCATTCAGTAGGCTGCTTTTTCATTTTGTTGATGGTTCCCTTTGCTGTGTAGCCCCTGCACAGTTTTATTTCCTTTGTAGATCCAACCAAACCTCACTGTGTAAGATCCCCCACAGAAATCTGCTTATGATCCCTGGGGGTGGGTGTTCAGTAAGATTTTCCCCTTCACTTAACAGCACTGATGACACTTTTTCTGTGCCCTAGGTGTGTACCTGAGTCTCCTAGGTGGCTGATCTCCCAGAACAAAGATGCTAAAGCCATGAAAATCATTAAGCACATAGCAAAGAAAAATGGAAAATCTCTGCCTGCCTCTCTTCAGGTGAGTCAGCAGCTGAAGTATCAAATCAGGGAACAGTGAAAAGGAAGATTTGGGAAAACCGTGCATTGTCTCAGTGGGGAGTGGCAGAAGGGGCCCAGCCACCATGTGCAACAGGATATTTCTGGTGTACTAAGACTTGTGGTTCCCTGGTAGAATATTTTAAGCAGATGGAAAACAAAACTAAAGGAAGCCAAAAGTTTTAAAAGTCAAATGAGGAGCTTCTATCTTGTTCACATCTTGACCATGTTGCCCCTTAGGACCCGGTATTCGAAGTCTTGTTTGCCGGTATGTCCATCAACATCCTCGGGGAGGGAGGTTTTCCCCAGAGGGAAGATTCTTCAAACACAAATAATTTCTTAGAATTTTTAAAATTTTGGATAGAAATTATCCCAAAATATTTTAAGCAACCCCTGCCTTCCTGAATAGAACAAATTACTGAAGTGTTCATTTTCTCTGCGTTTAGTGTTTTGCCTTTAGCGGACCTCATCACCTTTAATTTAAACCTTTTCATCTGACAAGGCTTGGAAAAGAGAATATCAAGCTTATTAGGAATTTATACTGAAATAAGAGTAAGTCATTTCTGATGAGGCTCTAAGATGAGTGACCTGTAAGAATTTGAGATTGACATGGCATTCAGAGTGAGGATTTGGGGGCTCAGAGCTCTTTTTCTTCATTTCCTCTCTGGTTTCTGGGTGTTTGGAATATGTATTTTTTCCCATGAATGACAGGCATAGCACTGATTCTTGGATTTCAGATCCTCTCAGAAACTGGCCAGGGAATAAGGCACATGTGGGTCACTGTCTCGCTCAAGGTCAGAGTTCACGTGAGGGTGGTAAGTCTGGTCACTGCTGGTCTCCTGGAGACTTCTTCCCCTCGTTCCTGGATCTTTCACACAACATCATGTGTTGCTCCAGGAAGGAGACATAGGCGAGTGGGTCTCACAAGGGTTCTGCTTCCTGAACCCTGGAGATGAAATATCCCCTCCACCACCTACTGTGTCATCTAGAGTAGGGCTTCTCAATTCTGTGCACAGGATCACCTGGGGACCTTGTGAACATGCAGATTCGGGTTCCATCTGTCTGGGCTGGGGCCTGAGATCTTTCATTCTAACGAGCTCCAGGCGATTCCATTGCTGGACTGAGTGCCAGGGTCCCAGATCACTCTCCTGACCTTTAGGCCACACACTGGTCCAGGTGTGCAGAGAGGGCGTGTCAATGCCCTCAGCCCTCAGGGCCACTGGGCTGGGCCTTGATTTTACCCCACCCGCTTTACCAGCAGTATCCCTTTATATACGTGCATGAGTTACCTCACTTCTCTGTAGCCCAGCTTCCTCTTCTGTGAAACGGGGTGAAAATTGTAGACCTAACTTGTAGGGTAGTTGTAATGATTAAACAAGCTAATGTGTGTGAAGGGCTTAGCTAGTCCTGGGCACGTTAAAAGCACTCAGCAAGTGTAAGGCATTGTGTTCCCTGGATGACCCTGGGACGCCATCATGAAATATACAAAGCTGTTCCTATTTTTTCTATTCTTAGAGCCCCGGATCTGATGAGGAAGTTGGTGAGAAGTTGAATCCTTCATTTCTTGACTTGGTCAGAACCCCTCAGATAAGGAAACACACTTTGATCTTGATGTACAACTGGTAAAGATTATTTTTTACTTCAAAATCCTTCCAAATTCTTTTAATCTGAATCATCCACATAAAGGGAGGGACAAAGAGTACCTTCAAAACATAGCCTGGGTCCAGTTAGCATCAACGGTGGATCGCAAGTAGGATCATTTATAGGTGGTTATCCTGAAATCATTTTTCTCAGGCAGATGTTGAAATCAGCTTACAGTCCCAACGCATAGATCACTACATTCTCAACCTTGGCTTTCCCTTAAGAATCACCTGGGCTGGGCTTCCCTGGTGGCGCAGTGGTTGAGAGTCTGCCTGCCGATGCAGGGGACGCGGGTTCGTGCCCCAGTCCGGGAAGATCCCACATGCCGCAGAGCGGCTGGGCCCATGAGCCATGGCTGCTGAGCCTGTGCGTCCAGAGCCTGTGCTCCACAATGGGAGAGGCCACAACAGTGAGAGGCCCACATACTGCAAAAAAAAAAAAAGAAAGAAAGAAAGAATCACCTGGGAGATAGTAAAATGCCAAGGCCAGACCCCTCCCTGACAAGGATATGGATTTAATTGGTCGAGGGAAGGGCCCAGGAACCAATACTCTCAAAATCCTCCAGGTGATTCTAATATATAGCCAAACTGAGAACTATTGGTATAGATTAATTTTTTTCAATTGAAGTATAATTGATTTACAATATCGTGTTAGTTTCAGGTGTACAGCAGAGTAATTCAGTTATATATATGTGTATATATATACATGTACATGTATATATTCTTCTTCAGATTCTCTTCCTTTATAGGTTATTATAAAATATTGAGTACAGTTCCCTGTGCTATACAGTAGGTCCTTGTGGTATAGATTAATTGATGATGAGTGTACATCTCTCCTGATTGTACAAGGCCTTTTATTTTTCTTTTCTACCTGGAGAAAATAAATAAGTAAACTTCCCGAACAAGAATAAACCACAGGAACAGATGAACCGGTTTGCAGGGCAGAAATAGAGACACAGATGTAGAGAACAAATGTATGGATATCAAGGGGGGAAAGTGGCAGGGGGTGGTGGTGGTGTGATGAATTGGGAGTTTGGGATTGACATATATACACTGATAGGTATAAAATGGATAACTAATAAGAACCTGCTGTATAAAAAAATAAAACAAAATTCAAAAATTCAAAAAAAAAAGAATAAACCACAGGAATAATCCACTGGCTCCACAATCCCATAGCAAGCCTGACCGTCCTCACCGCCTGCAGGCTGCTCCAGAGCCCTGTGCTGTGGGTCCCGCAACAGCCTCCTTTGCTGCAGCATGCTTCCCTTCACCGGGCGGCATCACTGGGACGACTCACATCAGCCAAAAGAAGCTTCACGGTCACTGACAAAAGCAAAGCTCATCAGGAATTAATTTAGCAGCCTTCACGATATTGCATGTAAAATGCATCAGGGAAATTTGGCTTCATTATCCTTTCTTTTTCTGAGTAATTGTGATTCTTGCTAATCATCCTCATATTTTCCATTACAGACAACGAACATTTTTAGCCAACAAAACTAGATCAAAATGTTGCTGTATCATGTCAGAAGATAAATCATCAAAAGTGGGCCTGTACCCATTTGGGAATTTGGTACCCATTTGGTCTCCTGGGCTCCTAATATTTGGATTAAGTAGTCAATCCCTGTGATTTCGACTGCATTAGAAGACCACAAAGAGAAAAATAATTAACAACCACTAATAGCTTGATACAGTTTACTAAATAAATCACTCTAGTAAGACATTTCTTCTTGCCTTTCAATTTGGTCAAGGAATGTTAGCCTAATCCTTCCCCTTTCATGGTTCTGGGGTCACAGCCAGCCCCCGCAGTGGGTCAGATGGTGTTAAAGCAATGGAATAGAGGGAAAAGCCATCATAAGAGGACAAAAAAAGGTGACCTACAATCAACCTTTCTGTGACTTGCTCCTGGTGCCTGGCTTGACCTGAGCTCTCCTCTTTGCTCAGGTTCACGAGCTCTGTTCTCTACCAGGGCCTCATCATGTACATGGGCCTCGCCGGGAGCAACATCTACCTGGACTTCCTCTACTCTGCCCTGGTCGAATTCCCGGCCGCCTTCATCATCCTCGTCACAATTGACCGCGTGGGTCGCCGTCACCCATGGGCTGCCTCCAATATGGTGGCAGGGGCAGCCTGTTTAGCCTCGGTTTTTATCCCTGAGGGTAAGTGTCAGGCCAAGCTGGGGTCTTGTCTTCCAAGGCCCTGAGAAGAGGGGGTATTACAGCCCTTTGAGAGAAAGACCATGTCATTTAACATCCAAGTCAATCCGGAAAGAATGAACAAAATATCTGGGACCTTCCTGAGTGAACCCATATGGCAACTCTGCCTTTAAGAACAGTGGCACCCAGTGGTTGCCTGATGTAATATAATAACACCCAGTGGTTCTTTGATGTAATATAACAAGAGAGGCTAGGAGGACCCATGCCACAGGCCATCGAGCTGGCCCAGAGCAGGGGTTAGAAGACCACAAAGAGAAAAATGCTATTTTGGGGGGATGTATGCTATTTCTTTTGGGGGACTTCTATAGACTAAAGTTGGTGCAACTTTGGAAGCTGGTATAATTGTGTGGTCATTAATCACTGGGGTCTAAAGTGAAGAGAGTGTCAGGATTGTGTCCGAGGCTAAAACAAACAGACGTGGGGAGTTTTGCTGAATTGTCCTGAGTCTATAGAAGAACCGATTGTGCATTCTTGTCCCATTCTGGAGGGTGCACTTTCTCCTTGCAAATGCCCCTGGGGCACTGTTGGGAGACCAGGGAGTGAGCCCAGCATGTGTCAGTGGTGTGTTTTCCCTTTCAGATCTACGCTGGCTAAGAGTTACTGTCGCATGCTTGGGTAGAATGGGGATTACAATGGCCTATGAAATGGTCTGCCTGGTCAATGCGGAACTGTACCCCACATGCATCAGGTGAGCACATTTCCTTCAGCATGAAGAAAGCAGCTGGGACATTTGTTTACTGGTGAGAATGACCACAGGTGCCGGCAGAGGACACCGTACTTTTTTCTTCAATTTATTTTATTGAAGTACAGTTGATTTACAATGTTATGTTAATTTCTGCTGTACAACAAAGTGATTCAGTCATTATATATATATACATACACACATTCTTTTTCATATTCTTTTCCTTTATGGTTTATCACAGGATATTGAATCTAGTTCCCTGTGTCCCTGTGCTATAGAGTAGGACCTTGTTGTTTATCCATCTTATATGTAATAGTTTGCATCTGCTAATCCCAAACTCCCAATCCAGCCCTCTCCTGCCACCCCCTCCCCCTTGGCAACTACAAGTCTGTTCTCTATGTCTGTGAGTCTTTTTCTGTTTTGTAGATAAGTTGATTTGTGTCATATTTTAGATTCCACATATAAGTGGTATATATGGTATTTATCTTCCTCTTTCTGACTTACTTAGTATGATCATCTCTAGGAGGACAGCTTACATTTCAAAATGCAGGGTAAGAGAGGTTGAGACCATTTCAAGGTAGTATGCAGGTCACACCTCACACTTACAGGATAGGGTAAAACACAGAAACCATGTGATAAGAACAGAAGCTATTGAATTGCCAGAGAGGGATGACCAAAGGTCAACATGAGGGAGAGTAGCCCGAGCAGGACCATAGAACAGAGCAGGGGAGACAGTGATGAAAGTAAAAAATGAAAATTGTCCCCAACACCAATTAAAAATCTTCAAGAAAGTTCATATAAAACAAGTACAACAGGATATGAATGGAATTATGTACCATGTATCATTTATGTGCATTGACAATAACATGTACACTTTCAGTTCACACACACATTTCAATGATTTGGGGAAGTATTTATCTGGGGGTGTGTGGGAGATAACCACTGTCCTTTGATAAGTCAAAGGATGCATCAGTGTCCTGTGTTTCAGGAACCTTGGGGTCCTCGTCTGCTCTTCCATGTGTGACATCGGGGGCATCATCACGCCATTCCTGGTCTACCGGCTCACCAGCATCTGGCATGAGCTTCCACTGGTGGTTTTTGGTAAGAAATCCTCAGAGATGTCTTTGAATGAAAACCCACTTTTAAGAGGCCTCCATGTTTCTACCTCGAAACAAGTGCTATGTTTGCAAGTAACTACTAAGTATGACTAGTAATTGGTACTACCAGTAGTGTAGTAATACTAGTATTACTAATAGTATTAGCAGCTGCCAACACTCAAGTCTGGGAGCCCACGAGGACTTATGCCCATAGAGGTGCAAAGTCAAGGGAGAGTGAGGTGGAGTTTCCCCTCAAGAAGACCCTTCTCTCCTCACTGATTTCCACCCCTTTGTCCAAGAGCTCACTCTTTCTGCCTCCTCTATGCCCAGATGTAGAAAAGTACAAATGCTTTTACTTCATTACTTCAAAAAAGGCGGTTAAAATTTTGCAAAGGGCAATTTCAAAACCCAGGGGAAACAAAGACAAAGAAAATGCGTTAGAATAACAGAAACACCTGTGTGCGTGCTGGGCACCCCGGTCCTCAGATTCCTCGGCAATTAGACTTAAGGAGCATATGGGCACAGCACTTCCCTCTGACCCTGAAGGATGTACAGACACTGAGCCTGCCTCTCCCTGACCAGCCCACAGGAGAGAAGGCGAGGGACAAACCTAATTATCAGCACATGCTGAACGCGAAGTCTGCAGACTGTGAAAGGGGCTGGGAATCCTGGGCATTTCCGTTGTCTTTCCCCACAGTGGTAGACAGAGGTACAGGTCCTCTCCTTCTGTGCGTCCACGCAGACACGGCTCCAGAGCCATACACGTTAACACTCACCTTGTCAGTGTTAGCCCCAAGGTCTCGATGGACACATTTCAATCTTCTCTCAGACGCATTCCGAGTCTTTATTTATTTATTTATTTATTTATTTTTGGCTGTGCTGGGTCTTCATTGCTGTGCGCGGGCTTTCTCTAGTTGTGGCGAGCGGGGTCTACTCTTCGTTGCGGTGCACGGGCTTCTCACTGCGGTGGCTTCTCTCGTTGCGGAGCACGGGCTCTAGGTGTGCGGGCTTCAGTAGTTGTGGCACGCAGGCTCAGTAGTTGTGGCTCGCGGCCTCTAGAGCGCAGGCTCAGTAGTTGTGGCGTACGGGCTTAGTTGCTCCGTGGCATGTGGGATCTTCCCGGACCAGGGCTCGAACCCGTGTCCCCTGCACTGGCAGGCGGATTCTTAACCACTGCACCACCAGGGAAGTCCCTGAGTCTTTCTTTTAATTTGACAGAAATGTAACACTTTTCCCCATGGGCAGACAAGACTTAATCTGGGGGGGGGGGGAAGCCCAGCCCGGATGCCCAGCAGGGGGTTAGCAGATGGTTCTCCCCTTAGTGTCATGCGTTGTCACACACAAGTGTCTCTGCTCATTCCCTTCTTCTCCAGGGATTTGTGAAGGGGAAATTTTCTACTGCCATAGATCTGCCAGCGTCAGCTCCAAACCGTTGCTAGAACTCAGCCTTGAAAGAGACCCAGTGAATGTCTCCGCGTTCCAACTTAATAACAGGATGGCCCAGGTTGATAGAACACGAGCTCTTTATCCTGAGATGACCAGTGTGGCTGGCCCTGCTGGGAGGCACGTGGCCCAGATTCTTTCCTCCCTCAGCTCTGGCCAAGGGACCTGACCCCAGAGCCCCCTTTCCATCTTGGGGAAGCTCCCTCACACACTCTGGATCCTTCCTTCCATCCCAATCTTGCCCACTCCCTTAGATGGGCAGTGAGTGATGCATGGGTCAGCGGGACATTTCTGGGTAGAAAATAGTTACTTCATTAGTACATATTTGGTTTCTCTTAGTACCATTTAACCAAAAAATTGCTAAGTCCAGACCCCAGAGGATCCCCCCATACCCAGACCCTCCCTCGGACCTTGCCTTTCCATCGAAAGATAAAGGATTTTAACTGCATTTCAACATTGAAGTAAACTCAAAGACAATTCTCAATTTTATTTTGCTGGTAGTTTCCTTCTCTCACCAACTTTTAATAGCTAGCAGGAAGCAAAGCTAACAGTTTTACACTTTTTCTTTCTCTTTTCACACAATAATGGTGTGCCAATTGTGCTCTTGAAATAGCCCGAAATGGTCTAGAAGCCTGAAAACCAACAAATAAACACATTGGAAAATCATCATTGAAAGAGCACTGGAAAAATTGATAAGGGATATCCTAGTTAATTAGGCCTATCTTTGCAAATATATAGTACTAAATGCATGATAATTTCATTATTTAATATATTCTTCACAGTTCACTCACTGCAGAGAATCGAAGCCAGCTGAATATGTCTCTTGTTTGCATGAGTTACAACCAAGTGAATCTCTCGAGGTTTGGGGAGATCTTGAGTGGTTAACTATTTAGTTCATGCCATGTGTCAGGCACTCTTCTAAGCACTTAACAAATATGAATTCATTTCAGCCTCTAAACAAGTCTTTGTGGTGGAGATACCACCCCACTTTCTGTCGGGGAGTCTGGAGTATCAGGGGGATCATAGAACTTCTCAGGGCTCTGAGACCAGTACTCGGGGTGTCAGTACTAGACCCAGGTGCTCAGAGCTACAGCCGTTGCCCTGAACCACTGCACACTGGAGGCCCGTATTTCTGCCAGTTTTAAGCGTGCAAAAAGTGGAGTCCAGCAGGCATTTTTTGAAACCCCCCAGCTAGCAAAAGAACCCACATCCTATTTCCTGCATTCAATGATGGAAAAACATATAAAGATGTAACCGTAAATCCTAAAATCTTAATGGGAATTTAGAGGAACAAAAACACCAACATCTGCAAAAAATTACAGCTGGAGACAAAGGAAAAAAGGAATAAGAGAAATTTATCCAATACCTGAATCAGAACAGAAAGGCCTAGCTATCTGAAAAAGACTATATATATATCCATATATATATATGAATCACTTTGCTGTACACCTGAAACTAACACAACATTGTACATCAACTATACTTCAATTAAAAAAATAAAAAGCAAAAATAAATAAATAAAAATCCAATAAAAGGCCTGGCTATACTATTTAATGCTGTTATGAAATAATGCGTATTCATTACTCTTATTTGCTGGTAATGATCCAAGTTTCTGACTCATTTTCTTTACTGAGTGCTTTATATTGGCAGAGCTATATTCTTTCTTTTCTTAGCATTGGTTCTTTTTCAGAGTTATTTTCTGACTCCAAAGTATTTTAATATCATGGCAATGTCCTCTAGCCTAGAATAACCTTGACTCAAAATGTTAAGTATTTCATTTCCCTATAAGGAATTATAATCCAGCAGAGTTTGGAATGGGCAAAATATTTATGATGGGGAATAGGGCAGTCAGAGATAGCAAAGGAATCTGTAAGGAAATCAGCAAAAAAAAAAACAACTTTTTTTTAAGAAATAAGGAGAAGTTTAATTATAGAGCCAGCATGGTTCAGTTCTGAATGTGACTTGCGTCTGTTGGTTTTCAGCTGTAGTTGGCCTGATTGCTGGAGGACTGGTGTTATTGCTCCCAGAGACCAAAGGGAAGACTTTGCCTGAGACCATTGAAGAAGCTGAAAACATGCAGAGGTAGGGAGCTGGGATTCCTAAATGAACTATTCAGTACACATTTTGGGAAAACTCTGGAGCCAGTTGTAAAGAAAGATGAGGTTGAATCTATACCTCACACCATACACTGAGATCAATTCAAATAAAATCAAAGACTAAAATGCACCAAAAAGGAAACACTAAAAGAATGAAGATACTATGGGAAAATACCTTTAGCCTTTCATAGTGAGGAAGGTCTTTAAAATTTGACCACAAATATCCAGGACCCATTAAAAGAAGTTTGCCTTCATAAAAATTTAAAATTCTATGTTGAAAAACTACCATAAACTTAAAAAATATAGCAAACTTAGAGAAAATATTCACTCCTTCATAAAGGGCTAATTTTCCAAATATGTAAAGAGGTCTAACAAATCCATAAGAGCAACCCCTCAACAGAAAAAATGGGCAAAGGACTTGAACAGACAATTTAGTGAAAGAAAGAAAAAAACAGTTCCAAAATATATTAACATATGCCAAATCTCTTTCATAATAAGAGAAGTACAAAGTAACACCACAGTAATAGCCACTGAGATTGTTAAAGATCAAACTGCTTGGCAACATACAGGTGACCCTTGGACAGTGCAGGGGTTAGGGGTGCCAACACCCTGTGCAGTCAAAATCCACATGTAACTTACAACTCCCCCAAACCTTAACTGCTAATAACCTGCTGTTGACCAGAAGCTTATAGATAACATAAATAGTTGATCAACACATATTTTGTATGTTATATGTATTACATACTGTATTCTTACAATAAAGTAAGCTAGAGAAAAGAAAATATTATGAAGAAAATCAAAAGGAAGAGAAAATACATTTACAGTAGTATACTGTATTTATCGATACTGTAAGCTTACATCGTCTGTTTATAGACAAATTGTCAGTACCTACATTAACATTGTCTTATAAGATACAAAACACTGTAGATGTTATATGTATTACTAACACTAGACATCAAAAATGAAAAGATAATGTAAAAAAGAAGTCCATATTTATTAACAGATATAGTGACTCAAGCACTGAAAATGAAGAAGCAGCAATATGATTGCTTTATGGTCGCCTAGTGTAATTGATAATACAATTGCTTTATGGCAGCCAAGCCTATGCACTAATGAATGAATTGATATAAAATGTTTATGTCATACAGTATTACAGTCATATTCATAATACAGTATTGGAAACATTGTTACATTTTTTAAAACACCACTTACCTGTGATGATAGACTGATATGCAGTTTCTCCAATACGAGTGAGAAAGGCATGTTGTACGATAATGTAATTCTTTGAAACCAAAATTATGACACAGAAAATGAACACTTTAATTTTATATTAAATATCACTCACCTTATGCCTATGTAAGGATAGACTAATGTCTACATATACTTTATGCATTCATGACATGCTTAACTTTGTCTTGTTTCAATATTTCTAGGCTACATGGTTCATCTGAGAGTTTTTTCAAATCATCACAAAATGCCAAAAAAATTTTCAATATATTTATTGAAAGTGGACCACATAAGCGGACCCATGCAGTTCAAACTTGTGTTGTTCAAGGGTCAGCTGTACCATGTTGGGAAAAGTTGTGGGGAAATAGGCAGTATCCTACATCACCAGTAGGAGTCAGATTTAAAACCTCTATGATGGGCAATATAACAATAGTATCAAAATTACAAATGTGCTTATCTTTTTACCTAGCAATTCCACACTTCTAGGAATTTGCATGTGCAAAATGGTGTATGTACAGGATTATTCATCCAAGCAGTATTTTTTATGTAATGAAAGATTGGGAACTTTCAATGCCCATCGATTGGGAGACCAGTTAGATAAATTATGGTACGTCGTTCAATAAAATACTCCTTAGTCATCAAGAAGAATGAGGCAGCTTGATATACACTGATAAGGAAATTCTCCTATGG